>NC_135722.1:52655606-53855606 GCF_964656455.1 Halichoerus grypus
GGACCAGAAGAAGTAAACAGAAAGGGGATACAAAGGAATAGTGTTATAAGCCCCACTCCAACCAGAGCAGCTCTCATTTGATCTCTTTGTATTGAACCTCATGTAACATTTGATAGAAAAAGAGTTCTAGCAACTTAAAAAAATTTTTAAGCTACTACACCAGATGATCAATAATATCCTTTTCAGATTAACATTCTATTTTTCAATGAAACAGATATCAGCTGAATAATCCCCCATTAATCACTTCTTAGTTCACTAAAGTTATGAATGACCCTCACATTGATAAATCCAATGGAAATTGTCTTTATTTTTATTTGATTTCTCAGCATCATTTAGCATTGTTGCTCATCTCCTCTTTACTGAATCCCTTGGCTTCTGAACATTACATTCTCCTAGTTTCTCCATCTCTATGTCTGCCCCTTCTCTGTCTGCCTTCCAAGGTTATCCTCTTCTGCCCAGTGATTAAATATTTAAGATTGTACCATTCCTTATTCTTTTCTCCCTCTATTCTCCCTTCCTAGACAATCTAATCCATGTCCATGACTTTATTTACCATCTAAATGCCAAACATATAACCAATTTTTCTCTAGACTATTACCTTTCTCTAAGTTCCAAGCATGCTTATCTGACTTCTCAACATCATCCTTTGGATGTCTTCAAGTCACCTCAAATTCAACATGTCCAAAACTGAATTCATGATATTCTATTCCAAACTGCTCCTTTCCAGTGTCCCCATTTCAGTGAAAGACACCATCTACCTCCTAGTTATTAAGCCAGGAACTTGGAGTCATCCTTATCACTTCCTTCTCCTTTATCCCCAATATATAATTTATCACAGTTCTATCAATTTCACCCACAAATCTCTCTTGAACTTCTCATCTCTACGTATCATCCTTCACATCCAACCTACCACTTTTGTGTCTCACATGGACCATATCTGTGCAATAGCAGCCTTGCATTTACTGGTACTCTTCTATAATCCTTTTGGCAATGGATTCTTAGACATGACACCAAAAGCATGAGCAACAAAAGAAAAAATAAATTGGACTTCATCAAAATAAAAACTTTTGTGCATCAAAAGACATTATCAAAAAAGTGAAAAAACAACCTACAGAATGGGAGAAAATATTTGGAAATCATATATCTAATAAAGTTCTGGTATCCAGACTATATAAAGTACTGTTATTATTCAACAACCAGAAGGCAAAAACCTAATTTAAAAATGGGCAAAGGATTTGAATAGGTATTTCTCCAAAGATATACAAATGACGAGCAAGCACATGAAAAGATGCTTAACACTTGTCATTAGAGAAATGCAAATCAGAGCCATAATGAGATACCACATTATACCCACTAAAATGGCCATTTTGCGGGGGGGGGGGCAGAGGAAGGAGGATATAACAAGTGTTGGCAATGATGTGAAAAAATTTAAACCCTCATACATTGCTGGTGGGAATATAAAGTGGCACAACTGTTACAGAAAACAGCTTGGCAGCTCCTCAACAACTTTACACAATTATTTTATGACCCAGCAATTCCACTCTTAGGTATAGATCCAAAAAAACTGATAAGAGGTACTCAAATAATACATGTCTCCACATGTTAAAAACAGTACTATTCACAGTGACCAAAAGGTAGAAACAATCCAAATGTCCACCATCTCATGAATAAACAAATTGTGATATATCTATACAATGTAATATTACTCAGCTATAAAAAGGAATGAAGTACTGATACATGTGACAATGTGGATGAACCTCAAGAACATTATTCTAAGTGAAAGAAGCCAGACACAAAAGTCCACATATTGTATGATTTCATTTTTATGAAAATATCCAGAACAGGTAAATCCAATGAGTCAGAAGCACCCTAGAGGTTGCCAGGGGATAGGGGTAGGGAAGAATGGGGAATGACCATCTAATGTATGGGTTTTCCTTTTGAGGTGATGAAAATGTTTGGAACTAGATAAAGGTGGTTGCACAACACTGTAAATGTACTAAATGTCACTGGATTATTCACTCTAAAATGGTTAATTTCATGTTGTGTGAATTTCACCTGAATCAATCAATCAACTGGATAAGAGAACCTTCCCATCACAAGTCCACCCCAAATACTGAGTTATTGCCTTTTCTTCCCATGGCCCAAGTTGTAAAAACAGACAGCGTATATTTCTTGATTCTCACCAGGAAAGAAAACAAGAGCTCCACAGAGTTGTCACAAACGAAAAGAACATAAACAAAATCCTCAATAGCATTACTACAGCATTAAATAAATCCAAGTGGCTAAGTCTCACTTCAGGAAAGCCCAATGAAGGCACTTTTGCTAAGACACCTGTTACTGGGATTCAGGAGACATGTAGAGCCAAAGAGAAAACTAAAACAACTGAAAGAAGTTTTAAGTAGCTTTGAAAGCCTTCAAAATGTAAAGTACATAAAAGAAAAGAAAGAAAGAAAAAGAAAACACTAACGTAATGGATACAAACAGCAAGTGTGAAAAGCTAGCCTTGACTAAGGCTATCAACTTGCCATGTGCTAAAAACAAATGTAGCTTAATCAAAGAAAAACTGAAAGAAGTACTATGTATTTATTAAAATAGCCAAAATAAAATACAATGGTAATACTAAATGCTTGCAAGGATGCAGAGAAACTGGATTTCTTATACAATGATGGTAAGAATGTAAAATGGTACAGCCACCATAGAAAATAGTTTGGCAATTTCTTATAAAACTAAACACGGACTTATTATTAACCCAGCAATTGTACTGTTGGGCATTTATCCCAGAGAAATTAAAACAAACAAAAAACCTGTACATAAATGCTCATAATGGCTTTCTCTGTAATAACAAAAACCTGGAAGCAACCCAAATGTCCTTCAACAGATGAATGGTTAAATAAACTCTGGTACATCCACATGATGGAATTCTATTCAGTAACAAAACAGAACAAAATAATGATAGATGCAATAATCCAGATGAATCTCAAGGGCATTATACGTAGTGAAGTCAATCTCAAAAGGTTATATCCTATATGATTCCATTTACATAGCATTCAAAATGACAAAAGTATATAGATGGAGAACAGATTAGTGGTTGCCAAGGGACAATGATAAAAAAAGGCTGGGGGAGAAAGGGAAGTATATGCACAAATGTATAGGGGACAGTCTTATATAAGGGAGTTTCTTTGTAGTGATGGAACCACCTCTGTACCTTGATTGTTGCAGTAGCTGTACAAATCTATACATGGGATAAAACTGCACAGAGCTCTACACACACACACACAAAAATGTATACATGTGAAAAATGAATGAATATGGTCTATAGCCTAGTTAAAATATTGTACCAAGATCAATTACCTGGTTTTGATATTGTTCTACATTAGATATGATGTCACCACTGGGGAAAGTTGGAAGAAGGATACATAGGACCTTATGTCTATTTTTGCAACTTCCTGTACGTCTGTAATTATTTCAATATAAAAATTGATTTTTTAAAGTAATACAATTAACAAACAATAATTGAGTATCTATAATGTCAGGTTCTGTGTTAGGTGCTACATTCCGTAAGAAATGTTATTCATCAAAAAATTATATAGTACAATGTTGTCTAAAACAAAAATTTTTTTCAATTTTGATATCCCTGACTTATTCACTTTAAAAATTAAGACACTTTTTGCTGAGACTAATCAATTAACTATTTTCGCTAATATGGCAACTATCATAACCTTAATTTATTATTAACACACTTAAGAAATTCATTATTACTACTGTATACCAAAGCACATTCTTTATACCATTAACAAATATATCAAGAGCTCAGAAATATATCACCAGCCAAAGAGAGTCTGGAAGGGGAAGAAATATGTGAGCTGGAAAGGAAAAAAAGTCATTTAGGGGGAAAAAAACAAACAAACCTGAAAGAGTAAGTACATCTGAACATATAGTGGGATAGGAGGAAAAAGTATCTTCTTGGAGTGTATCTATCCTGAGAGATGGGACTGAGCCAGACCACAAAGGAGGGCCTTGGCAAAAGATATACCTGGTATAAAAAATGAGAAGCCTCTGACTCCCTAGGAGAGGCAAGAGGGTAAAACCTATCCTGCAACAGGAGTCTCTGAATGCCTAAGTGTCTGGATGATCTGGGCTCCTACCTGAAGTCCCCATTCCAGCCAAACAGATCTACCTGCTGGACTCCCAACCTATCTATTGCTCTGCTGAGAAGTCTTTCCTCATTATGCAGGCTAAAAAGTGGTCTCTGTGCTCCTACAATCACAGAAGTATAAATTAAGTACCACCTCTGGGAACTTACCCTATACTACTATAAACTGTAGCTTGTAGTACAAGCTCCATCTCCCATATGAGTAGGACCTTACAAAAAAGCAGTGTATTAACATGGAATAAAACATGTAAATCAAGAGCATTTGGTTCAGGTTTCATGCCAATAAGGATACGTCCATGCTATTCCCTATGCCTGAATGATAAACTCATAAATGTTAAACTGTTTTTCTAGAGGAAATGTTTTATTTTCTCCTTTTAAGTCATCTTTCTCTCCTAGGCTTCCAGGAAATTCAGAGGTAAACTTATAACTCACCTACAGCAAGTGGGGAGACTCCTATATTATTCTATTCTCATTAGTACTGAATAATTTTCTTTTTTATAGTATTTTATTAAGTTACTATTATAAGCTACCCTAAATTCTTTGTGAAATGAATATACTAAAGACCATATAAATCTGGTAAGTCCTACTATATCCATACAAGTATATTAAAATTATGGCATATAGGACTGAAAATGGCATAGCCATTCACTTGAAAAAAAATCCATAAACCAAGATCCTTATCAAGCTTCCTCTCATTACTGCAATGATTTTATTTTTATATCTGTATCATTTAACTAAGGGGTAAAAAATGACACTTTACTCACTTTGGACAGTAAAAAAATTTTTGGATAATTTAAGTATCCTCTTATCCTATAGGATTCTTGTTCTTGAGGTACAATGCTGCAATTTTAGGAGGGACTGTGATTCAAAACATTACAGGAGAATATTTACAGCTATATGGCCTCTCTCTAAGATTTTAAGTAATCTCTACACCGAATGTGGGGCTCAAACTTACAATCCTGAGATCAAGAGTTGCATGCTCCTGTATGACCTCTCTTCATCTCTCTGACCCTTATCAGAAATGGGAGAGTAATACTTACCCTGATGAGCTCTTTTGGAGATTATAAAAGACAATATATGCAAATCATCTAGCAGGTCCTCAGTAAATTGTATCATTGGATTCAGATCTTGGTCTACAATCCAGATGTCTTGCTTCAAGGTGAAAATGTTTTCCAGCACAGAATGAAGTCTATAATGCTAGTTAGACTTTTTCCATTTGATTTCTTGCTTAATCTGGTTTCAAACTTTAAAGCTCAATAAAGAACTAAAGATTACCTACTAACAGGGTAACTCTGCCAGAACATGGACAAAACATTCCCTGGGCACCAGTCAAGTGTATTTGGCAAGGCAAAAATTCACAAGGGACCAGGGAGGGAGAATTTACTAAGCTATTCAATAGGATATCACCATACTATACACTACCCTTGTGACCAGAATTCCCAATGCCACTACTCTCTACATCTTTCATTATTTAATACTAATGAGATGGATTGATGAAATCAATGAAACTGTGCCAAGCAAGACAAGACTCACAGGTGGCCTTTCAAGCAATTCCAGACCAACACTTCATCCCTATCAGGTATTTACTTGTCGTTCATCTCTATCATTCACCTAAGCCGGAATGCTCAAACATTCCTAGTATATGCTCTGGAAGGATCAATCACCCTTTTTTCCATCATAACACAACAGAGAAGGTCAGAGCTCTCACCTGTTAATTGATAACCTAACCACTGAAGACAACACTACTTATCCAATAGCTATCTAATAGGTAGTACTATTAGCAGAGTGTGGTTTAGAAATAATTTATGTAGAATGCCTACACAATGTGCAGCCTAAAAAAAGTATACAATAAATTGTAGATGCTACTGTCATCATTAATAACTATTCATGAATGCCCACTATTCTACCAACGTTGTGCTGAGCACTAAGGGGAAACAATAGGTATAGATGCATTCTCATTCTCAGAGAGTATACAATCTAGTTGAGAGAAAACAAGGTAACTGCTATTTATAAGTATATAATTAATTGGTGACAATTGTGTGCCATAAACTACATGCTGAAGGAAACCAGAAAGCTTTCCTTCTATTAACTCACAAAAACTCTGAGTCAGGCAGCAGAAATTATTATTCTTATTTTATAGAAATAAAAAAAAAACTGAGACCGAGAAAGAAAAAAATTCCTGTTAATGTTCATAGAGATCATTCATTTATGCATTTAACAAATTCTAGGCCATGCACTACGGTAGGTGTAGAAGAGAAACAGATCAGTTAGGACTCTTTCCACTGTAGATGACAGAAAACTTACTCCAAACTAGTTTTAAAAAAAGTCTAATTATTGGTTTAATTAACTGAAGCCCAGCATTAGGGAAGACTAGGGAGGAACCTCAATTCAGAACTCAAAGTCACCATCTTCATCTCTTTAGTCTCCCTTCCTTGATGTTGGTTTTATCACAAGCCAGACTCTCCTCTTATGGCGGTAAAATAGCTTAACAGCTTCTAGTCCTTCTAGAAGCTAACCTTCTAGTCCAATAAGATTGGGAGAAGGGGGGGCGCCTGGGTGGCTGAGTCATTAGGAGTCTGCCTTCGGCTCAGGTCATGGTCCCAGGGTCCTGGGATCGAGCCCCGCATCGGGCTCCCTGCTTGGTGGGAAGCCTGCTTCTCCCTCTCCCCCTCCCCCTGCTTGTGTTCCCTCTCTCGCTGTGTCTCTCTCTGTCAAATAAATAAAAAATCTTAAAAAAAAAAAAAAAAAAAGATTGAGAGAAGGGTCTTTTGTAGTAGCTCCCACAAATGTCCTAAATATCCAGTTTATACCAGCTTGGAACATAAATTTACCCCTAAACCAACTGCTGCAGCCAGAGGAACATGATGTGCTAGTTAGCTTGGGCCTGACTCAGATACACCAGAGCTAAAAAGTTCCTACCCAAACCACACAGAGCAAAATAGGGAGGAGGTATGGTTCCTAAAGCCAATATCTGAGGCTGTTACCAAGATAAGGGGGAAGATAAAGAAACTATAAATGTCCACTGCAAGGAACCCTGTGACTGTGCGCTCATGGAAGACAGAGTTCAGGGCAATGGTTTGCAAGTGCAGATGTCTGGTACTAAAGAGTTAGAGGTATGGTTCTAGTGAGAAAGAAACATAATTGCAATACAATGTAATAAGTACCAGAGTGGATATGTGAACAAAATGTCACGGCATTCAGAAACAAAAAGGCATTAAGGCCACCTGGGGTACACAGGGAAGTCTTCATAGACCAACCTCAGTCCTAAAGAGAACAGGTTAGGAAGCAAATCCCCAGCTACAACAGCACGACCAAGGTTTCCTGACTCCTCTGAGCCTTTCCACTACCAGGTCCTAATGGTATGAGAGAAAGATGGTACTAAAGCATCAATGGAGGTGACTGCCACAGAAGCTCATTTAAACCAGCTATGATAACTGCTCAGTACTTAAATACACTGTAAAGGCCTTGTCCACACAAGCAGCAGTACCACAAAGACCCTGCCAACCCTACTGAAGGATGTTCAGCTAGATACAGTCATGATTCAAACATGGAACTAGGCAATCTGTCATTTCCCAGCATGTTAGCCTCTTCACCTCCTACCAGGCCGCCTCTTTTCCACTATATGTTAAGGGTTGAAAGCTCAAAGACAAAAGTACCAAACACACTAAGCTGAGGCCACATTATCATATGACAAAACAAGTTAAAAGAAAATCCCACAAAACTGACTTCTCCACACATGCAGTTTATGCTTATTGAGATAGCACAATATACCAAAAAGGAGCAAGAATTTGGGGTCTGTTTTGGTCTCCACAACTTACTAACTGTGTAACCTTGGGCAAGCCACTTTTCTGACCCTCAGATTCCTCACCTGTCAAATGGGAAACATGAGTATAACACCTTCCTTCATGGAGCTATTACAGAAGAAATATACATAAAGCAAGGGAAAGCCTGTGGTCAAATTATAAAGCACTGTGTAAATGTTAGTTATTATGTTCTTTAACTTTGTGGAATAATGTTTCAAAGTATTACATGACTTCTACTTTTATAAAGAGCAAAAGCCTCAATGCTTCAAAACAGAGGGACTTGAAGACAAAAATGTTTCCATGGAAGGCTTATAATAAAAACAATACCACACTAAACATTGGTGATTTGTTTTAAGAGTTGGTATGCAATTAAGAGGATTCCACTGTTTCACCAGGCTCTTGTGGCATCCAATTAAGTAATAATATGAGAGAGGAGCTCTTAATTACGGAGGAAAACTTCCACAAGCCAGTGACAGGTGTGCAGGGCTCAATCTGAGATCAAAATAGTTGACTACAGCATTAATCCCCCCTTCCCTTTTTCCCAAAGACACTTAGTTTGCATGCAATTAGTTGAAAAGTAAACCAGACCAAATGACTGCCATATTTCAAGCTTTATTACCCTTTATCACATTAACATCCACCAATTGAGTTTTAAAGGATTAACACCAAAACAGATGGTTTAAATCCACAAGTGAGTTTCAGTGATCAGAAAAGATAATGACCAAGCTGAATTTACCCTCATTGCTAAGATGTTACCATGTTTCCCTAAATTGTATCAATTGTAAATTGAAGCTATTCCTTTTTCATTTTCATATACTTTACCTTTTAAATAATCTAAAGAATGAAACCATTTTTAAGGGGATACATTTGTTCCAATTTGCCTACCTTCACTCCAAAACATACAGCAAACCTCTTTTGTTCCTTGATTTAAACAATAAAAATTAAAGTCAAATATCCAACATTTATTTTGCACATTACAATGTTTTTAGCAGCACCTGCATAAAAGCCAAATTAAGCACATGCCCAAAATCCAAAGGGAAAAATAATTTTCCCACAAGGCTGATGATTCTAAGGTCCAAGTGTGACCTTTCAAGGAGATGGACTCTTAACAAATTAAACTGTTTATGTAAATTCTAAACACATGACAGGGTGATGAGGATGCCACAAAGCACCCATTTGTTGAGACAGCCCTTTTCAAGCAGGGTTACTCTTGACTGCCAAAGAAAAGAGTTCCCTGGAGGTCAGATCCCCAAATGTGGTGTTGGGAAACAACTCCCGAGAAATATGTACACACATAGGATGAGTCATGATGACAAGAAAAACACAGGATTTGGATTCAAGTACCAGTCTGTCACATACTCCATTCATTCAAACAATTGTTGAGTAGCTGCTCTCTACCAGGCAGAATATTGAGTGCTGATGGTGTAAGGAAGACATAAAACAAACTAGTACAATAAAGTATTACAGGTTCTATGACAGGCATCAACCCGGGAGAAGCATGAAGAGAAAACAGTCAATTCTACCTGGAAAAGAGAGAACAGTTTTATAGAGAAAGTGATGTTGGTGCTAGATTTTTTAAAATAAAACTAGGCTGTGTATGCCAAGTTGAGAAGAGAAGGAGGACCATTTGGGCAGAACAAACAACATGAATAAAGGTTTGGCAGTATAACATTATATGTTAAATCCTGGAGATGCCAAGTGGTTTGGTAGGGTGAGGCTGAGAGGGAGGTCACGGAAGGTGACCCTGGCAGCAGAGAGAAAAATGAAGACTACTGTCTGGGCAAGAGATGCTAAGACTCTGAGCTGAGGCAACAGCTTTGGGAATGGAGAGAAAGGCACAGATTTGAGACATGTAAAGGTGATAATATCTACACAGCTTAGTGACTACAGAAGTGTGGCAAGACGAGGAAATCCCACATTTCTGAGAGATTGGTGGTGTCATTCACTAAGATAAATATAAACACAAGAGAAGAAGGTTTGGGCAAGAAGAGAGTTAAGTCCAGTTTTAAGCCAATCATGTGATTTTAAGCCAATCACTTAATACTTCACAATCAGTTTCCAAGTTAGTAAAATGATTATAATACCAAATACCTCAAAGGCTGTGGTGAGTATTAAAGAGAATAATAGATGGGGAAGGGGCTCTGTTATTATTACCTTCTACCTATGACTCTGTGGAAGAGACTGCTATTAGTATCCATCTTCCCTTTCTCCCCTTTTAGGATAGACACTCCCCTACCCTCATTGTCTGCCAAAATTTGAGGCACATGCAACTCAGCTGGAAGCTATATTTCTCAGTGCTACTTAAACTAGGTATGCCATGTTTCTAAGCACAATGAATGAGATGCCAGGAGAAGTGAAGTACTTAACTTCCAGCTCTTTTTTTTAAAGGCAACTATGTGCCCTCTATTCTCTCTTCTTCCTTCTCATGAGCTAGAAGGTGGATGTGCTAATAAGCTGTCTTAAGCTTGTCCTCTAATGAGGACATCATTCTGGTAGTGCAACAAAATAAAAGTACTCTGGATCACTGGATGATTTCATGGAGCAGAACCTCTGCCCACCCCGATAACAGACCTATCTCTTAGCTGTTATATAAGAGATAAACATCTATCTTGTTTGAGCCACTCAATTTTTTAGTCTGTTTCAGCAGCTATCCTGTACTCTATATACCCTCCCAAGCTTGTAAAACCTGCAAGAAAACTGTGCAAGACAAATTTCAGGGCCCTAAAAATCTACTTAGATATTGGTAGTACCTTCAAGACTGGAAAGGGGAACATTTGTGAGTACATATGCACATGCGCACTCAGACATAAAGTGAGAGAAGAGTTGGAATGATATGTGCCAACTGACAGAGCAGGACCAGGCCTGTAGTCAAGTAATCAAGATTGAAAATTCTAATTTTTGATCTCATACAGTTTCCACAGTAGAACAACTCTTAAAAGATCCAATAATATGTAGATTACTACCTGACACTCAAATCTACAATCTGGAACAAAGGAGTCAATTATGACATTCCTAGGTGAGGGTTAATTTAAATGAACATAACAACCATGTGAGACAAAAATAAGAAGAAAGGCTTAGGAATTCTCAAACATTCTGAACTATAATCATACCTAAAAATAATTCAGGGCAATGTACCTGGGAAACCAAATAGCTAGGCTAAGACATGACTATTTGAATGTGATATTGCCTAGAAGCTAAATGAAGCAAAACCGGTTTCTTCCCAATGACCTGGAAGGAGGCTATTCATGGAACTGGTTACTATTAGGATGTTCATATTAAAAGCCACACTATTTATATGCAGGACAGATGAGCCAATACATTTTAGTTTGTAACTCTGGCCATGTGACATCACCTTTAGGGCAGTATCTGGTTTCAAAACTGCCAAAGTAAGAAAATAGCTTCCAAAGGAAAAAGAGTATGTTGTGCAAAAAATAGAGAAACCCAGGTTCTAGTCTCAGGTTCTCCATTTTCAAACTATATGACCTTGGACAAATCAAATGACTTCCCTGGGCTTCCAGTTCTTTCTCTGTAATATAGGAGAGAGGGAGAGTGGAGCAGATGATGGTATCTTCCAGGCCTAGGCAGTTCCAGAGTTTTAAAATATTCTAATGATATACTGAGCTAGCCTATTATTATTTTAATGTCAATATTTCAATGTAAAAAAGAGAAGTCACAAGACAGCATCACTTCAATTTATTTAAGATGCAAACTTAAACAAAGAAGTACTGGAAAACTAATTTGCCACTGCCACATCTTCATAGAAACACACACGAAAGAAAGAAAGGAAAGAAAAGTAAGAGAGAGAGAAAAGAAAAAAGAAAAGAACCTGCCAAGCAATCAGAAGTGTCCAGAACAAGTAAGTCCACACAACACCAGAAAAATTGCTTCTTCAAGGATTACAAATGCGTAACTGCAATCTCTCTCTCTCATGGAGACTCTACTATAGACAGTGACCGTATACTGGCTTAACAATATTAAATGCCACTATAATTACTGTATTATATTACTATATACTGTAATATATTACTATATTAATTACTGTAATTTTCAAACAGAATCAAATAGTGGCCAAGAATGAAATACAGGAGAAAGCATGACAACAAAGTAAACTAGCAATTTTAGCACCATCACTCTTTAATAATAATAGACTTAGCAAAACTTCTTGCAATCATGCATTCAGCAACCTTTACAGAAAATATGCTCTGTGCCAGGAACTAGGAAAAGAGACCCTTTCTCTTTCTCTCTCTCCCTCACATGCATGCATGTGCAGACACACAAACACACACAGAGTTGTCCTATCTACTCTCAAGAAGCGCTCACAGTCTACTGACCAGGGAGTTTTGCTCCTTGGATTTAAAAAAGAAAAGCACACAGAAAGATTTCTTTTTTTAAGATTTATTTATTTATTTGAGAGAGAGAGAAAGCATGCCCACAAGCACAGGGCGGAGGGGCAGAGGGAGAGAGAAATCCAAGTAGACTGACTCCACGCTGAGCGCAGAGCCCAACACGAGGCTCAATCTCATGACCCTGAGATCGTGACCTGAGCTAAAACCAAGAGTCAGACACTTAACTGACTGTGCCACCCAGCCATCCCCAGAAAGGTTTTTTTTTAAGGCTGCTTATCTTCATTTAGTCCAGATAAAGGAATTTATTTTCCATACCTAAAAAGATTAGTGTGCATTCCTAAGAAAACAGATGTGTAGCTCTAACCAATAGCAGTAGTATGATTGAGGGGAAAAAATACAGGAGTTGGGAGTCAGGAGATGTGAGATTTGGAATCCAGATTCTGACACACAGCAAATGTATAACCTGTATAATTAATTCACTTCACTTTTCCCCACCTATAAAATGGATGCAGCATCATACCTGCTTCACAGAGGTTTAAGGCTCAATAAGATAGATAATACATTTTACATATACCTATATATTCTTACAAGCTGTTTCTAAGAAAATATAGTGCAAGGCGTTAAGTACATAGATCTAAAGTCAGACCGCTTGAGGTTTTTTTTTTTTAAAGGAGATAGAAGTTTACTGAATACACCGCAAGGGAGCAGTGGACAGGACAGCAGAGGAGAGGCTGTTTGCCCAGACTGCTTGAGTTCTAAATACAGGTGCATCCCTTTGTTATTTGTGTGAGCACATTACTGAGCACGTTACTTCCTCTCTCGGAGTTTCAGTTTTCTCTTCAATAAAATGGGGATGATGAGGATTAAAATAAATATCGCACTTGGCACAATGCCTGACACACAGCACAGGGTTAGCTAGCATCCTCATCATTATTAGATCTGCACTGAACACAGTGAATGCAAAGATGAAAAACTACATGGTCTCACCCCCAAGAGCTATCAGTTTAGTGCAAGAAACAGGTAAGTAAAAAGAAAAATATTACATAACATAAAATACTTAACAAATAATTATGCAAATGTCAGGTGACATTATTACATATGAAGTTAATATGATAAAGTAAATCACACCGATTCTGAATGGGGCCTATGGAAATTCATCTCCCACCTAATCACTGCAACACCTTCATACTAGCAGACAGAACAGAAGAAGTCTAAATGTGTTCTTACAATCAAATAAAATGGAGACTTTGAAACTATCCTGTACAACAAATACTCTACCCCAATACTCAATAGAAAAGGCAATGATCCAGACAACATAATGCAGTCACTTGTAGTAAAGAAAAACTGACATGCCCCTGAAAGAAAAATGAATAAAACTGGTGCAGCACCAAAATCCAGGGCTTTCTTCATATGAAAAAATCTTGAACCAATACACTGCAGCATTCAGACACATCAATAATTAAACACATTAAAAATTTTGGTTGATGTTCCACTTAGGAAAAATATCATCTGTATTACAGAAACGCTGTAAACAGAACAAATTTTCAGGGAAGAAATAACCTGAATATGACTACATAAAATTAAGCTTTCCAGTCTGTGAAAAGGGATCCCCCACTTGCCAGCCACCTGCACCTCTTTTAAATGAAAATATGCCAATGTGCTCACCTGAGAGCCACCAATCACTTCATGTACAATAAGCACAAGATTCGCTTGGAACTTGCCCCTAAACATGGACATACTTAGCTGTGGGGAGCGGGGAGGGAGGGAGAGCTAGGAACGAAACAAAACCTATTTTAACTTCTGTACATATTCCTAGAAGACTTAAAACTGGGATTTCAACTTGAGTGTCCTCATGAGAGAGACTACAACTGTTACCACCATCCTTACTCTTTCAACCAATTCTCCACACAATGCCTAATGCTCTAAGTTCTCCTAATCAAGGAGCCTCCCTCATCCTTGCTCTATGGATCAAGATTAGACCAAGATCCAAACCTCATATCTAAGCTCTTCTCTAAATCCCCCTGGCCAGCCCCACAGTTGTATTCTCACCCCCACCCCATTCTCACCTCCACCATCCAGTTACATTCATTCATCCAATACTTTCTCTGCTCAAGGACCTCATTCTGGCCTCTTTTCAACTGCCCCAAGAGCTAACATAAAACTCATCAAAATATCTCCTTTTTACAGTTCAAGTGAAATTTAAAATTTCTCTCTTAAAATGGTAGTGAATTCTTACTAAGCCCCACCTAATCTATGAAAGTCACATAATTACTATCTCCCTTAGCATTTTTCAATTTATTTTTTTAAAGATTTTATTCATTTATTTGAGAGAGAGAGGGAGAGAGAAAGCACGAGCAGTGGGGGAAGGGAAGTGGGAGAGGTAGAAGCAGACTCCCTTCTGAGCAGGGAGCTGGATGTGGAACTCTATCCCAGAACCCTGGGATCATGACTTGAGACTAAGGCAAATGCTCAACCAACTGAGCTACCCAGGAGCCCTGCATTTTTCAATTTAAAAGGCATTTTCACATCTATTATCTCATTTGATCCTCACAACAACTGAGAAGATCAGCTGTTATTATCCCTATCCCAAGTCTTAGCCAGAGAAAGTCAGTTGTCCCAAGAAACTCCGTTAGTAAGCACCAAAGATGGAACTTCAACAAGTCTGTATGATCACAAATCCAATGCCCTTACCACATATGCACTCACTCTTTTGACCAAGAGCATGAACAACGAACCAGCTGTATGTCCCTTAAACAAATTACCTAGTTTGGGCAGCAAGTTCCTCAAAAAAATGAACTCTGTCAATTTAACAGCATCAACATGAAATGTAACATAGTGGCACTAGAAGTCAGCCAGCTTTTAATAAATCTCACAGCCAATAGTTCACTACTACTAGAGTTAGTCTAAAGAAAGAAAACCAACATTTATTGAGCTTCCACTATGTTTCAGGCGTATACTAGGCACTATCACATACATTAACACTACCATTCCTAGTAAATGGGTATCATATCCCTATTTTGCAGGTGAGCAAAATGAGGCTCATCCAAGGGCTAAGGGTTAGCCAGTGCGGGTTAAGAGATTTATCCAAGATCACCCAATAAGTGGCAGTGACAAGATTTAAAAACCCAGTCCCCGGGGCGCCTGGGTGGCTCAGTCGGTTGGGCGTCTGCTTTCGGCTCGGGTCGTGGTCCCGGAGTCCTGGGATCGAGCCCCGCATCGGGCTCCCTGCTCAGTGGGGAGTGTGCTTCTCCCTCTCCCTCTGCCTGCCGCTCTGCCTACTTGTGCTCTCTCTCTGTCAAATAAATAAATAAAATCTTAAAAAAAAAAAAAACAGTCCCCAGGGTGCCTGGGTGACTCAGTTGGTTAAGCCATCCAACTTTTGATTTCGGCTCAGGTCATGATCTCAGCGTTGTGAGATCAAGCCTCAAGTAGGGCTCCAAGCCCAGCTTAAGGGTCTCTCTCTCCCTACATCCCTTCCCTGCCCCCTCTCTAAAAAAATTAAAAATAAAAATCCAGTCCCCAAACTCCAAATCTGAGGCTATTTCCAGAGATTATACCATGCTTTGGTACCTTTCAAACATTCTTAAATAGTGTACGTTTGGGAGGCCTTTAACTTTGGTAAGATAATCAAAATACTCCAGGTACCTTACTGCTGTAATACAAGGTTAGATGACAGGAAGAACAATCAGATATATATATATATCTGAATCAGATATATATATATATATCTGAATCTGACAGTAGGTACTAATTCATGTATATTACTGAGCCAATTGCTATAATATCTAAGAGTTTAACAAAAACTTCAATGTTACCTCAGAATGTCTTATACTATAATTAAAAACCCAGCATGAGTTTTGAATCTGGTAAACTGCCTGCCACTTATTAGCTGAGATACCTTAATTTGGTTACTTCTCCAAATTTAAGTTTCTGCTTATGTGAAACAGAAACAATACCACCTCTCAGGGTTCTAATTAAGATTTAGAGATAATGTATTTAAAACACCTAGGGGCAATGTCTAGCACATAGTAACTATTATCATCCTTTGCCCTCTGTGGATATATTTCCAGCAAAAACATGTAGATGAAAATTAAAAACTCAAACACATGATTTTCCAAAAATAATGGGATGTTTGGTAGCATGGAAAATAAATATTAAGATAATTTAAATGTTTAATTTTCATCCAGATACTTTGGCATTGAATACACAAAACCTTAAAAAAAAAAAAATCCCAGATGACAATCAAAACCAAACTCAGCTATTTTTCTCTGAATCCCTAAGCAGAATTTCTTCCCTGTTCAGAAGATCCTGTAGTTACCTAGTAACCACCTGCCAGGCCCAAACTAAAGAAAATTGGCTCTGCATTGGGCTAATTACTCAACCAGCCTGAACAATCTAAAACGAAGTCTAGAATAAAGGGAATTGTCAGCCAGAATGTTAGTGAAATTATCCACAACAGGAGACCTGAGAATCCAAATACCACCGGGCAGTTATTTCCATGAGAATAAAATCACAATTTATGAGCCCTGCAAATTATACCATTATTAAAACAAACATCCCATTGAGGCTACAGCTATCAGATAATGGCTTTATTGTCCCCATTGTTTCATCCACTGCAGCAAAGAGGTGCAAACTGAATGAGCAGTTACCAGAAGCAGCAATTTCTAGGAAATTACAATGCAGACCTCCATCTTAAAGTTCCCTTTGTTTTGGGCTGTAAACGCTCTGAAGGGGAAAAGGGGAACAGAGAATCAACTCTTCTCTATCGCCCCCAAACTCAAAGATCCTGACAACTTTACAAGCAGAACTCACCAGTTTTCCCCGTGTTTTCCTATTTGTTCCCCCTCCCCCGTAGGTCATTCCTGGGCTCACCCAGGAGGAAGAATCTGAACCAAGCAAATCCACTTTATTCACTGAGAAACCTTTAGACAATTCTCCAACCCAAATAAACACAAACAGAAAAGACAAGAAAATGGCCCCTGGTTTCCGTGACTCCCACAATACAAAGTATCTCCAGCTACAGCAATGAGAATTAATGAGAAAGTACAAAAGCATGGCATTGGCTCCTCCCATTATTAGAAAAAAAAAAAATCCCTTTACAATAACGGCTAGCATCATAAACTTCCAACTTCATTTCCAGACTTAAATGAGAAACCTGAAACGTTAGCTAACAGCTATCCTGGGCCAAACTGCACCAAGGAATGAGGAAGGCAAAAGTAATCCTTTCAGTAATAGCTCACTTGAACTCCACAAATCTACTAATTTTGGAAATGGAAGGACGGAAACTAGCATCACAGGGCATCTGCTATATGCCAACCACTGCACATTCATTATTTATAATCCTCATAACAACCCTCTGAGGCAGACTAGATATCCCTTATTGACAGGTGAGAATTTTAGGCTCAGAGAAATTAAATAACTTGCCCAAGGTCACACAGCTACTAACATAAAATTTGAATTTAAGTTTCTCTGACTTTAAATTCTAAGTACTTTTAACCTTTGGTTTTTGCTTTTTTGTGCTATTGGTAAAACCTAACAAAATATACTTTTTGGATTTTATTTATTTGAGAGAGAGACTGAAAGAGAGAGAGAGAAAGCATGAGAGGGGGGAGGGTCAGAGGGAGAAGCAGACTCCCTGCCGAGCAGGGAGCCCGATGCGGGACTCGATCCCCGGGACTCCAGGATCATGACCTGAGCAGAAGACAGTCGCTTAACCAACTGAGCCACCCAGGCACCCTAAAATATACTTTTTGAAAAAAAGAAAAAAAATCTGTAAGACATCCCATTTAAAGCTACCTGAGCCTTTTACAAAGTTCTAACAATGCAAGGCCGTCAAGGGATGATGCATATGAACTAAGACTTCATCATACAATTCATTTTCAAAATTCTCCTTTAATCCTCTCAACACATTTGTGGGTATGATCCTTCCCAACTTTATATGTGAAAAAACTTTATGTGTGAGGCTCAGAAAGATTTTATGATTCGCCCAAGGCAGCATGGAAACTAAAACTCAGAACTGTGACTACAAGCTCATTGCTCATGCAGCTTTATCACAATGCCAGACTTAAACATAGGCATCAAGAATTCAGAAATCTTCTGTGGAGTTCTTTGCTTATTTATGAAGAACATCTGTTCATAATTAATAGCATGGAACACTGGGCAGGGAGGAGGGAAGGACGGGGTACCAAAAGCCCTTTAGGGCCTCAAGCTGCCCAAATCTAAATGTTCCTATTAAAAGCTCATTCAGTGGGAGGGGACAACAAGGTTTAAGGTGATAGAAAAGCATTTTGGAGCTCTGAACTCCTAAATGTACTCTGGACCACTAACTGAAAGCTGGGCTGGTAATACTGACTGCCAGTGACTGAAGGCTGCTATGTGTCGGACACCATGCCAGGCTCTTTCCACACACTATTCCTATCTTCTTCACGGTCTTCTGAACAGGTGATAGAATTCCTATTTTACAGATGAGTAAACTAGGCTGAGAGATGGTATATGACTTCTCCAAAGATGCCCAATTAGTACAGTGGCAGATAGGAAACTGAATCCTGATTGGACTGACTTCTAGACCATCTTTAAACTATAGTAACAGAAAGCAGATCAATGGTTGCTTGGAGGGGGGATCAGGGAGAGCAGGAGGAAGGGGTTACACAGGGATACCAGAAACTTTTGGGAAGAGATGGATATATTCATATCTGAATTGTGATGGTTTTACAGGTATATACATACATCAAAACTTAGCAAACCATATTAAATTTCTGTCATTCACTGTCAATTTTACCTCAATAAAGCTGTTTAGGAGGGGAAAAAAATATACTGTTCTTTTTAGTAACTACCGAACACTTCTTACTAACCAGAATATCTGCCCTTAAATTGTGTCTGGTCACAGGGAAGCCAGGCCAAGGAATTCTTTCCCTAACCAATTTAGTTACTATTAGTAAAACATCACTGAAAGAAAGTTTTAAGTACCTAAGAGTAACAGATTTTTTCCAAACACTCTACAGCACCTCATAATACATTTCCATATAAATGTAATATTAATTACAAAACATAGCCTGGTAAAAGGATAAAGAGTGAAGGCTTTGGCATTACCCAACCTGGACTAAATCCCATCTTTGGTTCTTACAAGTGAATCTAGTCAAGTTCCTAAATCTCTATCCAGTTCCTCACTTAGAAAATGAAAGTAATAATAACAATTTATCATTTGTTGAAATTGTTAACTAAATGCCAAACACCAAACTGAACACTTTATCTAATTATCTCATTTAATCCTAACAACTATATACTGTAAATACCACTATATTCTCTCAAAAATGGATAAAATGAGTATAGAAAGATTAAGTAACTTGGAAGGTCACAAAGCCACTAAGTGCCAGAGCTGGTAAACTCACCTTGGCAAAATTATTCAGAGTAATAAATTTGAAGAAGTAAAATACTATTAGCATTAGTATAATATAAATGACAGAAAGCTCCCTCTATTCTTTTAAAGCAAGGTTCTCTGCAAAAGTCTATTGTATTAAAAGGAAAAAAATTTTTAAATATTCTACAAATTAAGCTTAACTAAGGCTAGTGGTGTCCACTTTACCCAATTTATCCCTTAATTCTCGGTCTGCAAAGTAACTACTATTTTTCTCTGCTTTACTGATGAGGAAAATGCAATTCTGAAACGTTAAACAACTCCAAAGCTGACACAGACGTAAGTCTTCTGACAAGAAATGGAGCTCTTTCCACTTTGGCTTATTGCCATCCAAGCCACTCAGAACCACATTGAATATTTTTTCAGAGACCACACCTTAGGCAACTTAAGCAGTATCTTCCATAATATCACAGAACCAAAGTTTCGTGGACGCTAGACTTAAAACTCTTTGTCCTAATTCATAATGCCAAAAGTGTTAGTACTGCAAAAATGACATCTACACACTAATATACCCAGTCTTTTTCTCACTTATTTCTGGACTGGGTAAGAAAACTGATGCTCCAATCTGTCAAAATACTATTATCACTGAATAAAAAACAAAAACCAAGATATAATATTTGTATAGAATATTTATGAAGTTCTTTCTCATGTATTAAATCCTTGCAACTTTCAAAGGTAGAGACATGATTATTCTCACTTTACAGGGGAAAAAAACCCTGAAATTCAGAGTGCTTAAACAACTTGCCCCACGTCAGAGAGCTAGTAAGTGGCTGAGCTGGAGTTCCAATCTAGGTTCTCTGACTCTATATCCAGAATCTTCCATACACCAGACCCACTCTTCTTTCAGAAATAAGCTCAGGTGTCTACTCCTCCAAGAACTCTTCCCTGAAAAAGGTACTAACACCTCCCTTTCTGCTAGTTATTTTACAGCATCTATAAAATGTAATGTATTTGTTTATACCTTTTCCCTTGTACTAGGGAGCCCCTTGGAGACAGAGACCACATCCTACTCATCTCTGTGTATCATCAGAACCTACCTAGCACATGGGGCGCCTGGATGGCTCAGTTGGTTAAGTGTCTGACTCTTAATCTCAGCTCAGGTCTTGATCTCAGGGTCGTGAGCTCAACCCCTACGTTGGGCTCCACACTGGGTGTGGAGCCTAAATTTAAAAAAAGGGGGGGGCGCCTCTCTGGCTGTGTCTCTCTCTGTCAAATAAATAAATAAAATCTTTAAAAAAAAAATAAAATAATTGTGACCACCCTACAGGATAATTGTGAGTTTAAATAAGATAAAATATATAAAGGACTAGAACAATGTAGACACAGTGAATGTTCATTCTCCCCTCAGAACTCCTTGTGATTCTCCCCTGCTTGTCATCTCTCTCTCTCTCAAATAAATAAAATCTCAAAAAAAAAAAAAAAAAAGCATGCTGGCAGAAAGGTAAAATAATGTTCAGCACTACAACTTGTCTAACCTACCTCCTCCATTCTCCTGCCCAATCACAGTGAAAAACCCAAGTCATTATGCAACAACATTACCTGGCAGTGGCTTCATCTGCATCTTTTTCTTTTTTTTTTTTAATTTTTTTTATTGTTATGTTAATCCCCATACATCATTAGTTTTAGATATAGTGTTCCATGATTCATTGTTTGTGCATAACACCCAGTGCTCCATGCAGAACGTGCCCTCTTTAATACCCATCACCAGGCTAACCCATCCTCCCACCCCCCTCCCCTCTAGAACCCTCAGTTTGTTTTTCAGAGTCCATTGTCTCTCATGGTTCGTCTCCCCCTCCGATATCCCCCCCTTCGTTCTTCCCCTCCTGCTACATTCTTCTTCTTCTTTTTTTCTTTCTTAACATATATTGCATTATTTGTTTCAGAGGTACAGATCTGACATCTGCATCTTTTTCTTTTTCTATTGCAAATTCTCCAGGTTAAGGGTAGGAAGACTAAATACACCTAGAGAACCACTTTTATGCATAGTTATGCACAGTTCTCTAAAGATCATTTCATACCTTTCCTTCACCACAAGGTGGTGAATAAGTACCAAGCCCAGTGATTTTCTAACATCCTGACAAACCTGTGAAACTGCTCAACTCTAAAGTATTTTGGTTCTACTAAGCCAAGGAAAAACCAACTGCATTCATGCTGGCTTTCAAATAGTATTGTTAGTAAAGGTTTAATAAAACCACCTTCTCCCTCAGTAAGAAATAAGTAAAGCCTGAAAACAATGATACTAATAAAGAAAAGTATACCATCTTGTATTGAATGAAGACAGTGACACCAAACTGTAATAGTATCTTTACATTCTTCATAACCATGCCAAAAAGAGAACTAGTTTCAGTTTCACTAAAGAATGTTCTTGATGAAGCCACAAAAATGATTAATTTTATTAATCTCAATCATTAACTACACAACTTTTTAATATTCTGTGATGAAATGGAAAGTACACATAAAGCACTTTTCCTGCATACCAAAGTACAAGAACTGTCTCAAAGAAAAGCATTAAAGCGCTTGTGCAATTAAGTTTCAAGCTGAACTAGTGGCTTTTTTCATGAAACACCATTTTTACTTGAAAGAACAACTGGCAGACAAACTATGATTATTCAGACTTCCATGTTCAGCAGACATTTTTTCAAAAACGAACAATGTGAGTCTCACTGCATGGAAAACAACTGTCACTATTTCTTGCCAATGCTAAAATTTGAGCTTTCAAGCAAAAATTAGAAAAGACTTGTCTGATAAGATTGGTGGAAATACTAACTAATGTGATTTTTTTGACATTATAGATTAGAATGCATCAACATTTAGAAGATCTGCATAACTCAGTAAACCAATATTTTCCAAATGACCAATGCATGACGCTACAAAATCATGCACAGATAGAAGATCCATTCAAAGTACAAAACAGACTGATGGATTTTAATGTAACACAATATGAAAAGCTCACTGATATAGTTTCAGATTCTATAACATAATGGACCTTTAAGAAACTAACAGTTGTCAAGTTTTGGTGTAGTACCAAAAAAGAATATCCACAATTATCTAAACAGGCAATTAAAACAGTCCTTCCTTTCTCCCTCTCCCGCTCCCCCTGCTTGTGTTCCCTCTCTCGCTGTGTCTCTCTCTGTCAAATAAATAAATAAAATCTTAAAAAAAAAAAAAAAAAAAAACAGTCCTTCCTTTTCTAACCACATATCTCTATGTGGGACTAGATTTTTTTTACATACTACATACAAAACAACCAATTGCAAAACATTGAATGTAGAAGCAGATACGTATCCAGTCAAGTGTCAACTATACTCCAATTAAAAATATTAATTAATAAATATGCATATACACATATACACATATATATATATATATATGTATATCCAGACAGTAAAAAGATTTGGAAAAATGTAAAATATTATTCTTCTAATAGCTCTGACTTGGGATAATATAGTTACTTTCATAAAAATACGCTAATATTTAATAGGTTTGGTATTTTTAAATAAGTTAATACTTTTTAAATTTCAGTTCTAATTTTTTTTTTTTTTTAGTAATCTCTACACTCAATGTGGGGCTCGAACCCACAACCCCAAGATGAAGAGTAGCATGCTCTTCCGACTGAGCCAGCCAGGTGCCCCTAGTTTTAATCTTTAATACAGCAAATATTGATAGATATAACCCACAAATGAAAGCTCTTTATAGTCTTCAATAATTAGCAAGAGTGAAGATACCAAAATGTTTGAGAACTACTGCTAATATAGCAATGAGCAAGAACAATCTATTGCTACACACAAGAACATAAATAAATCACAGTTGAGTGCAAAAAGCCAGTCATACCTATGAAAGTTCATATAGGCAAAAATAATCTATGGTATCAGAAGTCAGAATATTGGTTACCTTGGGGGCGCCTGGGTGGCTCAGTCATTAAGCAACTGCCTTCGGCTCAGGTCATGATCCCAGGGTTCTGGGATCGAGCTTCGCATCAGGCTCCCTGCTCAGCAGGAAGCCTGGTTCTCCCTCCCCCACTCCCCCTGCTTGTGTTCCTGCATCAGGCTCCCTACTCAGCGGGAAGCCTGCTTCTCCCTCCCCCACTCCCCCTGCTTGTGTTCCTGCTCTCACTAGCTCTCAGTCAAATAAATAAATAAAATCTTAAAAAAAAAAAAAGAATATTGGTTACCTTGGAGGAAGGGGTAATGTCCCCTTTCTTGATCTGAGTGCTGGTTATACTTTTTGTGCACTTTTTTCTACATAGGTTACATACATCTCAATACAATTTATTTTTTAATTCCAGTATAATTAACATGCAGTGTTATATTAGTTCCAGGTGTACAATATAGTGATTCAACAATTCTATACACTACTTAGTGCTCATCGTAATAAATATACTCTTAATCCCCTTCACCTGTTTCACCCCCAATACAACTTTTTAATTTATATGTTCTATATAAACACACAGACATACACAACCCACCTTAGGCTCATCTATAGAACTTGTGTTAGCACTGGTTGGGGTGGAACTGGGGCATGTTTTTTCATTTTTTTTTTTTTTAACAGCTCCCCCGGTGATTCTAATGTGTAGTCAAGTACTTACTACTCATCTAAGTAGGCTGAAAAATACTGACCTCAGTTTAAAACCAGGGAGGACTTTGGAGCAAAGCAGATCAGGTTTTAATTTTTTTTATTTTTTTAAAAGATTTTATTTATTTATTTGACAGAAAGAGACACAGGGAGAGAGGGAACACAAGCAGGGGGAGTGGGGGAGGGAGAACCAGGCTTCCCGCGGAGCAGGGAGCCTGATGCGAGGATCCTGGGATCATGACTGAGCCACCCAGGCGCCCCAGATCAGCTTTTTTTTTTTTTTTTTTTTTTTTTTAAGATTTTTTAATTTATTTTACAGAGAGAGAGATAGCGAGAGCAGGAACACAAGCAGGGGGAGTGGGAAAGGGAGAAGCAGGCTTCCCGCTGAGCAGGGAGCCCGATGTGGGACTCGATCCCAGGACCACCGGGATCATGACCTGAGCCGAAGGCAGACGCTTAACGACTGAGCCACCCAGGCGCCCCCAGATCAGCTTTTTAATACAAGCTTCTCTTCTCTTCTAGCTATGTAACCAAATGCAAGCTACTTTATCCCTACAAGCCTCAGTTGCTTCAGTTTCCTCTTCTGTAAAATAGCCACAATACCCTATACAGGGTAAATGTGACTATTAAATTATATAAGGGAGAGAAAATACCCAGCACATTACCTACTACAAATACTCAAGTTTTAGGTCCCTTTTGTCTTTGCATCTTCATCCCCTACTCGTCCTAAGGCCAGTCAAATTACCCTCAAGTCTTGATTTCTTCATCCTTAGAGAAAATAATGCAACATGACACAGCTATGCACTACAGGTCAAGTAAAATACTAAAATTATGTTTGCAGAAGTATAACTATATTTACAGACAGAGATTTTTGCTATAAATTCAAAATAAAAGAAGGAGAAGGACACATTTGAAAACTATGATATGTGGGGCACCTGGGTGGTTCAGTCAGTTGAGTGTCCAGCTCTTGGTTTCACCTCAGGTCATGATCTCAGGGTGGTGAGACCGAGCCCAGTGTCGGGCTCCTCACTCAGCACGGAGTCCGCTGAAGATCTCTCTCTCCCTCTGCCCCTCCCCCGGCCCCTCTCCCAACTCACGCAGTGCGTACTCTCTCTAAAATAAATAAACAAAATCTTTAAAAAAAGGAACTACGATATGTTAAAAAATGATAAAGGCTAGAAAATATGAGCATCAGCAGAAACTGTCAAGCTTGAAGGACATGATCAGAAGGCAAATCAAGATCATAATCTTGAGTCAGCCAGGGACTGAAATTTACTGTAGAAAAATGTATCAGCCACAGTTCCTTCAAAATGTCCGTATCTGAGGGCGCCTGGGTGGCTCAGTCGTTAAGCGTCTGCCTTCAGCTCAGGTCATGATCCCAGGGTCCTGGAATCGAGTCCCACATCGGGCTCCCTGCTCAGCGGGAAGCCTGCTTCTCCCTCTCCCACTCCCCCTGCTTGTGTTCCCTCTCTCGCTGTCACTCTCTCTGTTGAAAAATAAAATCTTTAAAAAAAAAAAAAAGTCCGTATCTGGGGTGCCTGGGTGGCTCAGTCTGTTGAGCGTCTGACTCTTGATTTCAGCTCATGTCATGATATCAGGGTCATGGGATTCAGCTCCTGGCTCAGCATGGAGTCTGCTGGAGATTCTCTCTCTCTCTCTCTCCCTCTCCCCCCCGCCATGCTCTTGGCTTGCACTCTCTCTCAAATAAATAAATAGGGGTGCATGGGTGGCTCAGTCGGTTAAGCATCTGCCTCCAGCTCTGGTCATGATCCCTGGGTCCTGGGATCAAGCTCAGTGTCGGGCTCCCTGCTCAGCGGGGAGTCTACTTCTCCCTCTCCCTCTGCCCCTCCCCCACCACCACTTGTGCTTTCTCTCGCTCACATTCTCTCTCTCTCAGGTAAATAAATAAAATCTTTTTAAAAATAAAATAAATATTTAAAAAGAAAATATCCATATCTAAGGAAAAACACAATCTATATCATCATAAAAATAGGCATATTCTGAAAGGACCCAGGTATCTGCTCAAATAGAGGGAGGAGGTGGAGTTGTATTGGAGCGTTATAAACCAAAGTGTTCTTACAACATCTTCATATAGAGATCAATGGCCCATTTAATAAAATGTTAAACTTTTAGATAAACAGGGTAGTAGTTTGACAAAAAAAGTTTCTGTATAATTGTTCTCTACACTAAAGATATGCATAACTGCCCAAGTCACTAAATTTTATAATAAATAAAACAAGAACTATTACCTTGCTTTAATCTCTTTGATCTTCAATATTCTACAACTTAAAGTTTGATTTCTGATAGCCTGTGAGTTAAGAATGAAACATAAGAGGAGAAAAGAAGAGGAGCACGAAGAAGATGGGGAGGGAAAGGAGGAAAAGGAAAAGAAGAAATAATAAAGACTACATGTGACCCACAAAGCCTAAAATATTTTTTAATGAAAGCACTTACCAACTCCTAAATATACCCTCTTGCTGTCTTCTACTTCTGAACCTTGTACTATACACCATCATCATCACTAAACCCTTTATCAATCCAATTAAATTCGAAATTCCATTCTGAACAAATTAAAAAAACCACATCTGAAAAACACGTATCACCTCACTCCTTATTAGAATATCATACTACTGGCTTCTCATCTATCCTTACTAGGTTCAGTACAAAAACTAACCACTCACTACTTGTGATGCACCCTCCAGGAGCTAAAACTATAAAGATGACTAGGACACAGTCCCTGCCACCAAGATACTTAGAGTTAACTGAAGGAGCAAACAAAAACAGTTAATATACCTAACAGAGTATTATGACAGAAGCATGTACCCCAGGAACAAAATGGGGCACTTATGGCAACCTTAAGCGTTCTGAAAGATTTCTTAGGAGAGATGCACCCAATCCATAGGGATGAATAAAAGGAAAAATGGCATGAACAAAGGTGTGAAATTGCAAGGTATCTGTAGGAACTACATGCTACTCAGTATTATCAGTCATAGGAAGAGTACAGGTAGGAGAAGTACACAGGGACAGGTCACAAAAGGCCTAATATGTCATGCTAAGGAGCTAGCATAGAAGGCCTAATAGTCATCCTAAGGAGCTTAGACTTTAGAGCCAATAAAGGGATTTAAGCAAGAGAATGATGTGGACATATACATCTATTGGGTATATGTTCTGGCTGCTGACTGAAAGACAGGTTTCCTAGATGGGTGATACAGAAACCAGTTAGGAGACTACTGTACTTGTCCTGGTGAGATCAGGGTCTGAACTAAGGTGGTAATAGTAGGAAAGGGAAGATGAATTCCAGAAATACTTAGGAAGATTTATTTTTGGCTATGAGAGATAAGGAAGAAAAGACCAAGGGCACAAGAATATGCAATGGGAAAAAGACAGTCTCTTCAACAAATGTTATTGGGAAAACTGGACAGCTACATACAAAAGAATGAAATTGGACCACTTTCTTACACCATACACAAAAATTAACTCAAAATGGATTAAAGACTTAAATGTGAGACCTGAAACCATAAAAATCCTAGAAGGCAGCACAGGTAGTAATTTATCTGACATTGGCCATGGTGAGATTTTTCTAGAAATATCTCCTGAGGCAAGGGAAATAAAAGCAAAAATAAACTATTGGGACTAAATCAAAATAAAAAGCTTCCACACAGCAAAGGAAACAACAAAACTAAAAGACAACCTATTGAATGGGAAATGAAAATTGCAAATGACATATCCAATAAACGGTTAGTATTCAAAATATAAAGAACTTACACAACTCAACACCAAAAAAAATAATAATCCAATTTAAAAACAGACATCTCTCCAAAGAAGACATATAGATGGCCAACAGATACATGAAAAGATGCTCAACATCACTAATCATCAGGGAAATGCAAATCAAAACCACAATGAGATATCACCTCACACCTGTCACACAAGAAACAACAAGTGTTGGCAAGGATGTGGAGAAAAAGGAACACTTGTGCACTGTTGGTGGGAATGCAAACTGGTGTAGCCACTGTGGAAAACAGTATGGAGGTTCCTCAAAGAGATAAAAATAGAACTACTCTATGATCCAGTAATTCCACTACTGAGTATTTACCCAAAGTATACAAAAACGCTAATCCAAAAGGATACATGCAGCCCTATGTTTATAGCAGCATTAGTTACAATAGCCAAATTATGGAAGCAGCCCACGTGTCATCAACAGAAGAATGGATAAAGAAGATGCGGTATATATACACAATGGAATATTACTCAGCCATAAAAAAGAATGAAATCTTGCCATTTGCAACGACATGGATGGATCTAGAAGATACAATGCTAAGTGAAATAAGTCAGAGAAAGGCAAATACCATATGATTCCACTCATATGTGGAATTCAAGAAACAAAACAAAGGAAAAAAAAGAGATAAACCAAAAAATAGACTCTTAACTATAGAGAACAAGCCAATGATTAACAGAGAGGGGATCGGAGGGGGAAAGGGTGAAATAGGTGAAGGGGGTTAAGAGTACACTTATCATGATGAGCACTGAGTAACGTATAGAATTGCTGAATCACTGTATTGTACACCTGAAACTAATATAACACTGTATGTTAACTATACTATAATTTAAAAAAAAAGTAATGGCACAGATTCATTAGCCAGTATGACTGGATGGAGTGCATTTAAGTTACAAAACTCAGGAAGAGATGATTTTAACTTTTTGTGTGTGAAGGGGTACAGAATGGAAGAGGTTAGAAATAGACAGGGAAAATGAGTTCTGTTTTGGACCTATTGAATCTGAGGAAAATCTAAATGGATATATGTAGATGGCCAGAAGCCAATGAGATTTACAAGTCTGGAGCTCAGAAGAGAGCTCCAAGCTGGAGATATTTCATCAGCATATAGGTAGCAGTTAAAGCCAATAGAATGGGCAAGACTACTTAAGGAAAGAATCTTAAAAAGTCCAGTGAGCCAAGGAGCCAACCCTAAGGAATATCAACATTCACTAAGAAAGCAAAAACAATAAAGATCTCTTCTTAAATACCAGCTAGTTTCAACAGCTTCAAAAATCTCTTCCTGCTAAACAACAAACTGGGAAGAACAAAAACCACAAAACGTGTTCATTAGTACAGCTTATCTAATGGACAAAGTAAAGATTAAGAAATTCAGTAGGAGAGGGCTTTCCATGTAGGAGGAATAGCATACAAAAAGAACAGGAGCATGACAGTACAGTATGTTTGGGGATTTGCTTATTTGGTACAGTAGGTATAAATGCTAGAAAGGCCTTAACAAGGGGTACAAACTAAGGCCTACAAGAACACCAGGAGGGAACTATCAAGGAAGACTGTGGTTTGACTTCATGAACCGTTCTTAAGCTCTCCTTCCGCAACACATCCAAATCTCCTTCAAGTCTCAGCTCACGCATTAACTCCTCCAAGCATCTCTCTCATCCCTGCTCCCCCAGGCATATCAGGCCACACCAACCACCATCTTCCCCATGCCCCTTGTTCATGCCCCCATTGTAGCACTTATCCTACTACACTATGCTACGGCAATGTGTGGCATGTCTACCTCCCTGATAAATTGACTATAAACTCCTTAAGAGCTGGGAAATTTAATTTTTGTCTCCCATACTTCCAGCACTCCTTCACTGCCATCTAATAATCACTCAATATGTATTTGTTGGACAGATGTCTTAAACATATCTGAGGCAGACAAGACTACTAGCTCTTTGGCCTTGCAATGCACTGCAGCTGTGGATTTATGTTCTTGTTTTGCTTTACTTGTGATAATATTAAAATAAATGTATACTCCAGGGGCGCCTGGGTGGCTCAGTCGTTAAGCGTCTGCCTTCAGCTCAGGTCATGATCCCAGGGTCCTGGGATCGAGCCCCACATCGGGCTCCATGCTCCGCAGGAAGCCTGCTTCTCCCTCTCTCATTCCCACTGCTTGTGTTCCCTCTCTCACTGTGTCTGTCTCTGTCAAATAAATAAATAAAATCTTTAAAAATAAAAAAAAATAAATGTATACTCCAAATGTAAAATGAGTGTGAGGAGATACAGCCCAGGGAAACACTGAATAACAAAAGAACAGCCTATAGGAAAAATTTAAACAATTCATAAGTAAAATAAAAATAATAGTCATAGCTACCATATTAAGCACCAATTATATATGTGCCAGTCAGGGTTCCAGGTTCTCTGTCCTTCTTATCTCATTTAACCCATACAACAAATCAACAATGGAGTATTATCTCCCTTTTACATATGCACAGATAATTTATCTCACTGTACTACTCTGTCTTGGTAATAAGTTACAGGTAGAAAACTGAGTATTGTCAGGATAATGAAGAGCAAACATTGTATACTACATTCCCCACTTCAATATAGCCTCAATTATTTCATTTTGGGCCAGCCAGCACAGTTACAGTGGAACAAAGTCCCATAAATTCACTTGGAGAAAGTCCTCTAGCACATTCTCTGTCCCACTATATCCAACAATCTTCAAGTTTCAAGAGAGAAACTGTGAACTGTCCATATACTCCCTCCCTCCAAGAACCCTTCAGAAAAGCAATAAACCAAATATAACAAGCTTTTTACCTCTGCGTGGGGATTTCAATTTTGTAAACTAAGAGGAAAAACATTTATATAATCCTTTACAGCTTAAAACATATTTTCACTTTTATTATCCCATTTGAAACCCATTTTACAGATAAGTAAACTGAAGCTCCAACAGATTATTAATGAATTTGGATTTCACGTCCCTTAGACAAAAAATTCTTTGTGTTTAGATTACTGAATTTTGGTATGTATAAGTGAGGACTTCCTATTCATGGCACTCTCTGTACATGAGATGACAGACCCTCCTGGACAATCAGGAAAGGATCAATGTACTAGGCAGCATTTCTGCAAAAAGAAAGATGCACAAAAATTCTGACCACAAGAGTTAAGTGACTTATTAAAATATGAAATGAAGTGCTAAGGTGATATAACAAAGAATTAGTATCTAGTAAATAAAGAACTGCCAAGGAGGTTAAAGCTCTAAGAAAGTGCTGTTTCAAAGCTCACAAAGGCTGCTATTTACCCCCTCCCATTCCTATTTCCAAGTATGATTGATCCACATCTGGATAATTTGATCAGCCATAAATGCAAACTGGCTTCCTCTTGCTATCTAGACTACCTGTGTGTGTATGTATGTGTACACATACATCTACTAATATATATATATTTTTTTTATTTACGCATACATATAAATAAGAAGTATTGCCAGATAATGGGATTATAGACAATAATTTTGCTTCCTTTTACTTTTTGTAATTTCCAATTTCTACCATGTGCATATGTTATTTTAACGGTGGAAGAAATAAAGCTCTTTTTTTTTTTTTAAAGATTTTATTTATTTATTTGACAGAGAGAGACACAGCGAGAGAGGGAACACAAGCAGGGGGAGTGGGAGAGGGAGAAGCAGGCTTCCCGTGGAGCAGGGAGCCCGATGCGGGGCTCAATCCCAGGACCCTGGGATCATGACCTGAGCCGAAGGCAGACGCTTAATGACTGAGCCACTCAGGCACCCCAGAAATAAAGCTCTTTTAAAGTTAAAACATAATAGATAAAAATTGGGGCACCTGGGTGGCTCAGTCGGTTAAGCGTCTGCCTTCGGCTCAGGTCGTGATCCCGGGGTCCTGGGATCGAGTCCCACATTGGGCTCCCTGCTGGACAGGGAGCCTGCTTCTCTCCCTCTGCCTTTCCTCCCCGCTCATGTGCGCTCTCTCTCTCAAATAAGTAAATAAAACCCTTTAAAAAAATAATAATAGATAAAATAAAGCAAGTCACAGAAGAATACTTACACTATCGATTCTATTTATAAAAAGTTGCAGAGATAAAAAATATATATATTGTTTAGGATATGCACTTGTTTGGTAAAACTATAAAGACAAGAAAGGGAATGATTCACACAAAATTCAGGAAAGTGGTTACTTATGAGGAAGAGAGGAGAGACATTCAATCAGGCAGGGAATCACAGAGGCTTTAAAGGTACTACAAATTTCCTTTTTAAGCCAAGTAGGAAAAACATCGATCTTCAATTTGTTCCACTCCTTAAAGATGTATGTTATATGCACTTTTATACATATGGTTTAATTCACAATTTAAAAAGATACAAACAGGGTTGAGAAATCAGAATTTGGGAGCTGTAACCCAGACTCTTCCACTTACTGTGTAACCTTAAGCAAGTCATTTAAACCCTCAGAGCAGTTTTTCTTCTTATTTTCTAGATGAGGGAGCTAACAGCTAAGACATATGTTTAGTACTTTACTGATTAAAGTTCCTCGACTACAAATATGCAAATATGTAAACATGCAAATATGCAGATAAACTGTGAGATGATAATACAAAGTAATCCCTCTTTAATAAATTATAGAACACAATACCAAAAACCCAATGATAGGACATACAAGGCTATTCCCATTCTAGTATCTTCCTGTCTCATAATAATGGCAACAATATTTTTTAATGTGTACTATGTAACCAACCCACAGTGTTAAATACTTTCCATGGATTATTTTGTTAAATCCTCAAAACAACCCTACGAAATTACTCTCTTATGCCCACTTTACAGATAAGACCATTGTGCCCAAGGTCACACAGCTAGCAGTGAATGGTGGACCCACTTCAGAATCCACACCTTTAATCACATTAGTTATGCCTGACTTCTCACTATACTTAAATCATCTCTCTCCCGACAATGAAAACTCCTTGACAACTGTTTTTTGTTCATTTTCATTCCCCCTGATATTTAGCAGGTAATAAGTAAATAAATATTGAATAGGTCATATATGTACAGTGTTTTCAGGTCATAAAGTTATTTTAGGACATGAACTGATTTGTTTCCCTTGACAGCCTTGTGAAGTATAAAAGTTTTTGTTTCTACTATTTTAACCATATTTAAGTGTACAATTCAGGAGAAGTAAGTACATACACAATGTTGTGCAACCATTAGCACTAAGTATGAAAGATTTTTAATGATGTTACTGAAATCACTCAGCTATCAAGTGGTGGAATGAGAAATTTGAAGTCAGGACTCTCCACCTCTAAATTCACAGGCCATTCATTACCAAGGGGCCTGTCTACCAGCACCTCCATCTGCTCTCTCCTTCTTACCAGAACATCAGAAGAATCAAACAAACACTTTATATACATTTCCACTGTACAGGTACCCACAGCTGTGAGGGGCGAAAAAAATCCTCCAAGACATTTCTTCCAGGCGATTACTTTTCATTTTGAGCTTTCAAAAGCCAGAGCTTTAATATAAATATCTCACCTCTAGCTCAAGCCTGCAGATCCACAAAAGCAATGTCTGGACCCCAGAGTAAAGTTATGAGGAGAAATGCTTGCATTAGTTAGATTACGCTCTCATCAAATTACAGGTAACTGCTCAAGCCTCGTCTTTATTATAATAAAGCTTCCTTATAACAAAACACTTCCAATTCCAAGGATAAGGCCAACCTTCCATCATTCTGCCCATTTTGGAACTACAAAAATAAAATAAAATAAGGATCCTAAATATTGGGCATTTTTATGTGCTCAACTGTCAAACCAAAGAAAATGGTTTGTTTACAAGATGAACTCTGAAGCTGGAACAAAAACAGAATCATTTGATCCTGCTGATGCCAATTTTATCCTCTTTACATCCCTCCCCACGTTTTCTCAGTCTGAGCTCTAATCAACAGCCACTTCATGTTTAACATATCATAGTTAATGCAATTAAGTGCAGAAAATTGTTTCCCTAAAGCTGTTTCCCCCAGTCACACCCCTCTCTACCTTCCAGCATCACCATTCTGCCGTAAGAATGAACATATCATGAAGCTTTAAATAAAATTGCTGATGAATAGATGGGAGACATTGTTGCTGCAGTTAATGCAATATGCCTACATCAACACCAACCCCTAAAAAATAAAATAAAAATGATTCTATATGCTTAATCCACATCTGACAGAATTCTGACCACCTGAATTCCTTTAGAAGAAAATTCAATCTATAGAAATATAGTCCAATTATTTTAAATCTTATCAAGTAATGCCAAAAGAGAATCAAATGAAAAACTCCATCAATACCAAACCATTTCACCAATGAATATTTATGACATTTCCATATTTCCTGTCTTCTCTCTGTTTACATAAAGCAGTGGTGCCAAGATTCATCTCAGGATTATTAGCCTGCAATACAATGATGGGCCTAATTGCCTTGCAAACCAGGACACCAATAAATGGAGTCTTCAGACAATCAATTTTAAGAGGAGAAAAAAAAAGGCCTAAGCTCTTTCTACATACGTGCACGCTGCCTGACTAGGAAATAAATTCAGCCTCATATTTTTCAGTTTCATTCATGGGTTCTCAAGCAAAGAATGCTCCCTTAAATACCTCAAGCTCATCAAATCTATTTAATTCCAAATTCCAGGACTAATTTTTAAATGCACCAAGGGGAGGGCAGAAAGGAGAAGGCAGAGACATCATATAGAAAGATACCTATCACGTTCCGGTTTTATCTTCTCCACCTTTAGTTCAGGAGTAGGTTTTCTCCCCCAAACTTTTTATAATAAATGAATAGAAAAGACCCTCCCCCTGCTTAATTCTACTTTAACTGAAGCTCCTCTTAACTTTACCCTTCGGGTTGATTTGCTAATGATACTAATACAAATGAAACAAAAAGATTGAACTAACAGCTTAGGATGTCCTCTAGGAAAAAGAGTCTTTAATGTACCTTCTCTGTCCCCTGCAAAGTCCCCTCTGATTACTGTCCCTCCCCCAACCACAGCCTCCAAAGCTGTCCATTTAAATCCAACCCCTTACCCTCTTGTGTCTCTTGGAGGACATCAGAATCCTTCCTCTCTAGAATCATTCAATGCACCTCTTCCCAGCCCTGCTCCCTGCCCCACTGCATCCTCCCTGCCCCATCCATACCTACAACTCCAGGTTTCCCACTCCTTAAATAGCCTCTTTGCCACCTTATTATCAGCAACCACCTCTCCAGTCCTACCAGTTCATCTCAGACACTCCTTCTCCAAAACTCCCTCTGCCACCTCGGCCAAGGGACATTTTCTTCAAGATACCATCCCCCAACCTTGTTCACCACCTGCCACTATTCTTTCAGTGAGTCTAGCCCAGCAGCGTCTTCTGAGCCCTCTGCCTCAAGCCTGAACCCAGGGAGCCACCATGCCTTTTGCAGTTGTTCTAAAATCACACTAAATCCCATCCCCTGTGCCCCCCTCCAATTTCAATCTCTGCCTGCCCATTTTGGGCCTAACTTCTAATTTACCCCCTCCTGCCAGCTCACCATCACACTCCTCTCATTGAAAGTCCCACCCCCACCAGCTCCTATTCCAACCTCCAATAGCACTCCCCAAAAAAACCCCAAATTCTACCTCCTCTGCTCTCCTAACCCACGCTATTCCATAAGTCTCCACAAATTCCACCACCCAGAGATGGCAAACGCCCACTTCAAGCTCAGGTCTCAACCCATGCCAAGCCCCTTACTCCCAGCTCCTACCACCTCCATCATCCATCAGTCTGCCTTAGGTCCACCCCAAATTCCACCCTCGTGAATTAACACCCCTCCCCCAGGGTCCTATCCAAACCTGAAATCCCACTGTCTATTTAAATCATCCCCCTACCCTGCACCCCGGCTGGATCCCAAGCTGTCAACTGCTCCAAGCCAACCCCAAATCCATCACCCTCATTCAGTCCCCTCCCCCATTAAAAGCCATCCCACTCCACTCTCATCATCCATCTCGCCCAGAACCATCCCAAATTCCACCCCGACCTCCCAACCTCACGCTCCGGTCCCATATCGGGTCAATCGCTATTAAAAGTCCCCTTCCCTTGTCGCCCCCCCCAACCTGCTTGGGTCCCACCCTCACCCCACCCCCAGCCCCGCGCCAGGACAAGTCTCCCCTGCCAACCCGCCGTTCCATCGCGACCTCAACCCCCTTCCCCCAACCCGCGCGGGGTGTCCGCAGCCCCCACTCTCATTCTCCGTAAGTACCACCGGCCCAGGCTCCGGGAGAGCGGACCAGGGAAGGGGGGGGGGGGTCTCCTCACCGGCTGGCCGCTGCAGGCGAAGACGACGGCGGCGGCGGAGGGGGCGATGCCCTTGTCTTCTCTGGAGGCTACAGTGGCGACGCTCTCGCTCCCTCGCCGGTGTCCAGTAAGGTGGCGGATGGCGCGCTGGGAACGGGAGCCTCCTCCTCAGACTAGGCTCTGAATCCTCTGCAGTAGCCGACGAAGAGCCCGACGGGTGGGGGGAGGGGACGCTCGGCTGCGGGCGAGGGAGGAGGAGGCGGAGGGAGGGGGCGGGGGACCGCTAAGAAGGGCGGGGAAGGAGGAGCCAGCGCGGTGCCGCGACACGTCCCACAGCCTCCGCTCGCCGGAACCACAACTCCCGGCATGCCCTGCTCCAGCCCGCAGGCCTGCGCTGCCAGCCGCGCGCCTTATGCCGAGGGGCCGAACCCTCCCCGGTTACGGACAATGGAGTAAAGTCCACCATCCGCCGGCGGCTTTTGTAGACTCAGAGACCATTTGTGAGGAAAGTTAAATGCCCTCTTCTCCGAGTAGCGATGTTTGCGGCGTCTCCAACCTTTTTACACTCACACATACACGCGCCGCGGCCGTCCCCCTCCGCTGGACTACATTTCCCAGCATGCCCCACAGTCTCCCGCCCTCTTTCCGGACCCTTCTCAAACGCGGTACTACAGTTCCCAGGGGGGTGTGGTGCCTGCGAAATGCTGGGAGATGCAGTTCTCAGTTCTTCCTCCATGTTAAGAAAAAGAAGTGAAAGAGAGGAAAAAGGGTAGGAATATGCCAACCCACTGAGGATAGGCCTAGATGGGATAGATCACCTGAGTCTGTACTCTCTTCGCCATCCCCGTTGCCACTGTCACACCAGAACTAATGCAGCAGCTTCCTCCTGGTCTCCCTGCAAATCAGAGGACGATTTGGCAACTGAAATCCAAGTGTGAAAAGAAGATCTTGACCCCGCTCCATTACTTTCCAATTTTTACCTTAAAAAGAGAATGAAACATTTTGGGAAAGATGAATGCATGAGGTGGTTATATGGGATTGTTGATAACAGGGGTAATGCAAATGTCCGTCAATAAGGGCTAGTTAAATTATATATACAAACAATACAGTAGTAAGCAGCTATTCAAAATGATGATATAGATCTATTTATTGACATGAAAAGCTATTCACAATTTATTCTCGAGGGAAACAAATTGATTACAGAACAGCATGTTTAAAATGGCATAATTTATGTGATGTTTGAGACGATATTCTATAAGCATAAAGAGATTTCAGGAAAGAGGTTCTCCAAAATATTATTAGTGATTATCTTGGAGCAAAGGGTGTCAGATTTCAAGTAATTTTTATTCTCTTATTGCCTGAATTGTTTAAAAAGAGCACATAGTTTTTTAAGTTATAAGACTATTTTCAAAAAATGTAATTTCCAAATCCAACAACCATACTTTGCTGCCTAAAAAGCTTACTACGGCTTCCTATTGCCCTCAGTGGTGCTCCAGGAAGAGGTCTGTCTGGTTTTTCTGTGAGCTCAACAGTTCCACTATTAAAACGAATAATGGTGGTAACTTACAATTCATAAAAGACCATTAAATCAGTAGAAAGAATGTTCTCTATTCTCAAAATTTTCCTCCTTCTGTTCTTTCCACAGCCATTTCCTCCTTTTCTCCTCATTCTTGAAACTCAAGCCAAAGTCCTACTTTCCCTAGAACATATTTTAGGCACATTGATCTTCCTTGTATCTGAATTCTTATAGCACTGGTTTTTAATCTGTGGGCCAGATATCTCTATGGAGACGGGGAGTGAGGAGGGAGGAACAGAGTTATTGTAAAGGGTCGGCAAAACTCTACTTAAACAAAACATTGTCTATAGACTGAATAAGTAAGTCTTATACTTAAAAAAAAATTTTTTCTTTCTTCTGTGTCCAGCTCTCCTAGCATATGGAATATGGCATCAGACGATGTAGCATAAATCCTGTATTCAGTTACAGTACTTTAGATTTTATATGTCATTATTCCTTGATGTTCTGAACACCAGAACATTCAAGCTCCACTAGCCAGCCCGCTGGAGAACCTCGGGCGTACCTGAGAAAGGCCAGTTCTCCTATATCAGAGGTTAACGTGGTCCACAGCCCTGCTGCCGCCAATCTCTTCAGCTTCACTCCACCTACTCTAGTTACACTCCTATTCCTTATGACTCACTTTCCCCAAGTATATCAGGCACTGTCATTTTCAAACTGCTTGTCTCATTTTTCAACCTATTAGCCCAGCCTTAAAATCCCAGTCCCCCCACACCCCTCAAAAAATCCTAGCTCCTCTGCTCCCTTTTCTGAGAATAAGAAAAGTGCTTATGACATGTTGGCTATGTGACAGGCAAGTCCCTTCCCCTCTCTAAGTGTTGCATTGGCCATGCCCTCTTCTAACTCTCTTTACTCCCTCTCCTCCTCCTTTTTCCCACTTCTCCTACTGGCAGAAAGTGGGGGCTGGGTGAAGATCAGAATTAGAAGGGATCTGATCTGGCACGCATGTAAAGCATTAGCAGAGTTAGGGGCATAGGTATGAGGAAGTTTACCAGACTAGGAATCTGGGAATCAGATCCTAAATCAGACTTTGCTATGAACATGCTGAGTGACCTTTAGTAAATCTCTTAACTTTTCTGAATCTCAGTGTTTACATCTGTAAAATGGAAGGAAAGATTCCTGCCCTGTCACCTCAAAAGGTTTTTAGGAGAATCCAATAAAGCAATGAGTATGAAAGTCCTTTGAAGACTGTAAGGTGGCATTTATAGTCCAAACCTTTCATCTAATTTGAGGATTCTCTCTCCAAATCCCTGCCAAGTGTTGGCAGGTAAACTATTTACTCAGAATTATACCATTACTAATGAACTTATTAAAGTATTTCAGGAATCAACTCTATTAAGCCAATTTTATCCCTTGATAAATTTTGTATATGGCACAGTTAAACAATTTCTAACTTCTCGAGATTTTTTTTCTATATGGATTGTCATCAAGATCTATTTTTCTCTTATCAATTTTACAAGAAAGGTTAGATTTATTGGTTATCTTTTTTTTTTTTTTAAAGATTTTATTTATTTATTCATGAGAGAGAGAGAGAGGCAGAGGGAGAAGCAGGCTCCCAAGGAGCAGGGAGCCCGATGCGGGACTCGATCCCAGGACCCTGAGATCATGACCTGAGCCGAAGGCAGACGCTTAACCATCTGAGCCACCCAGGCGCCCTATTGGTTATCTTGTATCTTTATCAATTTTCACTGATTATTGCTTCAGCTATTTTGAAGTTTCTGGTCATTATTTCCACCAATGCCACCTTTTCCTGGAAGAGAGTTGAGCCATTGTCATTTTTATTTTGTGGTGATTATTTCTACCAAGTGGAATTTTCCCAGGGGTCAACTTTGCAATGTTTAATGTTACCAACAAAGATGGGATCATTCAGTTTGCTTTTCCATCCATTATAAATTTTTACCACATGTAGTTTTAGCCATTGTCAGTTTTATTTTGTGTTGATTATTTCTACCACATCTATTTTTTTTTCTCTGCAACCCAACCCAGACAAACTCAGGGACAAAATGACAGTGTCAAAACACTATCCTTTGCCTGTTACTATCTGATTAACTGGGACTATGAGGTGGTTTTGTATCAGCTATGTTAATGAGTTTGTTTGAGCTCTCTTTTTCTCTCAGAGCATCTCTTTAAGAGCATTGACACATATGTGTGAGCTGGACTGTTACTTTAAGAATTGCTTTAGGGGCGCCTGGGTGGCTCAGTTGATTAAGCGGCCGAATCTTGATTTCGGCTCAGGTCATGATCTCAGGGTCCTGGGATCAAGCCCCATATTGGGCTCCATGCTCAGCAGGGAATCTGCTTCAGGATTCTCTCTCTCCCTCTGCCCCTCTCCCTGCTTGCTCCCTCTCTCTCTCTAAAATAAATAAATCTTTTTTTTAAAGATGTTATTTATTTATTTATTTCTCAGAGGGAGTGAGAGAGACAGAGCACAGCAGGAGGAGCGGCAAGAGAGGGAGAAGCAGGCTCCCCGCTGAGCAAGGATTCCCAAAACAGGACTCAATCCCAGGATCCCGGGATCATGACCTGAGCCGAAGGCAGATGCATAATGGACTGAGCCAACCAGGTGTCCCTAAAATAAATAAATCTTTAAAAAAAGAAAAAAAAAAGAATTGTAGGAAAATGGACATTAGAGACCATGTTAGGAGAACCAATCTTTAACGAGCCAGATACTGTGCTGGCATCTAGATCCATTATCTCATTTAATCCTTCAGCCTAAATTTCCTTCACATGCCCACTTTCTAGTAGAGAAATTTAAGACTCAGAGAGAAAGAAAGAGAAGCCAAATTAGGATCAGAAACCAGGCCCTGATTTAACACTCAGTGCAGCTTGAATGTTTATAAGTTCTAAAGTTATGTAATTTAATTTTTAACTTTTGCAATCATCTTAATGGAAAATTAAATTATGATTTTTGAGTTTAGCTAAGATAAACAAGAGAAATACATGAATATAAACAAAGCATTCTCAAAGAGCTTTTGTAAATTAAAAGTAGAATTAACATATGATCCAGTAATTCCCCTGCTGGGTATTTACCCAAAGAAAATAAAACACTGATTCAAAAAGATATATGCACCCCTGTGTTTATTGCAGCATTAGTTACAATAACCAAAATATGGGGTGCCTGGGTGGCTCAGATGGTTAAGCGTCTGCCTTCAGCTCAAGTCCTGATCCCAGGGTCTTGGGATCGAGCCCCACATCAGGCTCCTGGCTCAGCGGGGAGCCTGCTTCTCCCTCTCCGTCTCCCTCTCTGTTTGCCTCTCCCCCTGCTCATGCTCTCTCTTTCTGTCTGTATCTCTGTGTCTCAAATGAATAAATAAAATCTTTAAAAAAAACCAATAACCAAAATATGGAAGCAGCCCAAGTGTCCTTTGATAAATGAATGGATAAAGAAGATGTGGTATATATATACAATGGAATAGTACTCAGCCATAAAAAAGAATGAAATCTTGCCATTTACAACAACATGGATGGATCTAGACAGTATAATGCTAAGTGAAATACGTCAGAGAAAGGCAAACACCATAGGATTTCACGCGTATGTAGAATTTAGGAAACAAAAGAAAGAAACAAACAAAAAACCGGACTTTATAGAGAACAAACTGAAGTTTGCCAGAGGGGAGGTGGGGGTGAAACAGGTGAAGGGGATTAAGAGTACACTTATCTTGATGAGCACTGAGTGACGATATTGTACATCTGAAACTAATATAACACTGTTAATTATACTGGAATTAAATGGTTTTTTTAAAGATTTTATTTATTTATTTGACAGAGAGAGACAAAGCGAGAGAGGGAACACAAGCAGGGGCAGTGGGAGAGGGAGAAGCAGGCTTCCCGCTGAGCAGGGAGCCCGATGCGGGGCTCGATCCCAGGACCCCGGGATCATGACCTGAGAGGAAGGCAGATGCTTAACGACTGAGCCACCCAGGCGCCCCTATACTGGAATTAAATGTTTTAAAAATGTATTAACAAGAGATTTTTGTGACCACAAACGAGACAAGGAGTGTGAAAATGTTATGTAAATGACCAAATACTGAGCAAGTGGAAGTTACTGCCATTTGTGATGCAGGCTGTTATATAAACCTGTTATGCACCTTGACAGGGTGCTAGAAAATGATTAACATAGTAACATTTAATAGGTGGGTATCAAATGACCACCCTGTTATTTAATTCTAACAACCAGGATTAAAGGAATAAGATTGCATCCTGCCTATCCTTTAAGACCCAATTCAGACATCAGGTGAGGTTAGAAGCCTACTGGGCTCCCCTAAACTGCTCACACCATATGTTCACTGTTTACTGTCCTCAAGGACAAGGACCAAGGTGGTCTGGTTCATCTCTGTGGCCCACCTAAATCAGTTCAGCCTTGGGTTTCTGACAGTGTAAGCCTTCAGTAAATAGTGATTGAATGAACGAATAAATCAATCAATTAGGGGCACCTGGCTGGCTCAATTGGTAGAGCATGTAACTCTTGATCTCAGGGTTGTGAATTTGAGCCCCACACTGAGTGTAGAGATCACTTAAAAATAAAATCTTAAAAAAAAAACTAAGGAAGTTTATTTTTTAAACTAATTAATTGACATGATAAGTATATAGAATATATAATCAATTAAAATGACAGGGGAGGGGCACCTGGGTGGCTCAGTATGTTAAATGTCTGTCTCTGGCTCAGGTCATGATCCCAGGGTCCTGGGATCGAGCCTCTCATCGGGCTCCCTGCTCAGCAGGGAATCTGCTTCTCCCTCTGCCTCTGCTGCTCCCCCTGCTTGTGCGCTCTCTTTTTCTGTCAAATGAATAAATAAAATCTTTAAAAATAAATAAATTAAAATTAAATAAAATAAAATGACAAGGGAAATAACAATAACGCTGGGGGAAATAATTTTTTTTAAAGGACAAGGGAAAAGTGCACATTAAATAAAATTAAGGCAAAGGTAAGTCATAAATGAATCTGCACAAACTGATGACAGCTCCCGAAGCTTCCGTGCAGCAGCAGGCAGTGGGAGGAAAGAGCCTTAACATCCTGGATCCAAATCCTAACTCAACCGGGATTGGGTGTCAAGTCACTTCCCCTCCTACACCTGTTTTCTTATCCATAAAATGGCTGACCTTACAGAAACCCCCAGGGCAGATAAAAGAATTAATTAAGGTACCAGATGTTTTGTGTGCTCTGAAAAGCTGACAGAAGTGAGGATTGTTATTGACAAAGACCAGAAGAGAATTAGGAGGGAAATTTACATTTAGGAGGATTCTTTACATAAAGCTGCTCAAGTTCATAAACTTAAAAAAAAAAAGCATTCCAATTATAGTGGGTTAAACTATGTCTCCCAAAAAGATAGTCCAGTTTTAACCCTCATACCGGACTTTTGATTTCGACTCAGGTCATGATCTCAGGGTCGTGGGATAAAGCTCCATGTTGGGCTCTGCGGTCAGCGGGGAGTCTGCTTGAGATTCTCTCTCTCTCTCCCTCTGCCCCTTCTGCCTTCTCTAAAATAATAAATAAATAAATCTTTAAAAAACAAAAAAGAAAGTAGAATCTTGGCTGTTAAAAATCTTAGGATGAGATCCATCCTGGATTTAGGGTCCCCTAAAGGCCCCTAAAGCAGAGCTGTCTTTTAAAGATTTTTTTTTTTTTTAATTTGAGAGAGAGAGAGCACAAGAGGGGGGAGCGGGAGAGGGAGAAGCAGACTCCCCGCCGAGCAGGGAGCCCGATGTGGGACTCGATCCCGACACTCCAGGATCATGACCTGAGCCGAAGGCAGTCGCTTAACCAACGGAGCCACCCAGGCGCCCTAAAGCAGAGTTGTCTTTATGAGAGCAAAGAGAAGAGGTCTGAGACACAGAGACACTAAATGGGAAGGCCATGTGAAGATAAAGGCAGAGATTAGTCAGGCAGCCCCAAGCTAAGAAACATCAAGGACCTCTGGCAGCCACTAGAAGCTAGGAGGGAGGCATAGAAGGATTCTCCCTCGGCCTCCAAGAGGAACCAACCTTGTTAACACCCTGATTTCAGACATCTGGCCTCTCAACTGTGAGAGAATAAATTTCTGTTGTTTGAAGCCACCAGCTTGTGGTAATTTGTTAAGGCAGTCCTAGGAGACCAATATACCAGTTAAGCTGGAAACCTAAGTAATCAAGTAATTAGCAAAGATGTTGAGAACCCCAAATAGATTCAGAAGAGTATATTTTGGGAAATGTTTATCAGTTCCACTTAATTTGTCATCTCTAACAGCAACTATGGAAAATTTGTGTTGATATCCATTGTCTTTGAACCTGTGCCCTTTCTCTTTTTAACTCTTAGCTCTTGACCTGTCTCCGGGAGTGGCCCATACTTCAAATAAGTAGGAGGAGCTCTGGTGTCATATGAACTGTACAGACATAGGAGACCAGATCTGGGTTCATATCCCAGCTCAGTCACTTAAAGCCTACAACACTGGGAAAATCACTTGTCCTTATTGAAACTTCATGTCCTCCACTGTAAGATGTGACTAATATCATCTCCTTCATAGGGTGAAATGAGTTAATTCATGAAACGTACAGTGCCTGACCCAGGAGTTTCATAACTTTGCCTTGTCCAGAGGGCAATAGAGATCTTTTCTTTCTTTTTATTTGGGCGATGTTTGGATGGTGGGGGAAGGGGAAAGGAGTCACCAGTTTTCATTTCAACTAGAAGGTGGGAAAGCTTTCCAGAAAGACGGGAAGAACAAAAGTACTTTTATTCCCAGAAGAGCTGAGTTTCCTCTGGGTGGGGGTCTATGGACCCCCATGGAAGAACATGGACAATGTTGTATACTTATTCATTATTCCTTGAGCATAAGGTACTGACTTACTTTAAGATATTGATCCCAGGGGCACCTGGGTGGCTCAGTCGTTAAGCGTCTGCCTTCGGCTCAGGTCATGATCCTGGGGTCCTGGGATCGAGCCCCGCATCGGGCTCCCTGCTCCGCAGGAAGCCTGCTTCTCCCTCTCCCGCTCCCCCTGCTTGTGTTCCCTCTCTCGCTGTGTCTCTGTCAAATAAATAAAAAAATCTTAAAAAAAAAAAAAAAAAGATATTGATCCCAGATCTTTTGCTCACAGTCTGGGGGAATAGTTACATCTCAGTGTGATCAGTGCCATAGTGGAAGAAAGAAAGGGGCTGTGGGAACCTAGAAGGAAAGCCTAACCCAGGCCAAGAGGTCAAGTAGAAGCCCAGGGTTACCACCTGCAGATTCTCCTCAAGACATTATAAGCTCTAGGACGTTCCAGGATTTTTATCCAGTTTACAGCTGTGTCCCCAGCACAGCAACAGTGCCAGGCATGTAGTAATCATTCAGTAATATTTATCATGTGAATGAATATAAATTAAGTCACATCACACAGGACTTCCTGCCCCTACAAAGCCCTTTCAACTGTTCACCCCCACAGGTATAATCTCATATTCATTCATTCATTTATTCATCAGGCTTTCCTGAATACCCACCATTTGCCAGACATGATATCAGATTCTGTGTGCCGAACAGACAAGATTTCATGAAATTCACGGTCTAAGAGAACAAAAGATGTTCCCCATGTAATCCCCATGATCTCTCCACCCTGGCCCAGCTCCCCTGTGCCCTGTGTTGATGTCCCCTTAGCTCAGCCGCAGGCTCCAGGAAAGCACCAGATTCCATTCAGAAGAGGACAGATGGGTCCTCTCCCCAGCCCTGTGCTGTCCACAGTCACCTGAGCCCCCAAGCAGTCAAGGCTCTCAGACCTGGAGCCTCAGCCAAGACCTTTCTCCAACTTCGGACTCTATAAAGGATCACCAGCAAAGCGAAGCCCCTTGCACTGCCAAACAAATAGGCTGCTCCACACAGTAACTCCTGCAATGGCTGCCCGAGGGTTGGATGGAACAGCGGCCAAGAGAGGGGTCACTGGCACTCTAGTTATCAAATTCCCTTCCGGACCTAGGTCCTTTGGGAACGTTTACCAAAGCGGAAACTCGTGAATTACACGGTGAAGGATGAAGAGGAACTCAGCAGATAGTGAAGGAGCCTGTTGAGGGCAGAGGAAGCGTCCCCTGAGCTCAGGAAAACTTAAATCAGGGGTTCTCAAACTTTTTTGTGCTGGACCCTTTAAGCAGTCTGGTGAAGCCTATGAAGCCCCTCTCAAAATAATGATTTGAAGGGCACCTGGGTGGCTCAGTCATTAAGCGTCTGCCTTCAGCTCAGGTCATGATCCCAGGACCCTGGGATCAAGGCCCACATCAGGCTCCCCGCTCAGCGGGAAGCCTGCTTCTCCCTCCCCCACTCTCCGTTTGTGTTCCTGCTTTCATTATCTCTCTCTCTGTCAAATAAATAAATAAAATCTTTAAAAAAATGATTTTAAGTGCATAACTTAAATACAAGAATTACAAATGAAACCATTTACACTGAAATACCGTTATCAAAATATTTTAAAATCTCATCAGTAATACATATATTCATTAACAAATTAAATAATAAGATCTCACTGCCTGTCTAATAACTGCACAATTTCAAAGTGGTGATGAATACAAACAATATTTCAAGATGTTTTCCAACAACTGTAATGTGATAGGGGAACATCTGTGATTTCTGTTGATGACAAAGTCACAAGTACTGCTAAATCTGTGGTTTGTTACCTACATTCAAAATGGAAAGAAAAATGAATTTCTGTAAAGATTAATGAATATAAAACGTAGCTCTCCCAGGGTGACTGGGTGGCTCAGTTGGTTAAGTATCCAGCTCTTGATCTCAGCTCACGTCTTGATCTCGGCTGGGGTCTTGATCTCAGGGTTGTGAGTTTGAGCCCCGAGTTGGGCTCTACACGGGGCATGAAGTTTACTTTAAAAAAAAAAAATGTAACTCTCCCATCCATCATCACAGCCCACTGGCTCTCAGGCCCCAGGCTAAGGACCTCTGTCCCAAGTAGTTGAACTAGAATGTAGAGTATGTAGGAAGGGATGACAAAGACTGGGGCTTGTGTCTGTGATAGGAATTTTTAATGGAGTGTGGGGTTGAAAAGGTAATGGGATGGAGTTGGCAGAGACTGACAAGCCAGACAGAATTGAATTCCAATCCTCCTTCCCATCTCCATCCTCACAAGCTGTGTGACCTTGGGCAAGTCATTTCATCTTTCTGCAAAATGTGGATATTCATACAGACCCTACGGAGCTATTATGAGAGTCTCATGTAAATTTCTCTTTAACCCTACAACTCTATATAGAGACAAGGATTTTGCATTTTGTTTTGCTTTGTTTACAACTGTATTGTTTTGGTTCTTTATGAGAGACGAAAGCTCTAGAAAGGTTGGCAGGAGGCACTTGTGGGTAGCAAGGATGAATAGAGCAAAGTAGACAAGATTAGGCAGAGGAGAAGTTGTCTCAGGAAAGAGTGATCTTAGCACTTCTCAGAGAATACACTTTAGGTAAGCAAAACAGTGCAGAGAGAGCAGGACTGAGGCAGGAAATCCCGGGGGTGGGGGGGGGTGGGGAAAGCCTAGAAGTCAGGGTACCCACAAAGGCAGAGGCTCTCTGTCCAAATACCTACGGCCTGCCATGTTGTTAATGAAATGAAAGAGATGGAAAAGTTCTGAGAATAGAATAGCAACCACCTGTCTACCCACTAGTCCGCGCTCATTGTGGTCTTAAGGGGGGGTTGTCCCTTTTTTCTCTAATTTTAGAAAATCTTCATATATTGTGGACAATCACCCTTTGACAGTCAAAGCTGATTTCAAAGAGGAGAAATTTGTGCTCCTCCACCAAATCCATCCCTTGCAGCTCTCACATTTTCTTCTAGGAATTTTGTTTTCTCCTAAATTGCTCTTGAGATATTCTAATCCCAACCTGGATGAATTAACAGGAAATGAAATTTGTCTGCTTCTCACCCAAGAAAGCTTGGGAGGCTATCTTCTGGAAAGGCCATGAAGGAGCCAATGCCTTTAAGGGTAGTGAAATAGAGGAGATTCCCAGAACTAGGAAGGTCCGGGGCTTGGCCATATGTGTGGCCTACTCTCTAGAGGTGAAGGAGGGACAGCATATGGTAGACAGAAGTACATCAGTATCCATTAAGCATGGGAGGGGACTCATGAAATATTTTTCTCTACAAAAGACCGTATCCTTTGCAAGGGAAGGAGCCCATATAATGTAAGTTCTGAATTGGACTTAATTTGATTTAGATTGAATGAAGTAATATGTCATTTTTTACTTCCCTAACTTTGTGGAGTCAGATTCATACCCACTATATAATCAACAGAAAAAATAAAACTGACAACATCTAAATTGCATGCAGTGAAATTACTCGTTGACTAAAAATTTATGAAAAAGTCAAATAAGTCTTCTTGACAAAATGTAGATCTGCAAAATTCATCCCAGGAAAAGTGAACTTCATAGAATATAGAAATAATGACCACAAAAGATAACTTACAATGGCAGAAGCTATAATTATTAAACTGTGATATGGATTTTTTAAATTGACTGATAACACAAATCATCATTATGAAATTTATACAGAAAATTATTTTTCAGATGAAGATAATTATAGCTCAATTTAAGGGAAAATGAATAAGTTGGAAATAGATTTAATAGCTGTGTAGAAAAATCAAAGGTATTGTACTGACTTAATGGGATTTGTCCTGGGAAATATTTTCTCCGTGAAAAGTAATCAATATGATATAATTCCATCAAAAATTTGTATTCATGGGGCACCTGCGTGGCTCAGTCAGTTAAGCTCAGGTCATGATCCCGGGGTCTTGGAATCGAGCCCTCCATTGGGCTCCCTGCTCTGCAGGAGGCCTGCTTCTCCCTCTTCCTGCCTGCCGCTGCCCCTACTTGTGCTCTCTCTCTCACTATCTCTCTCTGTGTGTCAAATAAATAAATAAAAATCTAAAAAAAAAAATCTTTAGGGGCACCTGGGTGGCTCATTCAGTTGAGTGGCCAACTCTTGATTTCAGTTCAGGTCATGATCTTGGGGTTGTGGGATCAAGCCCCCTTCCAGCTCTGCACTCAGGGGAGTCAGCTTGGGATTCTCTCTCTCTCCCTCTCTCTCTGCCCCTCCCCACCACATGCTCTGTCTCTCTCTCTTCTTCTCTCTCTCTAAAATAAGTAAATTAGGGGTGCCTGGGTGGATCAGTTGGTTAAGCATCTACATTTGGCTCAGGTCATGATCCCAGAGTCCTGGGATCAAGCCCCATATCGGGCTCCCCGCTCGGTGGGGAACCTGCTTCTCCCTCTCCCTCTGTCCCCGCCCCCGTTCGTGTTCTCTCTCTCTCACTCTCTATCTCAAAGAAATAAATAAAATCTTTTAAAAAAATAAGTAAATAGCGTCGGACTGCGGGTCTCCTTGCAGCGGCGGCAGCTCCAGAGCAGAGTGTGAACTGTGGCGGCCGGAGTCATGGCAGGGCAAGCGTTTAGAAAGTTTCTTCCCCTCTTTGACCGAGTTTTAGTTGAAAGGAGCGCAGCTGAAACTGTAACCAAAGGAGGTATTATGCTTCCAGAAAAATCTCAAGGAAAAGTGTTGCAAGCAACAGTAGTAGTTGTTGGATTGGGCTCTAAAGGAAAGGGTGAAGAGATTGAACCAGTTAGTGTGAAAGTTGGAGATAAAGTTCTTCTCCCAGAATATGGAGGCACCAAAGTAGTTCTAGATGACAAAGATTCTTTCTTATTTAGAGATGGTGACATTCTCGGATAGTATGTGGACAGAAATCATTATTAAAATGGCATGAAGTGAAACTGCCCATTCCAGTGAATTAGTGAAATCTTTCATCATGTAAATAATTTTCATGTCTCTCTTTTATAATAAACTAATGGTATCCAAACTAATGATATCCAGTGTCTCTAAAATTTAGTTTTAGTGTACTGATATAAACATTAGCAAATAAAAATGCATAAATGAAAATAAATAAATAAATAAATAAATAAATAAATCTTTTTAAAAAATGGTAAAATAAAGGGGGCATCTGGGTGGCTCAGTCGTTAAGCATCTGCCTTTGGCTCAGGTCATGATCCCAGAGTCCTGGGATCGAGCCCCGCATCGGGCTCCCAGCTCGGCGGGAAGCCTTCTTCTCCCTTTCCCACTCCCCCTGCTTGTGTTCCCTCTCTCACTATGTCTCTCTCTGTCAAATAAATAAATAAAATCTTTAAAAAAAAAAAAAAGTAAAAATAAAAATCCTTAAAATTAAAAAAAAATTGTTAAGGAATTTTTAAATCCTTAGGGTCAAAGCAGGGGCCAAATATCCTTACCTCTCTACTAAAGCTCCTAGAGAGAAAAAAGAAATGGACACAGTGGCCAAGACTTTGCTGATCTATATTTTATCAGGAAGGTTTCCCTGATTCTTCCATCAGTTTTTTATCAATAAAAAATTCCGCCATGTGCAATTTCACTGTTGTTTTATTTTTTCTGTTGATTATGTAGTGGTCAGTGCCCCTCTAGCATAGGCCCCAGCCTTGGGCCCCCACTACTTAACATCCATTGCTCCATCTGTCCACTCAACAATTACCCACCAAACAAACACCTACTCTGTGCCGGGTCCCAGCAGAAAAATCAAGCCAAGCCCCTGACCTCAAATAATTATAATTTTAATTATTTTTTTCTGGTCCTATACTCTTTCTTGTTATTTCATAAGGGACAGCACAATGTTGAATAGAAGAGGTGATAGTGGGCACCCTTTTCTCATTCCCATCTCAGGAGGGAAGGTTTTTATATTTCATCAGTAAGTATGATGTTGGTTGTAGGTTTTTTTGTGCATGTCCTTTATCAGATGAAGGAAGTTCCCTTCTATTCTTAGTTTGAAAGGTTTTTACCATAAATGGGTGGTAACTTTATAAATTTTTCTACATCTCTTGAGATGATCCTATGGTTTCTTAACTTTATTCTGTTAAAGTGGTGAGTTATATTGATTAATTTTCAAATGTCAAGTCAACTTTGTATCCCTGGAGTTAACACAACTTGGTTGTGTAGTATTATCCTACTTCTAGATCTTTGGGTTTGGTTTGCTGATATTTTGTTTAGAATTTTTGCATCTTTGTGTTTTTTTTGTTTTTGTTTTTGTTTTTTAAAGATTTTATTTATTTGACAGAGAGAGACACAGCGAGAGAGGGAACACAAGCAGGGGGAGTGGGAGAGGGAGAAGCAGGCTCCCCGCTGAGCAGGGAGCCTGATGTGGGGCTTGATCCCAGGACCCTGGGATCATGACCTGAGCCGAAGGCAGATGCTTAATGACTGAGCCACGCAGGCGCCCCTAGAATTTTTGCATCTTTGTTTGGCCTCTAATTTTCCTTCCTTATAATGCCCTTGTTAGGTTTTTGTATCTAGGTAATGCTGATCCCATAAAATAAATTGAGAAGCACTCCTACTTTTTCTATTCTCTGGAAGCATCTGGACCTGGAGTTTTCTTTGTAGGAAGATTTTTTTTTTAACAAAAGATTCAATTTCTTTAATAGAAACAGGACTACTCAGTTTTCCTATTTCTTCCTGTGTCAGTTTGTGTTTTTCTAGTTATCTGTTCACGTCGTTTGAATTTCAAGTTTGTTGGGATATAGTTATTTACAATATCCTCTCACTATCTTTTTGATTCATGTGGGATCTGTAGTGATGGCACTCTTTTCATTTCTAAAGTGATAATTGTATCTCCTCTTTTTGTCCTTCATCTGTCTAGCCAAAAGTTTATCAATTTTAGTAGTTTTATCAGAAAATTAACTTTTGGTTCTTTGATTCCTCTTTCATATCTTCATTTTCTTTTTCTTTTTTTTTTTAAGATTTTATTTATTTATTTGAGAGAGAGAGAGCGCGCACAAGCAGGGGCAGAGACAGAGAGAGGGGAGAAACAGACTCCCCACTAAGCAAGGAGCCCGATGTGGGGCTTGATCCCAGGACCCTGGGATCATGACCTAAGCCGAAGGCAGACACTTAACCAACTGAGCCAACCAGGTGCCCCCATATCTTCATTTTCTATTTTAATAACTTATCCTGTCAACTTTATTATTTTCTTCCTTCTACTTTATTTGGGTTTAATTTCTGAATGTTTTTCCTAACTACTTGAGGTAGATATTTAGATAGTTGATTTTCAGCCATTTTTGGGGGAAATATATTCATTTAAAGCCACAAATTTCACTCTAAACATGGCTTTAGCTACATTCTACAAGTTTTAACATATTATATTTTCATTACATTTGAACAAAATATTTTCTACTTTCTACTGTGATTTCTTTTTTGACCTTTGGGTTATTTACTAGTGTGCTATTCAATTTCCAAATATTTTGGGATTTTCTAGTTTTCTTTTTGATTTTGATGATTAGCATAATCCAACTGTGGTCATTGAACATACTCTATACGATTTTAGCTCTTTGAAATTTGGTTAGACTTACATTATGGCTGAGCATATTGATATATATTTGATGTGCTCTTGAAAAGAATTATGTGTTCTATGGTTATTGGATCCAGTGTTCTATTATGTCAATTAGGTCAAAGTCTTGAAGCATGTTATTCAAATTTTCTGTGTTCTTATTGATGTTTTTATTTGCATATTCTATCAGTTGTATTAAAATATCCCAGCATAATGGATTTGTCTATTTCTTCTTGAGAAATAGGCCCTGCCCTAGAGGTTCTCACAGTCAGATATGAGGGTTGACACATAATTCTACAATAACTGTGGGTATGTGTTTAGACATTCTAGCAGAGAGAAACCCAGGGAACACCCAATATTTTGGTCATACTGAACTCCTGGATGTTCCCTGAGTACAGATTTTGTTTTTCCCTATAAGAACTTTGTCTAAACCATGTGTCACAAACTCAAATGTCTACATTTGAAAGGGCCAGGGACAATATAAAATGAAAAGAGAACTGCAGATTCCTTAACTTATACAACAGTTTAGGAAATAGGCTGAAACAACTACTCAGCTACAAACACTGGCCACCTTTCATGAGAAAGGAAGGATGATTCAGAGGACAGAACGAAGACCCACAGAGAAGTAGTCCTAAGTTTGATCTGAATCATAGAACTGCTTGATTTCAGAATCGCTACGGACAGTGACTCCTGTACGCCTGTTTCCTCCCTATTTCAGCAGGAGGGTCCATAGCAGTTACCTTGGGCCTGCTTGTGTGTTGGGCAGGTAGAGAACAGATAACTTGTCTCTCATTTGCAGGTGTTTGGATAAAGCAGAACTCTGTAGTTGATGAGAATACTTAAGGAACTACTTCTAAGGAGACTTGTTTTCATCGGAACTTGAGTAATGTGACAAAATTCAGGATTTCAAGTTGATGCTGTGACAGGATGAGACTTTTAGGGCCTTAGGGGAAGGTGAGAATATTTTGCATGTAGGAGAGACATAAATCATTGGGGTCAAAAAGGCAGATTATAGGGGCACCTGGGTGGCTCAGTCGGTTGGGTGTCTGCCTTCAGCTCAGGTCATGATCCCAGGGTTGTGGGATAAAGCCCCATGTTGGGCTCCCTGCTTAGCGGGGAGCCTGCTTCTCCCTCTCCCTCTCCCCCTGTTCATGCTCTCTCTCTCTTTCTCTCACTCTCTCGCTCACTCTTTCTCTCAAATAAATAATAAAATATTTTTTTTAAAAGGCAGATTATGTTATCCAACCTCCAAGATGGGCCCCATGATTCTTACCTCCTGGTATTCATATCCCTGACAGAGGGTGACTTCTGAGACTATATAATAAAAAGCATTGTGGCTTCCGCTTCACTCTTTCTTAGATCACTTGCTCTGGCAGAAGCCGGCTGCCATGTCATGAGAACAGATCCACATTATGAAGAATTAAGACCTCCTGCCAATAACCAAGCTTCCTGTCGAGCCTTTGGATGACCACAGCCCTGGCTCATGTCTTGACTGCAACTTCATGAGAACCTTGAGTAAGAACCACCTGGTAAGCCATTTCCAAATCCTTGACCACAGATAACATGTGAGACAATAAATGTCCATTGTTTCAAGCCACTAAGTTTTGGTAATGTCCATTGTTTCAAGCCACTAAGTTTTGGTAAACATAATTTATATTCCCACTAGGATAGCTCACAGTTGAACTTTAAAGATCTATACCTATTTACATCACAGAGGATTACTATTATAGCAGTTGAACTTACATCATCACTAATACAAAGCTGTCCCTTTGACTGAGCCATTTCTCGAGCATCATCACACATCCCACCTTTCACCTGGCTATCTCCCACTCATCCTCCAGGACTTATCTCAGCTATTGCCATCTCTAAGAAGCATCCTGTTCCCAGGGACAGAGAGACCTTGTTTTCTTCTGCAGCAGCACTGGTCACTCTGAGCAGAAACTGGCTATGTCCATGTCTGCCTTCTGTAGCAGATGATGAGCTCCTTGAAGGACCCTAGGCACCAAGCCAGGCCTGGGACAAGTAAGGAGAGTGAATGAGTGTTTTCTAAATGATTTAATGAGTTTGGAAGCAACCTCTCACCCCTGAGGGCCTTGGTGAATTTTGAGGGCCCCTGTGAAATGGAACTCCTGGACCCTTGGGGTCTTCAAGGGACCTTAAAGTAAAACTCAAAGGACCCCTGGAGAACTCCTTTGTTAGACCCACAACCAACTCAGAAGACAGATACCTCTTAAGGAGACTTTCAGGAAAGTTTCAGGGATTCATGGTTTTGTTGTTTGCAGGTGTCAAGCAACAAAAACATGACAAAAATTTCTGGCTGATTTAAGAGAAGGAATTCATTAAAAGAATATGGGAGGAGCACCTAGGTGGCTTAGTCCGTTAAGCATCCGACTCTTGGTCTGAGCTCAGGTCTCTACCTCACAGCTATGAGTTCAAGCCCCGCATTGGGCTCCATGCTAGGCATGGAGCCTACTTAAAAAAAAAAAAAAAAAAAAAAAGGAAGGGCACCTGGATGGCTCAGTTGGTTAACTGTCTTCCTTCAGCTCAGGTCATGATCCCAGGGTCCTGGGATTGAGTCCTGCTTGGGCTCCTTGCTCAGTGGGGATTCTGCTTCTCCTTCTGCCTGCCGCTCCCCCTGCTTGTGCTCTCTCTCTCTCCCTTTCTCTCTGACAAACAAATAAATAAAATCTTAAAAAAAAAAAATGAGAATAAGCACATGAAAAGGTGCTCAACATCAGTAGTTGTTACAGAAATGCTAAATTGAAAGCACAACGAAATACTTCCAACTCACTGGAATGACTAATAATTTAAAAGATAGATAATAACAAGTGTTGGCAAAGATATGGAGAAATTGGAAACCCCATACATTGTTGGTAGGGATGTAAAATGGTGTAGCTTCTTTGGAAAACAGACTGGCAGGTCCTCATAATTAAACATAGAGGAGCCATATGACCCAACAATTACACTCCTAGGTATATATCCAAGAGAAATTAAAACATGTTCACGGGGTGCCGGGGTGGCTCAGTCGTTAAGTGTCTGCCTTCGGCTCAGGTCATGATCCCAGGGTCCTGGGATTGAGCCCTGCATTGGGCTCCTGCTCAGCGGGAAGCCTGCTTCTCTCTCTCCCACTCCCCCTGCTTGTGTTCCCTCTCTCGCTGTCTCTCTCTCTGTGTCAAATAAATAAACAAATCTTTAAAAAAAAAATATGTTCACACAAAAATATGTAAAAGAATGTTCACAGCAGCACCATTCGTGATAGCCAAAGAATGGAAACAACCCAAATGTCCATCAATTAAGGAATGAATAGACAAAATACAGTATATCTATACAATGGAATGTTATTTCAAATAAAAAGTAATGGAGTACTAATACAATATGCTACAACATGGATGAACCTTGAGAACATTATGCTATGTGAAGGAAAGTAGTCACAAAAGACTACATATTGTATGATTACATTTATATGAAGTGTCCAGAGTAGGTAAATCCATAAATACAGATCGCAGCTCAGTGGCTGCCTAGGGATGAGAAGGTGTTGCGGGCTGAATTATGTCCCCCTAACAGGTATGCTAAAGTCCTAACCCCTGGTACCTGTGAATGTGGCCTTTTTGGGAAATAGGGTCTTTGCAAACATAATCAAGATGTAAACTAAGATAAGGTCATATGAGAGTAGAGTATGTTCTTCATCTAATATGACTGATGTCTTTATAAGAAGAGGACAGACACACAGAGCGATGCACAAAGAGAAAAGAAGGACATGTGAAACCATGAGACACAGAGGAGAACGTCACGTGGCCGCAGAGGCAGCAACTTGCAGTGATGTGCCTGGCAGCCAAGGAGCACCGAGGAACGCTGGCAGCATGAGAAGCTAAGAGAAAGGCATGGAACAGATTCTTCCCGAGAGCCTGCAGAGAAAGCATGGTCCTACCAGCACCTTGTTTGGGACTCCTTGCCTCCAGAACTGTGAGAGGATCCATTTCTGTTGCTTTAGGCCACCCGGACACTTTGTTATGGCAGCACTATATGACTGCCAGAGTAATGGCCTTTCTTTTTGGGTGATGAAATGTTCTAAAATTGATTGTGGTGATGGTGTCACAATTCTGTGAATATACTTAAATCACTGAATTGTTTCTTGAGATATATCTGTTTATATTTCAAAAACAAAAAGTGCTATTGGGGAGCTCACAGAATCAACAAGAGGCCTAGAGAACCAGGTACAGAGCCAGAAATAGCACCCAAATCATGTAAAACTGGTCTGGGGAGAACCCCACAGTTGTTTTGTCAAGCACTAGCCACTACAGACTTAAAAATTATTATTAAATGAAGCAGGTCCTCTTTTTTATATCAAGGTGATGTATAATTTACATATAATAAACTGCACGCATTTGAAGTGTATAGTTTTGATGAGTTTTGACTAATCCCATATGACCACTCTCACAATCAAGATACAAAATATTTTCATCAACCGAAAAGGTTTCTTTGTGCCCCTTTACAGGGAGTTCCCTGTAGAGGGACCCTCCATCTCCAGCCCCAGGCAACTACTCATCTGTATCCTGTCCACTTCCTGAGCCTGGTTCTCCATCCAACCTGCCCATCAATTCTGTGAACCACCCAACCTTCCAATAAATTCCTTTCCTTTAAGTGAGCCAGAATTGGTGTCTGTTTTCACAACCAAACTTCCTGACTGATAAAACAGGGAGAAAACAAAGTAAGGAGAAGGGAGGAGAAACATAACTCCGAGAAAATATATCCACTCAGAATCCATTTATATAAAACTGAAAACCAGGGGTGCCTGGGTGGCTCAGTCATTAAGCGTCTGCCTTCAGCTCAGGTCATGATCCCAGGGTCCTGGAATCGAGCCCCGCATCGGGCTCCCTGCTGAGCAGGAAGCCTGCTTCTCCCTCTCCCTCTGCCTACAGCTCCCCCTGCTTGTGCTCTCTCTCTCTGTCAAATAAATAAATAAAATCTTAAAAAAAAAAAAAAAAAACCATTAGGGGCGCCTGGGTGGTTCAGTTGGTTAAGCGTCTGCCTTCAGCTCAGGTCATGATCCCAGGGTCCTGGGATCGAGCCCCGCATCGGGCTCCCTGCTCGGCAGGAAGCCTGCTTCTCCTTCTCCCACTCCCCCTGCTTGTGTTCCCTCTCACTGTGTCTCTCTCTGTCAAATAAATAAATAAAATCTTTTAAAAAATAAAAAATAAGAAATAAAAAATAAAATTCAAAACCAGAGGAAACCAACTAATATATTACGCAGAGATACATCCCTTTCTGACAAAACCATGAAGAAAACCAAAGGCATGTTTGTGGCAGTCTGGCTTATGGTTTAGCAAATGTTCGGGGTCCCTCCCTCTGCTGTGAAGGGAGCGCACTTCCCTGTCCCGCTGAGGCTGGGCTTGGCCATATGATTTGCGTTGGCCAGCAGAACGTTAGTAAACGTGACTTGAGCAGTGCCTTAAACGTGCTTATGCTGCTGTTGGACGTGGTTCTCCCATGTCAGTGAGCTGCCAGGAGGAGAATATGCACCAGGTACACTCTGATCCTAGTAGGATGAGAGACATGTGGAGCAGACCTGGGTCCAGCCTGCAGTCTGGAGCCAAACCCAGACAACCCACCACCTGAAGCAGAGCCACCCCACCAAGCCCAATCTAGATTAGGGCAACCTGCAGACCATGAGAGTGAGATGAATGCTTGTTGAGTTTTGAGACAATACGTGGCATTTTTGTGGCCACAAATGATTAATGCAATAAGTAACAGCCACTTCAGGAGGGGATGTGATGAGGGCTTCAAAGCATTCAGACTGAGTGGTGGGTTCACAAGCCTTCATCACATCATTATTTAAACCATACGCGTCCATTTTACATACTCTGTTATTTACGATTTTTTTCACAGCTTTAAAAAAAAGCGAGGGAGGAATTTGGGGTCAATGCCAACAGCAAGTGTTTCCGTGCTGAACCGAAGGTGGTTTGGGAGTGGGTGGGCAGAGATGAAGGGCTGGTGCAAGAGCAGGATGGAGGGGGCGGGGCGGAGCAGAGCGCAGAGAGGGATAAAAGCAGTGCAAAGGGATAAGACAGTGCTTGGATCCAGGTGATAGAGTATGCGATTTTATTTTCTACTTCATCCTTCTCTGGATTTCCTAAATTGTCTACACTGGACATATATGACTCCTGGAATCAGAGAAAAGAACAAAACTGTAATGGCAGACACAGGGGGTCACTTCCCAGCAAGCATTCCCTCTTCCCTGTTGATAGGATGAATCATGGCCCACGCCACCACATGTTCCCTGCGGCTGGATCAGCGGAGCCTGTGTGCCCCAGTTCTGACCAGTGAAGTGAAAGGGGACGTCTCCTGGTGGGAGGTGGGGGTGGGCTTTTAAGAAAGATTGCCCTCTGTGATTAAAAAAGAAAAAAGAGGAGAGAAGGAGGGAAGATTTGGGATGTTGTTGCACGATAGTGTGATATTTGGATCTGCAGCAGCCACCTTGCAACCTTGAGGGAAGATGTTGCCAAGGAGGGTGGGTGAGGGGAGAGATGGCAAAGTCCTGGGGGACAGGCTAAGCCACTGAGTCAATCTAGGGACTGTTCTGCTGGCTTCTTGTTAAGCAAGATTATGAAAATTCTACAGCTTAAGTCGGTTTTGTTTTGTTTTAAAGTTTATTTATTTTTGTGGGCACCTGGATGGCACAGTTGGTTAAGCCTCTAACTCTTGGGTTCGGCTCAGTCATGATCTCTGGGTCCTGGGATGGAGCCCCGCTTGGGGCTCTGCTTGAGATTCCCTCTCCCTCTCTGCCCCTCCCACTCATGCTCTCTCTCTCTCTCAAATAAATAAATAAATCTTTAATAAATAAAGTTTATTTTTTTTAGTAATCTCTACATGCAGTTGGGGCTCAAACCCACGACCCTGAGATCAAGAATCACACACTCTTCTGACTGAGTCAGCCAGACATGCCTTAAGTCAATTTTGGTTAGGAAGACTCAATTACAGCCAAAAACATCCTAATTGATGCAGAATATTTTTTCAAGTGTGAGGAGAGATATATCTGGTGACCTTAGAGGCTCATTCATCTCCCCAGACAGCAAGCTCAGTATGTGTGAATTAGCCCAATAATATCAGCCACTAGGTTCTAGGGGCGCCCCCTTTCTAACTAGGCTATTTGCTAGACAGTAGTACTTCCAAGGTGGCCTCGTCACCTAGCTGTTTCCTCCCCATACCCACTCTATTTAAAAGCTCCCCCCACTTTTTTTTTAAATCACTAACATCATCAAAATACGTTCCTCCTCCATTTCAACATTATTGGAACAGGACCCTTTCTACTGGGACTCTGGCGACAGTGCCGTGGGAAATGAGTTCCAGGGGCTGCCCGTGCCCTACTCTTGGCCTGGATGGGTCCCCCTCTCATACCCTACTTGTAGCTGCACTCCTGAGTAGGGCTAGTGGTGCGGGTCCCATACATGACAAAATATTACACAAGGAGGAAACCGAAAGATCGGGACAGTAAAACAGACATAAACTAGAATTGACCAACGTCAATATTTATAGATTGCAACTGGTTCTGTCCTCTGGACCAGCCCCAGGTGTGAGCGGCGGGAGGCGAGGCCTGCTTGTGGAGACCTCCCCGGCGGGTCCACTTCTCATGGCCCTCCTCTACCAGGTCTCCTCTGGAGAAGTCACCAGTTCCTTCCACCTCCCCAAAGAGTGAGCTCTCTCCCAAATGAGAATTTTAAAGACAGGAATCACATCATGTCATTTCTTTGCCAGCTTTCCATCACACTCAGTCTGTGTTAGGTCCTGTCTTCCCGCCTCTGCCGGCTCACCCGGGTGGGCCGTACCCTAGAAGTCCCAGGTCTCAGCAGCAGGCCCCTGGTTCTTACTGAAGCTTCCCACACACCTCGCCTTCTCCCACGGCACCTGGCAGGCGGGAGAAACTCCAGAGAAGCAGGGCTTCAGGGCTTCAGCCACATAGGGACACCCAGGGGCCTCCCAAATACTGTGTTCTGAGAATGCCAAGGCCTCAATCTCTAACAACTGGTTGTCTTTCAGGAGGAACCTTCAGCTGCCCCTCCCCACTCCCCGTTCTAACCATCTCCTCCCCGTGAAACCATCTACCAACCACAGAGGCAACCTTGTAGGTGCTACCCAAGCTGGGGACGGTCAGGTCACTTCGCCAAAAGAGTTGCTCTAAAATGCCAGCCCAGAACGGAGCCCAGCTTATCTGGTTCTGCACCCTGGCTTAAGCTTTGGAAAAGTCCTCGGCTGACCTGGGTGCCTAGCTTGGGTGCAGTAGCCAAATATGGCCACAAGAGGGAAGGAACGCATCTTCCTAGTGGCAGGGGTTTGGTTTCAACCAGGAACAGCTCCGAGGTTTTCACATGGCTAAAGCAGAAGGGCCAGAAGGTGATCTGCGGGTGCTCTCGTGAAGGCAGATAACTCCATGTGCCTTTAAAATGACATTCTTTAAATATTTGTTCAAATATATTTAGTGGTGAGGAAAAGAAACTGTTTTTCTAAATAAATAAAAAACAAAAAATATATATGTAAATACATTTATAAATAGAAGTAAAGATACATGTTTACCTTTGTGGATAGCAATATAAGTAAATATATATATATATTTATCCTCGTGAGTAGCAATATATGTAAATACATTTATAAATATAAGTAAATATATATATATTACACACACACACATATATATACACTCCTTGTGGGTAGCAACTAGGAGGGGCATGAGGGAGACTGGTGGTGTTTCTTGATCTGGGTGCCAGTTACACAGGTATGTTCACTTTGTGAAAGTTCATCAAGCTGTACTATTATGATTTGTGTACCTTTCTGTAGGTATGTTATGCCTCAAGAAAAGTTTATTTAAAAATCAATGGTGGGGCACATGGGTGACTCAGGTCACCCTTAAGCATCCAACTCATGATTTCAGCTTGGGTTGTGAGCTTATGGGTGGTGAGACGGAACCCCAAGTTGGTTCCATGCTCAGTGGTGAGTGGGCTTAGGATTCTCTCCCTCTCCCTCTGCCCCTCCCCCTAGTTGCATGCACACTCTCCTTCCTCTCTCTCTCTAAAATAAATAAATAAATCTTTAAAAAAAATCAATGGTAATGATGAGTCAAACACTATACTCTTTATGTTCAAAGTAAGAGATTTGTTCATCGAATGTGACAAAAGTGTTTGAAGATTAATAGGTAATATATTCACGAGTTTCAAAACTCAAATGATACAAAAGGGTAAATGAAAATCTCTCCTATTCCTGTTCTTCAGCCACTCAGTTACCTCCTGTAACAGTTATCTATTACCGTGCAATAAAGTAGCCCAAAACTCAGTGGCTTAAAGCAACAACCACTGTATTTGCTCTCGACTCTGTGGGTCAGTAATTTGGGCTGGACGCAGCTGGGCGGTGCTTCTGCTGGTCTGGCCTGGCCTGGCATGAATCATGCTGCTTCGCTCCAATGGCTGATGGACTGGGGCTACAAGGTCTAAGATGGCCTCACTCACATGTGTGGCTGTTCAGGCTGGCTCTCTGGGGGCCTCTCTTTCCCTGTGATCTCTCATCCTCAAGGAGGCTTCTCTGCCTGGTGGTAAGAAAGGGAAACTGCAAGGCCCCCTGGGCCCAGAGCTCTGACATCACTTCAGTTCCATTCTATTGGTTAAAGCAAGTTACCTGGCCAGACAGATTTGAGAGTGGGAAAAAGCAGGCTCCACCTCTTGATGGGAGGAACAGCAAAGTCAAATTGCAAAAGGCCAGGCACACAAGGATTGGGAGGAATTTGTGGCCATCTTTTTGCAATCTATCACATCTCCCATGGAAATTCTTATATAGCCCTCTAGAAGTATTTTGCATATATTTAAACAAATGCATATATACATATATATGTATATATATGTGTGTGTGTATATATATGTATATATGTTGTGTTTTTTTAAGTAGGCCCATGCCCAGCATGGAGCCCAATGCAGGGTTTGAACTCATGACCCGAAGATCAAGACCTGAGCTGAAACTAAGAGTCGGACGCTTAACCAACTGAGCCACCCAGGTGCCCCAATATATATATGTGTGTGTGTATATATATATGTATATAATATTTATATAAAATTCATATATATGCAAATGTATACATAAATTCATATATATGCAAATGCCTCCACTTCAAGTTAGAAACTAAGAGTGTTTCCTAAATTCTCCCTTTCCCTCAAGATCTATATCCAGTCCATCAGTAAGCTAATAAAACTCCAAAATACACACGAAATCCATCCACTTCTCACCATCTTTTCTTGTGCTTGTGAAGACACCCTTGACTGTTGCTGGCATGATACTCATGCTGCTTCAGATCCTTACACAGGCCACAGGGACCTTTCAGGGGGTCAGGCCCTCCTGCTGGTGTCACTCTGAATCTGATGGGCACACTGAGTTCTTTGCATTCCCTTCTCATGTTCAGTTACTGTTCTCAAAACCATAAATGCACGTACACACACACACATATTAAAGAGAGAGAGAGAGAGCACACATGAGTGAGCGGGGAAAGAGGGGCAGAGGGAAAGAGAGAGAGAATCTTAAGCAGGCTCCACAGTCAGTGTGGAGCCCAACATGGGGCTCGATCTCATGACCCTGAGATCATGACATGAGCCGACATCAAGAGTCAGATGCTTAACCAACTGAGCCACCCAGGAGCCCTGTCAAAACACATAAATCTTCTCTACATGGAGAGATGGAGTACAGAGCTCTAACTCCAGCCATGAGTTGTGGCAGGACAGCGACCCATGTCCTAATGCAAGGGAATTGGGGCCTTGGTGTCTTTTTTTGCAGGCAGAGCTCAGTTAGTACCCACTTCCATCAACTAAGAATGTTGTAATGATGTGACTTCACTGCTTCTGGGAGGTTCCTTGACTGGAAGGTGAATTTTTCTGCTTCCTTCCCAGGAACCAGATCAAGGGGTAAAAAGAGGGGATGTCTTTTTCAAGACACCAGGGTCCAGTGTCACCCTTTGCCTAGAAAACACCAGGACCATGAGTCCTAACCTCTGCACCCTAGCCAACCAGTGTATTGGAAATGTCAATGGCAGGCCCAGATACAGACATGACATGGAAAAATCCAACAAGACTGACCAAGGAAGCTGGTGCAGCTGGGATACACATCACTGAGATCAGCAAAAGGGACAGATGTGGGGACTTCTGGAGTCTTTCAAAAAGGCCTCACTGAGGAGACATGGCCATAGATGAAGAGTCTGAGTGAATATGGGTCCTACCAGGCCTTCTGGACTCTCAGCTGCCTCTCCTTTCTTTTACAACTGCATCCCCAGCACTAATGTAATATCTGATACAAAGAAGCATTTGGTAAAATTTGGTTAAACTAATAAGTAAATCAGTAGTCCTCACTTAATTCCTAGATCAGCCACATTTCTGAGAAGCAGCATACATGCAGGGCTGGATAGCCACATCCACAAAGAACATGAGAGAGTTCTTTGAACCCTTTTTGAAAAATTCAGTCATCCAAGTCTACTTCCGCCTAGCGCAGGTTCAAGGACCCAAGGAGTATTGTGAGGGTTGAGCAATCAGAGGCTTCTACAGGGTGGGTTTGAGGTTTCCTTGATAGCACAATTCCTTAAAAATTTAGTAGACCTTTGGTCTATTTGGTTCTAGTCAGTTCCAATGTGAGTAACCACAGCCAAAGACCTTATCTGGACATGTTTTTCAAGCCTGAAAACTCTGATCTTTTCCTTATTGGCCATTCTCCCAACTGGATGATGGCTCTCTTCAGACCATCTGAAACAACACACTTGGGTGGGAAAGAACCATCCTTCCTTGCCAACAGGCCCACTGCTTTTCTGAAGAGGGCACTTGTCTTAACTCCTCCTACGACTGTCACTTTGCAGTTAACCCTCTTAAGTGCTTCGGTGCAGAAGCAATTGGCTCCTGCAAAAACTCTACAAGACTCAAAATTAAAGGAGTCTTGGTCAACCCAGATTATAGGTAATAGCAAAGCGTTCCTCCCTTAGTAAAGCTCTACAGGGTAGCTAGCTCCAATTTGAGTTTCTGTATTTCTTTCTCTCTAGTAGGATTTTGCTAAAAGTAGCAAGAAGGAGCCAGAAAACATCAACATACTAAATTTCCCTATCTTTCTACATTGCTATGATGCATTGCTACCTCAAGTAGTCTATGATTTGCCTTTCAAGGTGAGGTAGCTGGTGCCTGAAACTTACCTCCAATGAACCACCTCTTCCAGTATTCACAACCATGTAGTACCCTCCCTTTAAATCTGGGCTTGTCCTTGACTAATTTTAAAACCTTAAGAAGGTCTGGCAGCTTTCACGTTTGCCTAATTGGGATCCAGCTACCACATAAAGAAGCCCAAGCTCAGTCACATGGAGAAAGAGGTCACAGCCTTTCCAGTCATCCCACTCAAATATGCGATGAAATCCTTGGATATTCCATCACCAGCCACCATCTGACTCATCAAAGACCCCTGTGAGACCAGCAGAAGAACCACCCAGTTGGAACCATCACAGTCAACCCAAAGAATCATGAGAGGTAGTAAAATGTTCATTGTTTTAACCCATCAAGTTTGGGGATGGTTTGCCACACATTAATACGCAACTAACACACAATTTTTTGATCAAATGTTTTGCTACCGTATAACAAGAGTCACAAGCTTTCCAGTCTGCAATGCCTGAGTCCTTGCCATCTGCAACCCAACGCACTCATTCATTAAGCACCTCAGTTTTGTCACTTGCAGTGCCCTATTTCTAGATACCAAATACAACATTAATTAGAATTAGGTTTACCACTGACAGAAAAATTAAAGTGGTAGTGGCTTAAACTAAATAAAAATTTATTTCTCTCTCACATAAGTGTAGTCCAGAGATAAGTAATCTAGAGCTGACTTGACCCTCCACCGTTTCAGGGACCCAGGCTCTTTTTCTCTTGTTCCACCATCCTCAACAGATGGCTTTTCTCTCCTGATCCAAGATGGCTGCTTAAGCTTCAGCCATATGGCTGCCTCTCAACTAACAGAAGGTGAAAGGGACAAAGAAAGATATGTTCTCCCTCAAAGGACATTTCCTGAAGTTGCACAGGACACTTCTACCTATATCTCATTTGCCAGAATTAATCACATGGCCACAATAAGCTGGAAGATATGCTGAGAGAGGTGGTCTTAATTCCAAATGGCTATGTGTCCCAATGTAAATCTAGGGTTCTACTAAGGAAGAGAAGAAGAATGTGGGGCACCTGGGTGGCTCAGTCGCTAAGCGTCTGCCTTTGGCTCAGGTCATGATCCCAGGATCCTGGGATCAAGTCCTGCATCGGGCTCCCTACTCCACGGGAAGCCTGCTTCTCCCTCTCCCACTGTGTTCCCTCTCTCGCTGTGTCTCTCTCTGTCAAATAAGTAAAATCTTAAAAAAAAAAAAAAAGAAAAATGTATATTGGGGGTAAACTAGCAGCTTCTGCCACATATTGCTCTGATTACATTGGCTTTCTAGGCAATCCTGTTTTCTGGAGAGCAAGTCTCCTCCCCTGTTCTTATTTTTCATACTTCCTTTGTCAATTCCAGAAGAAGAAGAAAGAGGAGGAGGAGGAGAGAAGGAGAAGAAGGAGGAGGAGGAGGAGGAAGAGAAGAAGGAGAAGGAGGAGGGGGAGGAGGAGGAGGAGAAGAAGAAGAAGAAGAAAAAGAAGAAGAAGAAGAGGAGGAGGAGGAAGAGAAAGAGGAGGAGGAGGAGGACTTAGAGTCAAGGAACACAGCATTAACAATTCAGCATAGTTTAGTAAAATGAAAGTTCCTGTCAGTTTCACCCTGAGATGAAAGAAGATAAAAGCCCAGAAGTGCCTGATGCCCTGGTACATCTAACCCCATGATTTGGTCCATCTTCTGCCCAATAGCAAGCCAGCTAGGAAAAAAAAATCTCAATATTCAGATCAAGATAAGCCAATCTCTTATATCATGAGAAAGATCCAAAATCCATAAAAAGCCAAATCCATACAGAGAAACCAAATCTATAAAAGTACAGGTGGAAAACGCAAAAGCAAATTTAAAACCATATGGGCAACAAAAGGAAGACTCAGGACCTTCATACAGAACTCCACAGCATGTGTGACGAGTCAGATCAAGTCTCTGGAGGAATGTTAGCTAAAGATGAAAGACCTGATAGCTCACCTTGGAGAAAGGAACATGGGTAATAGGTTGGAATCAGGAGGTGGAAACAGTATTTATGACCAGACAAGAGGAGCCAGGAGGATACTGACTGATGTTGAAAAGTCGAGTGTGCATTTAAACATCCAAGATGGAGAGAGACATTAATTCTACATCAACATTGCTGAAGAAGGGAACAGAAAAGCCAACATGACAGATCATCTTAAAAGTCTTCAGGATGAGGGGCGCCTGGGTGGCTCAGTTGGTTGAGCATCCAACTCTTGATCTTGGCTTGGGTCATGATCTCAGGGTCATGGGACTGAGCGTCAGGCTCAGCGGGATGTCCGCTTGAGATTCTCTCCCTCTCCCTCTGCCTCTTCCCTGCTCTCTCTAAAATAAATAAATAAATCTTAAAAAAAAATTCTTCAGGCTGAGCAAACCTCCACTGAAAAAGTGCAGATCAAAATCTTCAGGGGAGAGGAAATGAAGTGACTGAACCTGTCAAGAGAAAGAAATGGAGTCTCTTGAGAAATTATCAGTCCAGGAAGATCATTACTTGGAGCAAGAGAAGGAAAGTCCTAAAGCAAATGACAAGATGAGCATGCAAATGAAGCGCTGAAGACCTTCAGAGTGCAAGTCAAAGACCTTGAAGAAAAGCTGGAAAGCATCATTTATCCTTCTCAAAACTCAATTACTTCCCTTGAACTAAAAGGTCATGATCATTGGACAAGAGCACAGGAGGCTGAAAGAAACCTTTTTATCTCAAGACAAGAGATTGCAAGCATGAGACAAAGAACAGTGGAAGCAATAATTAAACTTGAGCTTCTAGATGATGATCCAGTTGGAGCAGTTTTCAGGGAGCAGTTGCTCTGGGTGTGGGGTGCTGTGTCTTCTGAGATGGGAGGGTCTTGGTGCCCCCTCCTGTCAGACAAATCTGGTGTTTCCAATAGATTCAAATGGGAAGTTCAGGACAAGAAGACATGTACTTCCTCCCTGTATCAGTGAGAGTTCTGCAGAGAAACACAACCAGTAGCCTACCTATGCATACATATATAAAGAGTTATCTCAAGGAATTGGCTTCTATGACTTTGAGTTCTGGCAAGTCTGAAATGTGTAAGGCAGGCATGCAGGCTGAAAACTCTCAGGCAGGGGCTTAAGCTATAATACATAGACTGACTATAAATGCAGTCTTCTTCCTCAGGAAAACCTAGGTGTTTCTCTTAAGGCCCTTCAATTAATTGGATGATCATTGAGGATAATCTCCTTTACTTAAAGTCAACTGATTATAGAGGTTAACCACATCCACAAAACACCTCACAGCAACACCTAGATTAGTGTTTGATTGAATAACTGGGTACTATAGCCTAGCCAGGTTGACACATAAAACTAACCCCTCTGTTCCACAAAGACTGGATGAACCCCCCCCTCCCCCAGGTGGCTTTCCACCAAGAAGTTGTTGTGCTCCTTATCCTCACTCAAGGGCTGGGTTTTTCTCTGGATGCTCCCATCCAAGAAATGGAAGTATGTCACCTTCTGGGCTCATTGAGCCTCCGCATAACCCTTCTACTCAAACTCCTGAAACACGAAGAACCTTACACCATTTCACTTAATTTTTCTTCAAAATTATTTTTGAATTATCTACAATTTTTTTAGTTTAAACAACTTTTTACAACCCAACAATAAAAAACAAATAATCCAATTAAAAGTGGACAAAAGGTTAGAATCAACGTGTCTTCAAAGAAGACGTACAAATGGCTAATAAGCACATGAAAAGATTCTCAACATCCTTGGCCATTAAGGAAATGCACGTGAAAACCACAAGATAACACTTTTCACCTACTTAGGACAGCTATAATAAAAAAGATGGACAATAACAACATTGGTGAGGATGCAGCAAAATTGGAACTCTCACAGGCTGCTGATGGGATTATAAAATGGTGCAGCCATTTTGGAAAATAGTTTGACAGTTCCACAAAATGTTAAACATAGAGTTACCATATGACCCAGCAATATCACACCCAAGAGAAATAAAAACATATATCCACACAAAAATTCTCACAATGTTCTTAGCAGCACTATTTATAATAGCTAAAAAGTGGAAACTACCCAAATGTCCAACAACTGATGGATAAATAAAATATGGTATATCCATACAATGGAATATTATTTGTCAATGGAAGGGAATGAAGAACTGATTCATGCTATAACATGGATGAACCTTGAAAACATCATGTTAAGTGAAAGAAGCCCGTTAACAAAAGGCCACATATTGCATGACTCCATTTATATGAAATGTCCAGAATAAACAAATCCATAGGGACCAGATAGTGGTTGTTGCCAGAAGTTGGGGGGAAAGGGGTTTGAGAGTGACTGCTAAAGGGTATAGAGTTTCTCTTTGGGGGGATGAAAATGTCCTGAAATTTGATAGTGGTAATGGTTGCACAACTCTGAATATATTAGAACACTGAATTGTACACTTTAAAAGACTGAGGCGTGCCTGGGTGGTGCAGTCCATTAAGCATTCGACTCTTGGTTTCGGCTCAGGTCATGATCTCAGGGTCGTGGGATCAAGTCTGGCATTGGCTCCCACTCAGCACGGAGTCTGCTTGAGTTTCTCTCTCCCTCTCCCTCTGCCCCTCCCGCTCATTCTCTTTCAAATAAATAAATAAATATTTAAAAATAAATTAAAATACTGAATCTTATGGTATGTATGTCACTAAGTTATTATTAAAAAACCTTTTACATAACTGGTTTTTACTTTTGCTCAAATTGCACCTTAATATAAATTTTAGAATTTTAAACTGGAGATAGCATGTTATTCTCATTATATTATACTCTAGAAAATATAAGTAGCAAATTTTAATTTGATGAGCCAGTCCACTATTCTCTAAACAATATATTGTATGAGCTGTTCATCCACTAGAGACATTTGAAATAGCAAAATACTTTTTTCCCCTCTGCCAGTGGTTCTATGCACTAGTTACACGAGAAACCTGAGTTACTTGTTAGCTTGTTGGTCTCAATACATTTTAGTTGATTAAACAAACCACCTCTCAAAGCCAAGACTCTGGGAGCTGGGATTCCTGCTACGCTTTCAGAGTCTCTCACCTGTCAACCTACACTCTTTCCAATGGTCTACACAGCTCTGGAAATTAAAAAATAATCTCAGCAGTAATCGTCATGGCTTCAAGGTCTACGAACTCCCAGGAATTATATGCAAAATGTGATATGTGTGTGCATTTTTTCCCTGGGCAGAGTCTATACCTCTTATCAGCTTCTCAAAGAGGGTCATGGACCCATATTTTAGAGACACAAGCCAGATGGGGCTGCATTTAGATTCTGTAATGGGATCTGTGGTTTTAGTTTACCATGTACCATTCCCTTTTTTCTTGACATAGCACCCCCTCTTTGGGAGTTTGGTGGGGGAGTCCTCCCTCTGAATTCCACACTGCTGCTGGAGAATCTTCCCTTTTTCATCTAGTTACTAAATCCAGAGAATGTCATCTAGAACCTGTCTGCACTGTTCCCCCATTCCTCTATGGACACCAAAAGTCCTTCAGAGGGGAGCAGGGAGAGCTGGGGAGAGGGGCAGGATCCAGGTCCAGATTTCCTGAGGCCAGCTCCCTTCCTTCCTTCCATCCTTCCATCCTTCTATCCTTCCACACTTCCTCCTTCTCCTTCCCCTCTTTGCCTCCCTTCTACCTCCCTTCCCTCCCTTCTTCCTTCCTTCCTTCTTTCCTTCCTTTCTTCCTCTCCTTCCTTCTCTTCCTTCCCCTCCTTTCCGTCTTTCTGTCTTCCCTCCCTTCCTCCCTTGCACTGTGAGGCTCAAATTTCAGCCAGAAGGCAAGGGTGGGACATTCCAGGGACAGAAAGGCACAGGGTCAGAAACAGCGTGGTTTGGGAGAGCTGGTTCCTGGGGCTGCAGAGAGACTGTGAGCTCAGCGGCTAACAGGATTGGCCATGGCGAATCCCCCAGCAAGGCACGCACTGCACGAAGAGGCGAAGCGCCAGGGTGACTCAGGGTCAGGATTACAGAAACTCCGAAGCTAGAGGGAAGCTTAAAGAGCCAGGCTGTGCTGCCAGGACTAGGGTGATGGACTGTCAGCCAAGCGGGAGAAGGCAGATTTAGCCCCGCTGCAACCGAGGGAGGAGGACTAGCCCTGCCCCTCCGCTCCGGGAATCTTAAAAGATACGAGGCCAAGACCACGGCTGAGTCACGGATGATTTGTCATCCACTGAACTGAATGACGGGGTCGGTGGTCGAGATAAGTCCGGAAGGTTGGGGAGTGCCGGGAGAGAGAGGACGATTTTCTCTGGAAACTGTTTGCCTCCTCTTTGCCTCCCCCTTCCGGCTCCCACTTGGTAGCATCTTCCTGATCCCCTTATCTCTTAAGGCGCTCAGGGAAATGCAGGAGCCTTCTGGGAAATGCTACCCTGGCCGGCCAGGAACCATGAGTCCTGCAGCCCCGGTAAGGAACAGGTCTCTGGGACAGGAAGAAGGGCCCAAGGCAGGGTGGGTGCTCCTCTCAAATAGGGTTTGTGTCCAAGAGCCCTTCAGGCCCCCGACAGTCCCTGTTCTCTGAATGACATCCTGGGCTGCCCTTAGCTGCAGGAGGGGGGGGGGGGCAGATGGGTTTGAGCTATTCAAGGAAGTGATCCTGGAGGGGCAGACCCAGGTGGTAGATACAGAAACGGTGTTCTTTTTCCAGTCAGGCCTCCTTCAATCATTTTGGACTATGCCCTAAAGAGATCTTTTCACCCCACAAATCAGACCACCTAACTCTTGAAACCCCTACTCCCCAGGCTCCAGCCACTATGTCATAAGAGCCAAGCAAGTCTTGAGCCTGTCATCCAAGGCTTCATGTTACGTCCTTGCAAACCCTGCAGCTTCATCCCCTGCCACTCCCCATGCCCTCCCTCCCCCACCCCCACCCCCCGCACTCTATTTTCCAAACACACTGAAATCCTGGGCACACTTTTGAACTTCCTAATCAGTGCTCATATGATTCTCTTAGCTCTCCCCTGGGAAACTCCTACTCAACCCACAAGAACCCTTTTTAGCTTCCTCCGGCGGCCTTCCTGAACCTCTTAGGCAAAGTGAGACTCTTCTCTCCCATCGTTAAATCATATGCTGCGCTCTAATTGTGTTTACATTTAGTCTCCCCCACCAGACTGGAAGCTGGGGAAGGAAGGAGGAAAGGCCTTGTCGGATGCTCCTTTGTGCCCTCCACTAGCACCCAGTACAGTGCCAGGCACAAACTGAGTATTGAAAAAACATGACAAAACTAGGAGCCTGGCTCCTCCTTGCAACCTTACTTCTTTTAGAGAGTGAGTTAATGATTCTTAGGAAATGAATTTCATAATAAATGAGTGCACAAATGTCTTGGCAAAATAAAACTACAGGTGCAGCTTCTCACCTGTGCTCCCGGTCCGCTCAGGGTTAGCACCCAGGAGAGGCCTTGTAGAGCCCAGCTCTAGGGCTGCAGACTACAAGTCCCAGCAGCCTCGTGGGCGCGCATCTCTCCCCACCCATCCCCTCCCTGGAGGTGGGGCGGGGCCAAAGGGCGGGGCCCAGGGGTAGCCTGGCCCAGGGCGCAGCCTGGGGATTGAAATGCCCCAGGCGTTCTGGGGCACACAAAGCGCAGGCGCAGCAGCTTGGGGAGCCGCCGCAGCAGCAAGTAGCGGCCGTTTCGGCAGCAGCCTCCGCAAGAGGTGTGGACAGGTGGGTGCATGCAGGGGAGGCTGGAGAGGGAGTTTGCAACTGACCCTCTAGTCTGGCCAGTGTTAGGGCTTGGAGAAGGGAGGGAGCCGCAGGAGAAGCAGGGACAAAGTCGGGCCTTCCACTCAGGTGTGCCAGCCATTGCTTCGCAGCAACAGGTGTGAGCGGGTGGGGGAGGGGCAGAGGCACCTGCTCGCAAGTAAGTCGCCCTCAGGAACAGAGGGAACCTGGATTCCAGTCCAAGCTCCTTCACATACATGGACAAGTCATTTGCTGTCCCTCAGTTTGTCCATCTGTAAAATAGGAGGAAAGATTCTACCCATCTAATGGAGTTACAGTGGGGACAAGGTAAGTAGCGTAGGATGTGCAGCGATTTCCGAATTTTGCTGCACATTAGAATCACCTGGGATCTTTAGAGACTACCAGTCCTCGCCTCCCAGCCCCAGACCTGATCTCATTGGTATGGCGTATGACCTGGGGATCGAGAGTTTTTAAAGCTCCTACTGCTGTAATGGTTAGAAACTGAGACTGCTGGGTGTGAAGGCTGCCTCCCCTGCTTACTAATCAGGGGGATCTGCATGAGTGATTAACCTTCTCACCATGCCTGTTTTCTGGTAATAGGATTTTTGTGAGGCTTCACCAAGATAGTAGACGCCAACACCGAGAAGCGTGCCTGGCACAATGCTCAGGCAATCAGAGCTGCTTTTGAACTATCATTTTACATACTTTGTAAATGCTTCAGGAGAGGTGCAAATGGGAGGGAGGCTTTTCTTATCATGAAAGTCCCTCATTCACTGCCATGATTTTAATATTCTGTGCTGCCAGCATTTCGAAATTCCAGGGTTTCCAACACTATAAGTGTTCCTCACCCCAGCCTCTACCGGCCTCATAGACACACTTTCACGGATCTAGAAATGGAAGCCAGGCAGAAGGGACAAGGTCAAGGTTATGGAGCTGAGGTTGGAATCCAGGCTCCCGACCCCCACTCCCACCCTCGCACAATGGGTGGCTGCCCTGTTAACCCCACAAGAACAGTGCTCCCATTATCCTGCTGGAGCAGGGAAGGAGAAGGAGACAAGCAGGCTTGCCCTTGTTTGTTTGCGAACACTCCTGTAAACGTTTCCTCGGTGGCTCCCCCAGGGAGGACCAGCGAGGACAGGGCTGGGGCTTCTCTCTGGGAGCTGCTGATGAGGCCTGTGTGTCCTGTGGCTTCTCTCACAGGTTCCGCCTGACCCCACCCTGGAAAGTCCTTTTGAAGAAATGGCCCTGGTGAAGGGCGGCTGGCTGTGGAGACAGAGTGAGTGACCCTGGGCCAAATCCTTGTCTGTCTGTACCTTGTCCAGGGACAGGGGGGAGGGAAGTGGCTTGTCGGATGTGCCCCAGTGAGCCACTCTCCCAAGAAACAAGACCCTCTTTCCCCCTCTCCTCCTTTGTCCATATTCTTCCTGCTGCTGGGAATGTCCTCCCTGTTCCTGACTGCCTGGTAAAGGTCCCGTTCTGTGAGGAGCCTTCTCTGACTTCTCCCCTAACCCCCGCTCCAGCCTCTGCTGTAGCACCAAGCTGGGTTGGAGCCCCCCACGCTGTTCCCAACGCTTCATACATACCTCCATGATAGCACTGACCCCCTACAACAGAACCGCCTTTACCTATGGGTCTCACCACACCCCATACTGACCCCAGACTGTGAGCTGCTCAAGAGCAGGGGCCAGGTTTGATGCTCTGCAAATCCACAGCACCCTAGCCCAGCGCTGGCCACAGAACAAGGCTTAGAATAAAATGAAAACACCTCTGTGCTTTGGAATCTGTAAAGCCCTAAGAAGCTGCCTTATGTCTTTGCCCTTTGTGTTAAGATTTTCAATTGTAAAATGTCTGAAGGTAGGGCTCAGGCTTTCAGACCCACCTCTGGCCAGAATCGTGATCTGAACAAGAGCTATCTTGGGTTAGGAGCTCCCCAACGACCCATGACCACACTCAGTTCATTCGGTTCAGCAACCACCGAGCCCAGGTCCTGCTGGGTGCCAGGTCCAGTATAGGGAGCTGTGGGCCCCCCAGTCTGGTAGCTACACAAAAGACTGTCACGCAAGTCAGAGATAAGAGGTAAGATGGAGGTTCAGTGTAGGGAGAGGTCTTTGTCCTTGAAGAAACCTGGGGCTTGGCCTTGGAAGCCCCCAAGGAAGGAATCTGGTTATTCATTTACCATTCAGCACACTTATGGGGTCTCTGTTATGTGTTAGACCCAATGGGAGGCACTGGATGAGCAAGACAGAAAGAGGCCCTGCCATTATTTCAGGAGGTAGATAGATAAGAAAGGGGTGGTCACAACACTGGGGGTTGGGGATAAGGGGATTCTGGGAGCCTGTCTAGGGCTCCTGCACCCCCCCGCCCCCCAGCAGGCTCTGCTGCAGCCTGCATAGCAAAGGTGGAATATTGCACAGGCTCCATCCTTCGCCGCTGGAAGCGGAACTGGTTCGCCCTGTGGCTGGATGGGACCCTGGGCTACTACCATGACGAGACGGCGCAGGACGAGGAGGATCGTGTGCTCATCCAGTTCAACATCCGCGACATAAAGATTGGCCAAGAGTGCCACGGTGAGAAGCCATTTTCCCTCTGGTGTTGTGACTATGGCCATGGCCCTCCCACTGCATCAGGCTCTTTGCAGCTTCAGAGGGCTTCCACAGCCATTGCTTCTGGGCCTCTATCAACTCCAGCTCATGTGGGTGTGAATTAAGAAATGAGTTCCTTATTGAGTTCCTACCCTGTGCTGGGCCCGGGTCCTATGCTGGGATCACAGAGGTGAGTCGGACAGTTCCTGCCCTCCAGGTGCCAGGAACGGGATAAAGATGAAAAGAAATAAGGAGGATCAGAGAAGTTCAGTAACTGGCCCAGAGTCACACAGCAAATCTCAGCCAAGACTCAGGCCGCAGTTATAACAGGGTAATTGATAGATGTCTCTAACTAGGGCAATGGGCAATGTGGAAAGGTTGGAAGGCTCTAAAGAGTAAAGCAGAATCCCCAAAGAAATTGTGTGGGATCAGAGGAGGTTGGCAATGGCCAAGAAACAGGACCCGGAGGTCGGTTCCTATTCTTGTTTCTGGTTTACTGGGGGACCTGGGCCTGTGCTTCGTGGAAACCCCATATATGTGTGTTTGCCTTTAGACGTGCAGCCCCCAGAGGGCCGGAGCCGAGATGGCCTGCTGACCGTGAACCTACGGGAGGGCTCCCGCCTGCACTTGTGTGCAGAGACCAAGGATGATGCCATGTGAGTCCTCCAGGAGAGGATAGGGTGGAATCTTGGGGAATGTAACCAGATGCTTCCTCTTCGCTGGGCCTTCTGATTCCCAAAGGGTGGGGGCGGAGTGGACAAAGATTAGTCATCATGGTGGAGGCTGGGCGGAGTGGATTTGAATGGCTGATGGTGACTGGTAGGGTACCCAAGAAAGTCCTCACACAGCATGTGATGGAACTCGGGACTGTTGGGAGAGGAGTGTGCACACCGGCCTCAGGTGTGTGGTCCCTGATCCTACAGAGTCATGTATTTAGCCGGCTCGGAGATGAACCCTCACTTGGGGGTGATACAAAGGAAGAGACAGCTCTGTGACATCCATAAAGGACCCTCCTTCCCACTATGTTCTTTTTTTTTTTTTTTTTAAAGATTTTATTTATTTATTTGAGAGAGAGAGAATGAGAGACAGAGAGCATGAGAGGGAGGAGGTCAGAGGGAGAAGCAGACTCCCTGCTGAGCAGGGAGCCTGATGCGGGACTCGATCCCGGGACTCCGGGATCATGACCTGAGCCGAAGGCAGTCGCTTAACCAACTGAGCCACCCAGGCGCCCCTTCCCACTATGTTCTGAGAAGATGCCTTGGCAGGTGGCCTTCAATCTGAGGCACAGACCCTGACCCGCCTAACAATGGCAGCCCACTATTGTTGCGGGGACACCCAATGTCAGATGCAGATCCACACTGCGAGACTGAGTGTGCCTGCTTCCTCACATTCTTTCCCTTCCTACCCTCTGGCCGAGGTTCAGTCGGCCTTTGCATTGTAGGAGAGTGAAAGAGACGGGGTGTGTGGGAGTGGGGGAAGCTGAGCTCTGGGCAGACAAAGCACAGAGCCGCCTTGTCCACCCCAGCCAGGTGCCATGGCAACCAACAAAGGCCCGATTGTCCGGTGTCCACTGGGCCTTCACGGGCTCTGGGTCAGAGTGTTGGGGGACTGTGTTGGTAGGTTTGGGGTGTGGAGGTGAGCTGCAGCGAGAGAACCAGCCCAGGCATGCCAGAATCTGAAGGCCCCGAGGAGACCACCCAAGCCCAGCTGTCTATCGTCTAGACAGGGAAACTGGAAGAGGGGAAGACTGTGGGCTAAGAGTGAATTAAGAGGCTCTAGCTCAAGTGAGGGCTCTGTCCGTGTGACTGGGGTGGGAGGGGGGCCACCTTTGTCTACCCAAGGGAGTCAAGGGGATCTCCCCCCTTTACAAGAGACTGGGTTGAGGAGGAAAGTAGGGGCCTACATGTAGGGGCCTAATCTCCCCGCTCTCTCCTCATGGTTGGTGGGTTCACTTTGCAGAGCATGGAAGACGGCACTGCTGGAGGCGAGCTCCACCCCGGTGAGCCCCCGTTCGCTCCTCTCCTCCCCACCCCTTCCTGCCATGGAATCATGGGTGACTCAGACTCGGTCTCCGCCTGCAGGAGTTCTTAATTCCCCTAGATGTGAGCGAATAGGTTTGTGTGGACTCCAGTGCGCTGAGTCCTGAGTGGAAAAGGACAGAAGACAGACAATTGGTGCTTGGAGGAAAGAGAGGAGGAAGGAGGTGGCATGTGAGCTGGGGGGAAGGAGCTGCCTTTTATCGAGCACCTATTGTATGCCCGGCGTGTCGCGGGTAGTTCTGGCGGCTCCTCGCAGCAGTCCTTTGAGGAGGGGATGATTGTCCTTCTCTGCAGATGATAAGATTGAGCTGTATTCATCCACACAACAAATATTTACCGAGTTCCTACTATGTGCCGGGCACCGTGCCAAAGGGCAGGGATCAGAGGTGAACTAAGTCACGAGATGTAGGCCCTGCCCTCCTGGACTCAGCCTAGCGGGCAGCCGGGTGTGAAGCAACTAATCACAGTTCATGATTCTGTTGCGGTCGTGGTAACTGCTCTGACAGAGACGTGCTGGGTGCATTCAATGTGTGACCACCTTGGTGGCCTGATCCCGGTGGGAGTTCAGACAAGGCTAAAGATGAGACCTGAAGGATAAACAGAAATCGACTGGGTGAAAGGGGTAGGGTGGGGTGAAGGGAACAGCTTTCCAGGCAGAGGAACTGCATGAGCAAAGGCCCTGAGAAAGGTTATGACTTTAGCAAGTTCGAGAACAGAATGAAGGCTGGGGCAGCTAGAGCTTAGGGAGGGAGAACAGGGGAGAAGGAGGGTTGGTAGGGCCAGGCATTTTGGGCTGTGTTACTGACATTGGTTTCTGCTAAGAATACCAGGAGGTCATTGAAAGCTTTGAAGCAGCGGGAGGAGATGAACAGATCAGATCAGATTTGTATTTTTTTAAAAAGATAGTCTGGCTGGTAGGTCGGGAATAGACAACAGGGAGTTAAGAGTAGATGCCAGGAGACCAGTTAGAAGGCTGGGACAGAGTCCTGGTGACTGGCTGGAGGACTGGACTGAGCTGATAAGGATAAGACATATTTAGGAGGTAGAGTCAATGGAGCTTAGTGATTGATGAAAGTGTGGGTTTGAGGAGCTGCCCAAAGCCTGCAGCTCAAGGGTGGCCCAGCTTCGCTCCTCTGCCTGACTCCACATGCTGTGCTTGCTCCTTCTGTCTGTGGCACGGTGGAGCCCAATCTCATCTAGAGAGAAAGTCTGCTGGGAAGCAGCAGAAGACCACATTTGCATTTAGAACCCTTCTTGGGCATGCACCTGCTGAGGGTTGGGCATCATGCTCGTACCTGCCATTGCTTATATCATTTAATCTTCCCATAGCCTTGGTAGGGTTGGTACTTTTAGTCCCATTTTACAGATAGGGAAGCTGACGTTCAGAGAGGAAGTGACTTATCCAAATCCTCATAGTCTTAAGTCAGTGGAAGAACCTGTACTGGAACCAAGGCCAGTGAGATTGGGAGGGAAGGGCATTATCTGCAGAAAGAACTGCATGAGCAGAAGGTGGAGAAGTGAGATGTGCGTGTGTGTGTGTGTGTGTGTGTGTGTAAGGGCCCGGAGTCTGGCCTGGCGGGATGATAATACATGGAGGGAAAGAAATGGGAGAGACGACCTCTGAGGAGCAATAAAGGGCATTAAGCAGGGAGGACTGTGGCCAGACTTTGGGGAGCAGACTCAGGCTTCCGGGTGGAGGTTGGATTAGACTCTGGGAGTGAGGAGGCTGGGGCAGCAGTCAGCAGCCTTGGCTAACTTGACTCTGAGCTCCAAATCGTCCCCCCGCAGGGCAAATCAGTCCCACCCAAAAGAGGCGGAAGGAGGTGAGGGCTGACCGTTCTGTGCTCTGTGACTCTATGAAGCTACCGTGCCCCTTCTCTGCCTGCGCACCTTCCCGCTACCCTGCTTACCACAGCTCCCTGCTCTGGTGCTCTCTGCACCTCCCACTACCCCCCTTCACACCACCCCTCTGGCCTCAGGCTTGCTCGAGTGGAATGTGTTTGTGCTTCTGTCTCTGTACCAGGGTCTGCCTGGCTCTGAGTGTTCATGCCTGTGTGTGGCTTCTCTCCGTCCTGTGCCTGTGTAGGAGGGACCTGCACTTTGTCCCTCCACGTCCTGCAGATTTATACCCCCTTCTGGATGGAGGCTGTTCCAGGGAACACGGGGCCAGGGACACAGCCGGGGGCAGGTGGGTGGGAGGGCAGATCAGAACTGTTCTGTCTCCCTGGAGACTGGGAGCCTCAGCAGCCTAAAAGAGGCGAAGGTGGGCTAATTCTGGAGAGACACTACTGATCCTTCTCTGTGTGACTTTGGCAAAGTCACTACCCCTCTGAGCCTCCCTCCGTTACCATGGGCTGAGGAGGAGGAGGACAACTTTCTCATGCCCAGCTGGCAGAGGGCTCTGGTAGGGCCTGTCAAAAGCTCTGAGTTTCTCCAGATGTAGAGGGCCTCTGACACCTCCCTCCCTCCCTCCCCCTTCTTGGGTTTCTGTGGCTTGAGCAGGCCCCAACTGGAGCCACCGTCCCTCCCAGGAGCCGCCGAATTTGCCCCAAGGTCAGGTGTGTGACCCGCTCGTGGAGCCCCTGTAAGGTTGAAAGGCGGATCTGGGTAAGTGGGGCTCAGCCCTCCCTGCCTCCGTTCTGGCCTCGAGGCTGTGCCTCCAAAAGGGCCCAGTCACATCCCTTCCCTGCTCACAAACATTCCATGGCTCCCTGTCACCCACAGGACACCACCCACAGCCCCATTTTCAAGGCCCTCAGGATCTGGCCTGGGCCAGTCTCGTCTACCGCATCCCCCTCCTCCCCTGTGCTCCCAGTGCTCTGCTGTTTGCTCTGTTCTCAGCTGCACCAGACCTCTTCCCTCTTCCCAGGCTTTGCACGTGCCATTCTCTCTGTTGCGAAAACTCTTAGTTTCCTTATTCACCTGACAAACTGATGCTTAGCCCCTAAGAGCCACTTCAAAGGCTGCCCCCTCCTCAGGGAGGACTTCCCAGACGTCCACTCACAGCTGTCTTACTAGGCCTGGTCTCTATTCTCCCAGGAGACCTGGGACTTCCTTCAAGGTAACGACCAGGTCTGATCAGCTCTGCCCCTAAGGTGCCTGGCACCGTGCTGGGTATATAGCAGGTGCTCAATGAATGCTCAGTGATAAGGACAGTCTGTTTTGATCCCTTATTCCTGGTGCATGGAGCTAGGGCACAAGTGGGTCTCAGGCAGTATTTGTTCACCAAATGAGCGAATGAGTGAATGACTAAAGGGAGGAAGGAGGAGTGAAAACTCTCTGTTAATGGCATCACTACCATGTATCATAATTTAGCCCATATCTGGCTCCCTTCCCCACCCCAGAATCTCTGGAAAGCAGGAATCGGGGGATGAATCCTCTCTCTGTCCCCAGGGATCAGCAGGGCATGGGGTGGGTGCAGGGGAGGCTTGTCTTAGAGTGCCTGTCCTCTTATAGCCAACTCAGAACTCCTTTTCTGGCACCGTGGTGTTCAATGGGTTCTGCCTTTGAATCACGTCAGGACTTAAAAAAAAAAAAATCCAAACATTCAGAGCCTGCCTCTCTCTGGATGCTCTAATTCTGTAGGTCTGGAGTGTGGCCTTGGAAATCTGTGGTTAAAAAAAAACTTATTCAGGTAATTCTGATGTGCAGAACCACTGAACCCAGAAGTGCCAGGCCCACCTAGGTCCAGTTGCATAGACGTGGCTCAGCTGGATTCTCATTGTGCCTTAGAATGGGCATTTGTAGGAAAGACTGTTCCCATTTGCAGATGTGAAAACTGAGGTTCTGAGAGGTGATATAACTTGACCAGGTCATTTGATTCCTCAGTGGCAGGACTAGGACTTCTATCCCAGCATTCTGAGACCTCCCCCTTGCCCAAATGAGGATATAAGTTTGTTTAAAGTGGAGATGCCTAAAAATGGGATTTAAAAAGCTGTAAGCCAAGTAACAACAGCTTTTCTGAGGGAGGGGATCTATTTGTATGTGACCTCCTGACTGGGTGACCCTGTGCTTGCAAAGGGGCTGGGCTTACAGAGAGGGAGAGGATCAGGAATCAAGCCCTTAGGTTCTATCCATGAGGTCTCTGGAGGATCCCCTGCCCTGTTGCCAGGTGACCCACATGAGTTTACCTCTGGGCCTCCCAGACCGGAGGGTAGCAACAGGTGCCGCAAGGGGTATGAGGTGGTGTTTTCCACTCTCTCTCAGGCCCGACAGGGCCACTGGCTCACTGTGCAGCAGCTGGGCAGGTGCAGGCTCTAGACCTCAAGTTCTCTACAAATAAAAGTGGGGATCTGAGTGCTTGGCTCTCTCTAGGCCCTTCTAGGCATGGAGCTCAGTTCCTGGCCACCCTCACCAGAAAGCCTGATTGGATCACCTTTAGGGGAGAGCACAGTGAGGGAAGTCACTTGAGACTGAGCATTGCTTGTCTGAGCCTCCTGCATTACCCTGGGACTGGTCATTGTCCCTAACTTGAGGTTGGACTTAGAGCTGGGTCACTCACTGGTATTTGACTCACTTGAGATAAATTCAGTCCATTAGGCACCTATCATGTTCCAATGAGGCCTGAATAGACCCCACTTCATGGGGTGGGGGTCTCCAAGTCTGATGGGAGAGATACACACTCACAGGGATATGAACAATGACACTGTAGAGTGATTGGTGCTGTGGTAAGGGGAGTCTAAGGGCCCCAGATGGGACCCCATCAGAACCTGAGGTTCAGGGAGGGTGATACTTGGGTTCAGTCTGAAAGATAAATTAGGTAGTTTGATGAAAAATGGGGAGAAAGGCAACCCCATCAAAGAGAAATGGCATGGAGATTTGAAATCACAGGTGTGCTTGGAGAACTCCCCTTTATAGCCAAACTTCTTTTTTTTTTTAATTTTATTCATTTGAGAGAGGGAGAGCACGAGTGGGGGGTGGGCAGAGGGAGAGAGACGAGCAGACTCCCTGCTGAGTGGGGACCCTGATGTGGGGCTCAATCCCAGGACCCCAAGATCATGACCTGAGCCGAAGTCAGATGCTTAACCGACTGAGCCACCCAGGCGCCCCTACAGCCAAACTTCTTGAAAGAGATGTCATGACATGTTGATTCCATCCTTCACCTCTCAATCATTCTTCAATTCTTCATAGTCTGGATTTTTACCTCAACCACTCCTCTGAAAAATGTTTTTTCAAGGTCACCCACAACTTCCAAGTTGCCAAAACCAATGGCTTATTCTCTTGGCACTGGCCAAAAAGATGGACAGAAGAGCATATTTAGAAGTTAAAATCATGAGACCTGCCTGGTAGCTGATGTGATGTGGAAGACAAGTGTGTGAAGTCAAGGGGTGCCAACCTGATGTCTTGGTTTGAGTGCATGGTGGTGGCATTTAGAGTAAAAGCATTTATAGAAGAGCAAGTTTGGGAGATGGAATGGTGATGACATCACTTTGGGATTGGAGTTTAAGACACCTGGACTTCTAAAGGGAGTTGGACCATTCAGGTGTGACCCAGTTAGAGATATAAAGTGGAGGGGGGCGGCTAAGAAGAAGGGGCCAGGAGAGAAGGGGATCCTGCCCCCTCTCCAGGTCTGCTCCCCCATGGATAAAATGAGAGGCTTGGATTAGGAGCTTCCATTTAATTCAGCATATATTTATTGGTTCTTGCTATTCATTATAACATGTAACAGAAATTAATCAGAGTCCTTGCTTATAAGTAGCTCACATTTGGGGTGCAGGCAGGAAGGGCCAGGAAGAAAGACAGGAACAAAAGGCACAAGCAGAGTCCATAGAGAACTCAGGAAGAAAGGATTCTTTCTGAAACCAGAAGGGCTTCCTGGAGTGGGTGACTTTTCTTTTTTTTTTAAAGATATTATTTATTTATTTGAGAGAGAGAGAGAGATAAGGAGAGAAGGCATAAGTGGGACGGAGAGGGAGAAGCAGGCTCCTGCTGAGCAGGAAGCCCGATGTAGGGCTCGATCCCAGGACCCTGGGATCATGACCTGAGCCGAAGGCAGACGCTTAACCGACTGAGCCACCCAGGCGCCCCTGGAGTGGGTGACTTTTGAGTTAGGCTTTGAGGGGTTGATAAAATTCTAATGGAGAGACTGCATGCCTCCCTCCCAGACAGAGCAATGACCATTCTCTGAGCCCCCGTCCCCAGCTCCATGGTGAGGCGACGATAATGTCTGCAGTAACGACTAGAGGAAGTAACACAATATGGACACTTCCCTCAGGACCTGGTACATGATGGATGCTCGATAATACTTTACTTTCCATCCCTACCCTTCCTTTCCTTTCCTTCCTCCCCAACCTGCTTTTACTTCTGGGCCTGGGGCTTGGCCAGGTGCCCCACCCCATGACTAGGAGAATAGAGAAATCCATTGGATTTCTCCAAATGGGACCGTTGGAGCGGCTAGCAAACACTAGACTGTGTAGGGAAGTTGGGAGCCATGGAGAATTTTTGATCAGGGGAGTGCTAGCTAGGAGGCCAGGGCAGGAAAATGGGATCACTGGGAGCTGGATGTAGGGGCTAAGGTTTTAGAGGACAAGGACCATGGACCATGTGGGGAGGCAGGGCCTTTATCCAGGAGCTTGCTGGTTCCTGGGGAACCATTTCTAAACTTGGGGAAGTGGTTTTGTGGGCCCAGAAGGACAAGCCGGGTGTGTTGGGTAGGAGACCAAACCTGGGCCAGAGAGTTCCCGGGCAGCTAACCCAGTGGAGCTCCCCAGGTGCGTGTCTACAGCCCGTACCAGGACTACTATGAGGTGGTACCCCCCAACGCGCACGAAGCCACATATATCCGCAGCTACTACGGACCGCCCTATGCAGGTAAGTCTCCCGCCTGGGCCGCCCTCTGCCCCTATCCGGCGCCAGGCCCCGCTCTTGTAGTGACCACGGATTTTCCCAGGCGGGACCCTCCACTGAGCCCTCCCCATCCGGAGACTCTTGGACCAGCGGCTCTCCACGCTCTGTAGAGCTGACCTCTCCTTTCAAGGCCGGCCCCTTTTCACTGGCTGTCCTGCAATACCCGTTTCTGAGCTGGTGGCGACCCCTGGTGGCTAAATGCGGGAACGGCCACCTCCTCCCGCCCCAAGGGCTGGCGGTTGGGAACGCCCATCCTCTGGTGTGGCCTGGAGGTTCTTAGAGATCCCGGGAGTTTCCTCGCTGTTGCACCCTAGATCCGCAGCCCCCAGAACGTCCATGGCAGATTCAAGCTTGTAAGCCCCGGGGAGAGCGCGCAAGTCCTTCCCGCATCAAGGCCTCAGTTTCTCCAACTGAGGTGTAGGAGAGTGGGCTCAGCCCCTTGTCCTGGGTTGGGCGTGAGTCTAGGGGAGGAGAGGGACGAAGATCTCTCTGCTCTCAAGTCCCCAGCCCTCACGGCTCTCTCCACAGGCCCCGGCGTGACACACGTGGTAGTGCGGGAGGATCCCTGCTACAGCGCTGGCGCTCCGCTGGCTATGGGCATGCTTGCCGGGGCTGCCACGGGGGCAGCACTGGGCTCGCTCATGTGGTCGCCCTGCTGGTTCTGAGCCCTGGGACTCGGAGCGTGGACCCTGTGCATAGACCAACAGACCCCTGTTCTTACTTGACCCGGCCCTCCGCTATCTAAGCCCTGCCTACTTCGGCTCCTCCTTCTCCATTAGCTGCTTCTGGACTTGGATCATCCATCCCACTCCCCCACTCTCTATACTGGAAGAAGCTATCATCCCAGGCACAAACATAGTCAAAATCCTTATATCTACTACCAGACACCCCAGGATTTTGTTATAGACATATATGGACATGTTTCCCCCAAATATACCAGGACACAGAAAACACAGCTCATGTGACTTCAAGTTCCCATGTGCTGGAGACACAGGAGTCAGGTTCTTTCCTCCAGCTGCTCCAGGGTTGGTGGGAAAAACAGAAGTAAACAAACACTTGACAAGGCAGAGTTATCCGTCCTTTGACACATGAGGGTAAAGAGCAGAAGAAGGTGGGCTAGGAGTAGGGTTGTTGGCAAGAGTGCAGAGCGGTGAATATCATGGCATGTCCAAGGAATTAAGAGTTCATTTAGGCTGGGGTGAGGACTGGGATCAGATCATGATGGCCCTCCAGGCTAAAGAGCTTGCTGGGTAAAGGTGAGATAGGAGCTTTTCGGAAGGAAGTTTCATGAATGTGCCTATAATGAATATATTGCCTGTTTTGTTAATACTGACACATACTCAAATCCAAAACACTCTCTGAAGTTAGCCCCGTCCTTCCCACTACCACCTTCCTGGGTCCCCTGTTCCTTCAGTGCTCAGAAAACATCTGTTCCCCATGTTAGGGTGCCTGGGGCAGCAACTGAGCTGAACCTGGGGTCCCCTTGCTGGGGGACAGATGAACTCTGTTTGAGACCTCCAGCCCTAGGATGGTGCCTCCATCAGGAAATGCATTCCTGGTTCCCAGGAACTTGGACCTCTGGCCATAACTGTGGCTGTCACCATCTCGGGCTTTGTCTCTTCCTTCACTCTGGGGGAGATGGCAGTGTTCACCTCTCGGGCCTGATCCACTGGGAAGCCCCACATGTGCCTCCCTGTCGGGTGGCCCAGCCGTCTCTCCATTTGGCTCCCTTCCAATTTCTTTTCCCATCCTGTCCTAACAGAAATGCTAACGTTCCTACCCAGTAGCCAGAGTAGCCTGCTGAAGTTCCCTTGTAGGCAGGGGCTCCAGTGACCCTGCTGCAGAGACTAATAAAAGATGTGATTGGCTCTAGCCCTGGCTCTGGCTTTTTTGTCCACCCCACCCCCACCCCCGCCCCATGGGCCTTATTTCCCTAGGACATCTCAGTGACTCAGCACCTACTAGTGCCTTCTTTGGTGTAGTGGGAAGAGTGTGTGGATTCTGAGGGCAAGTAGAACTGGTGACAGCATGTAACTGAGCAATTTGGGGGCAACTCACTTAACCTTTCTGGGTCTTGCCTTTCCCACCCATAAGGTGATAGGTTGAAGGTGGCCATCCCTGAGGGCTCAAAGGGAGAGGCTGTATCAGGGTCTCTGTTATCTGATCTGATGGGTGATCCAGGTATGCCCTGTCTACTGAGAGTCTGGTGGTGTAGAGGTCTTTTCCAGTAGGTTCCCATCCTTCTAGAGGTGAATCAATGAGTTAGTCTCATAGAAAGCAGGTGTCTAGGGAAGGAAACACAACCATCTTGCATCAGGCCTTTTGAGGCTGCAAGTAGCAGAAACCCCCTGCTCAAACGGATTTAAGCCAAAGAAGGGAAAGCACTGGGTTATATAACTGAGAAGTCCAGAGACTGTTTGATGCAGGGATTCAAACAGTGTCCCTTAGACTTTGTTTTCAAGTTTGGGGCATCGTTGCCAGAAGTAGGATAAATAGATGAGAACGAAGTGGCAAAAACATAGGGTGTCTGCCCCAGCCATATCCCCAGAGACACCAACTTAGAGGGAGACATAAACACCAATGATTCAATGAGGTAAGGTAGGTGAGGAATATGGGACAGTGGGAGCTCTGAGGAGAGGTATCCAGCTCTGCCAAGGAAATGGGAAAGCTCTGGGACAGGAAGTAGAAATTTAGGATGAGCCTTGAAGGATGAGTAGGAGTTTGACAAGCAGGGAAGGGAAGGAGAGCTTTCCACACAGAAAGAACACATGGAAGAAATGGCATGAGCAAGACTTTGGTCTTGAGAACACTGTGAAGTTCAGTCTGATGTCACAGCAGATTGCATGGTGAGGAGGGATGGTAGATGAGGCCGTATTATAGAGAACCTCCCACAGCTGGGTTAAGGGCTCTTTGTGCCCCTACAGCCTCAGGGCTACCATTTATCATAATCCTAATGAGACCCTGGTTCTTTACACTCACCCCACTGAACAGGGCAAGACAAATACAAATGGATGCTTCAGATGCAGTTTGCTTCAAAATCTCTCCACTAATAGGATCATAGCATGACTTTTTAATCTTCCAGCTATCCAGCAGACAATTATTAAATTATTCACACAAAAATTAAGACATTCTCAGAAAACACAGTCTGACCTAGAGGTGGCTTATGGACCACATCTGGCTCACATATTCTTTTGTTTGGTCAACACAGTGTTTTTAAGAAGTTTTGAATTAAAATGTGATACTACTACATGCCCACCTAAATAGCTAAAGGTGAAAAAGATAGACAACATTAAGTACTGATGTGGAGCAAATCGAAATCTCACATGAGTGTAAATTGGCACAACTGCTTTGGAAACTAATCAGTAAAGACAAGTATATGCATACTTTATAATCCATGAATTATACTCCTCGGGTACACCAAACAGAAATGTGTACATATGTTTACCAAAAAGTAATAGGTACAAAAGTATAAAAGCAGTGGAAAAAAACCTCAAATTCTAGAATAGGTGGATTTATGGTATATTCTATTCACAAAATGGAATGTTCAATGAGAACTAATTACCCATAAGTATATGCAAAATTGGGAGTGAATCAGAAAAATAGAACAAGGGGAATGAAGGGAACATGGGAAAATAGAGTTATACTGTGGCAAGTTTTCTGAATTTTATGTGAAGTAGTACAATATAAGTATATGCTGGTAAGTCAAAGATGCACACTGGAAAAAACAAGTGTTGGTGAGGATGTGGAGAAAAAGGAACCTTCATGCACTGCTGGTGGGAATGCAAACTAGCACAGCCACTATGGAAAACAGTATGGAGGTTCCTCAAAAAGTTAAAAATAGAACTACCCTACGATCCAGTAATCACACCACTGGCTATTTACCCAAAGAATACAAAACACTATTTCAAAGGCATACATGTACCCCCATGTTTGTTGCAGCATTATTTACAATAGCCAAACTATGGAAGCAGCCCAAGTGTCCACTGATAGACAAATGGATATTGAAGATGTGGCATATATACACAATGGAATATTACTCAGCCATAAAAAGAATGAAATATTGCCATTTTGCAACGACATGGATGGATCTAGAGAGTATAATGCTAAATGAAATAAGTCAGTCACAGAAAGACATACTATAGGATTTCACTCATATGTGGAATTTAAGAAACCAAAGAAAAAAAAAGAGACAAACCAAACACCAGACTCTTAACTATAGAGAACAAACTGATGGTTATCAGAGGGGAGGCAGGTGGGGTGGTGGGTGAAATAAATGATGGGGACTAAGGAGTACAGTTATCATGATGAGCACTGAGTAATGTATTGAATTGTTGAATCACTATATTTTACACCTGAAACTAATATAACACTGTATGTTAACTATACTGGAATTAAAATTAAAAACTTTATAAAAAAAGATGCACATTGCAATCCTACAGCAACCACTGAAAATATAATGCAAAGAGGGTAAGTAAAAATGCCAGTAGAGGAATTTAAAAACAGATGCAGCAAATAGATAACAAATACCAAAATGGCAGACCTAAATCCAAACATATTAATAATTACATTAAATGTAAGTGGACAGCGGCGCCTGGGTGGCTCAGTCATTAAGTGTCTGTCTGCTTCGGCTCAGGTCATGATCCCAGGGTCCTGGGATCGAGCCTCGCACTGGGCTCCCTGCTCCGCAGGAAGCCTGCTTCTCCCTCTCCCACTCCCCCTGCTTGTGTTCTCTCTCTCACTGTCTCTCTGTCAAAAAATAAAATCTTTAAAAAAAATTTAAAAAATTTAAGTGGACAAAAAAACCCCCACAAAGACAGAGATTGTCAGAATGAATTAGCAAGCAAGACCCAACTATATGCTGTGTACAAAAGATATACTTTAAGGGGTACCTGCGTGGCTCAGTCGGTTAAGCGTCTGCCTTTATTATGATCCAAAGGTCCTGGGATCAAGTCCTGTTTCGGGTTCAGTGGGGAGTCTGCTTCTCCTTCTCCCTCTGCCCCTCCCCCCACTCATGCACTCACTCTCTCTCTCTTAATAAAATCTTTTTTAAAAAAAGATGTACTTTAGGGACGCCTGGGTGGCTCAGTTGGTTAAGCAACTGCCTTCGGCTCAGGTCATGATCCTGGAGTCCCTGGATTGAGTCCCGCATCGGGCTCCCTGCTCGGCAGGGAGTCTGCTTCTCCCTCTGACCCTCTCCCCTCTCATGTGCTCTCTCTCATTCTCTCTGTCTCAAATAAATAAATAAATAAATCTTAAAAAAAAAAAAAAAAGATGTACTTTAAAATACAGAGAGGGGCGCCTGGGTGGCTCAGTCGTTAAGCGTCTGCCTTCAGCTCAGGTCATGATCCCGGAGTCCTGGGATCGAGCCCCGCATCGGGCTCCCTGCTCAGCGGGAAGCCTGCTTCTCCCTTTCCCTCTGCCTCTCTTTCCTCTGGTGCTCTCTCTCTCTCTCTCAAATAAATAAATAAATAAAATCTTTAAAAAAAAAAAATAATAAATAAATAAAAAATAAAATACAGAGATAGGCTTCTGTCCTTCTACAGAAAAGATACGCCATGTAAAGAGTAAGCATCAGAAGGCTAGAGTAGCTATTTTAATATCAGACAAAACAGACTTCAAGACAAAAATTATTAGAACTAAAGAGGCATTTCATAAAGACAAAGGGTGAGTATATCAGGAAGATGATAGTAGTGTCACATGAGAGATTTATAGCTGTAAATGCATGCATTAAAAAGGAAAGATCTCATATCAGTAACCTAACTGTACACCTAAAGGAATTTTAAAAAGAGCAAACTAAACTCATGTGCTCTGGCCAAACCCAAAGCTGGCAGAAGGAATGGAGTACCTGGCTGGCTCAGTAGGTAGAGCATGCAACTCCTGATCTTGAGGTCATGAGTTTGAACCCCACACTGGGTATAGAGATTACTTTAAAAAAAAAAAAGTCCACTAAAAATATTAAAAGAATTAAAACAGATATAACTAAAAAGAAGAAATGCTGGTAGATGGAAGGGAATAATACAGACTGTGCAGAGATAAATGAAATAGAGTATAGAAAATAAAATGGAGAAGGAGCAAGATGGCAGAGGAGTAGGAGACCTAAATTTTGTCTGGTCCCAGGAATTCAGCTAGATAGTTTTTTTGTTTTATTTTGTTTTGTTTGTTTTAAATATTTTATGTATTTATTTGAGAGAGACAGAGATAGTGAGAGAGAGCTTGAGCAGGAAGGAGGGGGAGAAGCAGACACCCCGTGGAGCAGGGAGCCCGATGCGGGGCTCAATCCCAGGACCCTGAGATCATGACCTGAGCTGAAGGCAGAGGCTTAACCATCTGAGCCACCCAGGTGCCCCTCAGCTAGATAGTTATCAAACCATTCTGAACACCTACAAACTCAACAGGAGATTGAAGAAAAGAATAGCAGCAATTCTATGAACAGAAAAGCGACCACTTTCTGGAAGGTAGGACTTGCGGAGAAGTGAATCCAAGGCGATATTTGGGAAGATAGACCGCGGGGTGTGGGGGGAGCCTCTGTCAGCCGCTACTGGCAAGTGATAGAGCAGCGGAGCACAAAATTGGAACTTTTAGAAGTATGCTCCACTGAGGGATGTCGCTCCAGTGGCAAAGTGGGGGTGGAACCCTTGCTGGGACAGTGTGTTCTCAGGACCCTTGGGGTCACAGAAAGACCAGGGGTGCCTGAGTGCAGCAGAGCTCCCAGGTATCATAGTAGGGAAGCCGGATGCAGAGACAGAGCCGAGGTGTGGGCTCGCAGCTCGGGGTTGCCATAAACTGTGATCCATGGCACAGTTGGGCCACTGCTCTTCCAGCAGGGACCCAACAAGTGGCAGATCTAGGGAGACTCCCCTTCCTCCCCCAGGAGGAGTGGCACGGAAGCGCACCGCAGGGATCTGCTGGGTTTGGAGACTCCACATGGGGTCATGTGCCAGAGATAGAAATGCCGGGTCACAGGCTGGGTGAGCACGGAGTGCGGCCAGAGACCGGGGAGACGGGAGTGATTGACTACTTTTCTCTGGGGCCTCACTGAGGACTAGGGCCCCGAGCTCCTTTGGGGCCAGGGACTGGGAGGCCACCATTTTCATTCTTGTTCTCCAAAATTGCATGGAAAGCTTGCAGGGAACAAAAGCTACCGAGAGCAAACCCGAGCAGATTACCTAGCCTGGCCCCTGACAAGGGCAGTGCAATTCTGCCTCAGGCAAAGACATTTGGGAACCACGGCAACAGGCCCCTCCCCCAGAAGATCAACAAGAACATCCAGCCAAGACCAAGTTTACCGATCAATGAGAACGGCAAAACCCCAGTGCAAGCGGAATACAGCACATAGAATTCATGGCTTTTTTCCCATTATGCTTTCATCTTTTAAAGTTAATTTTTAAATTTTTCTTTGTTTTTTTCTTTTCCTATTTCTTTTTTTTTTTAATTTTTATTCTTTCTTTTTTCAACTAACATCTTATCACTCTTTGAAAATCTTTTTTAATTTTCATTTTTACAGTCATATTCTATCCATTGTATTTAACCTTATTTTTTGTATATATATAAGTTTTTCTTTCTTTAAAATTTTGGGATACAGTGTCTTCTAACAGACCAAAATATACCCTAAATCAAGTGTATGGCTTTGTTCTAGTCTCTCACCTGATCACATTCTCTCTCTTTTTTTTTTTAATTTTTCTTCTTTCTTTTTTCAACCAACTTCTTATCAATCCCTTTTTTAAAATCTTTTTTAATTTTCATCTTTACAGTCATATTCCATCCCTTCATTGTATTTATCCTTATTTTTGTATATATATAAGTTTTTCCAATTTTGGGAGGCAGTTTCTTCTAACAAACCAAAACACACCCAAAATCTAGTGTGTGGCTCTGTTATATTCATCAGCCTGATTATATATATTTTTTTCTTTCTTATTTTCCCCCTGATTTCGGGTCTCTTCTGATTTGTTTAGTGTATATTTTTCTGGGGTCGTTGTTGCCCTTTTAGCATTTTGTTCTCTCATTCATCTATTCTTCTCTGGACAAAATGACAAGACAGGAAAACTCACCTCAAAAAAAAGAACAAGAGGCAGTACTGACTGCCAGGGACCTAATCAATATGGACATTAGTAACATGTCAGAACTAGAGTACAGAATGACGATTATAAAGATACTAGCTGGGCTTGAAAAAGCACAGGAGATACTAGAGGATCCCTTTCTGGAGAAATAAAAACTAAAATCTAACCAAGTAAAAATAAAAAAAGGCTATTAATGAGGTGCAATAAAAAATGGAGGCTCTAACTGCTAGGATAAATGAGGCAGAAGAGAGAAATAGTGATATAGAAGACCAAATGATGGAGAATAAAGAAGCTGAGAAAAAGAGAGATAAACAACTACTGGATCACGAGGGGAGAATTCAGAGATAAATGATACCATAACATGAAACAATATTAGAATAATTGGGATCCCAGAAGAAGAAAAAGAGAGAGGGGCAGAAGGTATATTGGGGCAAATTACACTGGAGAACTTCCCTAATTCAGGGAAGGAAACAGGCATCAAAATCCAGGAGGCACAGAGAACCCCCCTCAAAATCAATAAAAATAGGTCAACACACAGACATCTAATAGTAAAACTTACGAGTCTCAGAGACAAAGAGAAAATCCCGAAAGCAGCTCGGGACAAGAAGTCTGTAACCTACAATGGTAGAAACATTAGATTGGCAGCAGACCTATCCGCAGAGACCTGGCAGGCCAGAAAGGACTGGCATGATATATTCAGAGCACTAAATGAGAAATATATGTAGCCAAGAATACTATATCCAGCTAGGCTATCATTGAAAATAGAAGGAGAGATAAAAAGCTTCCAGGACAAACAAAAACTAAAAGAATTTGTGAACACCAAACCAGCCCTACAAGAAATATTGAAAGGGGTCCTCTAAGCAAAGAGAGAGCCTAAAAGCAACATAGACCAGAAAGGAACACAGACAATATACAGTAACAGTCATCTTACAGGCAATACGATGGCACTAAATTAATATCTTTCAATAGTTACCCTGAATGTAAATGGGCTAAATGCCCCAATCAAAAGACACAGGGTATCAGATTGGATAAAAAAACAAGACCCATCTATATGCTAATATCAGACAAATTAGATTTTAAACCAAAGACTATAGGGGCGCCTGGGTGGCTCAGTCGTTAAACGTCTGCCTTCACCACAGGTCATGGTCCCGGATCCTGGGATTGAGTCCCACATCGGGCTTCTTCCTCAGCGGGAAGCCTGCTTCTCCCTCTCCTACTCCCCCTGCTTCTGTTCCCTCTCTCGCTATGCCTCTATTTGTCAAATAAATGAATAAAATAAAAATAAAAATAAACCAAAGACTATAATAAGAGATGAGAAAGGACACTACATCATACTTAAAGAGTCTATCCAACAAGATCATCTAATAATTGTAAATATCTATGCCCCTAACATGGGAGCAGCCAATTATATAACCCAATTAACAAAATCAAAGAAACACATTGACAATAATACAATAATGGCAGGGGACTTTAATACCCGCCTGACTGAAATGGACAGATCATCTCATCAAAAGATCAACAAGGAAATAAAGACTTTAAATGACACATTGGACAGATGGACTTCACAGATATATTCAGAACATTCCATCCCAAAGCAACAGAACACACATTCTTCTCTAGTGCACATGGAACATTCTCCAGAATAGATCACATCCTGGGTCACATATCAGGTCTCAACCGGTACCAAAAGATTGGGATCATTCCCTGCATATTTTCGGACCACAGTGCTTTGAAACTAGAACTCAATCACAAGAGGAAAGTTGGAAAGAACTCAAATACATGGAGGCTAAAGAGCATTCTACTAAAGAATGAATGGGTCAACCAGGAAATTAAAGAATTTTAAAAATTCATGGAAACAAATGAAAATGAAAACAACTGTTCAAAATCTTTGGGATGCAGCAAAGGCAGTCCTAAGAGGAAAGTATATAGCAATACAAGCCTTCCTCAAGAAACAAGAATGGTCTCAAATATACAACCTAACCCTACACCTAAAGGAGCTGGAGAAAGAACAGCAAATAAAGCCTAAACCCAGCAGGAGAAGAGAAATAAGAAAGATCAGAGCAGAAATCAATGAACTAGAAACCAAAAGAACAGTAGAACAGATCAATGAAACTAGGAGCTAAGATTGATAAACCCCTGGCCAGACTTACCAAAAAGAAAAGAAATAAAATCATGACTGAAAGAGGAGAGATCACAACCAACACCAAAAAATACAAACAATTATAAGAACATATTATGAGCAACTATATGCCAGCAAATTAGACAATCTGAAAGAAATGGATGCATTCCTAGAGACATATAAACTACCAAAACTGAACCAGGAAGAAATAGAAAACCTGAACAGACCTATAACCACTGAGGATATTGAAGCAGTAATCAAAAATCTCCCAACAAACAAGAGCCCAGGGCCAGATGGCTTCCCAGGGGAATTCTACCAAACATTTCAAGAAGAATTAATACCTATTCTTCTGAAACTGTTCCAAAGAACAGAAATGGAAGGAAAACTAACAAACTCATTTTATGAGGCCAGCATTACCTTGATCCCAAAACCAGACAAAGACCCCATCAAAAAGGAGAACTACAGACCAATATCCCTGATGAACATGGATGCAAAAATTCTCACCAAAATACTAGCCAATAGGATTCAATAGTACATTACAAGAATTATTCACCAAGACCAAGTGGGATTTATTTCTGGGTTGCAAGTTAAGTTCAACATCAGCAAATCAATGTGATACAAGACATTAATAAAAGAAAGAACAAGAACCATATAATACTCTCAATAGATGCAGAAAAAGCACTGGACAAAGTACAGCATCCTTTCTTGACTAAAACTCTTCGCACTGTAGGGATAGAGGGAACATGCCTCAATATCATAAAAACCATCTATGAAAAACCCACAGCGAGTATCATTCTCAATGGGGAAAAACTGAGAGCTTTTCTCCTAAGGTCAGGAACATGGCAGGGATGTCCACTATCACCACTGCTATTCAACATAGTACTAGAAGTCCTAGCCTCAGCAATCAGACAAAAAAAGAAATAAAAGGCATCCGAATTTGCAATGACATGGATGGAACTAGAGGGTATTATGCTAAGCAAAATAAGTCAATCAGAGAAAGACATGTATCATATGATCTCACTGATATGAGGAATTCTTAATCTCAGGAAACAAACTGAGGGTTACTGGAGTGGTGGGGGGTGGGAGGGATGGGGTGGCTGGGTGATGGACAGTGGGGAGGTTATGTGCTATGGTGAGTGCTGTGAATTGTGCAAGACTGATGAATCACAGACCTGTACCTCTGAACCAAATAATACATTATATGTTAAAAAAAAAAAAAAAGATAGTAGGAAGTGAAAAATGAAGGGGGGAGATCGGAGGGGGAGACTAAACATGAGAGACTATGGACTCTGAGAAATAAACTGAGGGTTTTAGAGAGGAGGGGGGTGGGGGATGGGCTAGCCCGGTGATGGGTATTAAGGAGGACATGTACTGAATGGAGCACTAGGTGTTATATGCAAAGAAGGAATCATGGAACACTACATCAAGAACTAATGATGTAATGTATGGTTACTAACATAACATAATAGAAGAAAAAAAAAAAAAAAGAAAAAGAAATAAAAGGCATCCAAATCAGCAAAGAAGAAGTGATACTCTCACTTTCTGCAGATGATACGATACTTTATGTGGAAAAACCAAAAGACTCCACCCCAAAACTGCTAGAACTCATACAGGAATTCAAGTAAAGTGGCAGGATATAAAATCAATGCACAGAAATCAGTGGCATTCCTATACACCAGCAACAAGACAGAAGAAAGAGAAATTAAGGAGTTGATCCCATTTACAGTTGCACCCAAAACCGTAAGATACTTAGGAATAGGGGCGCCTGGGTGGCTCAGTCGCTAAGCGTCTGCCTTCGGCTCAGGTCATGATCCCAGGATCCTGGGATCGAGCCCCGCATCGGGCTCCCTGCTTGGCGGGAAGCCTGCTTCTCCCTCTCCCACTCCCCCTGCTTGTGTTCCCTCTCTCGCTGTCTCTCTCTGTGTCAAATAAATAAATAAATAAAATCTTTAAAAAAAAAAAGTTACTCTTCTAAAAAAAAAAAAAAGATACCTAGGAATAAATCTAACCAAAGAGGCAAAGAATCTGTACTCAGAAAACTATTGAACACTCATGAAAGAAATTGAGGAAGACACAAAGAAATGGAAAAACATTCCATGCTCATGGATTGGAAGAACAAACACTGTGAAAATGTCTATGCTACCTAGAGCAATCTACACATTTAATGCAATCCCTATCAAAATACCATCAACTTTTTTCAAAGAAATGGAACAAATAATCCTAAAATTTGTATGGAACCAGAAAAGACCCCGAATAGCCAGAGGAACATTGAAAAAGAAAAGCAAAGCTGGTGGCATCACAATTCCGGACCCCAAGCTCTATTACAAAGCTGTCATCATCAAGACAGTATGGTACTGGCACAAAAACAGACACATACATCAATGGAACAGAACAGAGAGCCCAGAAATGGACCCTCAACTCTATGGTCAACTAATCTTCGACAAAGCAGCAAAGAATGTCCAATGGACAAAAGACAGTTTCTTCAACAAATGGTGTTGGGAAAATTGGACAGCCACATGCAGAAGCATGAAGCTGGACCATTTCCTTACACCACACACAAAAATAGACTCAAAATGGATGAAAGACCTCAATGTGAGAAAGGAATCCATCAAAATCCTTGAGGAGAACACAGGCAGCAACCCCTTCGACCTCAGCCGCAGCAACTTCTTCCTAGAAACAGCGCTAAAGGCAAGGGAAGCAAGGGCAAAAATGAACTATTGGGACTTCATCAAGGTAAAAAGCTTTTGCACAGCAAAGGAAACAGTCAATAAAACCAAGAGACAACTGACAGAATGGAAAAAGATATTTGCAAATGACATATCAGATAAAGGGCTAGTATCCAAAATCTATAAAGAACTTATCAAACTCAACACCCAGAGAACAAATAATCCAATCAAGAAATGAGCAGAAGACATGAACAGACATTTCTGCAAGGAAGACATCCAAATGGCCAACAGACACATGAAAAAGTGCTCAACACCACTCGGCATCAGGGAAATCCAAATCAAAACCTCAGTGAGACACAACCTCACACCAGTCAGAATGGCTAAAATTAACAAGTCAGGAAATGACAGTAGTTGGCGAGGATGCGGAGAAAGGGAAACCCTCCTACATTGTTGGTTGGAATGCAAGCTGGTGCAGCCACTCTGGAAAACAGTATGGAGCTTCCTCAAAAAGTTGAAAACAGAGCTACCCTACGACCCAGCAATTGCACTGCTGGGTTATTTACCCCAAAGATACAAAGGTAGTGATCCGAAGGGGCACATGCACCCCAATATAGCAGCAATGTCCACAATAGCCAAACTATGGAAAGAGCCTAGATGTCCATCAACAGATGAATGGATAAAGAAGATGTGGTATATATATATACAATGGATTATTATGCAGCCATCAAAAAAATGAAATCTTGCCATTTGCAACGACATGGATGGAACTAGAGGGTATTATGCTAAGTGAAATAAGTCAGTCAGAGAAAGACAAGTACCATATGATCTCACTGATATGAGGAATTTGAGAAACAAGACAGAGGATTGTAGGGGAAGGGAGGGAAAAATGAAACAAGATGAAACCAGAGAGGGAGACAAAGAATAACAGACTCTTAATCTCAGGAAACAAACTGAGGGTTGCTGGAGTGGTGGGGGGTGGCAGGGATGGGGTGGCTGGGTGATGGACATTGGGGAGGGTATGTGCTATGGTGAGCGCTGTGAATTGTGTAAGACTGATGAATCACAGACCTGTACCCCTAAAACAAATAATACATTATATGTTAATTTAAAAAATTAAATTAAAAAGAATTTTTAAAAGATCGTAAAAAAAAAAAAAGAAAAGAAAATGGAGACATTCAATGAAACCAAAAGTTGGTTCTTTGAGAAGGTCAACAAAATTGACAAACCTTTAGGGGTGCCTGGGTGGCTCAGTCGTTAAGCGTCTGCCTTCGGCTCAGGTCATGGTCCCAGGGTCCTGGGATCAAGCCCCACATCGGGCTCCCTGCTGTGCAGGAAGCCTGCTTCTCCCTCTCCCACTCCCCCTGCTTGTCTTCCCTCTCTCGCTGTGTCTCTCTCTGTCAAATAAATAAATAAAATCTTAAAAAAAAAAAGACAAACCTTTAGCTAATTAAAAAAAAAAAGACTCATGAAAAAAGAGGAAAGACTCAGAGGGCACCTGGGTGGCTCAGTCATTAAGTGTCTGCCTTCGGCTCAGGTCATGATCCTGGGTTCCTGGGGTGGATCCCCGCATCAGGCTCCCTGCTCAGTGGGAAGCCTGCTTCTCCCTCTCCCACTACCCCTCCTTGTGTTCCCTCTCTCATTGTGTCTCTCTCTGTCAAATAAATAAATAAAATCTCAAAAAAAAAAAAGAAAGAGGAAAGACTCAAATTACTAAACTCAGAAATGAAACTGGGGACATCACTACTGATTATACAGAAATAAAAACAATTATAAAAGAATACTGTGAACAATTGTACACCAACAAATTGGATGACCAAGAGGAAATCGGCAAATTCCATACAGCCTATCAAAATGATTCATAAAGAAATAGAAAATTTGAATAGATCTATGTCTAGTAAGTAGATGAAATCAATGATCAAAAACCTCCCAATAAAGAAAAGCCCATAACTAGACTAGATGGCTTCAGTGGTGATTTCTACCAAACACTTAAAGAATTATTAAACTCAAAACGGATTAAGGACCTAAATACGAGACCTGAAACCATAAAAATTCTAAAAGAGACTGTAGGCAGTATTTTCTCTGACATTGACCACAGCAATATTTTTCTAGATATGTTTTCTGAGGCAAGGGAAACAAAAGCAAAAATCAACTATTGAGACTACATCAAAATAAAAAGCTTCTGTACAGCAAAGGAAACAATCAATAAAACCAAAAGACAACCTACTGAATGGGAGAGGACATTTGCAAATGACATATCCCATAAAGGGTTAGTATCCAAAATATATAAAGAACTTACAAAACTCAACACCAAAAAACCCCAAATAATCCAGTTAAAAATGAGAAGAAAGGAACAGATATTTCCCCAAAGAAGACACACTGATGGCCCAAAGAAACATGAAAAACTGCTCAACATCACTAATCATCAGGGAAATGCAAATCAAAACCACAATGAGATATCACCTCATACCTGTCAGAATGGCTAAAATAAAAAACACAAAAAACAAGTGTTGGTGAGGATGTGGAGAAAAAGGAACCCTCGTACACTGCTGGTGGGAATGCAAACTGGTGCAGCTATTGTGGAAGACAGTAAGGAGCTTCCTCAAGAAGTTAAAAATAGAACTACCCTATGATCCAATAATCACACCACTGGCTATTTACCCAAAGAATATATAACAATAATTCAAAGGGATACAGGTACCCCTATGTTTATTGCAGCATTATTTACAATAGCCAAACTATGGAAGCAGCCTAAGTGTCCACTGATTGTTGAATGGATAAAGATGTGGTATATATACACAATGGAATATTACTCAGTCATAAAAAGATTGAAATGTTGCCATTTGCAACGACATGGATGGATCTAGAGAGTATAATGCTAAGTGAAATAAGTCAGTCAGAGGGGGGCCTGGTTGGCTCAGTTGGTTGAGCATCTGACTCTTGGTTTCGCCTCAGGTTGGGATCTTGGGGTCATGGGATCGGGCCCTGCATCAGGCTCCATGCTGGGTGCAGAGTTTGCTTGGTAATCTCTCCCTCTTCCTCTGCCCTCCACCCACTCACTCTCAAACAAACAAACAAATAAATAAATAAATAAAATCTTTTTTAAAAAGTCAGAGAAAGACAAATACCATAGGATTTCACTGCATGGGTCCACTTACATGCAGATTTTCTTCAAATAAATACAGTACAGTACTGTAAATATATGTTCTCTTCCTTATGATTTTAACATTTTCTTTTCTCTAGCTTACCTTATTGTAAGAATACAACATATAATACCAACAACATGAAAAATATGTGTTAATTGGCTATGTTATTGGTATGGCTTCTGGTCAACAGTATTTGTAGTTAAGTTTTTGGGGACTCAAGTTATATGCAGATTTGCTTTAATTCCAATATAGTTAACATGCAGTGTTATATTGGTTTCAGGTGTACAATATAGTGATTCAGTAATTCTGTACACTACCCAGTGCTCATCACCACAAGGGCACTCCTTAATCCCCAACGCCTGTTTCACCCATTACCTCACCCACCTCCCCTCTGATAACCATCAGTTTGTTTTCTATAGATAAGTCTGGTTTTTTGTTTCTTTTTTTGTTTCTTTTGTTTCTTAAATTCCACATATGAGTGATATCATATGGTATTTGTCTTTCTCTAATTTCACTTTTAGCATTTTATTCTCTAGTTCCATCCATGTTGTTGCAAATGGCAAGATTTCATTCTTTTTATGGCTAATATTCCATTGTATGTATGTATGTGTGTGTGTGTATATATACATATACATATATATATCTCATATGTATCGCTTCTTTATCCATTCATCTGTTGATGGACACTTAGGCTGCTTCCATAGTTTAGCTATTGTAAATCATGCTGCAATAAACATAGGGGTACCTGTATCCCTTTGAATTAGTGTTTTCGTATTCTTTTGGTAAATAGGCAGTAGTGCAATTACTGGATCACAAGGAGTTCTATTTTTAACTTTTTGAGGAAATTCCATACTGTCTTCCACAGTAGTTGCACCAGTTTGCATTCTTACCAGCAGTGCATGAGGGTTCCTTTTTCTCCACATCCTCACCAACACTTGTTTCTTATATGCAGATTTTTGACTGCAGAGTCAGTGCACTTAACCCCTGCATTGTTCAAGGGTCAACTGTATGTTAAAAACCCTAAATATTCCACAAAAAAATTGTTAGACCTAACAAGACAAATTTAGCAAAGTTGCAGGATATAAAATCAACATAAAAATCAGTTGCACTTTATACACTAGCACTGAACAATCCAAAAAGGAAATTAAAAAGATTCCACTTAAAATAGCACCAAAAGGAATAAAATACTTAGGAATAAACCTAACAACCAAGGATGTGAAAGACTTGTATGCTGAAAACTAAGACACTGCTGAAAGCAGTTAAAGATGTGAATAAATGCAATGTGTTATGGTCTGAATGTTTGTCTACCTCAAAACTCACACATTGAAATCTTAATCCCCCGAAGGTGATGGTATTCCTAGGTGGGGCTTAGGGAGGTCCTTAAATCATGAGGGTGGAGCCCTCATGAACGGGATTAGTGACTTTTTATAAGAGGCTCCACAGAGATCCCTTGCCCTTTCTGCCATGTGAGTATACCACAAGAAGTCTGTGACCCAAGAGGCCTCACATGACTATGCTGGCACCCTAATTTCATCGGACTTCTGAGCAATAAATATCTGCTGCTTATAAGCTACCCAGTCTGTGGTATTTTCTTAGAGCAGCCCGAAAGGACTAAGAAAAATTGGTACCAAGAAGTGGGATTGTTCCTAAAACCAATACCTAAAAATGTGGAAGTGGCTTTGGAACTTGGTAATGGGCTGAGGTTGGAAGAGTTTGGAGGTGCATGCTAGAAAAAGCCTACATTGATTGCCGTGAATGGATTGTTAAGGATAATTCTCTTGATGGCTCAGGAGAAGATGAGAGCTATAGAGAAAGCTTCAATCTTAGAGAACACTTAAGCAGTTGTGACCAGAGTAGTGGTAGAAATACGGATGGAAAAGGCCATTCTGATGAGGTCTCTGACAGAGAAAAGGCAATCCTTAATATAAGGTGCCCAAGAGCTTGGCTGAATTGTGTTCATGTCCTAGTTTTTTGTGGAAGGTAGAACTTGTGAGTGATGAATTGATATTTGGCTGAAGGAATTTCTAAGCAAAATGCTGAAGGAGTAGCTTGACTTCTCTTGAATGCTTACAGTAAAATGTAAGAGAGAAATGATTTAAAGGTGGAATTATTTTTTAATTGCAGAATTGACATACACTATTATAAGTTTCAGGTGTACAACATAGTGATTCAACAATCATATGCATTACAAAATGCTCACAAATGTGGTTACCATCTGTCATCATACTAAGTTATTACAATATTATTGACTATATTTCCTACCCTGTACTTTTCATCCCTGTGAATTACTTTATAACTTAAAGTTTGTATTTCTTAATCCCATTCAACTCTTTTTCCTATCCCCCAAACAAGTTTGTTTTACATTTGTATCTACTTCTGTTTTTTATTTGAAGTATAATTGACATATAGTGTTATATTAGTTTCAGAGTACACTTATCGTGATGAGCACTAAGTAATGATTCAACAATTCCTAAAGGGGGAATTCTTAATCAAAAGGAAAACAGAAATTTAAAATTTAGAAAACTCTCAGCCTATCAGTATTGAAAGAATAAGAAAGCTAATTTCTGGAGAGTACACGAAGGGTGCGGCCAGATTTGCTAAGATTGGTGTGAGACTACCATCTCACAGAAGCTAAGAACTGGCTGGCCATCTAAACAGAAGCCAGGACCTATTCTCCAAAGCAATAAAAGTATGACTTCTAAGGCATTTCAGAAATCTTCAGGGCTGGCCCTCCCATTGCAGTTGCAGATAGCATGGGCCTGCAGGGCAGAAGGATTTCAAAGGAGAAGATCTCCAACGCCGGGCACCCCTTCACATAGCAGGCTCTGCTCCCCAAATTCTGGCGCATAGCACTTCAGCTGCCTTAGGAGTAGGGCAGGCTCAGTGGCATCCCCTTCAGAGGGCACAAATGATAAATCTTGGTAGCATCCACAGTGCCAGGTGTGACTATCTTCACCTAATTTCCAAAGGACGGATCGTCCAGGAGCCTGTGGTATGCAACCCAGATTGAGGTCTGCTTCGGAGTCAGGCCGTAGCAGACAACTCCCACTAGGGCGATGCCCAGTGGAGCCATGGGGGCAGGGCTACGTTCAAAACACCAAACCAGTAGAGACACTGGGGTGAGATTCCACCTCCAGAGAGCCACAGGTACCCGACTCCAACCTATGAGAACTGGGGCAGAGCCACCCATTATTCCAGAATGCAGAACCCTGCCTCAGTGTGCCTTAACGTTTTGGACTTGCTAGGAACCTATTACTCCTTTTTTTCTATTTCTCCCTTTTGGATTGGGAGTGTTCATCCTATGCCTGTCCCATCACTGTATTTTGGAAGCACATTGACTTCCCCAGGTTCACAACTGGAGACCCATTGCCTTAGGATGAATCTGCCTTGAGTCTCACCCATATCTGATTTTTTATTTTTAGAAGATTTTATTTATTTATTTGACAGAGAGAGACACAGCAAGAGAGGGAACACAAGCAGGGGGAGTGGGAGAGGGAGAAGCAAGCTTCCCGCCAAGAAGGGAGCCCGATGCGGGGCTCGGTCCCAGGACTGTGGGATCATGACCTGAGCCCCCAAAGCAGACGCTTAACGACTGAGCCACCCAGGCACCCCTCACCCATATCTGATTTAGAGGAGATTTTGGAGACTCTGAAGTTGATACTGGAACAGGTTAAGACTTTGGGGGCCTTTCGGATGGAATCAATGTATTTTGCATATGAGGACATGAATTTTGGGGTCAGAGGCATAATGTTATGGTGTGAATGTTTGTGTCCCTCCAAAATTCATATACTGAAATCCTCCCAAAGGTGATGGTTTAGTAGGTGGGGCTTGGGAGGTGCTAACATCATGAGGGTGAAGCCCCCATGAATGGTATTAGTGCCTTTATAAAAGGGGCTCCAGGCTCCAGAGAGATCCCTCGCTCCTTCCACCACATAAGAACACAGCAAGGAGCTAGCAACGAATCAGGAAAAGGGCCCTCACCAGAAGGTGACCGTGCTAGTGCCTTGCTTTTGGACTTTGCAGCCTCCAGAGCTATATGGGTAATAAATTTCTGTTGTTTATTAGTTACCCAGTCTGGTATTTTATCACAGCCCAAATGAACTAAGACAGAAGGACATCTTGTGTTCACGGACTGGAGGATTTAATAGCAAGATAACAATACTACCCAAAGCAATCAGAACAAGTTGCAGTACTCACATTTCCAGACTTCTAAACTTACTACAAAGCAACAGTAATCAAAACAGTATAGTACCGGCATAAGGACAGACATAGAGACGAATGGAACAGAATAGACAACCCAGAAATAAACTCTTACATATATGGACAATTGATTTTCAACAAGAGTGCCAAGACCATTCATTCAATGGGGAAAGGACAGTCTTTTTGACAAATGTTGCTGGGGAAAAGATATCCACATGCAAAAGAATAAAGTTGGGCCCTTATCTTACACAGTATACAAAATTAACTCAAAATGGATCAAAGACTTAAACCCAAGAGCTAAAAGTATAAAACTCATAAAATAAAACATAGGAGAAAATCTTTATGACATTGATTTGGCAATGATTTCTTACATATAACACCAAAAGCACAGGCAGAAAAAAGAAAAGAATAACTGAATGATCAAAATTTAAAACTTTTGTGCATCAAAGGACTCTAGTGAAAAGACAACCCACAGAATAAGATGAAATATTTGTAAATCCATAGATCTATTACAGAATTAATATCTAAAGAACTCCTATAACTCAACAACACAATAAGCAACCCAATTTAAAAATGGGCAAAGGACTTAGACATTTCTCCAAAGAAATTCTACAAATGGCCAGGAAGCATGTTTAACATTACTAGTCATCAGGGAAATGCAAATCAAAATCACCATGAAATAGGTATCACTATACACCCATAAGGATGACTATTACCCAAAAAATCAGAACATAAAAGGTGTTGATGAGGATGTGGAAAAACTGGAACCCTCATACAGTCATTGCTGGTGGGAATGTAAAATGGTGCAGCTGCTGCGGAAAGCAGTTTGGCATTTCCTCAAAAAGATACATAAACATAGAATTATATGATCCAGCAATTCTACCTCTAGGTTTGTACCAAAAAAAAAACTGAAAATAGGGACTCAAACAGGTACTTGTATACCAATATTCTTGGCAGCATTATTTAAAACAGCCAGAAGGTGGAAACAAACCAAGTGTCTACCAACAGATGAATGTGGAAACAAAATGTAGTATATACATAATTTGGACTTTTATTCCGCCATAAAAAGGAATGAAATTCTGATACATCCTACAACATGGATGAACACTGAAAACATGTTAAGTGAAAGAAGCCCGATACAAAGGACAAATACTGTATAATTCCATTTACACGTGGTACCTAGAATAGGCAAATTCAGAGACAGAAAGCAGAATAGAGATTACTAGGGGCTGAAATTGAGAGTTTTGATTAGTTTACACTTCCTAGAATTTTACATAAATGAAAACATAAAATATGTACTTTTTGGTCCAACTTTTTTCACTTAGGTTATATTGAGATTCATGTATTAACAGTTTATTCTGCTTCACTGCATATGCCATGTATCATGTTTATATATTCACCTTTTGATGGACATTTGGGTTGTTCCCAGTTCTTGGCTAATACAAGCTATGAATATCTGTGTGCAAGTCTTCGTATAGACACATGCTTTCATTTCTTTTTTTTTTTTAATGATTTTATTTATTTGACGGAGACATAGCGAGAGAGGGAACACAAGCAGGGGGAGTGGGAAAGGGAGAAGCAGGCTTTCCGCTGAGCAGGAGCCCAATGTGGGGCTCGATCCCAGGACCCTGGGATCATGACCTGAGCCCGAAGGCAGATGTTTAACGACTGAGCCACCCAGGCGCCCCACATGCTTTCATTTCTTGTGGGTAAAAGTGTATGTTTAACTTTCTAAAAAACTGCCAAACTGTTTTTTCACAATCTCTTACTAGCTGTGTATGAGAGTTCCAGTTGCTCATCTTCACCTACACTTGATAAGGTCAATCTTTTAAAATTTGTCTTTCTAAATATGTGCGTAGTGGTGTTTTGCTGTGGTTTTAATTTGCATTTCTCTAGCGACTAATGATGTCAAACGTTTTTCATGTCTTTTTTGCCATTTGTATATCTTCCTTAGTGAAGTGTCTGGTCAAATTTTCTACCTTTTCATTGGATTGTTTTCCTGTCAAGTAAGAGAGTTCTTCATATATTCTGAATACTGGCCCTTTATGAAGCATGAAATTTGCAAGTATTTTCTGTCTGTGGCTTGTTTTTCATTCAGTTCCTTGCAGTCTGTTTTACTGAGGACATTAGTTCCTCACTTGCTGGAGCCTGCTGTCAGCTCCTTACTACGTGGGCCTCTCCACAGGCAGCTCACAACAGAGCAGATTGCTGCACTGAGGCAAATGAGTCAGACAGATTGACAAAACAAGTGTTTTTCATAACACAATCTTCAAAGTGACATCTTATTGTTTTTGCTGTATTCTATTCCTTAGAAGCAAGTTATCAGGTCCACCCTACACTGAGAGGAAAAGGACTGTACAAAGGCATGAAATCCAGGAGGCAGGGATCAGGAACCATTTTAGAAGCTGCATTCACAAGATATGCAGATGATTATCATAAATACTATCTTCATTTTCAGTACTTGAGGTTCTTCTTGTTTTATCTTGCTGGAATTGCTACCAGATGTTGTTATGTATACTATTATCCTCTTAATCTTTTCTATTTCTTTGCTTTCTAGGGAAAGAGCTCCTCATTTTAATGTTCTCATTAATCAGTGGAATGTAGTCTACCATTGATCGCATGTGTTCTTTATTTCAACTATTCTATTTTTCACACTTAATAGTTATATTTATTTTATGATTCTTGTTCCATATTGCTAATATCTTCTCTAAAATTTTTGGTCTTTTCATATATTTCTGCTTCAGATGATATTCACTTTTTCTTTTGAGACAGTTTCAGCCAACTATTCTGGCTTGTGGGTCCAAATTCTCCTGGGGGTATGTGTTACAAGTCTGGGAAGGTATACTGGGCAAGGGTCAAAGACCAGAATGTCAAGTGTTTTAGGAAGGGAGGGGACAACAGTGGGACAGAGTTGCAGGAACCACAAAACCACATGTAATTGCTCCCATTCAGTCACATCCCACTAAACCACACTGTTTTTTTAGAAAGACTTACCTTTAAACTAATCTGGGAAGCAGCAGCTCTTGTAGGAGGCAGCGACCTAGATTACAGACCACTAACTGAAGTTTTTAAAGGGAAGGGTTAAGAGAGTGAGTGAAAGGTCTAAGGCAGGCAAGTCATTCCCCCCCCCCCCCCCGTTTCATCAACTCCTCATTTATCAGGGATTTTACACGGCCCTGATATTTTACCCCTGTGGACACTGTACCAGTAGTCTGACCTGTGGCCTCCCTTTCTGTAAGGGAAACAGCTATCATTTGTGCCAAGGCAAGAGTTGGCCCTTTACAGTAAATATTTTTGGCTTTTGGGGCAATAAGGTCTGTCACAACTATTCAACTCCACCTTTGTAGTGAGTTCCAATAAAACCTAACTTAAAAACACGAAGCAGGATGGATTTCGTGGGAGGGCAGTAGTTTGCTGTCCCTGTCTCTAGGACAAAGTGGGTTAGGAGGAGGCAAAAGCAGAACATAAACCAAGTTTCTTCATGTATTATATTACTACCTCCACCAGTGGCCCTGTCTTTCAAGTTGTAGCCACTCTCCCTCACTCTGAACAGTTGAAACCCCCGGGGTTTCTTATTATTGTTGTTTTGTTATTTTTCTGGATTTCAAGTTCCCTTTACAGTTCTAAGGAGGAAGTAGGAAACTCATGCTAATTTACTACCTTGGCAGGAATAGAAAACCAAGTCAGTAATTGTTTTCGTTTGTGTTTTATTTATATATTTTTGGCAGCAAAATTGTTTATTAAAAAAAAATCTGGACTATGAACACACTTCACTGCTTCAGTTGAAGAACCCCAAGCCAAATAAAAGGACCAATATTAAAAAGCAGCATAACTGGTTACTGTTTTATAGATACATAAAAAGAGTCAAACACTACAGTGTAGGAAGACAATCACCCCCATGTCAGAAATCACAACTTCTTCCAAATAAAGAATATGACCCATCTGCCATATTGAATTGATATTTATTTCAGGACATGCCATGTCAAAATGAAACAAAAGAGTCAACCCTCGCCTTTAACAATAATATCGTATTATATAAAAGCACTTTACAACTCCATCCCATCTTTGAGTATAAGTTAGTGGTATGTGGGCTAATGATTATCTGAAAGCATTTCTCTATTCAGACCCATAATCCAAGTGCTCTCTGAATATTACAAGGTGACAGTAAGTGGGAATTGGAGAAGGAAGAGGAAAGAGAGGGGAATAAGGTTCTCCCAGTTAAGGGTTTTGTTGCAATGAGGGGATGAAGAAGTATGAATTATTTTTTGTTGTCTTTTCATCTTTATACTGTGTTAAGTAATGCTTACAACGTAAATTCAGCAGGCTTTTCCTGAGCTGTAACTCAGAAATTTTCTTCCTGCAAACAATGTATTTACAAATGTGTTTATTAACTTACACAGCAATCTCACAATAACTAGTAAAGATTAAAATGGTGCACTCCTAGTATATTTGTTTACCGTGTTTTAAGGGAAATATATATTGCCATGGTGATGAAGCTCTAAACAGACTGGACAAAACATCTAAAAATTGAAAGTAGTTTAAAAAAAAGAAGGCAAAGAAATAAATATCACCAAAGAAAAAAGATTAATTTTAGCTTCAATATAAAACTAAATCACTGGTTAATTACCAAACTATACAGACCTAATAAAAAGCAAAACCAACATTAAAAAAAAAAAGCTAAAAAATAAGGCATAAATCTGCATAATATTGAGTTTTATTTCCATTCTCTCCTTTCCCTCTTCTATGTATGCTTTTCCAGATCTGCCTCTAGGGGCTTATAAGAAACCTGTTTCTATTTTCAATTTGACCTCAAATGTCCTGAGCAAAGTATTTGCTATTCTGTTGAGGATTCTTTTGTTGGTAAACTTTAGATATCATTGTTTCTACTGGTTATTGTAGTTTTGATCAAGGTGCCAAGTTTAAATTCTTCCACTGGTTCTTCTTAAAGGAATTTGATTTCTATAGTGCCTTGCCTACATAGCATTTTTTGAAGAAAGAAAACCCAAGAGAAATCTATTGCTTACAAAAGTTTTCTTCTTTTTTTTTTTAAACAAAGAGAATAACTTTATCTTGACAATTTTAAATCCTGGGAGAAATAGTTCAGAGAAGAATTCAGTATTAAAAACATGTTCTGAAGCACTGTTACCCTTCTCTCCCAGAGACTAACATGTGAAAGTGTCATCTATTTGGTCTGAAACACATTTTATGTTCACTTAACTTGTTAAGTACTCAGTGTGTTCATTAGGACTCATTTTGAAGATGCAACAGAACCCTTGTCTTATTCAAGCACTGCCTACCATAATAGTTGAGTTTTGACCTCAAATAAAGTCTAAGTAATTTATATCACTGCTCAATAATAATTTTGGACATTCTGGCCCAAGGTTCGAGCAAGTGGTATCGCTAAATTTGAAGGATCCAATGGGCTTGGACTGACTGCTGCTTTGTCATACCTCGTCTGTTTTTAGGGAGAGAGAGAAAGAATAGGGAATGCAGTAAGGGAGAGGTGAGAAAAGCAGAGAGATCGAGTAGGTAGGCAAGTGCTGCTATGAACAACTGTTCCTTAACCAAACCATATACTGTTAAAATTTCCATCATTTTAAAGTACATTATCATAACATTGAAAAGGAAAAAAAAAAGTTGAGAAAATGTATCTAATTTTTAAAGTGGAATATGTTGGAATCATTTGGCTTTTTGTAAAATATAAATAATGAAGACACTGACTTTTTTGTGCTTGTGAAGCTAATAGATCATCTCCACGAGACAGGCAGCAATGATGAATTGCAATACGTTATTACTGAAGGGAAAAGGTTCAAGCCAATATTCACACTGCAGTCAATGAAAGAGTAAGGGGGCCAAAGCAGTGAGCTTCTGGAGAAAAGTTAAAGATGCCATGGGGGATTAGCAGGAGCAGCCTCCTTCACTGACTGGTTGCTCCTGAGGCTTTTCCAGTTTTATGTCAATCACTGAAACAAAAGTTAAGGAGCTATAAATGGGAAAGTACAATTCCAATTCTGCCGAACACTGACATCTCTTGCAAGCCCTTTCAATTCCTATTGGTTTCAGAGTGGATACAACCATTATTTCCTATATAGCTAGTTCACTGTACGAGGTGCTCAAATGAAATAAACTCACCTATATCTACTATATGCAACAAGGTTCAGAATAAGGTTAAGCCCTATTCATGGGAATCTGTTCTAAGGAAATTACAGGAGCAAGAAACCAGATGAAAGATGATGCTCCTTACAGAATTATCTATAATAAAAATCTGAAAATAGCCTACAAAAAGAGTTCTAGCAAAGGAAGAGAATTTAATAGATGATGGGACTTCAACTCTGTAGAACATATTATCCTATTAAAAGTAATAAAGGCTTAGAAAACATAAAACATTTAGCAGTGGGAAAAGCTGAACACAAAGTGCTACGAATTCTATGGCTTAATAAAAATGTATACGGAAAAACACTAAAGGTAAATATAAAACAATTAAAATATTAAAATTAAAAATCCTTTAAAATAACTATTATTAGATGTGCTTCATTATGCCCTGTTTCTGAAAGCAGAGGCCACAATAAAACTCCAGACTGAGTTATTTCCTGCCTGTGCCAAGCAGAAAGCTTGAATGTTAGAAAAAGCAAGGGAGGAAAATATGATATATATTGTAGGGAAAAAGCCCAGAGCCAACAGGACTCAAAATTAAAAGGCAGAAGGCTTGGATTCTAAGTTTCCTGTTCATTAAAAATCAAGCAAGTAGGGCTGCCTGGGTGGCTCAGTTGTTTAAGCGACTGCCTTCGGCTCAGGTCATGATCCCAGGGTCCTAGGATCGAGCCCCGCCATTGGGCTCCCTGCTCAACAGGGGGCCTGTTTCTCCCTCTCCCTCTGCTGCTCCCACTGCTTGTGCTCTCCTGCTCTCTCTGCCAAATAAATAAATAAATAAATAAAATAAAATCTTAAAAAAAAAAATCAAGCAAGTAAACAAACACAAACCTTCTCATTGATTAATTGTTGTGAGCAGCAGGCCGCAAAGGGTACATGTGAACTACCAGATCTCTTTGCCATAGAAAACCTTGGAGCTTCTATGATCCTAAGCCATTAATTCCTGGCTGTAAAAGGCAATAGCATAATCCTTAGCCAACCAAGTGGAGCTCTAAAGACTAGTTAACAATAAAATTTTCTGATGAAACAAAAAGGATACTGTCTTCTCTGCTTCTGTCCTGTGTGCTTTCCATTCCAGGCAAAGCCGCTGCAACACGTCGAAAGAGCTGTGGAGAAAAGAAATGTGATAATTGGAAGGGAAAATTTAGCAAATGGTATCAAGTGGAAGTGGATGACCACTAGATGGTAAGCTAAAAGATATGGCTTCTGGATTATTTCTCACTTAGACCTTAGCATAATGAAAGCATACTAAAATGTCTATTTATTTTATAAGTACTATATGCTGTATGCCATATACAAAGAGGTATAAAGATATGATCCTTACTTTCTAACTGGTGAGATCAGACATGAACAAACAGCTAAGAAATAAGCAGCAAAAATGTGATTTGAGTCATAAAAACCTACTATAACAATTCAGAGTAAGGACAGAAGATTGCTCATTTAGGAAAACTGTATAAAGTGGCATTCCTATCTTTCATAAACAGTTAGTTTCTGAAGTCAGTAATATATAGTAAAAGTCAGTCTAGTCAAAATTACCCTGGGTAATTCCTTAGGAAATCACTATGTTAGAGACCAACACACCACCTCTCAAATCCAATGCAGATGGCTTTTCCTCCATCAATAGAAAAAGTACCAGTGGAAGTAGTTGGCTTGTGTCTGAGGTATGACTTATGAAAAGTTTCTTTAAACAGAGAATCACACTCAAGGACGAGATGGTCACTTTGAGAGGCATGTGGGAACAGAAAATGACCGAAGGAACAACAGACGCATAGCCCCTATTATGTGTCCAGTACTAGGCATATACTCACTGGGTAGAATGGCAGGTGAAATTGGCTGATTATTTCAATCATTTCTCTTTTTGGCATGCAGTATAAAATTCCTAAAAGTTAAATGCACGTGTGATATAACTCCCTTGTACTAAATACCTGCTTGTTTGAGTCACTGTCTCAGGTTCTCTAGGGACAGAGAAATGAACAAGATGTAGCTTTTTAATTCAAGGGAGCTTGCAGTCTGGTAAGGGAGACAGATGCAAACAATTCATTATGTTATAGTGTGATAAGTACCATAAACCAAGGAAATACAAAATGATATGAGAACACAGATATAAGAAGGCCCTTCTCAGGACACTGGGAAAAATTCTTTAGGTGGTGACATTTCAGCTGGGATTTAAAGGCAGTTTAAAAATTTCACTTGGCTGAAAAACATATTATGTAAAAGTGCTCGGAACTTAAGTGCTTCACAAATGTTGCTGAGGTAAAATGAGAAGGAACAGACACAATAGAAGATCTACTGAAAACTAGAACTCTACATAATCTGTTTAGGGAAAGGAATATAGAAAAGGAGCAAATTTTTATCTGTAGGCAGTAGCCTGGTGGGGTAGGATTAGGGAAGATTTGAGAAAAAGTGTAATTGTTTTGGTTCTATAAAGTTTAGTAGCATTTTAGAGATGTATCAAAGTTAGTCATTAGCTTCAATATTCTTTTCCCTTGTCCTTGAAACTACTGAAATCAGAAATGTGCTGACTATACATTATGGCTAGATGCCTAAGTGTTAAAATTACTAAAGCCAAGATTGAATATCACTATTATAGAATGAATTTCTGGGATGCACAGTGCCCATTTGTATCCCATCTGGGACACAGTGCCACATTTGTCACTACTAGACAATCAAATGCCCAAACCATGTTCAGAGAAAAGCACAAGGTATAGTCAGTTTAGGTAGTCCAGACTGGCTAGAGTACAAAATATATAAAAGGATTATAAAGAAGCTCTATATATTAAAGGCCAGATTAAGAAAGACCTGGAAAGGAGACAAACTTTGTCCTATGGGCAAAGGAAGGCATTAAAAACAACAGTTTGCATTAGGACTTTTATCGGTGATTCTAATTGTTTTACTATGGCTACAAAGATCTACAAATCACATATTGAAAGTGCTTTAAATATAGGGCAGAATGGCAAAAAGCTAAAAACTAAAAGGTGAAGTGTGAAGTTTATATTCTGGGCAGGCCACTTAGGTGACAGGTCATCTTTCTGTTTCTCAGTTTTCTCATCTGTAAAATGGGCTTAAAATAATAGTATACTTAACTGACTAGATTATTGTGAAAATTAAGGGAGATCATGAGGTAAACTGCTTAGAACCGATCTGTTATACAGAAAGTCTGTAATAAACAGTAGCTCTATTTCTACTAAAGACTAGTCATAACTCATGGTCCTGTGGGCTAGGGGAAAAGAAAATTTTTCCAAATGTTATGAAATGGAATGAATTATAGGACTGTAACAAGATGCCAATAGGTGTAACATTCTGCTTTAAGAAGCTATTTAAAACTGTTGGGAAAGGTGTGGGGGTTGGGAAAAACCTTCTGAAAATATTAGGGCAGAACTGAAATGTTCTTAACTTAAGAATATCTAGAAATCTTCCCAAGATCTCATAGTTTGCTTCTGACATTAAATATTTATTAAACTGTTTAAAAATGCACCATCTTCAGCTCTTAAGGATATCAAAGTTTATTATAGGCTAGCTTAAAAATGGAGGCATTGGGAAGGTTTGTTTACTTTCTGTGAAAATGGAATAAAATGGTTTACAAGTTTTGATGCTTTAAAAAAAGTACATAAAGAGGTCTTTCAGAGATGGTATTGTTATATTTTTACCTACCTATTCTCATAATATAACACAGTATTTAATGTGTTTCTAGAAAGAATATAAAATTCTAATCAAGAAACTGTAGTACTAACTACCCCATTATTATAGCTTTGCTTTGTAACCTCAAGGATATTAATTTCCCTAATCTTTAGATTCTTCCTAATAAAAAGGGGGCTATAGTTGTGAAGTTCAACTTATTTTTACCTTTGAAAGTAATCAGAAATATTTTAGGGATGTTTCCTTGAATGGTTATGTGTGAAGTCCTTCCCTCTATACCAGTGGTTCTCAATACCTTCCATGCATCAGAATTACCCAGGAAACTAAAAGCAAACAATACCAGATACTTGGGTCCCACGTGCAAAGATAGATTTAACTAACTTGGGGTGGGGCGGGGCCCTTAGTGTTTCATTAAAAGATCTCTGTATGATTCTAATGTGCTGCCATGGTTAAAGACCTATGCTGTAACACTAATTTAAAGTAATCAAAAAGCTAATACTGAGTGCTTACTTTGTCAGAATCTTCACGTTTTCTCATTTTAATCCTCACAGTAACTTGTGAGGAAGATATTAATACCCTCATTTTATAGAAATCTAAGGCTAAAAAGAGTATGTACCATATACCAAATAAATAGCAGAACTGAGATTTCAAAGTTCATATTTTTTTCTACTACCTTATACTGCTTAGTATAAATGGAAGTTTTTTCTAGATGGAAAAGCACTGTGGAAAGGCCTGTGTGAAGAAACAGCTAACAATCCTGGGTAAGAGGAATTTGCTTTGTGAAATACTATTACACACACACAAATCACAGACATAAAAACTTAATCCATTTTCTTAGGACTTAAACATTTTATCTATAGCTTTAACCAGTGTATTTGAAAAACTTGGTGTTCCCTCAAAATATTTCAATTAGAGTAAAGGAATCAACGCCACTAACCGAAACTCAACCCAGGACACCCTAAAATGAGCCAAGTAAAAGTTTTACAAAAAGCAAAGTTCTATCCTTACAGAAATATATGTAAGACAGGAAGGAAAAGACCCTAGGGGATTAAGTTGTTTTAAATAATCATTGGAGGAAAATCCATTTCTTAAATACCAATGATACACTAACAGAGGCTTCTGCTTTATTAGGAACACAGATGACTAAGATGGGGCTTCCCTTGATCATCCTATCTATATATAATATTATTCATTTCTTCAATAAATATACCTCGTGACAGCACTGATTTTACATCCCAATTTCTGTGGATCTTACTGTCTCTGTAGTATTGGCTAAGCATTTATCATGTATTACTTACCCTTTACTACATAATTTTCATGAGAATGTGACTCTTCTCAACTATATCATAAGCTTTTTAGAAATTAAGAATCATATTTTACATAACTTTAAATTCTCCAAAGAAACCACAATGGTCTTACAGACTGTAGGTAATTGATACTTGTGAATTAAGGAACATGATAAAAGTATAAGATGAAGAAGTGTTATGAGCCAAGAACTATGGCAGACATGGGATATAATGGTGTAGAAAAGTCACTATCCCTACCAATGCTTAAAGTACATATGCTTCTCAGCAGGTATAACATAATTTACACACACACGTGCATGTATGCACAACCCCACTGTATGTATGTAAGCTTTCATTGATCTGTTAGTACTGATGTACATCAGCTATCACTAATTTTCTTTCAAACAAATCTTTTTCTTCTGACAAGCACTGATGATTTTAGAAGTTAAAGATCAAGAAGTGTTTCTCTTCTTTTCCCGTTTGCCAGTACTGTAAAATTAGAGAATATAATAAGAAAGGTGACATCCACACACTTAATACTTCACTAAAAGAGTGTATTAATTCTCAGATGAAAAGTCAGATGAAGCCTTAACTAATTACCTTCTCATTACCATTTCCTTCAGCAATTTAAGCACCATACCACTTTCACAAAAGAAAGCAGTATTACTGCATTTTAAAAAACAGAAAAATAAGGGTTAAAATATTTACCACAGGCTATCTGTTTTTTGTGTGTGTATGTGTGTGTGTTTTAAGATTTATCCATTTTAGAGAGAGAGAGAACAGGGGGAAGGGCAGAGAAAGGAGGAGAGAATCCTCAAGCAGATTCCCTGCTGAGTGCAGAGCCCAATATGGGGACTTATTTCAGGACACTGAGATCATGACCTGGGCTGAAATCAAGGGTTGGATGCTTAACTGACTGATCCACCAAGGTGCCCACATAGGCTACTTTGCTATGAAATATTGAATGGAATGAAAAATATTACTTAAATATCCTATATAATATAAATGATCATGCTAAGTATTATTACTTATTATAGTTCTAGCCCTGATAGCATTTTTATTTAAAAAAAAAAACTGTAACAATATTTTTTAAGACATACACCGGGTTTTAGAGTTAAGTGCTTATACAAGATTAAAGAGCAGAGGGGTTAAGCACAGAACATTTTTAAATAAGAAAAAATAGCAGTACTGGTCAGGAATAAATTTGTTTTATTTTAAGCCAAAATTTTTAGGCATTAAGGCCCAATCATAGTCAGAATTGCATGAGCTCAGAATGTCTGAACCATAGTCAGACATTAATGATGCATAATTAATGAACTCTCCTAGAATTGTTTAAAAAGTACATAGGGCAATACAGAAAGTCCATTTTCAGCTTTTATTACGTATATTATAATCCAGTATATAAGGGAGTAGGGAGAAGGAATCCAATTAGCAAATTAGCAGAAAGCTAGAAAACATCTATGTGGAAAATACAACTGGAAGGTACCTTTAATACTGATAAACACATCTATACAAAAAGACTACCATGTAATTTCCAGTGAAAGCACATGATGATTTTGTCAAATAAAATGAGTACAATGCACAATCATCAAAAGTAATTGTGCTTTGCAAACATATACGGCTGAACAAACATATGCAATGCTTACTTAATAGGCATGTAAGACTGATTCCCAATGTTTTCCAAGACAATGACTGGACTATGAAATTTACCTGGTAAATTTCTGAATACCAACACCATTTCTGAATTGTGACTGACCTACAATAAAAATCTCAGAAGGGGTCTGAGATTATTTCTTCATAGTAATTTCTGTTAATATGTGGTACTTATTGAATATATAATTTAAGTCAAAAATCCACTTATTTTAATGCTAGATAAATAACATACAGAACTCAGGAATAAATTGACCTTCCATGTTAGAAAAACCTAAGTATGTACATGCTAAATAGTCTCAGTTGTTACATTTATCAGATATTTTAAGTTTTACCCCCATAAATTTTTTTTAAGATTTATTTATTTATTTATTGGGGGGGGAGCTCATGCAAACAGAGGGGAGAGGGAGAGAGAATATCCAGCAGACTCCTCACTGAGCAAGGAGCCAGATGCAAGGCTCAATCCCACGACTCTGAGATCATGACCTAAGCCAAAATCAAGAGTCAGTATCAACCAACTGAGCCATCCAGGCGCCCCTACCCCCCACAAGTTTAGTATCACCTCCAGTTTGGGTAATAGCAGACTAACTTGTATAGGACTAACACTCTTGCAGATGGCAATTATTAACTCCGGACAAACTGTAAAAAACAATTATCTGAAGGCTCTCAAGAGCAACACAAAGCAGATACAAATTAGGGAGAATTCAACACTGGGAAGAAGGGAACCCACACTCACTGGGTGAGATCCATGTTTATACAGGTGTTCCCAAGAGCCATTCCTAGCCTGTGCAATATGATGTGGCCAGAACTCATGCAAAAAACTCGAGTTTTAAAGTTTTGCAGTGTCAGTGGACTGCTAGTGTGGCTGGACTGAGGAAGGAAATAACTAAGGAGGAAGCCAAGAGGAGGGACCCTAAGTTCTACACATAAATTTCCTGCAAATCTCAACTGACTTTTCAATGGTACATATAGAGGAGAGACTGCAAGAAGCCCATCTGAAAACAACAGCTAGAAGGCTGGAAGAAATGAGCAGAGATTTCAGTTACTCCCTGCTCCAGGGATACACTTTAGAGTCTGAATCCCACCAAGACAGAAAAGCTTGATAAATACCTCAGGCTTCCTACAGATCCACCCAAACAAAACATAACATCAAGACTCCACAAGTTCAAGGTGATCAGCCAGCAATATAACAACCTGCCATAATAAAACTCAGCATTTTGCAGAGAAAAATAATAGAAATCAGAGTCGCTATGTATTATATACAACAATGAGCATACAACCAAAGATGGCTAGACACATGAAGAAACAGGAAAATTTAACCTAGAGGCAAGAGAAAAATAGCCAATAGAAACAGACTCAGAGATGACTCAGATGTTGGATTAGCAGACAACAATTTCAAGGCAACTATTATAGATATGTTCAAGGACTTGAAGGTAACAATGCCACAATGATCAGATGGGGTACTCCAACAGAGAAATGGAAACTTAAATGGAAACATCTAGGACTGAGTACAATATCTGAAATGATAATTCACTGGATGGACTTAATAGCAGTTTGGATATAGGAGAAAAAGGACTGGTGAACCTGAAGACACATCAATAATATTATCCAATCTTAAAAAAGAGTACAAAAAGGATAAAAAAACAAGAGGCGCTTCAGTGACCATGGGAACTATCAAACCATTTAACAGATGTGCCATTGGAATTCCAGAAGAAGAGTTAAGAAGAAAATGAGGGAGGAAAAATACTTTAAGATAACACATTACATATAGAGAACATACAAATTAGAGCTCACTACTCATTAGAAACAATGGAAGCCAGAAGACAATGAAACTGCATCTTTACAGTATTGGAAGAAAAATATCTGTGAACCCCAAATTCAATAACTAACAAAAACGTTCTTCAAAAATTTTTCTTCAAATGGTCTTTTGGGCTACGTGAAAGCCAGGCAAATTCATCACTAGGAGATGTCAATAAGAAACAATAAAGAAAGTTATTTAGGGTAAAGGGAAATAATACCAGATGAAACTCATATCTGTAAGAAGAAATGAAGAGCAATGGAAATGGTAAATATATGGGTAAACAGAAAAAGCTGTCCTTTTTCTTAATTACTGTTTAAAGCAAAAATTAGGGATGCCTGGGTGGCTCAGTCGTTGGGCGTCTGCCTTCAGCTCGGGTCGTGATCCCAGGGTCCTGGGATTGAGCCCCACATCGGGCTCCCTGCTCGGCGAGAGGACTGCTTCTCCCTCTCCCACTCCCCCTGCTTGTGTTCCCTCTCTCGCTGTGTCTCTCTCTGTCAAATAAATAAATAAAATCTTAAAAAAAAAAAATTTAAAACATCTATTACGGGGTTCATAATGTATGTAAATATCAAATATGTGACAACAATAACACAAAGCAAAAGTGCACAGGTACAAAGGATGAAATGGTATATTAACTCTAGTTTAATCCCTCAAGCAACCACTTAAAAAGTTATGAGGTTTAGCTAAAAAGAGTTCAAAAAATAATATAAAAATACTTGCTTAAACTAAAAATGACAGACAAGCAGATAACAAAGAGCAAATGACAGACATGAACCCAACTACATCAATAATTACATTAAATATAAATAAACCAAACACTCCAATTAAAAAGCAGAGATTTTCAGACTGGAATTTAAAAAACAGTGAGATCCAACTAGATGCCATCTAACAGTGACCTACTTTACAAGGAAAAAGATATACCAAGCAAACAATAAGAAATAAGAGAACTGGTGTGGCTATATTAAGATCAGATAAAGACGTGGAAACAAGGAGTATTATCAGAGATAAAAAGGAACTTTTCTTAACACACACAAAAAAACCCAAAAACAAACAAAAAAACCCACAATGCATTAGGAAGACAATAACAATCCTAAATATGTATGTGCTCAATAACAGAACTTCCAAACACATGAAGTAAAGCTGACAGAACTAAATGGCAAAACAGGCAAATACAAATGTTGTAGATTTTAATACCTCCCTTCTCAGTAACTGATAGAACTACAGACAAAAAATTAGTAAGACTATTTAAGATATGAACAATGCTATCAACTATCTTGATATAACTGATATTTATAAAACATTATACCTGACAACTATACAAAAAAATTGTCTTCCAATGGAACATTCACCAACACAGGCCATATGCTAGGCCATAACACAAATCTCAATAAATTATGAATGACTAAAATGTTACATAGTATAGTCTCTGACCACAACAGAATTAAATTGGAAGCTGTAACAGTAAGAGATCTAGAAATGTCCCAACTATTTGGAAATTAAATAACATATTTCTATATCTTCACTGATGTAGTCATTACATCTACATAAACATTTATCAAAATTCATCTAAACGTAAACTTAAGATGTGTACATTTTACTGTACATAAATATTTACCTCAATAAAATAATGGGAAAAAAGTTCAATGTTAGCTGAATTCAAAGAAACTCAAGAGGTAGGAGTATCTATGTCTAAATTGCAGTGAAAATACTGAAGTATAATTCCTCATGTAACCTAGATTCTCTAAGCTTGTTCAGTCTGTCTTGGAAAATTCTTAAGATAGTCAACCTCATTAAATAGATTTTTTTCTTACAGCATAACATGGTAGCTCTAAGTTTCTGCTCAAAAGATACAGCATATTATTCTTTTTTTTTTATTAAAGATTTTATTTATTTATTTGACAGAGAGACATAGCGAGAGAGGGAACACAAGCAAGGGGAGTAGGAGTGGGAGAGGGAGAAACAGGCTTCCTGCAGAGCAGGGAGCCCGATGTGGGGCTCGATCCCAGGACCCTGGGATCATGACCTGAGCCAAAGGCAGACGCTTAACGACTGAGCCAACCAGGTGCCCCAAAAGATACAGCATATTATTCTTCCATTCAACAAACATTTATTGAGTTCAGTATGGTAGGAGGCAGAAGTAACAAAAAACTTCTATATTAAAAGAAAGAAGGGGTGCTACATCAATAATTAGGAAAGGCACTTGATCTAATTTGATTATGTCTGAACTGAGTTTTTAATTACAAATATCAGAGAAGAAACTATTTTGGAAGAGGGACAGTAACATACAATGGAAATATGGGAACACAGTAAACCTGGGGGACTTTAAGCAGTGTAGTACAGGTATACAGTGGCCAAAGATCAAGATTTTGAGCAGGAGGGCATAGCATACGAAGGGCTTTGTTTAAAATTCAGGATAAAATTCATAAGTAACCTGATTAAATCTGCATTTTAAAACAATAACTAATAGCAAGATGGAGGATAATCTAAAGTGGGGCAAGATTTAAGGCAGATTATCAGTTAATAAACTATGGTAGCAGGCAAGGCAATACACAACAGGGCCTAATAGAGCAGAATCAACAAGAGTAGGTATCTTAAAAAAAAAAAAAAAAAGATTTTATTTATTTATTTCACAGAGAGAGAGAGAGAGCACAAGCAGGGGGAGCAGCAGAGGGAGAGGGAGAAGAAGACTTCCTGCTGAGCAGGGAGCCCAACCCGGGGCTCACTCCCAAGACCCCAGGATCATGACAGGAGCCAAAGAAGATGCCCAACCGACTGAATGACCAGGCGCGCCCTGTGAAGACACATATTGGCACCAGAATACATAATATTTAATTCCTCATGTACGAATTTGGCTTCTACATAAGACTGAGCCTCTTAAATGTAGGAAGTCTGTCTTTTGTATCTAGCAGGGATTAGAGAATTAATAGTTGTCCGAACAATTATCAAACTGAATAGATTTGACATACTTGCTCAATTATCTCCATGGCTTAATAGGTCTTTTATACATAGTATAGCTTGCATGAGAAATCCCCTAAGATTCTTGCTAAAAATGTAGATTTTTAGGGTACTACCCTAGACTTAATGAATCAGTATCCAGAAGTTGTGCCCCAGGAACCTGTTATTTTATGTAAGCTTCTAGGTGACTATTATGCACATTAAAGTTTAAAATCATTAAGCAATTCTCTAATCCAAAGAGATTTTCTTGGGGACAATCTGCCATTCTAAAAACCTCTGTCAGGGCGCCTGGGTGGCTCAGTCGTTAAGCGTCTGCCTTCGGCTCAGGTCACGATCCCAGGGTCCTGGGATCAAGTCCCACATCAGGCTCCCTGCTCTGCGGGAAGCCTGCTTCTCCCTCTCCCACTCCCCCTGCTTGTGTTCCTGCTCTCACTATGTCTCTGTCAAAAAAAAATAAATAAAATCTTTAAAAAAAATAAAATAAAAACCTCTATGCTTTCTTACTTTTGTTTGGATATCAGGTACTCTATTCTCTACCAAAGAAAGGATGGAGGAAAAATACATTCCTAATCTCAACAGTAAGTAAGCTGTATGGGTTTCAAAAATATCTGTCTTAGAAAAAACTATTGTCACCAATTTCCCCCCCTACTGACAAAGTTTCCAATGGCATGATAAACATTAGATTTGCAAAGTAAGCACTGAACGCAAACCACACAAGCTGCGCATTGTCCAGAGTCAGGAATTGGACAGTGGTTATATTTGGTAGATTTGATTTAGATTTCATTTAGGAAAATTTGAATTTTTCCATATACCTAATAATATCAAGTGATATCAAAGGGAATAGTTTCTTTCTTTTTTTTTTTTCCCTTAACGCTGGGGTGATTTGTAGTGCAACTAAAAGAAAAAACCTTTTCTTAACATTTCTAGTCATTTAAATAATTAATTTTTAAAATAATACCCTATTTGATTAGTTTTTAAACTCCTTTATAAAAACAAATTCAAGGAATAGACAATCCATAAAAAGTAGTGTGATGTATTTCTTAGCTAATATTTAAAATCAGTAAGTTTCCCACATGATAGAAATGTATTCCATTCCAGATTGATCACTGACAAAGGAGGAAGATTTTAACCTATTATTTAAATGTGTTTATTAACATAAGATTTAAATTCTTTTTCTGGTTTCATTCTCTCATTGATAGGGGGGAGAGGGAGTGTTTCCAGGATTTTTTTTTTTTTTTTTTTTTAGAGAGAGAGAGAGCATGAGCAAGGGGGAGGGGCAGAGGGAGAAGGAGAAACAGACTCCCTGCTCAGCAGGGAGCCCAATGTGGGACTCGAACCCAGGACCCTGGTATCATGACCATCTGGCATCAAGCTGAAGGCAGATGCTTAACCGACTGAACCACCCAGCGCCCTCAGGATTTTTGTCTTAACTAAATTATGTAAGATGACAAAGCAAAGGTCTATAAATATTGAAATAAAATTCTAATATACTATGGTACTCCCTACAAAATACAAAGTAATGGTTTTTGTGAGTTAAGAAAGAAGCTACAAAAAATTTAAAAGGCAGCTCTCTTCCAAAATTTTAAAACAGTAATTTTGATCATATTTATATTTAAAAGATAATAAAATCAAGTCCCAACAGAATCAGGAACTTTAGCAAAATCACATGTTCAGACATATCATCTAAATAAAGAAAAATAATAAAGTAGCAAATAGGTTTTGAATTCAGGGTAAGACTGTTTAGTAAAAGAATTCTCTCTTCATTATCACTGACTAGCTATATCTGTCTGTATGGGTCAAGCTTTTAGAAAAAATTATGTGCCTAGTGCTGAAAAGTTCTAAAATCAGATTGTGGTAATGGTTGCACAATGCTTTAAATTCACTTAAAAAACTCCTGAGTTGTACATTTAAAACAAGTGAATTTTGTGGTATGGAAATTATGCTTCAATAAAGCTGTTAAAAAAAATTATATGTGTTTATAAAATAGCAAATGAATGACCAATCTCATTTTCTCAACATCCTGAGAGTTATCTTAACTTAGAAGCAATTAGATATCATGAAGATACTAGCTATCACTAGTGACCACTGTATGCTGATGATTTGAGACTTCCGAACCTATGAGACTACTCAGAGTCAGGCGTGGGGGGCCATAGCAATCCCTTTAGACATTAATCAAGACCAAAAGATGTCTCAGAGAAGGCTATACTTCGACATATAAGCAACTAGCTCATTCAATCCTTATCAAAATGTCATTATTGGTGAAAGCTAGATAAGCTACCCACTGCTTTGTCCTAGAACAGTGATAAATAATAGTAATTGTGCTAACTTCTATTACTCGTTTTTTAATTGTCCATGGCTTCTATGAGTTCATTTACTTATCATTTTCTAAATTCCACAGACATTGGTAGGTTCTGGGAATATATAATTTTGATGGGGGAAATATTTCCAACATAATGTGGTAAGTTCCAGGACAGTGGTTTCACAAGGGTCAGGGGTCTGAGAAAACACAGAAAAGTATCATTTATTGCTAAAAAAAAAATAGCCTGCAGGTATGGTATGGTAGAGAATGTCAAAAAAATTTCTTTGAAGAACTGACATCTAAACTGAAACTTGAAAGGATGAATAGGTATCAGTCAGGAAAGAAGAAACAGTATTCTAAGCAAAGAGAACAACAGCAGGAACAAAGATTTAGAGCCATGAAACAGTATACTGCAGGGAGGGAATTAGTGACAGTTCAAAATTACTTACATATATTTCAAGGCAAGGAAATATGGGAAAGAAAGTGAAAACAATATGAAGAATTTTTCATAAAGCTCAACTTACTCAGTTTAAACGATTTTATTTTAACTATTGATCATCTAGAAGTGAAAAAAATATTGGTTTGAAAATCCTATAAATCTGGGACCACTACTCCATATTTTAGAAAGTTTGATAATGTGAGATGTTCCCATATTTTCCTCTTTCCCCAAAACATTCCTGTTATAAACACTGTTAAAACAACAGCAGGTTATTGAGGATAAAGTAACCAGAATATACTTTCACAACTACAAGCAAAATACCATTTCCAACAGCAAATACTTGCTTTCTTTTGTCATTAAACTCTTAAAAAAATATTAAAAATTTTAAAAATTTACCTTAAAACAGTGCAGTAAGGATGCAGTGAGGGTAGGTTAAGTTTACAACCTTGCAATCATAATGAAATAGTTGTCCTATGCACAATCTGAAGTTTGTCAAGCCTTTTCTCCTTTTCCAAAAACTATGCCACATTTGTATTTTTTCACTGTGTAATATGTTGCTAGATCATGAGGCCTGCTGTTACCAACTAGAAGAAAATCTTACAGCAGAGAATACTCAGACAATTATTTCATAATATCATTTTTTCAATTTGATAACCTCAACCCATACTCCAAGATCACTTACCTGTTTTACATTGTATCCTGCTTTTGCACTTGTTTCAATAAACATAACATTCAGCTCTTTGGCTTTCCTTTCTCCTTCCTCAATAGATACTTGTCTGTAAAAAAAATTTTTAAGATAAATTCTTCTTTTGGCAAGACTGATATTATAAAGACTACAAACAAGATTCTGAAAAGAACTTTTCTTGACAGGGGTGCTAGGTATACAGGTGAGACTAGTTTGAGAGCTCATCAAGCTGCAGTACATTTAAAATTTGTGCACTTCTGTGTGTATGTTATACCTAACTAAACAATTTTTTAAAAAGACATTTTTTAAATGATTTAATGATTTGCTTTTTTACTTGGCTGGGCTCATCCTGTAATTTTTTTTGTTTTTAAAAACTTAATAGCCTACTATTTTCTCTTCATATAAAATCATAAGAATTTAGCCTTATGATTAAAAACTTCATGTAAAATAATTTTTTATGACCAAACTGTTAAAAATATGTTTTTTTCAAATGTTATACTACAGTGGAAAATGCTGCTATAAACATCTTTTTGCATAATATTTTGTGCACTGTGGGTCATTTCTTTAGGATGGATTTTGTGTATTTCTGTAAGTAGAACAAGTAAGTCAAAAGACATGTATGTTGAAGTCTCTTGATACATTTTATAGGGCATTTGGTGATGCATTATAATTAGGAGTGTGTCTCAAATTGTAATACACTCTTCAAGTACAAGATAATGTCACTTATCTTGGTATTCCTAGTGCCTAGCTGACACATAGGTGTTTAATAAATATGGAAATATTCTAATTAAATGAATCTAAAATATCAGCTGACAAACCCTGCTTCCTACAACACAGAAAACCAAAGCAATACAAGAGAATTTCCACAAGCTCTCACAGCATCAATCCACTGATCTACATGTGTGTGCCCTTATATTCTACCTCTAGTCCTGCTACTATGGAGGAAACTGTCCTTATTCCACATTCTCTTATGTAACAATCCAATTGTTAATCTTTTGCTACATCTGTTTGTTTTATCCTCATTCTCTATGTATTTACACGTGTATATACATTTTAAAAAACACATATTTGAGAATAAGTTGACAATTTGCAGACCTTTAGCCCTAAATATATCAACAGTGTGAATTTCTTTAAAATAATTCTGTCAGGGGCGCCTGGGTGGCTCAGTCATTAAGCATCTGCCTTCGGCTCAGGTCATGATCCCCGGGTCCTGGGATCCAGCCCTGCATCAGGCTCCCTGCTCAGCAGGAAGCCTGCTTCTCCCTCTCCCACTCCCTCTGCTTGTGTTCCCTCTCTCGTGGTATCTCTCTCTGTCAAAATAAATAAATAAAATCTTTAAAAAAAAAAATCCTGTCAGATGCCCTAAAATTTACTCCTTGGACCTCTATTTACAATTACTCCCTTGGTGATCCCATGCAGTCTTGTGGTTTTAAGTCCATCTACATGCTGATTATTCCCAAACTTATATATCTAGCCTGGACGGCTACTCTGAACTCCAGACTCCAATATCCAATTGCCTACCTGACATCTAATTAGATATTAGGATATCTAATATCAAGTCTAAATTTATTTGTTCATTTATTTGAGAGGGAGGAAGGGGGTGAGAGAGAGAATCTTAAGCAGGCTACACGCCCAGCTCAGAGCCCAAAGCAGGGCTCCGTCTCACAACCCTGAGATCATGACCTAAACCAAAATCAAGAGTGGATGCTTAACCAACTGAGCCACCCAGGCACCCCTAGCAATTCTAAATTTAAAATGACCAAAACCGAAGTCATGATATTCCATCCCAAACCATTCCTTTATGTAGTCTCTTCCTATCTCAGTTAACGACAATTACTCAGGCTAAGAATCTAGGTGTCATTTTGAATCCTCCTTCTCCCACAACTCCATATTCTGTCCATCACTATGTATTCTATCCACTGCATGAGTTTATCTTGACAATTCCATCTTCAAAATATATCTGAACTTGAAGGCGCCTGGGTGGCTCAGTTGTTAAGCGTCTGCCTGCTCAGCTCAGGTCATGATCTCAGGGTCCTGGGATCGAGCCCCACATCGGGCTCCCTGCTCAGCGGGAAGCCTGCTTCTCCCTCTCCCACTCCCCCTGCTTGTGTTCCTGATCTCGCTCTCTCTCTCTGTCAAATAAATAAATAAAATCTTTAAAAAATAAATTTAAAAAAATATATATATCTGAACTTGACCACTGATCACCACACAAGCTGCCACTACCCTGGTCCAAGTCATCATCATTTCTTGCTTGGATTACAGTCTGGATTACCCTCCTCGCTTCTACTCTTATGTATTTTCAACAGAGCAAACATTGATCTATGAAAAGTTACTCTTCTGCTTGAACCCTTCAATCTCATTCAGAGTCTTCATTTTGTCCCACTTGACCTAGCCTTTATCATTTTTTTTTTTTAAACCTCATCACCTCCTACACTTTTCATCATTCTCTTTACCAGCTATATAGGGCTCCATGCTGTTCTTCAAATAAACTAAGTATATTCCCAACTCAGGGATTTTGCATTTTCTGGGCCAGAAATTTGCAGGGGTGACTCCCTTCCTTCCTTAGCATGTGTACTCAAAAGACATCAGTCATCTTCTCAATGAAGTCTTCCATTCCCCCCCCCCTTTTTTTTTTAAAGATTTTATTCATTTATTTGACAGAGACACAGCGAGAGAGGGAACACAAGCAGGGGCAGTGGGAGAGGGAGAAGCAGGCTTCCCGCAGAGCAGGGAGCCCGATGTGGGACTCGATCCCAGGACCCTGGGACCATGACCTGAGCCGAAGGCAGACGCTTAACGACTGAGCCACCCAGGGGCCCCTGAAGTCTTCCATTCCTATCCCACCTAATATTTCAAACTCACACTTGACATTTCAAATTTCTTTTTCCTGCTTTTTTACTCTTAGCATGTATCATTATCGAACATACTATGTATTTCTTAAATTATTATTATTACTTTTTTACTTATTTACTGCCTGGTTCATTCTCTGAAATAAAAGTTCCTTGAAGACTTGTCTTTTTTTGTTCACTATTCTATCCTAGAGTAGCATCCTCTGAAACATAAGTGATAATAAATACTTCTGAATGAATGATTATTATGAGTGAATGATTATCCTACATATAAATGATTCCAGACAGAAATTCTTCCTAGTTTTAGAACTAGTAGTCACCCTAATAAAATGGTTGAAGATTAGCTACAGCAATGGTCCCAACTATGGTTTTATTTTTGTCAGAATCACCTAGGAAGACTTATTAAAATATAAATTCAAGGGCCCCACACTAAACTAATTGAATTACAGCATCTAGAGGTAGGATATAAAACCCTAAAATTTTTAAAGTTGACAATGATCCTTCACAGCCAGAATCTTAAAAGAGGGTCTAATAAACTATTGACCAATTGATTCTCAGGTTTGGAACATTTGGGAATCACTGGCTACAGAGAATAGAAAGTACTGCACATTGAGGTGCTTATATTGAAACACTGGAACAGATATACTCTGGTATTTCCTCCAAGTTTTTACCAAAAATATGTAATTCTCAATGTGATAAAGACATTTAACTTTGAATCATTTTTATTAAAACTTTTTCTCCCAGGGGTGCCTGGGTGGCTCAGTTGTTAAGCGTCTGCCTTCGGCTTAGGTCCTGGGATCGAGCCCAGCATCAGGCTCCCTGCTCCGCAAGAAGCCTGCTTCTCCCTCTCCCACTCCTCTGCTTGTGTTCCTTCTCTGTGTCTCTCTCTGTCAAATAAATAAATAAAATCTTTTTTTAAAAAAATTTTAAAACCTTTTCTCCTGATTACAAAAGTAATTTTTTAGAAGACCAATCATTAACATTAAAGTCGTCCATAATCCCACTCCCTTCCCAAAGATGTATAGTGACAGTTAAGTTCCATGTATGCTTAATGCAGATTTGTTCTAAGCAAAAGAATATATATATCTCTACCACCTTTAATTTTTTTTTTAACAGAAAGGATATCATGCTACGCATACTGATCAAGTGAATTTTTTTAAGCTTCATGTGTTAGACATCAATAAATTTCTCTCATTTTTTTTTAGTAGCTACAAGTATTTCATTTATAAAATGCTACTGCTCCTGATGGACATTTAGATTGATTTTTTTTTTAGTATTACAAATAATGTTGCAATAAACATTCTTATATGTTCATTTTTTCACATTTCTGCAGGTGTATCTGTGGAATAAATTACTGGAGGTAGGTTTGAGTCAATGAATATTTCATTCATTCATTCATTCGAGAGAGAGAGAGAAAGGGAGGGAGAACATGAGAGAGAAAGCATGACCAGTGAGGAGGACAAAGGGAGAGAGAGAAGCAGGCTCCCCGCTGAGCAGGGAGCCCGACATGGGGCTCCATCCCAGGACCCTGGGATCACGACCTGAGCCGAAGGCAGACACCCAACCGACTGAGCCACCCAGGTGCCCTGAGTCAATGAATATTTTAAATTCTTATACTGTTGAACTGTTTCATCCCCAAATTATACTAGTTACAGGGTGCCTGGGTGGCTCAGTCAGTTAAGCCTCTCCACCCCCTTCCGCTTGCACTCTCTTTCTCTCAAATATATAAATAAAATCTTTCTAAAAAATTATATTTGTTACATTTTCAGTATATGAGTTTCTTTTTAAATTTTCTTTTATTATGTTATGTTAGTCACCATACATTACTTCATTAGTTTTTGATGTAGTGTTCCATGATTCATTGTTCGTGTAACACCCAGTGCTCCATTCAATACATGCTCTCCTTAACACCCATCACTGGGCTAACCCATCCCCCCACCCCCCTCCCCTCTAGAACCCTCAGTTTGTTTCTCAGAGTCCATAGTCTCTCATGGTTCCTCTCCCCCTCCGATTTCCCCCCCTTCATTTTTCCCTTCCTACTATCTTCTTTTTTTCTTTTTTTCCATATAATGTATTATTTGTTTCAGAGGTACAGGTCTGTGATTCATCAGTCTTACACAATTCACAGTGCCCACCATAGCAGATACCCTCCCCAATGTCCATCACCCAGCCACCCCCCACCACTCCAGCAACCCTCAGTTTGTTTCCTGAGATTAAGAGTCTCTTATTGTTTGTCTCCCTCTCTGGTTTCGTCTTGTTTCATTTTTCCCTCCCTTCCCCTATGATCCTCTGTCTTGTTTCTCAAATTCCTCTATCAGTAAGATCATATGATACTTGTCTTTCTCTGATTGACTTATTTCACTTAGCATAATACCCTCTAGTTCCATCCATGTCATTGCAAATGGCAAGATTTTGTGTTTTTTGATGGCTGCATAATATTCCATTGTAGTTCTTATTTAGATTCTTGACAATACTGTGCATTATCAATCTTCTGAATAATGGCTGATCTAATTGGTGAATATGATCTTTATATTTATATATTCAGACTTAAACCAATGTTTCTCTTTATGGCTTTAGGATTTCATGTCATGCTTATAAAAGGCCACCCACCTACTACCAAAAATTTTTTCTTCTAATGCTTATTTAACAAACCTTTAAATCTTTTACTCATTTTAAAATTAAAGGGTGATAGTCTGGCAAAACTTGCTGAGAAACACAGTAATTCCAAACCAATGGACAAATATTACCTTGAAGAAAAAAAATCACTTTATGTATAATTGAGGTAAGTTTCTAGCATTTATGTACTCAACTGAAATATGACACAATAAAAGAACAGATGCTATATGCAACCTTTTAGATAACTCTGGCTATTATAACAGAAAGCAATTCAGATATACAATTTTCCTATTTAAAAATGAAAGTACTAGGGACTCTCTACTAGAAGAATATATACCTACATGATCTATAAATTCTTTTTTTCTTTTTAACAGATTTTATTTATTTATTAGAGAGAGAGAGAAAGCACAAGCAGCGGGAGTGGCAGGCAGAGGGAGAAGCAGGCTCCTCGCTAAGCAAGGAGCCTGATGCGGGACTCGATGCGGGACTTGATCCCAGGACCCTGGGATCATGACCTGAGCCGAAGGCAGATGCTTAACTGACTGAGCCACCCAGGCGTCCCATGATCTACAAATTCTGAGTGGAGATATATAAAATAGTGAAAACTCATGATGCCAACTGATGTCCAAACAAGTATTTTCATAAAGGAAAGATGATCATACTCTGAGTTTACTTTTAAATCAAGACAGACTTTTTTGTCATTCTACTGCCAATTCCAAATGAGGTACCATGGGAAGAAATGGGCTTAACATTTCCACAAGCCTTTGAACATATTGGATTTCTTTGCAACATTTTAATTAATAGTACAAGTTCAATACCTGAATTTCAATATCCATCTCATGAATAAACAAACAGCAAATAGTAAAAGCTTCTACTATTAAGTAAAATGGTCAAGACTATTTAAAGCAGAAAGAATATCCAGTAGATTACTTAGGATGCTGAAGGCAGATATTCAAGCCATGGGTTCTACAGTGAATGTTAATAATTTTGTATCCTGTGACTTGAATATGGCTTTGCTCATTTGACTAAGGTACCACAATCAAGCTATTCAGTTCAACTACACAGTCTGGTTCAACCATACAATTTAAAAAAAGGAAAGAAAAACTACACCACTGAATTATAATGAATATTTATAAGAAGACTACCAAAAGAGTGTGCATTTAATCATTATGAATAATTTTTAAGGATAGGATTTGTTCCTAAAACATTTTGTTCTTTAACAGAATAGTGCCCATGTTTATGAGGCCTAAAAAATGCAAAATAGTTACCAGCTTCATGTATAAACAATCTTCTTTTCCCCCATGTGTAAACAATTTTGCACAAAAGCTATTTACACATGGGCTTACACAAAACAAAAAAACTCATTTTCCTTTAAGGACTGAGTTTAATGTTTACATTTATATTTCAGGTTCTCACACTAAAGAAAAGGGGAGTATAAACTTAAGAATTAAACATGTTTCCTTTCAAAACAATTCTTCAGTAATAAAAATAACAGGCTGCTTAACAAAGATATCAAATATTTGATACATATACAAAATCACTCTATACCTTTTGTCAGCAAGATCTGTTTTATTTCCTACTAGCATGATGATAACATCACTTCCTCTTTCTGTTCTGACATCATCAATCCATTTTGTAGTTTGCTGGAATGAGTTAACATCTGGTATAGGAGGGTGGACAGAGAGATTAGTGTTACTGCAAAGCTTCCCCAAGTGATAAACCAAACAACAACAACAACAACAACAACAAAAAACAAATCCTGGAAGTTGGGGAGGGGGTGGCACATTAGGATCCACTTTTAATGTGCCTGCAACATGACTCCATTTTATCTGAGTACAACTGTCAGTGATATAAACAAATCAAAAGAATAAAGTACTCAAGGTTCCTTTTATAGTAGTTTAAAATTTTTGGACATGACCAAATGAGTGCAACGTACCATATGTAACTGGGGGGGGGGGGGACCTTTTTAAAATGCAAGGACAGCTATGACAGATAATATGGTGTCACATTGCCACAATGTTTTTTTTTGATTACTTACACATACCCAGCATAACAAAGAAAGCATCTCCAAAAGTAGGTCAGCCAGTAAATCCCAACACATCCAGAAAATTTATAAAGCCTTTACATAGCTTTCAACACCACTTTGTTTGCATTGCTTGTTCAGTTTGTGATCACTTTAACTTGAAGTTCATTAGTTTAATGCACCAGAATCACTTGTAACAAAATCCATCTTTCCTAGCACTGCATTCTAAGTAGAATGCTTCAGTATTTTTTACAGCAGCTCCAGAAAACAGTATACTAATGTTTTAACCACATGTGCACAATTTTTAAAGAAAAATACACGAGGTTTCACTTGATTTGGTTAAAGTAAGCACAAACATTTTAAAGCTGCAAAACTTGTCAATGCACAGTAATGAACATACACATTTTTTAAACAAGTAGCAACCCAAAGTAAAGCTTTAAGAAAAGAAAGACTGCATATAGCACCTAACCCACCCCCCAAAAAAAGGTCTCTGAATGCAAACTTATAATTCTGCCATAGCAATTATTAAGTAGATATGACTTCTGGTTGAGCACATATGCAAAAATGTACAGTAAGAATATCACTAGCTCAAACCAATAGTTTATGTAAGATTCTCTTTAAAGTAAGTTTAAGATGTAACATTATTCTGGTTTTCCTACAAATTATGGACCACTACATGGAATGATGGCTTAATACTGTCTAATGTATATATAATAAACCAATTTACAAAGACAATTTTAATCAGAGAGCATTTCCCTGTCAGTCACCATATTCTGTGGAAAATTTACAGGCACTTAAAATGCCAAAGACCTTATTTAGTCTTTAGGGAAAAGAAAAAGGAAGATCATTACTTGTTTCAATCTCCTATTTAAAATTTCTTCTTGGAGAGAAATGAAAGTAATTTGTTAGCAACAAAGTCAGTCAGTCACAGAATCCAGATGTGATTCAAATGAAAACGATTAATAGAAAACTGCACATTATATGTTTTCTCTGCCTTCCTCTATAGAGAGAGGATGGCTGGAAGTGGAAAGCAGAGAAAAGTTGGCTAGTGGAAGCTTTTAATAGCCTCAACAGAAAGCCTTGGAGGTTTTGAAAATTTTGGCAAGAGGCTTAAATGCAGATTATTTTATTTTAGAGAAATCTGAGATCAAGTTAAATGAAAAAGGAGACATTCTTCCAACCATAATTACGGTGTGACTTAGGGATAACAGGATACTAAGAAAGCCTTGGAGAGGATCCATAATTAGATCTGAAGGAAAATTTCCAGGGCAAAAAAAATCTGGCACAGTGGAAATAAAGCATGTTGGTACAAACACCAAAGCAAATATTTCTGACCTAACTGGTATATGATAAGGTTTACTATGACAAAACTCATTTTTACATGCTAGTATAGAAAACAAGCACAAGACAAGAACATGCATGCAGCTAAGCTAAAGGTTGAAAGATTAGAAATGCGTAATTCCCCCCCACTCACTTGTGATATCATAAACAACAACTGCCACAGTGGAGTCACGAATGTAGCTAGGAATCAAGCTCCTGAACCGCTCTTGACCTGCTGTGTCCCATAATTGCAATCGTACCTAACAAAATCAGTCAAACAAGCAAGAAAAATAAGAAAGGTCAACCCGTTGCAAAATACCTACTTGTGATATCGTAAACTACTACGGCTGCAGCAGAATCACGGATGTAACTGGGAATGAGGCTACGGAAACGTTCCTGACCCGCAGTATCCCAAAGCTGCAGCCTGATCTGTGGGATGGGAAAAAATAAATAAAAAAAAAAAAACCAAACTCATACTAAAAAGAAAAAAGAAATAATGTTTTTAAAAGGGGGAAGGTGGGAAGAAGGTAAAAAGTAGACTCATGCAAAAGGTTGCAGGGATGTGAGGATTGAAAATAATACAAAATTCCTTTCCTTTTTTAAAAGGGAGTATATAAAAAATTTGCTTGCTCTGAAGGTATGTGACTTAAATATGGCAATGTGAAAGATTTCATAGAATCAGAAATACAGCTTTTTTTTACTCCCTATAACATCTCTTTGGATCTTATGCCTTCCGGATAGCAAAAAGTAGACTGTGTTGATGTTCAAATAGTGAGCATAAAAGGGAAAAATGAAGGTAAATGCCAATGCGCAGCCCCGGCTATCAGAGTAAAGGAATGAATGCTTCTCTGAAAACCTCTCTGAAGCTAGAATTCGTCTCTTTTTTATTGGATCCAGAACACTGTGAAATTGGGTCTCTGACTACTGTGCGTATGTTTCTCCTACACGTTTCTTCCCAGAACATTGTATATAACCTAACAAAAAAGGAGAAATATCTTTTCGCAACTCTACATAAAAATGTTTTCTTACTTCTTCATATCTATATTTGAGGAAGAAAAGCCTGAAAATAAGCATTCAGTTATCTTACCATTATAAAGCAATTTCTAAGCTTTGAAAATTTAAGAAACGACATGTTGTATATTAAAACATAAAAGAGAACATTCAAAAGAAAAACTTACACACTTATATGAAAAAGCATTAGAGATACAATAATTTTTTGGGGGTATAGGTCCTGAAATATTACATTTAATAAGACAGTCACTGTTTAGTTGATAGGAATCTCTTCCAGGGACAGTGGGCTAGAATACAGAATTTACACTATGCTTAAAGGGAGCATTCCAAAAGATAGGCATCTAAATCCAACAAATAAATACACATTACCTCTACCTATTCACTGTCACTTTGGTATTCATCATATTCTGACAAATAAAATTTTGAAATTCACAAATTATGTGATATTCAAATGAGATATTTTTGAATGCCTCAAGAGTAGCACTCAAAAGGTCTTTAGCAGCTCTAATTTCTTTATGAAAACACATTTTTCATTATCTCAATGCTATTTGTTATCATTTTTCCAAATCAGGGCGACAAATTTTGTTTAGCAAGCCTAGGGCATTCAGTATTTTCCAAACAACTTGGCTTTCTCTCCTCTTTGGATTTTACTTAGGGATTAAGCCAGAATGCTAAGTACTACCACTCTGTTAATAATAGTTTTTCTCAAAGCCTGTAAACTAACTTTCTCTACTTTGCTAAGAGCTTCTTATGGTGACAATCATCAATTATAGCTTTGATCATAGTTTTCTATCCTGGAGTGTTGCAGAAAATTGCACACTGAAAACATTACTCACTGTTCGATCCTCCAAGTACATTGTTTTTGATAAAAAGTCAATACCAATTGTTGCCTGTAAAACAGAATAAAACAAAGAAGTTAAAAAATAAAATAAAAATAATAATAGTTTAGGAGGTGCTTGGGTGGCTCAGTCGATTAGGCGTCTGCCTTCAGCTCAGGTCCCTATCTCAAGCCCCGCATGGGGCTCCCTGCTCAGCAGGGAGTCGGCCTCTCCCTCTGCCCCTCCCCCCATGCATGCGCTCTCTCAAATAAATAAATAAATAAATTGAAAACATAATAATAGTTTAATGGCAGTTCAGGGTTCAAATGGTAATTATGACTGTAGGAGAAATAATGAATTAAACACATAAACACATCATAGCCAAATAAGAATGAACAAAATTTTCAGTGATAATGGTTTCCACCTACTGAGCACGTGTGCTAAAGAATTCTTTTAGGCCTTTTACACGATCATCTCTAATCCTCATACATCTCTGCAAGGTAGCTACTGCCATTCTTATTTTTATCATTTTAACAATATTGGGGTTTAGGGATGCGTGGGTGGCTCAGCTGGTTAAGCGTCTGCCTTCGGCTCAGGTCATGATCTCAGGATCCTGGGATCAAGTCCCACACAGGGCTCCTTGCTCAGTGGGGAGCCTGCTTCTCCCTCTGCCCCACCCCCACCCCCGTTTGTGCGCACACTCTCTCTCTCTCTGATAAATAAATAAAAATCTTTAAAAACAAAAACAAAAACAAAATACCCCCAAAAAACAATACTGGGGTTCAGAGAAGTTAAAAAACTTGTCCAGGGGAACAAAGCTTCTGCTGTGGAGTTGGGAGTAAAAGTCCAGCTCTTTCCAAAATATAATGATTATAATATATATTTATTATATATATTTAAGTTGTGATAAAATACACATAATAAAATTAACCATCTTAACCATTTTTTAAAATACTATTTTTTGGGAGTAGTTTTAGGTTCATAGCGAAACTGAAAGGTGCAGAGATTTTCCATATACTCCCTTACCCCCACATAGGCATTAACACGCCCTATTGTTAACATCCCCTGCCAAAGTGGTACATTTGTTACAGCTGATGAACCTACACTGACACTGATATATTTTTTTAAGATAGATTTTATTTTTAAATTGTGGTAAAACAAATATCATAAAATGCGACATTTTTGGGCACCTGGGTGGCTCAGTTGGTTAGGCAGTTGCCTTTGGCTCAGGTCATGATCCCAGGGTCCTGGGATCGAGCCCTGCATTGGGCTCCCTGCTTCATGGGAAGTCTGCTTCTCTCTCTCTCTCTTTCTCTACCCCTTCCCCCCGCTCATGTGCTCACTCTCTCTCTTAAATAAAATCTTTAAAAAAATAAAATGTAACCACATTAAATGTACAATTCAATGGCATTGATTATATCCACAAAGATGTATAACTGTCAACATTATTTTTAAAGCTTTTCTATAACCTCAAACAGAAACTGTACCCATTAAGCAATAACTTATCAGAATGTATGGATAGCCCACAATTTTTTTTTTTCATTCATCTATTAATGGACATTTGGGTTGTTTCCACCTTTTGGCTGCTGTGAGTTCCTATACTGAATTGTTCAGTATATACTAGTAGAACTGCTAGGCCATATGATAATTCTACTTAAACTTTGTGAGGAAATGCCACACTGGCTTCCACAGCAGCTGCACCACTTTAAATTTCCAATAGCAATACATGAAGGTTCCAATTTTTCCACATTCTTGCCAGAATTTGGTATTTTCTTTTTATATATAATACTCATCCTAGTAGGTAGGAAGTGGAATCTTTTTGTGATTTTGATTTGCAGTTCTCTAATGACTAATAATGTTAAGCATCTTTTCATGTGCTTACTGGCCATTTGTACAACCTCTCTGAATAAATGTCTATTCAAGTCCTTTGCCCATTTTTAAACGGAGTTTGTCATTTTATTATTGATATGCAAGAGTTCTTTATAGATCCTAGATACTAAACCCTTCTCGGATATGTAATTTTCAAATATTTCCTCCCATTATGTAGGTTGAGCCTGGTGTTTTTATTGAAAATCAATTGTCCGGTGCCTGGGTGGCTCAGTCTGTTGAGTGTACGACTCTTGATTTAGGCTTGGGTCACAATCTCAGGGTCCTGGGATCTAGCCCTGCATTGGGCTTCATGCTCAGTGGGGAGTCTGCATGAACTCTCTCCCTGTGCCCCTCCCCCACTTTGTGCACAAGGGCATGCTTGCACACTCTCTAAAATAAATAAATCTTTAAAAAATTTTTTAAAAAAGAAAATCAATTGTCAATAGATATGTGGATTTACTTATGGATTCCCTATTCTATTCCAGTGGTCTATAGGTCTATCATTGTTCTGATTACTGTAGCTTTGTAATAAATTTTGAAATCAGGAAGTGTGTGTCCTCCTTTTTTTTTTTTTTTTTAATTTTTTATTTATTTATTTGTCAGAGAGAGTGAGCATGAGCGGGTTGGGGCGGGGGGAGAAGCAGGCTCCCCACTGAGTAGGGAGCCCAACGTGGGGCTCAATCCCAGGACCCTGGGTTCATGACCTGAACCGAAGGCAGATGCAAAACCAACTGAGCCACCCAGGTGCCCTATTTTTCTTTTTCAAGACTGTTCTGGCTTTTGCAATTTAGAATCGGCTCTTTCATTTATACACAAATGGCAGTAGAAATCTGATAGGGACTGCATTAAATCAGTAGATTGCTTTCAGTAGTTAGTATCAACATCTTAACAATATTAAGTCTTCTAAGCCCTTTGCCCAGGATGTCTCTCCATTTATTTAGGTCTTCTTTAATTTTTTTTGAGCAGCGTTTTGCAGATTTCAATTATACACAGACTTTTATTAAGAAAGCAAGCAAGGGGTGCCTGGGTGGCTCAGAGGGTTAAGCGTCTGCCTTTGGCTCATGTCATGATCCCAGGGTCCTGGGATCAAGACCTGCATTGGGTTCCCTGCTCAGCGGGGAGACTGCTTCTCCCTCTCCCTCTACTGCTCCCCCTGCTTGTGCTCTCTCTCTCTGTTAAATAAATAAAATCTTAAAAAAAAAAAAAAAAGCAAGCTAGCTTTCCCCTTTATCCTAAACTATGTGACTATGTATTTCAATTACATTTCTAAATTTAGGGCTTAAATATACATAACCTAAGTACGAATTCCATCTTATGACATTCAGTCTGAAAATGTATATCCTGTTCTGCTATAGGCTGGGATAATGGGTTCATAAATGTGAATTACTGTGCAAAAGCATCTAACTGACAAACCTGAGGAATGTACAGGAATGGTATGGGCTACATTTAACAAATCTCACCCAGAGAAGCTCATTTAATCAGACAATGTGGTAGAGGCAGCTAACTTTCTACACAAATATCCACCTTCCCCTTCCTTATTAAAACAATCATTTATTTGAATCCATACTTTTCTCACTAAAAAGACTACATTTTCCAGCCTTCTTTGAGCTTTAAATAAATGGGGCTGATTCAGTTGAGAAGTACACTCTTGGTTTTTTTCCTTTCCTTTTTCTTGCCTGAATGTGATACCATGGCCAGAACTCCAGGAACCATTCAATAACCATGAGGCAACCTCCATATGGAAGTCATATATTAGATTTGGTTAAACAAAGTTAAAAGTCCCAGATGACTATGGAGCTGCCATACAAGCCCTGAACTACTCTACTTACAGACTTCTTTTATATGGAAAAAAAAATTCTCATATCACTTACTAATGTTATTTTGTGTTTGCTATAAACAGCCCAAAATAATTTTTAATGGCTACAAACCAAAATATACCTTGTCAGACCTCACAGCCAAAACATATAAATGTTTTTAAAATTACTGCAAAGTAAGACTTTATGATAAAATGTATAATAATCCCCTCCCTTCCACTGCACTATCCTACCTTTGGGACATCATTTATACACCAAACTTGTAAAGATTAAAATTAACCTGAAAAACATAGCCTGTTTCTGCTCTTTTCAGTTAATTTTATTCCAAGCAGAACTATGGCAAAAAAGTTAATCAACCACAAGAATTAAGCCAACAGCAGGAAAAATAGAAAGAATGGATGCAAAACTAAACATTATCAGCTATTCCAGCACCTTGAATGCTACTGATGTAGAACTAATTCAAATCTTCATAAAAGACGGATGAGACGTTAGTCCTGCCTCTTGCTGATGTTCTTTATAGAAATGCAGAAGGCAATAACTGTAGAAGAAACCAAAGGTGAGAGAAAATTCTCCCACATATCTTAATTTATAGCTTCACATTATTTTAAGTGTTAATTAATTCATTATGTTGGAAAAGTCTACTTTGTAAAAAAAAAAAAATAAGAAATAAAAAAATTAAACTGAGTACTTGTACTGCGGGAGCACACAATTCAAGATTAAACAATGGCTTACCCAAATATATCAGCATCAAGATAATAATAACTATAGTTTAGATATTTGTATTTGGATGCTCTCCAGTCAGACCAGTGTTTATCTGCCCCAAAAGCAATTTTATAAAATATTGCAGATGTAAACTAACTATTCTGCCTGACTTCCCACATACTGGTTTGTCACCTGTACTGATGCCACATAAAGCCAAGAGACCCATCAACATCATGATTTTCCATAAGGGACATGAGTTTTCCTACATAAAAGTAATTAAGTAAGGAAAACAAGTTTTTCTCTGTACCAAGCAATGATAATCAGCTTCCTTCTGTGGTACAAATATATAGAGTTCTGTTGCCTGGCTGCTGCTTTCTCTAGCAGGAAACAGAGAAAGAATAAGAGTTGAGAAAGGCAAAGACTAGAATAAAGGGAGAAAAGAGTGGACAAGTTAAAGAAGAGTCTAACATTGACTAACAGAGATAAAAAGAAAGAAGAAAGGCAAAGGATCCCAGAAGGAGGATACTGATACAGGTTCCATTTAGAAAGGTAACCATCCATTAATAAATATGTTTATATAAATTTATGTGTGTGAAACTTGTATATATAATTTTCTCTTAGATATCTTTGTGCCACGTTGCTTAGGAGAAAAATTATGTGGAGTCTGTCGACTTCAGAAATGAGTCATTATAACAAGCATAAAATTTTACTTATGTAAGGTGAACAAGTTCTAGAGATCACTGTGCATATAATACTGTATTGTACACTTAATCTGATTAGAAGGTAGATTTCATATTAAGTGTTCTTGGCACAGTTTGAAAAAAAGAACTGTTCTCCCCCCACTCCCCATAAAACGACAATACTTCTGGTAGGAGAAAAAAAAAAAAGAGTCCTTAAAAATTAAAGAAAATTAAAAACCAAAGAAACACTGGATGAGAAAAACAGTGCATGCAGGGGGTAATTTTATTTCTATTGGTAACAAACTAGAATTGTGTGTAGAACAATTTAAAGCTTTAACTTGAAGAGCTTAAGGATGTATTAGATCACCACCATCTTCCTGGAAAAATTCATTTGTATTGTTTTAAATGTTTCAATGGGGGCACCTGGGTGGCTTAGATGGTTAAGCGTCTGCCTTCAGCTCAGGTCATGATCCCAGGGTCCTGGAATCAAGTCCTGAGTTGGGCTCCCAGCTCACTGGGGAGTCTGCAACTCCCTCCCCTTTGTCCCTCCCTGCCCCCTGCTGGTGCTCTTTCTCTGTCTCAAATAAATAAAATCTTAAAAAAGAATAAAAATATAAAAAAATTAATGTTTCAATGTTTTAAACTATGCCACAATGAATTTATGTTTGTTTGGGGTTTTTTTTCCATTTAAGACAGGGCATACTTTATTCAAAGATTTTTTTTTTTAATTTATTTATTTGACAGAGAGAGAGAGATAGCAAGCAAGTGAGAGACCGTAAGCAGGGGGAGAGGGAGAAGCAGGCTCCCCGCTGAGCAAGGAGCCTGCTGCAGGACTCAATCCCAGGACCCTGGGATCATGACCTGAGCCAAAGGTAGACATTTAACCACCTGAGCCACCCAGGCATCCCTGGGAATACTTTATTCAAATCCATCAGAGAAAAGGACATCTTGAGTCTATAACAAAGTGTTGTGTTTTAAAGCACAGGTCACTAATTGTACATGAAGAGTATACACTGCTACATACAAATTAACTGATCAGAGCTCAACTTTTCAATGTTTAAAACAGAATAAGCTTCCCTGTAAAAGCAGCACCTTTGTGACATTTTTAACTTTAGCACTCCTCTCCTTCTTCAAGCTCTCCTTCTACTAAATCCACACCAACCTCCTCATAATCCTTCTGAAGGGTACCCATGTCCTCACAGGCCTCAGAAAACTCTCCTTCCTCCATGCCCTTAGCCACATACCAGTGAACAAAGGCATGCTTGGCATACATCAGGTCAAACTTGTGGTCCAGGCAAACCCAAGCCTCAGAAATGTCTGTGATGTTGCTTACCATGCACACAGCTCGCTGTACTTTAGCCAGGTCTCCACCAGGTACCACGGTGGGAGGCTGGTAATTAATGCCCACTCTGAAGCCAATGGGGCACCAGTCCATAAACGGGACGGTATGCTTGGTCTTGATGGTGGCAATGGCAGCACTGACAACTTTGGGAACTATGTCGCTACTGTACAACAGGTAGCAAGCCATGTATTTACCATGGCGAGGGTCACATTTCATCATGTGATTGGCTGATTCAAAGCATGCAGTGGTGATCTCTGCTACAGAAAGCTGTTCATGGTAGGCTTTCTCAGCAGAGATGACAGGAGCATATGTGGCCAGACAGAAGTAGATGCAGGGATAGGGCACCACACTGGTCTGGAATTCTGTCAGATCAACATTCAGGACTCCATCAAATCTGAGGGAAGCAGTGATGAAGGACACAATTTGACCTATCAACCTAATTAGGTTAATGCAGGCTGGGCGTTCAATATTGAGGTTTCTATGACAGATGTCATAGATGGCTTCACTGTCTACCATGAAGGTGAATTTATGTTTATTGTCGACTTGTAACAGCCTTCGGAATAAATCTTCTAAATTCAAAGTAATCTCAAAGGTTAGTCTACAAACAAAAAAACAGGAAAAAGAATGAATCTACTCTAACTGTGGGAATCTTTCTTCAGCTTATTTATATTAAGCTGAACCGTGTAAAACTGACAATATTCTATCATTTTTTAATTATAAAAATAGCAACATAATATGGTTCAAGCTGATACACTTTAAACTGTTAAGAAAATCTGTGAGTTTATAACTGGAAAAAGAAGGTAAGTGGTGAAAAACAAGAGCAACTTTAAGATACTCAATTCTAGGCTCTCTAGTTAGAAAGAACAATTTTTTTTGTTTCACTCTGAAATACTGTCTAAATTTTGGTCAATTAAAGGCTCTTCTGGCCAACCAGTTTCCTCCTTTTTAAATGAAATTAATTCAGTGCAAAGGAACCATACATAGAACATGAATTACTAACAACATAAAATTTATCATTTTTGTGAAATAAAACTTCACTTAAACTAAGTTTGATATATACATTACATATGGCTCATATAAGCCCAAGAATAAATTTCTAGCAAGGAGACTAGTTCCTTAATTATTCATTTCAGAAGTCTTTCTGTTGTGTGTGTGGTGGAGGTCGGAGTAGGGAATCTTCAAATGATTCACTGAAGAACTCTTCACCTGAAACTAAGCTGGCAGCTAGCCACATAAAGGTCAATTCTTCATATTCAAAGATAATACTTAACATACTGTCAAGCTGATTTCCCTACATTAGGATGTAGGGTACTATATCATCTAAATTTTCTTGTTAGAGCTAAACTAAAAGAACATCTAGGACTGTATCTAATTGTTATAAAAACTTGTAACTCACACTGTTAATTAGCAAAACCTATTAATGCCAAAGTACCATGATACTTTAGCTTTATTTTTTTTAAGATTTTATTTATTTATTTGACAGAGAGCGAGCACAGGCAGGGGGGAGTGGCAGGCAGAAGGAGAGGGAGAAGCAGGCTCCCCACAGAGCAGGGGGAGCCCAACATGAGACTCCATCCCAGGACCCCGGGATCATGACCTGAGCCGAAGGCAGTCGCTTAACCAACTAAGCCACCCAGGCGCCCGATACTTTAGCTTTATTAGCAACAACTTTCCCACAAACAATCACAATCTTTCCTTATCTGTCAAATTCTATCAATATCACTACCTTTATGTCAATCACTATCCTTATATATGTCTGACTGAACAGCAGCATGAAGAAACAGCAATGGCACTTTCAGGTATGCCTGAAAGATTTCCTTAATTTCACTGGGAACATGGGTATAACAAAATCCTTTAGAAACACCCAGAGAACTCTAGATAGGCTCCAGCTAATAAGTCATTTAGCCTAAGACTCCGATCTTAGTTCAGATTTTTTAGCCTATGGTAATGGTTCTACTCCTAAAGATCTGAGCTTACACTTTTCAGGAATTTTCCACATGTGGCTCAATAACATCAATACTTTTGTTAGTCTCTGAAACTGGCATCTGTAGCTCTTCTGATGAGAAGAGACAGAGCATTGCTCAGAATCAAGACACCATCAAGACCTTCAAGAGAAGGTCCTCTAGGTGAAGCCTATAGGCCGTAGAGTTGCAGGGACCTAGAAAATTGGGGATATCTGACCTAAAGGAGTCCAGAAGAAAACTGATGCACTCTTACTGACTGAGCTATTTTTCATTTCTAAATTTGCTCTTTTCATGTCTAATGAGGTGGCTAAACCATTTCTGAGATATTCAAAAGAATGATAATAAAATATATACAGTACACACTAATTAGCTTTTTAAGAAGTGACTTTCCTAAAATGTCAGATTTATATATGTCAGTCATTTCTGTTCTATGATCATTATGGTTTTTAATAAAAGGCTTAATTAAAACAAATTCCTTTTGGGATGAAAATGTTCCTAATCTTGATGGTGGTGGTAACTTCACAGGTGTACACATCTACTGAAATTTGTCAAAATGCAAAGAATTAGTAATTCTTTACTATGTGATTTAAGAGTCCTGTGTGTGTTGGATAAAAGTTCTTTGTCATGTGTCTTTTCCTTGTTTTTTTTTTTTTTAAGATTTTATTTATTTATTTGACAGAGAGAGACACAGCGAGAGAGGGAACACAAGCAGGGGGAGTGGGAGAGGGAGAAGCAGGCTTCCCGCCGAGCAGGGAGCCCAATGCGGGGCTCGATCCCAGGACCTGGGATCATGACCTGAGCTGAAGGCAGATGCTTAACGACTGAGCCACCCAGGCGCCCCTGTCTTTTGCTTGTTTTAGGGTTAGTTTACTTTTCTAGTTTCTTAAGGTAGAAGGTTAAATTATTGATTTAATATATTTCTTCTTTTCCTTAAAGCACTGCTTTAGCTGTATCCTATAAATTTTGGTATGTTGTGGTGGTTGTTTTTTTTTTCCATTTGTCTCAAAGTATTTCCTAAATTTCCTTTGTGAATTTTTTTCTTGACTCATTGGTTATTTGGGAATGTGCTGTTTAATTTCCACATATTTGTGAAAATCCCAAATCTCCTTCTGTTAATGATTTCTAATTACATCATTCATTTATTCTTGACTTTAAGTATAGATCAAAAGGTCATAGAATCCTAGGCTTGAGGGGCACCTGGGTGGCTCGGTCGTTAAGCGTCTGCCTTCAGCTCAGGTCATGGTCCCAGGGCCATGGGATCAAGCCCCGCATCGGGCTCCTTGCTCCACAGGAAGCCTGCTTCTCCCTCTCCCACTCCCCCTGCTTGTGTTCTCTCTCTGTCAAAAAAATAAATAAAATCTTTAAAAAAAAAAAAAGAATCCTAGGCTTGAACCACATAAGAGAATATCTATAACCACTACTACTTCTTTCCCAGATGGTAATTAGTCATAATCTTTCAATGGACTTTGGAAGAAGAGATAAAGAAATCAAGTGAAAAGATTGAGGACTATGAGCAAAATCAGTTATACTTTGTATTTATACAGCATTTTACAGATTACAGAAAGTGCTTTTATGTAAATAAGTAGATTTTTGAAAAGACCTTAAATATTACTTCTAACATAAAAGAGAGACGAGTTAAGTCAGCAAAAATAAAATACCTGATAGGTGTTGTCAAAACTGTCATACATGAATCTGGTGATCAAGGATGTCTTTCCAACTGAAATGAAAAGGAAAGAAGATTCACTCAGTTAAAACAATATACTGTGATTCTTCTACAGAGAACTGCAATTAAAGTCAATGGGAAATATCTGCAATGGTTCTACTAATAATAATTTAGAAACATATAGACCCTAGCTTGTTGAAACACCTTTCTCTAATAACAGATAACAATCTCTCAAATTAAAAGCACAGGTAAATAAAGTTTTATTTAGTAAAGAGATGAGGAAAATGAAAAGATGGAGGAAAATAATAAGTTATGTTGACATCTCTAATTCACAAAAGGCCAAGCAGATATTACTTGGGCCCTAACAAAAAGAACTAGGATTAGACTTGAGAAGAAGCCTCTTTATATAGCAATGGTTGAACTATGAATTTCTTTATTAGTAAACAGTACATATAGTTTCCATTTTTTAAAAAAATGTTCACCATCTTTTTCACATAAAAGAGTAAAATGCATATTGTATTTTACTGGTGGTACAGAAAATTACAGGAACAAAGTGAAAATTATGTATATCATACCACCCATATACAATTAATGTTGGTTTATGTTTTTCTGTAATATTTTTTATATATAAAAACATGTACTTAAAGGTAAAATTCTAGAACCATTCATAGGAAAGTCAGGAAAAATATACATACTACTGTTTTCAACACTGATTGGACTCTGTAAAAAGTAAATGTAAAAATCTGAAGGGATAAAAGGCAATATGCATTTCACAGAGGGGGAAATAGTGGTGGATAAAAGCAAGGAACTATATAAAATACATAACAAAGAAATATAAAATAGCTTGTTAAAATAGTTTTTATTCAGAGGCGCCTGGGTGGCTCAGTCAGTTAAGCAGCTGCCTTCGGCTCAGGTCATGATCCCAGAGTCCTGGGATCGAGCCCCGCATTGGTCTCCCTGCTCAGCGGGGAGCCTGCTTCTCCCTCTCCCACTCCCCCTGCTTGTGTTCCCTCTCTCGCTGTCTCTCTCTCTGTCAAATAAATAAATAAAAATATTTAAAATAAAATAAAATAGTTTTTATTCAAAGGATTAAAAATTATTAAGCATTTTATTTTTAAAAGATTTTATTTTTAAGTAATCTCTACACCCAATGTGGGGTTTAAACTCACAACCCCAAGATCAAGAGTGAATGCTCTACTGACTGAGCCAGCCAGGTGCCCCTAAGTATTTTAAATACGATTCACTATGGAGTCCTAGTAAATATATTGCTCTGTTTACCTCAAACTTCCTGTAAAATGGTATGCAAAGTATAATGATTTGCTACATGTTGTTTTTCCTAAAAGATTATAAGCTCCAGGGGCACCTGGGTGGCCCAACTGGTTAGGTGTCCAACTCCTGGTTTCGATTCAGGTCATGACCTCAGGGTCCTGGGATCAAGCCCCGAGACAGGCTCCCTGCTCAGCAGGAGTCTGCTTCTCCCTCTCCCTCTGCCCCTACCCCCACTCATGCTCACTCTCTCTCTCAAATAAATAAAGTAAAAATTTTACAGTTTATAACATAGAGAATGTAATATATGACAACTAAAACACGAAAGATGGGGAGATAGATGCAGTTATACTGTTGTAAGGTATCTATAGTTTATGTGAACAGTACAGTACAGTCTGTGAGAGGTTAATGATGCATATCATAAGCCCTGGCAAAACCACTAAAAATATATGCAAAAAGGAATGGCCAAGAAGTCAACAGAGGAATCAAAATGGAACAGTAAAATAATAACAAAAATCAAAGGAGACAAACCCAATCCAGCCCTATCAATTTATAGAGTAAATGAAAAGTAGATTTAAAAACTCCAATTAAAAGACAAAGATTGTCAGAATGGATAAGAAAACACAAATACTTGCTTTCTGTAGAGACACACTTTAAATACAAAAATGGAGGCTCTAACTACTAGAATAAATGAGGCAGAAGAGAGAAATAGTGATATAGAAGACCAAATGATGGAAAATAAAGACGCTGAGAAAAAGATAACTACTGGATCACGAGGGCAGAATTCGAGAGATAAGTGATACCATAAGACAAAACAACATTAGAATAATTGGGATCCCAGAAGAAGAAAGAGAGAGGGGGGCAGAAGGTATATTGGAGCAAATTATAGCAGAGAACTTCCCTAATTTGGGGAAGGAAACAGGCATCAAAATCCAGGAGGCACAGAGAACCCCTCTCAAAATCAATAAAAATAGGTCAACACCCCGACATCTAATAGTAAAACTTATGAGTCTCAGAGACAAAGAGAAAATCCTGAAAGCAGCTCGGGAGAAGAGATATGTAACCTACAATGGTAGAAACTTTAGATTGGCAACAGACCTATCCACAGAGACCTGGCAGGCCAGAAAGGACTGGCATGATATATTCAGAGCACTAAATGAGAAAAATATGCAGCCAAGAATACTATATCCAGCTAGGCTGTCATTGAAAATAGAAGGAGAGATGAAAAGCTTCCAGGACAAACAAAAACTAAAGGAATTTGCAAACACGAAACCAACCCTACAAGAAATATTGAAAGGGGTCCTCTAAGCAAAGAGAGAGCCTAAAAGCAACATAGACCAGAAAGGAACACAGACAATAGACAGTAACAGTCACCTTACAGGCAATAAAATGGCACTAAATTAATATCTTTCAATAGTTACCCTGAATGTAAATGGGCTAAATGCCTGAATCAAAAGACACAGGCTATCAGATTGGATAAAAAAACAAGACCCATCGATATGCTGTCTGCAAGAGACTCATTTTAGACCCAAAGACACCCCCAGATTGAAAGTGAGGGGGTGGAAAACCATTTACCATGCTAATGGACACCAAAAGAAAGCTGGGGTGGCAATCCTTATATCAGACAAATTAGATTTTAAACCAAAGACTGTAATAAGAGATGAGGAAGGACACTATATCCTACTTAAAGGGTCTATCCAACAAGAAGATCTAACAATTGTAAGTATCTATGCCCCTAACATGGGAGCAGCCAATTATATAAGCCAATTAATAACAAAAGCAAAGAAACACATCGACAACAATACAATAATAGTGGGGGACTTTAATACCCCCCTGACTAAAATGGACAGATCATCTAAGCAAAAGATCAACAAGGAAATAAAGACTTTAAATGACACACTGGACCAAAGGGACTTCATAGATATATTCAGAACATTCCATCCCAAAGCAACAGAATACACACTCTTCTCTAGCGCCAATGGAACATTCTCCAGAATAGATCACATCCTAAGTCACAAATCAGGTCTCAACTGGTACCAAAAGATTGGGATCATTCCCTGCATATTTTCAGACCACAGTGCTTTGAAACCAGAACTCAATCACAAGAGGAAAGTTAGAAAGAACTCAAATACATGGAGGCTAAAGAGCATCCTACTAAAGAATGAATGGGTCAACCAGGAAATTAAAGAAGAATTTTAAAAATTCATGGAAACAAACGAAAATGAAAACACAACTATTCAAAATCTTTGGGATACAACAAAGGCAGTCCTAAGAGGAAAGTATATAGTAATACAAGCCTTTTTCAAGAAATAAGAAAGGTCTCAAATACACAACCTAACCCTACACCTAAAGGAGCTGGAGAAAGAACAGCAAATAAAGCCTAAACCCAGCAGGAGAAGAGAAATAATAAAGACCAGAGCAGAAATCAATGGACTAGAAACCAAAAGAACAGTAGAACAGATCAACGAAACTAGGAGCTGGTTCTTTGAAAGAATTAACAAGATTGATAAAAACCCTGGCCAGACTTATCAAAAAGAAAAGAAATAAAATCATGACTGAAAGAGGAGAGATCACAACCAACACCAAAGAAATACAATTATAAGAACATATTATGATGTAATGTATGGGGATTAACATAACAATAAAAAAATTAAAAAAAAAAGAACATATTATGAGCAACTATATGCCAGCAAATTAGATAACCTGGAAGAAATGGATGCATTCCTAGAGATGTATCAACTACCAAAAGTGAACCAGGAAGAAATAGAAAACCTGAACAGACCTATACCACTAAGGAAATTGAAGCAGTCATCAAAAATCTCCCAACAAACAAAAGCCCAGGGCCAGATGGCTTCCCAGGGGAATTCTACCAAACATTTAAAGAAGAATTAATACCTATTCTTCTGAAACTGTTCCAAAAAATAGAAATGGAAGGAAAACTTCCAAACTCATTTTATGAGGCCACCATTACCTTGATCCCCAGACCAAAGACCCCATCAAAAAGGAGAATTACAGACCATTATCCTTGATGAACATGGATGCAAAAACTCTCACCAAAATACTAGCCAATAGGATCCGACAGCACATTAAAAGGACTATTCACCAAGACCAAGTGGGATTTATCCCTGGGCTGCAAGGTTGGTTCAACATCTGCAAATCAATGTGATACAATACCTTAATAAAAGAAAGAACAAGAACCATATGATCCTCTCAATAGATGCAGAAAAAGCATCTGACAAAGTACAGCATCCTTTCTTGATCAAAACTCTTCAGAGTATAGAGATAGAGGGTACATACCTCAATATCATAAAAGCCATCTATGAAAAACCCACAGCGAATATCATTCTCAATGGGGAAAACCTGAGAGCTTTCCCCCTAAAGTCAGGAACGCGGCAGGGATGTCCACTATCACCACTGCTATTCAACATAGTATTAGAAGTCCTAGTCACAGCAATCAGACAACAAAAAGAAATAAAAGGCATCCAAATTGGCAAAGAAGAAGTCAAACTCTCTTTGCAGATGATATGATACTTTATGTGGAAAACCCAAAAGACTCCACCCCAAAACTGCTAGAACTCATTCAGTAAAGTGGCAGGATATAAAATCAATGCACAGAAATCAGTGGCATTCTTATACACCAACAACAAGACAGAAGAAAGAGAAATTAAGGAGTCGATCCCATTTACAATTGCACCCAAAACCGTAAGATACCTAGGAATAAATCTAACCAAAGAGGCAAAGAATCTGTACTCCAAAAAATATAAAATACTCATGAAAGAAATTGAGGAAGACACAAAGAAACGGAAAAATGTTGCATGCTCATGGATTGGAAGAACAAATATTGTGAAGATGTCAATGCTACCTAGACCAATCTACACATTGAATGTAATCCCCATCAAAATACCATCCATTTTTTTCAAAGAAATGGAACAAATAATCCTAAAATTTGTATGGAACCAGAAAAGACCCCGAATAGCCAGAGGAATGCTGAAAAAGAAAAGCAAAGCTGGCGGCATCACAACTCTGGACTTCAAGCTCTATTACAAAGCTGTCATCATCAAGACAGTATGGTACTGGCACAAAAACAGACACATAGATCAATGGAACAGAATAGAGAGCCCAGAAATGGACCCTCAACTCTATGGCCAACTAATCTTCGACAAAGCAGCAAAGAATGTCCAATGGACAAAAGACAGTTTCTTCAACAAATGGTGTTGGGAAAATTGGACAGCCACATGCAGAAGAATGAAACTGGACCATTTCCTTACACTACACACAAAAATAGACTCCAAATGGTTGAAAGACCTAAATGTGAGACAGGAGTCCATCAAAATCCTAGAGGAGAACACAGGCAGCAACCTCTTCGACCTCACCTGCAGCAACTTCTTCCTAGAAACATCGCCAAAGGCAAGGGAAGCAAGGGCAAAAATGAACTATTGGGACTTCATCAAGACAAAAAGCTTTTGCACAGCAAAAGAAACAGTCAACAAAACCAAAAGACAAGCGACAGAATGGGAGAAGATATTTGCAAATGACATATCAGATAAAGGACTACTATCTAAAATCTATAAAGAACTTCTTAAACTCAACACCCAAAGAACAAATGATCCAATCAAGAAATGGGCAGAAGACATGACAGACATTTCTGCAAGGAAGACATCCAAATGGCCAACAGACACATGAAAAAGTCCTCAACATCACTCAGCATCAGGGAAATCCAAATCAAAACCTCAGTGAGACACAACCTCACACCAGTCAGAATGGCTAAAACAGCAAGTCAGGAAACGACACATGTTGGCAGGGATGCGGAGAAAGGGGAACCCTCCTACACTGTTGGTGGGAATGCAAGCTGGTACAGCCACTCTGGAAAACAGTATGGAGGTTCCTCAAAAAGTTGAAAATAGATCTACCATACAATCCAGCAATTGCACTACTGGGTATTTACCCCAAAGATACAAATGTAGGGATCCAAAGGGGTATGTGCACCCCGATGTTTATAGCAGCAATGTCCACAATAGCCAAACTGTGGAAAGAGCGAAGATGTCCATCGACAGATGAATGGATAAAGAAGATGTAGTATATATATACAATGGAATATTATGCAGCCATCAAAAGGAATGAGATCTTGCCATTTGCAACGATGTGGATGGAACTGGAGGGTGTTATGCTGAGTGAAATAAGTCAATCAGAGAAAGACATGTATCATATGACCTCACTGATATGAGGAATTCTTAATCTCAGGAAACAAACTGAGGGTTGCTGGAGTGGTGGGGGGTGGGAGGGATGGGATGGCTGGGTGATAGACATTGGGGAGGGTATGTGCTATGGTGAGTGCTGTGAACTGTGCAGGACTGCTGAATCGCAGATCTGTACCTCTGAAACAAATAATACAATATATGTTAAAGAAAAAAAAAAAGAAGATAGCAGGAGCGGAAGAATGAAGGGGGGGGAATCGGAGGGGGAGACGAACCATGAGAGACGATGGACTCTGAAAAAACAAACTGAGGGTTCTAGAGGGGAGGGGGGTGGGAGGATGGGTTAGCCTGGTGAAGGGTATTAAAGAGGGCACGTTCTACATGGAGCACTGGGTGTTATACGCAAACAATGAATCATGGAACACTACATCAAAAACTAATAATGTAATGTATGGTGATTAACATAACAATAAAAAATTTTAAAAAAACAAACAAACCAGAAAAGAACATTTGCAATAAGCCATAAAAGAATGTAACTCTAGGGGCGCCTGGGTGGCTCAGTCGTTAAGCGTCTGCCTTCGGCTCAGGTCATGATCCCAGGGTCCTGGGATCGAGCCCCGCATCGGGCTCCCTGCTCCGCGGGAAGCCTGCTTCTCCCTCCCCCACTCCCCCTGCTTGTGTTCCTTCTCTCGCTGTGTCTTTCTCTGTCAAATAAATAAATAAAAAATCTTTAAAAAAAAAAAAAAAAAAAAAAAAAAAAGAATGTAACTCTAAATTATAGTCTTTCTGATGAGATTTTACTTCTAATATTTGAACTATCCCAACCAAAAAAAGTCTACTACTGAGTGAATAAGACGTGAAGAAGCAGTTTCTGGGTTGGAATCCCAGTTATTCCTTTTTTGAAAAACTGAGATATAATTCACATACCATAAAATTGACCCCTCTACAGAGCAAAATGTAGTAGTTTTGAGTATATTCACAAAGTTATGCAACCATTACCCTAATTCCAAAACACTGTCATAACTCAAAAAAAAAAAAAAATCCCATATCCATTAGCAGTCAATCCCTATAACCCTGTTCCTGGCAACCATTAATCTACTTTCTACCTCTATGGATATGCCTGTCTTCCAGTCCACATTTTACCACCTATGTAACTTGTAGTTTAATTAATCTTTCTGTGCCCCGGTTTCATCTATAAAATAAGTATAATAATAATTCCTATATCAAGGAATGGTTAAGACATATAAAGTGGTTAATATGACTGGATATACTTAGTGAACATAAACAATTCTTAAAAAGCATTTTAGAAGGCAGTCCTCTTTGTAACAATCTAAGATTTCACTGGAAGAGTGAAGATAATTCTACATGAATCTAGAATTTAGGTATTCCCTAACTGAAAACAAGTGCTGGGTCATAAAACAAGACCAACAAATTTAAAGGTGTGAAGTCATATAGTATATATGTTTTCTGCCCTCGGTGAAACTGAACAAGAAATTTAACTAAAAGATATCTAGAAAGTCCCAAAATGTTTGGAAATAAAGTAATATACTTATAACCTAAGGGTTCAAAAAGAAATCAAGGAAATTTAAAAATGACCTGACCGAATGATAATGAAAATATAACATATGGTGTGCAATATTCATAATAACCAAAAAGTACATCATCTGATGAATGAAACAAAATGCAGTATATCCATACAATGGAATATTACTCAGCCATAAAAAGGAACTAAGTACTGATACATGTCACAACAAGGACGAATCTTGAAAATACTATACTAAGTGAAAGAAGTCAGTCACAAAAGACCACATAAGATAGGATTCCATTTATATGAAGTGTCTAGAATAGGCAATTACACTGAGACAGAGATCAGTGGTTGCTTAAGGATAAGGGAGAGTAGGGGAATTGGGTGGTGATGGCTAAGGGATATGGAGTTTGTTTTAGAGGTGATGAAAATGTTCTAGGGCACCTGGGTGGCTCAGTTGGTTAAGCGACTGCCTTCGGCTCAGGTCATGATCCCGGAGTCCCAGGATCGAGTCCCACATCGGGCTCCCTGCTCGGCGGGGAGTCTGCTTCTCCCTCTAACCCTACCCCCTCTTGCGCTCTCTCTCTCACTCTCTCTCAAATAAATAAATAAATAAATAAAATCTTTAAAAAAAAAGAAAATGTTCTAAAATTGATTGTGGTGATGGTTACACAACTCTGTGAATATACTTAATGCCACTGAAAGATATATTTAGAAACAGTTAAAATGGTAAATTTTGTTATGTCCAGTACTACTTTATCTATGGTTTCACTTTCTGCCGTTTCAGTTACCGGAGGTCAACTGCATATCGGAAGCAGATGATCCTCCTGACATACCATCAGGAGGTCAACAGTAGCTTAATGCTCCCTTACAATGACTGCATCATTCACCTCACTTCTTTTCACCATAAAATGCATTTTATCATCTCACATCATCACAGAAAGGATTAGTACAGTACAATAGGGTATTCTGAGAGATCACATTCATGTAACTTTTATTAGAATATATTGTTATAATTGTTCTATTATTAGCTATTGTTAATCTTTTACTGTCTCTACTTTATAAATTAAACCTTATCATAGGTATGTATGTATAGGAAAAAACATGTAGTATATATAGGGTTTGGTACTACCTGGGGTTTTAGGCATCCACTGAGGGTATGTATACCCCGTGGATAAGAGGGGACTAGCATATATTTTGCCATATTAAAAAACCCTCTCACTAGCAAAAAAAAAAAAAAAAAAACTTTATAGGGGATTAAAAAAAAATTAATACTGGAACACCAAAAATAAAAGGAATGCTTAAAAAAGGGCTGATTATTAAAGGTTAAAGAAACTAATTATTGGGCCTCTAGAAGACCAAAATATACTAATTTAGGACAGAATTTCTAGAAGTGATAAAGAAATTCCTAACATAATACACTCTTCAAGAATCTTAGGATTCAGGGGTGCATGAGTGGCTCAGTCGGTTGGGTGTCTGCGTTTGGCTCAGGTCATGATCTCGGGGACCTGGGATCAAGCCCCACATTGGGCTCCCTGCTCAGTAGGGAGCCTGCTTCTCCCTCTCCCTCTGCCTGCTGCTCCCCCTGCTTGTACTCTCTCTCTCTGACAAATAAAATCTTTAAAAAAAAAAATACCTAGGTTTCAAAGAAGTAAGACTGATGTCTGCTAAAAGGAGAAGTCTCTATTCTATAACCTATATATAAAAATGTATGAACTGCTTTAAAATTCTTAGCCAGTTATATTGGTCAGATAATATTGAAACAAACCAACTAGATATTTATATTTTTCTAACTTTTTCCCACAAAAATAAGCTACTACAAAAGATTAATGTGCTATGGTAATAATTGTAACTTAAATCAGATGCTATGATTTTAGTAACAGAGCTAACAAAAAAACCCTATCTGTAGTTACAGTAACTACATAACTTCGTTATGGTAACCAAGACAGCTAAAAAAGGTACTTAGGGACCACAGCAGAAAAGCTCAGTTGCAAGCAAAATCCAATGCAATATCATATCTAAGACATCTCACATAGGTGGTGCAATTCTACAGCAAAACAGAAAATTGGGACTGGCTCAGTTTGTAAAGCATGCAACTGGATCTCGGGTTGGGGAGTTCAAGCCCCACGATGGGGGGGAGTTTATTTAAACACACACACACACACACACACACACCCAGAAAATCAATGAACCTTCACACACACACACACCAGAAAATCAATGAACCTTCACACACACACACACACCAGAAAATCAATGAACCTTCACACACACACACACACACACACACACACCCGAAAATCAATGAGCCTTCACACACACACACACACACACACCCGAAAATCAATGAACCTTCACACACACACACACACACACACACCCCAGAAAATCAATGAACCTTCAATGTAGCCAACCTAGTCAACAACACTAAAGTTCAATAAATCTAGTGGCCTTTCTCTAAAGACCTAAGTTGAACAAAGATTTTGTTTCTCCTACAGTTAAAAAAAAAAAAAGACAACTACAGCTACACTTTTACAATCATAACTAAAAAATGGGGATTATGAGTTTGATTGTGTGGAATATTTGTTGAAATCAGTAATTTCCTACCTATAGCTCAAAAGTAGTTTTTAATAAAGGTGCTTTATCTTTACAATAATATTTATGTGAGAGGCATAAAACCTATAGTATGAGTTTCCAGGATGATGAAATGGAAACATCCAGAGTAAAAAAAAAAAAAAAAAAAAATACTTGCGACATAAGAGATGAAAACAGGAGAACAAAATAAAAACTTAAAAAAAGAAAAAACAGAAACTAACACTGGGTGATGTATGGAATTGCTGAATCACTATCTGTACACCTGAAACTAATGTAACATTGTATGTTAACTAAAAGGAATTAAAATAAAAACTTAAAAAACAAAAAGATGAAAACAGGAAAGATACAAAAAGGTAAAGACTGGCTAATCTTACCAAAGTTAAACAAAAAAGTAAACAAATATTTTAATGCTACTATTTATTTCTCACTTCATTCCAAAACTACTAGGAACAAGGAGGTTGGGGGATAAGAATGAAAAATTATGAATAAGGCACACACCACAAAGGAGTTCACAATCCTCTGAAAGAGACAAACATGCACACACACAAGAGAATGAACAAGAGAAGAAAGCACTATTCCAAGTGTCCAACTTCTACACTGCTAAAGATATCTTTTCTTAATTTATATAACATTCCAAAGGCTCCCCAGTATCCATAAGATAAAGTTAAAAATTCTTAGCAGGCATTCAAGGACTTCTACAATCAAACTGGAACCAAGCCTTCTAGACTTATATCCTACCCTTACAAAACAAACTTCATTCTGACAATGATGAAAGGCTATTAGTTATTCTCCAAGCATAACATATATCTTGGAACCTCTGAGATTTTGCTCATGTAAACTAATTTTGTGGAACTTTTCTTTCCTGATTATATTATGAACTTATAAATTCAATATGAGATATGGTTCTGCCTGAAAGAAAGAAAAACTAAATTACCTCTCAAAATTATTTTCAGCCTCAGATTTTATTTCTACAAGTATTTTAGATGACAACAGGGTATTCCTACAACAAAGTGAACATCCATCTTTGAATGTATCATAAGGATAAAAAGATGAGTTGGAAATATCTGTACCCTCAAGGAATAGTCCAGTGGAAAGTTCAAAGTAAGTACTAGCACAAGATTCATTTTACCAGCACTGACTTTACATAAGTCTTTTTTTTTTTTTTTTTTAAAGATTTTATTTATTTATTTGACAGAGAGAGACACAGCGAGAGAGGGAACACAAGCAGGGGGAGTGGGAGAGGGAGAAGCAGGCTTCCTGCAGAGCAGGGAGCCCAATGCGGGGCTCGATCCCAGGACCCTGGGATCATGACCTGAGCCGAAGGCAGACGCTTAACGACTGAGCCACCCAGGCGCCCCTACATAAGTCTTTACATTAAGTCTAAGTGTAGAAATTTCACATAAGAAAAAGCATGATCCACTTTTCTTACGGGGAAAAATAAGAAAAATTGGCAATATATGAAATGCTTATCTCAAATTATCTTGTTTGTGCATTTATTTAGTAGTTTACTTCTCCCAAATTACAAATGGTAAGTTGCACAATAGGAATTTCATCTTGTTCATGGCTGTCTATGCTCAATCCGTCCCGTGCTCGCTTCAGCAGCACATATACTATACTCATATCCGTCCCTGCCCAGCACTGAATTAACCAATGAAGAGAAACTTCACCAAGTAGACAGCATCCATTACTAAGGCAGCCCAGAGTCTAGCATACAACAGGCTACAGCAGCCTTACGTTCCGGTAAAGATGAAAGTAGATACGGCTCATAGAACATACTTCATAATAAAGCTCAGGATATTGAGGTTTTAAAATCAGAAGGCCAAATTTACTAATTTACGGTAAGAAATAACTTTCGTAAGTATGGCAATATTCAAGTCAACTAGCAAATTGTCTCGTTTAAGCTGTACATATGATTTGTATGCTTTTTTACCTGTTGTAGTTCAATAAAGTTTTCCTTATTAAAAAAATCTAAATAGGGCACCTGGGTGGGTCAGTCGATTACGCATCTGCCTTTGGCTCAGGTCATGATCCCAGGGTCCTAGGATCAAGTCCTGTATGGGGCTCCCTGCTCAGTGGGGAGTCTGCTTCCCCCTCTACTTTCCCCTCTACTCATGATCTCTCTCTCTCAAAAACATAAAATCTTTAAAAAAAAATCTAAATAATTACTGTTTGAAACATTAACATCTTATAGGGTTTTATACACACACACACGCACACACACAAACTTAAAATACACATAAGAAGTAAAGTCAGGATGACTGATAAGTAGAGTCAGAGTTCTAAGGTCTCTGCATTGTCCAGAAAGGTAAAGAAATCAATGAACTGTAGACTTTTATAAGTCATGGCGACATGCCACAATTCCTACAGTAATCAATAAAAGGCAAAAAATGTATAACTTCCCAATTAATAACATAAAGAATATGGAATGATTTTTAAAAGATTATAAATTTAAATGACAGAAGAGTAAAAGAAATATCAAGGACAAAAAGAAGGTACATTAAGATAGCAGATTTACTTTAAATCCAAATACATAAGTGATTATATTAAATGTAAATGTACTCATGCTCCAATTTTAAAAACAGATTATCAGACTGGACAGAAACAAAACCTAACTAGATGACCACTAAAATACATCTGAAACCTAAGCGTATAAAAAGGTTGAAAGTAAAAAGAGAAAAAAACATAAATCCTGGGACGCCTGGGTAGCTCAGTAGGTTAAACAGCTGCCTTTGGCTCAGGTCTTGATCCCAGGGTCCTGGGATGGAGCCCCGCATCAGGCTCCCTGCTCAGTGGAGAGTCTGCTTCTCCCTCTCCCTCTGCCCTTCCCCCTGCTTTTGCGCACACTCTCTCTTTCTCTATTTCTCTGACAAATAAAATCTTTAAAAACAAAAAGAAAAAACAAGAAAAAACATAAATACTATAAAAACATTAGCCAAAAGAAGGATGGTATACCTACATTAACATCATAGTAAACTTTAGGGCCAAAAGCATTATTAGAAATGAAACGGAACACTTAAAGATAATAAAAGGTGCAATTCACCAAGAATGTAACAATTCCAAGTTTGTATATACCTAATTTTAAAGTCTCAAAAACACATAAAATAAAAATGAAAATGAAAAGAACTAGAAGAATAAATATACAAAGCCATAACCACTGTGGGAGATTTTAACATACCTCTTTTATTATCAGAATAGACAAAAATTCAATAAGGACACAGAATATTTGAACCACATGATTAACAAAACTGATCTAGTAAGCTTACACAGAATTCCGCACCTAACAACCAGAAAATACATTCTTTTCAGGAAAACATGGAATATTTATTAAAATTGATGACATATGGATCATAAAGAAAAGTCTCAAGAAAATTAAAACTACTGAAAATATATTCTCTGATTAGAGTACAATTAGGGTAAAAAAGAAAAATATAAAGAAAACCAGAAAAACCCTAAGCGTTTGGAAATAATATACTTCTATTTTATTTATTTATTTATTTATATTTAGAGAGGGGAGAGACAGAGAGAGAGGAGGGGCTGAGGGAAAGGGAGAAAGAGAATCTTAAGATCTTAAGCAGGCTCAGGACACCTAGGTGGCTCAGTCAGTTGAGCGTCCAACTCCTACGGTTTCAGCTTAGGTTGTGATCTCAGGGTCATGGGATCGAGCCCCATGACCAGCTCACATTCAGCATGGAGTCTGCTTGTCCTTCTCCCTCTGCTCCTCCCCTACTTCGCGCTCTCTCTCTCAAATAAATAAATCTTTTGAGGGGGAAGAAAAAGATCTTTTGTTTTTGTTTTGTTTAAAGATTTATTTGTCAGAGAGAGAGAGAGAGAGAACGCACACACAAGCAGGGGGAGAGGCAGGCAGAGGGAGAAGAAGGCTCCCCACTGAGCAAGGAGCCTGATGTGGGACTCTTAAGATTAAGCAGGCGCTTAACCAACTGAGCCACCCAGGCGCCCCTAAAGTAAATAAATAAATCTTAAGAAAAAATTTGTCACGTAAACTACAAAAGTCCAGTACTGCAAAATACCTGAAACACTTAACTTCATCTAACAGATTTAGTTCATATAGCTCAACTTTCCAGAGATGATTAGTTTTTTCACCACTTGTGGTTTGGGGAACATCTAAGTATCCTGTATTTTCTGCACATATTTCACCTATATAAAATTTATCAAGGAAGGCGCCTGGGGAGCTCAGTCAGTTAAGCGTCTGCCTTCGGATCAGATCATGGTCCCAGGGTCCTGAAATCAAGTCCTGCATCAGGCTCCCTGCTCCGAGGGGAGCTTGCTTCTCCCTCTGCCTCTCTGTCTCTCACGAATAAATAAAATCTTTAAAAAAATTATTAAAGTAATAATATAAAAAAAAAGTTTAGTGCTTTATTGCTGGAGCTCTAGAACCAAACTGTTGACCTGAAATCCCAACTTGGCCATTTACTAACCTTACACAATTGGGTCAAGTTCCTTAACCTCTCGGTGCCTCCATTTCCTCAAAGTAAAATGGGAATAACAGTAGTACCTATTTTATAGGATTATTTTAACTTTTTATTTGGATATAATTTTAAGCTTACAGAAAAGTTATAAAAATGGTACAGAGAATTCCAGTATACCTTTTACTCAGCTTCCCCTAATCAGAACTCTTAAATAGCACAATTATGGAAACTGTGAAATTAACAGTGATACAATGCTATTAACTAAACTACAGAACTTATTTGAGTTCCACCAGTTTTTCTACTGTCCTTTTTCTATTCCAAGATCCAACCCAGGACCTCACACTGTATTTAGTTGCCATGTCTCCCTAGTCTCCTCTCATCTGTGACATTTCCTGTCTTTCCTGTTTTCCTTGCCACTTTTGAAGAATACTGGTCAGTTATTTTATATGTCCCTCAATTTAGATTTGTCTAATGTTTTTCAGTAGATTGAGGTCACGCATTCTTTGACAAGACTACCACAGAACTGACAAGCCTTTCTCACTGCATCATAACAAAGGGGACATGATGTCATATTGTCTTATTCCTGATGTTAACCTTGATCACTTGGTTATGGTGATCTCTATATAATTTCTCTACCATAAAAGTTACTATTTTTCCTCTTGTAAATAATAAGTATCTTGAGGGAGATACTTTGAGACTATAGTGTCCTGTGTCTTCTCAAACTTTGGCCCATTAATTTTAGCATTCAAAAATGCATCTTGCCAGGGGTGCCTAGCTGGCTCAATCAGTAGAGCATGTGACTCTTGATCTCGGGGTCATAGGTTCAAGCACCATGTTGGGCGTACAGCTTACTTAAAAAGAAACAGATCTTGCCTACAGCAATTATTGCTGTGGTATTCTAACAAGTGATTTTGTATTTCCATCATTCCATCTACATTTATTAATTGGAATTCTTCTATAAGGAAGAGTGGTTCTTATTTAACTATGGATTCATGGATACTTAATTCTGTGGGTTATAATGTATTATCATCATTTTTTTTTTTTTTTGCTCAAATTATCCCAGCTTTCTCTATTGGGTGCCCTTTCAATAAACCCCCATTCTTTCTTAAACACTTCCTTACTTTGTGGCACCAGAAGACGCTCCAGGCTCATTTTGTATTTTCCCTGCCCCAGCCCTGAAATCAACCATTTCTCCAGGAGCTTATAGGGCTGGTTTTAAGGATTAAATTAGTTAGGATTGTACGGTACTTAAAACAGGGCCCGGTATGTAGTTAGTAATCAAATGTCAGTCGACACTATTTTGTATGCAAGCAAATATATTAATATCAGGAAACCACAAAACATGGATTTACTCACAAAATAAAGGTAGTCTTGACTATTCAAAAACATTTAATGGTTTGACAAGAAATACATATTTTCCAGTACAGTTGTCAGGAGGTGTTATATGAAGTTTTATATTCAGTTGCAATGGGATATTGAGCACTGTATTAGTTTGCTAGGGCTGCTATAACAAAGCACCACAAACTGACTGGCTTAAACAACAGAAATTTATCGGAGGCTACAAATCCAAAAGTTCTGAAAAATAAAACTAAATTATCACAGTATTTAAAATAATATCGATCAGGGGCACCTGAGTGGCTCAGGTGGTTAAGCGTCCAACTCAACTTTGGCTCAGGTGATGACCTCAGAGTTGTGAGACTGAGCCCCTCATCAGGCTCTGCTCTGGGCATACAGCCTGCTTGACATTTTCTCTCCCTCTCCCTCTGCCCCTCTCCCCCTTCTCACTCTCTTCCTCTCTTCTCTAAAAAAGATAGTATCATTCAGATTGAGGCTGAAGTAACTATTTAGGTTGTTTACATAAAAGGCTAATTATTTCATTATCAGAAGTTTTAAAAACAAATGTACAATATTTTGGAGAGAAAAGTAAGTTCAACTAAAGAATTCTGAGAGTACAAAAGGAATGCTTTATTTAAAACTAAATGTCCTCAATCTTTTTGTGGTAAGTAACTACTTTCAATTTCTGGAAGCTTTGTGAATAGTAAATATGTAGAAATAAATGAGAGTGCCAACATAAGTTGGTGGGTGGAACCTGCCAAGGACCATCTATGCAGTCCATACTATATATGAGAATGGGGAGATTCTTCTCATTTTACATATAAGGAAACTGAGGCATAGAGAAGTTAAAGTGAACTCTATTTTTTTTTTAAGATTTTATTTATTTATTTGACAGAGAGAGACACAGAGAGAGAGGGAACACAAGCAGGGGGAGTGGGAGAGGGAGAAGCAGGCTTTCCGCCAAGCAGGGAGCCCGATGCAGGACTCGATCCCAGGACCCTGGGATCATGACCTGAGCCGAAGGCAGATGCTTAACGACTGAGCCACCCAGGTGCCCCTAAAGTGAACTCTTTAAAAGCACATAATTTATAAGGTGGCAGAGCAAAGACCACAGTTCAGTTCTACCAACTCCTGCTCTAAAACTATTCCCCCATATCATATAAGTATAAAAGTTTCACAGGCCAAAGGAAAGAAATGTTTCATATTAAACAACTTGATAAACACAGAAAGTTTACAAATGAGTAGTAACTTTAGCAGTCATCTAGTGTTTTCCTATTCACTCAATGTCAATGTGATGATGCTTCTGTCACCTTTTAAAGAAAGACCTCCTTACCTGGAGCACCAAAGAAACAACAGACAAAAAAACAAAACAAAAACAAAACAAGAAGAAAGACTTTCTTATTCAGCTTCCTAATGACTGGACAGATTCATTATTTTATGGTCACCTATATGAAGGACATTATGCTAAATACCAAGGACAGAGATCTAGACCACTTAAGAGTAGATTTTATGCAGCCTTAAATACTACAGATTAAAATATCTTTAGTCCAGAAGTGCCCTAAAATCTGTCTAAGTCTAAGCATCATCACATTCTCTATTTCCCTATTATAATCAATTTAATTCACCTTAATTATGTAGATAATTTAAAGTGTACATGCATAAATTTCTGAAGGGATATGCTTCAGTTTTAAGAGAATGGTTAAGGCTAGATCCAGGATTAATTAGAGGCTATTTACATTAAAATGAATTTAAATTAAATTAAATTTAGAAATCAGTTTCTCAGTTGAACTACCAAACCATATTAAATAGCACAAATATAGAACAGTCCCATCTTCGCAAAAGTTCAACTGGATAATGATGATCTAGAGATCCTGAAATATTAAGTCTCAAAAACATGTAACAGAAAGGAAAGCAAGGGCGCCTGGGTGGCTCAATCAGTTAAGCGTCTGCCTTCGGCTCTGGTCGTGATCTTGGAGTCCTGGGATCGAAACCGGTGTTGGGCTCCCTACTCCGCGGGGAGTCTGTTTACCCTCTCCCTCTGCCCCCTCCCTCCTGCTCGTGCTCTCACTCTCTCAAATAAATAAGATTTTTTTTTTTAAAAGGTTTTATTTATTTATTTGAGAGTGAGTGAGAAAGAGTGAGCGAGTGTGCACGAGAAGGGGAAGAGTAGCAGAGGGAGAGGAAGAAGCAGAATCCCTCTGAGCAGGGAGCCCAATGTGGGGCTTGATCCAGGGACTCTGGGATTACGACCTGAGCCGAAGGCAGACGCTTAACCAACTGAGCCACCCAGGCGCCCGGAAATAAATAAAATCGATGAAGGAATGGAAGGAAAGAAAGAAAGAAAGGAAGGAAGGAAGGGAAGGAAGGAGGGGCAGGGAAGGAAGGAAGGGAAGGAGGGAAGGAAGGAAGGGAAGGAGGGAAGGAAGGAAGGGAAGGAAGGGAAGGAAGGGAAGGAAGGAAGGGAAGGAAGGGAAGGAAGGAAGGGAAGGAAGGAAGGAAGGAAAAGAAAGCATCCCAGGGTGCCTGGATGGCTCAGTCTGGTAAGCTTCCAACTCTTGATTTCGGTGCAGGTCATGTTCTCTGGGTCATAGGACTGAGCCCCCCGAGTCAGGCTCCATGCCCAGTGCTGCTTAGGATTCTCTCTCTCCCTCTGCCTACCACCCCACCCACCTTGCATGTGCATACTCTCTCAAAAAAAGAAAGAAGAATCCCAGAAATAAAGGCTTCTGTGGGCAACTGTATCCATGAATGTTAAGAATGTACCAAGAAGGTTCTCATCTTTTAGCAGTCATATGAAAATATTTACAAGGACAGGATATATAGGATTTACTTCAACCCACTTTGGTGTGGGGGTGGGGGGGATAAGTGCTATAGATGAACAAATCATGAGTTGATAATTATTGAAGCTGAGTAATAGTCTATGGGTTCTTGATGCTATTTTCTGTGCTTCTTTATATGTTTAAAATTTTCCATAATAGGGGCGACTGGTTGGCTCAGTCGGTAGAGCATGCAAGTCTTGACCGCAGGGTCATGAGTTCATGCTCATGTTGGGCTGTTTACTGTAAAACAAAATAAAATAAATAAATAAAATTTCCCAAAATAAGAAGTTAAGTAATATTTTAAGAACCCAGACACGTATTTGATTAAATCACAAATCCACTTTGCAAATGTTATTTATACCTACTGCTTACTTCTGAATTCTTCCTGACTCTCCAAAACCCTCCTGAAACTTTTTATTTTGTTACCTTTTTTTTAAGATTTTATTTTTAACTAATCTCTATATGCAACATGGAGCTTAAACTTACAACCCCGAGATCAAGAGTCACATGCTCCACCTACTGAGCCAGCCAGGTGCCCTGAAACTACTTTTTAAAAATACCAGTTAGCTCTTGATAAATCCAATGGCCTTTTCCAAGTCATCATTTTCCTCAATGTAAGCCACTGACTTGACTCCAGCTTCATACCAGATACTTGGCATATCAAACTTTTCTCTTCCTAAGTTAGGTTTGTTTGTTTTTTTTTATTTTTTTATTTTTATTTTTTTTAAATTTATTTATTTAACAGAGAGAGAGATAGCGAGAGAGGGAACACAAGCAGGGGGAGCGGGAGAGGGAGAAGCAGGCTTCCCGCGGAGCAGGGAGCCTGATGCGGGCCTCGATCCCAGGACACTGGGATCATGACCTGAGCCGAAGGCAGACGCTTAACAACTGAGCCACCCAGGCGCCCTGTTTGTTTTTTTTTAAAGATTTTATTTATTTATTTGACAGAGAGAGACACAGCGAGAGAGGGAACACAAGCAGGGGGAGTGGGAGAGGAAGAAGCAGGCTTTCCGCCGAGCAGGGAGCCCGATGCGGGGCTCGATCCCAGGACCCTGGGATCATGACCTGAGCCGAAGGTAGACGCTTAACGACTGAGCCACCCAGGCGCCCCATAAGTTAGGTTTTTTGTTTTGTTTCATTTTTTCTTTTAATTATCTTCTTTTGGGGCACCTGGGTGGTGCAGTTGGTTAAGCATCCTACTCTTGGTTTCGGCTCAGGTCGTGATCTCAGGGTCATGAGACTGAGCCCCACAATGGGCTCCGTGCTCAGCACAGAGTATATTAATACCCTCTATCCCTCTCTGCCCCTCCTCCCACCTCTCTCTCTCAAATAAATAAATCTTTAGTCATCTTCTTTTATGAGTATTTATGACTGTCAGCAACCTTAAGGTTTTTTTGAAGCTAAGTAGAGAAAAAAATCATAAATGATTTACTTATTCAAATATATTTAGTGAGCTTCTGCTACATGTCAAACATTGCAATGTGCTTAGAATATAGTAAGGAACAAGAAATTCATGATTACTACCCTTGTAGAACTTACAGAACAAACATAAAACAAATTTTAACGGTCCTGAATGTAAGGAATGGAAACCTATTCTGAGGAAGTCAGCAAAGACTTCTTTGAAGAGTGACTTGAAATGAAAACCTAAAGGATACAGTGGAGTTAACCAGGCAAAGGGGAAAAGGGAGTCTGTAACAAGATAGAGATCAGTGAAGAGTTACAACAACTAAAAAAAAGGCCAGTAAGACTGAAACCGAGAGAGCTGGTGGGAGATATGTTCAAGGTAAGAATGGACAGATGGAGAGGAGCCATATTATGCAATGTGGGCCATGTAAATCATTTAGAAAGATTTTAGATTTTTTGAAACCAAATAAAGGAAACCTTACTTAAAATGGAGTCAGGAGGCCAGAAGGGGGAGCTCTTAAACCATACCATTCATTGCAGGCCTCTGCAGACCCAACAGGAAGAGACTTACATTGCATTCCCAACAAGCAGCAGCCTACTTTACTACCCCAGCAGGATGATGGAAGATTTTTTTGCCTGCCTGGCAACAGCAATAGCCCAGCCAATAAGGGATAGTCAACTCAGCCAATGAAAAGCCACTACACTTTCAACTCACAATTTACTCCAACAGACTTTTTGTTTATAGCAGCCCTGCCAAACTCCTTCCTTACCTCTATAAAAGAATGCTCCCCTCCCCTTTGCTCTCCAGACTTGCCAATGGTTTACCATGACTAGCTTGTCCTGAATTGCAATTCCTCTACTATTTCCAAATAAACCCGTTTTGCTGATAAAATAACTGGCTGTTTTATTTTCAAAGTCAACATTACTTGGTGACAGAAGTAGGATTCAGAGAAGCCCCCAACAACTCCAAGGCTGGTGAGCAAACAAGTGCTGGTACCCACAGAACCCAATGAGTTCACTGCTTTCTCAATGACCATAAAGTCTGAGGGTCTCTCCTGGATCCGAGCTCTGCTCTCCTTCCATTTAAGCTCTCTGGCTTAAAAGCCTTTAAGCTTTTTCCTTTTTGTTTTTATGAAGAGATTACCCTAGTGAGTACTCTTTTCTATTTCTGTTCCATTTCTGTTTGCTGAAGCTTCATGGTAAGACACTCATCCTGTTCAAAAGGGGGAAAACACGTGATTCCAGTGTTTTAAACAGCTGTTGGGAAATAGCGTTCCTAGTTAAGATAGCCAAAGACAAGATAGATTCCACCTGGTCCTTGGACCAGCATCTTGTGCCTTTCTGAAAAAATGGGTAAATTTTTGGATAATTTGGAATCGTAATGGCTATTTGGGGGAAGCTCTGACTTAGATAAATCCATATTAAGGAGCACTCTTAAAAAAGCAGATCCCAAATCTCTCAAAGACAATGGAATGCATTCTTTGATATGCAGAAGCGTATCAAAAACAGCTCTGAAAGGATCCTTACAGCATGCAAATAAAAATGTTTCATTAAAAAAAAATACTTTGGCCACCTGAGCAGATTAACTTAGATTAGTCCATCCGCCAGAAACACAATTTAGATCCAACTGTTCTTTTTAGTTTTGTACCTGAAAGAAGGGTAAGATTTTTTTTTAAAGATTTTATTTATTTATTTGAGAGAGGGGGGGGGGGGGCGCCTGGGTGGCTCAGTCCTTAAGCGTCTGCCTTCGGCTCAGGTCATGATCCCAGGGTGCTGGGATCGAGCCCCGCATCGGGCTCCCTGCTTGGCGGGAAGTCTCCTTCTCCTCTCCCACTCCCCATGCTTGTGTTCCCTCTCTCACTATCTCTCTCTGTCAGGTAAATAAATAAAGTCTTTAAAAAAAAAGAGAGAGAGACAGAGAGACAACTGAGCAAGGGGAGGAAGAAGGACAAGCAGATTCAGTGCTGACTGCTGAGTGCAGAGCTCTATGCAGGGCATGATCCCAGGACCCGGAGATCATGATCCCAGCAGAAACCAAGAGTTGGACTCTCAACCAAATGTGCCACCCAGGCACCTCAAGGCTAAGACCTTTTTTTTATTTTTTATTTTTTTTTATTTTTTATTTTTTTTTTAAGATTTTTTTTTATTTATTTGCGAGAGAGACAATGAGAGACAGAGAGCATGAGAGGGAGGAGGGTCAGAGGGAGAAGCAGACTCTCTGCTGAGCAGGGAGCCTGATATGGGACTCGATCCCGGGACTCCAGGATCATGACCTGAGCCGAAGGCAGTCGCTTAACCAACTGAGCCACCCAGGCGCCCTAAGACCTTTTTTTTAAAAGATTTTATTTATTTATTTGACAGAGAGAGACACAGCGAGAGAGGGAACACAAGCAGGGGGAGTGGGAGAGGGAGAAGCAGGCTTTCCGTGGAGCAGGGAACCCGATGCGAGGCTCGATCCCAGGATCCCGGGATCATGACCTGAGCCAAAGGCAGATGCTTAACGACTGAGCCACCCAGGGGCCCCAAGGCTAAGACCTTTTTTAAAACAAAAGCTGTAAGATCTCTGTATCTGTATGTTTATGTATATCTATATATACAAATGATACTTTTCTACCTCTGGATGGTATTGCCAAAATTAATTTGTAAAGAGCTCTATTTTAATTGGCTTAAAGAAAAACAAGTGCTTATAAAAATTAAGTAAACTAACCCAAAAGTTTTCCAAGTTCACATGATCTGGGATAATCTTTGATAAGTAAAATCTAGTTTAAGTTTATTGGGAGTTTTTTGTTGTTTTTATTTTGTTTTTTTGACAAGTTTGTTGGTTTAATTAAGACAGACATGTCTCAGAGTTATCAACATTGAATATAATACAAACATGCAACTTTTATTCCACCTGGGTTTATTAGTCAAATAAGTTCATGTTATCTCTGTTGTGAAATTTGATGGCTGACTTTGACTAATGTCTCATGAAGTTTCTGTAACCCAAACCTAATTGGTTATGAAATTATTCAGGTAGATGAATGAAAATGGGTAAGAGTTTTTATGTAAAACAATTGTTATATGGTATGTATGCTTTGGAAAAAAAAGCAGCTTTCCTAAACCTTTCCTGATAACTCGAAACTTTATAGAGTTTTGCCAAGTTAAATTAAATGATGTAATTTCATTACATTACTGGGGTCATTTTCTAAATACGATAAAATACTACAACATTAATTACTAAACACAGATTATCCATTTTGGCTTCTTATTACAGAGAAACTAAAGCTATTTGGGTCTACTACTAAACATGTTTTATGCCATGCTGAGAGGGCACATTTCTAGAAATTTCAAAATATATTTATAAACTTGCCAGATCGCTTACATCTTAGTTTTCACTGAGAATTAAGAATTCTAAGAATTAAGAATTCCAATTAATATATGTAAAGCTACTAAAAAACAATAAAGACGAAAGAAAACAACTGTATATGAAAAGTATGAAGGGAAATAGGATGCCTGTTTGCAGTAAAAGAAGGTATGAGGAATGGAAATGCATTGTGTTGAGGGAAACAAAAGTGATTTTGTCCTAAAGTAAAGCTGGTTATTTTGGAAAGGCAAAGAATAAGGGACAAACTAAAATGGACACAGGAAGTTATAGAAGGTTTATGGGAAAGAAATCCTGGGAAAGGAATCATATGTGTAATTAAGCTAAGATCAAAATGCATTTGTTTAAAAATAAATTTTAAAATTAGGGTACCTGAGTAGCTCAGTCAGTTAATCATCCAACTCTTGATCTCAGCCCAGGTCTTGATTTCAGGGTCGAGTTCAAGCCCCATGTTAGGCTCCATTAAAAAAAAAAAAAAAAAAGTAGTATCAAAAGTATATTGGTACAAAATTGGAATGGCTTTTTTTGTTAAAAAAAAAAAGGCGGCCAAAATTTTCTTAGACTATCAGTCTGTTCTTAATAAACTGTAAACAAAGTTTCTTTACTGTTAGGAAACAGAGATTCTGTGTTTTGTCTTTATCACATCTTTGATTACTTAGAAAAACCAAGTCTTCGCTATTCAAAAAGAACTAAAGCTTTTGCAGCTATATAACCTTCTATATTTGTCCTTTAAATATTTTTTCACTCTAGCCAAGTAGATAGTTTCATAATTTTCTCTGATCCTCTTTAGCCAAGTGTCCATATCTTTCAATATTCTTGACAAACTTCCCAAAATTTAAATTCTAAGTGAAGTTTTTTTGACCTTGAACTAACTTTATTTCCAGAGGGTCCTTGGAATATCTCAAAAGATTTGTTCTCTCTCCTTATACAGAGAGATGTTACACTAATTAGGCTTATTTAGTATGTTAAATTACTTGAGAAACATTGTCAAATAAGAATACTGAACCTTCATGGATTGGAAGAAAAAATATTGTTAAAATGTCTATGCTACCTAGAACAATCTACACATTCAAAAACAATCCCTACCAAAATACCATCAACTTTTCTCACACAGCTGTAACAAATAATCCTAAGATTTGTATGGAACCAGGAAAGACCCCTAATAGCCAAAGGAATGTTGAAAAAGACAACCAAAATTGGTAGCATTACAATTCCAAGTTCTATTACAAAGCTGTAATCATCAAGACAGTATGGTACTGACACAAAAACAGACACACAGATCAATGGAACAGAATAGAGAGCCCAGAAATGGACCCTCATCTCTATGGTCAACTAATCTTCAACAAAGCAGGAAAGAATATCCAATGGGAAAAAAGTCTCTTCGGGAAGTCTGGGTGGCTCAGTTGGTTAAGCGTCTGCCTCTGGCTCGGGGTCATGATCCCAGGTCCTGGGATCGAGTCCCTTGTCAGGCTCCCTGCTCAGTGGGGAGTCTGCTTCTACCTCTCCCTCTGCCTGCTGCTCCCCTTGCTATGCTCTCTTGCTTGCGCTCACTCACTCTTTCTCTCTCTCTCTCTCTGGCAAATAAATAAATAAATACTCTTAAAAAAAAAAAAAAGTCTCTTCAACAAATGGTGTTGGGAAAATTGGACAGCCACATGCAGAAGAATGAAACTGGACCATTTCCTTACACCACACACAAAAATAGACTCAAAATGGATGAAAGACCTCAATGTGAGACTGGGAGGGATGGGGTGGCTGGGTGAGAGACACTGGGGAGGGTATGTGCTATGGTGAGCGCTGTGAATTGTGCAAGACTGCTAAATCACAGACCTGTAGCTCTGAAACAAATAATACATTATATATTAAAAAAAAAAAAGAAGAAGAAGAAGATAGCAGGAGGGGAAGAATGAAGGTAGGGAAATCGGAGGGGGAGACGAACCATGAGAGACGATGGACTCTGAAAAACAAACTGATGGTTCTAGAGGGGAGGGGAGTGGGGGGATGGGTTAGCCTGGTGATGGGTATTAAAGAGGGCACGTTCTGCAAGGAGCACTGGGTGTTATACGCAAACAATGAATCATGGAACACTACATCAAAAACTAATGATGTAATGTATGGTGATTAACATAACATAATAAAAAAAATCAGGGGAAAAAAAAAGAATCCTAGAGGAGAACACAGGCAGCGACCTCTGTGACCTTGGCCGCAGCCACTTCTTGCTAGACATGTCTCCAAAGGCAAGGGAAACAAAGGCAAAAATGAACTATTGGGACTTCATCAAGATAAAAACTTTTGCACAGCAAAGGAAACAGTCGACAAAACCAAAAAAGACAACCGACAGAATGGGAGAAGATATTTGGAAATGTCTTATCAGATAAAGGGATAGTATCCAAAAGTTTATAAAGAACTTAACAAACTCAACACCCAAAGAACAAATAATCCAGTCAAGAAACAGGCAGAAGACATGAACAAACATTTCTGCAAAGAAGACCTCCAAATGGACAACAGACACATGAAAAAATGCTCAAAATCACACGGCATCAGGGAAATACAAATCAAAACCTCAATGAGATACCACTTCACACTGGTCAGAATGGCTAAAACTAACAAGTCAGGAAATGACAGATGTTGGTGAGGATGTGGAGAAAAGGGAACCCTCTTGCACAGCTGGTGGGAATGCAAGCTGGTGCAGCCACTCTGGAAAACAGTATGGAGGGTCCTCAAAAAGTTAAAAATAGAGCTACCCTACGACCCAGCAATTGCACTACTAGGTATTTAGCCCAAAGATACAAATGTAGTCATCTGAAGGGGCACCCGCACCCCAATGTTTATAGCAGCAATGTCCACAATAACCAAACTATGGAAAGAGCCTAGATGTCCATCGACAGATGAATAAAGATGTGGTGTATACATATACGATGGAAAATTATTCAACCATCCAAAAAAATGAAATCTTGCCATTTGCAACAACATGGATGGAACTAGAGGGTATTATGCTAAGCAAAGTAAGTCAATCAGAGAAAGACAATCATCATGATTTTACTCATGTGGGATTTAAGAAACAAAACAGAGGATCATAGGGGAAGGGAAGGAAAAAATAAAACAAGATGAAATCAGAGAGGGAAACAAACCATAAGAGACTCAATCATAGGAAACAAACTGAAGGTTGCTGGAGGGGAGACGGGTGGGGGGATGGGGTAATTGGGTGATGGACATTAAGGAGGGAATGTGATGTGATGAGCACTGGGTGTTATATACAACTGATGAATGACTGAACTCTACCTTTGAAACCAATAATACACTATATGTTAATTGAATTTAAATAAAATAAAATAAAAATAAAAAATAAAAAGCAAAAAAAATACTGAGCCTACTTTAGGCTGTATTTATATAGGCATATATTAACATGTTTCAAAAATAATATGAAATTCTTAAAATTCTGATATGTTCTAGTATGTTATCAGTCATCATTTTAAAACGTACATCACGGGGACACCTGAGTGGCTCAGTCGGTTAAGCGTCTGCCTGCGTCTCCTTCGGCTCAGGTCATGATCCTGGAGTCCTGGGATCGAGTTCCACATCAGGCTTCTTGCTCAGCAGGGAGCCTGCTTGTCCCTCTGTTGGCAGCTACCCCTGCTTGTGCTCTCACTCTCTCTCTCTGACAAATAAATATATAAAATCTTTTTAAAAAATAAAATAGGGATGCCTGGGTGGCTCAGTCATTAAGTGCCTGCCTTCGGCTCAGGTCATGATCCCAGGGTCCAACAACTGAGTCCCGCATTGGGCTCCCTGCTCAGCGGGGAGCCTGCTTCTCCCTCTGCCTGCTGCTCCCCCTATTTGTGCTCTCTGACAAATAAATAAATAAAATCTTTAAAAATAAATAAAATGTACATCACAAAAAATAGCCAAAGTTACTTGTTAATTGCATCATTTTTTTTTTTTTTTGGTATGTGTATTTGAACTCTTACCAGATCTTTGTGGCCATTTTAAAGTCTTTCATCATTTACAATTATTGTTTTACTCTGATGGTTTACAAAAAATGTTCATCCTCAAAGAGACTCATGAAAAAGGAATTTAGTAAGTACTCTAGAATATAGGTTCTTGAAAACTTTAAGATCATAACACTGCACTGAGAATTTCTAAAACTCTAATGGAACACTGACTGCTTTAATGTTTTGTTTCCAGATTTAAAGGACCCCTTTTATCCCCTCCTCTTGTTTAAGTAATCTAATAACTTAGAGCAATCTCATAGTAAAGTCTATCTTTGCAACAAGGACTGAAACATTTATCTATTTTCCCCTACTTGATCCCTTCAGAATTCTGAAACTCTTACTAAATATTCTTGATTTTCATGACAATGTATGTATTTCCGTAAGTTCAATGAGAATCTGTTCTCCTTGTAACAGTATGCCCTATGCACCTAGCCCCTACTTCCTTTGATCCACAGCTGATAAAAGGGAATATACTTCAGTTTTGCAAAAACATAATCAAATCCATAGAGAACAATCATACTTTGGTAGGACAATCTTTCCACAGTGCAGTCCTGGATGATGAAAGCATCAGATGTCAGAATCTGCAGCCTGGAGATTTCATCTATTGGAAAAGACATCTCCATAAAGAGTTTCTTCAAGGCCCTTATCAGATACTGTTAACCAACCCTTGTACCACCTTGTGCACCAAACTCCAAGGACAGATTCTTGGATTCATGTATCACATTTAAAGAACGCACCAAAGCCTGACTGGACCTGCACATCAACTGGTGTCCTGAAAGACTTCCAGGAGTTGAAGCACATGACAGAGGAAGGAGACCGCTTTTCCAAGATGAGTGAACCAGGCCTATACACTTTTTTCCTGCTGCTGCTTCTTACCTTATTTCTTGCTCCTTTTTTGGAAAGACTATGGTCTTACCCATATTCCTCAATCTACTGCAAGAGGGGGAAACCTTTCTGACTGCTGGATCCATCACCAGAAACTCCAATCTGTTCATGATGTCAGAGATTCCTTGGTCTTATCTGTAGGCAATTTCCCCAATGTGTTCCCCTGCACTCAAGAGTAATACAAATGGGCTAACTCCTTTTTGCAAGACTTTTAGAAAAGACCCCTTTAGTATGGGATGGTAGCTCACAGAATGTCATCCCAATTCTTCCGATCCCAACCAATGGGGCACGTGGGTGGCTCAGTCGGTTGGGCGTCTGCCTTCAGCTTGGGTCAGGATCCCAGGGTCCTGGGATCAAGGCCCACATCAGGCTCCCTGCTCAGCGGGGAGTCTGCTTCTCCCTCTCCCTCACGCCCTGCCTACTTGTGCTCTCTCTCTCTCTGTCAAATAAATAAATAAAATCTTTAAAAAAAAAAAAGAAAGAAAAGGTCAATCAAGATATTCCAGCTAATGCATGTATGAACAACCATACTGTAGCTGGAATCCTCTGCGCTTCAACTGGTTTCATTTTTGTCTACAGTAGATGGCATTTCCCATGGGCATACAAATGTTTATCTAGATAGCTGGCCAACTGGAGGTCAGTGCTTATTGGGACTTTTAACTGTCCCTGTCAATGTCCATAATAAATCATAAACCTGACATTGACTGACCCCATTAAACCTCCACAGCTGCCTTAAAAAGTAACTTGCAGGAGGACTATATGACTCCAGGTTTGCCTACACAAGTAGAGCTTTCTCCTCGGGATGGAGTAAGAGCCAAGGAATGCATCATCAGAAATCTCTCCCTAACTTTAGGAGAGTCACAGCCAAAGCAATAGCAGCCCAACAATGATCCCCTGAATCACTGGCTAAAGTAGTTTTGGATAATGACATAGTCCCTGATTACCTACTTGCTGAACAAGGAGGCATTTGTGCAATAGCAAATACCACCTGCACATGGCTAAATGCCTCTGGAGAGGTAGAAATTCAATTACACAAGATCAGGAAACAAGCCCATTGGTTACAACAAATTTCACCTAATGACTCCTGGTCTTTTGACCTATTTAGCTGGTTACCTTCAGGTTTGGGCTCTTGGTTTTCAGAGAAAGATCTTAATGTAAAGGGGAAAAAAATACAGAAACGTCATTTAAAATGGAGTCAGGAGGCCAGAAGGGGGTGCTCTCATGCCATACCATTCACTATAGCCCTTTGCAGACCCACCCTGCAGAGACTTACCCTGCATTCCCAATAGGGAGAAGCCAGAAGGATGAAGGAAAATTTCTTCCTTGCCTAGCAACAGCCCAGCCAGTAAAAGACTGTCACAACTCAGCCAACAAAAAGTCACTATGCTTTCAAACTCCCAGCTTACTCCAATGGGCTTTTTGTTTATAAAAGCCCCTCCCAATTTCCCTTCCTCTATAAAAGAGCATTTCTCTCATTTGTTCTCCAGACTTGCCTATGGTTCATGATGGCTTGCCTATCCCGATCTGCTATTCTGAATAAACCCATTTTGCTGGTGAAATAACTGGCTGTTTTATTTTCAAGGTTGACTTTATTCTAAAAGTGACCAAATAAACCTATAAAAGTAGGTTTGAGTTTTTTGAAAATTAAAATTTTTACTGTGATAAACTATATATGTCATAAAATTGGCCATTTATAAGTGTACAATTCAGTGGAAATAAGTACATACACAATGTTTTTAAGGAAGTTACTCTGATTTACATTTTTATAAAGTTTATTCTGATAATGTAAAGGATGGACTGGAGGAGAGGTTCAAGAACAGAGGTTAGAAGGAACAGAGCAATGTAAAAGATTTAAACCTAATTTACTGCTAGACTGTAAGCAAGAAGAGAATAGAGATAATATCTGATTTATTAACAACTATGTCGCCCAGGACCTAGCTCCATACCTGGCACACAATGAGCATCTGTTAAATGGAAAGTGATCTTTAAGTTTCTATAATTCTGAGAATGGAAGACGTGCATTCCCCATAGCATGTAACACCTTAACGATGATCAAAAACACTTTTTTGTAACATAGCATAACAAAGCATAACAATAAAGAGTAAAAATGAATGCTAGGAATAAGATTAGACACAGGAGGGTAGAAGCAGGACTATAAAATTAACCCATGCAGAAGAGTTTGGACTTCATCTCAAAGACAAGTCTATTAGGGTGTCTGGACATGGTTTTATGCAATCTCACAATGGCAGGATAGGTTAACAGTACTGCTTATTGTAAGTTAATTTAAAGAAAGAAAATTTTAGAAAGAATCGTGCAATATTTGTCCTTTAGTGACTGGCTTATTTCACTCAGCATAATGTCATCAAGATTCACCCATGTTGTAGCATGTATCAGAATTTCCTTCCTTTTTAAGGCTGAATAATATTTCATTGTATATATATAAAACATTTTGTTTATCCATTCATCCATCAACTGGGTTGCTTCCATCTTTTCACTAATGTGAATGCTACTACGAACATGGTTACAAATGAGTTGGTTTTAATTTTATAAAATGTATTTTTAAAAAAGAAACGAGGGGGGCGCCTGGGTGGCTCAGTCAGTTGAGCGTCTGCCTTTGGCTCAGGTCATGATCCCAGGGTCCTGGGACTGAGCCTTGCATCGTGCTTCCTGCTCTGCAGGAAGCCTGCTTCTCCCTCTCCTGCTCCCCCTGCTTGTGTTCCCTCTCTGGCTGTCTCTCTCTCTGTCAAATAAATAAATCTTTAAATAAATAAATAAAATCTTTAAAAAATAAAAAAAATTTAAAAAGAAAAGAAAAAATAACAGAAACAGAAAACCCTAAGTAATTCTAAACATCTAAAAGTATTAGTTCTCAGAAAACCTTAATCATCCAAGTTAGAAGGTAGAAACTAAATGGAAAAGTGGTAATTGACCTAATAGGTTCTATAAAAACCAATTTTAAACTGACAATAGAGAAAGCTGAGAAAAAATCTGATTTGTGCCAGAGAACCCCCTTAATGGCTCAGGAACTGCTGGCACCAAGTATATCTAGAAATAAGGATAAAGGTGGTGATAAAAACAAAAGTCTGTTTAAAAGGTAGACTGACACCCTCTCACATTCCCTCCACTGTTCCACACAACGCAACAGGTCCCTCTCCCACCTCACCAGATTAGAGGATTATACTATGAAAAAGGAAAAGAGGGAGGAGCCTGGGTGGCTTAGTCATTAAGCATCCAACTCTTGATTTCAGCTCAGGTCATGATCTCACGGTCATGGGATCAAGCCCCATATTGTCTCCACGTTCTTTGAGATGAAGTCCAAACTCTTCTGCATGGGTTAATTTTATTTAAAAAACAAAAAAACTGAATGGGAAAGCTGTTTTCATATGTACTAATAATATGAAAAGATCCCTAGGATATATTAAGCAAAAAAAGGTGTGGAGTGTAAGTCTGATATATCTTATGTAAGAGAGAATAAGAAATTATATTCATATTTGCTTGTGTTTGCATAAAGAAATCCCAGAATATACACAAAAAACCAATATATATAATTACTAACGGAGGAGGGAGTGGAGTGGGGAATGGAGTCACAGAAACAGGAGTGGTAGTTAAGTTTTCTAAGCGCATCTTTTTATGTTTGTATTACCTATTAAAAATAAAGTTAGAGGGCATCTGGGTGGCTCAGTTGGTTAACGGTCTGCCTTCGGCTCAGGTCATGATCTCAGCATCCTGAGATGGAGCCCCGTGAGTTCCCTGCTCAGTGGGGAGTCTGCTTGTCCCTCTCCCTCTGCCTCCACACCCCAACTCCTGGGCACGTGAGCACACTCTCTCTCTCAAACAAATAAATAAAATCTTAAGAAAATAATAATAATAAAGTTAGGGGTGCCTGGGTGGCTCAGTTGTTTTGAGCATCCAACTCTTGATTTTAGCTGAGGTCATGATCTCAGGATCATGGGATCAAGCCCTGCGACAGGCTCCCCACTCAGCCAGGAGTTGGCTTCTCTCACTCTCCCCATGCCCCTCCCTGTGTGTGCTTGTGTGCTCACTCTTCTCTCTCTCTCAAGTAAATAAATAAATCTTCTAATAAATAAAATTAGAGGGGGAAAAAGTGATCCAGTTTTAAAGACCTAAGAGAAATGGATTAGATAACTTCTCAAAGTCTCCTCCAACTCTGGAATGCTCTCATTCAAGAATTTCAGCTAAAAATCGATTAGTCATTTATAATGATTTATAATGTGTCTTCCCTGGAACTCCATGCTCTGGTCACTTTTTTATACCTTTTAACTCTATTTTTCCCAAGTAACTACATTTATCACATATATTGTTTTAGGTATTATATATTTCTTTCCCTATAAAATGTAAATTTCTTAAGCTAATGCTCTACCAAATCACTTGACAGCATAGCAGTTTTACACAAACATTTGTTAAACTAGGGACGCCTGGGTGGCTCAGTTAATTAGGCATCTGCCTTCAGCTCAGGTCATGACCCCAGGGTCCTGGGATCTAGTCTGGAGTCAGGCTCCTTGCTCAGTGGGGAGCCTCCTTCTCCCTCTGCCTGCTGCTCCCCCTGCTTGTGCACTCTCTCTCTCTGTCTGACAAATAAAATCTAAGGGGAAAAAAAAGAATAAATATTTTATTTAAAAAAAATTTGTTAGGGGCGCCTGGGTGCCTCAGTCGTTAAGTGCCTGCCTTTGGCTCAGGTCATGATCCCAGGGTCCTGGGATTGAGCCCCACCTCGGGCTCCCTGCTTCACGGGAAGCCTGCTTCTCCCTCTCCCACTCCCCCTGCTGTGTTCCTTCTCTCGCTGTCTCTCTCTGTCAAATAAATAAATAAAATCTTTTAAAATAAATAAAAATAAAAATAAAAAAATTTGTTAAACTAAAATAGTTACCAAGAACTTCCCATGTGCCAGGCACTCTTCTAAATGCTTCACATTTATTAACTAATTTAATCTCCACAATAACTCTATATGATAGTTCCTATTACCTTATTTTATAAATAAGGAAATTGAAGCATAGAGAGCTCAAATAATTTGTCCAAAGTCAATGGCCAGTGCTAAAACATAAAACCCAGACTATGTGCTCTTAATCACTAGCTCTACTGTTTAGTTTTAAGGCTCCAAAACCAGGTATGGAAAACATTCTTCTTGATTGCCCTAACTTGCAACATGACGCTCCATGGTACAAATGGCTTAATATCACCTAACAACAGTTCTTAAAGTGTGGTCCATGGACTGCCAGGATTCCCAGGACCCTTCAGTGGGGTGTCAAACCATTTTCATAATATTAAGATGTTATTTGGCGGGGCACCTGGGTGGCTCAGTCGTTAAATGTCTGCCTTCGGCTCGGGTCATGATCCCGGGGTCCCGGGATCGAGCCCCATGTCGGGCTCCCTGCTCAGCGGAAGGCCTGCTTCTCCCTCTCCCACTACCCCTGCTTGTGTTCCTGCTCTCACTATCTCTCTGTCAAATAAATAAATAAAATCTTAAAAAAAAAAAAAAGTTATTTGGCTTTTTTTCACTCTCATTCTCTCATGAGTATACAGTAGTGTTTCTAGAGTCTATATGATATGGGATATTACAATTGATTGAATGTAGAAGGATCTATGAGAATCCTGATGTCTTCTAGTAAGTGAAAGACATTAAAGAGATCTGCAGGGGCGCCTGGGTGCTCAGTCAGTTAAGCATCTGCCTCCAGCTCAGGTCATGGTCCCGGGGTCCGGGGACTCTGCTCAGTGGGAGCCTGCTTCTCCCTCTCCCTGCCGTTCCCCCTGCTTGTATCCTCTCTCTCTGTCAAATAAATAAATAAAATCTTAAAACAAAACAAAACTTAAAAAAAAAAAGATTGTAAATATGTAAAGCAATGCCACTCTCACTAAATTTTTGTTTGGAAAGTCGTTCTTTCATGTAATGGATTTAATACTATTATTTTTAAATGAATTAAAAAATTTTAAATGTTCACTTTCAATACAGTAAATATTGATATAAACCATATAAACAGAGCTCTTTAGGGGCCTCAACAATTTGTAAAAGCATAACAGGTGACGGGATCTTGGGAAGAAAAAGTTTAAGATCGCTCATCTAGCCAATCTAAACTGTTCAGTACTCCTGGTCTCCGATGGTAAGACACATTTTCCCTACCTACCATGTTTTAATTCAAAAAAACTGATGTAAAAAGGGTACCATAAAGTGAAAAACAGTACTAGGCCAGGTATGTGCTTCTACCTGAGATTACATTTCCTAATTTGTAAACCTATTTTGTAACATTTGTTTGTAGTAATATCTTCTACTATAAACCATGAATGGCATTCCTAAAAGTTCCTCTGCATTTCAAGACAGTAGCCAGAGGTTGCAACAAAAGAGATTTCTCAAGGAAACTTCAGATTTAAACTATATACTTCAGGGGCATCTGGGTGGCTCAGTCTTTAAGCGTCTGCCTTTGGCTCAGGTCATAATCCCAGGGTCCTGGGATGAGCCCCGCATCACGTAGGGCTCCCTGCTCCGCGGGAAACCTGCTTCTCCCTCTCCCACTCCCCCTGCTTGTGTTCCCTCTCGCTGTCTCTCTCTCTCTCTCTTTCAAATAAATAAAATCTTAAAAAAAAAAACTGTATACTTCAACACGCCTTTATTAAACCAGGTATACTACTGAAATATAAAGAAACCCTAAGAATTTGTAAAAAGATTACCAAGACTGATGTCATTAACGCAGTCTAAAGCTTCATATACTGAAACAACTCATCTTTGTTACAGAGACAGAACCTTAATTTTTGATAAGGTAAATAGAAGTCTACTAAACTCCCAATCAGTTCCTTGAACATGTCTTTAATGTCATTTGACATATTTTTAGCTGCTATAGTAATAAAAAATAATTTAACAATATCTTTAAACAAAACTAATTTTGCTCAACTCAAAAAAATAAGTACAAAATCCTGGTTCTATTTTTTTAAGCAAAATGGAAAGAGCTATAAATTATTGGGTTCCCTGCCCCCTCTAGTATCTAGAGTATCCCTGCATACAATCAAATAATGTAAATATAAAATGTTATTGTTAAACTATTAAGAACATAAGGGTAAAAACATAGATTTCACCACAGCAAAGACTGATAAAGACTACCAGCTTTGGTTCCTAGTAGATTCAACCACCACTCATTTACAAAAATATTTCTGAGTACCTACTATGAGCCTGGTATGCTAGGCACTGGGGATACAATGAACAAAAAAATAAGTTATAATCTTCATGGGACTTGCATTCTGCTGTAAGACAAACACAAGCACACACACGTAAGAATTATAAATGTGGTAAATGCTTTGCCACAGATTAGTTTTTGAAAGCTGAATTGTGGAATTCTAAAACCTAAAAATAAATAATTCATGAAGAGTTACATCAAGATGATATGGGTTCTACAGATCTTTACTAATGCATAAGAAAACTACAGACACTGCCCATGAAAACAAAGATCAATCTTTCATTGTCAAAGCTAGCAGATGGCATTACTTGGCAATATAGTAGCCTTAAAAGATAATTGACCTTACAGTTCCACAGAGTTAAAAAGCATGTAAACACAATCCTTAAAAAAACCTCTAAGAGGAGCCTAAAGAGGCACAACTAAATGTAATGTGGTATCCTGAATTGAATGCTAAAACAAAAAAAAACAAAAAAAAAGATAAAAACTAAGGAAATGTCAATAAACTATGGACTTTAGTTAATAATAACATCAATATTGGCTCACTCATTATAACAAATGTAACATACTAATGTTAAGATGTTAAGAATACTGAGGAATGCTGGGGGAACTGGGTGGGGCTGTGTGGGAACCCTCTGCACGATCTTCTCAATTTTCTGTAAACCTAAAACCATTCTAAAAAATAAAGTCCATTAAAAAAAAATCTAACCCATAACTTCGGGGTGGGGGTGGGGGCGGGGGGGAGACGGGGGGTGTTGTCAAGACTTAAAATAAAAAATGAGAAGCCACCAAACTCTGCAATGTGAATTAAAACATAAATACTCAAAGAATTCAAAAGAAACCTGCAGATATTGAAGTTATCACTACTCATACTAAAATCTTCCTAGGACAGGGGCACCTGGGTGGCTCAGTCGTTAAGCGTCTGCCTTTGGCTCAGTCATGATCCCAGGGTCCTGGGATGAGCCCCACATCCGGCTCCCAGCTCTGCGGGAAGCCTGCTTCTCCCTCTCCCTCTCCCACTCCCCCTGCTTGTGTTCCCTCTCTCGCTGTGTCTCTCTCTATCAAATAAATAAATAAAATCTTTAAAAAAATAATAATAATAAAATAAAATCTTCCTAGGACAGAGATTAATGGATTTGTCATGCAAACTAAATAGCTCTGCATTACAACATAAGGCCAGCAATAACATCCCTAGAGTGTACAATAAGCACTTTAGATCCTATTTATCAATAATGACCAATACACTATATTTTATGCACGGCATTGTCCTGAAATTGCCATAAAATAGCTAGACTGGGATCACCCTCATAGGTCTTACCAAGTTACGTCAAGAAACAAGCTTATACTTGCTTCAGGAAAATTCATAAGCAAAGAGGAGACTATATTTTTCCTTGGTAGGGAGGGAGGCGGTAAATATATATTGAAAAGAGAAAAATGATTTCTCAGCTCCACTGGAAGCAATTTTGCAACTAATGTTAACCTATTTTAATGCCATATATATTAGTATAAACAGTTCAAGGCAGTAGTAAAAGCTCTGAATTTATAAGTTATCTGCTTTCCAATCAAAAGAAATTGTCTTCTCTACAGCCTAACCTAAGGTACCTAGCAGTTAACTCAGTGTCTGATGACTTGGGAAGAACTAACCTCTCGATGTCTGAATTTTAAAGAGGGTCATGAAAAGTGTGAGAAAAACAAAGGAGGACGATAATCTCTACATTGTCCAGTGCCAACTTTCATAATTCAGCATAAAACTGGAATCATCACAAGAAATAATTTTAGAGAAAACCATCACAAAACTAGGATCTTGTATATAATACAAAGTAAGCAATAAGCAACATCAGAAGCCTGACCAGGTAAGATCATTCCACTCATCACATACTATGGAATATTAAGCAAAAAGGGTCATTTAGCCGAAACGGTATTACATACTGAAATCTAATTTAAGATAACTAGATGATCAATCTATTCTACTCTACTCCATTACTCTCTAGCCCCAAAGGAAATCCTACAAAACAAAGATGTTCGTTATTCTCAGGCCTTCTCTCACAGGAATCCTAAATATACAATTGGAAAACACTAAGAAAAGGAATAATTAACATTTCTTCGGTAATTCCTGTTTGCACCACCATAAAGAAAATTAGACACTGCTTCATGTTCAAAGGAGAAAAAGGAGAGGTGAGATGTGAAAAATTCCAAGTAAAACGATCATGACATAGCATCTGGCAGAGATCGGGAAAGCATCAACAGTGCCAAAAGAATTGTCAGGGATCAAAGTCATGAGAAGAAAATGAGGTTTTTCCGATAAGCCACAGCCTAACCCAAGAAGCAAAAATCGCCACTGCCGCCGCCACCCCTTACTCCCCAACCACTCCATCCTCAAGTCGCCTCCAATAGACATATACCCTCCATAACCCAAACTAATTCCCCACCCAAGTGAAAACAATCCAAGAATTTCTACGACCCCCCCACTTCCCACCTCCCACAAGATCCGCACTTCCCAAGGCCAAGCCTCCAGGGAAAACAACGCCCTAATCCCCCCACCCTCCTTGTCCAAGGTTGAAGACGGTCGGTTCCCCGGAGTGGGGCTTCCCGGGGTGGGCCTTCTTAGAGCTGACGAACTGGGATAAAAGCCAAGAATAGGGTGGGGCTCCAGAAAGGGGGCTACGGTTGGTGAGACGACGGGACCGGAGGAAGAAAGGGATGGACAGCAGGCTGGGGCTGGGCGGAGTGAGGACTGGGGGGTGCAGATCGACGGGCGAGGCCCGGGCTGTGGGAAAAGGAGACGTCGGAACCAGGGACGGAAGGATCAAAATCTGACCGACGGATCAAGACGAAAAGGAGCTGGTGGCTAAGAGGGGTCGGCAAACACCAGGCAGGGCTGTGGGCTAGCACGGAGCGCGAACGCGAGGCGGGTAGACAGCCTTCGCGGACAGAAGGCCCGCACTGGGGGCGGTGCGGGGAAGCCGAGGCCAGCTGCCAGGAGTGGGGGAGCCGCGCACTCACCGCTCTGCTCCCCCAGGAACACCAGCTTGAATTTCCTCAGCGGATTCCCGAAGTCTCCGCCCGCGGACATGATGGAGCCGGAGGAGCTGCCGCCGCCTCAGCCCAGACACCTCTCGGACCGACGCTGCTCCAACCGGTTGACGAAAAAGGCGAGAGGAAGGACCGGTGCCAAGCTCTCTCGGACCCTTTAGGGCCCGGCGGCGGAGCAAGGCTGCAGGGCAGGACTCCTCCCTACAGACAGGCAGCGGTCGCCGCCGCCTCCCCGCAGAGTCGCCTAGCACCGAGCGAGGCCCGCGGCTGGGAAAGGAAGGATGGCGGTGTCGGAAGCAGCCAGGGGTGTGCTCGAGGTTCCCGAGGCTAGCGCCGATCCCCTCTCAGCACCCGGCACCGAGACTGGGGTGAGAGAAGCGGAAGGTGGCGGGACTGGAGCCGCAGACGCGTCTGGGACCTCTCACGCGCAGCGCCTCAGCTCTCACAGCTGCCGCCGCCGCAGCCCAACCTGCTGAGTGCGCGAGCCTCTGGCGCGGCGCGCGGCGAGCCCGGGCGCGAGCGTGCCCCCCGCCGGCCGCCGGCGTGCGTGCGTGCGTGCGCGTGCGCGCCACAAGCCGGCGCCTTCCTGGTTTAGCTTGCTTTCCCGGCTCCTCCGGCGCAACAGAGACCAGGGCAGGTTAGGTTGCCACGCGAGTCTGGAGAAGCAAGGAGGAGGTGGGGCGGAACCCTGGGAAGGGCTGTGGGTGGAATAAGGAGCACTTACGTCACTTACGTGAGAACCAATCGGAGGAAGCCAAGGGCGGGCGGGGATGGCAGTGAGGTGGCAACCCGAGAGCGCGCGCGCCACTTGCGCGGCGGAAAGCGTCGCACTGTGACTGCCATGCCAAGTGTGGCACGTCGCAGCCGGAGGGGAGGGGAGGAGAAGGGAAAGGAGGGGGGGAGGAGGCGGGGCTGGCACGTAGGTTGAATTGACCCCAGCACTGTGAGGGTGTGGTCCGATAGCCTTAAGGTGTGTACTCTGTTCCTTTTTTCCAAAGCCCTCAGCCCTTTCTCGGTCTCCTTAAATGCGCCGTTCACCCGTGCACTAACCCACCTACTCCATCTTTTTTCTTATCATAATTCCTCACACGATATCTTACTAGGTACATTGTCCACTGTTGCTCCCAGGAGTTTCATAACTACCAGAAGCAGAGCCTCTACATTTTTGCAGATGAGGAAATCTAAGCTCAGAGGAAGGAAATGACTTAGAAAATCCACAAAGCCATAAAGTGGAACCTAGGTTTTGTCTTTTCCCGCATTGAACCTCGGCAACCTCTTTATTGGATAAGCCCATCCACTTCCCTGATCTGATCTGGCTAGGTCTGTTATCAGCCTTTGTTACTCTGATGTAGACAATTGTAGGTGACGCCCACCTTCCACTGTGCAAGAAAAGGATTTAGACATCGTGTAAACCAAACCCTTCATTTCACAGATGGTGAAGCTGAGGTCCAAGTAGCTATGCAAAAACGTCACACAACAAAGTAGAGGTAGAGCCTGACCTTGAGCCCAAATGTGGGGGGAGAGGATATTTTAAAGATCACCTTTTCCTCCTAGAGCGGGGCTTCTGAATCTCTTATCGGTGGACCTCCCTTAAATTAGACATCTGAAGCATGTGCATTTTTCTGTGAAGAGAATCCATAACTTTCATCAGATTTTTCAACCCAGTTTATGACCCAAAAAATGAAGGTTAATGTCACAGCCAAGAGGAACCGAAGGAGACATGGCAACTAAGTGTAATGTAGATATAAACGTGACAACTCGGTGTAGGTTTTAAGCTGAATGGGATCCTAGAAGAGAAAAAAGACTTTAGGAAAAAAAAAAAACCTGAATGAATATGGACTTTAGTAATTACAGTGTATCGATATTGGTTCATTAAGTGTAACAAATGTATCATACTAACATTAGTAATAAAGGTAACTGGGGAAGGAGAGGTTATATGAGGACTCCATTTTTCTGTAAATTTAAAATTTACAGAAAATTTAAAATCTAAAACTTTTAAAAAATAAACTATATTAATAAAAGATAAATAAAAGATTAAGAATCACCAAATTAGAGAATTCGGCACCCACACCTCACCATACTATGGGACAGCATCCAAAAAAGTAAGTCTGTCCTTGATGAGGACACTTCAAAAAACTAGTATCAATAAAAAGTGGTGGGTGACAACCTGGCTGTCTCAGTCGGTAGAGCATGTGACTCTTGATCTCGGGGTTGTGAGTTAAAGCCCCATGTTAGGAGTAGAGATTACTTAAAAAAAAAAAAACTGTCAAAAATACTTCTGGGGCGCCTGGGTGGCTCAATTGGTTAAACATCTGACTCTTGATTTCAGCTCCGTTCATGATCTTAGGGTTGTGAGATCAGTCAGCTTCAGGCTCTGCACTGGGCATGGGACCTGCTTGGGATTCTTTCTCCCTCTCCTTCTGCCCTTCCCCCCTGCTCATGAGCCCGAGCTCCCGCTCTCTCTCTCTCAAAAAAAAAAAAACACCTCCCAAGTTAATGATAAAATAAATCCTTACATTTGTGTATAGTGTCTTACCATTCACACAACACATTTATATACATTTGCTTATTATTTGGGAGTTATTATTTACTTAGCTATAGAAATGGCAGGATCAAGCAAGTACCTTCTCAAACCCAGGGATGAACTGTGGAACTAGAATTAAGGAGAAGAATAAATTAAAGGGAGCTTTCTCATGAAAGCTTAAAATACTATCTATTCTGGCCTATCAAGACAATAGCTATATCCCCAAACCTCCTTCTCTATCAAAATTTACTCACTTCTGGTTCCTCTCAACCAAGTGGCAAAAGGATTTTGGAACATGTATCTAAAATGAACAAAAAGAAAAAAATAAACAAGAAATGAAATAAAATGGTAAAAACCTGAGTCATGACATGGACATTTGTGTGTATGTGTGGGGTTTTTTTAACATTTTATTTTATTTATTTATTTGACAGAACGAGAAAGAGCACAAGGAGGGGGAGCAGCAGAGGGAGAAGCAGGCTCCCTGCTGAGCAAGGAGCCCCATGTGGGACTCAATCCCAGGACCCTGGGATCATGACCCGAGCCAAAGGCAGTCACTTAACCAACTGAGCCACCCAGCTGCCTCTTAATATCTGATTTTAAAAGTAGGTTGTCAGGTCTGATTAGGCCCTCCCCACCAGTAACTCAAAACCCTGCCACACACAAAGAGCAGCCCATACCAAGAGAATATTTAAAAAGAAAACCTCTTGTAAACATAAGTGAGTGGCCATTTTTTCTTTCTGATGTATACCAGGTTTTCATTATATTCCCTAAAATAGCTTTTAAAGTAACATCCGAGGATTGGAGCTATAATTACTTTGTACTTCCTCCAGAACTTTATGAATCAATTCCTCCCTGTTGCTTTGGTCTCTGTAGTCACTTAGACAGGTGATGCTTTTCCTATCATTTTGAAGAGAAGTGTGGTATAATCCACCTCTTACCTTAGATATTTTAATGTTTTAAGCTAACATTTTTCATTGACACAGATAACAGCCTCACTCTCCTCTGAAGCTGCACTCACATTTGCCCAGTATTCTGTATAAGTCATATGTTTTGCCTTCAGAGATCTAATGGTCTAAAAATTGTATATTAAGTGCTCTAGGGTTCATCAAATGGAGAAATTACCTAGGGGAAGGAGGAGTTAAAGAGGCCTTTTTCAAGAGCACTTTCACTAACACTTTCACTTCCATGGTTTCCTATACACTATTCTCTTTACCTTGAACACTTTCCCCTCCCTTTCTCTCTCCAATTCCTACTCATTCCTAGGTATCATCTTTAAAAAGTCTTCAAGTAGACTTCTCTGTCTGCTTCTATCCCCACCAACAGTGTCAATACCCCTGCCTGTCCTCTGCTTGTACCTTATTCTTCCTCATCACTTAATTGTTATTGTTAATTGTCAGTGTTCCCCACCTGACTGTAAGCTCCATGAGGTCAGAGCTCATGTTTTGTATCTCCAACAATTGCAGAGTGCTCGACATAGTAAGCATGCAACAGATACTTGCTGAACAAATGAAATAAATGGGAGGCATTATTTTTTAGCTTTCATCAAACGATGAATGAGATATGGGCATGTGAAGATGGAAGGGTAAGAGCATTTTGGAGAAAGAGAACATCACTTAAAATCACATTATGTAAATTGATACTACATTTTTTAAAAAAGATTTTATTTATTTATTTCACAGAGAGAGACACAGCGAGAGAGGGAACACAAGCAGGGGGAGTGGGAGAGGGAGAAGCAGGCTTTCCGCAGAGCAGGGAGCCCGATGCGGGGCTCGATCCCAGGACCCTGGGATCATGACCTGAACAGAAGGCAGATGCTTAGGGCGCCTGGGTGGCTCAGTTGGTTAAGCGACTGCCTTCGGCTCAGGTCATGATCCTGGAGTCCCTGGATCGAGTCCCGCATCGGGCTCCCTGCTCGGCAGGGAGTCTGCTTCTCCCTCTGACCCTCCCCCCTCTCATGTGCTCTCTCTCATTCTCTCTCTCAAATAAATGAATAAAATCTTAAAAAAAAAAAAAAAAAAAAAAAGAAGGCAGATGCTTAATGACTGAGCCACCCAGGTACCCCTGATACTACATTTCTAAACACCACTTATGAAAAAGATGCTCAGAACAGACTGTGACTAAAAATTGAGAGATGACAGCTTTGGCAACTCCAAATCAAAAGTATCTAGAACAGTTTTCTTTAACCAATTTAAAAGGGATTGTTAATTTGAAGCCCATGAGAGTTTCCAGGAAGCTACCCCACAGAAATTGTAATATAGTTGTAGCTTGTTGTTCTACCCAGAGAGACACAAGGTTCTTTAGGGAGGACTGAGATTTCATCTTATTCCTTGTGTCAGACACTCTTGGTTGCCTATCTAACAATACACACACAACACACACACACCTCCACAATATATATTGGAAATGACAGATAATTTTCTAGCTTCCCTTCAGCTAAGCTAAAGACACCTAACTTGATTTGAGCCAGAAGGAAATGTGCCAGAGACTTCTGAGATAAAGTTTCTTCCCTGATGAAAAGAGATAGATGAGGGAAAACTGCCATTCTTCCACCATTAGATGTGGTTATATAAGGGCATGATATCTAGAGCTAAGGCATCTTATGAATACTGACATATAATCCTTAAGAAAAAACCAACCCGTTGATGATGGCTAAGCTAAAATACACCATTGAGCCACTGTACCAAACCTGGAAATGGTCTTCCTCTGATTTCTTTTTAACAAAATAATAAATACCTTTGTACTTAATAATGTCTTCATATGTCTCTGTCATTGTTACTTGCAGCTGAAAGCATCTGACATTCTCATCTTTAGATCTCTTAAAACATCTCACACAATTCCCTGAACGTTAGTTACTCAATACTGTCTGTGTGTATACATAATATAGTAATAGTTATCAAACTGGAACTGCCTTTTTCTGTTTACTACTCCCTAAAAAGGATTTATTACTCTTAGAGAGGCAGGAAATCAATAGAAGGAGAAAACTGCCCAGGTAAAAGGATTGGAATCATATTGCTCATATTTGAAGCAAATAATAGCTCTGGCAGGAATTCAAGTTCCATCAAATGTGAAGCCCTTCTAACCCACTCTGCAGGTTATTATAATCATCACTGCTAAAAATAATAGTGGGTCAATATAGAAAGCATAAAAATGATAAATGCTCAATAATTCAAGGTGACCAATTAAATGAACACAATTAACACAAGGTATGTTTATGCAAGTCTCATTTTTAAAAGACAACGAGAAAAAGAAAGAAAGAGGAGGAGGGAGGCATCATGTCAAAACCAGTTTTCCAAATACCCTGACCTACAAAGATGTGCCATGGGAGAAGTATAAAGGTTATTCAATCAAGGTGGAGGAGAAGATGGTAAAACCTCAATGGAATTGTCCTTCCTGTGATTATAGCCAATTCATAAGCCAAGTCAGAAGATATTTTTTGCTACCGATTAATCTACAGAATCTATTTTTGATGATTCCATTTTGTTCCGTTCATATGAATCATGGTCCTCGTTATGAATAATGCGATTTCTCAGAGCCTTAGATGTGGGGTGCTACTTCCAGGCTTTGAAATTGCAGTGGGGGAAGAGGTTGCTTCTTTCTATGCCAGTGCAGAATGTGTAATACCTGAAACATTGCTGGAGCTCTCCTCTCCCTGGTACTGTCTCCCCCACGAGTAATAAAGTCTCCTCCAAGATGTACAGAAGAATGAATCATTCTACTTGCCGCTAAGAGAGAATCACTCTCAGAGTAGAAGAGAACGACTGCTTCTCCTGCTGTTTATGTAAAGAGCAGAGCATCTTAGGACAGAAAAGTGGGACCAATACTGTTTGCACTGAAAGGCCAACAGACTGCACAGCCAAATTGTAACTTGCCTAAGATGCCAGGAAAAACCATCTTTTCATGAGAATTTCTTCAGATTTTTGAATAGTACAAAGTGATCAGGACTTTATTTCATATAAAAATCAAAAGATAACAAAGTCATTACAGTAGTGTGTAGCTGAAACTATCCAGTGAGATAATAAGCCACATCATTTGGGAAAATTAAACAAATTTCCAGTTACAGGATGATAGACTAAAGATGTTTCTACTTCCTTCCTTTTCTGAAATTCTCCAAAACAAAAATAAAAAATAAAAATGCAAGCTCTGGCTTTGACATCTCTAACCCAGAGCCATCATATTTTAAGTTGGGAGACAAAAGACAGACCAGTGGTGACTGACTAAACGGAGCGCAGAAAGTGTTCACTGAAGAGGAAAGTAACAAGGAGCAAGCCAAACTGAACCCCAGAAAGGCTCAGGAATGTGAAGTACCAGGTACTACAGAAGGACGAGGTAAGGAAAGGGGCCAAAAACAAGGGAATTGTATCAAAGACTATATAAATAGTAGTTATAAACCCACCCGTCTCTATGGAGGAATTACATGCAAGAGGTTCTAGGCTCAATAACCGGGCATAGCGGAGGACCCGGGTGAGACACTGCCAGAAGATGGGGATTGATAACCAGTGCTCTCTCCCCAAGCACCTTTCATAACACTAGCAGTGTCTTATATGCCCCCCCAAAAGACTGAAAGATAAGCTGAAACATCCCAGAGAAAGGACCTGTAAATTTTTAATACAGAGGTGGCTTCAATAAAAAAGCCAGTTTACCACCAAACCATCCTATAATGAACCCTTCTAATCAGTAAATGCCACCCACTCACATTGAGCTTCCAATTAGTTTGATGTCTTCTATTAAATGTGAACAAAATTAAAGGTTTCCCATATATTTGATAAAAGTCTCCAATATGAAATAAGGAAAATAAAACAAATAAACCAGCAAGAAATAAATAGGAAAGTCTGTGATGAGAGAAAAGCATTGCATAAGTATGAAGGAAGAATGAGATCATATTTTTTAAAAAGGAACACTGAAACAAAAACAGCCTTTCTTGGAAATTAAAATTATTACAACCAAATTTTAAAAACACAATAAAAGAGGGACACCTGGGTGGCTCAGTTAGAAGAGCATGCAACTCTTGATCTCAGAGTTGTGAGTTCAAGCCCCATGTGGGGTGTAGAGATTACTTAAATAAAAATAAAACTTGAAAAGAAAAGAGGGGCACCTGGGTGAATTTTGAATGATGAAGGACTTGAGGAGACATTTCTTTGAAGAAGATATATGGATGGGGGCACCTGGGTGGCTCAGTTGGTTAAGCTCCCAACTCTTGGTTTCGGCTCAGATCATGATCTCATGGGTCATGGTCTCATGGATCATGAGATCAAGGCCTGTGTTGAGCCCCATATTAGGCTCTGTGCTCAGTGGGGAGTCTGCTTGAAGATTCATTCCCTCTGCCCCTCCCCCAACATGTGCTCACTTGCTTGCTCTCTCTCAAATAAATAAACAAATCTTAAAAAAAAAAATTAAGGTACGCCTGAGTGGCTCAGTTGGTTAAGCGTCTGCCTTCGATTCAGGTCATGATCCCAGGGTCCTGGGATCAAGCCCCACGTTGGCTCCCTGCTTAGTGGGGAGCCTGCTTTTCCCTCTCCCTCTGCCTGTTGCTCCCCGTGGTTGTGCACTCTCTCTCTGTCAAATAAATAAACAAAATCCTTTAAAAAATGTTTATAAAAGTAAATAATAAAAATTTTTTTTTTTTTAAAGATTTTATTTATTTATTTGACAGAGAGAGACACAGCAAGAGAGGGAACACAATCAGAGAGAGTGGGAGAGGGAGAAGCAGGCTTCCCGCGGAGCAGGGTGCCCGATGCGGGGCTCGATCCCAGGACTCTGGGACCATGACCTGAGCTGAAGGCAGACGCTTAACGACTGAGCCACCCAGGCGCCCCAATAATAAAAATTTTTTTAAAAATTAAGATTATAGAGCCCCAAACTGAAACTACTGAGTCAAAATCTCTGAAGGTATGACTTAGAAAACTAGTTTTTAACAGGTCTAACAAGTGGAATTTTATGCACCCTAAGTTTGAGAATCAGTCTGTTACTCCACACGTTATGTCCTAGTTTGTCAATTAAACTGTAAGCTATTCAAGGTAGGTGTGTGCCTTATGCATATAATGTACTTCTTGGGTTTTGTTTTGTTTTTTAAAGATTTTATTTATTTACTTGACAGAGATAGACACAGCGAGAGAGGGAACACAAACGGGGAGTGAGAGAGGGAGAAGCAGGCTTCCTGCTGAACAAAGAGCCTGATGCGGGGCTCGATCCCAGGACCCTGGGATCATGACCCGAGCTAAAGGCAGACGCTTAACGACTGAGCCACCCAGAAGCCCCACACTTCTTGGGTCTTATATGTATTTGGTGGTCAGAAAAATATGCTAAGAATGGAATACTGAATCTATGTGCGTGGCAATATACATAAAATTAGTTAAATAAATACCATCAGCAATCTCTAGAACTTATAATCTTTACTTGACCACATCATTTACTCCTATATTAAGAGGGCATACATTTAAATGTGGAGTTGAGCCAATATTAAATATTTACATAAATTATTATTAATTAAGACAAAAATTGTTACTAGAGACAAAAAAAGTATTTTTTATAATGGTAAAGCATCAACTCATCAAGAAGATATAACACTAATATGAATATATAGACCTAATGATACATGAAACTTAAAAATACATGAAGCAAAAACTGACAGAACTGAACGGAGAAATAGACAATTCAACAATAATAGTTGGAGACTTTAATACCTTACGCTTGATCTCTCAGTCGTGAGTTTGAGCCCCATGTTGGGTGTAGAGATTGCTTAAATAAATAAAGTTAAAAAAAGAGAGAGTGAGAGCAAAGACTCAAATTACTAAAATCAAGGTATGGGGTGCCTGGGTGGCTCAGTAAGTAAAGTGTCTGCCTTCAGCTCAGGTCATGATCCCAGAGTCCAGGGATGGAGCCCTGCATCAAGCCCTGCATCAGGCTCCCTGCTTAGTGGGGAGCCTGCCTCTCCCTCTCCGTCTGCCCTTCCCCCTGCTTGTGCTTCCCCTGCCAAATAAAGAAATAAATAAAATCTTTAAAAAAAATTAGGGTGGGAGCGCCTGGGTGGCTCAGTCGTTAAGCGTCTGCCTTCGGCTCAGGTCATGATCCCAGGGTCCTGGGATCGAGCCCTGCATTGGGCTCCCAGCTTGGCAGGAAGCCTGCTTCTCCCTCTCCCACCCCCACCCTGCTTGTGTTCCCTCTCTCGCTGTGTCTCTCTCTGTCAAATAAATAAATAAAATCTTTAAAAAATAAAAATAAAAAAATAAAAAATAAAAAAAATTAGGGTGAAAGAGGAGACATTATTACCAATAATACAGAAATCAAAGTGATTATACAGGACTACTATGAACAATTACATGACTATAAATTAGATAACTCAGATGAGATGATCAAATTCAAAAGCAAACAAACACAAACCCATGAACTACAAAAACTGACCCAAGAAGAAAATCTGAATACATCTGTAACAGATGAAAAGAAAGAATTGGTAATTAAAAAACTTTCCAGGAATTGGATGACTACACTGGTGAATTCTACCAAACATTTAAATTTGAATGAATACTAATCCTTTAAAAATTCTTTCAGAAAGTAGAAGATGAGATAACACTTCCCAACTCGTTCTATGAGGCCAGTATTAACCTGATACTGAAACTACACAAAGACATCAAAAGAAAAAAAGAGGAAACTACAGACCAATACTCCTTATGAATACAGACACAAAATGCCTCAAGAATATACTGACCTACCTAATCCAGAAGCATGTAAAAAGGATTATGCACCATGACCAAGTGATATTTATCCTAGGAATGCAAGCTATGGTGTGTCAACATGTGAAAATTATGAATATATCATACGAACAGAACAAAACACAAAAATGCATGATCATCTCGAAAGACACAGAAAAAACATCTGACAAAATCCAACACTGTTTCATGAGAAAAATAGTCAGCAAACTAGTAGTAGGCGGGAACTTCCTCAACCTGACAAAGTACATCTATGAAGACCCCAAAGCTAACATCATACATACTGAAAGACAGAACAAGAACGGGAACAAGGATGTCCACTCTCACCACTTGTATTCAACTTTGTATTTGAGGTTCTAGTCAGACCAAGTAGGGAAGGAAAAGAAATAAAAGGCATACAGATTGGAAAGGAAAAAAATACCTCTTTTTGCACATGACGTGATCATGTATATATAGAGTTCTAAGGCTTCACACAAACACACACACACACACAGTTAGAAATAATAATAAATTAGTTCTATAAGGCTTCAGAATACAGGGGCACCCGGGTGGCTCATTCAGTTAAGTGTCTGCCTTCAGCTCAGGTTATGATCCTGGGGTCCTGGGATCAAGCCCCACATCAGGCTCCTGGCTCAGTGGGGAGTCTGCTTCTCCCTCTCCCTCTGCCTCCCCATCCCCTGCTCATGCTCCCTCTCTCTCTCAAATAAATAAATACAATCTTTAAAAAAAAAAGATTGCAGAATACAAAATATACAAAAAAAAATGATAGCGATGAGCAGCAGAAACTAAAATTAAGAAAACAGCTCTACTTACAATAGCAGCAAAAAGAATAAAATATTTAGAAATAAATTAACAAAAGACATGGAAGATATTTACACTGAAAACTACACAATACCATTGAAAGAAATTAAAGAAGACTTAAATAAATGGAAAGAGTTCCCATGTTCATGGATTGGAAGACTTAATATTGTTAATATTACTATGTAATTATTATAAATACTTTCCAAATTGATCTACAGATTCAATGCATTCCCTAGCCAAATATCAGCTGGCTTTTTGTTTGTTTGTTTGTTTTGCAGAAATTGATAAGCTAGGAGTTGCAGGAGCAACTCACATGGAAATTCAAAGGACCCAGAATAGCCAAAACAATGAAGACTGCAGCACTAGCATGAGGATACACATAGAAATCAGTGGAATCAAACTGAGAATACAGAAATAAATCCACACATTTCTGGTCAATTGATTCTCAACATGGTGTCAAGACAATTTATAGGAAAAGAGTATCGTCTTTTCAATAATTGGTGCTTGGACAACTGTATATGCACATGATAAAGAATGGTCTGAACTCCCTATTTATTACCATATACAAAAATTAACTCAACTTTAAAAATATATATGTAAATAAAATTTTAAAAATAAAAAAAGGGCACCTGTCTGGCTCTGTTGGTAGAGCATGTGACTCTTAATCTCAGGGTTGTGAGTTCAAGTCCCAAGTTGGGAGTAGAAATCACTTTAAATTAATTAATTAACTCAAAATGGATCAAAGATTCATTTTTTTTTAAAAAGATTTTATTTATTTGTCAGAGAGAGAGAGCACAAGCAGGGGGAGTGGCAGGCAGAAGGAGAAGCAGTCTCCCTGCTAAGCAAGGAGCCTGATGTGGGACTCAATCCCAGGCCCTGGGATCATGACATGAGCTGAAGGCAGAAGCTTAACTGAGTGAGCCACCCAGGCATCCCTAGATCAAAGATTTAAAAGTAAGAGCTAAAATTATAAAACTCTTAGAAGAAAACATAGATGTAAATCTTTATAAACTTGGATTAAGCAATGAGATCTTAGATAGGACACCAAAAGCACAAGCAACGAATAAAGAATACCTATATTAGACTGCCTTAAAACTTAAAACTTGGGGCGCCTGGGTGGCTCAGTCGTTAAGCGTCTGCCTTCGGCTTAAGTCATGATCCCAGGGTCCTGGGATCGAGCCCCGCATCGGGCTCCCTGCTCCACGGGAAGCCTGCTTCTCCCTCTCCCACTCCCCCTGCTTGTGTTCCCTCTCTCTCTGTGTATCTCTCTGTCAAATAAATAAATAAAATCTTAAAAAAAGAAAGTTTTGTTTTATTTTTTATTTTTTAAGAAGTTTTGTTTTATTTTTTATTTTTTATTTTTTTAAAGAAGTTTTGTTTTGGGCGCCTGGGTGGCTCAGTTGGTTAAGCGACTGCCTTCGGCTCAGGTCATGATCCTGGAGTCCCTGGATCAAGTCCCGCATCGGGCTCCCTGCTCTGCAGGGAGTCTGCTTCTCCCTCTGACCCTCCCCCCTCTCATGTGCTCACTCTCTCTCATTCTCTCTGTCTCAAATAAATAAATAAAATCTTAAAATAAAGAAAGAAAGAAAGAAAGAAAGAAAGAAGTTTTGTTTTATTTTTTATTTTTTTAAGTTTTGTTTTATTTTTTATTTTTTTATTTTATTTTATTTTATTTTAAGATTTTATTTATTTATTTATTTGACAGAGACAGACACAGTGAGAGAGGGAACACAAGCAGTGGGAGTGAGAGAGGGAGAAGCAGGCTTCCTGCGGAGCATGGAGCCTGATGTGGGGCTCGATCCCAGGACCCTGGGATCATGACCTGAGCCGAAGGCAGACGCTTAACGACTGAGCCACCCAGGCGCCCCCTATTTTTTAATTTTTTTAAAGAAGTTTTATTTTTTATTTTTTAAAGAAGTTTTGTTTTATTTTTGTTTTTTTTGTTTTTTTAAAGATTTTTACTTATTTATTTGACAGAGAGACAGAGAGAGAGAGGGAACACAAGCAGGGGGGAGTGGGAGAGGGAGAAGCAGGCTTCCCGTGGAGCAGGGAGCCTGATGCGGGGCTTGATCCCAGGACCCTGGGATCATGACTTAGGCCAAAGGCAGACGCTTAATGACTGAGCCACCCAGGTGCCCCAAAACTTAAAACTTTTATTCACCAAAGAATACTATCAAGAAAAGTGAAAAGACAACATTCACAATGGAGAAAATATTTACAAATCACAGATATGATAAAGGTCTAGTATCCAGAATATATAAAGGACTTTTATAACTCAACAAAAAAAGACAATCCAATTAAAAATGGACAAAGAATTGAGCAAACACTTCTCCAAAGAAGATATATAAATGGCCAATAATCAAATGAAAATATGCTCAATATAATTAGCTGTTGGAGAAATGCAAATAAAAAACACAATGAGATACCACTTCATAAGTGACTAGAATAAAAAAACAACAACAGAAAATAACAAGTATTAGAGTGAATGTAAAGAATTTGAACCTTCATACGTTGCTGTTGGGAATATAAAAGGCTGCAACCACTTTGGAAATCAGTGTGGTACTTCCTCAAAATCTTAAATATATGGTTACCGTAAGACTCAGCAATTCTCCTTCTAGGTATACATTCAAGAGAATTGAAAACATATGTCCACAAAAACTTGTGTGTACATGGAGCTCCTGTGTGTTCATAGGAGCATTATTCCTAATATCCAAAAAGTAGAAACAACTCAAATTTCTTCTTTTTTAAAGATTTTATTTATTTATTTGAGAGAGAGAGAGAGAGATCACAAGCGGGGGGCAGGGGTAGAGGGAGAAGCAGACTCCCCACTGAGCAGGGAGCCCGATGCAGAACTTGATCCCAGGACCCCGGAATCATGACCGGAGCTGAAGGCAGACGCTTAACCGACTGAGCCACCCAGGCACTCACAACTCAAATTTCTATCGACTGATGAATGGGTAAACAAAATCAGGGATATCCATACAATGGAGTATTATTTAGCCATAAAAAGGAATGAAGTGCTGATACACGAAATAACATTGATGAAACTGAAAAACATTATGCTAAGAAGCTGGACACAAAAAGCCACATATTAGCCTTTTCTTTTTGGGGCGATGAAATGATCTGGAATTAGATAGAGATGATGGTTGCACAACATTGTGAATTCAATACAAACCACTGAACTATACACTTTAAAGGGTGAATGTTATGGTACGTGAATTATATTTCAATTAAAAAAGTAAAGATAGGGAACCTGTGTGGCTCAGTCGGTTGAGTGTCTGCCTTCACCTCAGGTCATGATGCTGGGGTCCGGGGATGGAGTCCTGCTTTGGGCTCCCTGCTCAGCTAGGAGTCTGCTTCTCCCTCTGCCACTCCGCTCATGCTCTCTCACTCTCTCTTTCTCAAATAAATAAATAAAATCTTAAAAAAAAAAGTAAACATAAATACCAATAGTTTATGTTATACAGAGGCATTGTCACAGGTATGGTTTTTTCTTTATTTTCTTTATTTATTTTTTAGTTTTTATTTTTTAAGTAATCTCTATACCTAATGTGGTGCTTGAACTCACAACCCTGAGATCAAGAATCAAATGCTCCACTGACTGAGCCAGCCAAGCACCTCTTTTTTATCCTGATTGAAGGTAGGATGAAAAAGGTTTTTTTTTTTTTTTAAGATTTATTCATTTATTTGAGAGAGAGAGAAGAGGGGCAAAGGGACAGGGAGAGAGTCCCATACAGACTCCACGCTGAGTGCGGAGCCCAACCTGGGGCTCAATCCCATGACCCTGAGATCACAATCTGAACTGAAACCAAGAGTTGGATGCCCAAACGACTATGCCACCCAGGTTCCCCAAAAATGGGGTTTTAATGTTCATGTTAACTGGGTGTTTATGTTAAATGTTCATGTTCCTGGAAAAATCAAAACTATGGAGACAGTAAAAGAATCAGTGGTTGTCAGGGGTTAAGAGAGAGGGAGGGTTGAATAGGTGATTTTTAGGGCAGTGAAACTACACAGTATGATACTATAATGGTGGATTATACATTTGCCCAAATCCACAAAATGTAAACTATGGTCTTTGGGTGACAATAATGGGTCAAGGTGGGTTCATCAATACTAACATACGTACCATTCTAGTCGGGGATATTGATAATGGGGGAAGCTATGCATGTGTCGGGGCAGGAGATATTTGAGAAACCTTTATATCTTCCTCTCAGTTTTGCTATGAACGTAAAAGTGCTCTAAAAAATAAAGTCTCCTAGGGGCGCCTGGGTGGCTCAGATGGTTGGGCGTCTGCCTTCGGCTCGGGTCATGGTCCCGGGGTCCTGGGATCGAGCCCCACATCGGGCTCCTGGCTAAGCAGGGAGCCTGCTTCTCCCTCTGCCTCTGCCTCTCCCCCTGCTCATGCTCTCTCTCTCTCTCTGTGTCTCAAAGAGGTTCCAAGCTATGGCACCTTCAAAGTTGGTTAATTTTCACCTAGCAATGTCTGCAAGGACCAGTTTCTTCTGCCTTTACTCTGCTTTCCTCAGCATATTGGCTTTTTCTTTAGATACCAGCTTCCCCAATAATGACAAGTTGGCTGTCATAGTTCAGGTTGACACATCTATGAAGTCTAACGAGAGAAAATGGCTCTATGTATCTCTATTTATAAGTGAAAAACTTTCCCTGGAATCCCCCCAGCAGACTCCCTATTACAGCTCACTGGCCAGAATTTCTTCATATACCTACCCTAAATCTGTCACCGGAAAGAGAAATGGGATTACTATGACAAATACAAAGGCATATGGCTTTGTGGAGGGAGATGGATTATTGTAATAAAACTGTAATTTTGTTATAAGGAGGAAAAGATTGAAAATGACATTTGGCAGCCCACCACCAATGTTCACTACATTTACACATCAGTTCAGTTTCAAGTATGCTATGCCTGATGCATTCATTTGTTCATTTATTCATTCTACAAACACTTTTGCCTACTAGGTACCAAGCACTGTGCTTTCCTAATGGAAGGACAAAGCAGAAAAAGATTTGGTCTCTGCTCTTGGGTTTACATCAATCTCCTGGTGAGACAGCTATGTAAAAAAAATAAAATAAAAATAAGTTAGAATAAAGTAAGTAATAGAGATGCAGGTACATTAGAACTCTAACTTACAAGATCTGCTAAGAATAGTATATTATGGTTTACAGACTTCAGAGATCATTATATATATATGATCTTATTTCATCCACTACTTTGGAATTTAATTAGATATAGGTGAATCATGATTTCCTCCTCCAAGAAGAGGATTTATGTCCTATTTTAGTGAGTTTTCTTTTTTTTCTTAAGATTTTATTTATTTATTTGACAGAGAGAGACAGCGAGAGAGGGAACACAAGCAGGGGGAGTGGGAGAGGGAGAAGCAGGCTTCCTGCTGAGCAGGGAGCCCGATGTGGGGCTCGATCCCAGGACCCTGGTATCATGACCTGAGCTGAAGGCAGACGCTTAACAACTGAGCCACCCAAGCACCCCATCTTTTCTTTTTTTTTTAAAGATTTAGTCATTTATTTCATCATTTTTTTATTAAAGATTTTATTTATTTATTTATTTATTTGAGAGAGAGAGAGAGAGAGAGAAACAGCATGAGAGGGGAGAGGGTCAGAGGGAGAAGCAGGCTCCCCGCTGAGCCAGGAGCCCGATGTGGGACTCGATCCCAGGACTCCAGGATCATGACCTGAGCCAAAGGCAGTCACTTAACCAACTGAGCCACCCAGGTGCCCATACTCATTTATTTTAGAGAGAGCGAGCGGGGGGGGGTGGGGGGGTGGGCGTGGAGGGGGCAGAGGGAGAGAGAAACTCAAGCAGACTCCAAGCTGAGCATGAGTCCGACTTGGGGCTCAATCTCATGATCCTGAGATCACAACCTGAGCCAAAACCAAGAGTTGGGCACTTAACTGACTGTACCAGCCAGGCGCCCCGATGAGTTTTCTATTTACATTTTATTATAACCAGAGCCCGAGAGAAGACCCACTGTTGGTGATAAGTCTTTTACTACTATACTATACTAGTTCAGAGTTCAGAACCCAAGTCTGAGCTGGAAACAGATTTTGGAATCGTCACCTCACAGGTGGCGATTGTAGTCATGAGGACGGATGTGATCACCTAAGCCGAGCATAGGCTGAGAGGTCAGGACAGATCCTTATGGAAGAGCAATATTTAAAGTTAGAGAAAGTAAAATAAAATAAAATAAAGTTAGAGAAAGTAATCTGTGAAGAAATACCAGAAAGTTAGGAGGAAAACCAGGAGAGAGTGGTGATCAGAAAGAAGGGAAGAGAAAGTTTCAACAGGAAAGGTGTGGTCAGCAGTACCAAATGTATCAGAGCAAAAACATATGTTGTAGATTGAAAATCGTTCTTTGAATCTACTCTCAAAAGGTGAGTGGCTGCAAATGGGCACAGGGATCTTTTTGCGGTGAGAGAAACGTTCCAAAATTGGGTTGTGATGATGATTGCACAGCTCTGTAAATTTACTAAAAATCAGTGAATTACTGTACACTTAACATGAGTGATTTTATCATATGTAAATCATACCTCAATAAAAGGGGCTTTTGCTTGTTTGTTTGTTTGTTTTTTAAAGATTTTATTTATTCATTTGAGACACAGAGATACACAGAGAGAGAGAGCATGAGCAGGGGCGGAGACAGAGGGAGAGGGAGAAGCAGGCTCCCTGCTGAGCCAGGAGCCCGACACGGAGCTCGATCCCAGGACCCTGGGATCATGACCTGAGCCGAAGGCAGACGTCCAACCGACTGAGCCACCCAGGCGCCCCTTGTTTTTTGTTTTTATTTGACAGAGAGAGACACAGCGAGAGATGGAACACAAGCACTGGGAGTGGGAGAGGGAGAAGCAGGCCTCCCACCTGGCAGGGAGCCCGATGTGGGGCTCGATCCCAGGACCCTGGGACCACGACTGGAGCCGAAGGCAGACGCTCAACAACTGAGCCACCCAGGCGCCCCAGTAAAAGGGTTTTTTAATTTATTTTTTAAAAGATTTTATTTATTTGTCAGAGAGAATGCGCACAAGCAGAGGGAGCAATAGGCAGAGGGCGAAGCAGGCTCCCCGCTGAGCAAGGAGGCCTGCACAGGGGTAGGGCTCATCCCAGGATTCTGGGATCATGACCCAAGCTGAAGGCAGACGGTTAACTGATTGAACCACCCAGGCATCCCTCAATGAAAGGGTTTTTTTAAGGGTCATGGATGGCCTGAGTCAGAAAAGTTTCAATGGAGTGAGGAAGACAAAAGCCAGATTTGGATTCAGGAGGAAATGGGAGATTAAGTAATAGAAGCAAGAAGTGAAGACTCATTTAAGGAATTTTAAGTTTTTTAAGAGAAGGAAAGAAAATAAAAAGGTAGCAACTAAAGACGCATACAAGGTCAAGAAAAAGAGAAAGATAGTGAGTTTAGTTTTAGACATATTTCATTTGAAGTAAGAATCCAAATAACTAGAGGTAAATAATTATCACTGTTTGTTTTAGAAGTAGGCATTGAAGCAGACTGCTTTGTACAAGTTTCCACAATAAGTGGAGGTGGGGCTGAAGCTATAAAGAAAACAACACAAAGCAGATAAAGTTCCCCTCTTTGGTCTCTAGGCAAACTCCTTTTCCCAGAATTACTGAGCCAAGAGAACATCTGTAGGGCTTTTTCATCTCTATCAGCTTCCAGGCATATAAATATCAACTGATTCTTCAGTATATATAGAAGAAAATCTCTCCACTCTCCTCATTCCAGTTCCTCAATATCAGGAAGTTTTTCCTAATATTTAACCAAAATGTCTCATTTCATAATTGAGTGCTTTAAAACTGTTCATCTAAGAAAAAAAAAAAGTATGTTGTTGTGCTTTCTGTTGTCAGTGTTTACAAGGTCACCAGCTATCCTCCAAAAATATTGAATCACATCTCTAATCTCTCTAGCCTTGGTTTCTCCATAAGAATTAAATTAAGTAATGCCTGTAGAGCATTTTGCACATTGCCTATACAGAGAAAAAACTCAATAGTTACTATTATTTGGAAGGAGAGAGATGAAAAGATAATGAAAAAAAAATTTTTAGAGATGTCGCTCTCTCGCCCCTTAGAATACCAACCCTTTTATAGTATTTTATGGAAAACTTAACATTAGTATCTGAACTACTAATCCATTTTCCTTATAAACTCATAGAGAATGAAATTACTCACATTGCAAAACAATTCATCAGTTGCAAAAAGGTTACAAGGTTTCTTTCTTCTTTTTTTTAAGATTTTATTATTTTTAAAAGATTTTATTTATTTGTCATAGAGACAGAGAGAGAGAGCACAAGCAGGGGGAGTGGCAGGCAGAGGGAGAGGGAGAAGCAGACTCCCCGCTAAGCAGAGAGGCCTACATGGGTCTTGATCCCAGCTGGGCCAAAGGCCGACACTTAACTGACTGAGCCACCCAGGCGCCCCAACAAGGTTTCTTTAAGCACCATCTTCTTAAGTATTTGTTCAGGGACCATTAAATTACATTAAATTACTAACAGAAGGCAAAACCAAAAGCTCAAGTACAACAAACTACTATTGATTAAATATCAATCACAAATTAAGATAAAGCATATTTGAAATTTTAATGAAAAATGAGCATTTGAGTGTCTAATTCTCTAATTTTTCATTTTACTATATAGGCAGTTAAAATACTGGACAGTCCTGTTCAATATCAGATATTTATGCTTTGGTAGCAAGGAACAGGCAAAAGTCATACTGATTCCAAGACAGAGCTTTACTATAGAGGGAATACCCTCTTGTGTTTAGGAATACAAATACTGGAAGGGATCAATATTCAAAATTCAAAGAAACAAACTACACACAGATTGACAGCACTTTGTAGAAATATTATTATACGTGTACTTTTTGTTTGTTTATATATAATTTCAGTGTCCTGCCTTGTATCTGCCAATAATAATAAATTTTTGAGGACACAAATTTTACCTTCATTTGACCTATGAAGCCTAGCCCAATGTCTTACTCTAGCGGTATTCACTAAAGACATTGAAATAACAAATGTAAAATATTGTTGTATTATGGATTGGGTTGCCAGATAAAATATAGGATGCCTGGGGTGGCTCAGTCAGTTGGGCCTCCAACTCTTGATTTTGGCTCAGATCATGATCTCAGGGTCATGGGATTGAGCTCCAGGTTGAGCCCTGTGTTGGACTCCATGCTCAGTGCAGAGTCTACTTGTCCCTCTCCCTCTCTTCCTCTGCTCCTACCCCAACCCCACCTCTACCCCACCCCCCACGCCCCGCTCGCACACACACATGTGAACTCTCTCTCTCTCTCAAACAAATAAATAAATAAAATCCTTAAAAAAAATACTTAGGATGCCAAATTAAATTTCACTTAAAATTTTATATTCAAATTTAACTGGGCATCCTTATTTTTATTTGCTAATTCTGGCAACTCTAAATATGAGTAACTTGATAAGGAACAAAATTCCACTGAGTACATTTTAAAGATCTTATTAGCTTTATTCAATGATTCTTTAATCAGGCAGCATCCAATCTAGCAGACAGAGAATAGCTCTGAGGAGCTGTACAAAGTGAAAGACTTTTATAGGAGTGGGAACAAGGAAGTTATACTAGACAAAAAAGAGGATTGGTTATGGCAAGATCACTTTCCTTAGGGGATGGCAAGGGTCTATCAGGTAGATAATTATTGCTGATTAGGCAATGTCTGATTGACTGATTTAAGATTCGATTTCTGGGGGAGCCGACACTTAAGTTTGGTGGCATGGGGCTTAGCATAAGTGACTCCACTAGGGCCTGTCATCTTGTTTTTAACAAACCTTTGGTAAGAAATCAGATCTTGTCGCCCCACAGACTGGCTAAGGGCTTCTCGGGAGTGAAACTGTTCTAGTGCGAAAACCAAGGGATCTCACATGCTCATCAGAGAGATTGAACTAGAAAATATGTTGTACTATAATGGTTCCATTTTTTAGGGAGGATAAAGTAAAATACTAACTATAATTCTTTGCAGAAATTTTGGGACGGAGCAAAGGAGATAATTATTATGCTTTTTTATGTTCCTGAGAAGAGATATGCTCTGCAGGTACAAAATTCATATTTATATCCACCTTTCTTTCAGATCTGTTTATTTTTAAAGCTGACTCTGATAGAAGATTGGCTCAAGGGGTGGAAAGGTTGGTGGAAAGATTTAAAAGAGGAAGATATTATTATTGGTAATTTCTCCACTTACAAAATTAAATGCTGAGTGAATGCAGCTTCTGTTTTGGCCAGAAATATATTCTAAATTTCCAAAAGTAAAAGCTTCCATATTCTTTTTAAAAGCACAACAAAATATATCAATGACCCCACCACCATTACCACTTACTTTGATTAGGACAAAGTCTAAGGATTCCTCTATCCTACTTTGTGATTTCTAATTAATTATTTCTCTCCCAAACCCTATAGTCTTGAAGGGGGAAAAAAATGATGCTATTTAAAAATGTCCAGAAATGGGGGCACCTGGCTGGCTGTCAGAAGAGCATGTGACTCTTGATCTCAGGGTCATGAGTTTGAGTCCCACACTGGGTGTAGAGATTACTTAAATGCATTTCTTTTTAAATGTCCAGAAATGAATGTGATGGGGAAGCATTGTCATTACATATACATCACATTTGTCCTGAGTTGGATACATGATAGAAGGACTAGACTTGTTTAAGTCCTAACAGAGTATACCCTGTCAATGTCCGAGAAAGAGAAATTCCCAGTATTTACAAATCAGTGGATAATATAAGAATAAAGACTTAAAGTTCTCTATTGATATTTGTTGAATAAGAGGATTTTAAACTTCAGACATGGGTGCCCAATATTTTTATTTTTTTATTTTTATTTTTATTTTTTTTAAAAGATTTTATTTATTTGCGAGAGAGAGAATGAGAGACAGAGAGTATGAGAGGGAGGAGGGTCAGAGGGAGAAGCAGACTCCCTGCTGAGCAGGTAGCCCAATGTGGGACTCGATCCCGGGACTCCAGGATCATGACCTGAGCCGAAGGCAGCCGCTTAACCAACTGAGCCACCCAGGCGCCCCGGTGCCCAATATTTTTAAAAAGCCAACTTTTGGAAGGGAATTTCTATATATATATATACATATTTTTTTTTTAAGATTTTATTTATTTATTTATTTGACAGAGAGAGACACAGCGAGAGAGGGAACACAAGCAGGAGGAGTGGGAGAGGGAGAAGCAGGCTTCCCGCAGAGCAGGGAGCCCAATGTAGGGCTCAATCCCAGGACCCTGGGATCATGACCTGAACCAAAGGCAGACGCTTAAGGGCCCAAAGGGAATTTCTATTAATAAGCACTGGTGAAAAAATTAAAGTGAAATTGACATTTTGACTCTTGGCTTCAATAGGAAGCTCCTCAAGTAACTCAGCCAGGAAAGATATAGGTTTCTCTTTTTTTCTTTTCTCTTTCTTTTTCTTTCTTCCTTTTTCTTTCTTTCTTTCTTTCTTTCTTTCTTTCTTTTCTTTCTTTCTTTCTTTCTTTCCTTTCTTTCTTCTTTCTTTCTTTCTTTCTTTCTTTCTTTCTCTTTCTTTTTCTTTCTTCCTTCCTTCCTTTCTTTCTTTTAATATTTTATTTATTTACTTGAAAGAGAGAGAGCAAGCATGAGCAGTGGGGAGGGGCAGAGGGAGAGGGAGAAGCAGACTCCCTGCTGAGCAGGGAGCCCAATGTGGGGCTCAATCCCAGGACTGCGAGATCATGCCCTGAGCTGAAGGTAGACGCTTAACCCACTGAGCAACCCAGGCGCCCCAGATTTAGATTTCTAAATCCTAGTTTCCCAGGCTATGAATTAAAGTGCCATTCTATAGACGTTATGTCCTGAAGTAAGCCAGGATCCTGTTTATCAAAGACATCAACTTTCATTTGTTTGTTTAATACTGACCCCCAAATTATCCAATCAGAGTTGTCTACTATCATAATAATTTGAACTATACATACAGCCTTTTCTGTTTAGTCTAGGAGCAAAGTTGTCCTAAAGATTCTATTCTATTATTTTATTACTGAAGGTAAAACTCCACTCAATGATTTTTTTTAAGTGTGTGTTTTCTTTTATTTATCACTGGTTGTGAATAGAACTCAGATTTTAGGGGCGCCTGGGTGGCTCAGTAGGTTAAGCATCTGCCTTCGGCTCAGGTCATGATCTTGGGGTCCTGGAATCGAGCCCTGCATCGGGTTCCCTGCTCAGCGGGGAGCCTGCTTCTCCCTCTGCTCTTCACCCTGCTCATGCTCTCTCTCTCGCTCTCTCTCAAATAAATAAATAAAATCTTTAAAAAAGAAAGAAAAAAAAGAACTCAGATTTTAGTCCCAGCTGTTATTAACTTAGAGTGACCTTGAGTACTCAGGCTTTTCCCCCTGTACACTTCAATTTCTCCATCTGTAAAATGAGATGGGCCACATGACTTTGCATTTGGCAATAGTTTCTTAAATATGACACCAAAAGCACAGACAACAAAAGAAAAAAATAGATAAATTGGACTTGACTAAAATTAAAAACCTTTGTGCATCAAAAGACACTAAAATGAGTGAAAATACAATCCACAAAATGAGAGAAAATATTTGCAATAGTAATAAATAACTTTTAAAAAAATTAAAAAACTACAATTCAACAGTTCAAAAATGGGCAAAGGACTTGAATGGAAATTTCTCCAGAAAAGATATAAAAATGACCAATAAGCACTAGAAAAGGTGCTCAACATCATTAGTCATAAGGTAAATGCCAACCAAAACTACAATGAGGTAACATTTTACATCTACCGGGATAGCCATAAAAACTAAAGACAAAAAAAGGAAAGTAACAAGTGTTGGAGAAATTGGAACCCTCATACATTGCTGGTGGTAATATAAAATGGTCCAGGTACTGTGAAAAATAGCACAGCATTTCCTCAAAATGTTAAAACAGAGAATTACCATATGATCCAGCAATTCCACTCCTAAGTATATAGTCAAAAGAATTGAAAGCACAGAGTCAAATACTTGAATGAAAGTGTTTATAGTTGCATTCATAATAGTCAAAAGGTAGAAACAACCCAAGTGTCCATCAACTGATGAATGAATAAACAAATGTGTTATATCCATACAATGTAGTATTATTCAGCCATAAAACAGAACGGAGTACTGATACAAGCTACAACATGGATGAACCTTGAAAACATCATGCTAAAAGAAGGTAAACACAAAAGGAGAAAAGTGCATAATTTTCCACTTAGGACATGTGAATATCAAAAATAGGTGAATTCAAAGAAACAGAAAACAGAATAAAGAGTATCAGGGGCTAATAGGAGTGGGTAATGGGTAGTTTCCATTTAGGGTGATGAAAAATTTTGGAAATAATGATGAAAGTTGCACAACATTGTGAATAAAACTAATGCCACTGGATTATACACCTAAAAATGATTAAAATGAAAAATTTTATTAAATACCTTTACCACAATTCAAAAAAAGAAAAAAAAAAAAAAAGAGCTGGCCCTGGGACCAGTTCTAAGTAGGGTGGCTATTTAAGTTCCAGAACAGTCCACAGTTATGACTGTTGTGCCAATCGTAATTATTAATAGCATCCTCTTAGGGTCTCAAAGCTATTTAGGTCGGACAATAAATTATATGGTCATCCTATCTCTAAGGATCTGTGATTTTCAATGGCTCTGAGATCCTAACCACGGGCATTAGGACCTTGGAAAGGTTTTGTGATGACATCACCTCTAGAAAACTAAAAGCCACCTGCCTCCAGGGAACTGGAGACAGTGCAGGAAACATCAGCACTTCATACAAACGCCCAGCTCCCAAGTGGTAAATCACTCTTCCCACTGGGTCCCCATAGCGCGCGGCGGAGAAACACTGGGAGAGTACGGCTGCGGCGGTGGAAAGAGCCAACGGTCCCACCCTCCTCCGCCCGCCACTCTCAGCATGGCTGCCCCTGTGGAAGTGGGGGAGGGAGCGTCCCACCTCTCGCAGGCCCCAGAGGGGCGGGCCCCGGAAACCAAGAAGCTTCAGCCGACCAATGGGGAGAGGTAAGGGGCGGGAACTAGCCAGGGCGTCGGCTGGAGGGCGGGGGGGGGGGGGGGGGTTTGGGTCTGGCTGGCCTTGAGATCGAGTTGCGGCTGCCACGTTATTCCCGGCTTTTGCGGCTGGATTTTGCCCGGTAGGGTGCCACCGTCAGCGCTTCCGGTTTGAGCTCCGGCTGAGCTGATCAGTCCTCACCCTATCTAGTGCTTGTCCCTCCCCTTCAAAGGCAGCCCTAGTCAAAGCCCCGCTGTCCCCTCGCTCTCCTTTTAAGATGACTCATCTCCACATCCCAACTCTGAGACAAATTGACGGCTCCAGGTGTGTCCTCACACTTTTGAACTTAAAACATTTTTTTCCCTGATTATAAAAATAAAAAATAATTTAAAAGATTGGGGTAAAATCTTTTTTTAAAATGACGTATCCCACTAACCAGAATCAATCAAGATTACCGTTTGTCATTCTTCCCCCCTTTTTTTCCCCACTGTGTATCTATTTTAACACAATTGGGACAATGTTGCATAAAGTTATCTGTTGTTTGTTTCATACTAAGTATTTTTCTTTGTCATTTTAATTCTACGCATAGCATAAACTATTCCATGAATGAATGAACTATAATTTTCATATTTCCCCCATGGTGGTTTAAACATTTGGAACTTCAAGTGAATAAATAGCCAGTTGGAGGTGGGGCAGGTAGAGGGGAGCTAGCTAAGAGCTGGCTATTCCACAACCTTACCTTCCCTTTGTAAGTTATTCAACAAGAATTAGAAGATTTTAGAGCCTTCAGAGACTTTGCAGTCTTAAGGCTCTACAGTCTTGAGAAACTCAGAATCATTATACCTTGGAGTGATAAGGATTCTGAAGAAACAAATCCAAACCTTCACCAAAGGTAGAAGTATCCAGAGTTGGAAGGTCCTCTTAGCCAGACTTGAATAATTTATTCACTTGGACTGAGCCTTAGTTTCTTCATCTATAAAATGGAAATAACCACAGAACTGTTCTTTAACTGGTTACACTCTATCTATGGCAGAATAAAGGAATCCATGGCCATTAGAGATGGATGGGCTTTAGGAATTTATATATATGTGTATATATATATACACACACATATATAATATATGTAATTTATATATATATACAATTATATATTTATATAATTCACATATTATATATTTATATTTTATATATATACACACACATATATGACAATGGATAAAAAGGAAGCTCTTCTAGATAAAGCAGAAATCAGGAGTTTTGAAGGGTAGCCCCCTTCACTTGACCTTTCCTTGATCTTGGAGCTTCTATTGCATCACCCTCATTTTATAGATTTGGGTACATAGATTGGGGTACAGATTTGAGGTGTATAAAATAGAAATTACTTGCTCCTTGTCACATAATGGTAGTTTTTCATGTTCTCTAGTATGGTGCTCTTTCCTTGAACATAAGCTGCTTCCTAAAATGTAAGAGTGTGTATAAAAGGCTGAGCTGGCAGGAATGAAAGTATTAAGACCCCAAAGGATAAATAGGTAACAGACATGAACAGGCAATTCATAAAGGAAATACAATTGGATAACAAAGCATGGGAGAAAGTTCAGCCATACTAAAAACCAAAAAAGAAAACAGAATTTATGAACTACCAATTCACAAAGATTTATTTTTATTGAAATATAATTGATATATAACATAATATATTAGTTTCAGGTATATAACAATGATTCAATATATGTATATACTGTGAAATGATCACCACAATAAGTTTAGTTAACGTCCATCACCACACATAGTTATAAATGTTTTTCCTTATGACTAGAACTTTTAAGATACACTCTCTTAGCAACTTCCAAATATACAGACAGTATTATTAACTATAGTCACCGGGTTATACATTACATTCCTCCGGACTTATTTATTTTGTAACTAGACGTTTGTACCTTTTGACCACCTTTACCCATTTCGTCTATCCCCCTACCCACCCCTGCCTCTGGCAACTACCAATCTGTTCTCTATATTTATGAGTTTGTTTTTTGGGATGTTTTGTTTTTTAAGATTCTCTGTGTAAGTGAGATCATATAGTATTTGTCTTTCTCTGTCCGACTGATTTCACTGAGCAGTCAATCTGTTACCACAAATGGCAGGATTTCCTTTTTTTTTTAATGCCTGAATAATATTATAATTATACATAACATATATATATATCACATTTTCTTTATCCATTCACAAAAAAAATTTTTTTAAGATTTTATTTATTTATTTGACAGAGAGAGAGACAGTGAGAGAGGGAACACAAGCAGGGGGAGTGGGAGAGGGAGAAGTAGGCCTCCCGTGGAGCAGGGAACCCGATGCGGGGCTTGATCCCAGGACCCTAGGATCATGACCTGAGCTGAAGGCAGATGCCCAATGACTGAGCCACCCAGGCGCCCCAAGATTTTTTAAATATAATTTTTTACTTACCAAATTTAGAAAGTTTTCAAATATATTAATATGCAATGCTTGTGAAGATGTGACAACAAGAGGATTTGATGCCTCTGAAATAAAGTTTGGCAAAACGCATCAAAAGTCTCAAAATAAATCTATCTAGTACTAATTCTGCTTTTCATGATAGCTACCATAGGAAAGTAATCTTAAATGTGAACATTTAGTATAATCTGCAGGATAGGAAAATATGTTGAACAGAGTTATCAGTGTAGTAGGAGCAATGGGTATGTGATAGAAGTGGTTAGAATGGTAAATTGGAGATGGATCATGAGAGCAATGAATGTCAAGGTAAGGAGTGTGTTGTTAAATTAGAGAGGGCTGTAAGTAGTTATGGAAGGTTTTGTTTGATTTGATTTATTTTGTTTGTTAAATCATAATCCTCATAATATGTGCTTTAGGAAGACTGCTTTTGGAAATGAACTGGAATGGGGATGAGACTGAAGGTTTGTAGATTAGAAGGCCAGCACAGTAGTTCAGGTAGAAGGCTGTGAAAGTAGAGGTAAAAAGGATAAGGCATTCAAATAAAGACATAAGGGAGGAGGGGCACCTGGGTGGCTCAGTTGGTTAAGTGTCAGGTCATGATCCTGGTGTCCTGGAAGGAGCCCCCCTGCTCAGTGGAAGTCTGCTTGTCCCACCCGCCTGCCGCCCCCCCCCCCCCGCCCCGGCTCACATGCACGTGCATGCTCTCTCTCTCTCTCTCTCTCAAATAAATAAATAAATAAGTCTTTTTAAAAAAGACATAGGATAGTTGGAGAAGATGGAAGTTAAAAATTCCTATCTCAGTAGGTCAAGGAGGTAATACTCTCTTCTGAGGAATTTATTTCAAAATTTGCATCCACATCATGATTCTTTTTTTCCCCCCACATCATGATCTTGTAAAATCTGCACCTGTGTCTCCTAATCCCAAGATGCCAAGCAGGAGAATTACACTAGAGACTATGAGTAATTTACTAGAGTGAAATTATGTTTTTTCTGTTGTTGGTTTTTTTTTTTCCAGTATACATTCGATATCTGGGGATTGGATAGCAGCAACACAAAGGATTCTTCCTACACCATAAGAAAAGCTTTTCTAATGTCAAGTAATGGAGCAAGCTATAGAAGGAGGGGGAAGAAGATAGCCTCCCAGTGTCCAAGTATTGCAGTGTCCCTGTGCTGGAGGAGCTTTGTGCAGCAGGTACTTTCCCAGTATCCCTGTGCTAGAGGCTGGGTTGGACCAACCTGAACACAGGTTCTGGGCTTCTGGAAAGATTGACTGAGTTGCATACCTAGCTGCCTCATAAGTGGTTCTTTGTAACCTCCCTTCTTACAGCCTTCTGTGATCTCACTAACCACTTGAGCTTCCCTCTTGCAGCCTCTTTCATCATCCTTTCTCCATTTCTCCAGGGTTAGGCAATCCCTGCTCTCTGGGCCCAACCCTGCACAAGCAGAGAATTCCTGGTTAAGTACAGGCTGGGGAGTCAGCATCATTCCTTTCTGGCTTTTCTTTGGTAGCCAGCTCTCTTTCACCTCTGGCCTTTTATCTTTTTTTTTTTTCCTTGTAAGTATGATTTTCTTTGTACCAAAACCATACCAAAAAATAGAAGCAGAAAAGTTCTACTGAAGCTAAAATAGCTCTCAATTGAAGGGAGTTTAATGCATATATTTTTATTTTAGCCATAAACTAGAACTATTTGGCACCTTTGGGAAACTTTATGATAGGGTACCATAGAATTATTACTTTAAAGGAAGTTTAATCTGAGATCAAACATATTCTTCAAAAGGGCCTCCCTTTATTCTCTCTTCTTCCCTAAGGCTTTCTCTGATGTGGTTGTGCTGTGGACTGGATCGGGGTTGTTTTTTTTCTTTCTTTTTTTTTTTAAGCTTTTATAGAAGGTTGACTTGTAAAAATAAAGCCAGAAAGGCAAAGTTCCTCCAGGCTTTTTTGGTGGTGCAAGATCTTGGAAAAATCTAAACTCCATAATTACCTCTAAGAACTTTTAAATATTCTTTCATTCATTATTTCATTCAATATTTATTGGAACCTAATTATGTTCTATGACTTGTGCCAAAGTATTGGGATACAAAGAAAAATGAAGAATACTCCTTTAAGAATACGCTGCTCAGGACTAAGTATAAGATGAAGTTGGGGCACCTGGCTGGCTCAGTCGGTAGAGCCAGAGTGTGACTCTTGATCTCAGGGTTGTGAGTTCCAGCCCCACACTGGGTGTAGAGACTACTTAAAAATAAAACAAATCTTGGGGCGCCTGGGTGGGTCAGTCGTTAAACGTCTGCCTTCGGCTCAGGTCATGATTCCAGGGTCCTGGGATGAGCCCCGCATTGGGCTCTCTGCTCAGCCTGCTTCTCCCTCTCCTGCCCCTCCTCCGCTGCTTGTGCTCTCTCTCTCTCTCTGTCAAATAAATGATATCTTTAAAAAAATAAAAAATAAATTTAAAAATCTTTTTTTTTTTTTTAAAAGATTTTATTTATTTATTTGAGAGAGAGAGAATGAGAGAGAGCACATGAGTGGGGGGAAGGGTCAGAGGGAGAAGCAGACTCCCTGCGGAGCAGGGAGCCCGATGCGGGACTCGATCCAGGGACTCCAGGATCATGACCTGAGCCGAAGGCAGTCGCTTAACCAACTGAGCCACCCAGGCGCCCTAAATTTAAAAATCTTAAAAAAAAAAGACAAAGTGAATATTGAGAAACATCTGTCTGGAGGGGGGCGGGGAAATTTACAAGGTGAAAGAAGTTGGCGTTTCAGTGCATTTAGCTTCCATTCTTATCTGGGAAAAGACTGACTTCATTGTTAGTTCCTCAGTAAAGTTGCTTGTGGCCCAAATTCATGTGTACTGTGTAAATGCCAGTTCACCAAGTGTTGGTTTGAGATTTAGGGTTGGCAATTGGAGGATCTCAGAGCTTCTAATTTGGTTTTGGTGTTGTTGATCATCAGAGGGAACATCCAGAGCTAGAAATATACATTACCCTGTTTTTTTGCCATGTATAAGTTTTTAAGCTTAGGCAAGTCATCTATCTTCTTCCCTTTGGTTTTTTTTATCTACAAAGTGAGAAAACTTACCTATCATAACTTTGCTAAAATTGCGTAACATTCATGTAAGTTGTTTGAAAAGTACAAAACAATAAACACAATAATATCTTTGGTCAATCTTTGAAGTAAAAAAAATTACTCCTTTAAAAATGCTCACAATCTAGTGGGCAAGATATACAAGTAAGCAAATAGTTATGATACACTGTGTTGAGGGCATGAAAAGGGGGCTGTGTAAGCACAGTGGAGGGACCACAGGGACCACACCATTTCTGTGAAGTGGATGCAAGAGGCTAAATATAAAAGGTAACATTTGACTTGTGTCCTGAAAAAGGAGTTGGGATTTTCCAGGTGAGTGAGTAAAGAAAGGTAATTTCAGCAAAAATAACTGAGGTACAAAGGCAGGGAGATATGAAGATATGATAGAGTATGTCATGATTAAAGAATTATAGAAATTTGTTTTGACTGGGACTAATATTCTGTTGAAAAGAGTGGGAAATGAAGCTGGATAGGTAGGTAGGAGTAGAGAGTAAAGATCTTAGTATTTTTTTTTTTAAGATTTTTCTCATTGTTAGTCTTTCTTTTTTTTTTTAGTCTTATTTATTTATTTTAAGTAATCTCAACACCCAAAGTGGGGCTCAAGCCCATGACCCTGAGATCAAGAGTTGCATGCTCCTCTGACTAAGCCAGCCAGGTGCCCCTCAGTAGGTCTTATTCAAGAGTTTGGACTTGATCCTATAGGCTACTATAGGGAGCCACTAGCCACATATGGCTATTTAAGATAAAATTTAAATTAAAATCCATTTCCTAGATTGCACTAGTCACATTTCAAGTTCAAGTGCTCAAACGCCACATGGTAGTTAGTAGCTACCATATTGGACAGAGCAGATATTGAACATTTACATGTTTGTAGAAAGTTCTGTTGGACACCACTGCTATAGTTAGTGTGTGGGGAGCATCAAATGTTCTTGGGCAGGGAAGTGACATGGCTATATTTGTATTTAGAAATATTACTCTCATGGCAGCATTAAGAATGTCATTTGTCATTGTCAACCATTTTTTTAAAGTGAAGTGATCACAATTTACTATTCAGTTCTTTCTTCCTTAGCCCTACCATCTTAGCTGCCTCTCTTCTAATATCCACTCATCATGAAGGCAAAACTATGCAGAATGTAAACACAAAGGATTTGCTTCAGGCAGCCTTTACAGGTGGCATTCAAATGTTTGACCCCTTTTCTTCTGTTTCTCCCACTGGGGAAGTCAGGAGGGATTTGGTGAGCCTCAATCTATTTCCCACTCTGGGATGATGGCCCAAGGGGCTTCCAGGAAATAAAGAGTGGGGAAGCAGCAGGTCACATGCCTGGGAGAATGGGAAACTGGCCTCTCTGCCACCTATTTATAGGACCCGTCTCAGATTATAACTCAAAATGTTCTTTACTATGCACATCTAATCAGTCCTAACCATTTAACCAAATCCTGCCCATTATACCTCCTTAACATTGATTCTTGTTCATCTCTATCAGGCCCTTAATTGGGCCCTCGTCTTTCTCACTTAAATTACTCCCCTGGTCTTTTGGCTGGACTCCCTGCCTCCATTCTCTCCTCCAATACTCTACTCCTTACTGGTTCTTGACTGGTCAAAGCCTCCCCAACACTATGGCCTGGAATTTAACACTTTGACTCTATTCTGCCTCTCTAGTCTCTTTTCTCACCACTTTTTTTTCTCCATATATACATTTCAGTCAAACTTGAAGTCCCTCAAACATTCACTAGTCTCTCTTTTTCAAAATCACACAGTGAATAAATGGTGGAAGCAAGGTTGGATCTGAGCCCATATTCTATACACATTCTCCCATCATTATGTGTCTACTTTGCCACTAATGGATGTGCAGACAAGAATGCCATCATAGAGGTAGGAGACAAAAGAGAAAGAAGAATAGGAAGCTTTCAATTCAGTTCGCCAGATGCATATTACCATGGGCCAGGCCCTGGACTTGATGTCGGAGATACAAAGATGAATAAGGTACATCCTTTATCTTGGGCAGCTCATATAGAAGGATAAAGCAAGAAAGCAGGAGCCTTGGTACCTGGAAAGTGGCCTGTGTTGAGCTGTCTTGATTTCTCCATGGGAGGCTTAGTTTTTTTTTTTTTTTTTTAAGATTTTATTTATTTGACAGAGAGAGACACAGTGAGAGAGGGAACACAAGCAGGGGGAGTGGGAGAGGGAGAAGCAGGCTTCCCACCGAGCAGGGAGCCTGATGCGGGGCTCGATCCCAGGACCCTGAGATCATGACCTGAGCCGAAGGCAGACACTTAACGACTGAGCCACCCAGGTGCTCCGGGAGGCTTAGTTTTTATTTTATTTTATTTATTTATTTATTTATTTTATTTTTTTAATTTTTTTTTTTTTAAAGATTTTATTTATTTATTTGAGAGAGAGAGAGAATGAGAGACACAGAGCATGAGAAGGAGGAGGGTCAGAGGGAGAAGCAGACTCCCTGCCAAGCAGGGAGCCCGATGCGGGACTCGATCCCGGGACTCCAGGATCATGACCCGAGCCGAAGGCAGTCGCCCAACCAACTGAGCCACCCAGGCACCCTTTTTTTTTTTTAAAGATTTTAAAGGGAGGCTTAGTTTTTAAAGGCTAGAGACAAAATAAGCCAGAGAAACTACAAAATTATTGATATGCAAGGATTTCTGGCCACATCTATATGATATTCCTTTATAACACATGACATCATCAGCAGAGCTTGGCAACAATAATATCCATTCTGACACATTAAAAGATATTGCTATGGTGTCTTTACATCCATATATGTTGATTTCACCTTCCTTTTGGGTCCTAGATTCCTGACCTTTTAAAGTATTCTAGTTGTCTTGAGAATCCTTGTGCTTTGCTAACAGAATTAATTGTCCTTTTCTTCCTTCTTATCTCTCTTCCCCTCAGCTTTCTCCCTCTTCAGAGTGTATGAACAACACAAAGATGGGTTTGTGTCTTACCTGGTTGCATTTACCTGGACTAGACAAGGAAAGAAACTCTCTGGCCTAGCCATTCTGCCCTTTTGGAAACCTATAGTTGCAGTCCCGTGCAACAGAAGGAACACAGGTGCTGAAATCAGATAGGTCATCACTTGCAGTGTGACTTATGTTAACTAGGTAACTTCTTCGTGCCTCTTTTCCTCATCTATGAAATGAATGAGTGATTCTCAACTTCACACAGTTATTGAGAGTGTTGAATGAAACCATGTACCTGAAAGGACCTGACCTGACACAAACTAGGAACTTGACAGATTTTTTTTTTCTATTTAAAAATTTACTTCTAAAATCTCAACAGCTTTTGGATTCACATGCAGGCAAAGACCAGTCACTGTGATGGAGGAGGTATGACTTGTCTGCTATTTGTCCAGGCAGAATTAATTGCCATCTCTTTGTTGTCCCAATACTTTGCACACAATTCTGCTCTTTCATCTACTATACTATGTATTAATTATTTGTTAGTATCTCTTTCACATATTTGATTGTGAGTTCCTCAAGGGCTGAGATCCTATCTGATTAATTTATTTCAGTGGCTAGCACAGGACATGCGGATCTCTCTTCTAACCTCGATATAAAAGCTGATTGAAGGGCACCTGGCTGGCTCAGTCGATGGAGCATGTGACTTTTGATCTTGGGGTTGTGAGTTTGAGACCCATATTGGGTATAGAGATTACTAAAAGAAATAAGTAAACTTAAAAAAAAAAAGTTGATTGACTCTAAGTGAGCCTTTCCAACATTTAATTGCCTCATAATAATTGATAATAACTACCTTCTATTGAGTGGCCACTATGCACAATGCATTATGCTCAGAGTATCACTTACCTGTGAATTTGTCTCTTTAGATGATCTCTTAACAACTCTGCCCCCAAAGGGTTAAGGGCTACCTTTGGGGGACATAGATTTACCTACACAGTCCTTTGTAGCTCCTTGGAATTTCGTCATAGGAAAAATTGATTTAAAAAAAATAGGATAGGGGCACCTGGGTGGCTCAGTTGGTTAAGCGGCTGCCTTTGGCTCAGGTCATGATTCCAGGGTCCTGGGATCGAGCCCCGCATCAGGCTGCTCAGCAGAGAGCCTGCTTCTCCCTCTCCCTCTGCCTGCTGCTCCCCTTGCTTGTGCTCTCTCTCTCTCTCTCTGTGTCAAATAAATAAATAAAATCTTTTTAAAAAATAATAAAAAAAATAAAAAAATAGGATAAGGGATTTAAAAAAACAGATTTATTTATTTATTTATTTATTTATTTATTTATTTATGAGAGAGAGAAAGAGAAAGAGAGCATGGGGAGAGGCAGAGGGAGAGGGAAAGGGGCAGAAGGAGAGGGAGAGGGAGAATCCACCAGACTCCCCACTGAGCAAGGAGCCTGAAGTCTGTTGATCCCACAACCCCAAGATCATGACCGGAGCCGAAATCAAGAGTCAGATGGTCAACGTGAGCCATCCAGGCACCCCAATAGGATAAGGGATCCTGACAGGGTTTCTAACAACAAAGAAAACTCCCTATCACTGAAGCCCCATTTATATTTACCAGGTTTTACATCTTAGCTTTGCTAAAAACAACAATAATAACATCAAAACAGTAGCAGCAATAATAATAACAGCAACAATAAAAATAACTGCATATTTGTTATTTCACTTGATGTTGACTTTATGTGACCAGGTATTCCCTTCATACACAGAGTTTATGTGTATATCTCTGTAATTAGAATTCATCATTGCTTTATAATTATTTGTTTATGACTTGGCTTCCCTACTGATTTCTATCAGCCACTTAAAAATTGTATATATTGGGGCGCCTGGGTGGCTCAGTCATTAAGCGTCTGCCTTCGCGGCTCAGGTCATGATCTCAGGGTCCTGGGATCGAGCCCGGGACGGAGCCCTGCATCGGGCTCCCTGCTCAGCGGGAAGCCAGGTTCTCCCTCTCCCACTCCCCCTGCTTGTGTTCCCTTTCTCGCTGTCTCTCTCTCTCTGTGTCAAATAAATAAATGAAATCTTTTAAAAATTGTATATATTTAAGGTGTAGAATATGATGATTTGACATACAAAGTGAAATGATTACTTATGGTCAGGCTAGTTAACATACCAATTCCTCAAATAGTTATCTTTTGTGATGAGAGCACCTAAATTTACTCTTTTAGCATATTTTCAGTATTCAATACAGTATTATTAGCTGTAGTCATCATGCTGTACATTAGATCTCTAAGCTTAATTTATCCCTGCATAACTGGAACTTTGTACGCTTTGACCAACACTTCCTCATTCTGCTTCCAACTGCCGCTCAAATGCCTGCTAACCACCAATCTATACTCTGCTTCTATGAGTCTAACAATTTTATTTTATTTAAAAAATTTTTTAAAAATTTAAAGATTTTATTTATTTATTTGACAGGGAGAGAGCACAGCGGGGAGAAGTAGGCAGAGGGAGAGGGAGAAGCAGGCTCCCTGCTGAGCAGAGAGCCTGTTGAAGGGCTCAGGGCTCAATCCCAGGACCATGGGATCATGGGATCATGACCTGAGCCGAAGGCAGATGCTTAACCGACTGAGCCATCCAGGCACCCCTGAGTCCAGCTACTTTAAATTCCATGTATAAGTGGGGCCCCTGGGTGGCTCAGTCGGTTAAGCGTCTGATTTTGGCTCAGGTCACGATCTCAGGGCTGTGAGACAGAGCCCCTTGTGGAGTCTGCTTAAGATTATCTCTCTCCCTCTGCCCCTCCCTCCCTCCCCCGCCCTCCCCCCTCACGCCCTTGTGTGCTCTCTCTCTCAAAAAAAAAAACAAAACATATATATATATATAGTACCTATCTTTCCGTGCCTGTCTTATTTCATTTAGCATAATGTCCTTCAGTTTCATCTATGTTGTCACAAATGACAGGATTTCCTTGTTTTTAAAGGCTGGTGTAATATTCCATTATATATTTACTATTTATACTCTTTTCCATTGTGGTGATATCGATTTACATTCCTACCAATAGTGTGCAAGCATGTCCTTTTCTCCACATCCTTGCTAAAACTTAGCTTTTGTCTTTTTGATAATAGCCATTCTAACAGGTGTGAGGTGATATCTCATTGTAGTTTTGTTTTGCATTTCCCTGATGACTAGTGATATTGAGCATCTTTTTATACACTGTTGGCCATTTGTGTGTCTTCTTTTGAGAAATGTCTATTCACGTCCTTTGCCCATTTTAAAAGTTATTGACTTATAATTGACATACCATGTTATATTAGTTTCAGGTGTACAACATATTGATTTGACACTTCTATACATTACTTAGTGCTCATTAATGATAAGTGTAATCACCATCAGTCACCACACGAGGTTATTACAATATTATTGACTATGTTCCCTATCCTGCACATTTTTTTTTAAGATTTTATTTATTTGGCAGAGAGAGACACAGCGAGAGAGGGAACACAAGCAGGGGGAGTGGGAGAGGGAAAAACAGGCCCCCCGTGGAGCAGGGAGCCCGACGCGGGGCTCGATACCAGGACCCTGGGATCATGACCTGAGCCGAAGGCAGACGCCCAACGACTGAGCCACCCAGGCGCCCCTATGCTGTACATTTTATCTCTGTTATTTATTTTATTTTTAAAAATATTTTATTTATTTGTCGGGGGGAGAGAGAGAGAGAGAGTGGCAGGCAGAGGGAGAAGCAGGCTCCCTGCTGAGCAAGGAGCCAGATGCAGGACTTGATCCCAGGACCCTGGGATCATGACCTGAGCGGAAGGCAGATGCTTAACTGATTGAGCCACCCAGGCGTCCCTCTGTGACTTATTTTATAACCTAAATTTGTACCTCTTAATCCCCTTCACCTATTTCGCCCATCCACACCCACCTCCCCTCTGGACCACCAATTTGTTCTCCATATTTAAGAGTCTGTTTTGTTTTTTAGATTCCACATATAAGTGAAATCATATGACAGTTGTCTTTCTCTTTCCGACTAATTTCACTTAGCATAATATCCTCTAGGTCCATCCACGTTGTGGCAAATGGCTTTGCCCATTTTTTTTTTTTTAAAGATTTTATTTATTTATTTGAGAGAGAGAATGAGATAGAGAGAGCATGAGAGGGGGGAGGGTCAGAGGGAGAAGCAGACTCCCCACGGAGCGGGGAGCCCGATGCGGGACTTGATCCCGGGACTCCAGGATCATGACCTGAGCCGAAGGCAGTCGCTCAACCAACTGAGCCACCCAGGTGCCCCATGCTTTGCCCATTTTAAAATCGAGTTGCTTGTTTTCTTGCTATTGAGTTAAATTCCTTATATACTTTGGATATTAACCCCTTAACAGATGTATGGTTTGCAACTGTTTTCTCCCATTCTGTAGGTTGTCTCTTCACTCTGTTGATTGTTTCCTTTGCAGCACAGAAGCTTTTTAGTTTGATGAAATTCTCTTTGAGCCGCTTAAGGGCAGGGACCATGTATTATTCATCTCTGTATTCCCAAGATTCAATCAAAGGACTGGCACAAAGTCATGCTAAGTAAATGGTTAATGTGTTTAAAGTAAGTAATTGAATGTGCAGTGACATTATTATCTCATATGAGAAGAGGTGTGTCCTTTGCGTAAAGGAGACTGAGTTTGAAACTGGGCTCTGCTTCAGTTGGTTGGCCCCAGACAAGTCTCTTAACCTCTCAGAATATCTTTATATGTAAAATCAAGTGATAATATTTCACTAACAGGCTTGTGAGGAATAAATTAAGTGATGCTCTGAGCATAATGCATTGTACATAATGGTCAGTCAGTAGAAAGTAGTTATTATCAATTATTATGAGGCAACTGACTGTCAGAAAAGCTCACTTAGGGCCAATCAGCTTTTAAATCAAGGTTAGAAGTCTGATCTCCATGTCCTGTGCTAGCTACTGGAATGAATTAATCAGGATCTCAGTCCTTGGGGAACTCACAGTCAAACATGTGAAAGAGACAGTAACAAATAATACACAGTATGGTGGTTGACATAGCAGAATCGTGTGCAAAGCATGGGGACAACACAGAGGTGGCAATTAATTCTGCCTGGAAGAATTGCTGTGAAGGTGACACTTAAGCTGTAGCGAGGGCGGAGTCTGGAGAGTTTTCTAGCTACTGAGTCTCAGAAGCTACCGGAACCAAGGTGCTGCGAGGATTGAGTGAGTCTCGGTCGCATATTGTTACTGGACACGGTTGAGGCGTTCCGTCAGTGTTTTCAGACGCCCGGGGATCGCTGCAGCTTGGGCGGGTCTTCAGCTTGCACAGAGTTACCGGCCGCAGCAGCAAAGGATGAACGGAGCTCTGGGAAAGGTAACGTAGGTTCCACGCACGCTGGGCGCGGCGGGGGTGGTGGGGAGAGTAGAGCTGGGAGGTGGCAGCCTGGCGATCACCGCCTCTGCAGACATCCGGGTATGAGACACCGGCGAGAACAAGGCTCTCCCGGCAGCACACGCGGCGTCTTGTAGTCAAGGGTTGTGTTCCCTCCACTCCTTCCCGGGCGCACTCGGAGGCGCTTACCCGTGGGCCCCGCCCCCTCCACCGGCCACCCTCGCCGCCCATTGGCCTGGAAAGAGAAGAGCCCCGCAGTGGGAATCTCGGAACCAGGATCAGTGCGGAAAATCTGTCTGACCTTGAGCGGGTCATTTTATTTTTGCGCTTTCAGAGTGTTTTCTAAGTATACCATTCTGACTCCGTGACCTGATTGGGATGTGAGGCTACTTAGCGATAGGAAAAGGGTAATATACTAAATTTTTACTTACAAAACCTTAAATGACTGCAGTAAAACCGTCTGAATCACGATAAATGCATTCCTTGGTCTTCCCTTTCCCTCTTAACAGATTTCAGTTGTGTTCTTTTGGTTGTATAATGCTGCTCAGAATGATGACTTACTTTTAGCAATTTATGTTAAAATTTTATTTTAGGCATTAATTGTAGAATATTTATGTCCATGATATATAGGTCAGCATGATCTTTGCTGCTCATGGATCTACCAGTAGTTATCTTGGGGTGGTCCCTAAATATCTTTAGGCTTGTTTCCTTAATGGCTTAAGCCTTACTTTATGAAATAACTCACTAATATTCACCTTAGTTTAATTATGAGAATTTAGCCAGATATGGTGAAAGGATAATAGAAAAAAATCAAGAAGTTTCAAAATTCCACTGTTAAAGATGGTCAGATTGGTGACTCCATGCTCCTGCTCTATTTGCTTTGATTCTGAGGACTGCTGAAAGGGAGGCATAAGTTTTCAAGGAATACTGTTTCCTACCCTTCCATACTACAGGAGAGTCCATGTAAATGTGTCATTAGGGCATCACCTAAAGATAAAAGGGCAGATAGGGCCTCTCCAAGTCTGATGCCACTGCTGCCTGCCTTTGTTACTGATTTTATTCTTCCCCTCTGCCCTCACTTGAAGTGCCCTTACCCTTCTCACCACCTATCCAAATGCTCCGTCCTTCAACACCCAGCTCCGGTCTCATCTTTTCCATAAAACCTCTCTGACTACTTTGGCTAAAGTGACTGTTTATTTTCTGAACTACCTGGTATTATCTCTTGGCATCTAATCATATGTAGCCTTGTGACCATCTTTGTCCAGCCTTGTCTGGAAGTGTTAATACTTTACATTTGTAAGAAAAACCCAGGGGGGTGCCTGGATGGCTCAGTTGGTTAGGTGTCTGCCTTCGGCTCAGGTCATGGTCCTGGAGTCCTGGGGTCAAGCCCAGGTCAGACTCCCATGGGGAGCCTGCTTCTCCCTCTCCCTCTGCTGCTCTTCCTGCTTGTGCTCTCTCTCAAATAAATAAATAAAATCTTAAAAAAAAAAAAAAAAGAAAAACCCAGGGGATTTGCATCAGACCTGGGTTCTATGTCTTGCTATGTATATGACTTTAGGTGGGTTATTTGACCTCTCTGTGCTTCAGTTTCTTATCTGTAAAATGCAGATGATAATGCCACCATTAGAATCGTTGTAACAATTATAGAAGATAATGTAAATAATAGTACTTGTAAGGTGTGAAGGACTATATATGCAGGAATATGAATATTATTTTTTTCTTTTTTTTAGGAATATGAATATTATTCTACAGTTTATATACTGCTTTCATTTTCAGAATTTCATTTGATTTTCGTAGGCACAACAAATGAGGAAATGGAAGCTACTGGCAGTGTCTGGTACATAATAGTTCTCAGATGTCCTACTGAATGCCTGAATTAATGAATGCTTTTTTTTTTTATAGGTCAACAGCCATTTAAGTGAGCCATAGAGCTGAGACTGGAGCCTATTGTTTCTATCTTTCCTAAGACCCCACTGCTTTTCCTTTTTTGAGTATTTCACATTTCATTAATTTGGTAATCTTGGTTTTCCTCATCTGTGAAATGAGGAATGAAAACCTTCCTTGACCTTCCAATTTGCCAATCCTTCCCTTTCCTATAAAACCCATTACACTGATCTCACATTGCAATGTTTGCACATCTACTGTCTTCACTAGAAAGATTTGAGGGTAGGCAACTATATTTTTTTTTATATGTATATGTACCCAACCTACAGTGTACTTGGCCTAAAGTAGGTACCTGATAAATATTGAGTGAATCAGTGACTGAACAAAAGTTGACATTACATGTAAGTACATGCTAGAGCTGGGACTAGAACTTCAAACTCTTAGCTCAGTACTCTTTCCTTGGGAGCCCAAGATGTTTTTAGCTTACAGTCCTTTCACATTTTAAATGAATGAAAAGCCCAGCTTTACTGGAATAAAACTGGGTGGAATCGCATACTTTTTTGGCTCAGCAGAAGTAGTAAGTAGAAGTAGTGTTAAGACCATAATGCTGATATTCATCAAACCTCAGAAAACATACTGATCAATCAGGATGGCAGGATGATGTCTGTGGAAGTTAGAATGCACCAGGGAATGAGTAATGACTCACCTGATGAGTTACCTTACACAGAAAATGGATGGTCCTGGAGTATTTAGCTTAGGTCTGGATGTCACTCACCCTGAGATAACTGTTCTTTTCTCAGGGATTACCATATCTCTGAACCACAGGATATGGTTAAGGGAGGGGAGCTCAACTGTGGCCTAGAAATACAATTTAATCTGCAACTAAATCAGATACTAAAAGACTTTGTAATTATGTGTGCAATATGCTTAACCTAATATTGGCCGGCATAAAAGGCAGGGAAGGCAACAAGGAGCCCTGGGAGACAGCCATCATACCTTGGCCAGTACTTCCCCTCTCTGGAGTTAGAGCAGATCACAAAAGGTATGCCAGAAGGAGCAACCTTGGGGACTGATCTCATAGTAAGATGTTTTCAAGTGAAAACATTGAAGGCTAACATGGAGCAGAGTTCATATGAGCAAACTGCAGTGAGGACTGAAGCAAATGACAAACCCAACAGACATGAATTAGGAGGACATAAGATGCGAAATAGGAGGACACAAATTTCAGGATGCATAGAAGGTCAGGGAGTCCAGGAGCCCAGGAAAATGGTCAAGAAGTTGGCTATATCCTGGTCACTATTAGATGTAAATTCTGCAGGACAGGGATATTTTACTATTTTGTTTATGGTTTTACCTTCAACACCTGTCATACAAGGGTACATATTGTTTAATAAATGAGCGGAACGATCACCACCATTATCATCACTGCTACCAATTTGATCATTAATGATGTGCCTTGCACTTGCTAAGTCCTTTTCATATATTAACATATAATTGTATCAAGAATTCTATGAGGTAAATATTTTTATAACCTCTTTAAAGATAAGGAGCGGCACCTGGGTGCCTCAGTTGGTTGAGTGTCCGACTCTTGGCTTTGGCTCTGGTCATGATCTAGGGGTTGTGGGATCGAGCCCCTCGTCAGGCTCTACGCTCAGTGGGGGAGTCTGCTTGGGATTCTGTCTCTCTTCTCTCTTTGCCCCACCCAGAGTAAATAAATAAATCTTAAAAAAAATAAAGCTAAGGAAGTGAGGTTTGGAGGGATTTATTAATTCAATCAGGAGATATTTACTGACCACCCACAGTGTGCCAGGGAGTATGGTAGATGTTGGGATGTAGCAGTTTCCTGTCTTTATGGAGCTTGTATTCTTAGCAAGAGAGACAGGCTAATTAAACATATAACTACTTAACTAATTGTGATAAGTGCCACAAAAGAAATAATCTGGGTGCCATGTGAGTGTGTAACAGCAGGATCCAAGTAAGTCTGAGCAGTAAGGAAAGTTTTCTTGAGGATGCTACATGACTAAAACGTAAAGAATGATAGAATTTAAAAAGAGAGAGTATGTGCAGAGGCCCCGAAATGAGAACATATTTGAAGTTCCAGAGGTCCCAGAAGAAATTGGGAGGGAGAGGAGCAGTGGGGCTTGGATCAAGGGAGAGTATGTAGAGAAATATGGGGATGAGACTTGGGGAGAAGGTAGGGGATTGGACTTAACATTTTAGGTAACCACAGGTATTTCTAAACAATTTAGCCCTGGAGGAAAGTAGGATATAGGGCTTAACAAAGCTCAACTGTGGCCTAGAAATACAATCCAGCAGTTATGCTAGAAGGCCAGATATTTCTTTCTTTTCTTTCTTTTTTAAAAAATTGAGATATAATTCACATACCATAATATTTTCCCTTTTAAGATGGACAATTCAGTGGTTTTTGCTCGTCCCAGTTCTGGTCATCTTATGTAAATTAGATCATACGTATGTGAGGCCAAGTATTCCTTATGGGATTTGCCAAAGATCATACAACTATTAAAATGGAAGTTTTGATACTCAAACCCAGGTCTAAGTTCCATAAAGACTCAGTGCAAAGACAGACTCTGACAGTCAACCTATTAAACATATTAAGAAGAGACTTGGCCAAAGGGAAAACTATAAAGAAAAGCAATCTTGAAAGAACTTAGGAAAAGGTCAGCTAGAACACCACTAGCCAGCTGTGTGCTTTAGGCACATTAATTCACCTTTCCGAGCTTTGGTTTCCCCACAGTAAAATGGGGGTAGAAAAACCTACCTCACAGAATGGTTGTGAGGATTAAAGGAAATGATGTTTGGGTGCCTGGGTGGCTCAGTTGGTTAAGCGTCTGCCTTCAGCTCAGGTAATGATCCCAGGGTTCTGGGATCGAGTCCCGCATCGGGTTTTCTCTCTCCCTCTGCCTGCCCACCCCCGCCCCCCGCTTGTGCTCTCTCTCTCTCTCTGTCAAATAAATAAATAAAATATTTTTTTAAAAAAATAAAGGAAATGTTTGGCAGATAGCAGGTACTCAACAAATGGTAGGATTATTGATGCTATTATTATTAGCATATGAATTTCACTAATTGGTATTACTCTTTGGAGAGGTAGTGTGGTAGAATGGAACACATGGGCTTTGGATTCAATCAGCCTTGGGTTTGAATTCTTGGCACCTCTTATCAAACCTATAACTTTGGGCAATTTTCCTAAGCCTCTGTTTTTTCCTCTATAAATTAGAGGCAATTATCTCAATTATGCTTCTATCAGAGGATTAGTGTAAAGATGAACTGAAATAGTATGTGTAAGGTGATGAGCACAAAGGATATACTCAATAAGCGATAGTAACTGCTATTTTAAATATTTGTTAATACACAAATGTACTCTGTTAATACTTATAAAACAGCTTTCAGTTGCCTGCCTCATGGGTCCCTGACTCACTACTGTCTCCACTCACCTGGGGCTCAGGTGTGTGAAGCTAGTCAGACAGTATAGATTTGGCCCCATGACTTCAGTCTTTGGTAGCTGTGCAGTCCCCCTGTTCTTGGCTCCCGAGCTCATGGCACAAGTATTTTTGTAACCCACTGCGGCAGCTGTGTCCCCATTCATTCCTTCACTAGCATCACCATCCTCCTCTTCTATTTGCTGCAGGGCTATAGCCGCTTTTCATTTGCTGACTGGGAGGAGCGGGTATTTGTGGATATAGTCCCAAAATAGATTACTTTTGTTCTGATAAATAATGCCGAGCATTGCAGGGAAGAGGAAGCACATTTCCCAGAGCTGAAAGGGAGAGTTCACACCACAATTTGAATGTCTTCCAGAAAGTTGTCAACCCTTAAGCCTGGCTTTTAGATAATTAAATCCTTTGCTTTTGTAGAGACTCAGAGATCTGAGTGATTAAAGTGAGGAAAAAATCAGTGTCATCTAGATCTTTCTTCCCATTCAATTCCTCTTCTGTATGAAGTGACCCACTTAAGAATATATTCTGGGGGTGCCCGGATGGCGGAGTTGGTTAAGCATCTGACTCTTGGTTTTGGCTCAGACCCTCTCCCTATGCCCTGCCTCCCACTTGCGTGCATGCTCTATTTCAGATAAATAAATAAATCTTTTAAAAAAAAATTGGAGCAGGGGAAGGGAGCAGTTTGAGCAAATTTAGGAAAAGTCTCCCAGAGAATGTGAGGTCACGAAGATTGGAAAGGATATGAATAGATGGAAGGAAGGGCAAAATGCATAGGCAATCCTAAAAACTGCAATTAAATCAGATACTAAAAGACTTTGTAATTATGTGTGCAATATGTTTAACCTAATATTGGCCAGCATAGAAGGCAGGAAAGGCAACAAGGAGCCCCGGGAGACAGGAGTTCTAGCCTCTAGCCAGCATACCTTGGCCAGTACTTCTCTTCTCTGGAGTTAGAGCAGATGAGTCTAAGGTTCCTCCAGGCCCGAGATCTATCAAGCATGACAAACAGAATAGAGATGAGTGAACAGAATATAGATATTTTAAAAGATTTATTTATTTATTTTAGAGAGAGAGGAAGAGAGAGAGCAAGTGAGCGTGTGGGGGGGGAGGGGCAGAGGGACAAGGAAAGAGAGAATCTCAAGCCAACTCCCTTAGTTGTCATCCCCACCAGCTCAGACTCTACAGCTCTAGGCAACCACTGATCTACTTTCTCTATAGATTTGCCTGTTATGGGTATTTCATATAAATGGAGTCATACAATATTTGGCTCTTGGTAACTGGCTTCTTTCACTTAGCATAATATTTTCAAAGTTTGTCTTTGTTGTTACATTTTGTTTTTATATTTCCTTTAATATTCAACAGAGCAGTTGGCATATACTAGCCTTTTTAAAAATAAAATTTATTTTATGGGCGCCTGGGTGGCTCAGTCGTTAAGCGTCTGCCTTCGGCTCAGGTCATGATCCCAGGGTCCTGGGATCGAGTCCCACATCGGGCTCCCTGCTCGGCGGGAAGCCTGCTTCTCCCTCTCCCACTCCCTCTGCTTGTGTTCCTGCTCTCGCTATCTCTCTCTCTGTCAAATAAATAAAATCTTAAAAAAAATAAAAATAAAAATAAAAATAAAAATAAAATTTATTTTAGAATAGATTATTTGTTTGTTTATTTATTTATTAAAAGACTTTATTTATTTATTTGTCGGAGAGACAGAGAACGCACACACACAAGCAGGGGGAGCGGCAGGCAGAGGGAGAAGCCGGCTCTCCTCGGAGCAGTGAGCCCAATGCAGGACTCGATCCTAGGACCCTGGGATCATAACCTGAGCTGAAGGAGAGGCTAACTGAGCCACCCAGGCATCCCTAGAATAGTTTTAGAATTACAGATAAGTCGCAAAAATAGTACAGAGAATTCCCATCTACCTCACATCTAGTTTTCCCTATTGCTATCTTACATTAGTATGGTAGACTTTTCATAATTAATGAACTGATATTGATATATTATTATTAATTAAAGCCCATACTTTATTCATATTTCTCTCATTTTTTAAAATCTAATGTCATTTTTCTGTTCCAGGATTCCATCCAGGATATTATATTACATTTAGTCATCATGTCTCCTTAGGCTTCTCTTGTCTGTGACAGTTTCTCAGACCTTCTTTTGTTTTTGTGTAATAGGATTTTAACAGATACATGTTGAAGGGATTTAAATTGTTACCCTTAGAGGACAGGATTTTCTCTTCATGTCATGGAGCCTTAGGACATTTAGTATTTATTATCTAGTTGCTTTATAAAAAGACCTCTATATTAAACACTCCCATAGGAAAGCTATACCACTGATGTTTCGAGTGCAGCAGGGTGGAGTGAGTTTGAAAGAGTGGGATTGGGGGGAACTTAGGGAGGGAAGCTGCCCCTGCTACTGCCTCCTCTCATTATTACTGTTTTGTTGATATTGGTGTCATTATTATTATTGAGACAGTGCCCTGTAACAGAGGCATAGCCTTTGGAGTAAAACAGTCCCCTTAGCTGCTTCTTAGCTATAATTTCTCGGAATATAAACTCTGTGGGCCTCAGTTGTCTTACCTGTAAAATTGTCTTGCAGTGTTTGAGAATTAGGAAAGAGTAAAGTCCCTTGCATGGTGCCTGTGCTTGGCAGATGCATAGTTGTTGATTGGTAGTAGAAAAAAATAGATCACGTTGGAAAAGGAAAATAAGGTAAAAAACAACAACAAAAAGGCAGCATGGAAGGGGGACTTCTGTTTTTTAGCATTTTCTGTAGTGGGTGGAGTAAGAGCAAAGATGACCTTGGTTTGCCTACATGTTCAGTATTAACTGAAGGATAGCTTCTTTCCTAGACAAGAGGCTTTGGGTCCTTTTTGGTTTGTGTACTTTTGGTTTCTAGCCTTTTTTTGAAGAAGTGCTTGGAAGGCTATGAATAATTAAAATTGTCCTAACATGGCTATTTTGCTGTAGATGCTGTGTCTGAGGAACGATACCATTTTTAAGCAAGCCTTTTCTCTCTTAAGGTAAGGATATTAATAACAGTGGTTAAATATAGCTAATATTTGCATTCTGCTAGGTAGTTCACCCAGCATTTTTCTTTCATCATCTCCACTTGCATGTCTATTAAGCATTTCAAACATTAACTCCCCCGCCATCTTGCTCTTTCCCCATTCTCAGTAAATGACAGCTCCATTCATCTAGTTGCCCAGGCCAAAGTCCTTGGAGTCATCCTTAACACTGTTATTTCTGTCCCTCTACATCCAATTCTTTAATGAATCCTCTCAGCTCTGCTTTTGAAATATATACAGAATCAAACCATTTCTCAGCTCCAGTGTCAGGTCTCATGCTTTCTGTTTTGCTAAACTCCTTCTAATCTTTACTATCATCATTCTGCCTCCTAACTGATGCCCCTGCTTTTACTTTTCTCTTCTGTCCTTCACACTAAAATCAGAGTGATTCTTTTTATTTTTTATTTTTAAAACCTTTTTTTAAAGATTTTATTTATTAACTTGAGAGCAAGAGAGAGAGAGAGAGTGTGTGAGCACGAGCAGGGGAGGGGCAGAAGGAGAGGGAGAAGCAGACTCCCCGCTGAGCAGGGAGCCTAACGCAGGGCTCAATCCCAGGATCCTGGGGTCACAACCTGAGCCAAAAGCAGACATTTAACCGACTGAGCCACCCAGGCACCCCCGGAATGATTATTTTTAAAATAATCAAGTTAAAAAAAATAATCAAGTTAATTTATGTCACTTCTCTCTCAGAACTCTCCAATGGTCTCCCATCTTACTCAACATAAAATCTATAGAAAGGAAAATAAAATAAGATGAAAATTGAGAGAGAGGCAAACCATAAGAGATGCTAACTCTAGGAAACAAACTGAAGGTTACTGGAGGGGAGGGGGGATGGGATAATTGGGTGATGAGCATTAAGGAAAGCATGTGATGTAATGAGCACTGAGTGTTATATGCAACTGATGAATCACTAAATTCTACTTCTGAAACTAATAAAATAAATAAATAAAATCTACACTCCTTACCATATCCTACAAGGCTTTACACAATCTGTTCCCTCATCTGTGTACTACTACTTACTCAGCTTTAGTACACTGGCTCCCTTTCTAGTCCTTGAGGACTCTCCTACCCCAGGATCTTTGCCCATTCTTCCCTTAGATATCCATATGGCTCAGGGTGCCTGTCTGGCTCAGTCAGTAGAGCATGCAACTCTTAATTTTGAAGTCATGAGTTCAAGGCCTGTGTTGGGTGTGGAGCCTACTTAAAATTTAGGGGCACCTGGGTGGCTCAGTCAGTTGAATGTCAGACTCTTGATTTTGGCTCAGGTCATGATCTCAGGGTCATGAGATTGAGCCCCACGTCTGGTTCCATGCTCAGCACGGAGTCTGCTCGTCCCTCTCCCTCTGCTCCTGCCCCCATGTGCTCGCTCGCGCACACACACTCTCTCTCTCTCTCAAATAAATAAATCTTCTGGGGCGCCTGGGTGGCTCAGTCGTTAAGCATCTGCCTTCGGCTCAGGTCATGATCCCAGGGTCCTGGGATCGAGCCCCGCATCGGGCTCCCTGCTCAGCGGGAAGCCTGCTTCTCCCTCTCCCACTCCCCCTGCTTGTGTTCCCTCTCTAGCTGTCTCTCTCTCTCTCTGTCAAATAAATAAATAAAATCTTTAAAAAAAAATAAAATAAATCTTTAAACAAAATTTAAAAAAATGATATCCATATGGCTTGATCCCCCCCTTACTTCATTCAGGTTTGTGCCCAGATGTCATCTCATCAGAGAGATCTTCCCCGACTACCCTATGTAAAATAGTGCCCCCTCCCCCCATCAATTTTTATTCCCTTCCCTTACTTTATTTTTCTTTGTTGCAGGTATCACCACCTGAGACATTCTGTAAAGATGTATATGTAAAGTTATTTAAATTGTCTCCCTACCTGCCCCCTAGAATATAAGCATCCTGCAGCTAAGGATTTTGTTAGTCTAGTTTACTGCTGTATCCTTAGAGCCTAGAATGCTGCCTGGCACATAGTAGGCATTTAATAAATATTTGTTTAGTGAGTGAATAGATCCTCACAGTGACCTGCTGAAACGGGTCATATTATCTTAATTTTATACATAAATAACTGAGGTCCAGAGAGGTAAATTAATTGCTCTAAGATGACATAGCTAATGTGAGCTGGAATTAGAATTCAAACCCAAGTTTTTTTTCCACTGCCTTGCACATACAGTTTGCGACTCCCCACTGTTTTACTCTCAATGGTAAGGAAAGGCATTTGGTAGTTTATTTCTCGATTCAGCAGATAATCACTGAGTGTCTTACATGTGGCAGCCATATGATATAAAACAATGAATTGTATATCTCCCTGGACTGCATGGCACCCATGAGTCTGCATGATTTCTTTAATCCTTTACATTTATTGAAGCCTCTCTCCTACTATTCCTTTACATCGTAATCTATTTTCCCCATCATTGATCAGTCAACTATTCAATAAGTACTTACTATAGCACCACGCTTACTTATTATAGAACCATTTTACATGTTCTCTCTAATTTTTACAAAAATATACAGGACAAATATAGATAACATCATTTTACAAAAGAGGAAACTGGCTCAGAGAGTTTAAGATAGATTCAGTCCCATGAGATTATACTATTATTATCTGCATTTTAAAGATGAGATAACTGAGTTACAGAGATATAAAAGAACTTACCAAAGGTCACAGTTTGGAAATAGTACAGTCAGCATTTAATCACAGAAGCGCTTGTCTCCAAGTTGTGCCACAATTTAGTTTCAAAACTTCTGCAGGATGCTGAACTAAAATACTCTGATAACCTAATGAGCCAAACAGAGCCGTATTATTCTCCTCCATATTCTTTGACTTCTGTATTCCGTCTGGCTCTCATTGCTGTTCCTTCCTCTCTACCCTCCTTGTAAGCCTCTGCAAGAACCACCTCACTGGTTCTCTTGCCTCAGTCTCACCTCTTACCATTCATTGCTCACCTGCTGCCAGGGTTAACTTCCTAAAACCTAAACTTGATCATAGCACTCCTATGCTTAAAATCTGCTAGGAGCTTCCCAGTGCCTATACAGAGTAAACACCAAACTCCTTAGCACAGCGTATGAGGTTCTTATAACCTGGCCCTTGATTACCTCTTTCACTAACCTCCCTTTTCCCTGCTGCTTCAGTTACACTCATATCCAGCTGGTTGCTGTTCCCCAAACATACCACTTTCATACCTCTGCCTAGAATCCTTTTCCTTAAGGCTAAATAATCGAGAACAGTTCTGCATTTTTAAAACTCAGGTCAAACGGTTTTACTCCCCCAGTGGAAATGACCACACTTTACTTTGTGTTCTACCAAATCTTGTACAAGTTTTTGTTCTGGATCAGCACTAGATTATAGATCACATTTGTTTACATATCTCTCTCCTAAATTGACCATAAATACAGACATTTTACTTATTTTTGCATCCTCAGGATGTCTGGCACATAATAGGCATTTAATAATGTTTATGGAAAGAGGGGAAGGAAGGAATAAGGAAATATCTAGCATTGACTTCACCTTAATGAGAAGCATACAAGTTTTGGTAACTGTGTAGATTAAATATGGGTTTCTAATTTTATTCAACATACTCTTCTTTTTAGGGTCAGCACTTCAAGAGAAAATCCCATCTGTTCTGCAGGTATGTGGTTATTTCCTGATATGGTCTGCTTGCTTTAAGTGACCCTCTAACACTCTGTAATAATTTTGTCTAGAAAGATTCCTAACACGTCTCTGAGAAGAGTGGCTGGGATCACATTCCACCTCTCACATGGAAAAGGACAAGGGCAGGAATATAAAGTGGTGGTTAAGAGCAAGAGCTCTTTAGTAAGTTTGGTTCCCAGCTCTCCCACATACTTAACTCTGTGACCTTTGGCTACCTCTCCATACCTTGCTTTCCTCACTTAAAACAATGAGGATAATTAGTACAAACTACAGTGAATTTAAAGATTCAGTGAGGTATGGGTGCCTGGGTGGCTCAGTTGGTTAGGCGACTGCCTTCAGCTCAGGTCATGATCCTGGAGTCCCAGGATCAAGTCCTGCATCAGGCTCCCTGCTCAGTGGGGAGTCTGCTTCTCCCTCTGACCCTCCCCCCTCTCATGTGCTCTCTCTCTCTCATTCTTTCTCTCAAATAAATAAAATCTTTAAAAAAAAATAAAGATTCAGTGAGGTAAAAGACATTAAGTTAGTTATTATAGTTATAATCGCTGCTATTTCAGACCTCTCTTTTATGCCCATCATCTACTAGGCAAGGGCTTTTCATGTAGTATTTTGTCCAAAATGAATGTCCATTTAATCTGATTAACTCCATGAATTTCAGTCTGTTTCAACCCAGTTACTTGCCCTTTCTGCTTTGTCTGTTACGTGAGAAATTTCAAAATAGTTGTTTGATTTTTTTTTTTTTTAAGATTTTATTTATTTGACAGAGAGAGAGGGAACACAAGCAGGGGGAGCAGGAGAGGGAGAAGCAGGCTTCCCGCCAAGCAGGGAGCCCAATGCGGGGCTCGATCCCAGGACCCTGGGATCATGACCTGAGCGAAGGCAGACGCTTAACCGACTGAGCCACTGAAGCACCCCTAGTTGTTTGATTTTAATGACATCTGTCATTTGCCTAAAGAGTATCAGAGGAGGGGTGCCTGGGTGGCTCAGTCGTTAAGCGTCTTGATCAGGTCAGGTCATGATCTTGGGGTCCTGAGATCGAGTCCCACATGGGGCTCCTTGCTCAGCAGGGAGTCTGCTTCTTCCTCTCCCTTTGCCCCTCCTCCCCACTCGTACTTTCGCTCTCTTTCTCTCTCTAAAATAAATAAATAAAATCTTAAAAAAAAACAGTTTCAAAGGGAAAGGAATGGGAAACAAGAAGGAAACTAATGGGGTGGGGGGATGGGTTAGCCTGGTGATGGCTATGAAGGAGGGCACGTATTGCATGGAGCACTGGATGTTATATGCAAACAATCATGGAACACTACATCAAAAACTAATGATGTGGGGCGCCTGGGTGGCTCAGTCATTAAGCGTCTGCCTTCGGCTCAGGTCATGATCCCGGGGTCCTGGGATCGAGCCCCGCATCGGGCTCCCTGCTCCGCGGGAAGCCTGCTTCTCCCTCTCCCACTCCCCCTGCTTGTGTTCCCTCTCTTGCTGTGTTTCTCTCTGTCAAATAAATAAACAAAATCTTTAAAAAGACAAAAAACAAAAAACTAATGATGTACTATATGGTGACTACCGTAACATAATAAAAACAAAAAAACAAAAAAGAAGGAAACTAACAATTACCTAGTGCCTCATAATGCCAGGCAGTACAGAAGAGGTTTTACATCTGTCAATTTTTTCAGAAGATGGCAACAGTACATAGAGCATCACCATTTCTACCAGCCCCAAAGCCCAGCATCTCAAAATATGGGCTTTTTACTGATTCATTCTCCCAACAAACATTTATTATACGAGGATGTGTTTTAGGTGCTGGGGATACGAAATTGAGAGGATACAGTCCTTGCCTTTTGGAAGCTTATAGTCTTAAAAGAATGTTTTCCCCAAGAACACTAGTGATGAACACCCACCATTTAGATTCAACTGTTGTTGACATTTTGCTTTCTCTATTGGGCATCATGATACCCACCTTTAAATACCTCAGTATGCATTTTTAGAAATAAGGACTTTCTCTACATTCTGTTAAAGAACCACAATACCATGATCTCACTCAAGAAAATTAATAGTAATGCTCCCATATCATCTCATACTCTATCCATTTCCGTAATTATCCCCAAAGTGTCTTTTGTGGGTGTTGTTTATAACCCAAACCCAGTGAAGTTTCACACTTTGTATTTCACTATTATGTCACCTTTAATCTAGTTCCACTTGTTTTTTCCTATAACAGTGACTTTTTGATTAGGTCAGACCATTTGTCTTATAGAATGTCCTCCCTTGTTGATTTGTCTGATTATTTCCTAGTGGTGTTGCAGAACATGTTCTCCTGTCTCCTTCCTATAACCTGGAAGTTAGATCTGAAAGTTTTGAGTAGACTTAAATTAAATCATTTAAACAAGAAAGTTTTCTAACTGATAGCCTGAACTTCATATGGCATCCTATTAAGAGATTAAAAAAAACAAAACAAAACTATGAATATCTGATTATAAAAGTGAAAAACATTCATTTTAAAGAATATGGGAAATAAACACTCACATACATACACACAAGAAGAAGCTGAAGAAGACAGAAATTAAAAATCACCTGTAATCATACCATCCAGAGATTATTGTTTAACATTTTGTTGTATATCCTAACAGGTCTATTTTTAGGCATTTATATTTCTCTCTCCATTGATAGATAGTAGGTAAGTAGGTAGATAGAGAGGTGGATATTTTTGTTTGTTTTGCAGTAATGGGAACAAATGATACATAATGTATTTTTTTTAAGCTTTATTTTAGAGAGAGAGAGAGTGAACTCAAGTGGGTGGGGCAGAGGAGAAGGAGAGGGAGAGAATTGCAAGCTGACTAGTGCTGAGCTGAGCCCTATGCAGGGCTTGATCCCATGGCCCTGAGATCACGACCTGAGCCAAAACCAAGAGTCAGACACTTAACTGGCTGTGCTACACAGGCGCCCCGATATATAATGTTTTATAATCTTTTTTTTTTCTTATTACTTAATCCATGGTGAATATGTTTCTACTACAATGAAGAGATAAATATCTATATAATTATTTTGAATGTACTGCCTTAAATGGAACAGTTTGAAGGGAAAGATTTTGAGTCTGGCTTTGAACATGTTGATTTGGAGTGCCTGTGGGGAGAATATATTAAGTAGCCCACTGGATATACTGATCTTTTTTTAAAAAGATTTTATTTATGTATTTGACAGAGAGAGACACAGCGAGAGAGGGAACACAAGCAGGGGGAGTGGGAGAGGGAGAAGCAGGCTTCCCGCCGAGCAGGGACCCCGATGTGGGGCTCGATCCCAGGACCCTGGGATCACGACCCGAGCCGAAGGTAGACACCTAACGACTGAGCCGCCAGGCGCCCCGGATATACTGATCTTGAATTCAGACATAAGTCTGGGGTGAAAGTGTAAATTTGGAAGCCATCATATTGTTGATTTTTTTGAAGTCATGGCAATGAATGAGATCATGTGAGAACAAGTAGAGAAGAGGCCCAAGGATCAGGCCCTTAGGAACTCTGACATTTAAAAACTGGGTAGAGGGTGGGGAGGGTGGGGTGCCTGGGTGGCTCTGTGGGTTAAGTGTCTGACTTTTGATTTCAGCCCAGATCATGATGTCAGGGTCCTGGGATTGAGCCCCAAGTGAGGCCCCATGCTCAGCAGGGAGTCTGCTTGGATTCTTTCTCTCCCTCTGCCCCTCCGCTTGCTAGAGTGTGCATGCACTCTCTCTCTTTCACAAATAAATAATCTTTATTAAAAAAAACTGGGTAAAGGGTAAAAGAGATGGCTAATGAGGTTGGAAAAAAGGCGGCCAAAATGGTAGGAGAAAACCAGCATAGTAAATTTCAAAAAGTCAAAAGGAGAGTGTTTCAGGAAGAAAAGAGTGGTGAGCCATATTGGAGTTATAACTGTGTGCTGCTGAGAGATCCCGAAAGATAAGAACCTAACATTTTTTAGCTTTAGCAACATGGAGGTCATTGGTGACCTTATGAAAGTAGTGTCTTGTGTAGGTGGGGTGGGACCAGTTGTGGAAGTTAGCTTGCATTGACAAGTGAATGGGAGTTGGGGAGCTAGAAACGCTGTTACAATGTTTTCATGAAGTTTGAGTGGGAGGGGAGAGAATTGGCAGGAGGTGGAGAGGACTGTGGGGTCTAGGAAAGGTTTTCTTTTTTTTTTTTTTTTAAGATTTTTATTTATTTATTTGACAGAGACACAGCAAGAGAGGGAACACAAGCAGGGGGGAGAAGGAGAGGGAGAAGCAGGCTTCCCGCTGAGCAGGGAGCCTGATGCGGGGCTCAATCCCAGGACCCTGGGATCATGACCTGAGCCGAAGGCAGACGCTTAACAACTGAGCCACCCAGGCGCCCCAGGAAAGGTTTTCTTTTACATTTTTTTCTCTTAATTACACTTTTTATTTGGAAAGATAAAAAAATACATAAGACTGAAAAAGGATAATATGTCAAATAAACCCAGATTTGGCAGTTAAGTAACATTTTGCCAGATGTTCATTTTTTTAAAAGATTTTATTTATTTATTTGAGAGAGAGAGAGACCGTGAGCACAAGGGTGGGGGAGGGGCAGAGGGATAGGGAGAAGCAGACTCCCCGCTGAGCATGGAGCCCGATGTGGGACTCAATCCCAGGACCTGGGGATCATGACCTGAGCTGAAGGCAGACACTTAACCGACTGAGCCACCCAGGTGCACTTGTTTTGTTTTTAAAAAGAGATTATGTTCAAGTGCTTTCATTCTGTGGCTTAGGTCTCATCCGTTATCCTCAACTAGAGGCAAAGTTCATTTTGAACTGGTATGTATTCTGACAAAGTTTTTTTTAAATTACTATTAAAATTATCAACTGTAAGAATTGTAAATGCATTTATATGTATGCATAGGATAAAAAAATATAAACTGTACAAAAAGGTATATGATGAAAAGTTGAATTTTCTACTTCCCAGTCTTACTCCCCAGTGTTACCCACTGATAGCAATTTCTCGTATATTTTTCAAGAAGTTTTATGCAGGGACACCTGGGTGGCTCAGTCGGTTAAGCATCTGCCTTCAGCTCAGGTCATGATCCCAGGGTCCTGGGATTGAGCCCCGCATCGGGCTCCCTGCTCAGGGGGAAGCCTGCTTTTCCCTCTGCCTGCCATTCCCGCGGCTTGTGCTTTCTCTCTCTGACAAATAAATAAGTAAAAAAAATAAATAAATAAAAGAAGACGTTTTGAACATACACTGTGTGTGTACAACTATTCTTAATGCTGGACATTTAGGTTGTTCTGAGTTTTTGCTATCTCAAAAAATGCTGCAGCAACCATCTTTATACATCTTTGTGAACTTGTTCCTGTACATTTGTAAGATAAATTCCTGGAATTGAAATTGCTGAGTCAATGGATTATGATTAAAAATTTTGGTAAATATCGTCTGATTACCCTTCAGAAAAGTTGTATTGATTTACATTTCTATTTTCTGGTTAAAACTTTTTTTTTTTTTTTAAGATTTTATGTATTTATTTGACAGAGAGAGAGAGTGCGCACAAGCAGGGGGAGAGGGAGAGGGAGAAGCAGGCTTCCTGCGGAGCAGGGAGCCCGATGAGAGGCTTGATCCCAGGACCCTGGGATCATGACCTGAGCCGAAGGCAGACGCTTAAACGACTGAGCCACCCAGGCGCCCCAAAAACTGGGCTTTATAAAACATCTTATTTTTTTGGTAGTAAAAAAAATTGTCTCCTAATTTGCATTTCTTGAGAGAATTTATCATCTTTCCACATTTTTATTGGCTATTTTCATTTCTTTCCTTGTAAACTGTCTGTCTATACTTCCTGCCCATTTTTCTTTTTCTTTTTTTTTTTTAAGATTTTATTTATTTATTTACTAGAGAGGGTGCGAGAGGGCAAGAAAGAGCGGGCAAAGTGAGGAGCAGAGAGAGAAGTTAGCTTGCATTGACAAGTGAATGGGAGTTGGGGAGCTTGATCCCGATCACGACCTGAGCTAAAGGCAGCCACTTAACCGGCTGAGCCACCCAGGCGCCCCTCTGCCCATTTTTCTATTGGGTTGCTGGCTTCTTCATTTTTAATTTACAAGATTTTTTTAATATAGTTTTTATATATTAAGGAAATTAGCATTTTTCTGTCATCTCTGCTTTGCATTGCTTCTAGTCTTTGTCTTTTTGTGTTTTTTGTTGAAAATAAGTTTTATGTTTTTATAAAGCTAAGTTTATTAATCTTTGATTTCTAGATTTTGTTTCTTGCTTAGCAAGAGCTCTTCCAAGATTAGTTTAAAAAATCCTTCATGTTATCTTCTGGTATTTTTTTTTCCCTTTATATATGTGATGCATATGGAATGAGAAGTGAGTAGAGATGCAGTTTTTCCCCCAAATGGGTCGTTAATTGTTTCAACATTTATTGAAACATCCATCTTTTCCCCTTAGGTTTGAGAACGTCACCTTTATCATATACTAAGTTTCCATATAGATCTGGGATTATTTTAATTTTGTTTTGTTCAATTGATTTGTCTGTATATTTGATGCCATTACTAACCTTTTTTAATACTATTGGTTACTATAATTTTGTAGTATATTTTAGTATTTGAGAGCTACTTAAATCTGAGGGTTTTTTTGGTTTTATTTTGTTTTTAAAGTTGAGATCAGGGGCACCTGGGTGGCTCAGTCGTTAAGCATCTGCCTTCGGCTCAGGTCAAGACCCCAGGGTCCTGGGATGGAGCCCCCACATCGGGCTCCCTGCTCAGCGGGAAGCCTGCTTCTCCCTATCCCACTCCCCCTGCTTGTGTTCCCTCTCTCGCTGTCTCTCTGTCAAATAAATAAAATCTTAAAAAAAAAAAAAAAAAAACAGTTGGGATCAAATAGGGCATGTTAAAACCTGTTGAAGGAGATCCAGTAGGGATCCTTTTGAAAAGAGAGGTGGATGGGTCGCCTGGGTGGCTCAGTCGTTAAACATCTGCCTTCGGCTCAGGTCATGATCCCAGGGTCCTGGAATTGAGCCCCGCATTGGGTTCCCTGCTCCGCGGAAGCCTGCTTCTCCCTCTCCCACTCCCCCTGTTTGTGTTCCCGCTCTCGCTATCTCTCTCTCTGTCAAATAAATAAATAAAATCTTTAAAAAAAAAAAAAAGAGAGAGGTGGAGGATAATATAATTTACTCAGTCTTCTTTTTCTTTTTCTTTTTTTTTTAAAGATTTTAGAGACCAAGCAGGTCAGGGGGGAGGAGGGAAGGAGCAGAGGGGTAGGGAGAGGAAGAGGTAAAGAATTTCAAGCAGGCTCCACGCTGAGTGCAGAGCATAACATGGGGCTCGATCCCATGACCCTGAGATCTTGACCTGAGTTGAAACCAAGAATTGGATGTTAAACCAACTGAGCCACCCAGGTGCCCCTCCAACAGTTTTCTATTTGGAGAAATTTAAGCTGTCTCCAAGATTTTTCAATGTAAACAACACTATGATAAACATCCTTGTACATCAGTATTTATACCCTTATCAGATTATTTACTCAGCATACATTTCTAAAAGTCAAACTGGTGGGTCAAAGGAAATGGACATTTTTAAAGCTATTGATGTATTACCAAATTGGTCTCCAGGAAGATTGTGCTATTTTATTCTTCTTTGGTATTTGAGAATCCCTTTTGATATACTCATCAATATGAAGCATTATTAATTTTTTAATATTTCATAATATTGTAAGTTAAAAAATGCCATCCCTTGTACTGTAATTTGCATGTCTTTGATTACTAGTTGGTTGACCATATTTTCATACATTTACTGGCCATTTATCTTTCCCTTTGCCCATTTTTCATTTGTTGTCAGGGAATCTCAGAAGGCCCTCTAGAAGGCCCAAGGTGACTCACCAATGTTGGCATGCCAAGATAATTCTACTTGAAAGGACATAGTTTTGTTGGCATTTTTCATGGGTTCTTTGAGATATCCTTAAAATCAGAAATTCCAAGATTGAATTATATTGGCTTTCAGAAAAGAGTGGGGAGCAGTGCCCGGTTCCGTCCTTCACCCAGCATTCTCTCTGCGGGCCTGGGTACCATACCAGCTGCTCTTTCTAAAAGATGGGTGTGGTTGTAGTGACTGCCTTTTTCTTACTGTTTTAAACATACATAGAGAGGTAGAAGTAAATATATATAAAGAGGTCTGAAGAGGTTAAATGAAGAGAACTCAGAGTCCTCTCATTACAGCATGAGCAAAAAGGTGGAATCAGAGAAACATGGCACATTCAAATCCAAGTAGTTCAGTGTACTATAATTAGAAAAACTGGAAAAAGTTTGAAAAGAAATTTTTTAAAAAGTGAGTAGCTGTCAGGGCCAAATCATTGCAGCTTGTCTTGGTAAAATGTCTTAAGAACCTTCCAGTGTGGAACTCACGACCCTGAGCTCAAGATCCAACCTGAGATCAAGAGTCAGATGCCCAACTGACTGAGCCACCCAGGTGCCCCATAAAGGCAATTTCTGAGTACATACTATTTGCCAGGTGCTGGGGTGTACCTGCCCTTTGGTGTGTAAGGGACCTCTAGTCTACTGAGTGGAGAAAATATCCTGTAATTAATTCTGACTGGGGCTACCCCAGTGTTTCCCCCCATTTCTGCAGCATAGCCATGCTAAAAATGCTTGTTCTAATCTTGAAGGAGAAATAATTAAAGTGACGTTGTTTACCCCCATCCTGGATTGATGGGTTTAGTTCCCAGCTTAGTAAACAGGGACACTGAAGGACAGTTGGTTTTGGCATATATAAAGTAAAGGAATGTGATGTGGGAGAAGTCAGTACGTGATCACATCCTATAATTGTGCTAACTGAAAGATCTTCAGAGCCTCCTTTTGAAACCCTGGGGTTCTGTATCTTTAGTGAAAAGAGTTGCCTTTCCTCTTACGAGGCTGCAATATTAATGTGACAGCTGGAAACCCATTTGATGACAAGGAGCAGGGCAAGAATTCTTTTGAACTTACTAGAAATCGGAGGCTTTCAAACTGGTAAATTTTATAATGTAAACAACTGGCTAATTAAGCAGTTTAAACACTGGTAATTTGACCAAAACCTTTCATTTAAGGGGGAAAATGGTTAATTTAACAGTAGTGTGAACCAGCTTCTTAATTAACCAGCTGCTCTAATTATAGGAATTGCCCTAAACTGAATTTGAAAATGCTTCCTTGCCAAGGAATCCCAGCAGAGGAGAGGCTGAGGTACACAGTCTGGTGCTTTCACCTAAAATGTGTCACCGTCTCAAAGATCACCTTTGGTTCTGTTTGAAACCACTGGGGGGGTGTTTGATTTTCTGTGTAGTTAAAGATGGTGGTTGGCATCTGAGTTTTCTTTATTTATACAAAATGTTCTACTATATTGTGGAGGCATGGGAGAGCTAAAACCATGAAGTAAACTCGATGATCTTTGAACGTTTAGGGCAGTAGAAGAGTTTCACGGAGAAAGTGACATTTGGCCCTGGAGGCTGGCTAGGATTTCACCCGTCAGAGAGGTGCAGTCCCAGCAGGGGGTACTGCCCAGCATGGCACAGAGGTTTGGCATGGTTCATACAGAACGGCAAGTGTAGCTCTGTGGCTGAGGAGCAAGGTTTTAAAGGCCTGGAGGAGTGGGAGAATGAGATGAAGTTGTTGGAACTAGATTAAAGAATCCAGTTTCTTAAATGCTTACCTAAGGAGTGTGAACATTTTGAAATATGGCCAAGACCTTCCCCTCCTCATTCGTTGGTGTCTCTGTAGTGCCTGGCACAGTGCCTGGCACATACTAAGTACTTAAAAAGAAATTATGTGGCTACAAGGATTAAATGGTTGAATTAATGAAAGAGAAGAACGTGATTAGGTTTGTGTTTTAGAAGGATCAGTTTGTCAGCTGTAGAGGGTGGAATAGAGAGGGGGGTGTGGATACAGTGAGATCACCAACAACAGTTTAGCCAAGGCTGCCCCTTGAATCTCTTAACCCATCCATGCTCTCTCTCCCTTTTTCCATACACCAACCGAAGTGATCTTTTAAAAACATATCAGGCATATACTTACCCTGCTTATGGCTGCTCAGCTTGAAATGCAAATCCTTTACAAGGCCTAGTGTGGTGTGTTTCCCACTCACTGCTCTGGTCTCTGGTATACTCTGTGCCCTTCTCACTTTGCTTCAGCCACAGTGACAGCCTTTCTTTTCCTTGAACGTGCCAACTGGTGGCCTTTACACTGCTATTCCCTCTGCCTGGAACATTCATCCTCAATCTTTTCACCTAATAAATTCCTCTTTGCCTTTCAGGTTTCAGTTTGTTTATTTATTTTTAATAAATAATACATGTACTTGGAACAAGTTTTAATGATAACAAAAGAGTATAAAATAAGCAGTTAAGTCTCCCTCTCCTCCTGCCTTCTAGCCACTTCCCCTCCCTGGGGATAACCACTATTTTCCTCTGAATTCTGGTCTCAGTTCACATGTTTTTTTTCAGAGAGGCCTTCTCCGATACTCCCGTCGAAAATAGATCCACCAATTGTATTGCCATAGCCCTCTGTGCTTTTTCTTTTTATTTATCACATTTGGTAATTTTATATTTATTTTGTGACTGTTGCATTAATGATTCCCTCCTCCCATAGACTGTCAGCTCCATGCTGCAGAGCTGGAACCTGAAGGCTCGAAGGGTCCAAGGTCTTAGATTTAGAGAGACAGAATTGGGATAGCAGCCAAGAAGATACCTCAGTTGTGTTCAGTGCTCTTTTGGAACCTCTGCCAAAAATACCTCCTTCTTCCTTGCATGGTAAACTCTTACTCCTCTTGCAAGAATGCATTTGTTACCTCTTCTGAACCTATTCCCCTTACCCTCCCCTACTCCCACCACCTCCCCCGACCAAGGCAGGTTCATTGTTCCTTCCTCCAGACACTCACTACCTTGCTCTCATCTCTGTTAAAGGAGTTTGTCCACCGTAAGGTGATTATCTGCTTTCCAGCATCCTTCCCTAGTACACATTGAGTGTCTCCAGCGAAAGTGACATATTCTAGTCATCTTTGTCCCAGTGTTGTTGGCATGCAGTAGTAAATGTGGACTAATGCATATCATGGAAGGGACCCATGATATCCAGGGTTTGTCTTGATGAAATAGTGTGGATTATAAATGCAGGATTGGCTCTGATGCCAGTCTCTGACTGGCCTGGCATAGAGCAGACCTGCTTGGAGGCCCATTTTAGAAAAGAGAAGCCTAAGAAACATTTCACTTCTCCACACCATTTTCTTTTTAGCCTCCCCATAGAATGTTGGACCTGGGAAGATGAGGGCAGGACTATAGGAGCTGGGAGGAAAGGGAGCAGAACCTAGGATTAATACTTCTCCAGAAGGTAGAGAGTGAGCAAGAGAGACAGACATAGAAGAACTGTGTGGGGCTGGTTCCAGTGAAAGGGTAGAGATAAGAAACTATGATCTGAACTAGGAAAGTTCATATCTAGCTAGATTTTATATTCCAGAAATTCAGATGTCATGAGAATCCACCTGTGCACAGGCCGTTCAGCCAGATAGACCTGGGTTTAAATTGCAGTTCTGCCTTTTACTTGCTGGATGACCTTGGCCATTTCACCATATTTTTTGAGCTACAGTTTCTTTTTTTTTTTAATTAAGTTTTTAATTTTAATTCCAGTATAGCTAACGTACAGTGTTATATTAGTTTCAGCTGTACAATATTGTGATTCAACAATTCCATACATCACCACTGGGTGAAGATCATCAGGATAAGTGTACTCTTTAATCCCCATCACCTATTTAACCCATGCCCCCTCCCACCTTCCCTCTGATAACCATCAGTTTGTTCTCTGTGGTTGATATATATTTTTTTTAAGATTTTATTATTTGTCAGAGAGAGAGAGAGAGCACAAGCAGGGGGAGCGGCAGGCAGGACCCTGGGATCATGACCTGAGCCAAAGGCAGACGCTTAACTGACAGAGCCACCCAGGCATCCCTGTTCTCTATAGTTAAGAGTGTTTCTTGGTTTGTCTCTCTCTCTTTTTTATCTTTGCTCATTTGTTTTGTTTCTTAAATTCCATATATAAGTGAAATCATATGGTATTTGTTTTTCTCTGACTGACTTATTTCACTTAGCATTATGCTCTCTAGATCCATCCATGTTGTTGCAAATGGCAAGATTTCATTCTTCTTTATGGCTGAATAATATTCTGTTATATATACCACATGTCCTTTATCCATTCATCATTCGATGGATACTTGGGCTGTTTCCATAATTTGGCTATTGTAAATAATGCTGCAAAAACATAGGGGTGCATGTATCCCTTTGAATTAGTGTTTTTATATTTTTTGGGTAGATACCCAGCACTGTGATTACTGGATCATAAGGTAGTTCAATTTTTAACTTTTTGAGGAAACTCCATGCTGCTTTTCACAGTGGCTGCACCAGTTTGCATTCCCACCAACAGTGCGCAAGTGTTCCTTTTTCTCCACATCCTCACCAACACTTGCTGTTTCTTGTGTTTTTTATTTTAGCCATTCTGACAGGTATGAGGTGATATCTCATTGTGGTTTTGATTTGCATTTCCTTGACGATGAGTGATGTTGAGCATCTTTTCATGTGTTGAGCTACAGTTTCTTTATTTGTAAACAAGGATAAAAATAATGAAGATTAGGGGTGCCTGGGTGGCTCAGTCAATTAAGTGTCCGCCTTCAGCTCAGGTATGATCCTGGAGTCCCAAGATCAAGCCCCCCATTAGGCTCCGGCTCAGCAGGGGGTCTGCTTCTCCCTCTGCCCCTCACCCCACTTGTGCTCTCTCTCTCTCAAATAAATAAAATCTTAAAATAATGAAGATTAAAGTCCTTCCTTGAAGATGGATCCAAGTGGTGCATCTCTGGGTCTACCACAATAAATATGTGTATGGAGATCTTAGTTTATACTTGGTAGTAGCATACACACACAGTGTTCTGTACCTTAGCTTTTTGTTTTTATTGTTATTTACTTAGCAGTGTGTGTTGGCAGTTGTTCCATATTAGCACAGATAAATCAAATAGATGGTTTGTAAAACTTTGTGGAAATCTGTGATTGTCCTCTTACCTTGTTGTATTTGCCACTCATCTCTTTCTCTGTATGATCCACATTAGAAAACTTCAAAAGGATTATTGGCATTGGAGGAACAAGTGAAAACAAGAACACTGTGAGAATGTATTTTGTCCTCTTAGCACCAGTGGCTATAGCAGGAAAGAATTTCTCAAAGAAAAATAGGTAGTGGGGAGTGGATATAGTCCAGGAGCCAAGAGGAGAGAAAAAGGGGGTAAACTGAGAGTCAGCCCAGGGTCAAGAAATGGCTCTGGTTCTTTTTTATTTATTTATTTATTTATTTATTTATTTATTTAAAAGATTTTATTTATTTGACAGAGACATAGCGAGAGAGGGAACATAAGCAGGGGGAGCGGGAGAGGGAGAAGCAGGCTTCCTGCTGAGCAGGGAGCCCGATGTGGGGCTCGATCCCAGGACTCTGGGATCATGACCTGAGCCCTGGCTCTGGTTCTTTAAACCAGCAGGAGACCCACTATCCCAAATATTCCTAGTCTTGTGGTGGAGAATTTGTCTCCTCACGTGTGGTCTGCCCTGCAGGAGCTTTGAAACAGGTTTGTCTTATTTTCTGTCTTTTAGGTGGCATTCTGATGGGTACCAGTCGGCACTACAAGACAAAGCCTACCCATGGCATTGGAAGATACAAGCACCTAGTTAAAGCACAGGAGGTAAAGGGAGCCAGGGTCCTTTAGAAGAGGATAGTGTGCATCTTTTCCAAAAACTGCAGATCAGATTTGCTTTGGGCTGATAACATTGGAGGTAGAAATAATATTGGGATTACCCTTGAGTCCTCTCCAGTTATTTCGTTTGGAAACTATCTACAGTGAGGTGTTTCTGCCAGCTCTCAATCTTGTCCCTACACCAGGTTATCACAGTGAAAAGCCAATGATTTGGTTTCATTACTTGTGGTACTTAAAAAAAAATATCTTCGGGGCGCCTGGGTGGCTCAGTCGTTAAGCGTCTGCCTTCGGCTCAGGCCATGATCCCAGGGTCCTGGGATCGAGCCCCGCATCGGGCTCCCTGCTCCGCGGGAAGCCTGCTTCTCCCTCTCCCACTACCCCTGCTTGTGTTCCCTCTCTCGCTGTCTCTCTCTCTGTCAAATAAATAAATAAAACCTTTAAAAAAAAAAAAAATATATCTTCTTAGTACTTATTCAGCATGGACCTCACAATAAATGATACATTCACTTAAGTTGAATGAATGGTTTGTGGCGAGTAGAGGCAGAATGGCATTTTCAGCCAAATAGTTTTATAGTATTTGCAGATTTAAAAGATATTTATGTTCCTTGAATCCATTATCACAGATAACTGGGTGTTAGTTTTAAGCATTATAAGATTATTTAGCCCATTTCTTAGGATTTCCAGAGCTACCGTATTGCTTCTATGGTGGTTTGATTTCTGTGCATGTGCAGAGGATTTTGTGGTGAGGTGGACACAACACCAGCCTGAAAGTCAGAAAGTCTGGTTTTGAGTCATGATTCTGTCATTTCCTGTAAACAGTACAGTTTAGAAGGATTTTGCTCTTCTACTTAGGGAGACTTCAACATCACTTTTGCCTCTTTGGTTTATTGTAATGCTCCCACGTAACCATGAACATTTCCTGCTGCCCCTTTCTCTCCTTGGCAGAGGTCAGTACCACTGTATTTGGGTCTCAGAAGCCACTAAACTTTCCATGTTCTCCTGAGCATCCTCCTTATAGCAAGGAATTTCATGAGAGGATCATTGTCACATCTGAGGCTTGTAATAGACAGCCTCCCAGCAGGAAATAGCCCAATTAAAATTGTTCATTTGTAGTTTGTAGTGGGAAGAGGACTGAATTGGGAACCAGGAAGCTTGTAGGCTTAGTTATGCCACTTATTACACCCTCACGACTTTGGAAAATTAACCTTAACCCTCTGGGCATTGTGGGCCCTGAAATTATATGTAAAATGTTTTCTATGTGTGATCTTTTTTCTGGGAAGAGAGTCCATAGCTTTTATCAAAGTCTTCATAAAGGCTGAGAAACTGGATTAGGATATCTTTAAGAGTCTTTCAGCTCTGATATGTAATTCTGATGCTCTGAAACATTTATCGAACATCTCTTATGTGGTAGGCATTGTTGAGGGTGCCTTGCCTATTCAGACTGGGTTGTAATAAAATTTTAGAGGATGAATGAACAAGACCTGGTTCGTGCTCAGAGAGCTGGTAAACTATTAGAGGTAAGACACAGATAATTATGCTCCTCAGCAGAAAGTGACAGGTGCTAAAAAGAAGATACAAAGTGCTAATAAAATTCAAAAGAAGGAGTGATTTACACCCTTTCTGAGTTGTGACACCTTAGAGTAGTTGTTGGAGTTGTTTTATTTTGGGATATCCCTCTTCTAACAGTCCCGTATAAATTAGTAGGAAATAAAATTCATTTGGTTTGGGTGTGTGTTCCTTGGCTTTTTGTTAATTTATTGGGATCCTCCATCTTTTATTTATTTTTAAAGATTTTATTTTATTCGTCAGAGAGAGAGAGAGAGAGAGAGCACACACAGAAGGAGGAAGCAGGCTCCCCGCTGAGCAAGGAGCCAGATACAGGACTCGATCCCAGGATGCTGGGATCATGACCTGAGCCAAAGGCAGATGCTCAACCGACTGAGCCACGCAGGCGTCCAGGGATCCTCCATCTTAAAAGATAATTTTCTATGTATGCCATGCTCTGACCTGCTCTGTAGTTTGGTATAAGAGGAAGCCTAATATCATATTAATGCCATCTGCCCCTATCTTTCTCCCTAGTTTCCTCTCCCATCTCAGGTATACTATGCTCTAACTGCATTGAGCCCCTTGCTTTTTATCCAAATTATCATATCGTTTCAAGGCCTCACAAGTCTCTTTATGAAACACATACTGTTTCAAGGCTATTCTGTCTACTTGGAATATCTTCTCCAAGTTTCTCTTTTCTTCTCTTTTCACTTGGCTAATACATCCTCAACCTTTGAATTCTAGTGAGGGATGGGTTAGCCCGGTGACGGGTATTAAGGAGGGCATGTATTGCATGGAGCACTGGGTGTTATATGCAAACAATGAATCATGGAACACTACATCAAAAACTAATGATGTACTATAGGGTGACTAACATAGCATAATAAAAAAATAAAATAAAATAAATTCTAGTGAGGAAGCAGGGTGAGGGGGGAAAAATGAAGCTCCCCTTCTGAGAAACCTTCCTGGATTCCCAGCACTGGATTACTTGTCCTACCATGAGCTGCTAGAGTTCCTTGTGCTTCTTCTGTAATATGACTTACTGCTCTGTTTTAATGATCTGTTTGATGACCATCTCCCCTTCTAGATGGTGAGCTCTCTAGGAGTAGAGGCCATGTCTTTGTATCCTCAGTTTGCAGCAGAGGGCCTGGCATCAAGTAGAGGACAGTAAATATTGATTGAGCTGAACTGATGTGTGGTTATTGGAGCTGCCCCAAGGTTCTGTAAATCAGAGCTGGCAAAAACAACCTAATATTTGCAAACAGCTGGCTCCAGATGACCTTGGTTGCTTGAAGGGAGTGATGCTCTCTTTGGTTAGGGTTGTAGGCTTTTCTCTGATGTCATTCATTGTCCCTGGGTGGCTAGCCAGATAGTAATGAAAGCTGCTGCAGGCTCCTTGCTTCCTGCATGGGACAGTACATCAACGTTCTCATCTATCTGCCAGCTTGCAGAGGCTCTATCCCAGGTCCCTGTCTCTTCTACCCTACTGGAGAACTGGGCTAGAAAGGCTAGAAGGCATCCTGTGGCCCCCTTTCTCTCCCTGAGCATAGATCTTAGAAAAAACAATAAGCAGCCAGATTCTGTTTTTTCTTCTCTGGGTCCTAGGCTGGGTCCTCTCCTCTCTTGAGCCCCCCATCCCTAAGACAAAAGTTAATTCTCATGCACCAAGTGCCCAGACCTTGTCCCATTTCTGCTGGTGTAATCTTACATGCTGTATGACCCAGCTTGACTGTGGCAGTGAGGGATCACGTTTTGGAGCTCATCTCCAGACCTAACACTGTGTCTCAATGTATAGACCTCATTATTTCCTCAAGGGCCCTGAATCACTCTGTTGAATTTAAAAGGCTTCAGATTGTTTGGAGTGATTTTTATTTCATAGAAATAAATGTGTAGTCCTTCGTATTTGTAGAGTGCTAGGTTATTTCTCCTAAGACCACTTACTTGCCCTCAGCTGTTGTCCTGCTTTCAATCTCGGGGTAATAACAATCCAAGAAACAGAGAATTGCTAAGAGGAAGATGTGGGAGGATGGAATGGAGGCAACATAAATTGCTGTCAGTTTATAATTGTTCTGTGTTCTATTTTCTAGGCCCTGGGGCAAGAGAGTAATGTGTATCTTTTGTAATGTAGGCAATTTACTTCCTCTTTATAGAATGGCCCCTAGGAGTCAGAGATGTCTTTTCCCTTGGAAACTGTTTGCACTGTTGACATAGAGGAGGTGTCTGTCATTTATGACACCTATTTAGTTTGTTGTAATACCCATAGATAGATTAGCTCCCACAGCCACAAGTCTGTGAGGAGACTGTGGCATCATTCCCAGAAAAATCAGCAGATCAGAATCACTTTATGGTGACAGTCCTAGCTTCCTGGGGAAAGAAAGATCGGTTTTTGCTGGTGCAGTAACTGTAGGGCTAGACATGGATTATAGGACTGACTAGGGAAGCATCCATGTTTTTTCTCAAGTCTACCTCCTGTAACTCATTGAAAAGAAAAATGATTATTGAGCATCTACTATATGCCAGGCACTGTGTGAGCACAAATTAGGTGAATGGGACACAGTCTTTTCCTACCGAAAGCATACAGCAGGCTAGGAAAGATAGTGCTCAAAAATGTAACTAACTACACGTGGTAAGTGCTTTACTAGGGGAATGAACTAAATATCAAGAGAACGGAGTTAAGGAAGCAATTCTCCCTGAAAGGGTCAGTGAAGGTGTTATGGAGGTCACTTCAACAAACATTTACTAAAGGCCGCCTGTATTCATACACTGAGTATGTAAAGTGAACTGACTTTTGGAGTATCCAGCTGCTTGGGGTACACTGGGAAACACTGGGGCTGTAAAGAACATAAAAGAGTTCCCCAGAACTTTTCCAGACACAGAGAGTGATTCCTGTGCTGACCTCCCTCAGCCTGTGCCGTTAGAGCGCCCTCGTCGCCCGCCCACCAGTCTCATTCTGCCTTGCCCGTTCTGAGTTACAACCATGTCAGAGTTTTAGAGGGAGTCATGTTAGATATGAATAATAGTAGTGATCCCTTTCCATTTTCAGAGTGCTTTTACATCCATTATCTCAGTGCCTCTCAAGCCATATGCCCTTGGAACACTGGTGATCCTAGAGCTGAACCTCTCCTCAAGTTTATTAAGTGCAATCTTCCACATTTTAGAAAGATACTCAGTTAATGGATAGACTTTTCTAAATTTCAGGTTTTTCTCCCATCAGGTTTACTTGATGAAAACAAATATTAACAGAGAGATTCAGATATGTTTTCATGTTTTTTGAGATGTAGAGAACTCCATTTATATAATATAACCATGTTTTCTGCTAGTAAAGTCTTGTTGTATATGATGAAAGTATATTGATGAGTATTTTATGGTGTTTCACAAAGAGAAAAATGATTTTTGTTAGGCCCTTTGCAACCAACAAATTTGAAAACAATGCCATTTGATTCACCAACTAACCTGTGAAGTAGAGTAGAAAAGGAAACTGATTGAGGGGCATAAATAATTTCTCTATGATGTGTGTCTAGTGAATGATGGAACCAGAACCGGAGTTCAATTCAGTTCAACTCAACATTTAATGTGGAGAAATAGAGAAATGAATGAGACGTAGTACCTTCTTTTTTTTTTTTTAAAGATTTTATTTGTTTGACAGATAGAGACACAGTGAGAGAGGGAACACAAGCAGGGAGGAGTGGGAGAGGGAGAAGCAGGCTTCCTGCAGAGCAGGGAGCCTGATGCGGGGCTCGATCCCAAGACCCTGGGATCATGACCTGAGCCGAAGGCAGATACTTAACGACTGAGCCACCCAGGCACCCCGAGATGTAGTACCTTCTTATAGGAATTGAGTTGGTAGTTTGACAGCCATCATAGAGAGGCCCACTTAATCAAGGGGTATAAACAAGATAGAAGCTTATTTCTCTTTCACATAAAAGTATAAGTTGATATTCCAGCTTTTGGCTTTGTCACACTTATCATACTGTTTCTGTTTTATAGTTTTGAGATGGCTGCTCCCTCTTCAGCCACCATGTCCACATTCCATCAAGCAGGATGGAGAAAGGGAAAGTAGTGTGCATAAGCTCTTATCCCACTGGCCAGAACTTAGTCACATAACCATACCTAGCTGCAAGACTGCTTGGGAAATGTAATTTTTTATTATGAATGGTTATATACCCAGCTACAATGCAGCAGTTCTGTTATTTTTTTACTTTTATTTCTTTTTTTTAAATTTTTTTAAAGATTTTATTTATTTATTCATGAGAGACAGAGAGAGAGAGAGAGAGAGAGAGACGCAGAGGGAGAAACAGGCTCCCAAGGAGGGGGGGGCCCGATGCGGGACTCGATCCCAGGACGCTGGGATCATGACCTGAGCCGAAGGCAGACGCTTAACCATCTGAGCCATCCAGGCCCCTTTTACTTTGATTTCTTTAATGATTCTTTCATGAATAAAGTTTGCCATCCATACTTGCATTTCAGCAGTTATGTTATTAAAGGAGAAAGGGGGAATATATATTGAGGAAACTGGCAGGCTCTGCACACTTTCCTTAAAAGGAAAGACAGAGGTTAAGAGAAATGTTTTGGAATTAAGCACACCTGAATTAAAGATTCAGCTCTGATGATTACTAGTTGTGTGTCCTTGGGTACCTTCCTTAATTTTTCCAAGCCACAGTTTCCTTGGCTTTATATAGGAATTATATTTCCCAGTGTTGTTGTGAGAAGTAAGTTAAATAAGAGAATTTTAGGAACTTAGCAGTGTCTGAAACACAGAGCCCATAGGTGGTGATGATGATGATAGCATTAGTCTGTTTTTCACAATTCCATAGTATTCTATTTTCCTCCCTCAAAACATGCCATCTCCTTATAATTACTTGTTCTGTATATGCCTTTCCTGATAGACTGTAAACATTAGTGAGCAGAGACAATGGCTGTCTTCTTTCCTATCATATCCCTAATCCTGACCCTGGTTTTGCTCATCACTAGCAGTCAGTATTTGTTGAATAAATGCATACATGTGATTGAGAGTGGTGTATCTGGGGGAGGATTTGCTATGGGAACACAGAAGAGTGGTACCTAACTCAGCCTGAGAAATCAGGGAAGGATTCCTGGATGAGCATGAGCTGAGTCTTAAAAATAAATAGGAGTTGCTCACATTAAGCATGTGGGATGAAGAGTCAAAGGCTCTGCAAAGAGGGGGAACCTTCTGGGTGAAGGTAGGGAGACACTGACCCTGGAGATGCAATTGGGAAACTTTTAGCAGTCTTTTAATCCTGGAGTTTAAAGTGGGTACTAGGGGATGAGGGACCATGGAACTGAGAAGTAGGGAGGTCTAGATCAACCCTTTTTAAAAGATACTATTTATTAAGTAACTACTATATATCCTTAAAGTGTCTCTGCTTACTGCCCTTTCAACTGTACCCACCTGAGGTGGTTGCTCTTGGGTTCCCCCTGGGGAGTTAATCAGCGTGGTGCAGCGAGGTAGTTTGCATTGAACTTGCCATGGGAGGTGGGCTGCTCTTTATGATTAAATTGCAATTTGTTTTTTCATGTGCGTCTCCTCTCTCTCTGAAGTGTAAATTCCTTGAGGCCTGGGACTGTTTCTTTGGTGTCTTTCCTGAGTGGTTGAATCAGCACTTTGCATAAATGTTTCATTCTGTAAAGCATGACAATAGGATACCAGGAGCATGATTACCTCCAATTTATGGTAATACTGTCCTATTTGTGTACATTACTCAACCTTTTTTTTTTTTTAAGTTACCATTTATTGAGTGACTGCTATATACCAGATGCCGTAACTACTATGTGCCAGGCTTTAAAGGCATTATTCTTTTTTTTTTTTTTTTTTTTTAAGATTTTACTTATTTGACAGAGAGACACAGTGAGAGAGGGAACACAAGCAGGGGCAGTGGGAGAGGGAGAAGCAGGCTCCCTGCGGAGCAGGGAGCCCGATGCGGGGCTTGATCCCAGGACCCTGAGATCACGACCTGAGCCGAAGGCAGACGCTGAATGACTGAGCCACCCAGGCGACCCTGGCATTATTCCATTTTAAAATATTATAGTACACTTATCACAATGAGCACTGAGTAATGTTTAGAATTGTTGAATCACTATACTGTATACCTGAAACTAATATTACACTGTATGTTAACTATATTGGAATTGAAATAAAAAAAACTTAATAAAAAAGAAAGTAAAAAAAATAAAAGCATTATTTCATTTTATAATATTATAAATGGTATATTTTATTTAATCCTCAGATATCCTAGTTATTAAAGACCCTGTTTGAGGACTCTAAGACTCAGGGAGATTAAATGACTTGCCTAAATGGCTAGTAATTTCCAGAGCCGACATTTGAACCAAGGGTGGTCAGAATCCATCTGATGTCTATGCTATTTCCATTTCATATAAATTACCATTTCAAGCTTAACAAGAACTTTAGGTGTTAAAGGGGAAGAAACTGACACATAGAGAGGTCATTCAATGTCATTTAGTGACTAAGCAGACAGGCTTTAAGTCCGGCTTTTCTTTGGCTTCCATCTAAGTATAGTGCTTTGTGCAGTACCAGGCTGTGCCTCTTGGTCATCCCAGTCAGGGCCAGGCCTTCTGTCTAGTGATGTCTCTTGAGTGTGCCACATTGAGTTATAAACATAGTCACTTGATTTCTTTGCACCTTATAGCTCGTTGTGGACTGTTCGGAGTACCATCACCAAATCATTCAGGTCCTCGGGTGTCAATTTTTAAATTTTCATCACCAGAATTTCTGGAAGCTAAATATGCTGCAGGCATATCTGCCTTTTCACTTGAAGATTAGGATGATGCTGTCCTTCCCAATTTTCCCACCCTGGAGAATGCCATCTTAGTGATAGGCAGACATTATCACTTCTGTAGAATCTAGAAGAGAGAGCCTGGGCTTGGGGCCACAGACCCAGCTTCCAGCCATGGCTAGACATAAAGGGGTTACCTTTGCCATTTCCTTACTATTGTGACCGTAAACAAGTCACTTCCTCCTTTTGGGTCTCAACTTTCCCCTTGGGTAAAATTAGGGAGGGAAAGAAGGAGAGACTGTATTATCTCTAGGAGCCCTTGCAGTTATAGCAGCCTGTGAGTCTAATCTGACTCCTTTTTCTGCTCTTCCTCAGCAAAGTTTCCCAGTAACCCTGGGCAAGTAATGTGCTTTCAGAGGACCTCAGTTTTCTCTCTGTAAAGTAGGGATAATAATACGGACATTTCTTTACGAAAGTGGTTTAGTAATTTATCCCATGGCCTATTTGGGGGATCATAGTGCGGTCCTACAGGGATCTAAGAATGGCCACCCTGGGCCATCACACACTGAATCCAGGTCAGTCACAGGAGTGCCAAAGTTTGATGGTGGACAGTAGTTCATTGTCCCCGCCACCTTTCTCCTAGCTTCCCTTCGCTTCCTGCCTGACTCTCCTCCATGTGCAGTCAAGGTGGGCTTCCCCAAACACAGCCCTAGTCATGTACATGCTTTGCACAGATATCTTGAATAGCTCCCCATGGTGGTTATAAGGGCATGAACTCAGACATTGGGGATAGAAAGGAGGGGACGGGTATGAGAAAGCTTGTACAGGTAAAATTCTAGGAACTGGTGACTGATATTATATGCAGTCAAGCTCTTGCTGGCTATGCTGGCCCTGGCTCAGAACCGAAACATAATGTCACAATGGGCTCCTGATAATGTGGGGAGGTCCAGGCATAGCTAGGCTGACATAGAAAAGCAAGTGAGATGCCAAGAGGGGTACTGGAGTCAGCTTGTTTTGTTTTGTTCCCCTAAAGCGACACCTTTGAAGAGCCTTGGCATTTTCCCTGGTTATAAAAGCCTCCTAAAGGCTTTAGAGAAGCTCCTCCCTTCTCTGCTGGAAAATTTTGGCAGCTCCCCATTGCATTCCAACGTTAGCATTCTTCACAGCTTTGACTGCAGTGCTGAAGGTCTTGATGAGAAATCTGCATTTGGCCACGAGTGTGGTATGCTCTGAAAAAGAGAGAGCCAAGCCCCTGTTCTTTGACAGTTGGTCTCTAGAGGTTGGCTTCTCACTCATAGCAAAGTCTAGGACCCTGGGGTGGCCACCACTGTTAAGAACTTTAGCAGTGAGAAACTATAAGAGACTACGTAATAAAAGGGTGGGTAAGATCTTCATCATAAAGATAAGAAATCCAGAAACTATAAAGACTATAAAAAGTTTAGCAATGCAGAGGCTACAGTGGAAAAATCCCCTGCATTGGGGGTTAGAAGGTCTGGGTTTTAGTTCCTAGGATCTGTCTTGACTGGCTGTGTCACTCTGGGGGACATGTAAGTCCCTCCTCTAGATGGGAGTTAGGTTAGATTATTTCCAGTTGAGAAACTTTCTTGATCCTTATCTATGTTAGGTTAAATATTTATTTTCTCAGGCCTCATTTTTAACTTTTTACTGCAGCCTGCACAGGTTGATATGTAGTGAAATAATACAAAAGAGTAAAGTAGAAATAATTTGTCTATCTCTCAGTTCTTTTTTTTTTTTTTAAGGTTTCTTTATTTATTTGAGAGAGAGAGACAATATACAGATTTTCGTTCCAGGTCTAGGCTTGATTTCTACATAATATTATTCACGTGCATTCTCTCTACCTCTCAATTCTTAAAAGGAAGACTAAATAATTGCAGAATTTCTAAGCTAGGAGGGCTGGAAGAGATCTAATGCTGAGTTTCCTTGAATTGATTTAAGATACTGATGAAAGCTAAGAATTCTTTCAGAAAAGTACACACGCATGTAAAATTTTGCATATAAATTTTGGGGTTGATAGACCACTTGAAATCCCTCAGTGGGTTCTAGATTAAGAATCTGTTATCTAGGGGCGCCTGGGTGGCTCAGTCAGTTAAGTGACTGCCTTCGGCTTGGGTCATGATCTCAGGGTCCTGGGATCAAGCCCCACATTGGCCTCCCTGCTCCACGGGAAGCCTGCTTCTCCCTCTCTCACTCCCCCTGCTTGTGTTCCCTTTCTCGCTGTCTCTCTCTCTGTCAAGTAAATAAATAAAATCTTTAAAAAAAAAAAAAAAGAATCTGTTATCTAGCATAACCCCACCAATTTGAAGATTGGGAAGGTGAGGGCCAGGGAGGGGGCTGAGTCTCGTAACAAGTTAATTACAGAAGATAGTCACTTGTATTTGTGTTAAAGTAATGCCAGCAATATTCCCTCTCCTTTTGTTGGCTGATGTCACAGCCCAGAATGGCAAGGGAAGCTACCCATTCCTTCCCAGGGGAACTTCAGTTTGAAGGTAAGGTAACCTAAGAGAAAAATGGTAAACAAATTGATTTGAAAGACTGATTTCTTTGATATCAAGATGGGATGATTAGAATTTTTTTGTAATAACACTTTGATTTATTTTCTTTCTCCTTTTGTTTTCTGTTCAGCCCAAGAAGAAGAAGGGAAAAGTGGAAGTGAGACCCATTAATTTGGGGACAGATTATGAATATGGGATTTTAAACATTCACTTGACTGCATACGACATGGCCGTGGCAGAGAGTTATGCCCAATATGTTCACAACCTCTGCAACCATCTATCCATTAAAGTTGAGGAAAGGTACGAAGGATGCCTTTGCATGGGATGTTCTTGGTGTGAATAGCATGCTCTGCTTTGTCATTGTTGTTAAATGAGGTTTTGAGACATAATTTACATTTAGTAAAATTCACCCTTTTTAGGCATATAGTTTGCCACAATCAGAATATAGAACAGTTACATTAACTCCAAAATTTCCCCAGTGCCCAGGTGTAGTCATAATCCCTGGCAACCAACAATTGATTTTCTGTCCTGTTGTTTTAAGTCTCCAGAACATCATGTAAATGGAATCATACAGTGTGTAGCTTTTTGTGTCTGACCTCTTTCACTTAACATAATGTGTTTAAGATTCTTCCATGTTTTTGGAAATATTTTATTGCTGAGTAGTATTCCCTTAAGTGATGGACCTTAATTGGCTTATCCATTCAGCAGTTGATACACATCTGCATTGCTTCCAGTTTATTGGTGATTATGAATAAAGCTGTCATAAGCATTCTCATGTATGTTTTGTGGGGCATATATCTTTTCTCCTGGATAGCTACCTAAGCCTGGGATTTGGGGGTTGTATGGTGACTGTATGTTTAACTTTATAAAAAACTGACATCTGTTTTCCAAAGTGGTTGCACCATTTTGTTTTCCCACCAACAGTGTATGAGAGTTCAAGTAACTCCTTTTCCTGGTCAGCATTTGATATTGTCAGTTTTTTTTTCTAAAGTTATTCTAATAGATATACAGTGGTATCTCGTAGTTTTTAATTTTCATTTCCCTAGTAAATAATGATTTTGAACATCTTTTCATATGCTTATTTGCCTTCTGTATATCTGCTTTGATGACATGTCCAAATCTTTTGTCCATTTTTAAAATTGGGTTGTTTGTTTTCTTATTATTGAATTATGAAAATTCTTTCTCTATTTTTGGATGCCAGTTTTTTTTCAGTATGTCTTTTGCAAATATTTTCTCCCTGTCTTTGACTTACCTTGTCATCTTCTTAGCTGAGTCCTTTGGAGGGCAGACTTTTTTAAGTTTGATGAAGTTCAGTTTATCAATTTTTTCTTTTATCGTTCATACTTTTGGTGTTCTAAGAAAACTTTGTCTAACTCAAGATCACAAAGATATTCTCCTGTGTTTTCTTCTAGAAGTTCTATAGTTTTAAGTTTTACCTTTAGGTCCATGATCCATTTTTCATTTTTGGGGTTTTTTTTTGTATATGGTGTGAGATATGGGTCAAAGTTCTTTCTTTTCTTTTTTTTTCTTCTTATAAATACCCAGTTGTTCCATTTATATTCATTTATTAAAAAGATTTTCTATCTTTATCAAATTGTCTTAGCACTTTTTGAAAGTCAATTAACCATGTATATGTGGGTCTATTTCTGAACTCTATTCTATTGTGGTGATTCATGTATCAATGCTTATAACAGTACCACAGTGTCTTGATTACTATAGCTTGATTACTGAAACTACAACTTTGTTTGTTTGTTTTTTTTAGCAAAATTATTTTGGCTATTCTAGGTCCTTTGGCTTTCTATAAAAATTTTAGAATTAGTTTGTTGATTTCTACATAAAGGAACCTGATGGAATTTTATTAGGATTATGTTCAATCTGTAGGTCAATTTGAAGAGAATTGACATCGATTTTGATTCCCCTGATCCATTAACAAGGCGTATCTCCCCATTTATTTAGGGTTTCTTTGCCTGCTCTGCTTTTCATTTACTCTTTGGATTTGCTGGAAAACTGTAGGGGAGGAGAACTAACACTTCCTGGCTAGCTACTCCAGGCCAGGCACTTTACATATCTTATCTCAGTGTTTCAGAAAATGTGGGATACCCTGTAGTTTGCTTTAAATAACATTAAATCACATGGTGAGAAATTTCTTCCCTTTTTAACTCTCATTCAACCTAACTATGTCAAGGAGAAATTCTTTGTGTGGTTGTGGTAATGCCACTCTAGCACTTCCTAATCTTCATAACAGAGAAGGGACCTGAGACTCAGAGTCTTTGGCTCTAGCTAGAATTTTACAACATTATTTTGTTTTCTTTTCATTGTACTTTTTTTTTTTTCCTTTAAGTAAGCTCTAGGCCCAACGTGGGGCTTGAACTCACGACCCTGAGATCAAGAGTCATGTGTTCTACTGACAGCCATCCAGGCACCCCCACTGTACTTTTTAAAAAAAATTTCTCTTGATGGCAGCTGATACTGGTCTTCCATTTATAGTGATATAAAGTCAGGCTTATTGAGATACAATTTACCTTTAGTAAAATTCACCCTTTTAGTGAACAATTTTCTGTGCGTTTTCACAAATGCACACAGTAAATACCATCATACTCAAGATATAGAACTTTACATTATCCCAAGAAGTTCCCTCCTGCCTTTGTAGTTAATCCCTCCCCTACCCCCAGTCCCTCACAAACAGATCTGTTTTCTGTCCCTATAGTTTTGCCTTTTCCAGAACACGATGTAAGTGGAATTATACAGTATTTTTCCTTTTGAGTCTGGCTTCTTTCACTTGGATAATATATTTGAGACTCATTTCTTTTGTTGCCTGTTATCAAGTAGTTTGTTCCTTTTCGTTGCTGATTAGCATTTCATTGAATGGATGTATGTTTGTTTATCTGTTCAATGGTTGAAGGCCATTTGTGTTATTTCCAGTTTTTGGCAGTTATAAATAAAGCCACTATAAACATGTACAGGTTTTTGTGAGAACATAAGTTTTCATTTCTCTATGTAATTGCTGGGTCGAATGGTAAGTGCAGTGGATTTTTAAATTTATAAGAACCTGCCAAACTGTTTTCCAAAGTGGCTATATATACCGTTTTCTTTCTCATCAGCAACATGAATTCCAATTGCTCTACAACAAGTTTTTTTTTAATTAACTTTTTAAGTGAATTGATTTAAAGAAAAATATTTAATAAATAATCATTTGGGTGGTTTGTCATTGTGGCAAGGTAATACGTGGCACAGTATGTGAATATGGCAAGATTTATACTTTCTTACTGATTAGATAGTAGTATGTTCCCATTTTACAAATGAGGAAACCAAGGCTCAGAAAGCCCAAAAGTCACAGAACCAGTAAGTGGCCTAGATTTAACCCATTTCTGCCTGACTCCAGGATTTTTAATTATAGGGGGTCTTATTTTAAGTCCTTAAGTGAAATTTGAACTTTTAAACCTTTATAACTTAGTGTAACTGTGCTAAACATGCTGTCTAGAAGATTGGATAATAAGCTGCGACTTTAGCTCTCACAGCTGATAGTACTTCAATTGTTTTAGGACGAAAGATGTGCTTTATCTTTTTGTGATGCCCCAGAGAGTTGGTTGCTCTTTCAGCACTTGACACACACTTCTATCATGTCACTTAGTGCTCTGGGCTGTAATAATCTATTCTTGTGTCAGCTCCCCTCCCCACTGACTAGTGGGAACTGTGTTCTTTTTTTTTTTTATTTCTTTAGCATCTAACGCAAGACCTGCCACATGGGGGACATTAAGCCATTGTTGAAAGAATGACAGGCTCTTGAATATGACTGCATGATCCAATTGTGTGGTATACATGGGATGCATTTCCTAAAGTTTAATGAAAGTGCTTTAATTAAAATCAATTAAAAAACTACTGATTGAGCCTTTTCCTGCTATGTGGTAGATATTGTACTAGATAGACATCCTGACTGGAGGAGACTAAGGAGAATGTCCCTGATTTCAGGGAGTGTGTGTGTGTGTGTGTGTATACAGCATAATGTGCAAGGTGGTAAGTGAAGGATAAAGTGCAATGTCAGTTCAAGGAGGCTGAATAGCATAATAATTTAGAGCGATGCTTCCTCAAAGTGCCACTCTGCAAAGATATCAGAAGCTTATGCCAAAATGTACATTAGTGCTTTGCTCCCTTCATCAAAAAAGTCTCACTATTGAAAAAAAAAGTCTGCTGAATTAAATAGCATGTTTAGTGACTGTTGCCTGCTTCTTATCTTGTCTCGGACTGATAACAAGCAGTTTGTTCACCAGCAACTTGTCTATGGACCATACTTTGAGTAACAAATGGTTATGAGTACAGGCTCTGGAATCAAACTGCCTATGTTCAAATTCTAGTTCTACCAGCTAGTGGCAGCATGACCTTGGTAAATTCTGAACCTCAGTTTCCTCATCTATATAATGGGGATGATCATTTTCTTATTCCTTTAAGTTCTGAAAATTAAACAAGATAGTATATGATAGCACTTAGCAGAGAGACTGGAACATTGCAAACGCCCTGTAAATTATATTGTTATTAATAATTAATGAGAAGTTTTTTTGTTTTTGTTTTTGTTTTTAGCTGGCAGGGGTTAGGGGTAGCTTTTGTGGTGGCAAAGAGGCATTAAATGTCATTTACAGAATGTTATCATGCCTCCAGTAGGTCAGCTCCCTGGAATAGTGCTTTGAAGTTTCAAAAGGACTTCTTAAAAGGTGCTGTTTTTTTTGTTTGTTTTTGTTTTTAAAGATTTTATTTATTTGAGAGAGAGAGACACAGTGAGGGAACACAAGCAGGGGGAGTGGGAGAGGGAGAAGCAGGCTTCCCGCGGAGCAAGGAGCCCGATGCGGGGCTTGATCCCAGGACCCTGGGATCATGACCTGAGCTGAAGGCAGATGCTTAACGACTGAGCCACCCAGGTGCCCCAGAAGGTGCTGTTTTTAAAACCTGGCTGTGGGAAGCTCTGGCTTCGTTTGAGTAAAGGCAGGAAGGCAGTAGCATTTGCTGAGCACCTACTATCAGCCACCCGCTCTGGCTTTTTTTGTATAATGTTGCTTAATTCAAACAAGCACCTTGCGCATATTCGCAAATCAAAGCATTGACTCTGTAGCCAGACTGCCTGGGTTTTACCCTTGTTCTGCAGCATTCATATGGTGTGGCATTGGGCAGTTTACTTAAACTCTATATCTTGGCTTCCTCATCTGTAAAATGAAGCTGCTAAAATATATATAATATAATATTATATGTTATAATATTAAATATAACTGTTCCCAGCAACACTTGGCTGCTATTATTATTATTGTTATTTTTTTTAAGATTATTTATTTATTTATTTGACAGAGAGAGACACAGTGAGAGAGGGAACACAAGCAGGGGGAGCGGAGAGGGAGAAACAGGCTTCCCGCGGAGCAGGGAGCCCAATACGGGGTCGATCCCAGGACCCTGGGATCATGACCCGAGCCGAAGGCAGACACTTAACGACTGAGCCACCCAGGTGCCCCAATTGTTATTAATATAATAGAAGCTTGCCTATGGTCATGCATCTAATAAATGGCAAGGTCTGGATTTGAACTCACTTTTTTTCAAATTCTCAATTCCCTGTAATTGGTTCTCCACACAGCTTTCGGTGTGATCTTCCTAGAGTGAAAATACGATCAGGTTATTACCATGCTTAAAATCCTTCTATGGCTTCCCATTCCTTTAGGATCAGAGTTAAAGTTCCTCACATGGCTTGCTAGGTGCCTGATGGCCTGGGTTTGCTTCTCTTGCCTTAACTCATATTTCCCTTTCCCTCTTCCTCTCCCTCCAGTTAAAGTGGGGCTTATCCCTTTCCACCTCAGGGCCTATGCATATGCTTGCTCTCTAAAGCTTAGAATACTCTTTCCCCTTTACGTAACTAACCCCTGCTTTTTTCTTAGGCTTCATATTGGATGTCAGTTCTTCAGAGAACGTCATTAAATTAGGTCTTTATGTTATATATTTAGGAGAAGTAAAGATTATATAATTTCCCTTTCATAGTGCTCATTCCTTGCCCTCGTAATTACTTGACGATTAGTGGTCTTCCTTCTTAGACTCTAAGATCTATAAGGCAAGGACTGTTTCTGTCTTCATTAACAGTTTAACCCTGAGACCTTGCCCAGTACCTGACACATAGTAAGCACTGAATAAATATTCACTGACTTGGATTGAGTTCCAATAGTCATGGACATGATTCCTAGAACAGCAGAATGAATGATGTGCTGCTTTTTGCCTCTTCTCTGCTCTTTGCTCCAAATAGCACAAAGCCTAAAGAGATGTTCATTTTCAGCAACTCACTGCCCTGCATTGATTGAGGTTTTCAGACCATCGTATTGTTAGGCATTCTCGCTGCCCAGCTTTTCAGAGATGAAATGATTTTCTTTTCTTCTGATTTTCATTTCATCATGATCCATTTTTCCTCTGGGAGTGGCAGGGTAGGGCTCTGACCTTGAGATGGAATTGGGCAGGGGAGCGGTGTGCTGGCTTTTGTTCTATAAACGGTCTGCACTGCTGCAGCTGCAGCTCACCCAGGAGGGGAGAGGAAGAAGCCTATCCTGCAGGTCTCTTAATTTGCCTGCCTCCCTTGCTGAGCAGCTGCCTGGAGATGGAAATCTTACTCATCTGGGAACAGCTTCCCAGCCTGAAGCTGATCTAGCCCCTGTGCTTTGTGGAGAATAAAAGCATCGCTCAGCATCACTCTCTGTAAGGCTACTCTTTTTTTTTTTTCCTTTTTCTTGAAGTCCACTTACATTGTTTAAAATGGAGGTACAGGGGTGCCTGGGTGGCTCAGTCGGTTAAGCCTCCCACTCTTGATTTCGGCTCAGATCGTGGTCTGGGGTCGTGATATGGAGCCCTGCATGGGAATCCGTGCTCAGGGCTCAGCCAGGGAGTCTGCTTGAGGCTCTCTCTCACTCTCTCCCTCCCTCTCTCCTTCTGCCCTTCCCGGCCCCCACTCATGCAAATGCATGCTTGGTCTCTGTCTCTCTCTTTCAAAAATAAATAAATCTTAAAAAAAAAGTAAAATGGAGGTATGATTTATATTTACTAGAGTCCACAGATTTTAAGTTCCCTAGCACGCCAGCAGTCTCCCTTGTGTCCTGTCCCAGGTAGTACTTCCCGAAGGTAGCATTATTTTGTCATTTTAGATTGACTTTTGACATTGAGTTATTTCATTTCTTCCCTTCTGTTTTTCCTGTCTGATCATCCAAGTAATGTTTATTGCAGAAAATTTGTAAAGTACAGAAAAGTGTAGACACTAAAGAAAATTTACCTATATTCTTAACTACTCAAAGGCCTATTCTACTTTGAAATGAACAGAGTTCCCAGTATTTCTTTATCAAACTATGTCTGGCTTTTCTGTTAGTTCTCTTTGAGGGCCTCTCGTGCCTTTGTAGATAACTGCTTCACTTCTTGGAATGCTCTCCAGGCAAACACCTATATGTTTATTCTTAACATCTTGATAAAAGCCTATCCCGCCTGTGAAGTCTTCTCTGAGCCCCCTTTCTCTCTCTTGTCCCTGTAATATTCAGTACATGCCTATTATTGCCTTTGTCTTACTGTAGTGAAGATGTCTGTCTCTCCAAAACACTCTTAGCGGGCTCCTTTAAAGCATAGGCTGCATGTTGCCCACCAGCATGCCTAGGACAGAACAGGCTTTCAGTAAATGTTTGTTGAATGAATGAATGAATGAATGAGTGAATGAACAAATCAAAGACATCTTGCTAGTGAGTGTTGAAGAATAAAATGCATGCTCAGTGGCACGAATGGACAATTCCCACTTCAGTCAGTCAGTCTTATCTGCAGAATGTCAAGAAAGAAAAATAGCATTTTAGAGTGCTTTTTACTTTCCTGAAAGCTTTACATAGTTATTTTATTTGCTCTTCCATAACAAGTCTGTGAATGTGTCCTTATTTATGTAGGGAAGTTATTACCAAATTTGAATTGGAAGAGGAGGTCAGAGATTGTGCTGGAAAGTGGGAAAGAATGTTATTTAGGGAGGTTACCTGGAAGAGTCTGTAATACCTAGCATTTACTGTTTTTTTTACAGATTTTATTTATTTGAGAGAGAGCGACACAGCAAGAGAGGGAACACAAGCAGGGAGAGTGGGAGGGGGAGAAGCAGGCTTCCTGCGGAGCAGGGAGCCTGATGCGGGGCTCGATCCCAGGACCCTGGGATCATGACCTGAGCCGAAGGCAGACGCTTAACAACTGAGCCACCCAGGCGCCCCTAGCATTTACTGTTTGTAAGAGCAAGGGAACTGGCATTTGTAGGCATATTATGCCAGGCAAATTGCTTATGTAATTTCACTTAATCTTTACAACAACCTTATGAACTAGGTATTATTATCCTTATTATCTCCATTTTGTAGCTAAAGAATCTGAGACTCAAAAGCTGAATTAATTTGTCCGGGGTTAAATAGGTATTAAGTGGCAGAGCCAATATTTAAATCCAGGACTGACTGTTGTGTCTCTAGTCCATTTTCCATTATATCCATTATTCATTTCGTAGAGGGCCATGGCCCTTGCTATCAATTGATGAAGCTTTGTGTGACATGAAAATTCAGGAATTCTACTGTTGTTATTTCATTTATCTTCATTTTGGTAAACTTTCTGATAAGACGAACACAGCACTAGTACCCCATTTCTGTGTAGCCATCGATCCTATCTCATCACCATGCCTGATCTTCACACGTCTATTGATAGAGACCTAGATTGTAATCCTCTTTATTTTGGAAGAAACTGAGGTCCAGAGAGACAAGTAATTTGCCTTAGTAAATATTGCTAATAAGACACAGGGCTGAGATTTGACCTCAAATCCAGTGTTCTTTTCATGGCTATGAAGCTGATCATAGCAAGCACAGTCTCTACAACAGTATTTCTCAAGCTGGGGACATTTAACAGTGTCTGGAGACAATTTTTTTTTAATTTTTTTAATTTTTATTTAAAAAAATTTTTTTTTATTTTTAAAGATTTTATTTATGTATTGGAGAGAGAGAGAGTGAGAGAGAGCATGAGAGGGGAAAGGGTCAGAAGGAGAAGCAGACTCCCCACCGAGCGGGGAGCCCGACATGGGACTCGATCCTGGGACTCCAGGATCATGACCTGAGCCGAAGGCAGTCGCTTAACCAACTGAGCCACCCAGGCGCCCGAGACAATTTTTTTTTTAAAGATTTTATTTATTTATTTGACAGAGAGACAGAGAGAGCATGAGCAGGGGGAGGGGCGGAGGGAGGGGGAGAAGCAGCCTTCCCACTGAGTGCAAAACCCAAGGCAGGGCCAATCCCAGGCCTGAGATCATGACCTGAGCTGAAGTCAGACGCTTAACCGACTGAGCCACCCAGGCGCCCCTGGAGATAATTTTTATTGTTACCACGTCGGAGGGTACTACTGGCATCTTGTGGGTAGAGTTTAGGAATACATAGGCCAGCCCCCCACAACAAAGAATTATTTGGTCTAAAATGTTAATAGTGCTGAGGTTGAGAAACCTTGCTCTTTGAAAACAGTTGGGTTTCATGCCTTATTTCTCCCGAAGAGGTGAAATACCCAAGGTTAGCCTCCAAAGTGATGACATTGATTCTTTTAGAATTGGCTTTTCTTTAGTAGCAGCAAATAAGTTATTCATCACCAGATTTTATTCAGTGTTGTGTCAGGCAAGAACTAGGGATGCAGAAAGGCATTAGACATGGTCTGCCCCCTCAGGGAGTTTAGAGGCTTCTGGAGAAGGTTTAGGAGGAGCTGGTTCCTTCCCCCGGCTGCAGATGAAGAGCCCTAGATTCCAGGAGCTACTGCTTTGCGGAAGTGGCTGTACTCAGGGACTCCCCTGATGGAAGTGGCGCTGCTGACTTAAGGGAGCCTCCTTCACAGTCCCCTCTTCCTTCCCACAGTTACGCTATGCCCACCAAAACCATGGAGGTGTTGCGGCTGCAGGACCAAGGCAGCAAAATGCTCCTGGACTCAGTTCTTACCACCCATGAGCGAGTGGTTCAGGTAGGTACTCTGGGAGAACCTTGAAACATACTTGCCTCTCCTGGTTTTTCTGCCTCTTTTTTCTCCTTCTACCAGGCCCTTCTTTTCCTCTTGGCTGCCCCTTGAATGATGATGTTCTTTAGGGTTTAGTTCTTGATCCCTCCATCTTTCCATATGTAATACCTTCCCTCTATGCAATTTCATTCATTTCCCAGGCCTCAATGACCATCATTATATTCTGACAACCCCCTGACACATATCTCCTAGTCCTGATGGGTGATAATATACTGATAACCCCTACATGTACATCTCCAATCCTGACCTTTCGGTTTAGCTTCAAACCTGATATCCACTTGTTTATTGGACTTCTCCACTAGGATATTCCACAGGTGTCTTAGACTCAGCATATATAAAACTAACTGTAGAAGAACTGATGTTTTTCTTCTTCTATAATCCTCCCCACCTTTGAGTCTAATGTTTAACCCTTCTTTGTCCTCTGATACCCATTCATGCACCTGCTGAGAGCAAAACCCCTCAGTGGCTTCACCTTTAAATCTAGCTGTGGTTTCTGTTGTTTTACTGCAGAGACAGATGGATGACAACCACATTACCATGAGGGTGCCCAGAGTTATTAAAAATTCACACTTAATATCACCCCTTTTTATAACAGCTTTATTGAGAGTTTATTCATATACAATTTACTCTTTTAAAGTGTACAATTAAATGGGTTTTAATATATTCACAGTTGTGCAACCATCACCACAATCAATTTTTGGACAATTTCATCACCCCAAAAAGAAACTACCCATTTACAGTCACTCCTCTTTCCCCATTCCCTTAGCTTTTGACAACCACTAATCTCTTTCTGCCTCTGTGATTTTACCTCTTTGGGACATTTAAATGGAATTGTACAATATACGGCCTTTTAGGTCTTGCTTCTTCCACTTAGCGTGTTTTCAGGGTTTATCCACGTTGTAGCACGTGTCAGTGCTTCATTCCTTTTTATTGCCAAATAATATTCTAACATATGGACATCACCCCGTTTAGATCCACTCAAGAAGTATATCAGCAAGATAATGAAAGGAATGTTAAGGTAGTAACACCTTAAATCTATGCTAACTTTAAAAATAATTAAGTACTGGGGTGCCTGGATGACTCAGTTGGTTAAGTGCTCAGCTCTTGATCTCAGTTTGGGTCTTGATCTCGGGGTTGTGAGTTTAAGCCTGCATCTGGCTCCACACAGTGTGGAGCCTACTTTTTTTTTTTTTTAAGATTTTATTTATTTATTTGAGAGAGAGTGTATGCACATGTGTATGGGGGGAGGGGCAGAGGGAAAGGGAGAAGCAAACTCCCTGCTGAGCAGGGAGCCCGCCCAGGTGGGGCTTGATCCCAGGACCCTGGGATCATGACCTGAGCCAAAGGCAGACTTTTAACCCACTGAGCCACCCAGGCGCCCCTGAGCGCGGAGCCTACTTAAAAAAAATAAGTAACTACTTAACAATCTAGTTTTTAAAATATCAGAAATAAATTATTTGGGGGCACTTCCTGCTCCGCAGGAAGCCTGCTTCTCCCTCTCCCGCTCCCCCTGCTTGTGTTCCCTCTCTCACTGTGTCTCTCTCTGTCAAATAAATAAATAAAATCTTAAAAAAAAAAAAGAAAGAAATTATTTGGGATACAGATCTTAAAGATCTAACTTGCCACTCAGGCCCACAGGATAAAGTTTGGACTCTTTAGTGCCTAAACTTTTATGATTCTCTTCCTGGTTTTCCTCTTCTCACCCCATTCGTTGTAGCAACACATGGAACTAGTTTTAATTCCGTAGTACAGTGCTATGCATCCACATTTTACTGAATATTGTTTCCTCTGCCTTGAAAACCCTCCATACTACTGCTGAATTCTCCCAGTTTACTCCTGTTTTTCTTCAAGACTCCACCTAGAAGTTACCTTTTTTGGAGGCTGTCTTTGACCCCCCCGCAAGTTAGGTAGAGATTTCTCTTGTGGGTTCCTGTAGCCCCCTGCATGTCCTTCTACCACACATCTGATTCACCTCTGGATTCTCTGCACAGGGTCTGACACCAGTCAGGTCTATGTGGGTAAATCTGAGTTGAATCAGAAAGTCGTCCTGGACTTAATAACTTCTTGGTCCAGTTATGACATCTGTTGTCTACAGGGGCAGATATTGGCCATGACTATGTCAGCAAGCAGACCCCTTGACTGATGGCAAGAGAAATCCTGTAGAGGCTGGGCTGTGAAACCAGCTCTGTGTGTTAATCCTCCACCCACAGGCCCTATAGCTCTGCTGAAGCTGACATTTGAGCCCATGCCATGTCTGCCCAATCACCTGGCTTTCACTACCCTCTCTCAGAGCATCTCCTTTCCTTTTGCAGATCAGCGGTTTGAATGCTACATTTGCAGAGATTTTTTTGGAAATAATCCAAAGCAATCTTCCCGAAGGAGTCAGATTGTCAGTGAAGGAGGTAGGTGCTAGTTTGAGAAGAGGCCCCCTAGTGGCCTACCTGTGCTCAAAATATGGATAAGAGCATCTGGCTTTAGAAACAAGACAGAAATGTGGGTAATAAACAGGAAAGCTGTGCAGACCAGTATTACCGTGATCATTTTCCTGGCCCTTCCAGTGCATCAGTGCTGATGGGTATGGACCACAGGAGTTGAACTCCATCACAGTATCCCGATGTTAGGGGTGAGCCCGTAATTGTGTATAGAAAGAACATGATTCAAGAGTACATACAGTATAATTAATCAGAACACAAATATGGAAATGTACTTTAAAGAGGACTTTTCTGGATCTTCAAGGCTTGACTGTAGCCTGACTGAGAAAAGAATGCCAATCAGAAGGAAGTTTGGCATAGAAAACTTGGAAAACATTAGGAACCTCAGCCTAAATACTGAGTATTTGGGTCCCTTTGCCGAGGCAAGCCTTGTTGTGACACAGATCCATCAGGTCATTTTAGACTGATGCCATTTGCTGCATCCAGCTCTCCTTGTTCTGAGCCCATGCTTATTAATCCTCTTCTTGTTTTTTGGGTTTCACATAGATCTGTATACAGGAGAAAATGTGCCGGCAATGCTGATTTAAATATTCCAGTCCCTAGGTCTGTTATTTCCGATTGTAGACGGAGAATTTGGGCATTCTCTCTCTTTAAGTGCTTCTAATGAGATACTCATAGCATTTGACATTCGTTCCTTATGTGTCCGTCTTCTCTCACCAGACTCTTGAGTTCACTTAAGGCAGGGAGAAAGTCTGATTCAGAATCCTTGGTACCTAATACAAGTCTGGTGTATAGTAGATACTCAATAAAAGTTAGTTAAATCTGAATCATTCTCTACAGAACTGGCTGATGGATTTTTTTTTTTTTTATGCTGTGTATGTTTGAATAACTGAAAGCTCTGCAGTAATTTCCCCTTATTTTCTTTTTCTTCTCCCCAGCACTCTGAAGAAGACTTCAAGGGCAGGTTCAAAGCTCGGCCAGAACTGGAAGAACTGTTGGCCAAGTTGAACTAGCTCATTGCAGACCATTTCATGTCAGGACTGGTGATATTGAGTGCCAAACGGAAGATCTTCCTGAGTAGTGAAAGTTAAGCAGAAGACCCTGACCTTTAGATATCATGACTACCCATCCCTATTAGCCAGGAATGCCTCCTCTCTTGTATGGAGAAGTGCTTGCCAATTGTCACCACTTTCCTTTGAGCCAACCTAAGACATCCTCCATCTAATAAAAATCTGCAGCTGATGGGCATGTGAGAAGTCAGTCCATCCTGTGGAATATCTTTTTTTTTTTATTTTAAGATTTATTTTTAAGTAATCTCTATACCCATTGTAGGGCTTGAACTCACAACCCCGAGATCAAGAGTCATATTCCACCCACTGAGCCAGCCAGGCGCCCCTGTGGAGTATCTTTAAGGGATTATATTTTCTCTTTAGCACAGAAGCATGTTTCCCTTCAGTATATCCCCAATTAGAGTGATTTCATCCTTTCAAGCAAGCTGGCATCGAGTCTTTTAGCGAAACAGAGGATCATAACATAAGTAAACCCCCTATGGATAGAAGGCATAGGGATGGAGATTTTGGCTTTGTATATGAAAAAAACTCTTCAGATAGAATCAGGGTCTGGCTGTAGTGAAAAAATACTGCTTTGTGGGTAGTGAGTGACTCGTCATATTCAGGCAGATGTTACATAACTGCTATTTAGGGTTACCTGGAATGAGTTTAAGCAAAGAATTAAGGTTGATCTTGGTCAGAGGTCAGAAAACTCCTGCTCGGGGCGCTTGGGTGGCTCAGTCGTTAAGCGTCTGCCTTCAGCTCAGGTCATGATCCCAGGGTCCTGGGATCAAGCCCCGCATCGGGTTCCCTGCTCAGCAGGAAGCCTGCTTCTCCCTCTCCCACTCCCCCTGCTTGTGTTCCCTCTCTCGCTGTGTTTCTCTCTGTCAAATAAATAAATCTTTAAAAAAAAAAAAGAAAAGAAAACTCCTGCTTGTGAGCCTAGTTTCACTGACTGCCTGCTTGTTTTTTTAAAAGTAATTTACTGGGGTGAAATTCACAAACCACAAAATTAACCATTTTAAAGCAGACAGTTCAGTGGTATTTAATACATTCACAGTGTTGTACAACTACCACCTATATTTAGTTCTAAAACCACATTGCCTGTTTATTGGAACAGAGCCATGGTTGTTCACTTACATATAGTCTAGGGCTGCTTTCACACTGGCAGAGTAGTTATGACATAGACCGTAAAACCAAAACATTCATGTGTCCTTTATAAAAATAGTTTGTCAGACCCTGATCTAAGTCACTGGTTCTCAAAACTGAAGTGTACATCAGAATCACCTGGGGGGCTTTTTATTTTTTTTTTTTATTTTTTTTTTTTTTTAAAGATTTTATTTATTTATTTGACAGAGAGAGAGAGAGCAAGAGCAGGAACACAAGCAGGGGGAGTGGGAGAGGGAGAAGCAGGCTTCCCGCCGAGCAGGGAGCCCGATGTGGGACTCGATCCCAGGACTCCGGGATCATGACCTGAGCCGAAGGCAGACGCTTAACGACTGAGCCACCCAGGCGCCCTGGGGGGCTTTTTAAACACAAATTTTTGAACTCCACCTCCATTTTTTCTGATTTAGGAGATCTTGAGTGAGGGCCTAGAATTTGCATTTCTTACACGTTCTCAGGTGATGCTGATGCTCATGCGACTGGTCCAAGGTTACCTCTTTGAGAACCACTAGTCTAAGTGACCTCTAATGTTTTTCCTATTTTGAGCATTAGTGAGTTCATACTTTTGTACATAATAGTGATCATTTATTGAGCTAGACTCTGTGCAAGGTACTTTGTGAGCTCTAATCCTTACACCAGTCTTTTAGGGTGTATATATGAGTGTGCATGTGGGTGGGTATCTGTGTGTGTGAAAAGGTTATGTGTAAGTGCGTTTGAGTATCTGAGTATGTATCTCACATTTACTGAGCCCTCATTATGCTATGTACTTTATAAAAATTACCCTTGAGGTTGCTGGTATTATTCCAGTTTTACTGATGGAAAAACCGAGGTTTGGAGAGATAAAGAGACTTCCTTCTCCTGAAGGGTCACATAACTAGTAAGTGGCAGATCTTTCTCTCCCGTACTCCACTGCTGCTGTGGGGTACCCCTACATAGAGGTCTTTGGGAGCCCAGAGCATTCTTAGCATTGCATGTACTTTTCTAAAACTCAACAGTTTCAGTCCTGAAGTTATTTTGGTTTCTTTGCCTTGGTCTCTAAAAGCAACAAGAGGAAACTCAGATTTCCTTCTAAGGTATACCACTAAGGGAGAGCTGTCAAGGTAGCAGGTGCCTTCACTTAAAATGCTTCTCTGAATTGACACTGAAGGTTCAGCAGGCCACTACTTCCAAGTGAAGCCCAATGGGAGTGTGGGCAGAATTTTTCAGGTGAGGACTAGTATTTTGGTTGTAGAATTACTCATTGCTGAGTCTCCTTTAGGGAAGATAAAAAAGTTGCTAATGGATGAGCGTAATTTTGGGGGATATATAGTGACAGGAAGATAAAGATGAATAAACAGATGTTTACAAATACATACACACAGCCCCCATACCATATGGACTCTATTTAGGAACATGGAAAATATCATTCTTTTCATTTCCCACTTCTCCTTGTTAGTGATTTGTGGAAGCAGGACACAGGATTTCATAAATTGACAAGACACTAGAGCTGAAGAACATTAGGACCTAGCTAGCCCGATCCTCTCTTTTAGCAATAGGTTAGAGACCCAGGAAAGGGAGTGCTTTTACCCAAGGTCACAGCACACCTCATTGGCAGGGCTGGGAGGAGGATTCAGATCTCTTGATTCCCAGTCCATCCCTTTCCATTACATCACTGAGGGATGAGTCAGGTTTATCTCTTAAATAGGAGGCAGCAGGGTTCTGTCACCTTGGAGCTCTTGTGTCACTGACCTAGTTGATTTATCCTCTCGCCAGAGTCAAAGAGCTTTTGTTACTCCTTAGTCTGCTCTGAGATAAATGGAAATTGCTTCTAATGCCTTATCCTGGCAAGAAGGATGGGAGATATTCTTATTGCTAGAACCTCAGAGTTAACAAAACAATTATGAGCTTCATCTGAACTCTCTAGAGTAAGGTCCAGAAGGAAATGGACTTTCCTAGAATCACATGGCAGTGAAATCAAATGGAGTGCAAATCTTCTTGTACAAGGTTGAAAATAACTCCCACCCTCCCTGAGACAACTTATTATAAAGAAAGAGTCAGACAAACCTGGGCTATTCCTAGTTTCTACACTTACTAGTCTTAAGGCCTCAGGTGAGTTATTTTAACCTCATAAACCTCAGTTTTCTGATCTGTAAAATGGGAATAATCCCTTTTTAGGAATTTGAGATGGAGATAATGTATACAAATGGGTAGCAAGTGCTCAGTAAGTGTTGGATTACCTTCCCTTCTAAACTTCTTCAGCATACTTTTAAATAGTTTTTTTTTTAATTGAGATATAATTTGTATTTATAGTGAAACAACAGATCTTGGGGCGCCTGGGTGGCTCAGTCGTTAAGTGTCTGCCTTCGGCTCAGGTCATGATCCCAGGGTCCTGGGATTGAGCCCCGAGTCAGGCTCTGCACTCAGCCTGGAGTCTGCTTGTCCCTCTCCCTCTGCTTCCCACCCCCACCCCTTAAAATAACTAACTAACCAACTAACTAAATAAGTAAATAAAACCTTAAAAAAAAATGCAGTCACCCATGAAACCTATACTTCTATCAAGATAACACTTCCATAACCCCAGAAAGTTCCTTTACATTCTTTCATAGTCATTCTTCAGAAGCAACCATTAATCTCGTTTCTAGTGCCCCAGATTAGTTTTGCCTTTCTAGTACTGCATATAAATAACATACAATATATACCCTTTTGTGTCTGACTTCATTTACCCTGTTTTATCCATGCTGTTGTGTCTATCAGTAGTTCATTCCTTCAGCATACTTTAAGTTTTCAATGTTCCAGTTACGGTTAAACTGTGCCTAGAATCGCTGTGATAACATGAGGGGTAGGCAGGAGAGACGAGAGGAAAGGTCAATGGACTGGGATTCAGAACAGCTGGGTGCTGGTTTTGGCTTCATCAATACACAACATTTGGGATAATCTTCATTTTACAGATGAGATCATTGGCCTAAGAGGGAAACAGACTTGTCCAAGGTTAGCCGATGCCAGCCTGGGATCGTTGCAGTTCACTCAATTCCTGGTTTAGTGCACATTACTGAGATTTTGAGAAATGGCTTTTTGTAGATCAGTAACTTCCAAGAATACTGAATGCCTGGGTTGAATGGGCAGTCTTCCTAGTTAAGGCCAACAGATTCCTCAACTTCATGTTTTAGTTCCCCTCCTCTGGCTGAGGATGCCTTCCTTGTTCTGCCACCACAGAAGGCTGGAAATTGCCAGCTGTGGACTCTGCAAGGGTAGGCTTTAGCTGCAGAGGAAGAAATGAAATCTGGACATTTTGGCCATTGAGACATCGTAGCAATGCCCAGAGACCCCTGTTTCTAGGGTGTAAATTGTACTTAAGGAAGGAAAGCTCTCTGAGCATGCATTGGGTGTGTCTAGAACTAGACCTGCTGGAAAGGCACTGCAGACAGAGGTGGCCAATGTGTCTTGTGCTGGTTTAATCTATACTTTGATCTCTTTGTGCCATTTTTGTCTTCAAATGTGTGGTCTCCCTGGAGAATTTGAAATGATTCATTTAGTTTTTATAAATCCCCCTGGAATAACTTTCATTCCCAGTCATTTCAGGTTTAGCTTACCATTTAGACAGAATGCCCAGGCTCTGAAAGATGCCCAAGCTCCAAAGAATGAAAACTCTTCAGAAGATAGCTGTTAAAGACGTAAAGAATCCTCCCATTTCTGCCTGCTTTAAGTCCCTGCTGGAGCAGAGTAGGGAACCCTATCATTTTATACAGTGGGAGGTATAAGGTTTCAACCTGGACTGGCTCCAGTTCTCTTTGGATTTCTTGTCAGCAGCCCAAGGACTTAGCCTGGCAACTTTACCTGAGGGAGGGAGAGTAGGAGGCATCTCTTATTACTCACCTAGTAAAACACATTACCATGCAACTTTGTGCTGAGCACAGGCCAAGTCCCCAGCCAAGGACCTTGCAGGGAAGGGCCAACTCAATAGCCATGGTGGGGGGGGGGGGCACCAAGCCTCTGTACAGAGGTGGGTATAGATTATTCCGGACAAGCATGGACCACCTTAAATTACAGCTCCATGGCTGTGGGCTCCAGAGCTGAGAGACTAAAAAAACATGCCAATCTAGAACATTGTGGACAATGTGCACTGGTTAACCTCCATTTTGTAAAAAAAAGCCAATCAACCAAACAAACAAACCTGTAATATTTACATAGTAAATGTAGTTATTTACTCTTTGTTAAGCATCATACTAGGCAGTGGAAGATTATAAGTGCACAGAACAGAGAACAGCATAGACTTCAGAATAAGACACACTTGAAAGTCTAACCCCCAATCTGACCTTTATTTCCTCCTCTGTAAAGGGGAGTTAATGGCATTAATGAGAAAATGTAACTCAGGAGAGTGCCTAGCACACAATAATAATCACGTTAATAGGCAACATTTAGTGAATGCTTACTGTGTACCAGACACTGTTTCTAAGCCCTTTACCAAGGTTAATTCTTTCAACAAGTCAATGAGGAAAGTCTACATTTATTAGTTTTAAGGCCTGAGGAAGGTTTTATATGCATTTTTACAGAAGAAAAAACAGATTCTGAAATGTTGAGTAATTTGCCCCAAACTACACAGCTAGTAAGTGGCATAGTGAGATTTGAAAGCAGTATGTCATAGAGATCGAGAGTAAACTGGAACCAAACAGCCTGAGTTAAATGCTTCATAAATGTTATATAACAATATTTATTATATACATACATTATATATAATAGTTGTAATAGTTCAAAAAATGCTAATAATTTTTATTATTTGCTATTTATATATTATCCGTCATTTAATCCTCTATGCCAAAAAATAATAATTCTCTAAGTATGCCTATTAAATAGGAATTATCCCCATTTACTTGAGGAAACAGGTTTGAGTGGCAACAAAGCCCTCTTTGCCCAAATGCATTCTGTGACCCACCCAGTGTTGGCTCCCTGTTAGAGGTGGAGTCCTACAAAACTTGCACTTAGCTAGTTTGGAAGCTATTCCTCCTGCTAGGGAGGTCCTTCTGCCCTTCCTCTCTGTTAGAATCCCACCCACCCTCCCCATAGACTATTATTTCTATTTTAATCACACAAATTTAATACATAGATACATTCCTGTTATAAAAGATTTGAATATGTAAGCAAATATAGTCCTTATTTTTTTTTTTTAAAGATTTTATTTATTTATTTGAGAGAGAGAGAATGAGAGACAGAGAGCATGAGAGGGAAGAGGGTCAGAGGGAGAAGCAGACTCCCCGCTGAGCAGGGAGCCCGATGCGGGACTCGATCCCGGGACTCCAGGATCATGACCTGAGCCGAAGGCAGTCGCTTAACCAACTGAGCCACCCAGGCGCCCAAATATAGTCCTTATTGATGGAGTTTTACACTGTGAATTTATTCACTATATAAACAATGTTGCAGTGAACATAATAGTATAAATATCTTATAAAAATATATTCAAGAGGGCTCCTAAAAGAAGAATTGCTGTTGAAATATATATTTTTAATTTTTTAAGTAATCTCTAAACCCAACATGGGGCTCAAACTCATGACCCCAAGATCAAGAGTTACATACTCTTCTGACTGAGCCAGCCAGTAAATATATAAATAATTAAAATATTTATAGATCCTGGGGCACCTGGATGGCTCAGTTAAGTGACGACTCTTGATTTCAGCTCAGGTCATGACCTCAGGGTCGTGAGATCAAACCCCATGGGGCGGAGTCTGCCTCTCTCCTTCTCCCTCTGCCCCTCCCCCCATGCACGTGGGCACATTCTCTCAAATATTTTTAAAAAGATAAAATATTTATAGATCCCACCAAATTTTCTTCCAATATCTTTATTTATTATCCCTTCAATAGTGTAATTGTGCCTGTTCTTCTTCATCCCCACCCATATTGGCTGTTATAAATACTTTTGATTTTTGTCAATAGACATAGCTAATACTACTTTAACTTTGTTCAGTTTTCAATTGGGCTGTTTGCTTCTTACCGATGTCTAGGTACTGTCTTTTTTTAGATAGATGAGAGAGAGCAAGCTTGGGGGGTTGGTGGGGAGAGGCAGAGAGGGAGAGAGAGAAAATCTTAAGCAGGCTCCACGCCCAGTGTGGAGCCCGACACAGGGCTTGATCTCAGGACTCTGAGATCATGACCTGAGCTAAAATCAAGAGTTGGACGCTTAACTGACTGAGCCACCCAGGCACTCCTTATTTCTAGGTACTTTTTACTTGTAGATGGTATTCCTTTCTGTTATATGTTACAAAGAGGTAATGTTTCCTTCATCACTAAAGGTTCAACTCAACTAACTCCCTTCTTTGAGATTCTTGCTGACAGCTCCAGTCCACACTGCTCTCTTTGATGACCCACAGCACTGAGCAGACAGGGCCCCACAGTCATCCCATTCTGTCTAATTGGATTTTATTGTTCTTTAAACTGATATTCCTCTATCTTCTCCCCTCTTTTCTCTTTCTCTCCTCCCCAGTCACCAACACAAAGACTCAAAGTAGTTTTAGGGCCTACTATACTTCAGATTTGTGCTTCTAATATACAGATGCTCAAATGTTACTGATGATGATGAGAGCATACGCCCCTTTGCATTCCAGCTTCGATGGCAGGAGTTACTCTTCCAACTCCTTTTCCACTACCAAATGCCTTACAGGGCTAGATAGAAAACAGAATGGGCAATGTAGTTCCATGGAAGAAAAATGAGAAGCGATGGCAACTGTTATCGACTGGAGAATACAACCACCTAAAAGCGGAATTGTTACTCAGTTCCAGCAAGTTGTCAAGTAGGAATATAAGCTCCATGATGATAGCTTCTCCATTTTTTAAGAGCTAAGATCTGTATTTTATGTTAAACATGCCTTTTATTTTATTTTTTTATGGCATAAGTGGGATTCAGCCACTTTTTTTTTTTTTAAGATTTTACTTATTTGAGAGAGAGAGAGCACACAAGTAGGCAGAGTGGCAGGCAGAGGGAGAAGCAGGCTCCCGGCTGAGCAGAGAGCCCGATGTGGGGCTTGATCCCAGGACTCCGGAGAGATCCGTTGGTGAGATTTGAAGGCAGACGCTCAACCGACCGAGCCACCCAGGAGCCCCTGTTAAACATGCCTTTTAAATGTCAGGCCAACGTTGTGTGTTTGCTGGGTTGTAGCATGCTGAGGTCAGACTCTGCATCTGTCTGGCATATAAGAGAGGCACTCAATGTTTATTTTCCCATTTGTTTTCTTCCTTCTACTAGACTGAATGAAACATCCAGATCAACTACTGAAAGATAAAGGCACTTACATAATGGCTAGTAATTAGTTGTTCTAATGTGTTATTTCTACCCCTCAAACCAGACTAAGTAACATGAAAGAAGAGATCCTATTATTCATCACATCAGATTATATTATTCATTCACACAGGAATTGGCACATGGAAAGGTCTTAGAAAAACTTGTCAGTCATGTGTTGAACCAATGACTGAATAAATGAAGACCTGATTAGTAACCAATTTACATTCAGATTGTGAATTTACTTTTAAAATTAAACGTTCATGTAATCAGTTCAGTACTTGGCACACTGACCCAAGATGTAGGACAGAAGAACATCCCTTAACCCCACTCTTTATTTTACTATCAGTCAATATTTAATATTGGTGGAACATGATGGGTGAGGATGTTTGGCATCTCACCATGAAAATATCACAGTTTTTTTTGTTTGTTTGTTTCCCCAAAGAGTTTATTTGAGCAGACCTGGAGACAGGGAGGCTCTGCATTTAAAAGAAGGTGTTGGGCCTCTTGGTGGTGAAGCGTGGCTTGTGCTGACGACACAGGACCCGGTGGGGCAGCGGGAACTTGATCTTGGAGTCGTGGAACTGCTCGACGGCTGGTCGGCGGCACTTGCTGGCTGCAATCTCCTCCACCTTCCCGATCTGGATGGAGTGAGCCCGGGCACGGTGTCGGGGGCCCATGTCTCTGGAGCACTGGGTGACGGCGCCCGCAGTGGTCAGGTCCCGGTACTCCCGGTACATGTTGTGGGTGCCGCTGCGCGAGTCATAGCGCAGCCAGATGCCGAAGTTCTTCACCCGCAAGGGGGATTTCTCGAACACCTGTCCACAGTAGACAATTTCCCCCGAAGACTTCATCTTTTTCAGCTGAGACACAAAGTACCAGAAGCGGGACTTGGCGACGACGTGATTAGGTGCAAAGATTCTCATGCAATACAGGGGCGGAGTGCGACATTTGGGGGTGGGCAGGCAGCGCCCCACCACCTTGTACTCTCGCAGTGTTCCCGAAGCCTTCATGGCGCACTCTCCGCTCTCGCCGCCACACGAGAAAGCAAGATCACAGCTCTTCACAGCACTTATGTCCAAACCCACAGCTGCCTGGCTCTCAACGTCAGTCTTAGCCAAAGATAATCCCCGAGTTTTATACCTCCTGGCCCACACTTCCGCTGTTCAGGACTTCTTCCCAAGATCTCTCTGGGTGCTAGTTTCTACAGGGCCATTCTCTGGGGATAGGTGGTTTGGGGTCTCAGTGGTGGGCACCGCCTTGCTCCTTCCTCCTCTGCAGCTCCTCCCCCCGCCTTGCCTGCTGTTCGCGCATGCAGTCCCTGAAGGCCTGTACCTGTGGCTGACACTGTCGCCAGTCCTGGTGCTGGGCCATGCACTCTTGTACTGCATAATGGGAAGCCGCACAGCCAGAACGGGAGATCAGCTGGTCCAGCGGGTCCTCTTCCTCATCTTCCTTCTTCACCTGTCGGGCCCAGGTATGGCCTTGAGTTGACATCTTTGGGAGTCTCTAGAACATCAATGGAGGCAAGGTTAGAGTAGGGATGTGATTATGAGGTTCCACTATTATAAATAATACTGACCAAACTGCACTGTTATAGCCTATTCATACATTTGTCTCCCGTTGGAGACTATAAGCTTAATTGAGAACAGATACTGGGCCTGACTCACCTTGGTGCCATTGGCAGTAGGCCTGGCAAGAGAATAGACCTGCAAAATGGTTTGAACTCAATGGAATGACATAAAGTATACGAGAATGTTTATCACAGCACTAAATAAGCTTGAGTGGATTCTGCTAATGGAATTTGAATTAGGTGAGATGTTACCTTTTTGGAGCAGCTGTCTTGGATCCACCCCAAAAGAATTAATTTCTCTTCTTTTCTCCTACTAGCCTTTTCCTATGGTTGGAAAAGAACACAGTTTAACACTTGGGAGAGTACCCAAATATGGGTAGGGTTTGACATATAGGAGAAATAGAGAGTTCAGTGTGGCTGTAGCACAGAGTATGCATGGGCCAGGGCAAGAGATGAGTCTGTGAGGTGAGAGTGCTTAATGTGAGGTGGATTTGCCCAGACTGTCTTTCCAAGATCATCTGCTTCAGAGCACCCAGCAGAAAGGAGCCTACAGAAAGAACTTGAGAAAGGTTTGAAGGGAAATAACCTCAGCATTTACACATATTTCACCATGACAGGCTTTAAAGGAACTAGCACCCTTTAATGCCTTTCCTGTGTCTCTCTGGTTCATTCAACAAAGGATCATTGAGTACCTATCATGTATGAGGTACTACACTAGAGGATACAGGAGTGACCAAGACTGATTTAGTTCCTGCCTTAATGGTGTACAGTCTAGATAATAAACAGATTACAATGCAGTGTGCACAGATACCTAAGACTGGGAACACACTGGAGGAATACCTAATCCAGACATGGCAGGAACAGGTGGGGAAGGCTTCCTGGAGGAAGTGATTTCTAAACTGAAACTTGAAGGATGAATAGGAGTTAGCCAGAGATGGGGAGAAGGAATATTTCCAGTCAATGGAAGAGCAGGGGCACAGGTTGAGGCAGGATTTGACTCAGGAAAGGAACTGAAAGTTCTGTATGACTGGACAATAGCATATGAAGAGAACTGTAAAACAAATGAAACTGGCGCTCTGAGAAAGTATCTAATCATAGCAAGGTCTTGTTGGCCACGTTAAGCAATAGGGAAATTACAAGGATTTAAGGACTCCATACCCTTACCCAAAACTTGGAGGCGGTATAACCTAAGGAAGGAGGGGGTAAATAGGCTTTGAAAAGAGACCGGGATTGGAAACCTAGTTTTGTCACTGACTCACTGGGTGACCTTAAGAAAATCACTTCATAATCTCTCTTGAAAAACAGAGATAGTGTCTACCTCACAAGATTGTTGAAGGCTAAAAGAGATAAGGCACGTAAGAAGCCTGGCACGTCCAAAGAGTTCAATAGATGAGTTTTTATTACTGTACAGAAAAAGTGCCCTGGATTCTAAGCCAAGAGATCCAGATTCGAATCCCAGTACCACATCTTACCATACAATCTTTCTAGCTTCCTCCTTAATAATATTTAACTCACAGATTTAATGTAAGGATTAATATGATAGTGAGCGAGAAGTGCATGGACGACAACAGGGCTCAGTAAATGCCACGGTACTCTTTCCCCACCACATCCCGGCTTCAGTCTTCCCTGGAGTAAAAGAGGAAGACCCATGCTTGGAGATCAGGGCAATCTATACGGTCGGCAGCTGGCCTGAACTAGGAAGGCATGGGAAAGCAGGGAAATTCAACTGTCCAAGTCATCTGCAGCTACTCTCCCACTTTAACGAGAGGACGCATGCGCGCACGTGGCAGCCAGCCGCAGTCCCGCTGTGCCCGCTACGCTTTACCGCGCAAGGACGCGGTACGCGGTGCTCACCGAACAGCTCGGACACGAGAATTCGGACGCGCGTTCCAGCACGTCGGCGTCCGTTTTGCAGGCACTTAGAACTCTTCCGACCCTCCGGCCGAAAACCAGCCTCCGGTGGGGAGCGCTGAGCGCGGAAGTGGGAGGAGAGGAACCCGTCACGCGTATTCATTGGTGGCCTCTCAGTATAGAGCCCGCCCCCCAGTCCCTGTCGCGGCCCCTTTGACGACCCACTTCCAGCAAAGAGCGGAAGAGGCGGGCAGGTGGAGGAGGGGTTAAGATGGCGGCGCCTTTGAGGATTCAGAGCGACTGGGCTCAAGCCCTCAGGTGAATGAAGGCCCAGAACTGGGACGGAGGAGGGTAACGCATGTTGTCTTTGCGTTAAGGAGAGCTGTACCCAGTTCGGGATAGGGATTACCTTCATCATTTGTTGAGGGATTACTGGATGTAGCAAACCCACATGGTCATTGGTTTTCATACTCTGCAGAGCTGTCCCGAGGCCAAGGCAACATATATGGCTGTGATCCCAGTGTCAGAGCTAGGATCAATGAGTTGGAGAAAGACAGGAAAACTGGGAGGCAGGAAGACTCTTGGCCGATAAGTCACAGCCATTTAGCAAATATTTACTGATCGTTAGTTATTTGCAAAGGTCCTAGTACTCAGCCACCTCCACGTTGTCTTTGAGTTTATGATGAAATCTTTATATACTCCTTGGACCCCTAGTGCTGTGGTAGACATATTGGACAATTCTATTCAGGAAACAATGTAACACCCACTATGTCCAGGCTGTTATGCGTGTGGAGTATGAGTGATCTAAATTTAAAGGGTGGCTCCTGCCTTCAAGAAGCCGACAGCTTAATTGGGGATGCACAGCAAACCATTCATTTAACATTTATTGATCACATACTGTGCAAGTTATTACTCTGCACCAGGATGAGTACAGCAGTGCCGTGAATGTCAGCTGTTATTACTAATAAGGGTTTTTCAAATTGAAACCATGGTGAAGATGAAAACATAGCTTTCTGCAATTAAGAAAATTACGCTTTACTATGTGAGCTAAAATAAAATACACATTACTACAAAACAGAATGTGTGATAAGTAATAAAGGAAGAACACTGACATTTACTGAGGGCCACCAGGTGCCTAGGAGAGAATGCAGGAGAGGAATCAGAGGAAGTAACTTGTCCAAGATTTTGCAGCCAATAAGTGGTAGCTATTGTCAACCTAAATCTTTGTCTTTTTTTTTTAAAGATTTTATTTATTTATTTGAGAGAGAGAGCATGAGCAGGGGGAGAGGGAGAGGGAGAAGCAGGCTCCCCACTGAGCAGGGAGCCTGATGCAGGGCTCGATCCCAGGATCCCGGGTTCATGACCTTAGCCAAAGGCAGATGCTTAACCGACTGAGCCACACAGGTGCCCCTAAATCTTTCTGTCTTAAAAGTGTAGGTCTTTTTCACTATAACCTACAAATGTTAGAGTGATGAAATAAGGATTTGGATGATTGGGGAGGTGCATTCTAAAACATGTAAAAAGTCAGTGTGAGCTGGTAGAATGCGGACATTGTGTACTCGTCCCATGTTTCAGTTCCTGCTTTCCAGATAGCTAGGTGACCTTGGGCAAGTCACTTTTTTCTGAGCTTCAGTTTTATCTTTAACATGGGGATAATAAAGGGCATTTTGTTAAATTGTGAGGATTAATGATACCATTTGCAAAGTGCCTAGCACAGGGCTTTGCTTACAATAATCCCAACAAATATCTAAATATAAAGTATTCGTGATTTTTCAAAGCTGTGTAGCTTATAAGTGAATAGTGAACTCGAAATATTTGAATATTCATTTAACCAATAGACATCTATGCATTAAACACTTAATCCATGAATATTTCTTTAATAAATAAAACTTGTCTTATAATAATCTATGCCTGGATGAGATATTAGACTGGATCATACGTAAGTACAGTCCAAACTGAAAATTATATGATCTTTCTCCCTTGCACCAGTGGCATCCTTTTCAGCATTGAATGAGCCTAATTAGTCTTTTGTCTCCCTTCATAGGAAGGATGAAGGGGAAGCCTGGCTGAGTTGTCACCCCCCAGGTAACGTCCATATGCCCAAACTGATATGCCTTCCCTTTAGAGATAGGGGATTTACTACCCTTAGAAGAGAGCTTCATACTTTCTCTTGGCTCAAACTCCTTGCACAATGCTCATAATCTTCAAATGTTCTTGACCAGTTTATGTGTAGGATATCTTATTTAGCCCCCATCACTGCAAAAGCAGTGTTCTCCTTAAGCAAATTTTTTAGATTACTGAAGCTTAACTCTTTGCTATGTATTATATGTATATACTGTGGATAAATGCATATATGCATGTTGATCTTCATCTTTCATCCTGGAAGAATTTCATTTCACAGTCAGGAAAACTGAGTTTAGATCACTTTAGTAGCTTTTTTTTTTTTTTAAGATTTATTTATTTAGAGAGAGAGAGTAGGGGGCAGGAGCAGAGGGAGAGGGAGAGAAACTCAAGCAGACTCTGCGCTGAGTTCGGAGCACGTCGTGGGGCTCCATCTCACGACCCTGAGATCACGACCCTGAGATCATGACCTGAGCCGAAATCAAGAGTTGGGAGCTTAACTACACCACCCAGGCACCCCTCTAGTAACTTTCTCACAAATGCTATAATTTTAAATATTTGTGCCTAGTTTTTAGCTCTTGCGCATATTCCCTCCCAAATTAGGTTCACCCAGGCTAGGGCTTTTTCCACTTCACCTTACTTTATACAAGTACCTTCTTTTCTTTCATGAACCAATTTCCTACCATCTATACAAGTGCCTGAATTGAGTCTTCAAGGAGAACAATGTTAAATTCTTATTATTTTCTTGAGACATGCTTCTTTTGTGCTATGTAGGGAAACCAACTTTGTATGGCAGCCTAACTTGTCAAGGAATTGGCCAGGATGGCATCCCAGAAGTTACAGCTTCAGAAGGATTTATTGTGAATGAGATAAACAAGGTAGGTTTTTATGTCTTTTAAATGACACTGGGTCCAAAACTGGGGTAGTACCCATGTATCTATTTTAAATATTTATACTATTATTTATATATCTGTGTCATCTTTATTTTGTTTGTATAGTAATCACAATTTTTACTGCCTTTGGATGTCAAGAGTTTTTTTTTCTTCTGTGGTTACATATACTTTGAGATACTTTTAGTTGCATTTACTTGTTCTTCCCTTATATCAGCGCTGTCCAATAGATAAATAATGTAAGCCACATATGTATTTAAAATTTTCTAAGAGCCACATAAAAAAGGTAAAAAGAAACGGGTGAAATTAATTTTAATAATATATTTTATTTAATCCAATAAATCTAAAATATTATTTCAACTTGTAATTAATATTAAAAATTATTAGTGAGATATTGTACATTCCTTTTTTCTTATTGAGTTTTTGAGATCCCATGTATATTTTACATTTACCACACATCTCAATTCAGACTCTTAATTTTTTATTGAAAATATTTGATAAATGTATTTAGGTTGTATAAATTTACAGTTAAGAACATAGATTCACATACCCAGGTAGTTCCAAATATACTTAAAAAGTTTTCCAAAAACTGAGGCAAGTATCAGTTTTTAAATTAAACTTTAAATAAGATAAAAAATGCAGTTCTTCATATGCGCCGGCTGTATTTCAAATGCTCAGTAACCTCATGTGGCCAGTATTTACCATATTGGACAGCAAAGCCTTTATAATGTATCTGGCTAGGCCTTGATGAAGACCTACATTAATAGTACTTAATAGTTTTTCTCATTGGTCTTTGAGGTGAATAGATAGCCAAACTAAGTATTGCAGAATCCATGATCTGACTTTCCTTACTCATTCTGCAGTCAGTATGCTCTGGTCAGTGAGATGTAATTAAATTTTTTTTTAGTTGTGAAATATTACAGGTATACTGATAAGAATAGATGATACTTTGTTTTTTACGTGCAAGGTAATAGGCTATATGTTATTATACATATTTTGCAGTTGTTTTTCATAAACAGCTATGGTATAGTAGAAACTGTCAGAAGATCTGAGTTCAAGTTGTAGTTAACTCTGACACTAGTAATATGATTTTGGACAAAGAACTTAGTTCTCTGAGCCTCAGTTTCCTCATCTGTAAAACGGAGATGATACTCTACCTATAGACTGATTTAACAGCAAGTGAGACTGCATATGAATGAAACTGTAAAATCTTACAAAAGTGAGTTGTTGTTCATCATAATAATCCTGTGGGATTGGCATTTTAAATTTCCATTTTGCATGTAAGCAAACAGACTCAGAGAGGTTTATTAACCCTAATAGTCAAAGCTAGTTAGACTGTATACCAGAATTGAAACCAGTTCTATAAACTTCCAAATATGAACACTACCTTGCAAGCCTACATTTTTCCCAGGTGTTTTACCAGTATCCATCTACAGCCTCAGTGCTGAATTCCTTTCTTCCCTTCATACGTAGGCCCTGATACAGTCCTTATCTCTTCCAACATCGTTGCTAATTTCTGCCTTGTACCTGCTGGGTCAGACAGTAAGTGCTTATGGTTGAGCATTTATTTGTTTCCTAATTGCCATGAGGCACTTTGCTATTTGATGTTGCTGCATTGTTCTGTTGAACAGTAGATTATGCTTAAATACCTAATCCTGGAGGATAAAAAAGTTTGACTTTAAATTTTATCTTAGTGTGGAATGCCCACGCTCCTCCTCCAACCCCCCGCCCTGAATTTTATGTTTTGATATCTCCTGCAGCTTTTCACTAAAATATTTTCAATAATAGCATGATTCTCTACTGCTGATATTGGAAGGTAGTTCAACATTTCTCTTCCTCCATAGTTTGTTTATAGATTAAAGGTTGATTTGCTCAATTGATAAGCAGGAAAAAACTACTAATTCTTCAAATCTTTCACATAATTAGTCCCAAAGAAATGAAGTCGTCTGAGAACAAACCCAATTCTTACAGACGCCTGAACACTTAAGTTCTTGGAGTTCCCTGAATCCTTGCTGGTAGGAATATTTAAGCCAGGAGAGTTTAGCTGACACTTTTAGTTTTGGGTACAGGAGGCAATTCCAAATCCAGGTCAACTCCCTTGCAGCTGTATGGATTTTCTCATGGGGTTTGAAGTGAAAACTCATTTAATGAAAAGCCTGCAGGCAGCCACATATGGATATGCTGGCTAAGAAAGTATTGTTTATGTAGACAGATATTCTAATCGTCTTTTTAAAGGAGTAGAAGACTTGTAATAAGAGCATTTTGATTTTTAGTGATGAGAATGTTATTACTTTGAAATTGTTCTTTCTAAAGAACTGTGAGGACCTGTGTTTGCTGTATGTATTTTAGTCTTAGAAAGAGGTTTAGAAAATCTTGACTTTTAAAGACATTTTCATTGTTCAGCAGAATTTCCAGAAACTTTGAAGTACTGCTGCAGAAGGGATAACAGGTTAGGGGCCATTTGCTGAGCGTAGCTCCTCAGCTCCCTATAGGAGATGCACACTTAGGTGGTGGTGTTGGTATTCAGCCAATTAGATTAAAGGACTATCATATTGCAAGAATCCCTGAAGGGTTTACTAAGCCTTTTATGCCTCTATACATGCTACCTTGAAACACCAACATACTTAATCTTAAATGGTTACAAAGGCTGCCTTATGCAGGTCATGTCACCTGAACCTAACATGTTTTTCTAGATATAATTTGAATGTCACCATTCAACTATGTCACTAGTGTTTCTTGCTACAATAGTGGAAAGATATGTTACAATGACTAGCAAAACATGTGGGGAATTAATACAGCTGTGGGGCTCTGAGCAGTCTATGAACATGGATGATCAGTTTAAGTCCTAGGTAGGAATGGGCACTGCAAGCCTGATCAGGGCCTACAGATTGTATAAGTGTACCATAATTCACCAGTTTTCTCTGGTAACTATAGATGTCAGTAGTCTAACATTTTTTCCTAAAAGTTCCTATAGGCAGTAAGTTAGCTTTTAGACTAGTCTTTTAGGTGCTAGACTTGGGAGTCTGGTGCTGTTTCCTCCTATCTGTTAATCCTGTTTCTTGCCCCACTGCTAACTGAGAGTACTGGTATTAGATTTTCTTTTAAAAATTAATGCTCTCATATTTGTCATTTGTATCATCCTGTTGGTTCACCTTCTATGGGAGTTCACTTCGATATAAAAAGATAAGGGCAGCAAAGCAATACCAAATTACATTGCAGCCCTTTGCAGTAAAAGGGCTGCTAATCTACAGGGGAGTGGTAGTGTGAGCTGGCAAAGGAGGATTAGAGAGGGTACATTTGAAAAATGAGAATTTCCTATCATCCTGATGTTTTCTTTAAGAGCCTTTCATTCCACTGGAGTAATTTTACTGATGAATTTCATCTTTCCCTCTCCTTTTAGAAAAGCATTCATATTTCTTGTCCAAAGGAAAATGCATCCTCAAAGTTTTTGGCCCCATACACTACTTTTTCCAGAATTCATTCAAAGAGTGTAAGTATTTTGATAAAATGAGGAGAGATTATAATAGCATGTTAATTTTTCATTTTATCTGCTTGAGTGCTATAAACATTCATAATGAATGTGTCTTTTATTTACTGTGTATTGTTAAGGTACCATAGCTGAAGTGTGATACATTTGGCAAAACTGGTATTTGGGTCCATATAGAATATGTATACAAATCCACTCAATGGTAGTCTTAGAGAATGGAATTGTCTGAAGTTTACTTATTTATGTTTTAGCAGAGCTGCTTTGTGGCTTTTGGATAATGATAGTAGCTATGTTTATCTAATTTGCCATTGCTCATATTTGTCTCATTGCCTACAGGACAGGGACATTTTCTCACAATTCCAAGTACAGCATATTGAGGAATAATTTTCAGAGGTCTCTGTGATAATGCCCTTTCTACTACCATGATCTTTTTGGAAGCATAAATGAGAAATATGTGTATAAACTGATTATATTAAAGCCTTCCATTTTATTGTGTGGTACATTTTACAAAATGGCTGTTTTTTATCCTTATTATAAAACAAGACATAGATTTGGTGATAAAAATTTAGGAAATATAAAAAGGTGAAAAATCAGTGACATTCTACAACCTTAAGTAACTATTGTGAGCTTTTGTTACAAATGCTGTATTAATAATAATTACAGTAGTAATATCTAACATTTATTGATTGCCTACAATGTGCACCATGTTAAGCTTTATGTATTATTTCACTTGATTCTCCTCGTCTTTTTTCTTTTATTTTAAAAGATTTTATTTATTTATTAGAAAGAGGGTGAGAGAGAGAGTGCGCACGAGCAGGGGGAAGGGCAGAGGGAGAGGGAGAAGCAGACTCCCCGCTGGGCAAGATGCGGGACTTGATCCCAGGAATCTGGGATCATGACCTGAGTTGAAGGCAGACGGCTAACCAACTGAGCCACTCAGGCACCCCACCCTGTCTTTTTTCTTTAAATATTTTACCAAAATAGGGGGACTTGGGTGGCTCAGATGGTTAAGCGTCTGCCTTCGGCTCAGGTCATGATCCCAGGGTCCTGGGATTGAGCCCCGCATCTGCTTCTCCCCTTCCCTCTGCTTCTCCCCCTGCTCATATTCTCTCTTTCAATGTATCTCTGTATCTCGAATGAATTAAAAAAAAAAAAAACTTTAAATATTTTACCAAAATAGGTTTTTATAGTACATGCTGTTTTATAACTTGCTTTTTATTCCTTAATAATGTATTATGTACATCACTATATGTCATCTTTCTGCATATTCTTTTTTTTTCTGCATATTCTTTTAAGAGCTGCACAGTATTCCTACTGTATGATTTACTACAATTCATTTTTCCAATCTTGTGTTACTGGACTTTCAGATATTTTTGATTTCCTGATTTTTTACTTTGGTGATTTGGCTAACCCTTTATTCACAAAGATAGGAAGAAATTAGAATACATTTATAAAATAGAGTTGCTGAGTCACAGGGGATGCAAGTTATAAGGCTTTTGGTATGTTCTGACTTCCACTTAACTAATTTATTGAGTTAACTATTGCTCTGCCTTTCCTGTGTAAACCGTACTGACTGAAGCTCACAGCACATTCACAGCTTGTAAGCTCTCCTCTGAGATCTGCATACTGTGACACTGCTGGTTAAGTTGAATGCTTAATAAGGATAAGTTACATTATCAGTTATATTGTTTTTGAAATTTTGTTAATTAAATATGGTAAACCAATGTAATATGAGTATGAAAAGACAGAGTGATTATGTCTTTGAAAACTAAATTGATTGCTTTGGAAAGACTTGATAAAGAAGAGGTTTTTTAAAAAACTGCTATAATAGAGGCGCCTGGGTGGCTCCGTCAGTTGAGCGTCCAGTTCATGATTTCAGCTCAGGTCATAATCTCAGGGTCTTGGGATCGAGCCCCGCGTCGGGCTTCTGACTCAGCAGGGAGTCTGCTTGAGATTCTTTCTCTCCCTCTGCCCCTCCCCCCACTAAAGCTCTCTCTAAAATAAATAAATTTTTAAAAAACCTGCTATAATAGTATGTGTGGGCAAGATAAATGCAAACTGTTACAGAAAAGATTTTTTATAAAAATCCTACGTGAATTTTGCTCTTAATTGCTTTATAAACGTGAATAAAGATTTGCCTTGCTTTAAAGAAATCAAGTTATGAATTGTGCCTTTTGATTAATAGTTAATTACAAGAAAGTCAAGGTGAAACTTCCCTTTTTTTGACTTTAAAACATTTTAATAATGTATATACTTTTTAAATTTTTTAAAATTTAAATTCAGTTAATTAACATATAATATATTATTAGTTTCAGAGGTAGAGTTCAGTGATTCATCAGTCTTATATAATACCCAGTGCTCATTACATCACGTGCCCTCCTTAATGTCCATCACCCAGTTACCCCATTCCCCGCCCTCCTCCCCTCCAGCAACCCTCAGTTTGTTTCCTATGATTAAGAGTCTCTTCTGGTTTGTGTCCCTCTCTGATTTCGTCTTGTTTTATTTTTTTTCCTCGCTTCCCCTATAATCCTATGTTTTGCTTCTTAAATTCCACATATGAGTGAGATCCTATGATAATTGTTTTTCTCTGATTTATTTCGCTTATCATAATACCCTCTAGTTCCATCCACATCATTGCAAATGGCAAGATTTCATTTTTTGATGGCTGAGTAGTATTCTGTTGTATATATATACCACATCTTCTTTACCCATTCATCTGTCGATAGACATCTGGACTCTTTCCATGGTTTGGCTATTGTGGACATTGCTGCTATAAACATTGGGGTACATATGCTCCTTCGAATCAGCATTTTTGTATCCTTTGGATGAATACCTAGTAGTGCAATTGCTAGGTCGTAGGGTAGCTCTGTTTTCAACTTTTTGAGGAACCTTCCTGCTGTTTTCCAGAGTGGCTGTACCAGCTTGCGTTACCACCAACAGTGTAAGAGTTCCCCTTTCTCCACATCCTCACCAACATCTGTCGTTTCCTGACTTGTTAGATTTAGCTATTCTGACCAGCGTGAAGTGGTATCTCATTGTGACTTTGACTTGTATTTCCCTGATGCCGCGTGATATTGAGCATTTTTTTCATGTGTCTGTTGGCCATTTGGTTGTCTTCTTTGGAGAAATGTCTATTCATGTCTTCTGCCTATTTCTCGACTGGATTATTTGTTCTTTGGGTGTTGAGTTTGATAAGTTCTTTACAGATTTTAGATACTGTCCCTTTATCTAATAAGACATTTGCAAATATCTTCTGCCATTCTGTTGGTTGTCTTTTGGTTTTGTCGATTGTTTCCTTTGCTGTACAAAACCTTTTATCTTGATGAGGTCCCAATAGTTCATTTTTGCCCTTGCTTCCTTTGCCTTTGGCGAGGTTTCTAGGAAGATGTTGCTGTGGCTGAGGTCGAAGAGGTTGCTGCCTGTGTTCTCCTTTAGGATTTTGATGGACTCCTGTCTCACATTTAGGTCTTTCAACCATTTTGAGTCTATTTTTGTGTGTGGTGTAAGGAAATGGTCCAGTTTCATTCTTCTGCATGGGGCTGTCCAATTTTCCCAACACCATTTGTTGAAGAGACTGTCTTTTTTCCGTTGGACATTCTTTCCTGCTTTGTTGAGGATTAGTTGACCATAGAGTTGAGGATCCATTTCTGGGCTCTCTATTCTGTTCCATTGATCTATGTGACTGATTTTGTGCCAGTATCATACTGTCTTGATGATTACAGCTTTGTAATCATCTTCAGACTTCATAAGAGGTCAAAGTCTGGAATTGTAATGCTACCAGCTTTGATTTTCTTTTTCAACATTCCTTTGGCTTTTTGGGGTCTTTTCTGGTTCCATACAAATTTTAGGATTATTTGTTACAGCTCTGTGAAAATGTTGATGGTATTTTGATAGGGTTTGCATTGAATGTGTAGATTCTTCTAGGTAGCATAGACATTTTAACAGTATTTTTCTTCTAATCCATGAGCATGGAATGTTTTTCCATTTCTTTGTGTCTTCCTCAGTTTCCTTCATGAGTGTTCAATAGTTTTCTGAGTACAGATCCTTTGCCTCTTTGGTTAGGTTTATTCTAGGTGTGTTATGGTTTTTGGTGCAGTTGTAAATGCGATTGACTCCTTAATTTCTCTTTCTTCTGTCTCATTGTTCATGCATAGAAATGCAACTGATTTCTGTGCATTGATTTTATATCCTGCCACTTTGCTAAATTCCTGTATGAGTTCTAGCAATTTGGGGGTGGAGTCTTTTGGGTTTTCCACATTGAGTATCATGTCATCTGCAAAGAGTGAGAGTTTGACTTCTTCTTTGCTGATTCGGATGCCTTTTATTTTTGTTGTTGTTGTCTGATTGCTGAGGTTAGGACTTCTAGTACTATGTTGAGCAGCGTTGGTAAGAGTGGACATCCCTGCCATGTTCCTGACTTTAGGGGAAAAGCTCTCAGTTTTTCCCCATTGAGAATGATATTTGCTGTGGGTTTTTCATAGATGGTTTTTTTTTTTTTTTTAAATATTTTATTTATTTATTTGACAGAGAGAGAGACAGCAAGAGAGGGAACACAAGCAAGGGGAGTGTGAGAGGGAGAAGCAGGCTTCCTGCGGAGCAGGGAGCCCGATGCGGGGCTCGATCCCAGCACCCGGGGATCATGACCTGAGCCAAAGGCAGACGCTTAACGACTGAGCCACCCAGGCGCCCCCATAGATGGTTTTTATGATATTGAGACATGTTCCCTCTATCCCTACAGTGTGAAGAGTTTTAGTCAAGAAAGGATGCTGTACTTTGTCCAGTGCTTTTTCTGCATCTATTGAGAGGATCATATGGTTCTTGACCTTTCTTTTATTAATGTAGTGTATCACATTGATTGATTTGCAGATGTTGAACCACTCTTGCAGCCCAGGAATAAATCCCACTTGGTCATGGTGAATAATCCTTTTAATGTACTGTTGAATCCTATTGGTTAGTATTTTGGTGAGAACTTTTGCATTCATGTTCATCAGGGATATTGGTCTGTAATTCTCCTTTTTTGGTGGGGTCTTTGTCTGGTTTTGGGATCAAGGTAATGCTGGCCTCATAGAAAGTTTGGAAGTTTTCCTTCCATTTCTATTCTTTGAAACAGCTTCAAAGGATAGGTATTAATTCTTCTTTGAATGTTTGGTAGAATTCCCCTGGGAAGCCATCCGGCCCTAGACTTTTGTTTGTGGGGTGATTTTTGATGACTGCATCAATTTCCTTGCTGGTTATGGGTCTGTTCAGGTTTTCTATTTCCTCCTGGTTCAGTTTTGGTAGTTTATACATCTCTAAGAATGCCTCCATTTCTTCTAGATTGTTTAATTTGTTGACATATACTTGCTCATACTATGGTCTTATAATTGTTTGTATTTCTTCAGTGTTCATTGTGATCTCTCCTCTTTCACTCATGATTTTATTTATTTGGGTCCTTTCTCTTTTCTTTTTGATTAAGTCTGGCCAGGGGTTTATCAATCTTATTAATTCTTTCAAAGAATCAGTTCCTAGTTTCCTTGATCTGTTCTACTGCTCTTTTGGTTTCTATTTCATTGATTTCTGCTCTGATCTTTATTGATTCTCTTCTCCTGCTGGGTTTAGGTTTTACTTGCTGTTTTTTCTCCAGCTCCTTTAGGTGTAAGGTTAGGTTGTATATTCGAGACCTTTCTTGTTTCTTGAGAAAGGCTTGTATTGCTATATACTTCCCTCTTAGGACCACCTTTGCTGCATCCCAGAGGTTTTGAACAGTTGTGTGTTTTTTTGTGTTTTTTAAAGATTTTATTTATTTGACAGAGAGATAGAGCACAAGTAGGCAGAGTGGCAGGCAGAGGCAGAGGGAGATTTAGACTCCCTGCTGAGCGGGGAGCCCGACGTGGGACTCGATCCCAGGACCCTGGGATTGTGACCTGAGCCAAAGGCAGATGCTTAACCGACTGAGCCACCCAGGAGCCCTCATTGTGTTTTCATTTTCATTTGTTTCCATGAAGTTTTTTAATTCTTCTTTAATTTCCAAGGTTGACCCATTCATTCTTTAGTAGGATGCTCTTTAGCTGCTGTGTATTTCAGTTCTTTCCAAATTTCCTCTTGTGATTGAGTTGTAGTTTCAAAGCATGGTGGTCTGAAAATATGCAGGGAATGATCCCAATCTTTTAGTACTGGTTGAGACCTGATTTGTGACCTATATGTGATCTATTCTAGAGAATGTCCATGTGTACTAGAGAAGAATGTGTATTCTGTTGCTTTAGGATGAAATGCTCTGAATATATCCGTGAAGTCTATCCAGTCCAGTGTGTCCTCAAAGCCCTTGTTTCCTTGTTGATCTTCTGCTTAGATGATCTGTCCATTGCAGTGAGTGGGTGTTATCTCCTACTATTATTGCATTATTATGTATGTGTTACTTTTATTTTGTTATTTTTTTTTTAAGATTTTATTTATTTATTTGACAGAGAGAGAGACAGCGAGAGAGGGAACACAAGCAGGGGGAGTGGGAGAGGGAGAAGCAGGCTTCCCCACGGAGCAGGGAGCCCAATGCGGGGCTCGATCCCAGGACCCCGGGATCATGACCTGAGCCAAAGGCAGACGCTTAACAACTGAGTCACCCAGGCGCCCCACTTTTATTTTGTTATTAATTGGTTTATGTAATTGGCTGCACCCATGTTAGGGGCATAAATATTTACAGTTGTTAGATCTTCTTGTTGGATAGACCCTTTAATTATGATATAGTTTCCTTCCTCATATCTTATTACAGTCTTTGGTTTAAAATCTAATTTGTCTGATATAAGGATTGCCATCCAGCTTTCTTTTGATGTCCATTAAAATGATAAATTGTTTTCCACTCCCTCACTTTCTTTCTTTCTTTTTTTTTTTTTTTAAGATTTTATTTATTTGTTTGACAGAGAGAGAGACAGCAAGAGAGGGAACACAAGCAAGGGGAGTGTGAGAGGGAGAAACAGGCTTCCTGCTGAGCAGGGAGCCCAGTGTGGGGCTCGATCCCAGGACCCTGGGATCACGACCTGAGCCGAAGGCAGACACTTAATGACAGAGCCACCCAGGCGTCCCCCCACCTCCTCACTTTCAATCTGGAGGTGTCTTGGGGTCTAAAATGAGTCTCTTGCAGATAGCATATCCATGGGTCTTGCTTTTTTACCAATCTGATACCCTGTGTCTTTTGATTGGGGCATTTATCCCATTTATATTCAGAGTAACTATTGAAATGAATTTAGTGCCATTGTAAAGTGTCTGTGAAGTCACTGTTTTTGTATGTTGTCTCTGTTCCTTTCTGGTCTATGTTACTTTTGAGCTCTCTCTTCGCTTAAAGGATTCCTTCTAATATTTCTTGTAAGGGTGGATTAGTGATCACAAATTCTTTTAGTTTCTGTTTGTCCTGGAAGCTTTTTATCATTCCTTCTATTTTGAATGACATCCTAGCTGGATAAAGTATTCTTGGCTGCACGTTTTTCTCATTTAGCACACTGAATATATCATGCCAATCCTTTCTGGTCTGCCAGGTCTCTGTGGATAGGTCTGCTGCCAGTCTAATGTTTCTACCCTTGTCGGTTACAGACCTTTTGTCCCTGAGCAGCTTTCAAGATTTTCTCTTTGTCTCTTAGATTTGCAAGTTTCACTATCATATGTCAGGGTGTTGACCTATTTTTACTGATTTTGAGAGGGGGGGTTCTCTTTGCCTCCTGGACTTGAATGCCTGTTTCCTTCCCAAATTTAGGGGAAGTTCTCTGCTATAATATGCTTCAATATACCTTCTGCCCCTTTCTCTCTTTCCTCTTCTTCTGGGATTCCCAATTATTCTAATATTGTTTTGCTTTATGGTATCACTTATCTCTCGAAATCTCTCCTCATGATCCAGTAATTGTTTTTTTTTTTTAAGATTTTTATTTATTTATTTGACAGAGAGAGACACAGCGAGAGAGGGAACACAAGCAGGGGGAGGGGGGAGGGAGAAGCAGGCTTCCCGTGGAGCGGGGGCCCGATGCGGGGCTCGATCCCAGGACCCCGGGATCATGACCTGAGCCGAAGGCAGACGCTTAACAACTGAGCCACCCAGGTGCCCTGATCCAGTAATTGTTTATCTCTCTTTTTCTCAGCTTCTTTATTCTCCAACATTTTATCTTCTACATCACTGATTCTCTCTTCTGCCTCATTTATCCTAGCAGTTAGAGCCTCCATTTTTGATTACATCTCATTAATATCCTTTTTAATTTCAACTTGATTAGATTTTAGTTCTTTTATTTCTCCAGAAAGGGATTCTCTAGGGTCTTCTATGCTTTTTACAAGCCCAACTAGTATCTTTATAATCGTTATTCTGAACTCTAGTTCTGACATCTTACTTATATCCATACTCATTAGGTCCCTGGCAGTCAGTACTGCCTCTTAGTCTCTTTTTTGAGGTATTTTTCCATCTTGTCATTCTGTTCAGAGAAGAATAGATGAACGAGGGAACAAAATACTAAAATGGCAACAGAGACCCCAGAGAAATATACACTAAACAAATCAGAAGAGACCTGGGGGGGGGGGCGGGGAAAAGAATATAATCAGACAGGTGAACAGAATAGAGCAATGCACTGGATCCTGTGTGTATTTTGGTTGTTTGTTAGAAAACTAGATTCCAAAATTGTAAAGAAAGAAAAACTTATATATGTACAAAAATAAAATTAAAAACAATGAAAGGTTAGAATGTACTGTAAAAATGAAAATTAAAAGCCAAAAAAAAAAAAAAAAAGGAATGTAAGCAGACAGGTGAACAGAACAGAGCAATACACTATAATCTGGGTGTATTTTGGTCTGTTTATTAGAAAAAACTACATCCCATGGGTTAGCCTGGTGATGGGTATTGAGGAGGGCACGTTCTGCATGGAGCACTGGGTGTTATGCACAAACAATGAATCATGGAACACTATATCTAAAACTAATGATGTAATGTATGGGGATTAACATAACAATAAAAAAAATTAAAAAAAAAAAAAAAGAAAAAGAAAAAACTACATCCCAAAATTGTAAAGAAAGAAAAACTTATATATGTACAAAAATAAAATTAAAAACAATGAAAGGTTAGAATGTACTGTAAAAATGAAAATTAAGGGGCTCCTGGGTGGCTCAGTCGTTGGGCATCTGCCTTCGGCTCAGGTCATGATCCCAGGGTCCTGGGATCGAGCCCCGCATCGGGCTCCCTGCTCAGCTGGGAGTCTGCTTCTCCCTCTCCCTGTCCCCCTGCTTGTGTTCCCTCTCTTGCTGTGTCTCTCTCTGTCAAATAAATAAATAAATAAAAGTTTAAAAAATAATAATAAAAATAAAATAATAAAAATTAAAATTAAAAGCCAAAAAAAAAAAAAAGGAATGTAAGCAGACAGGTGAACAGAACAGAGCAATACACTATAATCTGGGTGTATTTTGGTCTGTTTATTAGAAAAAAACTACATCCCAAAATTGTAAAGAAAGAAAAACTTAACTGCCGCCACCATGAATAGCGTAGGGCAGGCGTGCACTGACATGAAGCGCGAGTAAGACCAGTGCTTCAGTCGTTGGTTTGCGGAGAAGTTCCTCAAGGCGGACAGCTCCCCAGTCCCGTGCACCGACCTCTTTAAGCACTGTCAGCAGTGTGTTCAGAAAGCAATAAAGTAGGAGATTCCCACTGAAGGACTGGAATTCATGGGCCATGTCAAAGAAAAGCTTGAAAGCTCTTCTTGACCTTGACAGTCACCTTGAAAATAGACTCCTTCAATCAGGATATTGAGGACACTGGATTTCGTCAATTAAGGCTGTGAAAAAAACCATTGATTTAATGAGGAGTTTAGGAGGGAGGAGTTTTCTTTCCTCCCTGATTTCCTCTCACTTGTAAAAGATGCATCACTGTTTGCTTTGAGATGATTTTTCACTTGCCCTGGCATCTTGCAGGAACTCCATGTGCTAAAACTGAATGATTTCTTGGGATTATGGTTGTAATACTTGGTCTGGGATCAGATTTAAATATCCTTTATATGTAAATACTGATAAATTTGTCAAGATGTTCAGGGTTGCCTGACCACTTGAGTTTTGCTGCAAAGGACATTGAGTACATTGTACTAGGGTTATTATTCATGGAAGCAATTGGTTAGGATCTCTCTTTTCTCTCAAGGAGCTAAGCCTCTGAAAAGAGATCCCAGCACAATAGTTTTAATCAATGCTTGGGAGAACAGTTTTATTTTTATATGATAATTTTTAAGATTGTTGGTGGACTGGGTTAGTCAAGAGGAAGACAGCTTTAAGAATTCCCTACCTTAAGAAGAGGTGTCAGATTCTGATTAATATGTGAAAGCTTGAATGTTGCTTTGTACACCATTTCAGAGCTCATAGTGTATTTTAGGAATTAAGATCCTTGGAGTAACAATGGAGGAAAATCCTAAATTGCAAATATTTGCTGTTGCCAGCTTTCTGCCCAAGTCAATTAATTAAGCCAACCTGTATTATCATAAAACTGCCAAAATGCTGCATATGGTTAAATGGGAGAAGAGTTTGTTTTATATACCTTGTGTACCCACCCTGCCCTGTAATGTCTGTAATCATGAAGATGGACTAAATTGTAACATTTAGTTTCAAAAAAAAAAAACCCTCACATATATACAAAAATAAAATTAAACACATTGAAAGGATAGAATATAACTGTAACTATGAAAACTTAAAAAGACTTAAACGAAAGAAAAAGAAGAAGAAAAAAAGAATATGATCAGACAGGTGAAGAGAACATAGCAGTACACTAGATTATGGGTGTTATTTTGGTCTATTTGTAGATGATAAAGCCCATCGGTTTATTCCTTTACGGTAACTACTTTTGGGGTCCTGCTTAGGGTAGTCCATGATTTTATATATATTCACTTTTTTTTTTTTTTAGGGAGGGAGGGGGTGGGGGAGGGGTAGAGGGAGAGAGAGAGAGAGAATCCTAAGCAGGCTCCACGCCCAGCACGGAGCCTGATGGAGGGCTCAGTCTCAGAACCCTGAGATCATGGCCTGAGCCGAAATCAAGAGTTACTTAACTGAAAGAGCCACCCAGGTGCCCGTATATATATATATTCACTTTTAATTGCACAGCATAATGGATAAGAGCACAGACTCTAGTGATAGACTCATTGGATTTGACTCTTTGGATTTGAATTTCGGTTCTGCCTCTTGCTGTGCTCTTAGGCCAGGTACTTACCCTCTATGTCACAGATTCTTATTTGTAAAATAGGGGTAAAAGTAGTATCTCATGGGGTTGTTACAAGGATTGAAACAGAATTTGATCTGAAACATAGTAAGCATGATATGTGTTAAATAAAATTATAAATATACTATTTTCTTTGAATTTTTATGTTTTTTCTACATTTCAAACTTTGTTACTTGGTTTAAAGTAGGGATGTAACTTAATTATTTTTGAAATGATTGCATATCAAGGCACTATAAAGTAATCCATCCATATCTCGCTCTCTTGAATTGTCATATTTATCCAATAATTAGGATTATCCCATTGATCTGTTTTTTTGCTGGAACTAAGAAATGGATCTTTAGCTTTAAATTCTGACCTAGGTTTGCATCCTGGCTCTGTTGTGTCACCTTGGGGATATTACTTAATCACTTCCTAAACCTCAGATTTCTCAACTGAAAAATAGAAATAATTCCTATCTTAATAGATTTTTAAAAAAGATTTTGTTATTTATTTGACAGAGAGAGACACAGCGAGAGAGGGAACACAAGCAGGGGGAGTGGGAGAGGGAGAAGCAGGCTTTCCACTGAGCAGAGAGCCCGATGCGGGGCTCGATCCCAGGACCCTGAAATCATGACCTGAGCCAAAGGCAGACGCTTAACGACTCAGCCACCCAGGTGCCCCTATCTTAATAGATTTTTGAGGGTGTTATATGAGGGTAGTGTCTGTTACATGTCTGGTATATAATAGCTATTCAATAAATGTTAGTGTCCTTTCTTCTTTTTTAAAAGTTTGGAGAAAGGAGATAGCTGGTATGGCCTATAATCTACTCTTCAGTGTTTTGTCATTTTGGAAGAACTGCATAGTTCAGATTTAATTATTTTTTAGATATAGGAACTAGGACTCCAAAGATATGTAAAACAGCTAAGGTAACAATATCTCTGTCCCCTCCAGGGACAATATATTAACTGAGAGGATACAATAGAATACATCAAAATTTCTTAACCATGGCACTATTGACATTTTGAGCTGGGTAATTCTTTATTGTAGGGGACTGTTCCCCAATTGTGACAACTAAACATGTTTCCAGACATCACCAAATGTGATGAGCTAATTTGCCCCTGGTTGACAACCACTACAATATATGAACATAGTGCTGAAGACTACTAGGGAGGAAGTGATAAACTTTTTGGCAGAATTGGGAAAACCTTTTGAGAAATAGGTCATTTTTTTTCTTTTCTCCAGCTTACTTTATTTTAAGAATACAGTATATAATACATATACAAGATTTTTAAATTAAATTAAATTTACTTTTTTTTTTTAAAGTAAGCTCTATGCCCAACATGGAGCTTGAACTCACAGCCCTGAGATCAAGAGTCACATGCTCTATCAACAGAGCCAGTGAGGTGCCCCAAATTTACTTATTTTTATTTGAGTATAGTTGAGAGAAGTAGGTCATTTAAAAAAAATTATTAATTGTGCCCTTTTTAAAAGGATTTTATTTATTCGAGAGATAGAGCAAGAGAGAGCATAAGCAGGTAGGAGGGGCAGAGGGAGAAGCAGGCTCCCTGCTAAGCAGGGAGCCTGACACGGGGCTCTATCCCCGGACCCTGGGATCATGACCTGAGCCAAAGGCAGATGCTTAACCGACTGAGCCACCCAGGTGCCCTAATTGTGCCCTTTTTTTATTTCTTATTCTCATTTTCTCTTATTTGAGTTCATTATTAGGTAGACTTATCCATTTATTAATCACCTACTATAATCCAGGTACTCTGGGCACTGGGACTATAGCAATGAATAAAACTGTTGTGTAGCACCTACATTCTTGGGGTGTGGGACCAGACAGGATTTGCTAATGACTTGGATGTGAAAGGTGAGAGAAAATGAGTTGGGATCATTCCAGAATTTTCAAAAGAAGTGGATAAATTATGTTGCCATTTACTGATTGAGGTCAAGTAGTTGTATTGGTGTGAAGCTGGGGGAAATGAGAGTTGTGTTTTGAACATGGTAAGTTTGAGGTGACCACTATGAAGCCAAAGGTAGATGCCTAGCTGGGAGTTGAGTAGATAGCACCTGCGTCAGGAAAGAGGTTGAGCTCTGTTGCTTTAGGGATTAAAACTACTTCAGCGTGAGTAGGAGTGTTTAAATGTGTTGTTTCTGGGGTCCTGCAAATGAGGACAGTAGTTGCTCTTATTGATATGGGTCAGATGGCTTTACTCACCTACCTAGTGTTGTTAAGGTACTTCATTCTTATTACCAAACTGCTATTGTTTGTTATTTGTTGAGTAGTTACTATGTACGTAGCCTGTGGTTGTGTTAAGAAAGTGCTGGACATGGGCACATGGCTGGCTTAGTCGGTAGAGCATGCGGCTCTTGATCTTGGGGTTGTAAGTTTGAGCCCTGTGTTGGGTGTAGAGATTACTTAAAAATAAAATCTTTCAAAAAAAAAAAAGTGCAGGACATTGTTCTGACACTTACAGAGCTTGTCATGTAGTTGGGGAGCCAGACATAGAATTGAAAAGTTAATTGATGATACTAGTATTCAGGCTTAAGGCAGGTTTAAGGATAGTAGCAGTAGTTTGGAGAAGAAAGATCTGAGAGATGGGTACTCCTGTACTCAGAATGTGAAGGCATGGCTATGTCAGATTTACCTCCGAGTCTCCAATACCCAGCAATGGGAAGCTAGGAGCAGAATGGGATTATTATGAAAATCAAATGATATAATGTTATTTGGAAATGCTTTCTAAATGATAAAACATGATATAAAGGTTAATTTTTGTCATAATCCTTAAAATTAAAGAATCCACAATTAAGTTAATAGTACTTCTTTTCTGGGACACCTGGGTGGTTCAGTTGCCTAAACATCTGACTCTTGGTTACGGCTCAGGTCGTGATCTCAGGGTCGTGAGATCAAGCTCACATCAGGCTCCACGCTCAGCAGGGAGCCTGCATGAGGATTTTCTCTCTCTCTGCCTCTGCCCCTGTGCACACGAGTGCTCTCTCTCTCTCTTTTTCTCTCTAAAATAAATAAATAAATCTTAAAAAAAAAAGACAGTACTTTTATTCTGAGGAACCAAAATAAGGAAGAAATAGTCTTAGAAGTTATTAGAGGTGACAGATATGTCCCTTTAGTTGTTGCTGAACTTACTCATTATGGTTCAACTGGCATAGAACAAAGAAAAATGGAAGATTGGATAATTAAAGCCTACCCTACTTTTCCCTTAGTTGCCGGGAATATGTCTGGGATTATGTATCTCAGTCCTCCATTTCTGGAATATTTGCAGCTGGGTGTTTTTTAATAAAAAGGGTATGTATGTATGCATGTGTATGATCATTGCTTATGCATGAAGTGATTGCTAATTTTGAAACTGCATAAATTAATCAGAATTTTTTGTTACTTATTCTAAAATACACACATACACACAATTAGGATTTTATAGAGGGAATGTGAAGTAGTAAATTGGAAACATCTTTGCTTTTCCTTGAATCCTTCTGGTGCATTTTAGTTGACTGTCTTTTGTGTATGTGGGTTCCTAAGAATCAGGTATCTTAATTTTAAAATATCAAAAGGGGGTGCCTGGGTGCCTCAGTCGGTTAAGTGTCTGCCTTCGGCTCAGGTTATGATCCCAGGGTCCTGGGATCGAGCCCCGCATCGGGCTCCCTGCTCCACCGCCGGGAGCCTACTTCTCCCTCTCCCTCTGCTTGCTGCTCCCCCTGCTTGTGCTCTCTCTCTCTCTCTCTCTGTCAAATAAATAAATAAATAAAATCTTAAAAAAGAATTTAAAAAAATAGCGAAAGATGGAAATGATATGGGGATAGTAAAAACTTTATAGTTGAAGCCGGAGACTATAGATTATTACAAGAACATCTTTTTGTTTTGAGAAATAAAAGATGTTGGCGCTAGCCTTGTTAGGAGATAGGTGATGACACCTCAATCTTCAGGTGAAAACACATGTCCTTGGTGCTGGGAAGCATAGGCTTGAAGAAGTCTTGGAGGAGTGTGAAACAGGGGAGATCTTTAACATATTTCAGGGAAAAAAGAGCATTTCATTATTTATAACAGCAGTTATTTTGTCTTTTGAACAGATAACATGCCTGGACATTTCCAGTGGAGGCGGCCTTGGTGTGTCTTCTAGTACTGATGGAAGCATGAAGATCTGGCAGGCTTCCAATGGCGAGCTCAGAGTAAAGGCTTTGGATTTGCTTTTAGGGTCTTATACATGAAGGGTGGTCTGGGAAGCCTTAGACTGGGTGACAGAAAGAAGAGTGGTGCATTCTAAATTTATAGGACCACCACACTTCAATTGATCTTTGTTCTCCCATTTGTTAATCTCAGAACCATCCTCAATCTTGGTGATTTGCCGGAACAGATTGGGGCTGAAACAGTGGAGAAGCCAGGCCAGTGAATGTCTAAGTGGGTGGTCTCTTGGTATGAACTGCCTTCAGTGATCAGCTAACAGATTAGGTAGGCTATTGTACTGATTATATGGCTGAGCCCCTCCAACTTACACAGAGGATTTTAAGAAGAGGTGAGTACAAGAGTCCTCAAGCCTCCTTAGTTCCTTATATGTAGTACTAGACTTAAGGAGGCTGTGAGAACCTTGGAGTTCAAATCCATAACATCTGTAGCTAGAGCTACACAAAAGGGAGTAAGTAGCTCTTAGAACACTACCTGGTATACAGATGAGCTAAAGAGATCCTTTTGGACCTCCATAGTTTTAAAACCCAGCATGTAGATATTTAAGGGACCAAAGATATGACAGGTAAGAGAATATCAGGGGATGGACAAGAGAACTAGCATGGAATTTTCTTTTGTTTTTCCAGAGAGTATTGGAAGGACATGTGTTTGATGTGAATTGTTGCAGGTTTTTCCCATCAGGCCTTGTGGTTCTGAGTGGGGGAATGGATGCCCAGCTGAAGATCTGGTCAGCTGAAGATGCTAGCTGTGTGGTGACATTCAAAGGTCACAGAGGAGGTATGATGATTTCTCCAAAAGGCTTCTCTAATGATCCCCAGAGACAAATCAGAAAGGTAGAAACAGAAGCTAGTTATCTACAAAAACACAAATAATTCCTTTAACTGACCATTTAAATGAGCTGTTTCCTCAAGGATTAGAAATTCCTTTGACACTGAGTCTTGTTGCTATCTAGAACTAACTGCTATACACAGATAGTTGTTTTCCACAGTTGATAAGTGAAAAAAAAAATCCTTCCCCAGAAAACTAAGTCATCCAGTGTTCTATCTGCTTGTGTGCTAGGAGAGAGAGAAATGTGTCCCCACATTTTCTCATTATTAGTCCTTTGAAGTGATAGTAAAAGCTGGGTGGCAAATGGCTGCATCACTAGATATCAAAGATGGAGCTTGGTACTGACTGTCAGTTCTTACGGATTTAAGTCACAGTTCAGATTTTAAAATGGATTAGCCATATAGCCAGTTGATAACAGGTTATAGAGACAGAATGAGAACACTTTCCCTTTGTAACTGGTTGGTTTGTGGGAAAAAAATTATAATTTAGAGACGTTTTATCCTTAATCGGAATGTTAAAAAGGTGATAAATGTTACTCTTATTTTACAAGTTTGGATATTTTCGAAAAAGCATTAATATCCCCAAATAATTCCTTACCTGGTTCCCTCCTTTGGAATCATAGTACACATCATCTATGCCACTCATTTGAGAATTAATTATGTATTGCCCTATACTTAAGGTATTTAAGCTAGTCTTTTGCTTTGTGTACCTGACTATATTATAAATAACTTGCGTGGTTGAGTTTTAAGTTTTAATATTTCTTTATAATGATTTGTTAGGTTACATACAGATCATCTAGCAAATACATGTTAACCTTAGCAAGGTTATTTCTAGGACTGTCAGTACACAGGTGCATTGAGAAGGAATAGAAAAGATATTTGGAGCCTTCCTCACATTCAGCCTGAAGAACTGACTGGTCTAAGGAGTCAAAGTGGCCTGCATAGAGGGGGAGTCCAGGAGCCAAACGGGTCTAAAGGAACCCTGAGGTACTCACCTCGCATCTGGCCATCCTGAATTTGTGAGGCACGGGGAAGTTTTCCAGTGGAACAAGACATGACTGTGAGCTTAACAAAATGCATATTCAATGTCAACGCACACTCAACTTAGGAATTCCTTTGGGCGACTGCAGTATGCCCACCATGTGAAAACTAAGTCGTCCAGTGTCCTTTATTTCTTCCTAAGAATACACGTGCATCACTTAGCTTAGAGTGAAGTACATAATGTTTGTCAATCCGATTGAATCTTTATTCATTCTTCGGCCTTACGAGAACGTCCCAGGGTGGGGTGGGAGCTTCTCTAGATACTCTAGATATAACAACTCTTGACTTGTCTTTTTTTTTTTTTTTGAGAGGAGGAATTTTATTAGGTTGAATAGAAGCGACAAACTGTGGGAGAAATGACATGAAGTCAGATCCAGGCTAATGTCTGTCAGGTCTTGAATGCTCCTGCCCATGTAGTTCTGTAAAGTAAGGCCAGATTTGGTGTTGCCCGTTCTTCCACAGTACAGAAAATCAAAATTAATCTCTGATAGTTTAGCAGCATATGGGTCACTCCAGCCGAATGAATTCCAAGTTTCGTTGTATGGCTCCTTTTTTAATCTCTTTAGTTACAAAATTTTGAAGCATGTTTATTAGCAAAGGCCATGAACTACATAAAAAATAGAATAAAAATTACTACCTGCATGTATGATCTTTAGTGGTTTCACAAGTGGTAACTAAATAAGAGAAACAGAAGATAGTGAGTGTTGGGCAATCCTCTGGGGTCCCCTCCCTCCTCGGAAGCTTTGTATGATCACTTTGCTATTGGTCAATAAACCTTGCTTTGCTGCCCCCACGCCCCAAAAGAAGATAGTGAGTGTTGAAAGTGAACATGGTCTTTTATTGCCTAGGTTAAGTCTTGGCAAGTGAGACATAAAAGAAACCACCAGGAACACTGGACTGAACATAGCCTGATGCTTATTGCAAGGAACCATTAGGACGCTAACAAAGTAGCTCTGTATAAAGATCTTGTGTAAAGGATAAACTTTGGTTAGTTTAATTAAGTCCCTGGCTTTCTTATTGCTTCTAGCATATGAAAATATGATAGTAAGTGAGACAGTATGTAGGGTGTTTAAGCATGGGATTTGGAGACATGTAAATCTTGGTTTAAATCTTAATTCTTCCACCTATAATCTGTATGACCTCAGAAAGTTGCTTAACCATTCTGAGCCTTAGTTTCCTCATGTAAAATGGGGATAGCAGTATTAAATGAGATGTTGCATGTGAAGGATTTAGCATAATCCCTGGTATTATAGTAAGTGCACAATAAATGTTATTGTTCATATAAAATATAAAGCTAAACTTTAATCCCAGGCAGGGGGGGTGAGCTTTGTGATGTTTTAACATACTTGTCATATGTGAAAAGCAGAAATTGTTATTTCTAATAGAATAGACTAATTCTAATTCTAATAGAATTTTTCCAGTAGCAACAAATATGATCCTAGTTAATATGTAATTGGTTTTCCCTTATATTTTTAGATACATATTTTATATATAAATAAAGAATTACTGTGTTCTTTAACAAGCAGAGATGAGATTTGTGTATGTTTTTAAATCCTTCTGATGAAAAGATAAACTAAAAGTAGTTTTGTCTTTGTAATACAGTAGTCCCCCTTTATCCATGGGGGATACGTTCCAAGACCTCCAGTGGATGCCTGAAACTGCGGATAGTACCAAACCGTGTATATACTGTCTTTTCCTATATGTACAAACCTATGATATGTAACAGGCAAATGGATACTGCGTGGATATGCTGGGTAAAGTGATGTGATTCACATCCCGTGTTTAACCAGAGAAAGTGACACTGTAGATAAGGGAAGACTACTGTATATGAGTCTTCTAAGTAGCTCTAAGGTATACTTTAGTTTGAAGTTTTTAAATTGCACAGGCCATTTAATTAGGTTGGTGAATTTGGAGGTTTATATAATACAATCCTTTGAGTAATAATAATTTAATAATCATAATTATTTCTAATAAGCACCAGATCATTCATAATCTATGAAAACGTTGAGGCCAAATGAAACACCACTGTAGTTGATTGGTTGAGTTTTTTGCTCACCATGGTAGGAAAACTGCTTACATTTGTGGAATAATTTTAGGAGGTCAGGTTGCATTTTCAGCACTTAGGCCATTATTTTCAAACTCCCTATATTTTCTTTGGAATAGGATATGCTGCCTCCAAGTAATAGTAGGTGCTTCAAGGCTCATTTTTTCTGAGATCTGAGTCGCAGCCATTACTCTTTCCATGCACAAACACACACACACACACACACGTACATTTCCCCTTCCTCGTATGTGTGTGTTTGCTTCCTAGCAACATTAAACCAGCTTCATATAATAATAAAACTAGGGCACCTGGGTGGCTCAGTCGTTAAGCGTCTGCCTTCGGCTCAGGTCATGATCCCGGGGTCCTGGGATCGAGCCCCGCATCAGGCTCCCTGCTCCGCGGGAAGCCTGCTTCTCCCTCTCCCACTCCCCCTGCTTGTGTTCCCTCTCTCGCTGTCTCTCTCTCTGTCAAATAAATAAATAAAATCTTTAAAAAATAATAGTAATAATAAAACTAGATAATCTTAATAGAGTAAATTGGTTAAAAACATTCCTAGATATATAAATGTTGCTCTATTTCTTATTAATACTTATTTTAGTCATAGTTTCATTTAACATTCTTATTTCCCAGACGTTGGCTAGGATGTTTATATGTGATTCAGCTGAATCTTTTCTTGAAGGCAATGCTTTTTTATCTTGGTTTTTATCTTGAGGACTTGTATCAGTTTGGTTTGATAGCTAAAGCCTTTGTGGCTTCAGGTGGGTCTTTGCTCTGGCAGCTTCTCTTACAAGAGCTGCCTACTACTTTCATAGCTTCTTTCTAGAGTAATTTGTCATAGGTTCCAGCTCCTGTAGGGTTCCTCTTTCTTTTATTCTTGTCATCTAAGAGTGAAGAGACCCATACTAGTTGCCACCATATTGTAAGAGGGGGTTGGGAGAAAGTAGAGTGCTACTTCCCACTACTTTGTTTTTTCTCTTTCCACCTGTTATTGCCAGGTCAGGGTAGGGGCTCAGCTCACCACTGGACCGTCCTGGCAGCACCCTGCTGGGTCTGATCGCTGTCAAAGGTCAAGGGAATTGGACTGCTGCCTCCTGCTTCAGTGGGAGTAGGGTAGAAGAGCACTCCCTATTTAGCCTCACTGACCTTGGGGAAGGGGAAGTAGCAGTTTTTCTCTTGCTCTTTGAGTAAATTGCCAACATTTTCTGTTAGGCCACCTCTTTTCCAGGCTTTTGCAACAGACATTTCTTGGATTTGGGTTGTTTTGTTTTTGTTTTTGTTTTAATTTGTGCATGTTTGTTTGTTTTTTTAATCAATTCCTTGTTGGAGGCTTCTGCAGTATCCTATCCAGGATTGTATGGGAAGCAATAAGGAAATCCAGGGAATTTGTTACCCTGTTGTTCAAGTCCTCAGGTCCCTAGGTGACCTTCTTTCCGTCCTTCAGTCTTCTTTTTTTTTTTTTTTAAAGATTTATTTATTTGACAGAGACAGCGAGAGAGGGAACACAAGCAGTGGGAGTGGGAGAGGGAGAAGCAGGCCTCCCGCTGAGCAGGGAGCCCGATGTGGGACTCGATCCCAGGACCCTGGGATCATGACCCAAGCCGAAGGCAGACGCTCAACGACTGAGCCACCCAAGTGCCCCTTTCAGTCTTCTTATACTTCCTGTCTTATGTCCAGCTTTTTTTCAGTTATAAGGGGAAGCACCTGGGAGAAATGGGGCTACTGTCTCTTGGCCAGACCAGAAGTCACATCTTTTTTTAAGATTGGGAGATTAATCCTTTCAGTTAGTTCTCAGTGGAAGCAATAAGACAGTGACTTTCATACTGAACTAAGATGTCTTCTTAATTTTTATTTAAAACACATGTTTTAAAGCCAAAATTAAAACTGAAAATCACTGTTCTAGGACACTCCACTAAGAAATCCAAACCTTTTTCCATCTCTGTCTCTAAGGGCTAGTCTTTGAACCATTGGGGAGCAAGGACTCTGTTCTGTTTTTCTAGCACTTGAACTTGCCCAGTATATAGTACATATCCAGTACACGTTTGTGAAGCACTGGAGTTATTTATGCCGATCCATCTTCTCTGCTCTTGTAGTTCCTTTACCACCCATTCCATCTTAGGGGCTTTTTTTTTCTCTTGCCAGGTATTCTGGATACAGCCATTGTTGATCGGGGGAGGAATGTGGTGTCTGGTTCTCGAGACGGGACAGCACGACTTTGGGATTGTGGGCGCTCAGTCTGCCTGGGAGTCATTGCAGACTGTGGTTCTTCCATTAATGGAGTGGCTGTGGGTGCTGCTGACAACTCCATAAACCTTGGCTCCCCTGAGCAGACGCCAAGTAAGTTGATAATGATATGTTGAGCTTGTTTTGTTTCCTTAGGAACCTTCAGTGTTTGCCTTAGCTTCTCCTTTTCTTCCTCATCTTTCCTTGCTTTTTGGCTGGTATTTGTATTTTCACCATAAGTTTAATATTTAATGCATATCTACTATGTTTCTATTGCTTTGGAATCTACAGAGGAAGTATATGTCATTGTTAACTACATTTGAGTAAGTACAATCTAGTTTAGCAGATGAGACTGATGCCTATAAAAAACAAAAGAATTTTAGCTGAAACAACTTAATAATTCTTAATGCAAGTAAAATAGTTTTGAGTATTTCATATTTTAGGTTAGTGTAGATGAGAAAGGTGTCACAAAGAAGTTGACTTGAACCTTGGAGGATGAATTTGAGTTGAATAGACAAGAATGAGAAGGATGGGAGAATGGGAGCTGGGGGTAGGGCTAGGGGCAGTTCACATTAAAATAGTTTGGAGTTGAAATTGACTGTTGGGTAGAAACATATGTTTGGCTGGGTCAGAGGTTGGATTAAGAGTAGTAGTAGTGGGGGGCGCCTGGCTGGCTCAGTTGGTAGAGTATACAACTCTTGATCTCTGAGTTTTAAGTTTGAGCCCCATGTTGGGTGTAGAGATTACTTAAGAAAAATCTTTAGGGGCAGGGCCACCTGGGTGGCTCAGATGGTTAAGTGTCTGCCTTCGGCTGGGGTCATGATTTCCAGGTGCTGGGATTGAGCCCCACGTCGGGATCCCGGCTTAGAGGGGAATCTGCTTCTCCCTCTCCCTCTGCCTCTCTCCCTGCTTGTGCTCTCTTTGTCTCTCTCTCAAATGAATAAATAAAGTCTTTAAAAAAAAAATCTTTAGGGGCACTTGGCTGGCTCAGTCAGTGGAACGTGTGACTCTTGATATTGGGGTTGTGTATTCAAGCCCCATATTGGGTGTAAGGTTTACTTAAAAATAAAATCTTTAAGAAAAGACTTTATTTTTTAGAGGAACTTTAGGTGTACAGCAAAATTGAGCAGAAAGTGCAGTTTTTGGGGTGCCTGGGTGGCTCAGTTGGTTAAGTGTCCAACTCTTAGTTTTGGGTCAGGTTGTGATCTCAGGGTCATGAGATTGAGCCCCATGTCGGGCTCCACGCTCAGTGCAGAGTCTGCTTAAGGATTCTCTCTCGGGTGGCTGGGTGGCTCAGTTGTTAAGCGTCTGCCTTTGGCTCAGGTTGTGATCCCAGGGTCCTGGGATCGAGTCCCACATCGGGCTCCCTGCTCAGCGGGAGGCCTGCTTCTCCCTCTCCCACTCCCCCTGCTTGTGTTCCTGCTCTCGCTATCTCTCTCTCTGTGTCAAAAAAATAAATAAAATCTTTAAAAAAAAAAAAAAAAGGATTCTCTCTCTCCCTCTCCCTCTGCCCCTACACCCGCTCACACTTGTGTGTACACCCTCTGCTCCAGACACCCTCCCTGATTATCAGTTTTATCAACATCCCTCACCAGAGTGGTATATTTGTTACAACTGATAAACCTACATTGACATATCATTATCACTCAAATAATTTATATTAGGTTCATTTTTGGTGTTGTACATTCTATGGATTTGGACAAATGTATAATGACATGTATCTATTATAGTATCATACAGAAGATTCACTGCCTGAAAAATCCTTTGTGCTGTACCAATTCATCCCTTCCTCTCCTATAACCCTTGGCAAACAATGATATTTTTACTGTGTCCATGATTTTGCCTTTTCCAGAATGTCACAGTTGGAATCATAAACTGTGTAGTCTTTTCAGATTGGTTTCTTTTATTTAGTAATAAGCATTCAAGGTTCCTCCATATCTTTTTATGGCTTTTTAGCACTGAATAATATTCCATTGTCTGGATGTACTTCGGTTTATTTATCCATTCACCTGCTAAAGGACATCTTGGTTGCTTCCAAGTTTTGGCGAATATGAAAAAAGCTGCTCTAAATATCTCTGTGCATGTTTTTATGTGGACATATGTTTTCAACTGATTGGGGTTAATTTTGCGCTTGACTTTTGACACACTGTAAGTTCTCTCCCGTCTTAAACTTCCCATGTGGGTGTAGTGTGGTCCAAGAACTAAAACTATTGCTGACCACCAGATGTTCCCTGAACTGTCTTTGGAATTAATAGGATGAGTCTTTTTCCCAAAGTGTGATACATGTGCAATTAGTGATAAACAAGATAATTTCAGGCAGTACACATCTTTAATAGTTATATATTTAACACACACACATTTTACTTCAAACCTAATATATCCCACAAATATTACTTAAAACAAGGTTAAGTTTTTTGTTTTTTTTTTAAAGATTTTATTTATTTATTTGACAGAGACAGTGAGAGGGAACACAAGCAGAGGGAGTGGGAGAGGGAGAAGCAGGCTTCCCGCAGAGCGGCGAGCCTGATGCGGGGCTCAATCCCAGGACCCTGGGACCATGACCTGAGCCGAAGGCAGACACTTAACGACTGAGCCACCCAGGCGCCCCAACAAGGTTAAGTTTTTAAAAATTCGTTGATTTAAAGTAATTTTTTTTTAATATTTTATTTATTTATTTATTTGTCAGAGAGAGTGCGCACAAGTAGGGGGAGCAGCAGGCAGAGGGAGAAGCAGGCTCCTCACTAAGCAAGGAGCAGGGAGCCCCATGGGGATTCGATCCCAGGCCCCCAGGATCACGACCTGAGCCAAATGCAGACACTCAACTGACTGAGCCACCCAGGCATCCCGATTTAAAGTAATTTAAATGAAAATATATGTGTATATATATATATATATATTTTTTTTTAAGATTTTATTTATTTATTTGAGAGAGAGAGGGAGAGCAGAGAGCCCGACTCGGGGCCTTATTCCAGGACCCCGAGATCATGACCCGAGCCGAAGGCAGATGCTTAACTGACTGAGCCACCCAGGTGCCCCTGTACTAGTCTGCTATAATCCATTCTCCTCAGAGCAACCATTTGTTGTCATTTAAAAAAAGCACAAATCAAGTCATCTTGCTCTCCTTTGTCCCTACTCTTCTCCAGTGACCTCCTTTTATACGTATATTAAAATCCTATCCCCTTCACTTGGCTTATCACAAACACACTTTCTGACCTCTGTATTCCTTTACGGCTTCATGTCATACTGCCCATACTTCGCAAAGCTCTTTGCACGACTAGTTTCTGGTTACCATTCAGGTCTCAGTTGAAAAGTGGCCTCCATGGGGTTTTCTTTTTTTTTTTTAAAGATTTTATTTATTTATTTGACAGAGAGAAAGATAGCCAGAGCAGGAACACAGGCAGGGGGAGTGGGAGAGGGAGAAGCAGACTTCCTGCTGAGCAGGGAGCCCAATGTAGGACTCGATCCCAGGACCCTGGGATCATGACCTGAGCTGAAGGCAGACGCTTAACGACTGAGCCACCCAGGCGCCCCTCCATGGGGTTTTTTAAAAGATTTATTTTTGGTGGGGGCAGAGGGAGAGAGAGTCTTAAGCAGACTCCACGCTGAGCGCAGAGCTGACGTGGGGCTCGATCTCATGACCCTGAGATCACGACCTAAGCCAAAATGAAGAGTCGGATGCTTAACTGACTGTGCCACCCAGGTACCCCTTCATGGAGTTTTTTTACAGTTAAAGTTTAAATTTAAAATTACCTTTCCTCACTCAGCCTTCCACCATCTACTCACTATTGATTAGATTTTCCTGTTTTATTTCCTTTGTGGAATTCATCACTGTCTGAAAATATCCTGTTTGTTTATTTACCTATCCCACTATTTCCTATTTCCACTAGAATTCTTGAGAGTAAGGACCCTGTCTGTATATTACTATTTCCTTAGCACATAGAATAGTGTCTGATACATAGTAGACCCTCATTAAAGATTTGTTTAGTGAATGAATAAATTTCATTTACTCCAGACCGTAAGAGCCTTGAGGTCAGAGACTGTTTTGTTCAACATTGTACCCCTGCTCCTAATACGGTATCATGTCACATTGCAAAGGACTTAATGTAGTAAAAGTTACCCTTTTTATTTTATTTTATTATTTGTTTTTAATTAACTTATTTAGAGGCACCTGGGTGGCTCAGTCAGTTGACCATCTGACTCTTGGTTTCTGCTCAGGTCATGATCTTGCGGTTGTGGGATCAAGCCCCGTGTTGGGCTCTGCGCTCAGTGTGGAGTCTGCTTCAGATTCTTTCTCCCTCTCCCTCTGCCCCTCCCCATGTGCACTCTCTCTCTCTCTCAAGTAAATAAATAAAATCTAAAAAAATAATAATAACTTATTTTATTAAGTAATCTGTTATCCCTAACATGGGGCTTGAACTTATAGCCCTGAGATCAAGAGTTGCATGCACTACCAACTGAGCCAGCCAGGTGCCCGAAAGTCACCCTTTTAAATTATCAGTTCTGTGAGTTTTGACAAATGTGTACAGTCATATAAACAATACAAACAGTCAAGATATAGAACATAATAAAAGTTTTTTTAAGTTAGTATGTTAATCACTAACAAGAATTCAGTAAACAGCTATCAGGATCTGTGCTTTCTGGCACTGCCAGCTGATCAGCCTAGCCCGTTGTTGACATGGTTTATCTGTCATGCAGGTGAACGGGAGGTTGGAACAGAGTCGAAAATGCTGCTATTGGCACGGGAAGATAAGAAACTTCAGTGCTTGGGACTGCAGAGCAGGCAGCCGGCAAGTGGTTCCTCTAAGACTTTTGAACTCTGGGGCATCCTGGATCACTCTGATTTTTGGAAAGGGGTTTTGGAAACATTTCTGCTTGCTCCCTGTGTTCACCTTTTGAGAAAGCTGCAGGAGTAAGGGGCAATAGAGTGTAATGATTAAGAACATGGAATTTGGAGTAAGGACAACATTCATGTCCTAGCTCTTCCACAATGGCTGTGATATTTAATAGGTTACTTAACCATTCTGAGCCTCAGTTTCCTCATCACTAAACTGGGCATAGTAGTACTCACCTTGTAGGATTATATGATGAGGATTAAATGCTCTACTTCTTTGTGACCTTTAAGTCACTTCCTCTCTGGGCCTTAGTGTGCTATGTATAAAATGATGAGGTTGTGTAGATTCCCTTCCATATCCAAGGTAACATGAAGAAATTCTGAGTCAAGGACTCATGCATTCAGGGCTCTTGATCAATTAGTGACCAAAATGTCTTTTATGGAAGAATTAGTTGAATTTTCTTCCTTCTGCCTCTGAGGTTTTGCTGAGCACACTGTACTCTTCATTAAGCCCGGAGTTCCCTGGGATTTGATTTTTAAAATTTCTTTCCAGCTCCTGTCAAACTCACCCAGACAACTTTAATGATTTGGTTTGGCCACAGGTTTTGTATTTTCATTTCTCCTTGTTACTTCATTATTCTAGTGATGTTTCCATTTTCAGAAATGACATTCCAGGAACATCACTCTTTCTGATTGTATCACCTCTGCACTGCTTTTCCTTCTGAAGGGAAATCACAGGTTTTGTTTGTTGGGCCAGGTTTGGTTTTTTTCTTTCCTTTTTAGAACATTTGAGGGAGAAATGATCAGATTGAGCTAACAGTAGAGAGTAAATAAAAATCTGATGATTCCTTTTTTTCAGGCACATGGGGAGAATTCTAATTCTTTAAATTGCCACTTTATTTAAGCTTGTTTCTTTTCCTACATAGAGTCTCCCTTCAAAAGGTTGTCAGCAGTGACATGAAACAAAATTTAAATGTGTGAATTGCAAGTGTTTCTCAAATGGAGGGTTGTAATGAGAAGCGGGAGGAGAAAGATGTTGGGTACTGAGGGTCCTGTGAGTCAGTGTGTTGAGGGGCAGTAGTCTGAAAACTGCCGCCTCTTCTGGGTGTGGTCGTACATACACTGCCGAAGTCCTTGGGGAGCCTCAGGTTCCCAAATTCCTGGAATGGGTTCCTCCTCAGTCGTTGCTGAGTACTTTGTTTAGATGCAGAGTGCTTAAAGGGAGAAGAAAGAAAATGTCTCTAAAAATGGGAAAATTTTCTTTTTTTTGGTGCCTGTTTATTTCTGAAAACAAGTTAATCTTTAAGCAGCAGTTTTGGCTCCTGCTTATTCCCAGGTGTTCCTCTTTGTTGGCTCAGATGCCTTCAACTGCTGCACTTTTCTCTCTGGCTTCTTGCTGTTGGCTGGGACACAGGATGGAAACATTTATCAGCTGGACGTGAGGAGTCCAAGGTGAGTCACCATTCATTTGCATGATGCAGGTCTTCTACAGAGTGGAAATTTTTATTAGCTTTAACAGTGATTTAGCATGGCATGTAGATGACTGTTGAATCAAGGGTATATTTTTCCATTTATAAAGGTTTTCCGGTGTGAGTTGTCTGATTATTCTTATTATTCCTGGAATCGTATTAAAAGGTAATTTGATTCATGCTGTCATGATTGTCCTATTGTAATGATGACTTTGGAATCTAAGCTTAAATAATGAACTAACATTTCACTTAAAATGATTGTATAGAACTTTTAATTTTAAGGAGCTCAGTAATTTTCTCAGTGGTATTAAATCTGGGTTGGCCTAAGATTGATCATTTTTAGTTCAAGTAAACCAGCTGTGTTTCTTTGTTTGGCTTTGATCATAACCTGTCTGAAACAGGCTTTATTCTGGTCTTAAAGATACCCAGAGAGAATAACACAACCTCTCCATCCCAGGATTTAACTATTTCTCCAATTCTGTCCCTTCCTCCTTCCATTTCTTTTCTTTTGTTCAGTTGACATTTATTGAATGGCTTTTGTGGGGACCAGACATTGTGTAGGGCACTGAAAAGCAGAAATAAAAGATACAGATTCTGCCTTAGAGGCACTTGGAGTCTAACAGTAAAGATGGGCAAGTAAAAGACGTTGGTGATACAGTGTGATCGGTGGACTGACAGGACTCTACACAGGAATTTGAGAAAGCACTGAGGAGAAGAAAGAAGAAGGTGGGACTGCTTCTCCAAGGAAATGAAGCTTTAATTGGATCTTGTCCAGTAGGAAGTTACCAAATGAAGAGAGGGGTCTGCCCTAGGTAGAAGAGCGTATAGAGAAGCGTGAAAACGTGTGGAAGTATGGCACTTTCAGGGATCCTTGAGTAGTTCAATATGACAAATACATACCCTGCAGGCAGGGTAGCAGTGAGAAGTGATGCCATACAGGAAAAGAACTTGCATAACATCCAAAGGAGTTTGGACTTTATTCCAAGGGCAGTAAAGAAATTCCAGTGAGCGGGTGCCTGGATGGCTCAGTTGTTAAGCGTCTGCCTTCGGCTCGGGTCATGATCCCAGGGTCCTGGGATCAAGTCCCGCATCGGGCTCCCTGCTCAGCAGGGAGCCTACTTCTCCCTCTCCCGCTCCCCTTGCTTGTGTTTCCTCTCTTGCTGTCTCTCTCTGTCAAATAAATAAAATCTTTAAAAAAAAAAAAAGAAATTCCAGTGAAGGGTGACTAGCTTATACCATTTCTTCCATAATTTAAATTACTTTACTTTTGTTCTTGTTTTTGCCTCTGTGGAGATTCAGGGAATCTCTGATCGCTATTAGAAAATCAGCCGGGTCGCCTGGGTGGCTCAGTCAGTTAAGCATCTGCCTTCGGCTCAGGTCATGATCCTGGGGTCCTGGGATTGAGCCCCATGTTGGGCTCCCTACTCATCGGGGAGTCTGCTTCTCCCTCTTCCACTCCCCCTGCTCATGCTCTCTCTCTCTCAAAGAAATAAATAAAATATTTTTAAAAAAAAGAAGAAGAAGAAAATCAGCCTTACAGGGGCACCTGGCTGGCTCAGTTGGTAGAGTGTGCAACTCTTGATCTCGGGGTCATGAGTTCGAGCCCCACGTTGGGTGTAGAGCCTACTTAAGATTAAAAAAAAAGAAAGAAAATCAGCTTTACATATATATTAAATTGATTCTCACTCACCTTTCTCTTTCATTTCAGAGTCCTGACATTTGTAGTATCTCACAACTGTCTTTTTTTAACTCTCACAACTGTCTTTTTTTTATTCTCGCAACTGTCTTAATTCTGTCTGTAAGCAAAACAATTAACATATTGTTAACATTGTGGTATCTTAAACTCTGTCAGGCCTCCCCTAAAAACTGGAGTTATTGGTGGTGACTTAGTTCATTCAGCTCAATGACCTGTTTAGTTAGAGACATGTTTAGATTCACTTCACTCCAAGGTAGTTTTGAGTGATTTCCTGGATTTACCATTTAAGGATCTTGCCAGGAAAGAAACTATATGAATGTTTAATCTCTGTCCACATTTGTCCTGTTTGCTTTTGTGTGGTTAGTACTATATGTTGAATATAGTCAAGTGTTGCTTGAAGAAAAAAAGTACAATTGCCCCCTTTTCTTTGAATTCCAGGGCTCCAGTACAAGTCATCCACAGATCAGGAGCACCAGTTCTGTCCCTCCTGAGTTTCAGAGATGGATTCATTGCTAGCCAAGGTGGGTCCAGGGGCCCCTTGACAAAGATGGCTTCCTGTAGTTCATTTAAACATAGGGTTAGGGGTGCCTGGGTGGCTCAGTCTGTTAAGCATCTGACTCTTGATTTCACTCAGGTTGTGATCTCAGGATCGTGAGATGGAGCCCCGCGTCAGGCTCCATGCTGTGTGGAGCCTACTTAAGATTCTGTCTCGTGGGACGCCTGGGTGGCTCAGTTGGTTGAGTGTCTGACTCTTGATTTCGGCTCAGGTCATGATCTTGGGGTTGTGAGAATGAGCCCCGTGTTGGACTCCATGCTGGGCGTGGAGCCTGCTTGAGATTTTCTCTCCCTCTCTCCCTACCCCCCCTTAAAAAAAAAAAAAGAGTCTTTCTCCCTCTGCCCCTATCCCCGCATCCCACCCCTACTCCCCCATTCATGCCCCCTCTCTCTCTAAAAATAAATAAACATAGGTTTAAATGCGTGATCTATGGTGGGGCTAGGGGCATGGTCCTCCATGATATTTCGGCATATTGTATTTATCATATAGTGTTTATCACTCTACACTGTGATTGTCTATATCTCCTCCCAGTGCAGACTCCTTGAAAGTAGTGACTGTGCCTTATTCATCGTAATATAACTGTTTTCAGAGGATGAAACTAAGACCAATAAAAGAAAGTTACCAGGAGCCACATTTCAGTTGAATATAAGTAAGAGAGAGCTGGCATTTTAGAGAGCACTACTAACTTGGGATGGAGAAGCATAGGCTGGTTGGCTACTCTGCAAGGTGTTGTGAAGGGAATTTAGTACTAGTTTAGAAGTTGGATATAGATGATCTTTGAGGTCCTTTGGAACTCTTTCACTAGAGAGGAGATTGAAATTGCCAGATTAAACAATTTTGAAACTTTTTATTATGGAAATCGTCGAAGAAGATACAAAGGTAGAGAGAATAGCATAATGAACCTGATATACCCATCATCTAGCTTCAACTATTACCAATTTATAGCTAATCCTGTTTCATCTTGTTTTACACATTTCCTTATAATCCCCAACCATTGTAATATTTTGAAACATATCACAGACATTGTATTATTTCACCTGTCAATATTTCTATAAGTATTTCTAAAAAATAATAATTCTTTTATTTAAAAGATGATTTTTGGGGTGCCTGGCTGGCTCAGTTGGTAGAATGTGCAACTCTTGATCTTGGGTTGTGAGTTTGAGCCCCATGATGAGTGTAGAGATTACTTAATAAAGTGAAATTTAAATTAAAAAAAAAAAGATGATTTTTAATAATAATACGAGAAAGGATAAGGTCTTCCTGTATGCTGCTGGTTGGGGGATAGATTAACAGATAAAATAAAATTAATTAACATGGGTGCCTGGGTGGCTCAGTTGGTTGGGCGACTGCCTTCGGCTCAGGTCATGATCCTGGAGTCCCGGGATCGAGTCCCGCATCGGGCTCCCCGCTCAGCAGGGAGTCTGCTTCTCCCTCTGACCCTCCCCCCTCTCATGTGCTCTCTCTCTCTCTCAAATAAATAAATAAAATCTTTAAAAAAAAAAAAATTAATTAACAGTTGTTTTTGACAGCAGTTTTTCAAATTTTAAAAAGCTTGAAAAGGTTAATTAAATTAAAAAAATTTTTTTCCTGGATTCTTTACAAAGTCACAATGTTGATACAGAAAAACTTTATGCATAAAGATAATTCTTTTATGCAGTATGCTCTCAAACATGTAAAATAAAAATTTGCACAAAAAGGATTGGAAAAATACATAAAGATATTAACAGTAGTTATCTTTGAGTGGTAGATTGAGTGATTTTTTTTTTACTTCTGTTTCTTTGTTTTTAAAGTTTTCTTCAATTAGCATGTACTATTTTTATATTAAGTACAACAATAACAAAAAAAATTACCTTATTCAGCAGTTTACAGATCATCCCAAGTCTCTCATTTGTCCATGGTCTTTTAAGAAAATTAAGTTTAAAAATAAATATACTTTTATTTTCTTGGTGTAACAGCTTTGCTCCTTTGCCTCATGTATCTGGTCAAGTTTATAGATTGGAGAATAATTTGGGAGCACATTAAAACATTTATATAGACAATTCCCTGTTAAAAATCATTGTCCAGGGTAAGTTTGCAATCAGATGTATAAGCCTGCGGTTGCTTGCTCCGTGCCCTTGGCAGATATTGCTAATCAAAGACAGCCCTTCTTCCCACTGAGCTTGTAACTGTCCTTCAAATCCTCTAACCCGGCATTCAGGCAGCCACTGTAGATCCTCATATCTGACCCACATAATGAGACCTGTTTGCCATTTTGGGTCTTGGGATGATCTTCTTCAGGCTCGTGATGTACAGAAATAAACTAAAATACTGATTTTTTTTTTAAGCCTCTTTGTGTGCAGCTTTTTCTTTAGTTATCTAAATTTTTCTTTTTGACTTTTAGGTGATGGAAGCTGTTTCATTGTCCAGCAAGACCTAGACTATCTCATTGAGCTCACTGGGACCGACTGTGACCCTGTGTTCAAGGTACAGGCCTGAGAGGCACCTAGGTGATTCTCACCTGAGATCTAGGGCTTTTGAGGGGACTGAATCCAGCTACTTTGTGGGCATTCCGGAAGATAAAATACTTACAGATGCGATAAAAGGAAGTGAGAATTTTGAGTCAGAAGTGATTTCACCACTTTTTAGCTCTAGGAACTTGAAAAATCATTTCACCTCCTTAGTCTGTCAATTCTTCTGTAAAATGAAAGTATTAATGAGATAATGTATGTGAAAAATAGTTGTAAATTTTAAGTCTTCTACAAAGATTAGCTGTCATTATTATTATTATTTAAAGTTCAAGACTGGTTATCTCATTGGATTAGAAAGAGAAAAACAAAAGGGGAAGTAATATTTATTGACTAGACATTGTGCTGGATGTTTTACATGTATCATCTTATTTCATTGTTACTATTCTTGAGGTATAAGTATTATTATTTATATTGTTTTTATAATGTAAAAGTTATACAGCTAATACATACCTATAAAAATTCAAACAATACAAAATTATACAGACTTTAAAGTCCCCTTTAAGACCTTTTTAGTTCCACTCTTCTTTCTAGAAGTAACTAGCATTAACAGTTCAGCATGTATCTTTCAAGACTGTTTTTGGAGAATTTGCACTTACATCTTTGTGTTTATGTATTTATGTAAATAATATAGTTTTATCTTTAGTTTGTGCATAACTGAAATTCTATATGTATTGTTTTGTTCTATGACTTTTTTTATTAACATCTTAGAGCTCTTTTCAGATAAATGCATATAGATCCACTTCATTTTTTTTTTTTTTTTAAAGATTTTATTCATTCATTTGAGACACAGAGATACAGAGAGACAGAGAGAGAAAGCATGAGCAGGGAGAGAGGCAGAGGGAGAGGGAGAAGCAGGCTCCTCGCTGAGCCAGGAGCCCGATGTGGGGCTCGATCCCAGGACCCTGGGATCATGACCCGAGCTGAAGGCAGACGCTTAACCATCTGAGCCACCCAGGCGCCCAGATCCACTTCATTTTTAAAAATTCCTGCATAGTGTTCTATATTGTGAATTAACATACCATTTTCATTTTATAAGTGAGGAAACTGGAGTCCAGGGTGGTTGAGAAAGTTGCCCTAAATCATGTAGGTACACATTAGCAAACCTGAGATGAAGCTACCTCCAGAATTCATGCTTCTTCCACTAAACTAGTGGTTCTTAACCTTTGAGTCTCAGGCTTTTTCTTTTCTTTTTTTGTTTGAGGGATGATACAGACTTTACTGAATTAGGTTTTTCTATTTAGAACTGAGATCTCATCTACATACTGTTTTGCTGGTCTGCATGAGTACATTAATCCTAATGAGTTTAGATTTATGATGAGTGGGCTCAATCATACAACAACATACACACACACACAAATTGTTTTTAAAAAGTAGCACATATGTTATGTTCCTATAAAGCCAGTTTTTTTTTTTTTTTTTAAGATTTTATTTATTTACTTGACAGAGACAGCGAGAGAGAGAGCACAAGCAGGGGGAGTGGGAGTGGGAGAAGAAGGCTTCCCGCTGAGCAGGGAGCCCGATGTGGGGCTCGATCCCAGGACCCTGGGATCATGACCTGAGCCGAAGGCAGACACTTAACGACTGAGCCACCCAGGTGCCCCTATAAAGCCAGTTTTGATTAAAAACCTCTACTTTTCAAAAATCAGTCTGATTTGGAAGATGAACTGTTTTGGTCATTTTGTACAGTGCTATATTATTGAACTACAATATATGTTTTTTAAAAGGACACTGATGAGGGGCACAATCTGATATTAACTTTAACCTTAGCTGGCTTCCCCCTTCTCTCCCCAAAATCCCTTGGCCAAGAGTTCTCCGTTGTGAAGACTGAAAAGACCCAGTGATAGCTTTGGCAGCAGTCCTATTACTGCACGGAAGTAAGAGAAGCAGGCCCAGGTCCTCACTTCATTCTCCCACACTACGGAACTCACAAATGGTTCCGAAATGAGAACATTCACTTTCGTACCTAAAAACTTAGAGACGTGGGGAGTCAGATAGGAGAAGGGAAAAGAAAATCATAGGTGGGCACACGAAGAGCCAAGCTGCTCTGTCCAACACCTGTGTAATGTGTGGTTTAACTACTAAAAGTAAACCTGCTTGATTCACCTTCCAAATCAGAACAAGGCTAAAAAGCTCAGAGTTGCGTTTTCTCCTACGCTAGGTTCCAGTGGTGAGGAGCTCGGAAGCAGGATCTCTGCTCCTGCATAATATGCCGCATGCACACAGCATGTCTAGCAGCTGAAGAGCTGCACCTTCCAGCACTGCCCAGATAACATGCACCGTGACTTTTGATCGCTTCTTCACTCCTAGAGCTTCACATCCTTCAGTATGGAGGTCAGAGGAGTGGGCCAGCCTGCCATGATAGCTGCTGGCTGTCTCTCTGCTGCAGCTGAGAGGGACACTGTGGTTTTTGGTTTCTTTGAACCAGTCCCTATTATTCCAGTCTGACTAGTTGGTTCCGTTGTAGTGTTGGTTCCACTGTAGGTCTTACACACTTTCTGAATGCTCTGATCAACCTCATTTTTCCACCTTTGCACTGTAAATGTATCCCAAAACCACTACAACAGCTTCTGTAACAAAAACCAAGAGTAGGATGATGACAAACATGGCAAGTCTACGGCAGCTTTCCCAGATTGGGGCACAGTAGCCAGTCAGCCCAAAAGTGGAAAGCGGGGCTCCACAGCGGTGATCATTATGGCAGGGACGAGAGGGTGCACATCTTCAATGAAGTGGTCGTAGTCAGCATAAGTGAAGAAGACGTGGGCTCCCACACAGCCTAAAATGCCAGCATGCCAGCTCCCCCGCCACCCCCCCGCCACCCTGGACAGGAGGTTCAGAAACTCCAGGAGTCTTGGGAGGGGGTGATGCCGCGCTGGGCCAACCATGGTACTGGCAGCCTACTGACACCATGCGCTCACCAAGCAAAGTGGCAGTGGTGGTGGAGCCTCCCACTGGGAGCTGCGTAGTCTCGGTGCCACCCACCGCAGCCCCTGGTGCCGTCGCGCAGCCCCAGCACGTACCTCGCTCCTCCACGCAGCTGCAGCCTCAGACTTCTCTGAGAAGTCGACGAAATCCTCCTCAGACAGGCACATATTGAGAACTTCTTTGAATATAATTTTACAAGGTTCAGGGATACGCCAGCCCATCTATGGATCACCTCCTTTCCTAGGTCCAGACCCTCGGCCCTCAGCTATGCACCACACTAATGGGCCTGCTCTCTACTTGGCTAATTAGTTTCTCTGTTCTGGACTCATAAGTGCCGTGGATCCTAGCCAGCTATACCTTCCATGGATCTAATTCTTCTCTTGTCTTTGGAGTCAGCAGAGCTTCTTAGACTCACTTGTACTAATGGGGATCAATAACAAGGCTCTATCTGTTTGAAATGGAAGACTCCCAGGCTTCCTTTGAGCTGTGAACTCTTGTGTTCCAGGTTGCCACATGGGAGAAGCAGATCTACACATGCTGTCGAGATGGTCTTGTGCGACGCTATCAGCTCTCTGATCTCTGACTCCTTGGAAAAGGATTCCCAGTTAATGAAAAAATTGGCCCTAATCGACAAAGAGCAAAATAATCATCAGTCCTTCTCAAGGACCATGGCCCCTTATTGTTTGGGGCACCCTTTGGAAGTCACAGAAAATCAGCTGCATTGGCCCATGTGGAAGTATCATTCCATGACAAGACCTACTGTAAACTGAAGAAGAAGCTCACACATGCTCCCTATATACACTCACCCCAACAGCACAGGGCAAGGATATGGATGCTTACAGTTTGATCTCACACCATTGTGTTAAGTGTTTACAAGGATCAGAGGACTAAAGCTTGTTCTCTGAAGGAAATAAAGAGAATGTATTTGGAGTCTGAATTTGAAAAACTTTGTTAAATATTCTTACTCCAGCAAAAAGCCATTCAAGTTGATGGAACTCCTTTCTCAGGCACTTCCTGTTGGCCTGGCCATAGAGAAAGACTGCTTGTTAGCAGTAACTATCCCTTAAGCAGCAACCTGGGAAATGTTCTTATACAGGTAGGGAAGCCCACTGTCTCAGTTTTCCTTGGTCTGAGGGGTTTTCTGCTACATGGGACTTTCAATCCTAGGCAAAGTGATATGGTTGACTGGTCCATGTACAGGTGATAAAGTTGAATCCAGTCATTGTAAAAGCAGTGGCCATCCGAGTGTGGTCTCTTAACAGCCATATCAGTATCACCTGGGAACTTGTTAGAAATAGAAATTCCTAGGCCCCACCTCAGCCCCAAATCAGAAATTCTCTGGGTAGAGCTGGCCAGGTGATTCTGATGCATGCTACAGTTTGAGACCTAGAGGAAGAGATAGTAAAGGGCATTTTAAGTCATAGCTGGAACCCAGTGCTCATAGGATGGTGAGGCTGGTCTGTAGAAGATGAGGCTGGAGAGGTTGGCAGGGCCCAAATAGTGAAGGTGCTTGAGTACCAGGTAAGGAGCCTGAATTTCATTTGGTTGGCAAGAAACCCACGGAAGAGTTTTAAGCAAGGGTATAACATGGTCACCTCTTTTTTCCCCTAAATATAAAAATGGAGTCATAATGCACGTACTACGTGTTTTATTTTCACTTAGAATCTCTGAGTTCTTTCTTTCTCAGTACATTTAGACCTTCATTGTTCTTTTTAACACTTTCCAGAGTTTTATATTTTAGAGATTACTAGAGAAAGGGTTTCTTGGATGATACAGCACTTGAGCTGAGCAATGTAGGCTAAGGTCTGGATTTATTTAAGGGAAGAAGTCAATTTCTGGCTGGGGTAACAGTATGATTTGCAGCAGTCTTAAAGGTATATTCTCACGTAATGTTTATAACCTCACTATGACATGCAGATAGTGAGACTCAGATGAATTGATTGGCCAAGGGTCATAGGGAACAGAAACTTTAACACAGTTTATCTTAATTTTAAATCCATTTTTTTCTACCTGTTGTATATGCCTAAATTGTGAAAATAAAATACTGTTAGTCATTGAATATTACTGGGCATCTATGCTATACAAGGGACTATATTTATATATTTAATCCCAACAACACTCTTAAAAAGGATATGGAATTACTTTGTTTTATAGATAAGGAAACCGAGGTTCGAGAAATTAAGTACCAGACCCTTGATTTGGACCTTGCTTAGTCTGTCTCCAAGACCTGTGCCTTCCACTACGCCACATGGTCATGAGACCTCTGGGACTAGATCAGTTCCATTTAAGGGGTGATTTGTGATAAGGTCAGGTAGACCCAAAGGGACATATTGCAGAGCTCAGAAACATTGGATCCGAGGAGGTCTGGAGAGAACCTCTAAGAAGTCAGATGAAGAAGACAGGATGAAGGAGGATATGGCTGAGTTCACACAGCAGGTATGTCTGTGAGTTCCTCTTCAAGGACTCGCTCTTCACCGCCATCACATCCATAAGCCCCTTTTCATAGGTCTCCAGAGTTGATACGCCTGGTTGTAATGGATGCAGTGACCCTTGACAGCTGCCCTGAAATCCAGATCCAAACAGAAGGACACAGGCTAGCTCTCAGGTGGCCCAAAGCCTTGTCTGCTGTGGATGGAATCTCCCCAGTGTTAGCAGACAAAGCTTTTTTTTTTTTCCCCTTTTGGGTGGAGGAGTGCATTCTGGGTAAGGAAGGGTGGTCAACCCCCATCTGCAGCAGTACAGGCTCAGGCAAGCTGGACTTTGTTTCTTGGCTTTCAGACGCCCCCTGGTGACTTCTTGTGAGAAGTGCGTCTATTTCTCAGATCTGGAAACTGGCAGTGGCATCCGCCAGTGAGCATATGCTCCGTGCCGGGCACAGTCCTCACAATAGCCTTGCAGAGTAAAGATTTCTTTTTCTTGAACACGTCTCTTTGTGGATATATTTTATATTTTTATTCTTAATTTTTCTTTTTTTTTAAAGATTTTATTTATTTATTTGAGAGAGAGTGAGCGAGAGAGAACATTAGCAGGGCAAGGGGCAGAGGGAGAGGGAGAAGCAGACTCTCTGCTGAGTAGGGAGCCTGACGTGGGACTCGACCCCAGGGCCCTGGGATCATGACCTGAGCCAAAGGCAGACGCTTAACTGACTGAGCCACCGAGGCATCCGGATCTTATGTCCTTTTGACACGTTAATAGCATTCTTTTAGTGCTTCCATATTTTCTGATACCACAAGATATTCAAGTTTCATCTTATACTTTCCCATCCCAGTCCTGGAATCAGTCGTTTGTCTAGATAGCTCTGGTTCCTTTTAGTGGAGCATGGCATTTGGATATCAAGATCTGGGCACTCTATGTATACTCTTTACTACTAGGGTGTTATTGTTTCTAGGCCCTATCAGTGGACAGTATTCTGATACGGAATCTCCATTTTTACATCCCTCATTCTATATATATATTAAAAATTATGGGTTCACACTGAAGTCCCCTAATTCCAATCCAACTCCACTGAGATTATTCTAGCCTTCTGAATATAAATCTCCTTCCTCCAACGGTGAGAAACTCAGCTGTCATAATTCTCAATATTTCACTTGCTCAGTACCTCTGTGAGTGAACAGTCTGGCAACCACACAGGCCATCTTCCCTTTTACCCCAGCCCCTGCACACGTGCCGTACCTCAGCTAGAGTCTCCTTGTTCCTGTGTCAGCTCAGCCAGTCCCAGGCTGAACAAGGCCTTCCCCTAACCCTCTGGGTTTAATTTTTAATAACATTTTTTTTCTGGTAATAAGAGTAAAAAAAAAGAAGGCCAATATACATGAAAAGACGCTCAATTCCTGTAGTTAAATGCAAATTAAAACCCACAAGAAAGCTCAGAAATGCAAAAAATAGAAAATAATGCCATATTTTCACTTTACAAATAGGCAGCTGTGGCTAAGAAATCATTTTTTAAGGTCATAAAACTAGTAGATAACAGACAGGATTTGGAACTTGGGCTCTGACTACTGCCTCAATGCTAAGGATGCATTTTCTATGTGATATACATGCTTTTGTATAATTGTATTTAATATTTTCACACCTGCCCTGTGGTGGGGTTTATGTTAATAATCCCATTTATTCAAGGAAACGGACTTGGGGCCATTAAGTAAACTTGTTTCGGTCACACAAATGGGAAGCGAGCACAGCATGGTTGCTTTCTGACCACTCAACTTTTTTTTCTTTTAACTTTATTTAAAAAACCTTCAGTGCAATATTAAAAAGCAATACGGCCAGCTGGAGTGACAACCAACAGAAAGAAAGGAGAGGGTTAGGGAAGACACAGGGACCCCACTCCAGCTGCTCCCAGGACCGGAGGCCAGGGGCAGACCCGGTTAGGGCATGGGTGGTGGGGGAGAGAGGAAAGGCCACCCACCAAAATGAACAAGCAGAACAAAACATAGGAAATACCTGGCTGAACTGAAGAGGATCTAGGGGAGATGGGAAGCCCCCATTTTTTCCCCAAAATGTCCTAGACCTGGGGGGGTTTGGCCTCCTGGGGTGCAATGAGCAGGCCCTGTCCCACCCCACACTCCTCTATCAAGGAGTACAGGATGTGCTGGGGGCCAAATGTGTGTATGCTGGAGAAACACAGGGAAGAGATGAGTAGGAAGGAAAGCCCCTCACTGGAATATGTTATGAGGGCTGAGGGTGTCCCCCTCTAGCTCCTAGACTCTGGGGGTCTTGGGTAGATGGGGGCTGCAATGGGTTGGGGCAGGGGGGAAGGCTGGGTGCTCAGCCTAGAAAGCCATCGGGGTCCTCAAAGTGGCCTTGCTGCAGCACGTTGATGTAGTGCCCAGGTGGATGGACAGGCCAGTCAGCATATCAGTGCGCTGCATGAGCAGTAAAGACTGGTCATTGATATCCTGCTCTTAAAAAGCTGTTGCCTGCTCGGGGAAGCCAGCCTCAGTGAAATACTCAACCACGTCCATCATAGTCCACTGCAGAGGCTCAGCTGGCTTCTCTCTGTGCCCAGGACAGCCAAAGAGGGTTCCATCGGCCCCAGGTAGGGCTGGTTTTCCTGGCTGACCACTCAACTTACCCCAAACCTGCAGTTTACTTCTTAGCTCTAATTGAGTTCTCTGTCATTTGGTCCAACTCCAGAAGTGTGTTTTAACTCCTCCAAATATACCTAAAGTAGGCCTCAAATAATATAAAATAGCGACTTTAAAGCAGGTCTTCCTCTATAATAGTGTGGTTTCAGAGGACCCAGGAAAGTTCTTAAATATCTCAGTCACTAGTATCTGAAATGCCATCAAGGGACCCAGCGTTTTCATTCACAGAGATGAGGTTTCAAATGTAGCCCTCTTCTTTCCCCATCTGACTGACATTAGATCCTTTCTTTTCTCTCTCTTTTTTTTTTAAGAGGGGAGGTAGGGAGAGGGGGAGAGAGATAATCTTTTTTTTTTAAGATGTATTTATTTATTTTAGACGGGGGGTGGGGAGGGAGAGGGAGAGAAAAATTCAAGTTTCAAGCCCAACTCGGGGCTCAATCTCACCACCTGAGATCACGATCTGAGCCAAAACCAAGAGTTGGACGCTTAACTGACTGGACCACCCAGGTACCCCGAGAGAGAGAGAATCTTAAGCAGGCTCCATGTCCAGGGTGGAGCCCAATTCAGGGCTCGATCTCAGGATCCCAAGATCAAAACCTGAACTGAAATCAAGAGTCAGACATTTAACCCACTGAGCCATCCAGGTGCCCCTAGATCCTTTCTTAAGAACACATTTACAGGGCGCCTGGGTGGCTCAGTCATTAAGCGTCTGCCTTGGGCTCAGGTCATGATCCCAGGGTCCTGGGTTAAGTCCTACATCGGGCTCCCTGCTCAGCGGGAAGCCTGCTTCTCCCTCTCCCACTCCCCCTGCTTGTGTTCCTGCTCTCGCTATCTGTCTCTGTCAAGTAAATAAATAAAATCTTAAAAAAAAAAAGAACACATTTACATTTGAGAGGAATAAAGGAGTAGTACTTAGAAAAGATGCTCCTGAAGAAGGAGGAGGAGGAGAAAAGGAAGGGTTACAGTGTGGCATTGGCAGGGAAAGACCAGTGGAACAGTAGTCCAGATATAAACCCATGCATATATGGAAACTTTATATGTAACACAGCAGTCAATACAGATTGGTACGGAAACAAAGGACTGTTAAATAAATGGTTCTGGGACAATAGGATATCAAAAATAAGAAAATGATGCTACCTTGTACCATACAAAAAAAAAAGTTCTAGGTGGATTAAAGGCTTAAGAGTGAAATGGACTCTCAGAAGAAAATATAGGTGAAGATCTTTATGACCCTCTACAGAGAATATTTCTTAAACTAGACACAAAAAGTATAACCAAAAAGGAAAAGATTGGTAAGTTCTACCCCATTAAAAAAAAATGGTAAAAACACAAGCTCCAAAGTGAGAGGGGTTTGTATTTTATATATTTTCAACAAAGAAATATAAAACATGAAGAGTCTCTCTCTCTCTCTCACACACACACACACACACACAGAGCCCAGTAGAAAAATGGTCAAAAGAGGGGCGCCTGGGTGGCTCAGTCGGTTAAGCATCTGCCTTCGGCTCAGGTCATGATCTGAGGGTCCTGGGATCAAGTCCCGCATCGGGCTCCCTGCTCAGTAGGGAGCCTGCTTCTCCCTCTGCCTCTCTCTCTGTGTCTCTTAGGAATAAATAAATCTCAAAAAAAAAAAAAGTTATAAAAAAAAATTTGACATCAGTGGTGCCTGGCTGGTTCAGTGGGTAGAGCATGCAATTCTTGATCTCAGGGTTGTGAGTTCAAGCCCCACATTGGGCATGGAGCCTACTTAAAATACGTACACACGCACACACACACACACACACGTATATGTGTATATGTATACATGTACTTTAAAAGAAAGTTAAGAACTTGACATCAAGAATTGGTGAGGATGTAAAGCAAAAGGGACCTCTCAGACACTGCTGTTTTGCCATCGTAATTTAGAATAACCACATCAGAAAACTGACATTACCTTGCAAAGTTGATGCACATACCCAGATGTTCAGCATCAACAGAGAATGCTATACAGCCTCTGTGCAAATAAGTCACACACACAAATACATACCATTTGCATAACTGATTCCATTTATATAAAGTTCAAAGCCATGAAAACAAATATGTTCGGAATACATGCAGTAGTGTGTTGGAGCTGGTTGTAACAGGTTGGGAGAAACTGGCAAATGCTACAAATCAGGGCTATTTTTTTCCTTCTGGTGAGCTGGTTAAATATTTACAAGCACAGAAGTACACCACAGGAGATGCATAGTAGTGAAACAATAAATAATAACAAAATACTAAACAGAGGGGCACACAGGGGCAACATTCCCTCAATAAGGAATGTTCTAATGCTGCTTTTTTGTGCATACAAACTTCTTAATAAGAAAAACAAAATAAGGGTTAGCTTGGTCAAAGCCAGGGTCAGTGGTGTGTGTACTCTGGAGGGTCTGAGGAGAGGTAGCCCCGGAGGTGAATGAGAGAATGGTTAGTTGGAGCAATTGCAAGCATCCTTTTTCATGCTCAAGCATCTGAGAAGCAAGGAGCAGTGGGGGTTGGTGTGCCCTGGGGTGAGAGATTAGGGTAGGTAGGGCGGGAGCAGATCACTGAATGCCTGTGTGCCAGGGTCAGCAGTTTGGATTCACTTTGGGCAATGTGGAGTATGGTCTTGGCAGGGTAGAGGCAAGGTGGGCAGGAAAGTGAGAAGTTGGAGTGGCTTTGCTGAAAGATGAAAGCCAAAGCAAGACCATGGCTCTGAGGAGGAAGAGGCTTGAGAGGTGCCTAAGAGGTAAAATGGACCAAGCTTAGTGATTGATTGGATGTGGGATGTGGAAAACAGGGCGCTTCTGCCCTCAAGGAGGTAGAGCAGAATTCCCCAATTTTTAAGGGTGGGCCATGAAATGACTTCCTTCCAAGGAGTACAATCCAGAAAGGAGGAAACAAAAGTAACCTTACAGTGGAGAGAAACCTGAAAAGCACCTACCTCAGCAGGTGAAGATCAACATCACCAGTGATGTCATGTTGATATGATGGAATGAGAATGGCATTTCACCTCTGTGGTCTTCCTTCCAGAAGCCCCTAACCTCAGTCTAATCGTAAGGAAAAACATCAAACAAATCCCATTGAGAGATTGTACAAAATACGTGACCAGTCCTCCTTAAACTATCAGAGTCATCAAAAAACAAGAAAAGTTTGGGGCGCCTGGGTGGCTCAGATGGTTAAGCGTCTGCCTTCGGCTCAGGTCATGATCCCAGGGTCCTGGGATCGAGTCCCACATCGGGCTCCCTGCTCCTTGGGAGCCTGCTTCTCCCTCTGCCTCTCTCTCTCTCTGTGTCTCTCATGAATAAATAAATAAAATCTTTAAAAAAAAAAAAAAAAAACAAGAAAAGTTTGAGAAACAGTTTTAGCCAGGAGAAGCCTAAGGAAACATGACAACTAAATGTAATGTGGTATCCTGGTTGGGATCCTGGAATAGAAAAAAAGACATTAGTTAAAAACTAGGAAATCTGAATAAAGTATGTACTTCCATTATAAATGATGTATCTGGAGGAAATAATCAACAACTATAGAGAACAAACTGATGGTTACCAAAGGGGAGGTGGGTAGAGGGATGGGTGAAACAGGTGATGGGGATTAAGGAGTACACTTAATTGTGATAAGCACCAGGTGATGTATGGAATTGTTGAATCACTGTATTGTACACCTGAAACTAATATAACACTGCATGTTAGCTATACTGGAATTAAAATAAAACTTAATAATAAATATCACTAAATTGAACATTAAAAAAAACCCTTGATGTATCAATATTGGTTGTTATTTGTGACAAATATACCTGACTCATGTAAGCCATTAATAATACAGGAAACTGGGTGTGGGGTATATGGGAATTCTATACCGTCTTCCCAACTTTTCTGAAAATCTAAAACTATTCTAAAATTTAAAACAAATTTTTGAAAAGTCAGCTAAATGCATTTGTTCTGAAAGTTTTTTTTTTTTTTAAAGATTTTATTTATTTTTGAGAGAGAGAGTGTTGGGGGGGTGGAGGGGCAGAGCGACAGGGAGAAAGTCTCAAGCCAACTCTGACTCCGCACTGAACCTGGAGCCCCAGCGGGGCTCAATCTCCCGACCCTGAGATCATGACCTGAGCTGAAACCAAGAGTCGGACCCTCAACCGACTGTCCCACCCAGGCGCCCCCGTTCTGAAAAACTGAGTTGAGAGTTTCTGAGTTGAGTGACCTTTATCAGGGTCACAGAATCAGCCCCTATTCTTCTAATTCTTCTATTGGCTCTTCTGTGAGGCGGAACTGAGCGGTGGTTTGCTTAGGCAGGAAGGACTACCACTCCCAGAGTGCCCCTGTGCGGTTGTCAGGAGCAACCAGAGAATGCAGACTAACAGCCCTCCTTCAAGTCGGGTTTATACAACGACTGAGTGCCTTGCCAGCCAGCCATGGGCCAGGATTATTACTCGGTGCTCCAGATCACTCGCAATTCAGAGGATGCCCAGATCAAGAAGGCGTAAGTTGGGGCGGGAGTGAGGCTTTAGGGGTGTGCCAGGAAGTCCCCACCTTTCTCTCTTCCAAATTGAGCTTTCTTGAACAGCTTAGGGCAGGCAAGGTAAACCTTGTTCCTTCTCTTGCTTCTTGCATACCTATAGCATGGGTTTGGGCTGGGTCAGAGTTCCCAATCCATCATCCTTTACCCCCTCTGCCCTGTCTCCCCTCCTGGGTATCCTGGTTTTTCTAGCAATAAAAATAGGGACAAAGGAGACATTTGAACTTTATTCTGATTATGGAGAACCAAAAGATTGAGAAAAGGAGAGTGACCTGACCAGATGGATGTGTTTCAAATTTTATTCTGGCCATCAGATGAGTTTTTGATGTTGAACTGCATTTCTCAATACTTTGATCAGGTCCTGGGGACTTTGTGGTCCATTTCCAAGAAAGTCTAGGACAGAAATCAGCACATTTTTCTGAAAAAATGTGTTTTTGGGGGGCACCTGTGTGGCTCAGTCGGTTAAGCTTCTGTCTTGATTTCGGCTCGGGTCATGATCTCGGGGTCATGAGATTGATCCCCGCGTCCAGGCTCCACACTGGGCTCCAAGCCTGCTTATGATTCTCTCTCTCCCTTTCCCTCTGCTTCCCCCCCCCCCCACTCTGCTCGCACACATGCTCTCTCTCTCTCAAAAAAAAAAAAATGTGTTTTTTTGATGAATATTTATTGAGTGCCTACCCTATGGTTAGGTGCAGTGGTAGCAGCTGGAGATATAATCATGAATCAGGCAGATACACAGCTTAATTTTGTTGATGAATACAGATGTTGAGTAAGTCATCAGTGTGATGAGTGTTACAGAAGGGGAAGTACAGAGTGCTGTGGAAGCTTATTTTAGAAGGAGAGAGACCCCTTCAGAGGCTGTCGTGATAATCAAGGCAGAAGATGAAGCTTAGGGGCACCTGGGTGTCTCAGTCGGTTAAGCGTCTGCCTTCAGCTTAGGTCATGATCCCAGGGTCCTGGGATCGAGCCCCACGTCGGGCTCTCTGCTCAGGGGGGAGCCTGCTTCTCCCTCTCCCTCTGCCCCTCTCCTTGCTTGTATGCTCTCGCTCTCATTCACTCACTCTGTCGCAAATAAATAAATAAAATCTTAAAAAAAAAAAAAAAGATGAAACTTGAAGCAGAACAGTGCGCTGGAGAGAGGAGAGAGAATGGACTTGGCTATTAATGGGATCATTGGAAGGTAAAGAAAAAGGGAGGAATCTGTGATAATACAGTCAGTTAAGGTTGGGTAGTGATACATTTCTTGAACGTACAGATTCTGTTCTGAGAACCTTCCATCATTATTTCATTTAGTCTTCACAACAACCCTGAGAGGTAGGTACGGTTTTTATCCCAAGGCCATGTGCCTAGTAAATGGCAGAAGCAGTATCCAGACACCAGGCCTACTGTGGGCCAGGTCCTATAGGGCATTTATGTGGGGTTAAGTGGAGAGAGTCTACAATGTGGCTGGAGAAACAAGACACAAACTCATGAGACAATTACAGAACAATTCAGGACAGCATGTGATGTCACCCACTGTTCAGAGCATCTCCTTGGCCAGTGGGAGCCATCTGAGGAGAGGTCACAAGGAGTTAGAGTGCGGAAAGATAAGCCAAAGTTAAATACTGGACAGACCCAGGTCTGAATCCAGGTTCTCCTATCTGCTAGCTGTGTGACATGGACAAATTAACCTCTCTGAGCCTCAGTTTTTCCATCTCTAAAATAATTATTATAAGGGTTGGGGCATCTGGGTAGCTCAGTGGGTTGAGCGTCTGCCTCAGCTCAGGTCATGATCCCAGGGTCCTGGGATTGAGCCCCACATTGGGCTCCCTGTTCAGTGGGGAGCCTGCTTCTCCCTCTCCCTCTGCCGCTCCCCCCGCTTGTGCTCTCTCACTCTCTCTCTCTCTCTCAAATAAATAAAATTCTTTTAAAAATAATAATTATAAGGGTTGTTGTGATATTGACATGGGATTATATGAGATAATGAACATGAAATGCCTAGCAATCATTTGCAGCAAAAACCATGTCATATAAAGAGTGATTAAGGGAACTTTCCAGAACGCTCGGTGAGACTCAGAGGAGCGGCGGCTGCCCAAGCTGTCAGCAACAAGCTCCTTCCCGCTCCCCCACACCGGCCTCAGCCCTCTCACTGGCTGTAGAAAATGGTGAAAGAAACCACTTTACTATGATGTTTTGGGGATCAAACCCAATGCCACCCAAGAGGAATTGAAAAAGGCCTACAGGAAACTGGCCTTGAAGTACCACCGTGATAAGAATCCAAATGAAGGAGAGAAGTTTAAACAGATTTCTCAAGCTTACAAAGTACTCTCTGATGCAAAGAAAAGGGAATTATATGACAAAGGAGAACAGGCAATTAAAGAAGGTGGAGCTGGTGGTGGTTTTGGCTCCCCCATGGACATCTTTTATATGTTTTTTGGAGGAGGAGGAAGGATGCAGAGAGAAAGGAGAGGTAAAAATGTTGTGCATCAGCTCTCAGTAACCTTAGAAGATTTATATAATGGTGCAACAAGAAAAAACTAGCTCTGCAAAAGAATGTGATTTACAATAAATGTGAAGGCCGAGGTGGTAATAAAGGAGCCAAATGTTGTCCCAATTGCTGAGGTACTGGAATGCAAATAAGAATTCATCAGATAGGACCTGGAATGGTTCAGCAAATTCAATCTGTGTGCATGGAGCGCCAGGGCCATGGGGAACGGATCAGTCCTAAAGATAGATGTAAAAGCTGCAATGGAAGGAAGATAGTTCAAGAGAAGTAGATTCTAGAAGTTCATATTGACAAAGGTATGAAGGATGGCCAGAAGATAACATTCCATGGTGAAGGAGACCAAGAACCAGGACTGGAACCTTGTTTTAGATCAGAAGGACCGTGCTGTTTTTACTCGGCGAGAAGACCCTTACATGTGTATGGACATACAGCTGTTTGAAGTGTGGTGCGGCTTTCAAAAGCCAATATCTACTCTTGACAACCGAACCATCGTCATCACCTCTCATCCAGGTCACATTGTCAAGCATGGAGATATCAAGTGTGTGCTAAATGAAGGCATGCCAATATATCATAGACCATATGAGAAGGGTCGCCTAATCATTGAATTTAAGGTAAACTTTCCTGAGAATGTCTTTCTCTCTCCTGATAAACTCTCTTTGCTGGAAAAACTCCTGCCTGAGAGGAAGGAAGTAGAAGAGACTGATGAAATGGACCAGGTAGAACTGGTGGACTTTGATCCAAATCAGGAAGGATGGCGCCATTATAATGGGGAAGCCTATGAGGATGATGAACATCATCCCAGGGGTGGTGTTCAGTGTCAGACCTCTTAATGGGGCCAGTTTGGGTCATTCATTTACTCCCTGCTGCTCAGTGCTAGGCATCAGCAAGAGAACTAGACATAGCAACTCAAGGAACTCACGCTAGTGGGAGAGACAAGCCAGTCAATAAACAGTTGGAGCACCGAGTGCTAAGTTGAGGGATTGAAGGCACTGGGGATGCGGGAAGGGGAGTCTAACCCAGAATGGAGGCTGCTGTTAGGGAAGGCATCCTGGAGGTGTTGACCCCTGAGCTGCATGTTGAAAGATGAATGAAAACATGCCAGTGGGAGATGGGAGGGACTGGAGAGGGGTGAGTGTTACAGGTGAAGGGAATAGAACGTCAAAGACATGAGCAATGCGGTGTGGGGAGTTTGGAGCCTGATCAGAAGGTCAGGAGAGGTCATGGGAGTGGGGAGGGAGAGCAGTGAGTGAGAAGGCCAGAGAGAGAAGAAGAGGCTTGAATCTTAGAGAGATTTGGATTTTATGTTGAAGACAAAGGGGAACCAACCAGTGGAGGATTTAGGCTGGAGAGTGACTTGGTCAGGGGACAGCACACTGAAAGGCCTGGAAAGGGGGAACACTAGAAACTAGAAGCCATGGTTCTGCAATAGTTGTAGGGATGAAGAGGCAAGAAGAGAACATTGGGGAGAAAGGAAAGCTGATGTGCCTTGGTGACGGGTGGGCTGGGGGTGGAGAGGACGAAGAACCTGGGAGTTGATAATGCTCAGCTTTTTGGCTGCAGTGCCTGGGAAAGTGGGCAAAAAATTGGGGAATGAAAATGTGTTTGTATTTGGGCTCATTGAGTTTGTGGGGCCTGTGGGACATTGGAGAGGAGATACCAAGATGGCAGCTGGATACAGAAGTCTGAAGCTAGTGGCCTGGTTTCAGAGATTTGGGAGTGGTCAGCGAGTGAGTGGTACTCAAAGCCTCAGGACAGATGAGCTTGCGTACAGATAGCGTGTGGAGTGCGAAGAGAAGGAGCAGAAGGGGTCACCAGCTTAGAAGATGTGAGCCGGGCCGAGGAGCTGCACTCTGACCCACAGCACTCTGACATGCGGTCAGATTTGTAGTGAGCCACTCAGGTGCCACTGATGCCCTCTTTTGGCTCCTCCAGACCCACTGCCCACTGATGCCCTCTTTTGGCTCCTCCAGACCCACTGATGCCCTCTTTTGGCTGCACTGATGCCCTCTTTTGGCTCCTCCAGACCCACTGCCCACCCTTCTGCACCCTACTCTGCGCTGGAAGCTGGGCCCTCTGAACTGCATCAATAGGCGCCCTGGCCCTCAGACTTGCTGGTGCATCTGGCTAAAGAGAGCCCAAGGCAGGTGATCGGGAGGGAGGAGAGGAGAGTGGGGTTGGGGTATTTATACCCAGCTCCCTTCCTCTGAGGGCCCTTCAGGTTGGCTATGTTCCTTAACTGCAGATGACAGCTCCTGCCAAGGGCCCCCGGCCACACACTCTCCTGTGGGATTTCGTTAACTTCTCCCTCGCCTCACTCCTATAGGCTCAGGGGTGGTCAGGGTCCCTCAGGGCTCCTGGCCTTGGGCTACAGCACTGTCCCCTGTGGTTATCCTCCCTATCTCCCACACTTTGGTGAGTGGTGGGACTGGGCAGCTACGGAAACCGGGAAAGGAATGAGCACAGAAGCAGGAGACAGTAAGAGGGCCTGACATGCGCTGAGTGCCTCTCTGTACCCGGCCCTTTGACGCCTTATTTTACCCGATTTTCCCAAGAAGCCTAGGTGTCAGTTCGGACATCAAGACAGGATTAGATGGGCAAGAAATTTGGAAACACGTGTGAGGGTGAAGGGGGAGTAGGAGTGTGCGGCGGGGGCCTTCGGACCCCAGGGCAGGTGTGATACCTGTGGCCCGGGAGCTGGCTGGGGAGGGCTGCAGAGTGGTCTGGAGGAAAAGCTCAGCCGGGCCGATCAACAGGAGGCCTGAGGCAGAGGTTGCAGGTTGGAGGGGTCTTGTGTCCTACGGGGATGCACCAGCACTAACGTCCCCACCATGCTCGAGCACTGGCTGGAGCAGCTTGAGAAAGTGTAGCCGCAGCACAAACACCCAGGGTGGGCAACTACATGTTCTCCTCACTGGGTTCTCTTCGAGGGCATCTGAGCAATGTGCCGCCTTGGCCACCATAGCTCTGATTTTATAGCTGGGAACATCAGAGCAGTGGACAGCAGAGCCAGCTCCGAGCCATGATCTGTGCCTCAGGCCCATGTCAGCTGCTATAACTTGTATGAATCCTCCCCCCTCTAGGTACCGGAAACTGGCCCTTAAGAACCACCCACTGAAGTCCAGTGAGCCATCCTCAGCAGAGACATTCAGGCAAATAGCAGAGGCCTATGATGTGCTGAGCGACCGTGAGTGACTCCACACATCTCCTCTGCCCTCGCTCTATTCCTTAGGTCTCTGGGTGTTGGGCTTTCTGAGGGGGCCCAACAGAGAGGAAGCATTCCTCTTCCCTGCCTAGTGTCTGAACAAACTTAGAAAGAAAACAGCATGAAGAATTGCCTCTCTCAGTAGTCACAAGGTAAGGTTGACATGGCATGGAGAGCCCTTGGATTAAGCTGATCAGCTCAGCCAGTCTCAGTGGGGCAGGACCTGGGGCAGGTCTCCCACAGCCCCCCCCCAACCCCTGTGCCCTGCAGGGATGCACACAGTGAGATGCTTGCTGCCAAGGGAGGAAGGTGAGGCTGAGGCGTATGCCCAGTTACTCTTCCCAGACTGCCAAGTAGCTACATCTCCAACTCCCCAAGGACAGCATATCTATAAAGGGGCAGAGAGAGGCTGGTAATTCAGAAATCTCCTGAAACCAAGAGTGTAGAAAGTGATTCCCCATTTCTGCCCTGGGCAGTACCTGCATGGGTGTCCCTGAAGGCTTGTCCTGGAGACTAATCACAGATCCTGTGCAGAAGAATGGCCAGATCACAAAGGTTTCTTTAGTCCCAAGTTTTCAGGACTTTAGAGTCCTTAGACTGTAGGATTTCAAAGCTCTAGAATTTCGCAGCTCTAGAATTCTTAGATTCTAGAATTTCAAGGTACTAGGATTCTACCTGCCCCAGAGAAAACAGTAGCTGTGATGATGAGTTTAGCCAAATTCCAGGAGAGTAGCCTGACCCTTAATCTCTAGATCCCTCCTCCAGCCCTCCCCTACCGCCCCCAGCAAGTCTCCACCTAACTCGGTTCTCCTCCTGGCTATAGGACCATACTTAGATGCACCCACAATGAGATTACACACCTAACTTTTAGGGTCTCCCTCCAAAGAATGCCAGACAACAGACACTTTAGAAATAAGGTTGCTTTTGCCCCTTTCTCTCCACCCTGTGTCCACCTGCTTCCCAGCCCAGCAGCTATCTTAGTCCCCAAGACTGGCCCCCTCCTCAAGGTGCCACATGTCCACAGCTGTGAAGAGAGGCATCTATGACAAGTTTGGAGAGGAGGGCCTGAAGGGCGGGATTCCGCTGGAGTTTGGATCCCAGACCCCATGGACAACTGGTTACGTCTTCCACGGCAACCCTGAAAAGGTTTTCCATGAGTTCTTCGGAGGAGACAACCCCTTTGGTGGTAAGAGACCCCACCTACCCACTTGCCTGACTGGGAAAGGACAGAGCTGTAAAAGGTTCCTTTTCTTCAAATTCTTTTGTTTTGTTTACTTTAAGAAATAGATATAGTGCATGGTAAAAAAAAATTGTATTAAAGAAGAAATAAATTCCTTTCTTCCGTCTCCAGAAGCAGCCACTTACTGTTAACAGTTTGTGTATCCTTCCAGAAATGTTCTGTGCATTTATGAGCATATATTTATCTTTACATAAGCCTTTTATCTAATTAAGGAAATAGGACCATATTGTACACACTGATTTTTTTTGCTTAGTATAGCTTGGAGATGATCTTATTATATATCGTATTATATACAGATCTACTTCATTCATTTTAATAGCTGCATCAGGTTTCATTGTATGGGGGTGTGTTAGTCAGATGTGTACATGGATGGATGGGTGAATAATCCCACATCCCAACAAATGGACAAAGAGCTGATTTCTGAGGCTCAGGGTCATCTTGCAAGGACAGTTAACCCTCAGACCTGTCTTCCTGGCCCCAGTTATGCGACTCAGAGAGGCTCGGTGTCACTGCCTGTCCTGTCCCCCTGCAGCCCCTTCCCCTGGATATGCCTTTCTGCATTTCAGAAGTTCTCTCTTCCTTTTCTCCATGTTAAAAAGAAGTGAGCTACAGCTCACTGCCTGTCTACCTCAGAGACCCCTCCCACCCTGCATTGCCTTCACCGGTCTGCTAGAGGAAGCTGAGTTCATAAGCTCCATGTGTGATTGGACAAAGCAGGGGACTTGAGGTCAGGCCTGTTTCAAATCCACGCACTGCCACTTATGAGCTGTGTGACTCTGGGCAGGTCTCTTCACCACTCTGAAACCTCAGCTTCCTTACGGTTAAATGGCTGTATTAGTCCATTCCTCACGGGTCATTATCAAATGAGATAATGGGCTTTATAAAGCCATCATGAACATGGGCTTTGCAGACTGAAAGCATACAATGGACCTGTCTCTCCCAGGGACACGTGCATGGAAAAGAGGCAGCTCAGAGGAGCCAACCCAGAACTTATGGGGCATCGCCTACAGGGTTTGGGGTCCCTCGGGCAGCACTCAGAAGCTACACTGCCTCAGTGCTTCACCCTAGGGGTCCTTGTGTCCCGTCTCCCTGCAGGGCCGAGGGACTAGGCCTTCCTATGACCTGGCTACTGGGGTGTCTGGTGCACCATAGGTGCAGGGTGAACAAATGAATTCAGTAATGCAAGAGGGGACCAGGTAATTCACAGGCCTCTCGATTAGTTATCACCTCACAGCGGGGCACACATTACAGTGGGGACTCGCCCTCCCTAGCCTCAAGTCATTGCACCCTTCTAGCCTGTGACGTTCATTCCTGGCACTAACCGTGAGAGGTAGAGTACAAAAAATCTTAATTATGATAGCAACCCCGGACTTCACAAAATTTACGAAGGGTTTCACATGTAGCAATTAAGCGTAGTGGTTCAGGGCACAGGTTCTAGAGTCAAATTGTCCTGGGCTCAGATGGACTGTGGGACTGTGAGCATTTTCCTTGGTCTCTGCCCAGTGAGAGAGTAGTGTGAAGAGCTGAAACCAGTCCCTGATGCATAGTTAGCTCTCAGCAACATTTGGCTCTTCTTCATCATCTTATTTAATCCTAATGGTAGAAGGCAGATCAGGCATTCTTACTCCATCCCACGGACAGAAAATCTGAAACCAAACAACTACATAGCACTTCAAGAGCCAAGGGCTCTTTGCACTGGGATGGAAGGGCGGGGCAGCAAGAGGGGTTACAGGTGCAGAGCTAGGCAGGGAGAAAAGAGATGGAGGGGAAAAAAAGAGTTTGGTGAACTCTCAAATTTGTTAGGAACCACCCCTGCCCTAGCCCCTTGTCAGCTGCTGACTTCATAGAAACTTGAGTCTGGGGTCTCTAGTGGTCTTAGGCTGGGCTGGACAGTGAGGGAGAGGGGAGCCTGGGGAAGGGTAGGAAGGTCTAGGATGCATATGACCCTCCCAGCAGCAAGCTAACAGCCAGAGTCATTTCTGGCATACCAGGAGCCACCACCAGAGGGCACTCCTCTCTCTTCTGACGCAGCCAGCCTTGAGGGGTATTTCCCCAAGCTTAGGGGGAAGGGAGTCAGGAAAGTGTGGGAATATCCAAACAGGAGGATGAAGCAGTGGGAAGGGGCAAGGAATGATAGTCATTGGATCTGCAATTGAGGACAACTTTTTGGCCTGGCCTAACAATCTGAGTCTGCAAGGTAGGAATGGGATGCTGGGGACTGAAGAGGTGTGTGTGGAGGTGTCTATGCATGCAAGTCCCTGGAAACAGCCTCTCTTATTCCTCTCCTCTCCCCACCTCCTGCAGAGTTTTTTGATGCAGAAGGAAGTGAGGTAGATTTGAACTTTGGGGGGCTCCGGGGCCGAGGGGTCAAGAAACAGGATCCCCCAATCGAACGAGACCTCTACCTATCCCTGGAGGACTTATTCTTTGGCTGCACCAAGAAAATTAAGATCTCCCGAAGGGTGAGTACTTGGCTTGCTCCTACTGGGAGCCACTACCTATCCCCTCCAATCTTATAAGTAACCTCCTCCCTATCCTCACTGGAGACCTCAGGTATGGTCTCTGATGGAATCATGAAATCTCAGATTTGGAGACCTAGGATAATAGAATTCTAGAATCTGAAGTTGGAAGGGACAGTTGAAGGTATTAGCCCCATTCTTTCCTAGTGCAGGAATCTCCTCTCCAGTGTTCCTAAGTGGGACAGAGTCTTTCCTTTCTTCTCAGTTCAGCCCCATCCCTGTGGGAAGTTGGGCTCTGAATAGGTAGAGTCTCTTGTAAATTCTGCCCTCTGGACATTACCAGACCATACCCCCAGGGCTTCATCAGTGTGTAAGCCTCATGAGTAACAAGAAACAGTGTGGGCATGGAGGGTGGGCTGTGGGACAGTCCCCAAAGAGTCTGACTGAAGACCTTCAGGGCCTCAGGGTGCAGTTTTTGGGTTGGCCCTATCCCATGGCCCAGCCCTATGGTAGGCACACGAGCGAGGCCTCCTAACACCTTCGCCCAGAAGAGGAGAGGCCAACTATGGCCAGGCTTTCCACAGATGGCACCCATCTGAGCATGTGATTGGTTGGGATGGATGGATGACATAATAGGGAATGCTCGGATATGCTGACCTCTGTGGTCTTTCTCCCTTCATGATTAAGAGACCTGCCAGAGCCTCAGAGCCAGAGCCTCTGGGTTGGGAGAGGACCTGGGTATGTGTTCACTATGCATTTGTTAGTGGCCAGGGCCACGTGATTTCTAGGGCTGGAGCTGGGGGCTTGATCAACTCATGGTGACCACTTGGCATCTTAGGCCCCAGCCCCATGACATAGTCTGTCATCCTGGAATTGTAAGTCCTTGGTTCCAGTGAATGGGGTGAGAGTGGGAATGGCTCCAGGAAGGTTCTCCCTGTTGCTAGAGGAATGAACCCCTGTAACATCTTTCTCATGTGAAGAGGCCAGCCGGGAAAGCCCCAGCAAACCTCCCCCCCTGCCATCTGGCTGCAGGTGCTGAACGAGGATGGGTACTCCTCTACCATCAAGGACAAGATTCTCACAATTGATGTGAAACCCGGTTGGAGGCAGGGCACACGGATCACCTTTGAGAAGGAAGGGGACCAGGTGAGAAGGAGGGAACTGACTAGGGTCAGTCCTAGTTGGTCTCAGTCACCTGGGCTTGCTCATGGGGTGGGAAGACTGAAGGGGAAGGAGGCAATGTTTTCTCCTGCCCTGTGAGCCCTAGTCTGGTAGGGAGACCAGTCTGCAGAGTGGGTGAGATGATCCCCAAAGTCCCTTTCAAGCCACAGAGCCTCACCATACCTTTGTGAGTGGATAGCCCAGGGCTTTTCCCCATTTTGCAGAATAGGAAACTGAGGCCCAGAGAGGGAAGGGATTTGCCCAGGGCAAGAGCACAAGAGCTCTTCCAGAAGAGACTTTAGCAGTTTTGGTGACTTAATGATGCTTGGCAGGACAGAGGCTTGCAGAAAGTTGTCTTCAAAACTTGCAGCTCAGCGTTTTGCCCACCACCTGAGGAAGCTCTGTCCCCCTCCAGCTGAGTGAATCCTTTTGAGCATGCTCAATAGAGGAAAAGTAGTCGGGGGGGGGCTGGATTCACTCGAGTAAGCTTCTCATAGGAGGGGATATGGAACCAAATGTAAAGGTCCTTCCAGAAAACCTAGTTTAATCTCTTCATTGTTGAAGACATGGAGGCAGGAACTTGGCCAGTGGCACACAGCCAATTAGTCCTTGTCAACACTTGGCCTCCTCTGCCCAGGGCCCCAACATTATCCCAGCCGACATCATCTTCATCGTAAAGGAGAAGCTACACCCTCGCTTCCGCAGGGAGAATGACAACCTCCTTTTTGTGAACCCCATTCTCTTGGGCAAGGTGAGTGGGCAAAGTGGAGGAGTAGAGGTGGGCAGATGAGAGTGAGCAAGCTGGCCGCACTCTGCACTCCCCCCACTGTGTGGGGCAGGCCTTCAGAACGTGATGAGTGCACATAGAATCTTTGTGGCTGTCTTCAGGGCCCCTCCATGTAAGGAATAGCACCAGCCTAGACTTTTCCTTCCCTCCCCCACCCCACCTGCAGGCAGTCACTCAGTCAATCCTGCCACCTGGTCTCCTTCTGTTCATCCCCACAGTGTGGGTGTGGGCACCTGCATCTGCCCAGCAGCCCTTTGGCGGCTCTCCGGCCTCCCTTCCAAACATTTCCTCTAGGCTCTTCCCTGTACTCATTGGACTGTGCCGCAGGCCTGTCTCAGCATCTCATATGGCATTCAGGGCCCTCCACACTCTGCCCCTGTGGATCTCTTTCCCTGCACTCCAACTCCTGTCCATTGGGTGCATTTTTCACACCTCCATACTCTTGTTTGTGCTTGGCCCTCTGCATGGAATGCTGTATATCCACCTGGTCTACCTAAGCTCCTTCTCACCCTTATCAACTGCTACCACCACTGTGCAGCCCTCCTGTCCCACTCCAAAATGGTTTTGGGGCCTCTCTTTGGCTCTCGCAGACCCCTTTACTTCCCTCTATCAAAACATATCATCATCAATCTTAGTTACCAGACTGAGCTCCTGAGAGCAGGTAGTTGCCTGGCTTGCTCTCCTGTGAGTTCTTGAACAGCCTTTTGTCTCCTTGAGGTGGAGCTCAGGGCCTGGCACTGAATAAGCTCTGAAAGTGCCTTCTAAATAGAATGGCCATGGTGACCTCCCCTACTCGCACCTTTGGCCCTCACGTCCCCTAGGCTCTGACCTGCTGCACCGTGGAGGTGAAGACCCTGGATGATCGTCTGCTCAACATCCCCATCAATGACATTGTCCAGTGAGTGCATCTGCTTGGGCCCCAGTCGGCAGAAAGGCTGGCCTGGGCCTTGGAGGGTAGTGGCACACTGGGCAGCCTGGTGCAGTTCAGTCCCCACCAGAGAGGACTGAAATCCAGCCCCACCTCTGGCCAACTGCATTCACCTGGTAAATGGAGTGCCTTTTTCTAACTTGCACGAGGCCAATATAGAGCCCAGAGGGCCCCCCCACCTCCTGTGTTGGGCAGTCTTGGTTGCCTTCCTCCTCCTGAACCTCTCATTAGTGTTCTGAGTTGTATCCCTTAAGTCCTTTACAGGAAAGGCCCTCTGCATGGGAAGCTTTACTCAGTAGCTCAGCAACCCCCACCCCAACTCAGGGTGGAACCTCTAGTTCTGGAACCCTCTATTAGATACTCAATGTAAATGGGTTCTCAGGGGGCATGCTGTCTGAACAAGCCAGTCCCCCCACCACCACCCTGTTCTGGCTGAAAAGGGCCACCTGGTGGAAAGCGGTACCGACTGCCCCATGCCTGAGGTTACGTGAGCAGGGGCAGCATGGGATCTGTCAAAGTGCTATGTGGGGTGGGGGGACGGGGAGGGAGGGTGATTATTTCCCTTCTTTCATCCTCCCGTCTCAGTCCCAAGTATTTCAAGAAGGTGCCAGGTGAGGGGATGCCACTACCTGAGGACCCCACTAAGAAGGGAGATCTCTTCATCTTCTTTGACATCCAGTTCCCCACCCGCCTCACACCCCAAAAGAAGCAGATGCTGCGCCAGGCATTGCTGACATAACTGGTGGGCTGGGGGCTGGAGCACGGGAGAAGGCTACCTGGACCGTATCCCATTCCTGCCTCAGGATGTGCAAGGGAGCCAGCCCACTGCACAGATGTGATGTGAGGATGGGATGCATGGGACTTTTAAACTGACACAATAAAGATTTATTTCCTATCTTCCAGTTGCACCCAGAAGACTGTGTTGGAGGGAGAGGAGCTTCATATATCTCTTCTTGTGGAGCAGAGGGAAGGGCAGGGCCCAGGAAGCCTAAAACCTGGGTCCTTGTCCAGGTTTTTTTTTTTTTTTAATTCATTAATTAACATATAATGTGTTATTGGTTTCAGAGGTAGAGGTCAGTGATTAAGTGATATAAGATCAGTCTTATATAATACCCAGTGCTCATTACATCACGTGCCCTCCTTAATGTCCATCACCCAGTTTCCCTATCCCCCCATTCCCTCCCCTCCAGCAACTCTCAGTTTGTTTCCTATATTAAGAGTCTCTTATGGTTGTTCTCCCTCTCTGATTTTGTCTTTTTTCTTCTTCTCTTCCCCTATGATCCTCTGTTTTGCTTCTTAAATTCCACATATGAGTGAGAGCATATGATAATTGTCTTTCTCTGATTGACTTACTTTGCTTAGCATAATACCCTCCAGTTCCATCCACGTCGTTGCAAATGGCAAGATTTCATTTTTTGATGGCTGAATTGTATTCCATTGTGTATATATACCACATCTTCTTTATCCATTCATCTGTCGATGGACATCTAGGCTCTTTCCATAGTTTGGTTATTGTGGACATTGCTACTATAAACATTGGGGTGCAGGTGCCCCTTCGGATCACTACATTTGTATCTTTGGGGTAAATACCCAGTAGTGTGATTGCTGGGTTGTTGGGTAGCTCTTTTTTTAACTTTGAGGAACCTCCATACTGTTTTCCAGAGTGGCTGCACCAGCTTGCATTCCCACCAACAGCGTAAGAGGGTTCCCCTTTCTCCACATCCTCACCAACATCTGTCATTTCCTGACTTGTTAGTTTTAGCCATTCTGACAGTATGAAGTGGTATCTTGTATTTTGATTTGTATTTCCCTGATGCTGAGTGATGTTGAGCATTTTTTCATGTGTCTGTTGGCCATTTGGATGTCTTCTTTGGAGAAATGTCTGTTCATGTCTTCTGCCCATTTCCTGACTGGATTATTTGTTCTTTGGGTGTTGAGTTTGATAAGTTCTTTATAGATACTATCCTTTTATCTGATAAGACATTTGCAAATATCTTCTCCCATTCTGTCGGTTGTCTTTTGGTTTTGTTGACTGTTTCCTTTGCTGTGCAAAAGCCTTTTATCTTGATTAAGTCCCAATAGTTCATTTTTGCCTTTGTTTCCCTTGCCTTGGGAGATGTGTCTAGCAAGAAGTCGCTATAGCCGAGGTCACAAATGTTGCTGCGCTGTGTAAGGAAATGGTCTAGTTTCAATCTTCTGCATGTGGCTGTCCAATCTTCCCAACACCATTTGTTGAAGAGACTGTCCTTTTTCCATTGGATATTCTTTCCTGCTTTGTCGAAGATTAGTTGACCATAGAGATGAGGGTCCATTTCTGGGTTCTCTATTCTGTTCCATTGATCTATGTGACTGATTTTGTGCCAGTACCATACTGTCTTGATGATGACAGCTTTGTAATAGAGCTTGAAGTCCGGAATTGTGATGCCACCAACTTTGGTTTTCTTTTTCAACATTCCTTTGGCTATTCAGAGTCTTTTCTGGTTCTATACAAATTTTAGGATTATTTGTTGCAGTTCTGTGAAAAAAGTCAATGGTATTTTGATAGGGATTGCTCTGTATGTATAGATTGCTCTAGGTAGCATAGACATTTTAACAATATTTGTTCTTCCATCCATGAGCATGGAACGTTTTTCCATTTCTTCGTGTCTTCCTCAATTTATTTCATGAGTGTTCAATACTTTTCTGAGTACAGATCCTTTGCCTCTTTGGTTATTTTATTTATTTATTTATTTATTCCTAGGTATCTTATGGTTTTTGGCGCAATTATAAATAGAATCGACTCCTTAATTTCTCTTTCTTCTGTTTCATTGTTCATGTATAGAAATGCAACTGATTTCCGTGCATTGATTTTGTATCCTGCCACTTTGCTGAATTCCTATATGAGTTCTAGCAATTTGGGGGTGGAGTCTTTTGGGTTTTCCACATAGAGTATCATGTCATCTGCAAAGAGTGGGAGTTTGACTTCTTCTTTGCTGATTCAGATACCTTTTATTTTTGTTGTTGTTGTTGTTATTGTCTGATTGCTGAGGCTAGGACTTCTAGTACTATGTTGAGCAGCAGTGGTCAGAGTGGACATCCCTGCTGTGTACCTGACTTTAGGGGAAAAGCTCTCAGTTTTTCCCCATTGAGAATGATATTCACTGTGGGTTTTTCATAGATGGTTTTTATGATATTGAGGCATGTTCCCTCTATCCCTTCAGTGTGAAGAGTTTTAGTCAAGAAAGGATGCTGTACTTTGTCAAACGCTTTTTCTGCATCTATTGAGAGGATCATATGGTTCTTTTCCTTTCTTTTATTAATGTAGTGTATCACATTGATTGATTTGCAGATGTTGAGCCACTCTTGCAGCCCAGGAACAAATTCCACTTGGTCGTGCTGAATAATCCTTGTAATGTACTGTTGAATCCTATTGGCTAGTATTTTGGTGAGAACTTTTGCATCCATGTTCATCAGGGATATTGGTCTGTAATTCTCCTTTTTTGGTGGGGTCTTTGTCTGGTTTTGGGATCAAGGTAATGCTGGCCTCATAGAAAGTTTGGAAGTTTTCCTTCCATTTCTATTCTTTGAAACAGCTTCAAAGGATAGGTATTAATTCTTCTTTAAATGTTTGGTAGAATTCCCCTGGGAAGCCATCCGGCCCTAGACTTTTGTTTGTGGGGTGATTTTTGATGACTGCATCAATATCCTTGCTGGTTATGGGTCTGTTCAGGTTTTCTATTTCCTCCTGGTTCAGTTTTGGTAGTTTATACATCTCTAAGAATGCCTCCATTTCTTCTAGATTGTTTAATTTGTTGACATATACTTGCTCATACTATGGTCTTATAAGTGTTTGTATTTCTTCCGTGTTCATTGTGATCTCTCCTCTTTCATTCATGATTTTATTTGGGTCCTTTCTCTTTTCTTTTTGATAAGTCTGGCCAGGGCTTTATCAATCTTATTCTTTCAAAGAGCTCCTAGTTTTGTTAATCTGTTCTACTATTCTTTTGGTTTCTATTTCATTGATTTTGGCTCTAAGCTTTATTGATTCTCTTCTCCTTCTGGGTTTAGTGTCTTCTACGCTTTTTTTTCTAGCCCAGCTAGTGTCTTTATATAATCATTATTCTGAACTCTAGTTCCAACATCTTACTTATGTCCATACAGATTAGGTCCCTGGCAGTCAATACTGTCTCCTTGTCCTGGTTTTGTATGACCAGGTCCCTGAGGGTTCAGAGCCTGTGTGCTCTCACCTTGATAGAGTGGGGCAGAGCTGTGTGGCCTCCGTGGGTCCCCATTCTGCTCTGATTTCTCATGACATAAAATCTTTAGCAGGGGCAGTCTCTAGAGTGTGATGTGGTCATATTGTAGACAGGAAGCACAGAGAAGAAAACAGTTGTCAAGGTTACACAGGGCAAAGATGTCATCAGAGACTTGAAGGCCACTCCCAGACTCATCCTGCTTAGAGGCAGCACAAAGGACATAGCGCTGGAAACGGCTTGGGTTTCTTTCTCACCAGCCTCAATTCTCATCTATGCTGTGGGTCCTGGGCTGCCTCTAGGCAGGATGGTGTGGGAGGCAGGCGAACTGGGTTCTACTCCTGGCCCTGCTATGGACTTCCTGGATGTCGTACCCCCCCCACAGGCTGCTTGTGAGGATTGGGCCATTGGTGTGAATGTGCTTAGTGAACTCACTGCTTAGGTATCACGGTTCCAGGATTGCTGCTAATATGGCCTCCAGGCCAAGTTGGGTCCGTGCAGACCACACCTACCTCCCCAACCTGCCTTCCATCAGTCAGCAACAGTGTGGCATGCAACTCTTCTGTCTTTCGAGTCTGGGTTTGAGCTCGGATAGGTCCAAGCTTCTGAGAGTAGGTGGCCATGGTAATGGACTTCAGAGGTACCAGAAAAGGCCACCATATGGTCCATATTGGATTCCCCCATTCAAAGCACTCTTAAGCTTAAGGTTTTTTCTTAAATGGGGACTCAGTAGCACCAAGTCAGCCATTTAAAAACCATCAGGGAGGACGCATCAGAAGCCGACCTTGAGATGTGGAATCTGGACCAGGGTTCTCGAAAGCACCTCTGCAGTCCTTAAGGAATGTGGGCCTTGGAGTCAGATACACCTCAGGCATGTGCCCTTGGGCAAATCACTTCGCCTCTGAGCCTGTTTCTTATAGCAAAGATTACAATCCCGATCTTGCAGGCCTTGTGGAAACCAGATGAGTGAAGCGGACTCTGCCCTGAGGCATGGCCTAGGTGGAGTAGTGGTGGTAGCTGCCCTGTGGTGAGAGCAAGCAAGTGGGTGAGGGAGCGTGGGGCTGGTATTGTGAAACTCCAGGACCCCAGGTCTCCTCTGGGCCAGCAGGAAAGCCTGCCTCTAGCCTCTTCCTCATGGCGAGGCTCTGAAGGAAACGTGGTCTTAGGCCAGATGAAAGACCTTTATGAGATTTCTATTACCTCAGTGATCTTCAGTGCTACCTCATCTGGCAGGCAAAGCAGGGCTTGTCATATATTCATTTTATAGGCTGTGAGGACCGGTTACTAAATTACTGAGGCCTACTGATACACTGTCCGGTGGTTTCTGCCACCTCCCCCAGCTCCTCACTGTCCCAGGATCATGCCCAGAGCCATGATGGAATCTGGTGGCCTTGTGTCCATCCTAGTATCTGGGACACAAGACTGGTGAATGATCAGCTGACAGACATGCTTAGGGCAACAAATTGACCGTTTCCTCTGGTGCAAAACAGTGAGTAGCCTGCTTCACAGGACTAATGTGAGAATTAAGGTGCAGGAGGGTCAGTCTTCCATTTATGCTGATTTCCTGCAGCCCAGCAGACAAAAGCCCCGCTGTGCTGCCTACCACCTTCACTTTCGCTCAGCTCATGGCACCCAACCCTGTCCCTCTCAGGGACTATGAGACCCCAGCTCAATTTGTCAGATGCTAGGAAGTAAGGTGAGGAATCCCAGGCCCTCTTTCCTTCCCCAGGAACCTGTCTAATATCCTGGACCCCTTGCCAAAGCACCGAAGGGCTGAGCCTCCAGCTCTGACCAACAGGGAAGGAGCAGTAGTGTTAGCTGCTTTAGGCAGCTGGAAGAGGGAAGTCAAGTCTGAGCTTGTCTCCACAGGTGCCCAACACTTTCCAAAGGACTCCAGCACTGGTCTCTGGGTGAAGAGTCCACAGGGGGAGGGAGGAGTCTGAGTCCTAGTCCTAGTTCAGTTGCTGACTTCCTGTATGTTCTTGCTTGCATGACCTGTCTCAGCCTTCAGCTTCTTCCAACAGCTATAAAATGGGCCTGCCTCTGCGTGAGATGCGTCAGGATCCTGGGACTTCACCAAATCCCCAGCCCCTTGAAACAGATGTAGAATCTGCTTTCCTCCGAGGACAGGTGGTAGGAACAGGGACGGGAAGGTTGACACCCTGTGCAGCCTAAGCCCTGGCCTGGCACTGCCTCCTTGGGATCTCTAGCCCAGGGACAGGGTGAGACTCCAAATGAAAGTATCCTCAGGGAGGAAAAAAAAAGTATCCTCAGGTTGAGGCCTCATGTTCGCCTTGCAGCCTGTCCCATCCAGTGCAGGAATACTACCCCAACGGTGTGACTGTGGAGGATGAGAAGCAGCCTGACTTTCCCTCACTAGTCTGGGACTTTGGGGAGGTTTCCCATTTGTAAAATGGAATAAACTAAGTTCATAGCATCTAAGATTCCAAGTTCCTCTAAATCTTCCAAGAAGCACAAGAGATATGGGGCAGACAGGAACACGCTCATTTTGCAGATAAATAGAGGCCAGCTGGAGGGTTTAGAAAGGCAGGTGCTGGAGTACCAGGCAGGTGAGTGAAAGCTCATGTGACCTGGTGAAAGTGAAGCCACTACTGTGACTCCCGGCTGCTCCTTCACTTGCCGTCTAAGCCCTGGGCCTGGTCTGGAAAGAGAAATGGACAAGATGACCTCCATGGTCCCCAGATTGGATGCTGGAAGCAAATGGTGGGTCATACCTTCCTTTCTAAGTCAGGTGCCAAAAGGGCCCACTGGACCAAGACCTCTGGTAAGAGCTATGAGAGAGGGAGGAGACACCAAGGTTGAACCTGTTTTATGGGTGACATGCTGGCTGGGCTGGGCTTGGGGGCAGAACAAAGAGCTGGGCTTAACTTTTCAAGGGACTGAAGGCTTGGGATCCTGGCTGGTGCCAGGCCTCTTACAGTGTCAACTGGGGTCAACTCTACTGGGACTGAGAGGCAATGGGGAGATGAGGTAGGGAAGAGGGGTGAGAATGTGGGGAGAGGGAAGGGAGGTGGTGGGAAAGGGAGTGGAAGAAAGGGGTGAGGACAGAGGGAAGGGAAGCAGGGCCTGGCTGGAGCTGAGCCAAAGCCAGAGCCAGAGGTGGTGGGCTCAGCAGCAGGAGACGCTCAAAAGGGAGCCTCCCGGGAAGTGCAGGCCGCCATAAGGGCCCGCTTGAGCTGCTCATAGGTGACAAACATCACCACGTTCCAGGAACCCAAACGGAGAAAGGAGGGCATGAACCTAGAAGAGAGAAAACACAGGTCACAGACGGCAATCTGGGGATTCCTGAGGGCACTCTATCTCCCGCTTACCCCACTGGGCCATGGTATCCAATCCAACCCAGTGGCTCTGTCCCAAAGGAGGTTGGGAGGGCCCAGGGAACACAGCCCCACAGCTGTGTGGCCGTGAGCAAAAATCCCCCAGGAGTCTCCATTTTAATACCCATAATGTAGGATGACAACTCTGGAAGTAGTTAAGAGCATGAGAAAATGCTGGTGAAATACCAGGATCAGGATCAGAATAGCTTGACAGCTGGTTGCTAATCAGTTCCAGGTGGTTCCCTCCCACTGTATGTAGGTACGGGTGGCCAGGAGGCTTGGAATTGGGTGGGATGGATCAAAGGCTCACCCTTTGTAGAAGGCTCGGGGACCCTCCTTCTGGAGCATGGTGAGGGCACAGTGGCCAGCGCTGCTGTACTGGCCCAGGGCAGAGTTCATGTATCTCGTCTTGACCACATCGACAGGGGAGGCAATGACGGTGGTGCAGAAGCCGGCCCCGAAGGCGGAAGTGAAGTGGCAAGGAAGGTCATCTGCCAAGGAGGAGCAGGAGAGGCAGTCAGGACTCCTCACCCCATCATTCCAGAAGGAAAGAGATTATTAAAGTAGCTTGCGGTCTGACGATTTTAGAGAGAGAGACTCCAGCTGGGACTTCTGATGACCTGAGTCATGTTGCCTTAGTGCCTCAGTGTGCAAAGTGGGAGCTTCATCCCAGCTAGCTTCTATATGGTAAATCTAAACTCATTCCACAAGCAGAGGGGAAGTAGGATGAAAAGATGTGATCATCAGGCAACCACACTCCCACATCTGATCCTAGATTGCAGGAAGGGCGAGACCCAGCACCATTTACCCTAACTCACCTGTCATGAGGTTGGCCTTCAGGAGGGCGTCCTTGATGAGATCGTAGGTCACCAGCTCAGCACAGTTGACAATGGCATTACGAGCAACATTGGGAGAGGTCCCTACAGAAGGAAAGGGTACCGATGTGAGACCAGAGAAAAGTGGGGGAGGAGGATGAGGACGGGAAGAAGAAACACCCGATACACGGAAACACACCTTTCCAGAGTCCTCGGAACCCTTCCTCTCGGGCGATGGTCTTGTAGGCATCAACAGTGCTTTGGTATCTCCGGCCTCTTCCAGCCCGGGCCTGCGCCTGGAACCGGACCTTTACCACATCTGTGGGCTGGGCCACAGCCACAGCCAAGGCACCTGTGGTGCTGCCTGCCAGGAGGCGGCTCCCAATGCCGGCCTCTGTGGGAGAACCAGGGGGGTCAGTGCCCGGCTGGGGTTGTGTTCATTTTCCACCTCTCCTCACCAAAACCACCTCATCACTGTAATCTCTTGCCTTTCGGGAATAGGATCCAGACAAGCTTTTGCTCGAAAAACTCCTTGCATCAAAGAAAACAACACTGTGGATGTCTACTACTTATTAGGCATAGGTCATAGCAAGGAGTAGGACAAAATGAGACTTAGCTCAAGAGGGCAAATGCCCTGAGAAATCACAATCCTTTCCATTTGACAAATGTGAAAACCGAGGCTCAGAGAGAAGTGGCCTTCTCAAGGCCTGGGACCCATAAGATTTGGGATCTCATGCCAGATATATTTCTCCCTGCCCTGTAATCTTGGGAAAAGTCAACCTTTTGATCTGGGTTCTCAGTTTCCACATGTGTAAAATGGAGGGTGGGCAAGGCATGCTGAGGAGATGAAATGGAAGAGTGGCCTTGGAGGTGAAAGTCTTGGGCGTGTTTTTCTGGCTTCCCATTGTGTGTCCTTGGCCAAGTCCTTTCCACCCAGCAAGACTCAGTCTCTTCATCTGTAGATGATACCATCTACTCTCAAAGTGGTTGTGAGGACCGTCCTGGGATGATGCCCTGCACAGAGCTTAGCACAGCCCAGGTGTTCAAGAATCATTAAGAGAATCAAGGTCCCTTCCAGTTCTCAGTTCCTCTGATCAGCCTAGGGATCTTGGAGCCTCAAGGAGCTATGCAGCAAATCATCAATCAAGGATGATTTGATGGGATCCATCATCATGAAGAAGAAAAGGCCAAGGGGCCTATGGCCCAGTTCCACACTCACGCTCAGAACCCTTGGTGTAGAACTGCTTGACAGAGTCGTAGAGGCCGATGCGGACAGAGGCAAAGCTCATCTGGCGCTGCAGGCCGGCGACCAGCCCACTGTAGAGGCTACGAGGGCCCTCGGTGCGCACCATGGTCAGGATGGTGCCCAGCACGCCGCGGTACTGGGCGCTGGTCGCGGCCCGCACTGGCCCATGCCTTTCTCCTTGAATCTGCAAGGTCAAGATGGGTGGTTAGATGGATAGGCAGGTTGCCCTCCCCACCTCCTGCCATCCTTATGCTCCAAACTTTACTGTTCTAAACACTTCCCTGGCCCTTAAGGAGTCTGTCTTGGGGCAGAACAGACTAGACAACATCAGGAACCCCAGGCTTCATCCCCTCACCTGCAGCCGGACTTTAGCGGTGTCCAAAGGAAAGGTGATGAGATCTGCAATGCAGGCAGCTGTGCCTGCCCCCAGGAACTTCACAGCGGCAGTAGGGGGTACATCTGTAGCCTTGAACCCAACCATAATGCTGATATCCCGCTACCTCCCAGGAGATGAAGGATTGGAGAAGGGGACACCTTCAGTCAGCAACAAGACAAGATAGAGAACTCTGCCGGAATCTAAGCCAAGGAAAGAGAAATCCCATTAGCAGCAGTATGCCCAGTCTTTCCCTGCTCACCACCCCGCCCCTACCTTCCCTGACAGTACCACCTCCCTAAGCAAGAACCAGAGCAACCTCATGAGGGAAAATAGGAGCGAGCTCTGGAGGTACTCAAATAGGGGCTGGAGAAGCAATTCCTGCTTGAGGAGAACACATTTTGTGAAGCGCCCCCTCTTCACTACAGGGAGAGTCTGGCTCAGGGCTATCTTAGTGCTGCCTCACAAACAGGCAGTGACCCAGCCTTTTGTCTGCTGGGTGCAGAGAGTTCGCTGGCAATGCCCACATTCCTGCTTCTGCAGATCTGGAGGACAGGCAGAAGTGGGGAAAAGGTTTCGGTCAGACAAAGACCCGACAGGCACACCCCCCCACAGGCTTATGCCCTGGATTTCTGAAGCAGGAGAGGTTCCTACGGGTCTGAAATTGCCTAAGTCTAGAAAAAAAGGAAGGGGCAAGACCAGCTCAATCCTTTCCCAGACCATTAGTCTAATTCTCTTCCCCAGCCTGCACAACTGGGGTTCTCTAGAGTCATTCTTTCAAGACTGCTTTGCTGGGTGTTGGTTTACTGAGATGCAGGAGACAAGATCACCCTAGAGGGGCCTTACTGTCTGGCACAGGGAGGGGCAGGTAATTCAAGCTGCATTTGGGGCTTGCAGGACAAACTCTCAAAATGTGGAGGGAACAACTAACTCGCATCAGGAGAGAGGTAAGGACGAGTGGGTGATCAGAAAAGGTAATATGCAGCTGGGCCTTGAAGGATCCTGGGCAAATCTCAGGGCTGAGAGCAGGTGCACAGGCACTGGACTCTCTCCCCCAGACAAAACCGTCTCCTTCTCTGGCCAGTTTCCTCCCCTTCAACACAGGGGATCCACATCTTTACCATAGGAGGGGCAAGCCTGGGGAGGTGCAGGTCAGAGCTATGAAGAGTTGACACAGGAAACCAAAAGCTCCATTTTGTTCTCAGAGTTGGAACAACACCCTTCTCTGCTGACTCCGCAGCCTGGGGAGGAAGTGAGCCCAGCGCCCCAGTGGGGGAGGGTGACCTGCTTCTCTCTTCGCTGAGCTCACTTCTCTGACTTCATTCAGCAGCAGCTGCTCTGAGCCCTGCCTGATTTGCTGCCCGTCACTGGGGCCACGAGGAAAATGCTGGCCAGCAGAGGGAGGATGTGGTTGGAGTCGGTTGAGCACACAAAAACCCATGGAAACAAACAGCTGCTTCCTCCTGGGCTTCTCACTCCAGGTAGCGGGGGCAAACAGTGAAATCCAGAGGCTACTCACCACTCAGTTGCACCCAGAGCTCCTACAGGCCAGGCCTGGTCTTATTTGAGTTTCCCTGGAGCCTGGCCATATGAGGCTCAGTGAAGATTGGTAGTCAGAAGACAGAACGGGTTGATGAAGGTGCTTCAGGCACCCCTGCTCCCCTGCCTGACCTGACTATCCCCCAGGACGTGTTCCATACCTTCCCCACCCCACTGCCTGGAGCACTCTGTTAGCTCGCTCTTCAGAGCAGCCCTGTGAGGCGGCTGCCTTCCATGTTACAGATGAGGGAACTTAGAGCCACGTGTACAGGCTCCAAAGCTCATGCAGTGTCTTTGTGCTGGCGTCCAGAACATTTCTCTCCCACTGTTTTCTCGGCCCCTGCACAGGCAGGGCTTTTGCAAGGAAGTCTTAACACCCAAGTTCTCTCTTGCCAATTTGACAGTTCTGAGAAGGGTCAGGCAAACAGTGTCCCTTCTCTGGGCATCAGAGACATGACAAATGAGTCAACTGTGTCCTGACCCTGAGCGAGGCTGCAGTGTTGTAAAGACCAGAGAAGAACAAGACCCAGCCCCTGTCCATCTCAAAAACACATGCACAGAGGCTCAGCTGCCATGTCAAATGTTGCTTTGGGTTTGCCCAGGTCTTTCAGAGGTGTGAGTATGGGTGCAATGGTCACCTGTGCTAAACACCCACTAAGAAGAGTAAGTAATACTCAAGCCGAGAAAGAGTTTGTCCTAACTCTGCTGCTGACTTCCAGGATGGCCAACGGCTAATCACTGTCCCATCCAGGCTTCAATTTCTTCCTTTGTAAATATGGGGACCACCATCCCTGGCTTGTCAAGGTCAGCTTAAAGGAGAGAATGAGACCAGGGATATATGAAAGTGCTTTGTGAGCTCTGAAGAGCAACTTTACTGGGGGTGGTGGTAGTTATTTTTGCTAATATCCTACTGACCCCCACCCCCAGGCCAAAGCGCTGCTGTAGGCAGGAGACCCCTCCCTCAGACTGGACTCTTACCCAGCTTTGTACGGTCTCACGCTGAGGCCTCCAAGATCAAGCTTCTCTAAAGGCATCCCATTCTTCAAAGCTGCCAGTGGCTATCATGGCCCGAACCCCTTGGTTTTCCATAGAAAGTGGCTGGGAGACGAAACACCTAATAGTCATACTATGTGTCCTGTGGATGAGGGCAAAGAGGAGAGTTTATTAAGATTTCATTTATTTATTTAGAGAGAGAAAGACAGCATGTGAGTGGGGGTAGGGGCAGAGGGAGAAAATCTCAAGCCGACTCCCTGCTGAGCAGAGCCCAATACCAGTCCCACGACCCCCAAATCCTGACCGGAGCGGAAGTCAACAGTCCAAGGCTCAACCGAATGAGCCACCCAGGCGCCCCAAGAGGATAGTTTAGAAAGGGAAATCTGCCTTAAAGGATCACACTCCAGCAAGGAAAGGGCCAACCCACATAGCGGGGAGGTGGGGAGGAGTAAGGAATAGGGTCCATTTCACCCAGGACGGCTGGGGACTAATTAAGTGCACACACTGGAGGGGGGAAATGAACCCAGGAGTCCTCCCTCCTCAGTCTGCTTAGTATCACACATTGACTCCCTTCCAGGTTTTTGCTTTAATGGCACTCTGTACTCTGGAGAAGCATCCCCCAACACAGCAGACTCTGGTGAATGGGAGTGGTGTAAGGAGGTCATGTTAAGTCAGAGACTCTCTGAGAGTCGACTAGGCCCCAGGCGCGGGCTGTGAGGAAGCTAGAGGGACTGGGAGCCGGCCCTGCTCAAAAGCTCTTTTCCTCCGGAGGGGAAGGTCATTCAGATCGTCATGGACGCGCCGAAGGCCCTCACCCAAGGCGGGGCTGGGCATCCAGGCCGAGGGGAGAGGTAAAGAACAAAACAGCCAACTGAACGTGAAAGGTAAAGAACAAAAGGGAGAGGGAAAAAGAGTGAAGGAAGAGAGATAAAGAAAAAAAGGACAGAGAGGAAAAATACAAGATTGGCTGGGAGAAGAGGGAAATTAAAGAGAGGGAAGGGCGCGGGTCCGCGCTGCCGGGGTAGCGGGCTTGCCGCAGGTTTAGCGGGCGCAGGGCTGCGGCGGGCAGGACCCGGGCTCACCGGGCTGCAGGGAGAACACGAGAGTGCCGGCGGCTCTGTCTGTCTGCGGGCGGAGAGCGCGTGGAGTGAGAGCAGACGGTACACGATCCGAGAGCGCTGCTGCTGAGCTTGCAATGGGGTCCGCGTAGCCTGTGGCGCGGTTTAGGTCTCGGGAGGCGGGGCCTGCGCGGCGGGGCGGGGCCTGCGGGCTCCGTGGGGTGAGGCGACCCTCTAGCCACCGCCTTTCCGCAAGGGCAGTCACGCCTAGGGCTCCCTGCGCGCCTTCCTCCACTCCCATCTCCGTGCGGGCTGATTCCCGCATCTACCCGTTCGTTCCCCCGCAGGGTCACTCCCTCGCTCCGCCAGCCTCCTGGTGAGAATGGCAAGGCTGACGCCTGGAAAGAAGCAGAGCCTGCCCAGGGTCACACAAGCCTCCGCTCCTCCGGCACCTCGCCAGGGCTCTTTCTGACAGCGCCCCCAGAGGCTCGGCTGGAGCGCTCCCTCCCTTCACCCGCCCAGTCCGCGACCCCGGACCAGGAAAACAGAACACCTGCCTCCGGCCGCTCTCGAGGGGCGGGGCCTCCCGACTGCTGGCGATTGGTTAAAGCCGCGGAAGGAGCCCGCGGGAGGAGCCAATCCGGGCTGCAGCGGCAGGTGGCGGGTAATCGCCAACGGCCATGAGGCAACGCTGGGCTTCCCGTCGTCTCCCGCCCACACCCGCCTCTCCCAGGGGACCCAGGGGACTTTCGACCTGGGCGGGACGGGGGCACCGAGCATGACGCTCCCGCCCCCATTTGCAGCCGAGTGCGCGGGCCGGCGTGCAGCGAGTAAGAAGGCCGAACAGGGCCCGGGCCTGCTGCGCGCCCAGCCCCGAGATGAGAAAGTGACTTAGATGAGCTGAACCTGGGTCGCCCTCAGGGGGCTGGCGGTCTTCTCGGGGTGACAGACACTTAAAAAACCAGTAATTGGGTCCTGCGGCTGGGACAAATGTGACGTTCGGGGAGTAGAAGGAGATAGGACTCTTCTTCGCCCTTGGCCTCTCTGTCCCTTTAGAATACTGTTTTCATCTTTCAGCCTCCCAGGACTGTTTTAAGGGATTAATCCAGGTTGTGGACGCGGTCTCCCTGACTAGATTGTAAACTTCTCCAGAGCAGGAAGCTATTTCCTATATTTTTAGTATCACAACACTCTAAGGGCCTACGTACAGTAGAGGCTCAGTGCGTGCTGTTTGGGCTGCTGTTGAAAATGCCTGGGAAAGCGTAATGGGAGGATCGGATGAGACCAACATTTGGCGACTGCAATTACCACATTCACTTTCAGTGTGAATACTTGGCATAATCGTGTGAGGCTGATAATAACCTCAATTTTACAGATGAGGAAACAGTCCCAAAGAGGTTAAATCACCTGCCTCATGTCACACAGCTAGGAAGTGGTGAGCCGTGACTTAAACCCTGGTTTATCAGGTGCCATGTGTTTGTTTTCTGAATTGTCCACAAGCAGAAATTGTCAGCTGAGAATAATTGGAATGGGCCTGGATAATTATAGCAGGAAAGAAAAACACGGAGCACATGGTCCTGACAGAAGCAGAAAAAAGTGGAAACAGAGAAGTCAAGCCAGAGAATTTTTTTCTGGCACTGTGGAGTCTCCCATCCACTAGCTGGGTCAGCTTTTGCACAGGTTTCTGTCTCTTGCCATGATGAAATGATTCCCAGGATGCTCTGTGACTGGTGGTGAAACCACTGAACTTAAGGAGACAGAAAGAACAGGATGGAACTAATGGCCTGAAGATGAAAGTGTCACCCTGATTGCCAAAACAGGGAAGAATTTGGATTCCAAAGACTGTATACACATGAAATGTTTAATCATCCCTGGCAAAATTCAAGGGCTGTTAAAAGGATGATGTGTGAACATTTAAAAAGGGAAGTAGAGATTCCCAGGACCCAGCAGGGATCCCTTAAGAAGAAATCCTGTTAAAACAAATTCTCTCTAACACAGGAGTTTGAAAACAAAACAAAACAAAATAATCAACAAAACCCCTAAATGTTCTTTAATTTTGGATGGAGCCAAGCAGATTGGAGCAATGCTACAGACACTGTACCTCTGGATTTTTAGCAAGCCTCTTGTCCAAGTCATTAGAGGTCCTGTAGACAGATTAGAGAATGTATGGATACAGGTAAGTGCATTTAAAAAACTTGTTTCACATCTATTTCATTGAATATGTATATATACATACCCCAGTTTAGTTGTAAATATATGTGCCAATAATTAAATTGACAAAGTTTATAATGTTGATAATCATACCAGAAAACAATCCACTGTATTTACAGTTTTGGAACTTAAAAATTTTAAATACAAAATATTTGAAACACTGAAAATGAAAGACACAAGACTGTCATAGAAAACTGAAAACATCAGGTAATAAAAACCAACATGAGAAAATATTAAATATTAGACATTTCAAATGTCTCTACTAATTTTAAAATATTGAGTAGAGGTTGGCTGTGTTAACTACCCCCCACAAACACGAAATTATCTGATTGCATTTTTTGAAAGATTTTATTTTTTATTTTTATTTTTAAAAAGATTTTATTTATTTGAGAGAGTGAGCACGAGAGAGAGAACAAGCAGAAGGGGGTGGGGGGGGCGGTGGGCAGGGGTAGGGCAGAAGGAGAGGGAGAAGCAGGCTCCCCACCGAGCAGGGAGCTGGATGCAGGGAGCCCAATGTGGGGCTCCATCCCAGGACCCTGAGATCATGACCCAAGCTGAAGCCAGACACCTAACTGACTGAGCCACCCAGACACCCCAAACCCTATATTTTTAATGTTGAATTAGAAAAACACTGTTAAGAGTTAAAAGATGCATCTTAAAAAAGTTAAAAGATGTATCTTTAGTCAGCAATAAAAAAGCATGAAGTACTGATACGTGCTACAACATAGATGAACCTTGAAAAGAGTATGCTAAGTGAAGGAAGCCAGACACAAAAGACCACATATGATATGCTCCATTTATATGAAATGTCCGAATAGGCAACTCTATAGAGGCAGAAAGTAGGGCTGGGAAAGATGGAGGGTATTGGGCATGACAGGTAAACGAGGGGCTGGTTGTTTTGGGATGATGAAAATATTCTAAAATTTGTTGTGGTGATGGTTGCACCACTCTGTACTAAAAATTGTTGACTTTCTCTTTAAATGGATGAATTGTTTAGTATGTTAATTATGTTTCAAAAAAGCTGATACCAAAAAAAAAAAAGGAAAAAATCAAACAAACGAAATGCAAATCAGACCATGTTAACATCCTTTCAAGGGCTGCTTGTTGCAGTTTTAATGAATCCTAAATGGGTTAAAAAATTTTTTTTTCCAAAACTTCTCATGAGATGTCAGTGAATCTTTATAGTCTGAGTTAAGACCTTAAAAAACAAGGTTAAATTATACATAACTATGCTGATTTGTATACCTTCAACAAGGTTCAATTGATGTACGTAATTTATAGATATCCACAGGAATTCTTAATGCCTCATCAAAAATTTCTCAATACTGCATGTTTATTGTTTTATACTCTTTCAACTCTAAATACCAAGAAGTATTTTCATAGGAAGAGTTAAATCTCTTCCCATTATCCCCAAAAGCATAGGTAACAAAATATAAAATTAAACAAGATTTATGTTTGATAAACTAACACATAAAATCACCATTACAATATTCATAGTGACGGCTTATAAAGGTTAAAAGCCATCATAAAGCCTATAAAGTTTATCCTTAGATTTATAAAATGAAATGCAGATCAACTCAAGATAAAAAATAGTGTTGATTGCTAAGAAGTCTTTGTTTAAAAAAAAAAAGAAAAAAGACCCTAGGGGTCAATTAAAAAAAAAAAAAGATTTATTTATTTTAGAGAGAGAGAGAGCGTGCTCAAGCCCAGGTAGGGGCAGGAAGAGGGGGGAGAGAGAGAGAGAGAGAGAAGCAAACTCCCCACTGAGTGGGGAGACCGACAGGTGGGGAGGGGGGTGTCATCCCACCACCTGAGCCAAAATCAAGAGTTGGACGCTCAACCGACTGAGCCACCCAGGTGCCACCTCAATTTTTTTTTTAAAGCAGCTGTTTGTGGGCGCCTGGGTGGCTCAGTTGGTTAAGCGTCTGCCTTTGGCTCAGGTCATGATTCCCACACTGGGTTCTCAGTGGGGAGCCTGTTTCTCCCTCCCCCTCTGCCTGCCGCTCCCCAGCTCGTGCTCTCAATCTCTGTCAAATAAATAAAATATTAAAAAAAAAAAAAAGCAGCTCTTTGTTGCATTAGGATGTGCTATAATCCTCAAGATTCCAAACAATATTAAATGTTTCCCAAACTATACCACAACACAAAGTAGTAAGTTCTAGGGGCGCCTGGATGGCTCAGTTGTTAAGCGTCTGCCTTCGGCTCAGGTCATGATCCCAGGATCCTGGGATCGAGCCCCGCATCGGGCTCCCTGCTCCGCGGGAAGCCTGCTTCTCCCTCTCCCACTCCCCCTGCTTGTGTTCCCTCTCTCGTTGTGTCTCTCTCTGTCAAATAAATAAAATCTTAAAAAACAAAAACAACAACAACAAAAAACAACGTAGTAAGTTCTACTACCCCAGCAGGATGCTTTTTAGTGACTGGCACTATAAAGCTAACTTTAAGAAAGGAAAAAACACCAAGTGTGAATAACAAATGTTGTTATCAAATTACTGCAAGTGAAGATTAGCAGAGAGGAGTGAGGAGGGTGACCTTCTATTCCGTTCTGATAAGATTGATAAGATTCCGTGTCTCGAAATACTGCATTATTTGCAGGAAGCTGGACTTCCATACCAGCATAAGATGGTAAAGCAAACTTGAAAAACTGGCTTCAGGTTGAATATCCAGCTCTTTCCTAGAATGAATGAAACATTGAGGACATGTAGACCGAGTTTTCTCTGAACAGAATGGAGCTGTTTGTTCTGAAGGGAGTTTTTGAAGGCTTTCTTCTCTGCAAAGGTTGTGTGTAGCCGTTTTCCTATAAACGTTCTCATTTAATTCAGAGCTAAACAGGAATTTCAAAGCACAGCTCAAAGGGAAACCAGTCGGCTTCTGTTGTGGCAACATCAGAGTTCTGTTTTGTTGTGGAATCTATAGTTGCTTCCTCAGTGACTATTTCAAATGATTCTGTACTTTCATTTGCTCTGAGCCGGAAGTTAAATCAGGTTCTCCTTTCTTCTCAGAAACATCAAGTTTTCTGTTTGTAGGTTGTTTAGAATTGTACAACATGGTGACATAACCACAGAAATCCCTGCAAGCCCATTTTATTCCTGAATATTTGCTATGCTTTATGAACACCCGTATTGACATGATCCGTGACTCTCCTTGTAGTTGTTTTATCAAATGGGAAAAATTTCTCCCATCCCATCGTTCAATATCGTGAGCATGTGTGAAGTAGGAATTACTTCAGGTTTATGACTCCAAGACATTATTAATGCTTGATAATGACCATGAAATATATCTGACCGTTTTTGAAGTCTTATACTTTTGGACAGTAATAAAAATGGGGATTTGACTTCTGGGTGGTTACTTCTGGATAAGGGTCTAAAATGCCGAGCAGGTACTACTGCCAATGGGCTGGATCTATTAGTGAGAGGAGCCATGGAGACAGGCAATTTGTAATTTTTGTTTAGTAATCTGCTGCAAGTCGTAGGGTTCAAATCAGGAAGTCTTTTACAGTGTAAGAGATTCAGAAGAAAACCACAATTGGGTTGTTATTATGATGCAGAGACAGTGTTGTGTTTCCCTAAGTGCCTGATCAAAATATCTTTGTAGTCCATACTTCTCCTTCCTAAATTTTTGAAAAAGGTTTTGAATCTTTTCTAATTCTGTAAGGAAGCTGTCCAGAGACTCCTGTGAGAGTTTGCCAACTTTTGGTGAAAGATTTCCCATCATTAGAAAGGTAAAGGTTGAGTCAAATAGGAAAGCATTATCTTTGTGTATCCTGTAGACAGACCCAAACTGCTTACACAAGCTGTGTCAGGTGGATCTAGTATCAGTATCAGAGCTGACAAAGCTTCTTGTTCAGGACTCCTACTTTCTTCACCATGCCATGATAAGAATATTTTTTGTGGGTGTAAACTACTTTTAAATTTGTTTACAGAGGGTACATTCCACCATGATAATGAAGCTGATCCAGATTTATTACTTGTCTCTTCTCATGCGCAAAGCCCAATCAGCAATACATGGAAACATCATTCTTAACCAATGATGACTATTATCTCAAGGACATTTGCAAGCTCAGCAACATTATTATGCTTATCTATTGAAAGAAATATAGTTTCAAAGTAATCACCTAGTCATCTCGCACTCAATTCATCACAGAACCTTCAAGAGAATGAAACTGTCATTAGAGATTGATACATTCAAATAAATAAATCTTTTATTATATAAATGATGTACCACAATATAATCTAGTGATCCAGAGAGTTGAGGACCTGAATCAATGATCTTAACTATAGTATATTTCTCAGGCAAAATGCATATCTTTATGTCATTTTTGTGATCTGTGGGATTTTCTGCTGCTTTATTGGTAAAAGATGTGATCATTCCTCCAAATTTCAAAAAGAAAAAATTTTATGATCTATACTAATTCATAATATCAATGTACTACTGTCTTTTAATACCAAGAAACATAGACAGTCAGCTCTAGTAAAATTGGACAGATTGAAGCAGAACTCTTCTCATTTTTCAAAATTTTCCTCTGTAATCTCAGCATGAGGCAAAAATGGTATTATCCTCAGGCCCACAATATCCAGTAAGTGGTAAAGGTACAGCATGGAACAATCTAGAGTATAATAGCTTCTCAAAGTATTTGCATTTATCTTTCTTTTTTATTTCTTTATTTTTATTTTTTTAAAAAAGATTTTATTATTTGATAGAGAGAGACACAGCGAGAGAGGGAACACAAGCAGGGGGAGTAGGAGAGGGAGAAGCAGGCTTCCTGCGGAGCAAGGAGCCCGATGCGGGGCTCGATCCCAGGACCCTGGGATCATGACCTGAGCTGAAGGCAGACGCTTAACGACTGAGCCACCCAGGTGCCCCGTTGCATTCATCTTTCTTGACATGTTTATGTTATATTTCTGTATCGTAACTGATGGTGGATATGTAGAGGACAACCTGCTTTGCATATTTTCTCTGTGAATTTATTTTTATTTTTTTATTTTTTATTTTTTAAAGATTTTATTTAATTATTTGACAGAGAGAGACACAGTGAGAGAGGGAACACAAGCAGGGAGAGTGGGAGAGGGAGAAGCAGGCTTCCCTCAAAGCAGGGAACCCGATGTGGGGCTCGATCCCAGGACCCTGGGATGATGACCTGAGCCAAAGGCAGATGCTTAACGACTGAGCCACCCAGGCGCCCCTTCTCTGTGAATTTTAAAGACCCTGTCACATATTGGCTAGCAGCTTGCTCTGTGGGTGATGTACCTTATGTGGAGCTCCATGTTTATGGTGTGAGGGCCCTGGGACAGTACGGGGGAGCCCACTAGAGGCCTGGTGCCTTACACTTTGGAATTCCCCATGGTGAGGGCTCCAGACAGCTCAGCACGGCAGACAACAGAGAACAGTGTCAGGAGTGCATCAGAGACCCAGTTTCTTCATTAAATTATATTTTAAGGGAGAAAGAAAGAGCTTTTAAGATCTTTTTTTATACATAACTCTCTGGGCCCTAACCGACTTTCCTATGTGACCATTCCTGAAATTTCAATGGGAAAATTGGAGAATGCTTTCATTTTGTTTCTCTCCATTTCAAAATGTTTGCCTTTATGGCTGTTTTATTTCTAGCTTTTCCATATCCATTCCAGAGTGATCCCTACTACCTTACGCCATTATTCTGTCCACTTCTGTTTTCTCCAGGATCTTGTTTCTGCAATCCGTTTCCCTTATCTTCAGTCTTTCTACTACTCTGTGTTTGTTTGTGTGTGTGTGTGTGTAAATGGAAAGGAACCCTCAAGACTTTCCTACCCCTCCTGCAGTGGCTTTTTTCCCTCTCTTTCTCTGCCACACTTTCCAAACAATTGGCTGTCCTCTGACTTCTCAGCCTCTGGCACAACTCTTACATATTTGATGAATGAATAAAGGAATGATCTCACATTCATCTCATTCACTTTATGCCAGCCTCAAACAGCCTTCTTTCTGTTCTCTGAACATGCCAAGCTCATTCCCATAGGGCCTGTGGGCTGCTTGTTTCCTTATCCTGGAACACTTCCTCAGATCTTCCTGGCCAGCTCCTTTCATCATCCCTACATATATACACACACTCACACATACACACGGAAACATAGACACACAGAGATACACAGAGGCACACCCGCTTCTCGGAGATCACCAGTGATTTCTTTTTCAAATTAAGTGCATTTTTTAAAAAAAGATTTTATTTATTTATTTGACAGATAGAGACATAGCATGAGAGGGAACACAAGCAGGGGGAGTGGGAGAGGGAGAAGCAGGCTTCCTGCTGAGCAGGGAGCCCGATGCGGGGCTCGATCCCAGACTGCAGGGCTGGATCTCAAGACCCTGGGATCATGACGTGAGCCGAAATCAAGAGTCAGACGCTTAACTGACTGAGCCATCCAGGTGCCCCTCAAGTAAAGTTTTTATTGAGGTATAACATACATATAAAACAGTGCACAGCAATAAGTGTACAGCATGATAGACTTTCAAAAATTGAATACCCCTATGTAACGAGCACACACCTCAAGAAACATTATTAATATTATATGTCAGTGATACCTCAGTAAAGCTAGAAAAAATGAAATTAAAATTAAAAAAACATTATTAACACCCTACTATCACTGTTCACCTAAAGAATAACCACTATCTTGATTTCTAACACCAAATATTTGTTTTGCCTGTTTTTAAACATCATGTAAATGGAATTATACATTATGTACTATTATGTGTCTTTCTCTCAACATTATGTTTGTGAGATTCATCCAAGTTACATGAAGCTATAGTTCTTTAATTCTTATTGCTGTATAGTACTCCATCATATGAATATATCCAATTTATCCATTCTACTGTTGATGGGCATTTATATTGTTTCCAGTTTTTGTCTATTACAATAGGACTGCTGAACTAGGGCATAACCTTTTCCACTATAGCCTTACTGAGGTGCAAGTTAAATACCATATAATTCACCTATTGGTAAATGTACAGTTTAATTAATTCTTAGTAAATTTATACAATTGTGCAGTAATTACTATAATTCATCACCCCCAAAAGTTCTGTTGTATCTATTTGTAGTCATTTCCTTCTCTCACCTCCAGCCCTAGATTACCACTGATCTTTCTGTCTCTACAGTTTTGAATTTTCTAAAATTTTTTTTTTTTTAGATTTTGTTTTTAAGTTATCTCCACACCCAACCTGGGGATTGAACTTAACAACCCTGAGATCAAGATTCGCAAGCTTTACCAACTGAGCCAGCCAGGCACCCCAATTTTCTAAAATTTTCAATATAAATAGAATGTAGTCTTTGGTGTCTAGCTTCCTTTACTTAACATAATGGTTTTTTTAAACTTTTTTAAAAAAATTAGGCTCCATGCCTAGCATGGAGCCAATGCAGAACTTGAACTCATCACCCTGAGATCAAGACCTGAGCTGAGAGATCAAGAGTCGGACACCCAACCGAATGAGCCACCCAGGTGCCCCCATAATGTTTTATTTTTTTAGATTTATTTATTTATTTTTAGAGAGGGGGGAGGGGCAGAGGAAGGGGGTGAGAAAGTCTTTTTTTTTTTTTAAAGATTTTATTTATTTATTTGAGAGAGAGAGAGAGAGAAACAGCATGAGAGGGGAGAGGGTCAGAGGGAGAAGCAGGCTCCCCGCTGAGCTGGGAGCCCGATGTGGGACTTGATCCTAGGACTCTGGGATCATGACCTGAGCTGAAGGCAGTCGCTTAACCAACTGAGCCACCCAGGCGCCCTGGGGGTGAGAAAGTCTTAAGCAGACTCTGAGCTGAGCACGGAGCCTGATTCAGGGCTTGATCTCACAACTCTGAGATCAGACCTGAGCCAAAACCAAGAGTTGGATACTTAACCGACTGCACCACCCAGGCTCCCCAACATAATGTATTTTTAGGTTCATTCATGTTGATACGTGTATCAGTAGCTTGTTCCTTTTTTATTGCTGAGTAGTATTCCATCGCAGTGATAATGAATGTTGTGTTTGTCCTCTCAAATGTTGATAGACATTTGGACTGTTCACAGTTTTGGGCTATTATGAATAATGCTGTTACAGACATTCATGTACAAGTCTTTTTGTGGACATATGCTTTTATTTTTCTTGGGTAAATACCTAAGAGAAGGATGGCTGGATGAGATGGTAGGTGTATATTTAACATTTTAAGAAACTCAAAAATTTCCAAAATGGCTGTACCATACATAGTACAGTCTTACCAATAATACATGGGGAATCCAGTTTGTTTCCTACAAAGTTCACCATTTTTAGCTGACAAAGCCATAGCTCTCGGCCAAATTATTTACCATATTTTATAGATAAAGAAAGTGAGGCCCAGAGAGACCAAGAATTTGACTTATGTCACATAGCTACTAAGTATCACGGCTGGGATTCTAGCTTTAGTTTTTGTTATGAGGTCAATACTCATTCCATTTACATGAATTCACATGTATGCTCATATTCCCAAGAGATTTTTCAGCCCTGCAGAAATAGATTATTCAGTGTTTTTGGTTCCCAACAGAAAAGCTGTATTTCAGGAAGAGATTTTCTTGATCTTTTAAAAATTCATTCATTTTAGAATAAGCTTAGACACTTCCCTAATACCATTTACAAAAATTAACTCAAAATGGATCAAAGACCTAGATGTAAGGGCTAGTACTAGAAAACTCAGGAAAAAAAAACACACACACAGGGAAAAAGCTTCACAACAGTAGGTTTTGCAGTGATTTCTTGGATAAGATATCAAAGGCACAGGCACAAAAGAAAACATAGACAAATTGGAGCTCAAGAAAATTAAAAACTTTTGTGTATTGAAGGACTCAATCAACAGAATAAAAGGCAACCTACAAAATGGGAGAAAATATTTGCAAATCACATTATCTGATAAGGGATTAATATCCAGAATAGAGACCTCTTTTTTTTTTTTTTTAAAGATTTTATTTATTTATTTAAGACAGAGAGAATGAGAGAGAGAGAGCACATGAGAGGGGGGAGGGTCAGAGGGTGAAGCAGACTCCCTGCTGAGCAGGGAGCCCGATGCGGGACTCGATCCAGGGACTCCAGGATCATGACCTGAGCCGAAGGCAGTCGCTTAACCAACTGAGCCACCCAGGCGCCCCAGAATAGAGACCTCTTAAAACTCCATAACAAAAGTAACAACCCAATTCGAATTGGGCAAAGGGCTTGAATAGACATTTCTCCAAACAAGACATACAGATGGCCAATAAGCACATGAAAAGATGCTCAACATCACTAATCATTAAGGAAATGCAAATCAAAACTACAATGAGATACCACCTCATACCCATTAGGAGAGTTATGATTAAAAATTGGAAAATAAATGTTGGTAAGAATGTGGAAAAATTGGAACCCTTGTGTACTGTTGGGGGGGGGAATGTAGAATGCAGCTACTGTGGAAGACAGTATGATGATTCCTCAAAAAATAAAAAATAGAATGACCATATGGTCCAGCAGTTATACTTTTGGGTGTATACCCAAAAGAATGGAAAACAGGGTCTTAAGGTATTATACATGCATGTTCATAGCAGCATTATTCACAGTGACCAAAATGTAGAAGCAACCTAAGTGTCCATGGACAGGAATGGATAAACCAAACATGGTATATACATATAATGCAATATTATTCAGCCTTTAAAAGAAGGAAATTCTGGCACATGCTACAACAAGGATGAACCTTGAGGACATTATGCTGAGTGAAATAAGCCAGTCACAAAAAGATAAATATTATATGACTGTGTGAAGTACCTGGAGTAGTCAGATTTATAGAGACAGAAAGTAGGATGATGGTTGCAGGGAGCTAGGGGGAGCGGGAAATGGGAAGTTATTGTTTCATAGGAATAGAGTTTCAGTTTTGCAAGATGAAAAAAAGAGTTTTGGGCATGGATGGTTGCACAGCAGTATGAATATACTTAATACCACTGAACTGTATATTTAAAAGTGGTTAAGATGATAATTTTTTTTATTATGTTCAATTAGGAGAGGGTAAAGTTTATATTATGTATATTTTAAAAAATTAATTAAAAGTTCATTTATTAACCCATTCATTTTGCAGTGTCCTAGGCACTCTGCTAAGGATGAGAGATGCAATTGTAAACATGACCCCATGCATGCCTGCAAGGAATTTACAGGCTCATGGGACTGCCAGGCAGGTAAACATGGTGTAAGCAGAGCTGTGAGACTCTGTCAGAGGGGCACCTAAGTTTCCCATGTGTGTCGGACCCAGCATATGTCTAAGAGATAACAGAAGTGGGCAAAGCAATAAATGGTACAAGATCTGTGCCTATGGTTCATAATCAGAAAGCTTTCTCTTAGGCAGAGCTGGAAATGGTGAATCTGCTAATACCCAAGAAATTTGGTTCAAGGGCCAGAAAATAATTTGCTAGGAATATTACTGAGGATATTTCTATGTTGTTTAAAACATGTGAGGCTCATCCTTGTCTTTTCTTACTACTATGTCCAAATTGAATCGTTCCAAGGGACTATTGATATTCGTTCACTCAACTATACTATTCCTTCACTCAACTCCCACTTTTACTACCCTTGCCTGGGTTTCAACAACAGCCTCATCTTCCTACGACCAGAGGCTATTCCACTAATTCATTCTCTACAGTGCAGCTAGTCATTCCCTACTTAAAACACTTCAGTGGTGGGGTGGCGGGGCACCTGGGTGGCTCAGTTGGTGAAGTGTCTTCGTTTGGCTTGGGTCATGATCTTGGGGTCCTGGGATCAAGTGCCATGTCGGGCTCTCTGCTCAGCGGGGAGTCTGCTTCTCCCTTTGTCCCCCCCTGCTCCCCGCTCATGCTCCCTCTCTCAAATAAAGAAATAAAATCTTAAAAAAAAACACTTCAGTGGCTCCACATTACCCTTAGAATACTCCAGACTCCTTAATGTGGTGTCTTAGTCAGCTCAGGCTGCCATAACAAAGTACCATACACCGGAGGCTTAAACAACTGGATTTATTTCTCATTGTTCTGGAGGCTGGGAAGTCCAAGATCAAGGTGCTTGCCAATCTGGTTTCCTGGTGAGGTCCCTCTTTCTGACTTGTGGAAGCCTTCTCACTGTGTCTTCACATGGTGGAGAGAGAAAGAGCGCTCTGGTCTCTCTTATTCTTCTTATAAGGACGCTAATCCCGTCATGGGGTTCCCACCCTTATGCCCTCATCTAATACATATGAATTTTGGGGGTACACATTCAGTTCATAATATGTAGCTTCTACAGCCTTTCAGGGTCCCTGTTTTCCTCTCCATCCCCATCTCTCTCATTGCTTCCCTTGAGGTCTGCAACCCAGTCCTACTGACAGCTGGCAAAACTTGGATGCCCCTTGTTCTTGCCTTGTTTCTGGGCCTTAGCACAAGCCATTTCCTCTCCCTAGAATGACTTTTACCCACCCTCTTTTTGCTTAGATAATTCCTAATTGTCCTTTAGGTGTCTCCTTCAAGAAACTTCCTGGCCCCCAAACCAAGTCAGGTGTCCCTAATCTGTGTCCCTGCTCTTAGGTGCCTTATGCAGATCTCTAGTGTGGCTTTTATCACTCTGTAGGGCTTATTTGTCTTTCCTGCCCCCCCACCACCCTCCACCTCAATGAGCTCCTTGAAGGCAGGATTGGCCTTGTTCATCTCAGCACCTAGTACAATGTGTGGCTTATACTGTATGTGCAATGAATGTTTTCCTTTGTATAGCACTCAGCAGTTTTCAAAGTGTCCTGACAGAAATTAACTCATCTATAGAGATATATTTCCTTAACATTCATTCCTTCTGAATAAAATATTCCTTTAAAAAATACTACCTTTACTCACAAGATTTATGTGAAGTCAGTTATCCCTTATGTCTCTAATGTGACTGAGTTGGGGCCAAAACTATGTCATTTTTGCTTGATACACTAGAAGAGTTTGAGAAAAAGCAGATTTCCTCTTTCTTTTTTTTGAGAGTGAGTGAGTGTGCGTGTGCAGGAAGGGAGAGGGGCAGAGGGGGAGGGAGAGAGAGAGAATCTTAAGCAGACTCCTTGCTGAGCAAGGAGCCTGACACGGGGCTCGGTCTCACAACTCTGAGATCATAATCTGAGCTGAAATCAAGAGTCAGACTCTTAACTGACTGAGCCACCCAGACGCCCCAGAGCAGATTTCCTCTTAATGACTTGATGGAGTAGGTGTCTGTGGGTGTGCTGTGGGGGGCTGGGTGCACAGAGCTAAGAAGCCAGCTTCCCTGTGTGGCCTCAGCTGGTGATCTGACCATTTTGCAAGATCTCATCCCTGACTTCCTTGTGGCAGAAATTGGGGGCCAGAACCAGGAAGGGCTTGCATGCTGTGGCTTAGAGGAAGCTGTTTCAGTTCTTAGAATCCCTGAACTTTAGAGCTTTAGGTCATTTGGTTCAACCTCTGCCTTTAAAAAGTGGGGAAAGAGATCTAATATTTTGCCCAGGAAACTGTAGAAGACCTCCCACCAATCTTGTTTTCCTTTCTTCAAAAGCCTGGACTCAGAGGTCACTAAGGTGCTGCTCCCAATCAAAATAGTTCTTAGTAGAATTGATCCTCTCTCTCTTTTGGTATTATCATCTGAATAGTTTGCCCTGGGTAGAGGATGTGTTGATACTGCTATGGAGAGGGCGCCTGGGTGGCTCAGTTGGTTAAGCGGCTGACTCTTGATTTTGGCTCAGGTCATGATCTCAGGGTCCTGGGATAGAGCCCTGCATCAGCCTCCTTGCTCAGCAGGGAGTCTGCTTGAGGATTCTCTCTCCCTCTGCCCTTCCCCCTCCCCCTGCTAGTGCTCTTTCTCTGTTCCTAAAATAAATAAATAAATCTTTAAAAAATATATTGCTATGTAGAAATTCATAGACGACATAGTTCCTGTCCCTAGGAATTTACAAACTGAGACTGGGAGTTTAAGAATGATTTGCACATGCCAGTCAAGTCAAAAGAAAGAGAAAGTTTTAAATATGGGTTTTATTTGAAAGTCAAAGCAGACATTAAATAAAAATAATCTTTATTTTTTTGTTTTTATTTGGACTTTCCGTTTGTGTATGTTGATAATCTCAAATTGTAATTTAAATTTAGGAAAGTGCTGAGAGTGAGTGGACATGTGCTTTTTCCTCAGGGATGCAGAGACGTCAGAGTGGGGAGGGAGGCATATGACGTTGCTGAGCGCTTCTGGAAGGTGGGGGATTGTTATTTCCACTTCTGTGCTAGGACACTGAGGTACTAGGATTCCTGGTAAGGTGAGGGGAGGGGACATTTGACCCCAGTTCTGTTATTAGCATCACATAAGCTGCTAAGAAGCAGAAGAAGACTGACATTCTGGGTCCTCATTATCAGCCTGAAAGAGCTTCAGTGAAGTTCAGAAGGAGGTCGTCTGGTTCAAGCCCACCTTTTACATACAGATGGAGAAGTCAAAGCCCTAAAAGGTGGAGCAACCGGCCTGGGCTGAAGGCAGTTGGGAGCATGTGGGACCAAAGGCCCAGCCCTGGCTAACAGGAAACCTGGTGAGAAAGGGACATTCTGTCCAAGAAAGAGAAGGCAAAAAAAACCACAAAAAACAAAAAACACTGTTCTCATTCCCACACCCTTTACTGAATTATACTAATTTTCCAAAAACCTCTGAGTCCTGCTACTTTAGGCTGTCAGCCTGACATCTACCTCTTTTTCCCCAAGCCTGGCACCCCTCAGGGGCCTCACAGTCCCGCTGGGAAGCAAGGGCTGCATGGAAGTGGGGCTTCTGTGAGTGCACACCATTCTCTGTCACCCCTGGCCCCCCAGCCCCTGCCTCCTTTGGTCTAAGCTCTAGACAACCTTTCAACCTTTCAAAAACTTCCCTGGCACTTCCTCACTGTCCTGAGAAAATCTTTCCCAAGGCCTTGTCCTTATATTTACACTTGTAAATATCAGAGCTTTTGCTTTTAGAAAGTGCTTTCGTTGTCCACCTTGTCGCTTGATCCTCATACGATGACTGGTGAGAGAGGAGGGAAACAATTATTACTCCCATCTTACAGGAGAGAAGATGGAGTCTGCCCTCTTGATTCTCCAGTGTCATCAGGGAACAGTTACGAATCTCAGCCTCATGCTGGCCCAGCAGTGTCCCTTGGCACAGGTTCCAGGTTTTCTTTCTGTGTGTGTCTTTTTTTGGTCTCATATTTTCTAGAATCCCAATGGCTTCTAAGTGGCCGGCACATTACATATATGGCTGATGATCCACGGTTAACCAAAGGCTGCAGTCACAGCTATGTTGCTTTGGCAGCATCCCTCCAAACTCCTTAGCTGCTTTCCAAGTGTCATGTGCCACTGCTGTCCCATGCTTGCAGTCTTCCCTGTTTACAATTCATCATTTAATCAGATTTTTTTTTTTTAGAGAACAGAGGTTTGTAAACTTTTGTTTTATCCAAATGGATGTTTTGGTTTATTTTCTCTTGCCTAAATATTAGGCATCCAACATATGGGTCCCCCAAATTAATATAATTTAATTTCCATCTTGTCAGTGCAAAACAGATGTGTTAAGACAAAGCACCGAAGACCAGAATCCTTCCTCTGCTTCTATTTCTTGACTCAGTAGCAAGTAAACAGTTCTGTAAACATGTGTGGGTTTGTGTGTGCCTGGACCCACTGGTTCTTGTTCTAGTTAAGTACCAGGTGGGCTTGCTTTATTCAGAATGGAGATTCCCGTAGCATCTGGACTTTCATGAAGGCCCGTTTCAGCTGCTCATAGGTCACGAACATCACCACATTCCAGGTTCCCAAACGCAAAAAGGATGGTGTAAATCTGATGAGAGAAACAACCAAACATCAGGTGGAGTGGACTAAGAATCCCAGATAGATCTCCGGTGCTCCCCCCATTCACAGTGTTAGTGCCAAAGGACCTAGGCTTCTATTAGTCACAAGCAGTCTCTGAGATCTGTTCAGGCTTTTCCTTCTCTGCTGAAGGAATTTAGGCAGAAGCGGGAGTCAGGAAAGGAAAGAAAACACATTTTGAGCCAGGTTCTGTGTTAGGCAGTTAATTCCCACAATTCTATAAGGCAGCTATGATGGTTGCAAGGTTTCTTTTTTAGAAACTCCAGGGGCACCTGGGTGGCTCAGTCAGTTAAGCATTTGACTCTTGGTTTTGGCTCAGGTCTTGATCTCAGGGTCATGGGATGGAGCCCCGAGTCAGGCTCTGCGCTCAGTGGGGAGTCCGCTTGAGATTTTCTCTCTCTCTCTTTCTCTCTCTCTCTCTGCCCCTACCCGCCCCCCGCCCCCGCTTGCATGCGTGCTCTCTCTCTCTCAAATAAATAAGTAAATCTTAAAAAAAAAAAGGAACTGAAGCCCAGGGTAGTTAAGGAGCTCAGCTAAAACTACCTGACTCCACCCTGGCTGGGTATTCTTGGAATCATTTACATGCTGAGGGGCCATCCCTGAGGAGGACCTGCCAGGGCATCTAGAAGCTGGCGCACCAAGGGGTCAAGACTGGGTGACACCAACTTTAGCTAATCTCCAGAGAGCCTGCCTGTCCTGTGATAGCGCAGCTGGGAGACCGTCCCCACCTCAGCTTCGCAGACTCAGGGAGGAGCCTGGGACCTGGCGCGGCTCCCTCTTCAGCCTTTCTCTCTCTCTGCTAATCCCCTCCTGATCCTCTCCTCTCCTGCCAGACTTGCTTCCGGAAATGCCTTTGCCTGTGCTGCTCCTTCTGCCTGGGAATGTCCCCTACTCTCCTCCTTGCGGGGCTGGTTGCTCTTGGCTCTGTAGGACTCGGCTTCGGCCCCATAGCCTCATACCAAGGTCTCTCCAGAACCCTCAGCCTAGCCTTCCCAGGGAGAATAGCACTGGGGCAAAGAATGTGAACTCTAGAGTCAGACCTGGGTTCAGACCCTAGCTCTGTCAGTTTCTAGCTTCATGACTTAGGACAGGTTACTTAATCTTTCTAAGCCTCAGTGTCCTCATCTGTAAAATGAGGAGAATAACAGCAGTTACCTCATAGAGCTGTTGTGAAGGAATAAATGAGTTAATGTACAGCATACAGTACAGGGCCCAGTATCCGTAAATGCTCCATAAATGTCACCTGTCTGCTGCTCTTTGAGGAAAGCACAGGGCCTGGCACACATGAGATGCTCAGTAAATGTTTTCCAAGTGAAAGACTAAACTGAGGGCACCTGGATGGTTAAGCATCTGCCTTCGGCTCAGGTCATGATCCAGGGTCCTGGGATCGAGTCCCGCATCGGGCTCCCTGCTCAGCAGGAAGCCTGCTTCTCCCTCTGCCTCTCTCTCTTTTATGAATAAATAAATAAAATCTTTAAAAAAAAAAAAAGAAGAAACAGACAGGTGGCTACTGCTGATGATTGTAATGATAGAAGCACTTACAGGAAAAGAAGTCTGGCAATTGAAATAGCTTTATGATGTCACTCACAGGGTTGAGAACCTGATTGCCTGTTGGGTGCAATCTAACATCGGGCACCAGAAAACTGTCTGCTGAAGGCATCAGTAGTGGGAGGTGTAAGGGCCAAGCCAAGAGCTTGACAGTAGGATGGATAATGACATGTGGGGTGGCATCTGATGATCTGGCTCAGAGCCATGGCTCTGACATTTTAAATATGTGATCTTGGGTAAGTCACTTGACCTTTCTGAGTCTCAGTTTCTTCCTCAGTAAATGTGGAGAATATTGCCCAGTTCAGGCGGTTGTTGAGATAATCTGTGTAAAGTGCTTTGTGTAAGGCCTTGTACTTGGTGACTTAGCGGTCATGGTGATTGTTAATAACCTACATTATTGAGTGCCGGCTTTTGGCTAGGGAGATGAAAGACATATAAGCCACCAGTTCTGGCTTTAAGGAGCTTGTGATGTAGCATGCAGGATAATTTAAACTTACAAATCCTATAACACAAAGTAGGAGGTGGTAAATACCATAAAAATGGTATCAAGGAAGTATTGCTGCAGTTCACAGGGAGGAGGAAACATCTGTACCTGAGAATGTTGGGGAGGAGGTGGCATTTGAACTAGTTCTGAAGCACGTGCATGAGGTGGGAAAGGCATTCCATTAAGAGAGAATGGTAAAAGCAGACACGGAGCAAGAAAATGTGACATGTGTTGGGCACTGTGGCCGCCATCAGTGGTGATCCACAGTCTTGACAGTGGGTTGGAGAAAAGTCTCAGGACTACCAACCACCTTTCCCTCCTTCTCCCTTGCCCAATAAGTTTGGGGATAGACAGTACTTTGACCTATGCCTAGACTTCTTTTTCTCAGGTAAGCCTCCCCTGACTCTCCAAATCAGATTTGGTCCACTTTTTTTTTTTTTTTTTTTTTTAACGTCCATAGTTCTTTATATTTGTCCTTTGTGGCATTTACATCTGTGCTTGTTCACCACGTCCCCAGGTGGACCCACGGCAGGCACGTTATACATGGAAGGAAGGAGGGAAGGAAACAAGCCCAGGTTCTCTGGGAGGGGGTGCTGGAGGCAGGAGGGGGAGGCTCACCCCTTATAGAAGGCTGTGGGGCCCTCGTGGGCCACCATCTTCAGCATACAGTCCAGGGGGCTGCGGTATTGCCCTGGGGGCGAGTTCATGTACCGGGTCTTCACCACATCCACTGGGGAGGCCACCACCGTGGCACAGAAGCCGGCTCCAAAGGCAGAGATGAAGTGGCAGGGGAAGTTGTCTGTAGCAGGGAGGGGAGGAGCAAGCATGGAGCTGTGAGATGGCAGTGTGCTGGCTTTCTCTTCCATGTGTGTCATCATTTGTCCTTCGCTAAACTGGGAATGCCTTGAGTGTAGGATCATGCTTTCTAGAGCTCTCACAGAACTTGCCAAATAGAACAGGGCTGTCCCCCAGTTGGCAGGCTGGGCAGCCCAGCGATCTCATTAGAGGAAAATGAAGTCAGAGAAGGCGACTCTTGCTTCAAGATACACGGTGGGAAGTGAGGGACCCAGGGCTCGGGCCTCCTTATCCAGGGTTCTTTCCCACTCATCACAATGATGGACTGGGCATTTTTTAAAAGATCTAATTGGCATTCTTAAGTGATTTATGAATTGGGCAGCACCCCATCTAGCAAGTAGAGAGGCACTCCTACTGGGCATCTTTACTGGGCATTGCTCCTCTCTCTGCTCCTTCTAACACCCAGTTGCCTCTGAGTGGTGCCCACTCTGTGGAATTCCAGGTTCCCTCCCTGCTGTGGGAGGGCAGCTCCCTGGAGCCCAGGGCCTCACCAGTGAGCAGGTGATAGTCTAGCAGCTTCTCCTTGATGATGTCATAGGTCACCATCTCAGCACAGTTGACGATGGCATTCCTTGTGATGTTGGGCAAAGTTCCTGTGAAGGATGGGGTGGGGGCTGATTAGTGAAAAATAGATGTGGACGCCCTGGTTGCAAGGCCACAGGCCCCGGTTTGGGGGCAGAATGCTCCATTCCAGTGGTCTCAGAGGAGCCTGCCTCAGTTGAGCAGATTCCACACTTTCCTCTCTGGGGTTAACTCTTAGATTATCCATGTCCACCTCAGAGACAGAAAACAGAGAGGCCCTCTTATGTTTGTCTGAGCCACATTTTGGAGAATAATCTGCAATATCTATCAAAATTAAAATATGCCTCTGTGAGATCTGGCTAAAGCCAGGCAAGGAAGCCTTTTTTTGGAGGAGGGAGGCAAGGCTCTTGGAGCAGTGACTGACGGTAGCCCTGGGAGGCCCCAGGAGAGCTTTAAGACCCAGCCACTGATACACAGATGAGGTCTGGGCTTCGGGAGAGCACAGAGCAAATCAGGCTGTGACCCAGGTGTCCTGTCCTTAACCTTCACTGGGTCACTGTTTCTTCTGCAAGGATTTGTATGACCCCTGGTCCACATGGGGGAGAGATTCCAGCATTTGTCAAGGTGGCCTCCGCTTGGACACATAGGGAACCGGAAAGCCTTCCTCTTGAGGAAGCCCGCTCCTCATCATATCTCCCTACATCCGACAGCTCACAGCTGCCTCCTCCACTGGCCTCTGTTTGTCCTCCATGTCCTATAGTCACTCCTGATAGAACTTTGCTGGGGAAGCCCTACCCTTCCATCTCCACACACCTAGAGCCCACTGAGCCTTGAGGCCCAGCTTGCGCGTCACCTTCCCCCCGGAGCCTGCATGGCCTCTCCTGCCTCTGGCCGTATACCTCTGTGTGAACCTCGCACATCCTACCCTGTGGAATGGCTGCTCCTTGACGTGTCTCATCTCTCTTTGTCTGTGAGAGCCATGAGGGTATGGAAGGTATCTTCTATTCATTTCTGTCTCCCTCATAGCAGCCTGCACATGCTGAAGCGTTGACACATTGAACTGAATTTGGGGCAGGTCAATGTGATAGTTTTGGCTGGGATGTTCTTACAGAATCACTGGAATATACCATGCTGGGAGTTCCCTCCTTGCTCGGTTCTCTGCCCTAGCTCAAGGGTAAGGCATGCTTTGCCCACGGCCCTCTGAGCCTGGAGTCCGGACCTACCTTTCCATAGGCCCCTGACCCCTTCCTCCCTGGCAATGGTCCTGTAGGCATCCATCGTCCCACTGTATTTCCTGTTGCTCCCGGCCCCAAGGTGTATGCTGGCCTGAAACCGGACCTTCACCACATCCGTGGGCTGGGCGCACGATACCGCCATGGCCCCTGTGGTGCAGCCTGCCAAAATCCGGGTAGTGATGCTCGAGTCTGGAGAGAAGGAGAGAAGAGTGGGTCAATGTTCTGCCACCCAGCACTTCTCTGGGCTGGATGCTGTTCTCTGTGGAGCTGCCCTTGCCTGATGCCTGCCTCCTCTCCTAGGCTCAAGGTCCTGACAGCGGCTCAGTCTCCTCATGAGTGTCTATTACCCGCCTCCTACGCCCCAGCTCTTTCTCTGAGTCTGACCCACTAGCCTAGAGTCTGCCTCTGCCTATCCCCTCGGTGTCCACAGGATACCAGGCACTCACGGTCCGCTCCTTTGGGGGTGTAGAACTGCTTGACAGAGTCGTAGAGGCCGATGCGGATGGAGGCAAAGCTCATCTGGCGCTGCAGGCCGGCGACCAGCCCGTTGTAGGGGCTGCGGGGGCCCTCGGTGCGCACCATGGTCAGGATGGTGCCCAGCACGCCGCGGTACTGGGCTCTCTGGGCTGCCTGGGTCGCCTGGTTCTCCCCCTGGATCTGAGGAACATCCCAGCAGAGGTGTGAGGAGCTGGGAGGAGGGGAGAGGGGGCTGTGTGCAGAAGGAGCTGTCCAGGGCTGGTTCTCGAGCACGAGCAGGATTATAGCCATCACATCCCAGTAAAAACAACTGAGGTTTGTGCATCAGCGTATTGCTCATAAGCTGTTACACATGGTGTGGTGCTCAGCCCTCAGAGCAAATGGAGGGCAGATTGTTTTTCCCACAACAAGTGGTCAGTGGTTTGCCCAAGGTCACACAGTTACTTACTTTTACTTCACACTCCATGGTTTACAAAGTAGGGTGAGGCCATGAAGGGCCCAAGGAGCTAAGATTTTTTTTTTGTCTTGGATGATGGTGAGGCAGGGTTGTAAGCAGTGGAGTGAGTGGCCTGCTCAGGGTCCTGTGTGAGGAGAGCAGGCGGCACACACAAGAGGTGCTGGCGTGGAGAACTCAGTCCCTCCTTTGATCTGAACAATGACCCTTGCCAAAAAGCACCTACCTGCAGGCGGACCTTGGCCGTGTCCAGTGGAAAGGTGAGGAGATCAGCAAAACAGGCCGCTGTGCCTGCCCCCAGGAACTTCACAGCTGTGGTGGGAGGTACCTCTGAAGGCTTTAGTCCAACCATGGTCCCAGAAGGTTCTGCCTGGTCCCTCCAGGGCCCAGCAGAGGTCCAAGGAGAGAGGCTGCTTTGCAGTCCTGAGCTTTAGTGCAGGGAGGAGGCTGCAGGAGACAGGCCAGAGGAGGCAAATGGAACTTGGGCCATCCGGACTGTCCCCAGGCTCCTTTCAGCACCGGGAGAAGCTTTAGTAAGAGAAAAGCCTGGGCATTGCTATGCTTAGCTGTGTAGATTTGGCTTATAAGAACAGGTCACTTTCCCAGCCCTTATCTCTTGTGATCCTTACCCTCCCCCCTCCTCTCTCCACTGACCAGGTGGATCTTCATCCTTTAGAGGAGGAAACTGAAGCTCAGGCAGGGACCAGACCTCATTCTGACTCCACCCTACAACCCTGTTCTCTTTCTCCTGCATCAGGCTGCTCCCTGGGAAGGACCTGCTCCCTGAAGTGTATGGAGAGCCTACCAAGTCTCTCCACTTCAGGTCCTTCTTTCCCAGATCAGCAATATAAATGTGCCTCATGACTCACCTAAACTGTTAGTTATCTTGGATGAAAGCTTGGTTTTTTTTGCAAGGTTGCCTGAATATACTCTTACTCTACTTAAAACGAAATCCTTCCCAGCCTGTGATTCCTCCCTGTCACTAGAGATTGTTCATCTGTGACTGGAGGCGTTTCCTCCCAACACTGTGGGATTCCTGGGGCTGATGTTCTGCTTTGGAGGAGGGAGGGAGTGGTTCCACGCTCCTCTGCTGCTCTGCCCGCCCCCCAGCTCCTAGGGAGACGGGGCTACGGAGCGACCCTGCTAATGTTGGGGGCAGTGGCAGCTGCTCTGCCTGGCTCAGCACGTGCCCTTCCCCCTCACACCCCGGAGGGCATCCCTTCTCAGCTGAAGAGATCGGCTTCTCAGAGGAGGATCGGCGTTGGGTCAAGAGAATGTGTCCCCTCTCCCCGTGTGCACTTGTAGCTGCACCCGTCCTGCTGCTGCCTGAGCAGGGTAGGTTCACATCCCAAGGTCCTGGTGTAGCTGTGGTTACCTTGGGAAGTTGGCACGCCTGTCACGGGCAGCCCGGCATTCTTATAACCGGAACTTCTGGGCATCTGGCTTTTGGCGCTGATGCCATTTCTTAGCAGGTCACACCCCCTGGCACCCAACGCACACATACCCCTCATGTGCTGGGATGCTGGACTCTTCAGAACAAAGTCCAGAGTCCTTGCCATGGTTGGTGGACTCATAAGACCCACCTCATGCTAGGTTCTGTGCTTGGCATTCCTGGAAATCTGGGGATGAGCAAATAGTCTGTGCGACTTGCCCACAAGGAACTCTCGAGGAGTCTTGTGGGGGCATCAGACACATCCACATAAGATGGGTTGGACCAATGTCAGAGGGGAGGAAAGCCCCAAGAAGGGACTCAAAGGAGGGGGAGACCCCCTCTTTTGTTTGTGAGGTGGAATAAGAACCATTTCATGGTGGAGGGTGGGAGGAGGGTCACATAACTTAGGCTTTGAAAAGTGGGCAGGATTTCGGCAGCTGAAGGAGGAAGGGTGTTCCAGATGCAGGGAAGGGCATGAGCTTGTGTGAGAGTCCAGGGCATGGATTCAGGTAGGAGGAGAAAATGACCACCTGGCTCTGAGGCCCTCCCAGCAGAGTTTTTGCACACAATCCCACTGAATTCTCCCGACTTTCCTGAGAGGTAGCTGCTCCTTCCCCTACTTTTGGATGAGCAAACCAGGACTTGGGGACATTAGCTTGCTGAGTGTTACCAGCCACTAGCGTCCGCGCCTGGCTCACTCTGCTGTACTAGGCTCGACACAGCCTTGGAAAGAAGGCAGGGAAGCTTTAAATCCATTTTACAGATGAGAAAAAGAGGCTTAAGATGGAGAGAGACTGATCGAAAGGCACAGAACCTCAACTAAATTCTCCTGGCAGTGAGGCCCCTTCACCATTCGGCTCGGGACCCCAGTGGGTATGGTAGTATGCATTTCCAGACCTTGTCTTTTTTATTGAGGGCATTCAAAGCCCTTTGCAGTTAATGAATTATATGCCAGCCCATCTAGAGAATTAAGTGCTAAGCATACAGAACAACAGCGTGGTGAGGAAAGCTGGGTGGGCATCACTGCCCAGCTTGGCAGATGAAGAAAATGGCCAGAGAGGCTGAGACCTGTGTGTGCCACACAGTCAGGCCTTGGGCTCCCTCTGCAGTATTCCTCCCACAGCCTGTCTTCCTGCTTTTCTATGCTGCCTCCCTGAGGGCCCAAGGAGGATCTAGCTCCTAGGGGTGGTGGTGTGGAGGCGCTGGTGCCCATGGACCTGAGCCTGGTGGAGGGGACAGACTGCAGCATGCTAGGGGAACACAGTCCTCCACTTGCCTCCTTCCCATTTCCCTTTGCCTACAGAAGACCAGCAGCTGCCAGGAGGGCTCAGTTCCCAGCAAGGAGGCTCTCTCTGGGGCTGGAATGCATGTGCAGGTGTATGCGCAAGCAGCTGCCTCTCTTGTTCCAAGCTCTGGCATTTCCCTAGCCTTTCCCCTTCTCTGATGTGAGCTGGACTGCTCAGAGCCCCAGGGTCAGGAATCTGAGTGTCTGACTCTCAGAGCTAGGGAGGCCCTTGGGGGTCGTGTTCTCTAATGTCTCTTACTGGTTGTAGGAGTGTCCTTTCTTCAAAGCCTTTGGTAGCCACTCAGATTCTAATAGAAGGATCCTACAAGTTAGGTATTTTTACTCCACTTGCACAGTTACAAACTGAGGCCCAGACAGGTGAAATGACCTGTCAGAGTTCACCCAGTGAGCAGAAGTGGGATTCCCACCAGGGCTATGTGACTCCAAGGCATTCTCTGGTCTTAGCCCCCTGGGTGCAGGGTATTTGTGATGTACCTGGGCCCACAGGGAACACTTCATGAGTTTTGTCTCATGGGCTGGGTCTCCCTGGGGAAGCCTGTTTTCCCCCTGGCCTGGGGGTTGGGTGGGAGGACTGGGGGAGGCTGAACTATCAAGAAACTCCTTTGCCCCAGCCTCTGTTGATTAGCTCATTAACTGCAGTTGTTCCCCCCCTACATAGGGAGCCCCAAAGGCAGGGACAGGGTCTACTGATCATGCTTCTCTGTGTAGCCTGGTACAGGGATGGCCCAGGGCTAGAGGAGCCCAGGGAGGACCAGTTGACCAAGGAACCCCACTTGCTGAAGTGGAGAAATGGGAAATGAAATCAGAGAAGCCCTTCACAGTGTTCTTTGGTGGAGGGTCTGGAATGCCAGGGCTGTACTGAATCTAGCAGAGAATGGGGAGTGGTTGGTGGTTCTCAAGTCGAGGAATGACACCATCAGACCAGCGTTCAGAGTATGCTGGTGCAAATGTCAAGAGTGGACTGGAAGGTGAGAGGCCAGTGAGGAGGCTGTTGGAATGGTGCAGCCAGAGGTGTTGGAGCCTGAACTCTGGCAAGAGCAGCGGCCGTGGGTGAAGCTGGAACCTATTCCAGATGCAGTTCTGAGCCACTCATGGGAGGCAGAATGGATGGGCATGGACTCAAGTCAAAAGCCATACCTTGGGGGAGAGGGGGCTCTAGAACTTTCATTAGTCAAGTTGTGGTGGAGAGGGAGGCCACAATGGTCCACTCAGGTGGGGGCTGCCCTGAGGCCACTGCTTCCCGCCTTCCTTCCCGCTTGACTCCAGCCTCCTGAATTGATACTTGAGGAAATCTAGCAGCCAGCAGAACTTTGCCAGTGGCAAAGGGGAAGTTGAGAGCAGAACTCTTCTCTCTGTAGCTCCGTTGGGGCACTTGAGGGATGGGATGTTCCAGCTACATGGCCACAGTAGTAGTGCCCCATTACGTCTGCTCCGTGCTTCTTGCCTGAGGCACGGTGGTGAGGGCCCCTATAGGTATTGACGAGTTCAGTCCCTTTATAAGGCTATAACGGTAGTCGTCACAGGGATTCCCACTTCATAACCGAGGGACCTCAGGCTGTGAAGGCTGCTAGTCATAAGACGGAAGGGATGGGGCTGGGATTGGAGCCCAGCTCGGTCTGACACCGCGCCTGTGCCGCCGTCCAGAGCCTCACACCTCAGGGAGGGCTCAGGATCCCTGGAGCTGCTTGTTTACAGAGTGGATTCTCAGAGGCCGTCAGTGCCAGAGATCGATTCGGGTCTGGGCTGGGGCTGGGGAGTCTTCTCCACGGTAACTCGGCAGCAGGGATCGGAGGACCCCATTCTGAGATGCCCTGCCCGATCTCACCTTCCTGGCAAAGCCTCCACAGCGTATCCCCGCTGAGGAAGCAACCTGAGTAGAGTTCTGTGGGCTCGTAAACCTCCCTGTGTGTGAGGCCAGAGGTGCCTGCACCATCTCTAACTCAGGAAAGGGGTCCCCAGGACCCTCATGGGGGAAGGGCTTAATGCTCTGGAGGCATTCTGGAGGTTCTGTGCCAGACTAAGGAGAAAGCCACTTCTTATCTATGGAGATTTGCAAAATCACAGCAGAGGCAGCCAGCAGAGAAAGGGGACAGTGAGTTGTGGGTGACACGGGTGTTGGGGTCGAGCCTCAGCCCAGCCACGGTGCCCCCTCATCAGGGTTGCAGTTACCCCCTCTTGACTCGGTGGGGGAGGAACGCAATCTCCCAGCTCTGTAGTGATCCCAGGCTAGTGATCCCCGTCAGCTCCTGGCTGCTCTCTGTAAGCTGCCGTGAAGGGCAGAACATGGAGGGGGAGGGGGGTGGTGGAGAATGGGGTCTTACCTGTGAGTCCAGCCAGGGTAGGGGAAGCACAGGGCCGCCTTAAGGCTCCTTAGGGCTCCATCCCAGGAGGTGGCAGCAGGGATCTAGTTGCCTCCTCGCCATTCACTGTTGTCTCTGCTGCCCCTGGCTTGGCACCTATCTATATATGCTCCAGCTGACCTGAAACCTTACCCTACAGAAGCTTAGTTGACAGCCTGATCACCTGACGAGAGGCGGCTGGCTGGCGAGTGTCAGGGAGGTGAGGGGAAAGGTCAGAGTTCCAGATCTGGTTTAGTTCCTCTGACTTGGGTTCTTTAAAATAGCTCCTTCCAGCTGCTGAAAGAGCTACCTTAGGTAATAAGGGCACATGGGGGAAAGGGGTTGGGCCAGTCACCTTTGAGAATTCAAAGGTCAAGGCCACACACGATAGGCTGGGCAGGGCTCTCCTAACATTAACAATGACAGTAACAGTCAGTTCTTGGTGCCCACTGTGTGCCAGGCACTTTATATATAGTACTTCTGTTTTTCACAACCCTAGGAGGTAAGTACTATTAAGATTCTGTTGTTTACTTACTTATTTATATATATATTTTAAAGATTTTTTTTATTTATTTGAGAGAGAGAGAGTGCATGAGCAGGGGTTAGGGGCAGAGGCAGAGGGAGAAGCAGACTCCCCACTGAGCAGGGACTGAAATCATGACGTGAGCCAAACGCAGATGCTTAGCTGACTGAGCCACCCAGGTGCCCAGGATTCTGTTTTTTTTTTAAATAACAGCTTTACTGAGATATAATTCACATACCATACAATCCACCTATTTAATGGATATAATTCAATGGTTTTTAGTGTTCAGTTATGCAACCATCATTACAATTTTAGAATATTTTCACCACTCCCCACTTGGCCCCCCAAAATCCCTGTGTACATCAGTAGTCACTTTCCTTCTCCCCTTCCACTCAGCCCCAAGCAATCACTAATCTACTTTCTGTCTCTATAGACTTCTTTTTTTTAAAGATTTTATTTAATTATTTGAGAGAGAGTGAGAGAGAGCAAGAGTGGGGGAGGGGCAGAGGGAGAAGCAGACTCCCCCACTGAGCAAGGAGCCCGACGTGGGGCTCGAGCCCAGGGCTCCGGGATTATGACCTGAGGCGAAGGCAGATGCTTAACCAACTGAGCCACCCAGACACCCGTATCTCTATAGATTTCTGAACCTTTCATATAAATTAAATCATGTAGTATGTGACTGGCTTTTTTCAGTTAGCATGGTACTTTCAAGATGCATCCATGTTATAGCATGTATCAGTACCTCATTCCTTTTTTATTGCTGAGCATCCTAATGTTTGCAATGCTTCCTTTACAGAGGAGAAAACGATGTCGGGGAGGGACAAGGACCTACCCAGGTCATATTGCTAGTATATGGCAGGGCCCAACCTCCAGCCCTTAAATTGTAATGTCTTATTCTGGGGCCTGTCGGCTGTGACCATTACCGTCTCAGACAGGACACTTGGAGGCTTCAGCATGGGCACTGCTGAAGGGAGCCAAAGGCAGCTGGGAGAGGTGTGTGGGGCACAGCGGGGAGAGACCCTAGCAGCTGCTACTACTGTGGGCTCCGTCAGAAGGCGCTGAGGGGAAGGGTGGGCCACATCTGAACCTGGGACCCGGGTGACCTAGGAAAGAGGAGGGGAGGGGGACCGGAGAAGGGAGGGAGAGGGAGTGGGAAGGGAATTAACTGGGCAGGCAGAGGAGTAGGCAGAAGCCATTTCTGGACTTGGGCACAGAGCCATGGCCACAGGGCAAGTGGTCACAAGTCCAGACACTCAAGTGCAAAGCCAGGGCTGTCTGTCCTCTTCCTTGGATCAGGCCCTGCCCTAACATCAGTAGCACAGGCAGTTGTGTTGGTGTTTCTAAGGGAAGGGGCTGCTAGGACCGCTGAGGTTGGGCTCAGGAAGTAGGTTGTGGGCTCCGGCTGGAAATGCTGGCCGGAGGGTGGTGGGTGAATCGCAGTGGGTACAGGGGGAGGGATAAACAGCAGGAGCTCAAACAAGGAGGCCATGGGCCCTGGAGTACCCAGAGGGAGGACTCAGCTTACATTGGCCTGGGAGGCTTCTTGAGGGCAGGGCCAGATGTGTCTGCTTTGGCTCCCTGTCCCCAGAACCTACCAGGCACTAGAAATTCCAAGGTTGGCTGCAAGGGGCTGGGATCTGCCAGCGTCCGGGGATCAGAAACACCCATTTCAGGTCTCTGCGGAGGCGGTGCCTGAAAGGAGGTGAGGGAGATGGTGGCTGGTCGTCAAATGCGCACCTCCTGCCCTTAAGCCAGGCTGCATGGCTTGCGAGGCCTTTCACCTCTGAGCTGTCACCGGGAAAGAGATCCAACTTCTAGGGGGAAGATACTGGTAAGTAACACGCTCTTTTTCAGTGTAGGTGATGGTTTACAGACCCTTGGGGTGCCCTTGTGTTAGGTAGCACCTCGTGAGCCTGGGTAGGACCAGTCTGTGTCCTCCTGAGGCCTTATCCTAACTTGACCCAATCAGGTTATTTACAGAAGCTGGAGCAGGACTTGGAAGGAATATTCTTCACCTGAGGCTTAACCCCTCAGGCCTGGGCCCCTGCCTGCCCCTCTGTAGGTTCCATGTGGCCTTAAGGGAGGTGGGGCCCCCTGCCTTGAAAGCTCCGAGAGGAAGGCGCTGGGGAAGGGGCGAGCTGGCAGGCTGGCAGGCTGGCGGCTGGCAGGGAGGGGAGGTGAACAAGAAAGGGCAACGGCCTGGTCGGAGGGCACTGCACCGATGCGGGGGGCACTCTGTCCCTCCTGGGGGTTCGCGCATTAGCCTCTACCATCAGGCACGTCGTGCCTGTCTGAGTTGTTGGCGTGCTCGCCTATCTGCTGCCAGGAGAGTGGGGGAGGAGTGGGAGGAGCTGACATTTCCTCAGCTTCCAGTAAGTGCCAAGTGTGGGCAAAGCACTTTCACAAATGTCACCCTGGTTCTCCTCGCAACAAGCCCCTGCAGCGCTATCCCCTCCCTTTTACAGATGAGGCAATGGAAGCTCAGACGGAGGGACAGTCAGGCCGGAGGGGGCCTATCAGGGAAGTGGCAGCGTCAGACCTGTCTCTTCCCTGTCCCCAGCAGCACGTGGCCCTGAGTGCCCTCCTGGTTCTTTCTCTGGGCTCATCCTCCGACTTTTCTAGGAAGCCCGCCCTGGTTGCTCCAGCCCACATGATCTTTTTCCATGAACTTTCCGAATTCTGAGCACCCACTGGCTACTTCCTGTGTGCAGAAGCCTTGTGACCTCTCTGGAAATGTGTGTGGTGGTTCATTTCCTAGCGTCATAAACAGAGGCAAATAACAACCTTGGTGAGTTTCAGCTTAACTATGAAATGGGTATCATGACCTGTAAGTTACAGAGTTGTTATGAGGACTAAGCAAAATGACCTGTGCTTGGGGAGGAAAGTGGGGACTCCATGTTAGTTCTCCTCCAACCTTCTCTCCCAGCCACTCTGCACATCTTTGCTCTTTTCTTATCTTCCCCACAGGCCCTGTCTACAGTAGCTGCTCAGATGTTTGGAGTCTGATAGTCTTAAGCCAGAGCGATCTATCCTAGAGAGATCAGGGATTCTGAGCAGACCTGTTCCAGGAGACCTCTCCACTTTGCTGATGGATTTGAGGCATAAGCAAAGGAAAAACTGGGTGTTATCCCAATCTGGACCAGTCTGATCTCTCACCATGAAGTCTCATGGTGACCCTGGCCCCCAGTTCCAAGTGAGCTTAAGGGACTGTACGGTTTTCAAGCTTTCCTTTGGCTGTTTGTTAGAGCACAAATGGATTCCTAACACCCCAGGCCAGTGGCCAGCCCAGGAAACACCGTGTACAGAATACCAATACCAGTATGATTTTATTCAAACACAGGTAGGAACAATGACCTTCAGAGCTGGGTAAAAACAATAAGTTAAAAGCATGGTTAGAATCTCAGATAATCAGATAAAAAGTCTGAAGGAGGTGATTTTCCCCCTCCTTTTCTATTGATTAATTCAACACAGCATAAAAATAATTTATATCTATAAAATACTCTTATCTCTAAGCAAATCAATTGGAGGTGGCCCTAGGTTTCTTCAGCTATGCACAACACACACAATCTTCACCCCCTCCTCTACCTCACTCAAACTTTAAGGCAAAAATGGCCCGTGATATTCAGGCAGAAGGTGGGCTCATGTCAGCAGAAGGCTATCAAGGACACTGGAAGGAGTTTCTCAGCCGAGAGATGCCTGCTTGGGTCCCTTGGTCAAAAGATGGGTGGTTCCACTTGGGTACTGGAATCCATTTTGTTTAGAAGGAAGAAGTTGAAATCCTAGCAGGTGGAATTTGGACTGCTTTGGGACGTTCCTCCAGGCTGCGCTGGATGGGTCTCAAGGCACCCATGGACTAGGCTGGTGGTGGTTTCAGGGCTCTCACGGCCTTGAAGGGAGCAGACCTTGTGCCTCATGCAAGCTGGACAAGGCCAAGGGAGGGTGGGCAGGTGATCCTTCCCTTTGTCTTTCAGTCTGTATTAGTCTTTCTGGGAGTATTGGGAAGAAAATATCCGTGCAATCCTGCGAGTTTCTTCCTCAGGCAAGTTGGAAGGCAGCGAGTTAGGTCTGGGACGACAAGGCCTTCTGGACAAGGCTCTGCTGGAGGCCTCACTCTTGTCCTGAAGAGGAAGAAGTCAGCTAGGTTAGCACTGAGGATATGGCACCTCCAAGAAATGACTTTGGTTCCTCTCATATTTTGGTCCTCTGGCCAATATTGATATAGAGCTGACTGGTTTACAAAGCACTTTATGTACCTGATCTTGTTTAACCCTCATGTCAACCCCATAGGTGGGTACATTGTTCCTATGTCATGGAGAGGAAACTAGAGATCAGGTTTAAATAAACTCAAGGTCCCACAGCTTGGAGTGGCAGAGCCAAGATGTGAACCTTAGCTTAGACTCTGTCTATGCTTCTGGAAGAGGAGGAGTCCCCCTCCAGGACAGGTTTAAAGCCGCCTCATTCCTTCTCTTGCTGCATGAATATAGGTAAGCCATTTGTCCTCTGAGTTGTAACTGTTCCACATGCGACCCTGGGAATGTATCCAACTGCCAGGGAGAAGATGTTGGTGAATAATACACTCTCAGTATGGCCTCTGGGAGTTCCGAGAGCTGGCAGGTGACATGAACCACATCCCCACCGCCCTCCTACCAAATCTTTCCCTGCCTCAGGCTGACAGGGTATCACTAATTCCCCTTTAAGGTCCTAGTGTACATTTGGGTGATGAGATAGTGGTCTTCTGGACTCCTCTATGATTCACTCTTTTGCTCATTCAACTGCTCCCCACCCCACTTTATTTTTTGTACCAGGTTCCTGCCCTGAAGGAGCTCAAAGTTACACAGGCAGCCGGCTGACAGCAAGAGGCAGTGCTGAAAGGAGATGGGAGTCGCCACCACAGGTGAACTTGGCTGACCTCAGTAGCATGCAGCCTGCCCTATGGATGGGTATCTCTTCTCTGTCCCCAAATCCATGAGCTGAGATCTTCACAAGCTGTTGGCGGCATAGGCAGCTCACTGTACCACTCCCCAGGCACCGAGAAATCAGCTTGGTCGAGACCCCAGAGATTGAAACTATCTCCTTGCCCCCTTTTTTTTTTTTTTAAAGATTTTATTTATTTATTTGACAGAGAGAGACAGCGAGAGAGGGAACACAAGCAAGGGGAGTGGGAGAGGGTGAAGCAGGCTTCCCGCCGAGCAGGGAGCCCGATGCGGGGCTCGATCCCAGGACCCTGGGATCATGACCTGAGCCGAAGGCAGACGCTTAACGACTGAGCCACCCAGGCGCCCCGCCCCTTGCAGTTCTGCTAATGGGAAACTGAGGCCCAGCTAGAGTTGCTTCTGGGGTCAGTAGCATTTAGTAATCCTTTCTTTCCTTCACTTAACCTTTTTAATGCCTACTGTGAGGAGACAGAAATGAACAGAACCCAGTTCTTTTTTTTCTTTTTAATATTGTATTTATTTATTTGAGAGAGAGCATGAGCAGGGGGAGAGGCAGAGGAGAGGGAGAAGCAGACTTCCCACTGAGCAGGGAGCCCGACATGGGGGCTCGATCCTAGGACCCCGAGATCATGACCTGAGCCGAAGGCAGACGCTTAACTGACTAAGCCACCCAGGTGCCCTCAGAACCCAGTTCTTGACTTCCATAGCTCAGAGAGGACAGAGTGATCTACTAAAAAAATTAGAATAGCAGCCAGAATGTGATAAGGGGAGTGGAAGCCAGGCAATCTTTTTTTTTTTTTTTTTTAAAGTTTTATTTATTTATTCATGAGAGTCAGAGAGAGAGGCAGAGGCAGAGGGAGAAGCAGGCTCCCCGCCTAGCAGGGAGCCCGATGCAGGACTCGATCCCAGGACCCTGGGATCATGACCTGAGCTGAAGACAGACGCTTAACCATCTGAGCCACCCACGTGCCCCGGAAGCCAGGCAATCTTGAGGATTACCTGCCAATCTGGAGTTCTAAATGCTAAAGGAGTGCATAGAACCTGAGCAAACTCTCAGCACTGATAGCCCACAGTTAGGGTTGCCTGAGAACCAAGAGCAAAGTGGTGCTAGTAGAGATGAGAAGATACAGCTCCATGTCTTCTAGGCAGGCCTAGGCTAAAAGGAAAAAAAAGGAAACCTACCCTTTGCTCATGATTGGAGTACTTCCTTCCAAAATATGGGAGGCGCCTCATAGCATAATGCCTCAGGCCAGGGTAGGCCAGTTGCCCAGCCACTGCCTGTTGCCCTCCCCCTCTAGACTGGATGGGTGCTCCTGCAAGACATGGACTGAGGGGCGCCTGGGTGGCTCAGTCGTTAAGCGTCTGCCTTCAGCTCAGGTCATGGTCCCAGGGTCCTGGGATCGAGCTTGGCATCGGGCTCCCAGCTCAGCAGGAAGCCTGCTTCTCCCTCTCCCACTACCCCTGCTTGTGTTCCCTCTCTCGCTGTGTCTTTCTCTGTCAAATAAATAAATAAAATCTTAAAAAAAAAAAAAATAGACATGGACTGAGTCTGATGCTTGTGACTCCAACTGGGCCAGGTCCAAGACAGGAGCTTGGTAGCTGCTAGACCAGTGAAAGGGTGGGACCAAGCCATGGTGACCAGAGGCTTAAATTGGGTGGGGAGGAGACTGCGTCTTACAGAAAACATCTTATTCATTCATTCTAGAACCAGTGGTTGTTGGCCTACCATGTGCCAGGCCTTTGGTTAGGTCAAATCCTCTCAGGGGCTTGGCAAGCACATTAAGTCTCCATATACCCCTCTGTACTCCCAATATCCAAGACTGTTGTTTCGTGAGCTATTTAGGATTTATTTATTTATTTATTTTTAAGATTTTACTTATTTATTTGACAGAGAGAGACACAGTGAGAGGGAACACAAGCAGGGGGAGTGGGAGAGGGAGAAGCAGGCCTCCCACGGAGCAGGGAGCCCAATGTGGGGCTCAATCCCAGGACCCTGGGATCATGACCTGAGCCGAAGGCAGACGCTTAACGACTGAGCCACCCAGGCGCCCCACTATTTAGGATTTAGAGGTAGCACCGAATCCCCTTCCAGTCCCCTGGCTGCACTGCAGACAGATCTTCTGGGTCACCAGCTGTACCTTAACTTTCCATTTCTTTCTCTGCTACAGTGAAAGGGGACGACAGAGATGTTTGTTCTATAAGCTAAACGGGAAAACGGGCCTAAGAGCATAGTCCCCTATCTCAAATCCTAAACCAAGCTTCTGTGTCCTCATCTGCCAGAAGAGAAGCACTGTTTTTAAGAAGCTCTGGTGGGTCTTGTTTTCCATCACTGGAAGGCCCAAGTATCTCAGTTCATGAAATGACCATCAAAGACCTTTGTTGGTGACTCATCAAGCCTTTCAGGAGTGAGCCTAAGATCTACTCAACCCGATCAATTTTTTTTAAATAAAATTTTAAAAATATTTATTTTTTTGAGAGAGAGAGAGGGAGTGCATGCACACGCATGATGGGGGGAGGGGCAAAGGGAGAGGGAGAAGCAGGCTCCCCGCCGAGCAAGGAGCCCAACGTGGGGCTTGATCCTAGGACCCCGGAATCATGACCCCAGCCAAAGGCAGACGCTTAACTGACTGAGCCACCCAGGCGCCCCTCAATTCGATCAATTTTTAAGGACAATAAGTAGCCATGATTTCTTTCCCCACAGGGCTGCTCAGGCTAGAGGGGAGAAGACAGATGCCAACCTACCCAACAATCACAGAGATGAAGCTTAGAACTCGGGAGCATGGAGAAAGGAGCAATTCGTAACAGCCAGGATAGACAGGGGAGGCTTCACACAGAGGTGAGATCTGAGATGGCCAGAGTTTCAGCAGAACTGGTGGTGGGATGAGGTCATTTCACTGGAGGGAATAGCATGAGCACAGGCCTGCACCTGACTGGTTGGGCCAACATCTGCCCTGGAGCTGAATCAAGTGTGGCTGGTTCAGCCAACTTCCCAGCACCCATACCTGGACCCAGCAACCTAGGGGGCCTTATCTGTATGGCCCAGGCCCAGGAACAGGGCTTGGCTCTGTGTACTAGGCAGGGCAGGGGTGTGGAAGGACAGAGAACAGACACTCAGCAGCATTTGGCTTTTGTTGACCTCAGTAGGGTCTAAAAAACATCTTGACTAGGAGTAAAGGTTCTTCCTTCATCAGAGCTGTTACTCCAAAACACACAACTTTGGAGGGGCTGGGCAGAGGTGCAACTGCTCAGAGCAAGGACACCCCTACACGTACCGACTGCTCCCCTGAAATCCTTGCATGCCCCCGCCAGAGCCCTGGGTGCCCAGGTGCCCGGAAAAGAGCAGGGCCTCAGGTTCAGTACAGATGCCTGCCTTGCTCAACTTTCCCCCCCTTGGCTGGCTGCCTTCCCCTGGGGTGGGATTAGGACTTCCTTGGGGCTAGACAGTAGTAGCAGGTTCAGCAGCCACAGCTAGGAGCAGGGGGCAAATGGGGACAAGATATCCAGACCAGGGGCCTAGCCCTAAGGGGCAAATCCTAAATTTGAGCACCCAGCCCAGCTGCAGCATGGCTGGGCTCCATGAGCAGATGATGGGAGAGGAGGTGCTCTGTCACCCAGGAACTGCTTCCAGCTGGTGGGTCCTTCTTTGGCCAGGTCCTGTGATACAGTGTCTCTAAAATCTTCCTCAGGAAGGACCAGCCCTCTTCTTTGGGCTGAAATGTGGGTCTGGCCCAAGCCACTGTTTTCTGGGTTCTCTCCACTCTAGTCCCCAGATGGATCCCCTTGAACAGAAGGCCTGCTCCCAGGAAGGTGGTGGGTGCAGGTCTCCCCACTCACCCCTGCTTCAGGGTGTTCCTGGGACTTTCTCAGAGGGGAGGCAGTGGAGTGGAAGGAAAAATGATCTGTGGCCAAGCCTAATTGTCCACTTGCCAAGACACACTCTTCCTCTGGGTCTCAGTATCTTTCTTACCAAAGGGAGCTAAGAACTTCTGTTTGGCCTTCTTACCCAGGTCTACTGTGAAGGTGAAATGAAATTCAGATGTGACCAAGGGTCCGGCCAGGTACATCTAGCAAAACACAGAGGTAGAGCTGATGCCTGCTGCAGAGAGCAAAATGAGACCTTGCTGTTCTCAGATCTCACCCCAGGCAGAGTAGAAGTAAGGTACTGTACCTCCCCAAGGCATGCCCCCAGGCCTGGCCAAGCTCTCCCCACTCCCCTGCCCTCTGCCCAGTGAACCTCAGGGAAGAAGTTTTGTTTTTTTTCCAGAGCAGTTCCTTTAAGTAACATAAACACAGACTTAGTTGATGGAAACAAAACTTTTGCAAGAGCTGAAAACTGAAAGTAAACAGCTCCCTGATTCTGGCTGGCTAGGTGGGCCTGCCAACGGATTGCTGCCTCAGAGACAGCTCAGTACAGCTGCCTGCCTTCCTCACCTTTCACCTCCTTGGCTGGCTGCCTTCCCCTGGGGTGGCTCCCAGAGTCCTCTCCGAAGGCTGGAACAAGGACCTCCTTGGGCTAAAGAGAGTTAGCAGATTCAGCAGCCACAGCTAGGAGTGGGGGGAATGGGGGGACAAGACACAGACCAGGGGCCTAGCCCTGAGAGGCAAATCCTAAAATTTAATCACCCAGCTGAACTGCAGCACGGCTGGGCTCCATACTCTGAGCTCACCCTGTGTTCCTGCATTAGAGCTCTGGTCACATGGTTCTCACTACCCACATGCTCCCTGCATTCCTCACCACCCCCAATCCCTCCCTATCCTTCCTCTGAGGAGCCTTCCCTGACAACAGGCCCATTCTACAGGGACTAGAGCCACTCCCTCACCCTGGGCCTCAGTCTCCCCATCTACAGAATGAAGAAGTCTGACTACATCAAGACTCCTTGACCCTCTGAACTCACGCCCTGCCAGGGAGAGGGGTTGAAAGTCCGGACTCCTGGGGCGCCTGGGTGGCTCAGTTGGTTAAGCGACTGCCTTCGGCTCAGGTCATGATCCTGGAGTCCCGGGATCGAGTCCCGCATCGGGCTCCCTGCTTAGCAGGGAGTCTGCTTCTCCCTCTGACCCTCACCCTTCTCCGTCTCTCTCTGTCATTCTCTCTCTCTCAAAAATAAAATTAAAAAAAAAAAAAGTCCGGACTCCTGAGAGGGAAGGGTTAAATGCCACTCCTGGAAGAGGTCCTGGCTCCTCCCAGACTCTGGCCTCAGAGTAGCTCAGGCAACTTGAGCCCTGCGCCCGCCCAGGAGTCCTGTGGGCCCTTTCCCTTGAGGTGCCTGCCAAGTTGCATTCTGGGCCAGGCTCTTTCCCCTGACTTCTGTACACCCTTGGCCAGGGAGCTCATTTTCCAAAAACTCTGTGTGGCCTTTATCAAAAACCCTTGGACCTTTAGGACTCTTCTTGGCACTCTGCAGAGAGCTAGGGACTTGGTGGCTCAAAGAAATGAGGCAATATGTCAAGAGGGACATCTCCGCTATCAGACTTGGACCACAGGCTGAGGAGAGAGGATACTGGGCTCAGGAAGTTCCCTTGGGCCCCTGCTGACCTGATCTGATGATTCTGTGGAAGCTGGGTTTCTCTGCCAGGACTGTGCATCTCTTAGATGCCTCTAGGCTTGAGGAAGGGAAACCAAGAGACAAAAATTCTTTGGACTCCTGTGAGAAGAGAAGCAGACTTAAAGCCTTAAGACTCATAGACATGCCAGAGATTTCTGAGGCTAGGGATCTATTACCCTTAGGTGGGGGTGGTGTGTCGCCCTGGGCCTCTAACTCAGGGTCTAAACGAAGCACACAGTCAACTGCCACAGCCTTGAAAAGTGCTTCCATACTCCAGGGCTGCTCTGTGTGGCCTAACGTCCCAGCTCCCAGTTCCTGGTGCTAAGCTTTTGATCACGCCCCTATCCCTTAGCATTTCATCCTACCAGTTCCCCCCAAAATGGAGCAACAGAAGAGGGAAGACATCTCAACAGTAATGATGATAAAAATAACAATAGCTAACACTCATATAGTTCTCTTCCTCTCTCTTAAAAAGATTTATTTACTCACTCCTCAGGAATAGCAGCTCCTGGCCCCAGGCCTGTGGTTAGTCCAGGGACTTGTTCTTGCTGTGTGTAGGGCCTGACCTTGGCAGGAGGGCACAGAACAAGACAAGGCCCATCTCAAGGTAAAGAACTGCCATGTAGGCAGGCAGGGAGGCCAAAGCTCAGATGACAGGTTGCTTTTGCTCTTTGCTTCCGATTCCTATCTTACCCTGACTGTTCTGGTCCAGTTCAATCCCTCCCTACCTCTAACCTCCTTTCTAGCGTATACTGCTTGGACCTCCGCGTTGCCAAATTCTGCTGATTCCCTGGAGAGGTTTCTTTTCTCCAGATCCACAGCTTACAAAGCCTTTCCTTCATCTCTGAATTCTACTCAAGCCACTCTTGTGGCTCTGTCTTCTTTTCCCTAAATTCATTCTTTTTCTTTTGTTTTCCGTAAGTGTTACGATAGGCTAATATCACCTGAGAAAGCTAGTGAGGGGCGTGGAGGCCGGTACCCCTAGGAACTGCGAGCTCCCTGAAGGTAGTCTGTGGTACCTGACAGGTACTTGACAGAAGTTGGTGGACTGAGAACTAAAGCTCGCCCCCTGGGGAACTGTGAGCTCCTGAGGGAAGGGGCCTTCTTCTGTCTTCTCTGCACTTAGCTCAGGACTATGACTTTTTAAATTGCCAGAAGATGTATATTTCAAGTTTGAGGCCCAAATTACCTTCCTGTGCTCTGGCCTACATGTCCTCAGGCCCAGTTCTGGCTCTCCTAGTCATCAGTGAGAAGTTACTGGAGGGTTCTAAGCAGGAAGTGACATGATTTACTCATCATCTTATGAGGTTAACAGATGCTGTATGGGGAATGGGCTGCCAGGGGCAAGGGCAGAAGCAGAGAGGCAAGCGAGGAGATTTCTGCAATAATCTAGGCAAGAGGTGATGGTGGTTTAGACCACGGTGGTAATGGTTGGAGTGGTGATAGTTAGATTTGGATCTGTTTTAAAGACAGAGCTGCCAGAATTTCTTGGTGGATTGGAAACAGAGGTTTGGGGCAGGGGGTAGGTTCTAAGGGTTTTGGTCTAAACCACAGAATTAGAAGGATAGAGTGTTAACGGAGATGGGGAAGACTGAGGAACAGCTCTGAGGAATAAAATCTGGAGTGTTAACTTTAGGTATCTGTTAGATATCCAAGTGGAGCTGCTGGGTAGGCAGTTGGACATATGAGCCTAGAGTTTACAAAAGTCTGAGCTAAGATAACTGTTAGCAGTCATCAGCATGTAGAGAGGATTTAAAGCTCTGAGATCAGATCGGGTGATCTAGAAAACAAATGTAAATGGGGAAGTCTAAAGACTATGCTGGGTTACTCCTATGTTAACAAGTAGGGGAAATAAGGAAGAACCAGCAAAGGTGGCTGAGTAGGAGCAGTGATGAGGAGAACCAAGAGGAACTGATGCCTTAGAAACAAGTGAAGAGGGGCGCCTGGGTGGCTCAGTCGTTAAGCATCTGCCTTCGGCTTGGGTCATGATCCCAGGATCCTGGGATCGAGCCCTGCATCGGGCTCCCTGCTCGGTGGGAAGCCTGCTTCTCCTCCCTCTCCCACTCCCCCTGCTTGTGTTCCCTCTCTCGCTGTGTCTCTCTCTGTCAAATAAATAAATAAAAATCTTAAAAAAAAAAAAAAGAAACGTGAAGAAAGTGCTTAAAGGAGAGAGATCAACTATGTCACACACTGCTGAGAGATCAAAAAATTGGGCACTCAGATTTGATAGGTGGCTTAGGAATACGGGTTTTTAAATTAAAAAAAATTTTTTTTGTTGTTTTTTGGCAACGCTGAAGAGTCCCTCTCCCTTCCAGTGGTGCAAAAGTGTGGACATGAGTGAGACTAGTTAGAAGGAGTCATGAGGGAGATGATGAAGACTAGATAATAGGATGGTGAGAAGTGAGTGGATGCAAAAGATATTTAGTGGGCAGAATTAACAGACCTTGGTAACAGATGGGCTCTGGGGAATGGGGGGTAAAGGAGCAAGAGGGGGAAAGATGACACCTATGCTTCTGGCAGAAGTAACCACACGATGAGGGTTGAGTTTACAGAGATAAGGGCTGCAGGTGGCAGAGGGGCTGTGCAAAGGAAGGTGACAAGCTCAAGTTTTGGACACAGTGAACTGTTTGTAACACATCAAGGAAAAGATGGCCAGGATGCAGCTGGATCCACGTGTCTGCAACATGGGAGAGAAGTCTCGATTGAAGATAAGGATTTGACAGACATCAAACTGTAAATAATAACTGAAGTACTTGGAGTGGTTGAAATTTACCCAAAGAAATATCTACAAGAGCAGAGGACGGAAACCCAGGAAAACAACATGTAAAATACTGCTGTCTCATCTTCTACCTTTCCTCCCCTTTAGGGAAGTTGATAAAACTAGTTTGCCCAGGGCGCCTGGGTGGCTCAGTCGTTAAGCGTCTGCCTTCAGCTCAGGTCATGATCCCAGGGTCCTGGGATCGAGCCCCACATCGGGCTCCCTCCTCGGCGGGAAGCCTGCTTCTCCCTCTCCCACTCCTGCTGCTTGTGTTCCTGCTCTCGCTATCTCTGTCTCTGTCAAATAAATAAATAAAATCTTAAAAAACAACAACAACAAAAAAAACTAGTTTGCCCATAAGCAGCTAAGCAAACAATCAGATGTAACTTTCAATAAAACCAGGAAGCTGTCCCAGTGAAGAGGTACTTGATCATGGGAGGGAAGAGAAAGCAGAGGCGGAAGAACTTGACTGATTCCCAAGTACCATGAAACTGCCGCTGGCTGGCTGTGCAGCAGTCCGGCTACACCGGCCGCCCATCCTCCTCTCCTTCTGAAAGCGGTGGCAACCGAAGATGAGGCAGTCACGAGTAGAAGAGCGAAGGGCTGGCCTCTGTACCCTATCTGTGTGGCACCTGGTCTTCTACAACCTCCCTGTGCGGCCTGATAACCCCATCTGACAAATGAGGAAACAGACTCAGCAAGATCAGAAGGTTTGGCTAATGTCACACAGAGACCTGTATCCACTATACCGCTGGGGAAGGGGCGGAGAAAAACCCTGTTTCACAAAAGCTGGAAGGGAAGACTGTCTGAGAGGTTCCTGGGCTCTGGGGCATCATTTCAACGTGGAGTGAAGGATTAGGCCTTTCCTTAGATCTTGTGGTGAGGCCAGAACAGCTAAGCCAGCGCTTACAAAGTCTCTCCTTGCCTGGCCCTGAAGCAGGTTAGCTACAGCACAGCAGTCCTAGGACACTGGTTGAGAAGAGCCCAGCAGCCTCTCAAAATGCTCCCCTTCAACCTTCAGGGCCAAGGCTGGCCTTAGGAGGAAGTGGAACGCATGACATTCTCAAATGAGGGTACATGACAGGGCTCCTGCCCTCCTGTCCCTAACTCTCACTTTTGAGACATTACAGAAAATAGAAGACAAGAAGAGAAAATAGACGCCTGGGTGGCTCATTTGGTTAAGCATCTGCCTTCGGCTTGGGTCATGATCCCAGGGGCCTGGGATCGAGCCCCACATTGGGCTCCTTGCTCGGCAGGGAGCCTGCTTCTCCCTCTCCCACTCCCCCTGCTTGTGTTCCCTCTCTTGTGGTCTCTCTGTCAAATAAATAAATAAAATCTTTAAAAAAACCCCAAATAAATCTTTTTTTTTTTTTTAAAGATTTTGCCCATTTATTTGACGGAGAGAGAGACAGCGAGAGAGGGAACACAAGCAGGGGGAGTGGGAGAGGGAGAAGCAGGGAGAGTGGGAGAGGGAGAAGCAGGCTTCCTGCTGAGCAGGGAGCCTGATGTGGGGCTCGATCCCAGGACCCTGGGATCATGACCTGAGCCGAAGGCAGACGCTTAACGACTGAGCCACCCAGGTGCCCCTAAATAAATAAAATCTTAAAAAAAAAAGAGAGAAAATAGAAGCTTCTATCAAATGGGAAACACTACCACCAAATTTCTAATCCTACTTGCTTTAGCACCCATCTTCTTGATCTTCTCCATCTTCCTTCGTGCTTCACGGTGAGTTTTCTTTTTCCTCTCAAAAGGCCGCCTCCACATGTGCTCTGCATCCCATGCCCTCCCTGACTCAAGGACCATCCTTTCTCTTCTCTCTCCCTTTCCTGCATCTTCCCATTCTCCTTTTCTCTATGGGACCATTGCAGTCACATAAAGAAAGCTGTAGCCATTCCCATATTAAGCAAAAACAAAACCAAACCAAAAAACCTTCCCTTTATCTCACACACTGCTCCAGCCACTATCCGATTTCCCTGCTCCACAGTCACAGCCAGATTTATGGAAGGAGTTGGTATCTCCATTTTGGCATCATTCAATCACTCTTAGATTTTATTTATTTATTTATTTATTTATTTATTTTTAAAGATTTTATTTATTTATTTGACAGAGACAGACACAGCGAGAGAGGGAACACAAGCAGGGGGAGTGGGAGAGGGAGAAGCAGGCTTCCCGCCGAGCAGGGAGCCCGATGTGGGACTCGATCCCAGGACCCTGGGATCATGACCTGAGCCGAAGGCAGACGCTTAATGACTGAGCCACCCAGGCGCCCTCACTCTTAGATTTTAATTACATACAATTTTGTGATTTCATTGTGCTACATACCAAAGAAACTATGTGACATATGTAAATTATAAAGCATAATAAAAATGAACATCTATGAATCCACAACCCAATCCAACTGTGAAAATAAAGGAAACCTCATTTAAAATGGAGTCAGGAAGCCCTGAAGGGGGAGCTCTCACACACTACCACTGGTGGTAAGGAGCAGACCTAGCATTCTTCAGCAGGAAGCAACTTACTTTATTTCCATACCCCAGCAGGAAAAAGGAAGAATTCCTCCTTGCCCAGCAACAACCTAGCCAAGGAGAACTCAGCAGAAAAGTCCTTCCCAGCTTCCTCCCTTCCCCCTATAAAAGCAAGCCCCTCTCCTCTGTTCTGCAGACTTGCCTGTTTTGTCATAGTTTGCTCGTCCCAAAATTGCCATTCCTCTGCTGTTCCAGAATAAACTCATTTAGCTGGTAAAATGACCCGTTCTTTTGTTTTTTTAAGATCAACACAATCAAACCTAAGTAGAACTACAACACTGCTAATATTGTTGAATAGACCTATGTGCTCTTCCTCCCCTCTCCTACCCCTGCCTCCACAACTATGAACATTGTAGTCAAACTGTTGGAAAAGAGAGAAAATCTTAAAAGTAGACAGAAAATAAAGGTCACATTACATTTGGGGCAACAGTAAGAATGATGGCTGTTTCTCATCAGAAACAATGTAAGTCAGAGTGTGGAATGATAGCTCTAAAATGCTAAAACAAACAAAATTCAAGTTGGAATTCTATATCCAGTGGGAAAAAATATCCTTGAAAAATGAAGGCAAAATAAAGATATTTTCAGACAACTGAAGCTGTTGCCAGGAGGTCTGCAATACATGAAATTCTAAAGGAAGTTCTTCGTGCTGAAGGGAAATGATCCTGGTCGGAAATCAGGATGAGAAGAAGGAATGAAGAACATCAGCAACAGTAAGTATGTGGCTAAATACAAACGTCTGGTTTTTGTCTTAAATTCTTCAAAGTGAGGCCACATTTAAGACCTTCCGAGACCATAAACTGAGAAGATTATGGTGCTCCTGCCCAAGTATAATTCACAATTAGATCTAAAATAAACCATAAGTATAATGAAGTTAATCAAAGTTCTGACTTACCCCTGGTAACTATTTCAATGCTTTAAAAATAAATGTCATTCTTAATTTTTTTTTTCTCAACTTTTGGTGCCTCTTCTTGCTAGTGTCTTACACACACTTGATTTGATTCCTAGGTTATCCAGCACTGGGTAGCAGCCAGCCAGAGCACAAGCCTCAGAAAATACGCTGCTCTGAATGCATCCAGTAGTGAGAGGGTCACTGCTAGTGAGGACGACCAACCTCCTGAGGTTTCCTGGGTCCTGGGACTTTCACTGCTGAAATGGGACAGTTTTGGGTGAACTGTGATGATTAGTTACCCTAAGTAGGACCCAGAATGAGGTCCTGAGGAGAGAGGTGGCCCTGAGAACAGCAGACAAATAATGGAGTTTTGCTGTGACTAAGAAAAGAAAAATAGCTGAAAAGTGTATGAGACTTACCTTCTCAAAACTAGACTTGCCCTTTAATTGAAGTGAAAATTCTTATTTCTCCCTCTCCCACACCTGTGTCTTATGTTTAACAGATCAAAGACAGTAAAGTCCCCTGGGAGCTGGTACCTCCTGAAGGCAGAAACTCAAAAGCAGGAACAGCAGTTCTGCATGATAGGTGAGATGATAGCTCAGAGTGGCCCACAGATTCCCTTCCTGCGGGGCGTGACTCACTGCCATCTCACCCACTTTGCTGGGAGGGGAAGAGGGAAGGGGGCTAATGGTGTCTAGTTTTTTCCTCTAGAGTAATTCTTGCCTCATTCTATTAGGTAAGAATTATTTTAGCCTGATGTTACTTAAAAGGAAACAGAAACTCGGAAAGGTCAAGTCACTGTTCAAGATCCCTTCATTACTTAGTAGCAGATTCAGTATTTCACCTCGTGGGTGTCTCGCTCAAAAGCTTGTGCCTGGGCGGTGCCTGGGTGGCTCAGTCTTTGGGCGTCTGCCTTCGGCTCAGGTCATGATCCCAGGGTCCTGGGATCGAGCCCCGCATCGGGCTCCCTGCTCAGCGGGAAGCCTGCTTCTCCCTCTCCCACTCCCCCTGCTTGTGTTCCTGCTCTCGCTATCTCTCTCTCTCTGTCAAATAAATAAATAAAATCTTTAAGAAAAAAAAAAAAAAAGCTTGTGCCTGGTACCTGGATATAGGCCGGAGACTCTAGCATAAATGCTGATGGGGATATATGGGCCATGCAAGAGGAAGGAGATGAGCTGGAGAGCACAAACCAGAGTAGGAATAAAGGCCACAAAAATGCAGAGCTCCTGGGTGGGGGATGGCATCTTTCCTCCTCCAGGAAAGGATTTACAAATCTGATAAAAAATGAGATGTGTGAGAACTTAGATTGATCCATCTGCCAAATAAATGCGATGTCCTGAAAATGGTGCTAGGAAAGTTGAGGGAGAGAGGGGGAAGGAAAGCTAGTAAAAGGATCGGATATGTGATGGCTTCTCTTTAGGACTATACCCCCAGGCTCTCAAGATGCTTCTGGACTGACCCCATTGGTCATCAAAGTAGGCTCTGGAAAAGCATAAAAAATGTTTTAAGTGTTAATTGCAAAATGAAACCCATAGAAAGGCAAAGTGGTTAGAAAAATAGTCCAGGGTTATGATTTTAAAGTGGTGTAATGGAAAGCATAGATTTGAAGTCCTATGTTTTAAGTCACTGTTTGGGAGATGCTGGGCAAGTGACTTAACCGTTCTGTGTCTCGGTTTCTATATAAAATAGAAATAATATCTGGTGGTCTGTATGGAAAACTCTGAGAGATGCCTGGGTGGTTCAGTTGGTTAAGCGTCTGCCTTCAGCTCTGGTCATGATTCCTGGGCTCAACGGGGAGCCTGCTTCTCCCTCTGCCCCTCCCACGGCTTGTGCTCTCTCTGATCTCCCTCTCAAATAAAAATAAATAAATAAATAAATCTTAAAAAAAAAAAACAACTCTGAGCTTCAGTTTTCCTTTCTATGAAATGGGGATAATGATATCCCATGGGAGAATTCTCCGGTTGGGAGAATTAAATGAGTTTATACATGAAAGTACTTAATGTCTGGTGCATATAAGCATTAAATATGAGTTAGCTATTACAATTAATAAACAAATATATTTTGTTCATAGCATGTATTATTCTCTGAAATTATTTTGTTTTTTTAAAAGTTCCATGAGGCAGGGGCTCTGTGCCTAGTTCACCCCTAGGATCTAGAATAAGTGCGTGGCACATGGGCACTATTACAGTTCTTTCCTCCACATTACTGCAATTACTCTTTCAAGATCACCTATGACCATCATGCTGCAAAATCTGACAGCCCATTCTCTATTTAGCACCCTGGGTGAATTCTTTAAAATTTAAAACAGATCTCATTCCCCTGCTTAACACACTTCAAAGGATATCCTTGCATTTAGAATGAAATCTACACTCTTTTTCATGGTTCCGTGTCCTGTGTGTTCTGGGCTCTCCAGCCTCTCTATGTTCCGGTGCCACTGGCTCTGTGTCAGTTCCTAGATCATGCCAAGCTCTTTCAGCCTCAGGGCCTTTGCATTTGCTGTTCTCTCTGCCTGGAATACTCATCTCCCAAGTTCTTACATGGCTGGCGCCTTCACAGTATAGTAGTTAGAACACAGACTGAAAACAGATTGCTTAGATTCCTATTTTGGCTCTATCACTTAACACCTGCTTGAGGCAAGATACTTCACCTCTTTGTGCCTCAGTTTCTTCCTCTTAAAATAGGGATAAAATATGTACCTCATTAGGTTGCTGAATGTAAAGCGTTAATACAAGGTGCTTTGAACAGTGCCCTGCAAGCACCACCATGACCACCATCTTTCAGCTTAAACACTGCCTCCTCAGAGAGACCCTGTTCTTTATCAGAACACCTACTACTCGGGCACCTGGGTGGCTCAGATGGTTAAGCGTCTGTCTTCGGCTCAGGTCATGATCCCAGGGTCCTGGGATCAAGCCCTGCATCGGGCTCCCCCTGCTCAGTGGGAGACCTGCTTCTCCCTCTCCCACTCCCCCTGCTTGTGTTCCCTCTCTCTGTCAAATAACTAAATAAAATCTTAAAAAACAAAACAAAACACCTACTACTCATCACCGTCTGTAAATATTTTTTTTTGTTTACTCTTTGTGCTCCACGAAGACAGGGAATTTGTCTTATTTACTACCGTATGCTCAGAACCTAGCACAATGCCTGACACAGGGTAGGTACTCTAGAAATATACGCTGAATGATTACAAAAGTAGTTATTATTTCTTGCCACCTGCAAGAAAGGTCTGGTGCTGTGCCAAGGCAGAAAAGAGGAGAGCTGGGATCTGTAACCAGCTAGGTCAGCTGAAGGATGAACAGTTACAAGGTGTTCTGTAAACAACAAACGGGTATAGCCCTGATACTGTTCTCTTCCTCCAGACCTTACTCATCTCTCACCGTGTGCGGAGGCTGCGTCTCCTGTTTGAAGCTTCCTCTGCTCATGCCCACCTTGGCTTAGTGGAGCTCCCACAGCACTCAGTATTCCTTTCTTGGCTGAGTCCTGTTTTTAATGTTTCTGCCACATAGCTGTATCTTGGCTGATGATGCCCTGCTCTTAACACATTTACTCTTCCTCATTTTGTGCCTAGTTCACCCCTAGGTGAACTCCTTGTATGCTGCTGGGCCTCCAGAATGTGCTCAGCACAAGCTTGGAGAGTGACTAGTGCTGCTGCCTTGTCAGGAAGCTAGCCCAGGGCAGCTCTGCATTCTGCACATGCTTCCATGGAAGAGATGAGGACTCTAGGGGAGGGAGGTCAGCCGGCTGTTCTTACCTGGTCTGTTGTGGCTGGTGGTGGCAAAGCTGCAGAGAATGACAGCATCCGCAGGGAGGCCTCCAACTGCTGGGGAGGCAAAAAGAAGTTGGGCACCACAATGGGCTCCGGCCTAGATGGTAGTTAAGGGACACAGTTACCTAGAAATCTCCCCCCTTGCCAGACTGGCTTCTCCCCTGGGCTTAGTCACCCCCACTCATTTCCCCCAACTTCTTCTTGCCCATGACACCTCTGCTCCACTGGTGCCTTCTGCCTGGAAGACCCTGCCCACCCCTAACAAATCACAGTCTATACTTTCTGCAAGGGTTAGTTAAAATCCTCTTCTTGGAAGCCTCTCCTAATGTCAGCCCACGGAGATCCCTCCTTCCCCGCAGTCTGCTACACAGGCTAATGCTTGTTTTACTCTGCTATGACTCTCGATTTGTCTCAGCATTCCTTCCAGAAGCTTCTCAAAGGTACGGGCGGTGTAGTTTCCTTCAGTTACCTCACTACTTCCCTAGAACCCTGTATGAGGCTGGTAGGCAGCAACATTTCAGTGACACTTGCTGAGGGCCTGCTGACCCAAAACTGACCTGTGAGAAGTCAGTCAGACAGGGTCGGGGTGGGAAGGTGGCTCCAAGGGCAGTGTCCTCCCAGCTGTTCTCTGCCAACATCCAGGAATGAGGACTCTACATAAGGGGCTGTCTGTGGGCACAGCTCGTCCACACAGTCTGCATCTGAGCCCTACAAGCAAGTACCACATCTTGTACTTCTCTGTATCCTCTGATGTACCCAGTACTGTGCCGAGAACACAGTGTTCCAAAAACATTTGTTCACTCAAAGCACTGTTTTCGTTTGGGAGGGGACTATTTTGATGTTCTAATTTTTTGTTTCTGTTCAATAAGCTAAATACGGTTCTGGTTCAAATTGGTTTATCAGGGTTCTTCTAGGCTAGACTTTGAACTCCCAAGAGGGTAGAGATGATCGCTCTCTTTTTCATAGTCATATTCCTGTCACCTGGGATACAGTAGGCGTTCAGTAAGTATCCACTGAATGAATGAAAGGCATCATTTCCTGCCTTGGCTCAAGTCCCTGATTCTTCTCTAGAGAGGTGGGGGTGGAGTTGGAGATCCGGAAGGGGAAGAACCCTTTTACCCAAGCCTCCGTCAGAGGCCCAAGTGAAGCAGGCCCTAGCTGCTGTGGCCGCTCTGACCACCGGGGACTGTGCCCGTTAGCTGATGCTGTGGGGAAGGAAGAGCTTTGCTAAGGTGTCACCGGTACGTCCGGAGCACCAAAGCTCCCCCTCTCAGCCTACTGCCTCCTGCCTTTCTGGGGGTCCGGCTCCTACAGTCACCTCTGTCATTTTTTAGACAGTGACTTCAGGAAAATTCATTTTTTGCACCTATTTCTTCCCCTGTAGAGTGGATATAGTAATAGTACCTTTTGAGGATTACATGACTTTATATACACAAGTACTTAGAATAGTGCCTGACACATCAAGTGCTCATTAAATGTCAGCGACTCTTATTTCCCTGGTTAATGGGAAAAAGTTGCCTATTCTTGCTGTCCTTACCACTCCGGTTCCCTCCCCCACTGAAGTCTGCCTTCCGTTCCCACCTCTGCACCATCCTCCTTAACGCTAAAGCCACCATCAGTCCACATCCTACTGGACCTGTCTTAAGTGTCAGAGCACTGACCACTACTCCCAGACATTCTGCTCCTGCCCTGCCTCCGTCCTGCTTTTCCACCTCTGACCAGCTCTCCTCGCCTCCTCTGTGGGCATCTTGGTTCTGCGCTTTACGTACTGGTGATCCTCAGGGCTCCATTTTGGGTGTGTGCTTCTCCCTTTCCATGCTCTCCCTGCTGCCCTTATCTGTTTCCAGAGGCACCTACCTTTATAGCTGGCCTCCTCTTGGATGTCTCCCAGGCAAACATATCCAAAACGGAAATGTGTACCTTCCCCCAAAACTCTCTCTCTTTATGTGCTGTTTCCTATCTAGTCAATCACCTTGCTTACCTAGCACTTGTGACAACTCTCTCTGTCATCCTTTCTATTTTCTTCTTTCTCTTCCCTGCCCCTATCTAATTCTCTCAAATCTGTGCCCCTCCTCTTCATCATAAAGCAGTCTATGCTTTAGGTCACATTTCTTCATCTTTTATTATTATTGCAAGTTTCTCACCTTGTCTCCTTGCTTCTGGCCTTCCCTTCATCTAATCCATAATCCACCCTCTACAAGGCATTGCGTGACTTTTCTAATATGTAAACCTGACCAATCACACTCTTGCTTACCAGTTAACATTTCCTGAACACTATGGTACCAGGCACTTTGCTAGGTAGTTTAAACTGTTAACTGACTTTTCACAATAACCCCATAAGAGAAGTACTATTATTACTTCTGTTTTAAAGATAAGGACACTGAAGTTTAATTTGCTTACAGGATAGAGTCCAAGCACCTTAGCCAGGCATAAAAGGCTCTTTCAGAGGCAGCCCTGCCTCACCTCTCACCATCCCACATACGCCTGGGCTCTAACCAGAGTGAACTGCTGCCCACAGGCCAGGCTCTCTCACCCGGCTATGCCTCTGCACACACAGTCCGCTGTGACTAGAACTTTCTCTCATCTCTGCCTACAGAATGCCTCTTCATCTTTGAGGTCCAGCTCTACTGTCTCTCTTGCTGGGATGCCTCCAAACAGTATTAGGGCAGCTTCTTCCTCTTGTTCCTTAGCATTCTGTGCATGTTTCATCACAGCACTTAGAACAAGAAATTGTATCATTGCCTGTCCCTGCCTCTTAATGGGAACTTCTGAGGTAAGGTCTAATTCAAATCTGTCTTCAGTAGCAGCACACAGCCTGGCAATACCCATTTTTTGGAAGAATGAATATTTGGGAGGTCCGAATTAGAGTAGTACCCTGGGGACCTGGGCACAGACCGCTCCAGCAGACCGTACATTCTGAGCATAACTAAACCGACTGTAAAGGCAGCAACGTCAGAAGCCAGGATGAGTGAGGCCAGGAACTCCACTGAAGGCGACCTGCTTTCAGTGCTCACCCTCCAGCCATTTCATGGTTTCCGTCTTTCCTGAGTCCCCACCGCCTACCCTTTAGTTTCTCTCTGCTCTGCAACATGAATCACATTTGTGTAGTGGGTACTCATTTAATTTCCTCAAGAATCAATTTGATTTGATTTTCTCAAGAATCCTGTGAAATTATGATAGTTCAATTCAATCTATATTTACCGATCCCCCCTCTGTGTTATGTCTGGTGCCGGGGACACAGAAAAAGACAAGGTCCCTGACCTACGTGGGGAGTGTACAGTCTGGTGGGTAAGGGATTACTGTCTCCGTCTTACAGGTGAAGAAACTGAGGCTCAGAAAAGTTAAACTGTAAGTCTGACGTCACACAAGTAATAAGAAGCTGGGTCTAGAAGGGTCAAAAACAGGCCCCCTGGCTTCTGGTAGAGAAAGATCTCTTCAGTGGAACAGCCTCCTTCCTCAGCAGCTGCGCAGTAACCCCTGCTGGCTGCTGCGCTGCCGAAGGTCCGGAGTGGTTTCTTTTTCCCATAACACGTCCATCCGTGTTTCAAAGCAGGAACAGGGGGAATGTTAGGTGTCCCTTCCTCCCATTAACACTGCCATTCTGGAGGGGGAGTTGGGCAAGTCCATTTCAATTGCGCCCACTTCCTCTCTCCTTTTCCCTATCACTTGCCTTTTTTCTAAAAAAAAAAATTTAGGCAAGTTACCGTAACTTTGAGCCTCAGTTTCACTACATGCAAAATAGAAATGATGATACCGACCTTCTAGACTTAATGACGACTGAATGAAAAAGGTATGTGAAGTGCCTGGCACATAGTAAATGCTCAGTCAGTGCTGGTACTCTCCTTTCCCCTCTCTCTGCACCCTTCACTTCGATTTCACCTGAGATTAATGGTCTCATTCCTTACATCCAGAACACTGCCTTCAAGTGTAAAATCCCCAATAGATTGATCCAGTAAATCAGGCTGGGCTAGGCTAATGAATGTGCTACTAACCCTTAAACCCAATTCAAAGCATTATGCTTCCGAGGGCGGTGCTAACAGTAGCATCATAGCACCGTATTCGCCCCGGCATCTTCTGAAGGAAGGGGCTTCCTGTACCTCCCAGGGCATTACATGAGGGAGGCCACTGCTCACACTCACACACACACACACATACACACTAGGCTAGCCTAAGTGCCAGCATCCAAAATGCCTACAAATGGCTCAAGGGGGGACTACTTGTTGGAAATCCCAAAGGATACAGGAGGCTCTGCCTTGTGGACACCTCTGATCCAGATGTTGCCTGCTTCTGCCTGATGTCAGGGCAGCTGATGGGTAGCGCCCGATGGCTTTCCTTCCTGCTCTGGGAGGCTAGGTAGAGAGGGAATTTCTCGAAGCTATCAGCAGAATCACTTAGTTCACTGGAGGCAGCCTCATGCTCAGTCTGGGCCTCTGGCTTGGGCTCCTGGTCCTGATCTGCTCTTGGTGAGCTCAATCCAACAGAAGTGCTGCTCTGTTGGGCTCCTGAGAGTGTCACTTGTGAGACAAGTTGACGGTCTGCTGAAGCAGGCTCTCCATCCCTGGCATGAGAGGCTTCAGCCTCACAAGCAGTAAGACTTTGGCTAGGAGAACCCTGCCTAAGCAGGTGGGGGTGGACCGCCCTTCCTGGGCTGGACAGAGGGCTACTTTTGCCTTTGAGCTCTTCTCTGGGGAAACGCTTTGAAGAAGGACAAGAAGGGCCTTCCCTATGCACCTCATCAGGCTGAGGGCTGATGATCTCACTTGCGTCTGACATGAAACTGGACCAAGGGCTAGTTTTGTCTGTCACGGTGGTGATGTCATTGAGTGTCCTGGGCTCAATGATGTCTTCTTCATAGTCCTCATCACTGTAGGCTGGGCCTGCCTCAGTTTCCTCACTGCTCTGCATCCTTGTAATGGGTACTGTGTGCCCCAGGGACTCACAGAGCATTCCTCTTCCGCTTGAAGTCTCTTCAAGAGTAGGGGGAGTTAGGTGGTTTCTGCCCTCATCTGGAGCTCTTGCCAACGGCAGGTCTGGAGTTGTGCTTCGTTCCTGCATGGCCACTGTGTCCTGAGCATCTGGTAGGGTGGGAACCTCTCCGCTTCTACTCCTGGCTCGGTGAGAACTCAAAGATGCTTGAGAATTCTTGGTGATGGTCTGCAGATCTGAACAGCAACAGATATGTCTCACTACAAGATAGGGCCACAGACCACTCAATTTTCCCATGCTAGGCTCTAGCTTCAGATGTATTCTTGCAATCAGACTTTGAACAAATCTTAAAGATGGTTAATCCACTCGAATCAGTGAAACTATATGCAAGGCAGTATATAATTTCTAGCACTTTATTCTAACATCAGAGGACCAAAATCTAATCTGTTTATAGTTGTGGTTACATCGCTTTCAGAGACTATCTGCTCATGCTCAGGAATTCTTGGGAGCTAGGAGTCCTGGCGGGCATGTTCATGCTTCCATTTACTTCAGTAATTACCTATATTAAAAATCAAAATGAGAATCTACTTATTTACCTATTTGATGACAGTTATTAGAACTATATATTTTACTTGGAAAATAAAAGCAAGTCATCTATCACCCAAATGGTAAGGCAGGGGAGGTTTACAGAGAAAATGGAGGCAGCATGGTGTGTGGAAAGAGCAGAGGCTTTGGGGGCTGGTCAGTCTTGGGTTCAAATCTCTACTGTCACTTATCAACTTTGTGGTCATGAGCAAACTATCCTCTCTGAACCTGTTTATCTTTAAAATGTGATTAACAGGGGGGTGGGGGATGGGGTAACAGGGTGATGGGCATTAAGGAGGGCATGTGTGGTGACGAGCACTGGGTGTTATATGCAACTAATGAATCTTTGAACACTACATCAAAAACTAATGATATACTATATGCTGGCTAATTGAACATAATAAAAATAAATAAATAAATAAAAATTTTAAAAAGTGATTAACACCACCCTTCGCACAGGGTTATGGTAAAGAATACATGTGATAAATGGGCATATGTGGTGTGGCACATGTATAAACAATAAATGGAAGCTACCAGTCATTTCAAATTATTTTGCAATTAAATGGGGGGCATAAAAAAATAGGCCTAGTAAACGGTTTGTCTGCATGGTTATTTAAGAAGAGAAAGTTAGGAATTGGGAGGCAAATTTGACTCCTGGAGTGTGGGGTCACATCTCCCTCACGGCACCTAATGGCATCTGCAGCCTATAGGAGATGTGGGCTGAATTTAATACATTAATAATTTTCATATCTCAAAGGGGAGTAGATGTATGAGAACGGAACATCCCTACCTGCAAACAGGAAGAGGAACCAGGAAGCAGGTTAGTTAATCCTGATCCCTTGGCCTGAAATATCCTTTCTGTCTTGGAGCAGTCTTTCTGCTTTTTACAAACCAGCCCGTCCTTCAAGGCCCTGCTCTACTGCACCTCCTCCAGGAAGCCTTCCCGGGTGCGCCAGCTGGATGGGATGGCTAAACAGTGTTGTTCTATAAGGAAGCACTTAAGATGCTACTGTGTATGTTTCCCCCATCAGACTGTGGGCTTCTCAAAGGCAGAAACCATGTGTTTGATTCATGTTGCATTTTTAGAGGCCAGCAAAGGACCTGGCACATAGATGTGGCATAAATGAGATCCCTACTCAGTAACTCACTCTCAAGCTTCATTTGTATCTACTTGTCTAATGACTTCTTCAAAAGTGTACTGAGAAGTGATGGAGGCTGGGGGAGTTTATTTATTTGAACTGTTTTCTTCGATCCAATCATCTCTCTCATTCTCTCTCCTCTTTTAATATACCCATTTAGAGGGTTCCCGATTTGCTTTCACCTCTACCCCAAACAAGCCTCCCTCTGTTTTGCTCTTAATGCTTTCTTTCTGGGGGGGCAGTTTCTTCAGTTGACTATAGAATGTACGCTTGAGGAAAGACAATTCCTGTCTTGTCCACCACTTTATCCTCCTAGAACTAGTAACACATAGTGCCTGGCATAGTTTGTGCTCAGTAAATAGATGACTGACTATTTCCAAGCAAGTAGAAGCCAAATACAGCATGTACCTCTGGAGCCCTGGCTACCAACAGGTCAGCTCTCTGGGAAAGAGGATAAGAAGGAAGTTTGTACCTAATATCAATCATGGTGGCTTCTTTCCCCTTTGAACAGAGAAAACTGAACTTATTCATCCCTGTGTACAATATACATCTTTTGCTTGAACAAAAATGACACCAAAGTGATGGCTAAAGGTACTGCTCTAATTGTTTCCTCACTATTCCCCTACCGTGCCTGCTATGTAAGTTCCCAGGTCTTAACCCTGCATTCTGATTCAAAAGAATGGAGCAAGACCCAGGTGATTTTTTAGGTGATTTTTATATGTTCAGGCCAAGTTTGAGAAATACTTATCCTACAGCAGTCTCTGTCTGGGCTGCACAGTGGAATTACCTGGGCAGTTCTGAAAAACACTGATGCCTGGGTCCCACCTTCAGAGATCCTGTTGCAACTAACCTACGGTGCAGCCTGGGCATCTGAATTTGAAAAGTTCCCTTAAGAACTCCAATATGCAGCCAAAGTGAGGTCCACTGCTTTAAGGGGTTTTTCAAAGGGTCGACTATGGACCACCAACATCTAGAGTCATCTGAGGTACCTGCTAAAAATGCAGACTTCTGCCTTCTGAGAATTACAATTTTAAATATGTCTAGTTGATTTTTTCCTGAAAACAGAGTGGCACAAGCTCAAGAACTGCTACTGAAGAACTTACCTAATCCACTCCTGTCTTTTTTTTTTTTTGGCTGGGGAAACCTCAAGAAGGGAAAGGGGTGAGGGTAAGTGGTGTCATATAGTAAGCCTGTGCCAGAAAGCCACCAAAGACCTGACTTGGGTCTCCTGCCTCTCAGTCTGACGGTCTCTCCATTTCACATGTCCCTGTGCCGTGCTATTACACCTCTCCTTCCAGAAGGAAGACAGTAAATAAGTAAGACAGTGAAAGCTGTTGGTCTCTATTTGTCATAGGGGCTTTTATGAGGGCTGATATTCAAATGCTTTTTGAATAGGCACCCAGTGAGCATAACTCCTCAACAAGAGGGGCCCTGAGCCATACCCGTGATTAAGGAGCTGACTTGCAACACCAGGTTATTGGATTTCTCCAGGATGCACTGGCTCTCTGGGTCTAGGCTGCTGTCTCTGGGCCCACGATGGTCCCTGTGGCTCTCCGGACACTGCAAGATGGTATGAGTCTGAGCACTGAGGGGAAGTAAAGGCTTGGTGAGCTTCTGACTGAAGTACTGCTGGATCTGATCTAGCTCATTCAGATTCCTCCTGTAAAAAAAGAAAGGGAGAAGAGGACAAAAGCGTCATTTCCTGGGATTGCAAGCATCTTTTACATTTCCCTGGCATTCTACTGCTTGAGCTAGGACCTTAGTACTTCTCACTTGGTCTGTTAACACTAGGACCCTACCCTCCTGCTCTAATCCACCAATTCATCCTTCATTTGACTACAATCCTGCTGCTGGGGACAACCTGCCCCTCCTTCTGTCTGGCTAATGAGATTCCTCTTCTGATGTCCAGCAAAAACCCCACCTCCTGTAGGGAAGGAACCATTCTTGACTACCATCCTCTTACTCTGACAGAGGAAGGCCTTACTCTGGACTAACACTGACCTTTGCTACCTCATAACCATTCCTGATCCTTCAAGTAAGTGACCTCTCCTAGCAAGTCTTCCCTGCACCTCTAAATTGGTTTAAGAAGTCCCCCTTTGTGCTCCACAGTTCTGTACTCTCCAATCACATCGATTTCCCCTGATGTACTGTGAGCTGCGTGCTGACTCCTTTCTATCTACTGTACCCAGCACAGTGCTTTCTCCATGATCATAGATGGGCCCTGTCCCAACTAGGTTCATTTTGGCCTCATACCTCTGAATGCTGGAACCCGAGTTCAAGCTACTCCCCTTGCTGTGTCCCTATGCTCTTTAACTTTTAAAGTGCTCATATTTCTCCTTTCCAAAGTCCATCAACCCAAATCCTTGGGCCACCTCTCCCTTAAACTCCTTCACTCTTGGCATCTCCATCAACCTTTTGTCTTAGATTTCCCCTTAGTTTTCTCATTACGTGTCAGTTTCCCAAACTAGGCCATGAGCACTTGGTGACAGAAGACAGTATTTCAAACTTCTCTATTTCTTTGGTTCACTCACTGTGCCTGGTACACTGGTACAACACAGACGCTAAGTACCTGTGAGGTAAACTGAAAGTCTCTCTGTCCTTTGTTAGGAACAGTGTGCATGCTCTACAGTCAAATACAAATTAAATGAGGGAGCACAATGCTGATCCTTAATCTGTCACTAGAGGCCACGACTCTCAAGTCACGGTGGATTTAGGTGTCTACATCTGGGTGTACACCACACGCCACCTGTAGCAGGAACATGCGAAACAACCGTGAACTTGGTGGAACTTTAGAAAACGTGCATACCCAACTGGCCCTGTCAGAGGTTCTGGGTATAGAACCTATTAAGATTAAGCTGCAATTTTCTCATCTGTGAAAAGGTTTATTAATATTTGCTCTGCAGGCCTCATACGAGTGCTGTGATTCAAATGAAGCAATGTTTTAGGGCTCTGTGAACCCAAGGAAGTCATGTAAAATTGGTATCTTGTTTCATCTCCATTTGGTAGAGAATTCGTCTACTAGCAGTTTTCAAAACCTGGTTCTAGGTCTAGCACATCAGCATCATCTGAGAACTTACTAGAAATGCTAATTCTCAGGCACTATCCTAGACCTTCTGAATCAGGAACTGTATGGGTGGGTCCAGCAGCCGCTGTTTTAACAAGCTCTTCATGTGATTCTGATACACACTAAATTTTTTGAGAACCACTGCTCTAGGGCAGTGGTTTATAGCCTGGCAATTTGGCCCCAAGAAGTCTTTTGGCAATGTGTGGAGACATTTTTGGTTGTCATAATCAGGGGACGGGTGCTACTGGTATCTGGTGGATATAGGCCAAGGATGCTGCTAAATATCCTACAATGCATAAGACAGGCCCCTACAGCAAAGTATCCGGTCCAAATGTCAATGGCGTGGACTTGGAGAGAAACTGCTCTAGGGGGCAGGACACTTTCTTTTTTTCTCTTCTCAGCGAATTCTAAAATATGTTATGTGAATGACCCAATAAAATGCAGCCACACTATTAATGGTTTTACTTAAATAGCCTCCAGTCTCTAGCTGAGAATCTAAAATGAGAATCTGAATCTACCACCTCCTTGTAATTATAAAAGTCTGAACAGTTTCCCATAGTCTATAGCATGACTGTTCAATTCTTTTTTTTAAAAGATTTTTTATTTATTTGACAGAGAGAGACACAGCGAGAGAGGGAACGTAAGCAGGGGGACTGGGAGAGGGAGAAGCAGGCTTTCCGCTGAGCAGGGAGCCCGACTCGGGGCTCGATCCCAGGACCCTGGGATCATGACCTGAGCCGAAGGCAGGCGCTTAACGACTGAGCCACCCAGGAGCCCCTGTTCAATTCTTTTTAACCCATGTTCCACCATTCAAAAACATTTTGCCAATTCTTTTCTGAGTTTGCTTTACAAAACCAAGAAATAGGTTCGTTTTTCCAAATATAAAATCTGTCAAATATTTTTTCCTCAAGTTTTACACACTCTCTTCCTCCCCTCCCCATCACTTTCCACTTGAGAAGCATTTGTTCTAAAAGTCCAAACTCTTAGCTGACATTTAGGGCCCTTCAAGATGGCCCTATAGAAACTTGCCCTGCTTTTTACATCTTTTTTTTTTTTTTTTTTTTTTTTAAGATTGATTTATTTGAGAGAGAGAGAAAGCATGTAAGTAAGGGGAAGGGCACTGGAAGAGACTCTCAAGCAGCCTCCCCACCATGCGCGGAGCCCTAAGTGGGGCTCGATCCCACAACCCAAGAGGTCTTGACCTGAGCTGAAACCAAGAGTCAGATGCTCAACTGACTAGGCCCTCTGCTCTTTACATCTTATGCTCAGCTGTATCCTGTTACTGCTGGTATTCCTCCAAACGTGACTTGCTGTTTCATGCCTCTGGGTCTTACCATGTTTTCTGCATAGAATGTCCACATTTGTTGACCTGCTCCTTCAAAGACCAGTTCAAGTGTGACTTCTTTAAATCTTCCCATGACCAACTTAGAATGTTACTCATTCCTCCATCTACCCTTTGCTAGAAAACCTGCAGCTCTTATCACATGTCATTATAATGATCCGGCAACAGGCTATCTCCTCCTCTGGGAATGGCAGAGCCAGGATCAGGAGCCAAGGCTACTGGACTCTGAAGCCGAGACCTTTTCACAGCACCACACTTCTTACTAGATAACCCAGGGGCTGACTCAGATGATCCAGAATGGCTCTTTCAATTCTCACAGGGCTCCTCTGGCTCAGATGCTGACAAAATTAAGAAAGAGACAAGCATTAACAGGACATGCTGGTCTGGAAGAATTCAGTGGTTGTGAGAAGAAAGACAGTGGGCAGGATGAGGCTCTGTAAATTTAAAGTAGGTATGAAGCTGTATAGATGTGAGGGTGGTTATTATGTTTGGTGAATAACCTCAAGTTCCTGTGTTAATAGGTACGAGTAATAGAGCCCATGAAGGAATGGAAGGCCTCAAGCTTGAGAAAGATTGATCTATGAGGAACCCCGAGAGGGTCCAGGGTCCAATTCAACACTAACCTAGACAAAAACCCCTCCTAAGCCTCCCAGGGCAGCGGCAGTGGACAGAAAAGCAGTCCTGCCGGCTGCCACTGCCCATTACCTTGTGCTTCACTATGGTTTCCTGTGTCTTTTCCCAGCACAGGGCCTTACCTGAGAGAAGTCAGAATGGAAGTACGGGAGGACAAAGGCAATGTGGTCAGTTTGTCATCACGTGGCAAAACTGCCTCTCCCTGCTGCAGGGATTCATGAAACCGGCGGATATTCTGCACATGCTCTTCATGGCGTGATGCCTGACTTCTTGTGGTACCACTTCTGTCAGGAATAAATGGGGCCAAAGTAAATTCCTAACCAATAAGAAAACTCTTCTAATGTGACAATCAACAAATAACCTTCCTAAGATGATATTGCAAATCCATCCCCATTACCACAGTTCTGGCTTCGTTAATTCTTGCTTGGATTACAACTCTCTTCCAGATAATCTTGCCTTCAGTCTTACTCCTTTATTTTTCTCTCTCTCTTTTTAAATTCTAATTCTAGTGTAGTTAACATACAGTGTTATATTAGTTTCAGGTGTATAATAGAGTGATTTAACAGTTCCATACATTACTCAGTGCTCATCAAGGTAAGTGTATTCTTAGTCCCCTTCACCATTTCACCCATCCCCCCACCAATCTCTCCTCTGGTAACAATCTGTTCTCTAGAGTTGAGAGTCGGCTTCTTGGTTTATCTATTTTCCCCTGTTTTGTTTCTTAAAGTCCACATAGGAGTGAAATATGCTATTCATCTTTGACTTATTTTTTTAGCATTATACACTCTAGATCCATCCATGTTGTTCCAACTGGCAAGATTTCATTCTTTTTAATGGTTGAATAATATTCCATTGTGTATGTGTGTATATATGTATGTATACACACACACACACACACACACACACACACACATCTTTATCCATTCATCTATGAATGGACACTTGGGCTGCTTCCATAGTTTGCCTATTGTGAATAATGCTGCAATAAACATGAGGCATTTGCCTTTTGAATTTGTGTTTTTGTATCCTTTGGGTAAATATCCAGTAGTGTGATCCCTCAATCATAGGGTAGTTCTATTTTTGTTTTTAAAGATTTTATTACTTATTTGACAGAGAGAGACACAGCGAGAGGGGGAACACAAGCAGGGGGAGTGGGAGAGGGAGAAGCGATGAGGGGCTCGATCCCAGGACCCTGGTATCATGACCTGAGCTGAAGGCAGACTCTTAACCAACTGAGTCACCCAGGTGCCCCTATTTTTAACTTTTGAGGAGCTTCCATACTGTCTTCCACAGTGACTGCACCAGTTTGCATTCCCACCAACAGTGCATGAAGGTTCTTTTTCTCCACATCCTCGCCAATATCGGTTTCTTGTGCTCTTGATTTAGCCATTCTGATATGTGTGAGGTAACGTCTCATTATGGTTTTGATTTGCATTTCCCTGATGAGTGATGTTGAGCATCTTTTCATGTCTCTGTTGGCCATGTGTAGGTCTTCTGTGGAGAAATGTCTGTTCATGTCTTCTGCCCATTTTTTAATTGGAGTTATTTGTTTTTTGGGTGTTGAGTTGTGTAAGTTTTTTTTTTTTTAATTTAAGATTTTATTTATTTGACAGAGAGACACAGCGAGAGAGGGAACACAAGCAGGGGGAGTGGGAGAGGGAGAAGCAGGCTCCTTGTGGAGCAGGGAGCCCGATGCGGGGCTCGATCCCAGGACCCCGGGATCATGACCTGAGCCAAAGGCAGCCGCTTAACGACTGAGCCACCCAGGCGCAACGAGTTGTGTAAGTTCTTTATATAGTCTAGATATTAACCCTTTATTGGATATGTCATTTGCAAATGTCTTCTCCCATTCAGTAGGCTGTCTTTTAGTTTTGTTGGTTGTTTCCTTTGCTGTGCAGAAGCTTTTTATTTGGATGTAGTACCAACAGTTTATTTTTGCTTTTGTTTCCCTTGCTTAGGTGGACATATCTAAGAAGATGTTGCTATAGTCGACATCAGAGAAGTTACTGCTTGTGTTCTCTTCAAGGATTTTTCTGGTTTCAGGTCTCACATTTAGGTCCTTAATCCATTTTAAGCTTATTTTTGTGTATAGTGTAAGAAAGTGGTCCAGTTTCATTCTTTTGCATGTTACTGTCCAGATTTCCCCAACACTATTTGTTGAAAAGACTTTTTCCCATTGCATATTCTTGCCTCTTTTGTTGAAGATTAACTGACCATATAAACATGGGTTTATGTCTGGGTTTTCTATTCTGTTCCACTGACCTATGTGCCTATTTTTGTGCCAATACCATACTGTATTGACCACTACAGCATTGTAATATAACTTGAGGGTCCAGAGAATTGTGATGCCTCCAGCTTTGCTTTTCTTTTTCAAGATTGCTTTGACTATTCAGGTCCTCTTCTGGGTCCATACAAATTTTAGGATTGTTTGTTCTAGTTCTGTGAAAAATGCTCTTGATGTTTTGATAGAGATTTCTTTATAGAGATTACTTTAAATGTGTAGATTGCCTTGGGTAGTATAAACATTTTAACAATATCTGTTTTTCTAATCTATGAGCATGCAATGCCTTTCCATTTTTCTTTTCATTTTTTAAAGTAGGATCCACACCCAGCGTGGAGCCCAATGTGAAGCTTGAACTCACAACGCTGAGATCAAGTCGTGAGCTGAGATTAAGAATTGGACGCTTAACCAACTGAGCCACACAGGAGACCCTATCTTTCCATTTCTTTTTTTTTTTTTTTTTTAAGATTTTATTTATTTATTTGATAGAGAGAGAGCAAGCAAGAGCAGGAACACAAGCAGGGGGAGTGGGAGAGGGAGAAGCAGGCTTCCCGCCGAGCAGGGAGCCGAATGTGGGGCTCGATCCCAGGACCCTGGGATCATGACCTGAGCCGAAGGCAGACGCTTAACAACTGAACCACCCAGGCGCCCCCCTATCTTTCCATTTCTTTGTGTCATCTTCTATTTCTTTCATCAATATTTTAGAGTTTTCAGAGTATAGGTCCTTTGACCTCTTTGGTTAGATTTATTCCCAAGTACTTTACTATTTTTGGTGCAATTGTAAATGGGATTGTGACTGTAAATGGGATTGTCTTTTTGTTTTGTTTTCTTAATTTCTTTCTGCTGCTTTATTATTAGTGTATAAAAATGCAACAAATTTCTTTTTTTTTAAAGGAAATAGGATGGGGAGACAAAAAAGGCAAGTTAAACTTGAGTTTGTTTTTTTTTTTTTGTTTTTTTTTTTTAAAGATTTTATTTATTTATTTGACAGAGACAGAGATAGCTAGAGCAGGAACACAAGCAGGGGGAGTGGGAGAGGGAGAAGCAGGCTTCCTGCCAAGCAGGGAGCCCGATGTGGGACTCGATCCCAGGACACTGGGATCATGACCTGAGCCGAAGGCAGACGCTTAACGACTGAGCCACCCAGGCACCCGAGTTTGTTTTTTTTTTTAAGATTTTATTTATTTATTTGACAGAGAGAGACACAGTGAGAGAGGGAATACAAGCAGGGGGAGTGGGAGAGGGAGAAGCAGGCTTCCCGCTGAGCAGGGAGCCCGATGCGGGGTTCGATCCCAGGACCCTGGGATCATGACCTGAGCCGAAGGCAGACGCTTAATGACTGAGCCACCCAGGCGCCCCATGCAACAAATTTCTTTATATTGATTTTGTATCCTACGATCTTACTAAATTCATTTATTAGTTCTAGTAGTTCTTTGGTGGCGTCTCTAGGGTTTTCTATATATAGTGTCGTGTCATCTGCAAATAGTGGAAGTTTTACTTCTTCCTTACCAATTTGGATGCCTTTTATTTCTTTCTGTTATTCGTTTATTTCTGACTGCTGTGGCTAGGATTTCCAGTTCTTTGTTGAATAAAAGTGGTGAAAGTGGACATCCTTGTCTTGTTCCTGACCTCAAGGGAAAAGTTCTCAGTTTCCCCCCCTTTCAGTATGGTGTTAGCTGTGGGTTTTTCATAGGAGGCCTTTATTATGTTGAATTATGTTCCCTGTAAACCTACTGTGTTGAGGTTTTTTTTTTTAATATCATGAATGGATGTTATATTTTGTCAAATGCTATTTCTGCATCTTTTGAAATGATATGATTTTTATCCTTTCTCTTATTGATGCTGGTATATTACACTGATTGATTTACAAATATTGAACCAGGCTTGCATTCTGAGATAAATCCCACTTGATTGTGGTGAATGATTTTTTAATGCACTGTTGGATTCAGTTTGCTAATATTTTGTTACGGATTTTTCTATCTATGTTCATCAGAGATATTGGTCGGTAGTTCTCATTTTTTGTAGTGTCTTTATCTGGTTTTGGTATCAGGGTAATACTGGCCTCATAAAATGAATACGGAAGTTTTCCTTCCTCTTCTATTTTTTGGAATAGTTTGAGAAGAATAGGTACTAACTCTTCTTTATTTTTTAAAACAAGATTTATTTATTTATTTATTTATTTATTTATTTATTTATTTATTTATTTATGTCTGGTCCTGGACTTTTGTTTGTTGGGAGTTTTTTGATTAGATTCAATTTCATTGCTGATAATCGGTCTGTTCAAATTTTCTATTTCTTCCTGCTTCAGTTTGGTAGATTGTATGTTTCTAGGAATTTATCCATTTCTTCTAGGTTGTCCAATTTGTTGGCATATAATTTTTCTTAGTATTTTCTTACAATTGTTTGTATTTCTGTGGTGTCAGTTATTATTTCTCCTCTTTCATTTGTGATATTGTTTGAGTCCTTTCTCTGTCTCTCTCTTTTTTTGGGGGGGGGATGAATTTGGCTAGAGGTTTATCAATTTTGTTGATTTTTTTTCAACGAAGCAGCTCCTGGTTTCATTAATCTGTTCTACTTTTTTTTTTTAGCTTCTATTATCAGTTATTTCTGCTCTAATCTTTATTATTTCCTTCTGCTGGTTTTGGGTTTTGTTTGTTCTTTTGTGAGCTCCTTTAGGTGTAAGGTTAGGTTGTTTATTTGAGATTTCTCTTGCTTTGTGAGGTAGGTCTGTATTGCTATAAACTTCCCTCCTAGAACAGCTTTTGCTGCATCCCAAAGATTTTGGACTGTTGTGTTTTCATTTTCATTTCTCTCCGTGTACTTTTTGATTTCTTTGATTTCTTGGTTGACCCATTCATTGTTTAGTAGCATGTTATTTAACCTCCATGAATTTGTGGTATTTCCAGGTTTTTGCTTGTGGTTGACTTCAAGTTTCATAGTGTTGTGGTCAGAAAAGATATATAGGACTTCAATCTTTTTAAATTTGTTGAGACTTATTTTGTGGCCTACTATGTAATCTATTCTGGAGAATGTTCTGTGTGCACTTGAAATGAATGTGTATTCTGCTGTTTTAGGTTGGAATGTTCTAAATATATCTGTTAAATCCATCTGGTCCAATGTGTCATTCAAAGCCACTGTTTTCTTGTTGATTTTCCATTTGTTTCCATTGATTTAACTGTTACCCATTCTCTTTTAATAAATTCTCCACATTATAGCCTGAGTGATTTTTTTTAAAAACATAGGTCTGAAATAACAATAATAAGAACAACACTATTTATGGAGTCCTTATTTAATGTGCCAAGCACTGTTCTAAGCATTTGTGTACTAACCTATTCCCTATTCAATCACCATTGTTCCTTTCTAGCTTTGGTTTCTGTTTTTTTTTGGGGGGGGCGGCGCGAGGTGTCCGTGACCAAATTTATCCCTGAGGCCCAGCATGGGGGATCAGGGCCCATGGATCACAGTGTTTCTGTGGCAGCCTTTCAGGCCAGTGCCGGCCACGGGGTGAGCAGGCACTGAATTTGACACAGCTGCAGTGTTGTTGTTTTTTTTTAAACCTATAAAACAAGTTTCAAATTTCTTACCAAGGTATTCACGAACTGGACTCCAGCAATAATTGTCTTCTCTTTAAATAATAGCTTCATTGAGATATAATTCACATACCATACAATTCACCCAGTGAAAGTGTACAACTCAATGGTTTTTAGTATATTCAGAGTTGTGTAACCATCACCACAATTTTAGGATATTTTCATCACCCCAAAAAGAAACCCTATACCCATCAGCAATCACTCCATATTTCCTCCACTCCCCAAACCCTCAAACCCAAACCTCCCAGCTCTAGGCAACTGCTAATCTACTTTCTGATTCTGTAGATTTGCGTAATCTGAGTAATTCATATAAATGAAATAATAACCATATATAGTCTCTTGTGACTGGCTTCTTCCATTTAGCATGTTTTTAAGCTTCACCCATGCTGTAGCATATATCAGTAATTCATTCCTTCTCATGGCTGAATAATTTTCTATTATGTAGAGATATATATAGATATATATAGAGAGAGACATTTTGTTTACTCATCAGATGATGGACATTTTGGTTGTTTCCATTTTTAAGTTATAAGGAATAATGCTACCACAAACACTTATGTACAGGTTTTTGTGTGGACATATGATTTTACTGTTCTTGGGTATATACCTAGAAGTGGAATTATTGGATCATATGATTAGTCTATGTTTAACCTTTTAAAAGGAAGTGCCAGACTGTTTTCCAAAGCAGCTGTACCATTTTAAAAAAATCCCACCAACCATGTATGAGGGTTCCAGTTTCTCCACATCCTCCCAACACTTGTCCTTTTGATTGTAGTGGGTGTGAAGCGGTATCTCATTATGGATTTCATTTACATTTTCCTGATAGTTAATGATGTTAAGTATCTTTTCATGTGCTTACTGACCATTTGTATATCTTCTTTGGACATTTGTCTATTCAGATCATTTGTCCGTTTTTTTTTGTAAACTATTTCTTTCTCTTTTTTTTTTAGATTTTATTTGAGAGAGACAGAGAGTGAGCGAGCACAAGCACAGGGTGGGGAGAGGGAGAGAAGCAGACTCCCTGCTGAGCAGGGAGCCCGACATGGGGCTTGATCCCAGGACCTGGGATCATGACCTGAGCCAAAGGCAGATGCTTAACTGACTGAGCCACCCAGGTGCCCCTTTTGGTCCATTTTTAATTGGGTTATTTGCTTTTTATTATTGAGTTATAGGAATTCTTTATATATTCTGGATATAAGTCTCATCAGATATCTACGGTTTGCAAATATTTTCTCCCATTTTGTGGGTTGCCTTTTTATTTTCTTAATTGTGGCATTAAAGTTTTTAATTTTGATGAATCCAATTTACTTTTTCTTTTGTTGCTTCTGCTTTTTGTGTCTTATATAAGGAATCATTTGCCTAAAGGTCATGAAGATTTACTCCCGTTTTCTTCTGAGAGTTCTTATAGTTTTAGCTCTTACATTTAGATATATGATCCTTTTGGAGTTAATTTTTGTATACAATGTGAAGAAGGGGTCCAACTTCAATCTTTTGCATGTGGGTATGCAGTTGCTCCAGCACCATTTGCTGAAGACTATTCTTTCCTCATTAAAGCATCTTGGCACCTTAGACATCTTGGCATCCTTGGCACATGGGTTTACTTCTGGACTGGCAATTTATTCCACTGATCTAGATTTCTATCCTTATACCAGTAGCACACTGTACTGTTTACTGGAGCTTTGTGTTAAGTTTTGAAATTAGGAATTTCTTCTTCTTTTTCAAGACCATTTTGCCTATTCTGTGTCCCTTGAATTCCCATATGAATTTTAGGACTAGCTGGCCCATTTCCATGAAAAATCCAGCAGGGACTATGATAGGGAGTGTGTTGAATCTGTAGATTGATTTGGGGAATACTGCCATTTTAACAATATTAAGTCTTCCAATCTGTGAACGTGGGATGTCCTTCCATTTATTTAGATCTTCTTTAATTTCTTTCAACAACGTTTTGTAGTTTTCAGAGAATAAGTTTTGGACTTTTTTTTGTTAAATTTATTTTTTAAGTATTTTATTCTTTTTTTTTTTTAAAGATTTTATTTATTTTTTGACAGAGAGAGACAGAGTAAGAGAGGGAACACAAGCAGGAGGAGTGGGAGAGGGAGAAGCAGGCTTCCCGCTGAGCAGGGAGCCCGATGCAGGGCTGGATCCCAGGACCCTGGGATCATGACCTGAGCCGAAGGCAGATGCTTAATGACTGAGCCAGCCAGGCGCCCCTTATTTATTTTTTTAAAGATTTTTATTTATTTTTTTGACAGATAGAGACACAGTGAGAGAGAGGGAACACAGGCAGGGGGAGTGGGAGAAGGAGAAGCAGCCTTCCCTGCTGAGCAGGGAGCCTGATGCAGGGCTTGATCCCAGGACCCTGAGATCATGACCTGAGCCAAAGGCAGACGCTTAACGACTGAGCCACCCAGGCGCCCCTATGTATTATATTTTAAAATGCTCTCAGTTTAGGGGTGCCTGGGTGGCTCAGTTGGTTAAGTGTCCAACTCTTGATTTTGGCTCAGGTCATGGTCTTGGGGTCATGAGATACTGACCCTGTGTGGGGCTCCACACTCAGTGGGGAGTCTGCTTGAGGATTCTCTCCCTCTGCCTCTCTCCCCACTCGTGTGTGCTCTCTCCCTCTCTCTCTGAAATAAATAAATCTTTAAAAATAGTTCTCAGTTTAATTTTCTAATGTGGTAAAAATAGATAGATATAACTTACCTAACCTCTTTGAGGTCACCAATAATTTTTAAGAGTACAAAAAGGTTCTGCAGTAGAAATGTTTGAGAACTGCTTTACTAAGGTATAACCACTATATAATAAATTTCACATATTTAAAGTCTATAATATGAGGTATTTTTAAAAAAGATTTTATTTATTTGAGAGAGAGAGAGAGTGAGCACGAGCAGTGGGCAGGAGCAGAGGGAGAGGGAGAAGCAGGCTCACTGCTGAGCAGGGAGCCCGACGTGGGGCTTGATCCCAGGACCCCAAGATCATGACCTGAGCCGAAGGCAGACGCTGAACCAACTAAGCCACCCAGGCATCCCATATGAGGTATGTTTTTATGTTATAATTTTTTGTTGTGACTGAAAAATTATTGACCAAATAACAGCCCTTTATTGGAGAAGTATCAAAACTGACTATTTGGTCCAATTTTGGCATAATTTTGTGCCACAATATTATGAGTTTTGACATATGTGTACATCTTAAAGAAACCATTAAAACATTAAGATTATGAACATATTCATCACCCTTAAAAGTTTCCTCCTGTCCTTCATAGTTCCTCCCTTTTTCTTGCTCTATTCATTTTCCCTTGACCCTAGACAACTACTGATTTGCTTTCTGTCACTATAGATTAGTATGAGTTTTCTAGAATTTTATATAAATGGAATCAGATACAATGTACCCTCTTTTGTCTAGCTTCTCTCTCAACCTAATTATTTTGAGATTAATTTTGTATATCAATACTGCCTTTTGCAAAGTTTTTGAGTAGCATTTCATTGTAGGAATATACCACAATTTGGTTAGCCTTAGATGGCTAGCTGGATCAGAATATGTCATTTTGATATGGTCCTCCTGAAGTAGGAACATGGTTCCTATTTTTTTTTTTTTTAAAGATTTTATTTATTTATTTGAGAGAGAGAGAGAGACAGCATGAGTGGGGGAGGAGGGCACAGGGAGAGGAAGAAACTCGCTTCCTGCTGAGCAGAGAGCCTGATGTTGGGCTCGATCCCAGGACCCTGGGAGTCGAAGGCAGATGCTTAACCAACTGAGCCACACAGACGTCCCTGGAACAGGGATATTTTTATGTGGACAAAAAGCAAACCACTAAACTTAGCTTTTACAATTACTAAATAGCGGCCTCACCATCAATCTATATTTCTATCGTTGTACCAGGACCCCTATCCTCCCTGTGTCTCATGGATTGGCTATGGTCAAAGTAACACCCATAAAATTACACCAGAATACCAGAACAATTATTTAAGCCTGTGATCTAGGGTTTGACAGACACATGGGAGCCCTTTATACAGAGGGCAGAGGCACTCTTCATGTGGTAAGCAGGTAGAGAGCTACACGGCACTGAAATGGGCCTTTGAGTGGCTAAGTGGTGTTAGTGTCTTTATGGAATAAACGGTCTACTCATAACTGCTGCTGTAGGAATGGCTGTTGTAGGGAAAGATCCCTTGCCTTATTCCTGAAGTAGAGAGATAGGCACGGGAAAGACTGGTGGAGGCAGGGGGATGACAAATGGCACTAGGGCCTGGAAGGGAGTGGGGTGGAAAGCAGCAGTGTTATTCCTAGACCCTGCCCTTTGAGAGAATGGAATATGCTCTCGCCCTGATATCCATACGCATGTCCATGGTTGGCGTGGTGAAGCATCTGGATGGGCCAGTTGCTTTTTATAAAATATCCTGGTTCCTAGGTTTGGAAAGGGAAAGATCTCAGACATCTGATGACTGATTTTAGGGATAAAGGTTAAAGGCCTCTAAGGAAAAGAGAAAAGCGTCCTTTCCACTGAAGCTACCTTTTTGATAGCAGTAACAGTTCTAGTTTCCTGTCTTATAAAAAAAAATTTGCTTTCATAGGATCCTGGAGTTCCCAGGGGCTGTGACTGAAGATCAACAAAGCTCTTGCCCTGTCTCTAGTTTGTTCCTCCAATAAAGGAAAGAGCGAAATGCCAAACCAGTTAGCAGACATCCAACTCTCTATTTCTTCCCATCAAAAACTCACTCACCTCTCAGGAGAGAAGAAATCAAGTTTCTTTGATGAGGTGTGAGCAAGTTGTTCTGGGGTCCATCTTGCAATGCAGCTGGGGAATGCAGTACACATATCAGAGGCAGGGAAGGAAAAGGGGCTATATATTGGGATCTGTAGAAACAATGAGAAAAATGGTATACCTGTCACCACAAATCCTTTTGGAACAAAGAAGTATAAATAAATTTGTAAATTTGTGTTTAAAAAATTTACTGCATGTAGACAAAATCTGCTGAGTATTTTCTATGTGTTGAATGCTGTACTAAGCAATTCACATGCATTTTCTCATTTAAACTTCACAATAATCTTATGAGGCAGGTACTATTATTATCCCCATTTTATATACTATGCTATCAGATTGCTTTTTAGTTACTTTATTTGTTTATGCTCCTGCTCTTCCAGCTAGTGTGTGAACTCCTGACTGGATATCATTTTACTTTACATGTGAGGATAATCTGGCTGTGGTATTTCTTGTCTCATGACTACCAGGGCTGATGTGAAAAGACCTTCTTCCACAGCAACTGTTTAACTCTTCGTCACTTTCTCATGCAGTCATTCATGCATTCAATATTTACTGACTCCCACCCTGCCAGACCCTGGGCCAGGCATGCATAAGAGAGATGAAAAAAACCCTACAATCTTTGCTTTGATAGAGCTCCCCCATCTGGGACAGTCTGGAAAATTCTTTTATAGTTAAACTCCCTGAGTGTCTGTACTTACTATCATTGAGTCCCCTCTTTCCATTCCCTCTCTTTTTACTTTTTTGACAGTTAAAAAATATTTATCTATTTATTTTTTAAACATTTTATTTATTTATTTGTCAGAGAGAGAGAGAGAGAGAGAGAGCACACACAAGCAGGGGGAGCGGCAGGCAGAGGGAGAAGCAGGCTCCCCACTGAACAGAGAGCCCAATGTGGGACTCAGTGCCAGGACCCTGAGATCATGACCTGAGCTGAAGGCAGACACTTAACTGACTGAGCCACCCAGGCATCCCCCAAATTTTTATTTAAATCCAATTAATTTAACATATAATGTATTATTGATTTCAGAAATAGAGGTCAGTGATTCATCAGTTGCATATAGCACCCAGTGCTCATTATATCATGTGCCCTCCTTAATGTCCATCACCCAGTTACCCCATCCCCCCACCCCCTCCCCTCCAGCAACCCTCAGTTTGTTTCCTATGATTAAGAGTCTCTTATAGTTTGTCTCCCTCTCTGATTTTGCTTTGTTTTTTTCCTTTCTTCCCCTGTGATCATCTGTTTCGTTAGAACAATTTTAGGGACACCTGGGTGGCTCAGTCAGTTAAGCGTCTGCCTTCAGCTCAGGTCATGATTCCAGGGTCCTGGGATCGAGCCCCGCATTGGGCTCCTTGCTCAGCGGGGAGCCTGCTTCTCCCTCTGCCTGCTGCTTCCCCTGCTTGTGCTTGTGCTCTCTCTCTGACAAATAAAATCTTAAAAAAAAAAAAAGCAATGATTTTAATGTAATAGAGTTTTTTTTTAAATTTTTTTTACTAAGTTTTTTTTTTATTTATTTGACAGAGAGAGAGAGACAGCGAGAGAGGGAACACAAGCAGAGGGAGTGGGAGAGGGAGAAGCAGGCCTCCCACTGAGCAGGGAGCCCGATGCGGGGCTCGATCCCAGGACCCTGGGATCGTGACCTGAGCTGAAGGCAGACGCTTAACGACTGAGCCACCCAGGAGCCCCTGTAATAGAGTTTTTAAAAAGTTCAACGAATGTGGTTTCAAACTCCATGCTGCAATTAATCTTACTTTATTTAAAAATTGAGATACGGCCATTTGTGACAACATGGATGGATCTAAAGGGTATGATGTTAAGTGAAATAAGACAGAGAAAGACAAATACCCTATGATTTCACTTATATGTGGAATCTAAAAAACAAAAGAAATTAATAAACAAAGAAAAAAGTATAAACAGACCCATAAATACAGAGAACAAACTGACGGTTGCTAGAGGGGAGGGGGATGGGCAATCAGTGAAGGGGGTAGGAGATACAGGCTTCCAGTTATGGAATGAGTAAGTCACGGGAATAAAAGGCACAGCACAGAATACAGGCAATGGTATTGTAATGGTGCTGTATGGTGATGGATGGTGGCTGCACTTGGGGTGAGCACAGCATAACACATAAACTTGTCCAATCACTGTGTTGTACACCCGATACTAATGTAACACTGTGTGTCAACTATACTCAAGTAAAAAAATTTTTTTAATTGAGATATAATCAATGTATTATAAAGTTCATCCTTTGAAATTGTTCAATTCAGTGGTTTTTAATATATTCAGAGTTGTGCATCCATCACCACTGTGTAATTCCACTATGTACGCCACTGTGTAATTTTTATCACCCTAAACAGGTCATGAGGTCATTATGAGACACAAATACATAATGTGTTCTGTAAGCTGGGAAGTACCAAACACATGTAAAGGATCTTCTTATAGATTTGGCTCAGCGGAACCCTTACTGGTTAAGACTGAATCAGGATACGTACCAGGGATCCTGGGGTCTCCACCCCACGTCTTGATTGTCTTTCTTCTTTGAAGTGCATCAAACTCTCCAGAGGGGAGACAGCAACTTTTATCTGCCCCTGGCACTCTCCACTGAAGTCTGTGATGTTGTACCAGCCACAGACAAACTGGAAGCCAGAAAGAAGTGGGGAGAGGTCCACCGAGGCAAAGCCAATCACCCTCTCTTCATCTGTGGGGGAAAGAGAAGAGCTGGGCAGCGTGGCCGGGCAAGTCTTGCCACTGACATTAGAGGCTCCTCGCAGAGAAGACAGATAATGAGAATGAGAGATACAGCCTGCTTTCACTACCAAAAATTCTCTTTCTGTATGGCAGGGAAAAGCTAGCAGAGTTCAGTTTTGTTTTCTTGATATAGGCAATTGGAAAACAACCTTAAACAGCAAATTCTTCTTTTCCCTACATTATCACGTCTCAGTGATTTTCCTCAGGGCAGTGGGTCTTGAAAGAAATCATTTGAAAGACCATCAGCCTTGGAATTATGAGGGAGTTGCATTTTCCCATTCATACTTGTCTGTATTTTTCAAATTCTCTATAACGTACATATGTATTATATTTAATTAAGAACAAAAGTGATATAAATCACAAAAGAAAGACAAATAACTCTCCCTAGAAAACCAGTACATGGTGCAAAATAAGAGCTTGGACTCAGGCTTGTAACAGGGCTGCCCTTATTGAGTAAGAAGACCCCTTCTTGATTGGACAAGCAACCATGCAACGACCTTTGTTCTCAAACTCACTGCTTCTTGTTCCTCATTTCTGACATGGAAGTAGCTGGAAATTTTTAAGAGGAGTGGCCATTAGTTTTCCCAGTTTCTTGTACATGCCGCTGGTGACACTGAACTCTTTACACTGTCTAACATTTGTTTAGACAGCTTGCTCTTCTTTAGACTGGGACCTACCTAAAAGCTGAGACCAAGTATCATTCGCTTTATGTTTCCTACACTCTCTATTCCTGGCATAAATCTTCCCACATCATGAGAAAGTTGATAAACAACCACTGAGAACACAAATGAACTGGCCAACATAGAGTGGGACAAAGAAGCAATGCACCACAACAGCTAATCTGAGTGTGGCTTTGATTTGAAAACACATTACTTTAACTCCCCAAACCTCCAGTCTCACATATACAATGAGAAGGACTGAACCAAGATCCTCTTCAACTTAAGATCCTCCGAGGCTTAAGAGTCTAGGAACGTTTGACGTTGTGTTCCTCAGAGTAGGAGTCAAGTAATTCTTACCCAATGGGAGTGAAGAATGATGGCTAGAAACATTAATTTCCACTCCAAAGATTTTTTTATAGCTTTGCAAAGAAAAATAATCTTGCTTTATTTGGTCATTCAAGCATAACCTGTTCTTGATAGATTGTAACTTTAGGTAACACGTTGAGGGTTTTTCCTAACAGGAAAGCACTACATCTTAAACATACCTGAGGAGAAATCAGGCTAAGTTGATCATTGAGAAAAACAATAGCTTTGAAGAGCTCAGTTTAATATCATATTTAGCGGGGCAACCCATCATTCTTTCTTTGTAGTTTTATGTTCTAATGATCTCAAACTTACTTCATACTCTTTCTTTACTCCAGATTTTTGTTATTTGCTGTTGCCTCTGACTATACTATGTCATGCCCTTCATTTCTCAGCTCCAGAAAGCCTTCTGTGACATCCTCAGTTTGAGTCAGATATCCCCTCCGAGAACACCCTATATTTGCCTCATCATACTATCCTCCAATTGTTTGTCTTCCCTCCGGGACACGAGCTCCGTGAGGACAGAGACCATCTATGCCTTATTTTACTTTTGAATCCCTAGCACTTAGCATAGTGCCTAGCATAGAGTAGGAACTCAAATACTCACTGAACACAGCTTGGTCTGGCTTGCATAGCTGAGGCTGTGTGGAAAGGGTGGAGTTAAGGGAAGAGAGGCCTCTACCTCTACTGAGAGACAGAGCTAGGTAAGTGTGGTCAGCTGGGTCTAGGCATTTTCCCCATCTCCATTTACAACAGGGTTTTACAGCATTCTCTAGGGGTCACGGAAGATAGGGAATTTATTTTGTTCTTCTCTATACCAAATAGCCCTAGCACAGTATCTGACACATAGTAGGCATAATAAAAATAGCTCCATTTATTAAGTACCAATTATGTGCCAAAAATCTTATAAATATTATCTCTAATCCTTATAAAAATCCTGTAGGGCAGGTACTATAATCCTAATTTTATTAATAAGGAAACAAAGGCTCAAAGAGGTAAAGTGTTTGGCTTAGGTCATGTAATTTGTGAATGGCAGAGCCAAAATTTGAATCCAGGTCCATATAAGACCAAAGTTACTCTTTTTTTTTCTTGTTACAGTAAGTGCTGAATTGAGGTAAACCTTGGTCTGCTCGACAATCTCTGGAGTACTTTAGAGAAAAGAGAAGAATAGAAAGGCAGGGAGGAGGGTGAAGCCTAGTTAAATACAGCAGGAATTCCTTGTGTTGATTCAGAGAAAATGGATTTATGATCAGCTCCTGCCACATTTATGAGGTTAGGTGGGGGTGGGGGACATGATAAGTGAATCCAAGGCAGGAGCATGGGACAAATCATCGAAATCGGATTCACAGCATCATTTCCAAACAGAAGCACTAGAAGAGAGATAGGTAAGTCAATTTCCTTTACACACTGACTACTCTCCGGTTTTTATGAGGCTCTGGGGTTAGCTCTGAAACTTATCACAGGCAAATAAAAACTGTAATGCTGTAGTCTCAAAACAACTGAAGGTTTGGAAACTAGGCCCTAGCAAGAATCCTAAAGGAGCTAGATTTATAGGAGGGATTTACTTAAGACAAAATTTCCTAAGTATAGAAGCAGTGAGAGAGCTGGATGTCCTCATCCACTCACCTTTCCCAGCCGATGTTACTAGCCTGGTGAAGTACAAAGGTGAAGGCTGTATAGCCATCGGAACCGGGTTCAAATCCTGCCTCCGCTGATTTTTTAAAAAAGATTTTATTTATTTATTTGGCAGAGAGAGAGAGTAAGCACAAGTAGGGGGAGCTGCAGTAAGAGGCAGAGGGAGAAGCAGGCTCCCCACTGAGTAGGGAGCCCAATGCGGGGCTCGATCCCAGGACCCTGGGATCATGACCCGAGCCGAAGGCAGACGCCTAACAACTGAGCCACCCAGGTGCCTGGCTCCACTGATTAATAGGTATATGACCTTAGTCAAGCCCCTAAACTTCCTTGGGCCTCAGGTGTTACATTTGTAACACTGAACGAATTATGTTTTTACATTGCAGGATTAGAGATGTTTGTAAAGTTCTCAGCACATTGCCATTCACTAATAAGAACGATAAAAACTGAGATGGTTTTACTAAGTATCAGGCATTCATTTAATTCTCCCACTGAGGTAGGTACTATTATCCCTATTTTATAAATAAAGAAACTGAAGCAAAGAGAAATTAAGTCATTCACCCAAGGTCATACTACCTTGTAAGGGGTAAGAACTGGTATCTGAATCCCAAGAATGTGGCTTTAGAGTCTGTGCTCTTGATGTTGTTGAATTGCGCCTCTTAATAATGGTAGCTGAATAAAACTAGGTTCAAGGATCATGATGTCAGCACCTCCATCCTGGGGAGGCCTTTAAAACAAGACTCTAGTCTTAGGTACTGCTTAAAAATGCTGGGGTCTTGGTTAATAAGCCAGAGTCAATAGAAGGTATAACATCATACAAAGGGGGAGAAATCACTTGTGTATGGCAGGCTGTACGCTGTGTCTGTTGAGATACAATTGGAAAGATTAAATGTACTTGGACTTCTGCACTAAGCAGGTAGTCAAACAAAATGACATGACTTCCAAGGATTTAAATTCCCTAGGAGAATAATGTGGCCTTCTGTGAGATTCCCTCTAACACATATATGCATCCCCTGCATCACAAGTGCCATGGTTTCACTTGGTTAAAAAAAGAAAAGGATTGGGAAATTGTCAACAGGATGTGAACTTATTTTCACAGACAGATATTCACAGAATAGAGTTCATACCTCCTTTATGCCAAACTTTGAAGACCAGAGTTTGTTGAGGGTCCAAAAGAAGCTCTTTTGATAGCCTATTAAGAAAAACAACCACCATAAATTAATGGTGTAGGAAGCATCTGCCGTACAAAACTTAGATTTGAAGAATATCTTGTAGTATGCAAAGCACTTTCCTAACATTTTCATTTCAACTTCACGGTCATCTTCTAGGATGTATTTTTACCTTCACAGTTAAAATGAGGGATGGAAGCTCAGAGAGAAGTAACTTGCCAAGACTTGCAATCAGGCTCCCCTGATGCAGTACTTTCCCACCTGATGATACCTGCCACATTGAAACTCTGTTTCTCAGGATGAGAGGGAGTGTGGAAAGGGAGCTCCTCAAGATGTAAGGAACAGTTTTACTGGAGCAGAGTAGGGATTCTTTTTATCTAATGTGGAAAGGGGAATGGTGAGAAGGGAGGAGGAAGGGAAAAACAACATCCACTGAGTGCCTACTGTGGGCCAGGCATGGTGCCTAGTGTCTCATATATGTGTAATCTGCACAAAAGCCTGGACATGGCATTATTATCCCTGCTTTACAGATGAAAAAGGTGGGCTCAGAGAGGTGAAGTGACTTGCTCAAGGTCACACGGGAGTAAGTGGCAGGGCTAGGATTTAAAGCTTACTTTGCTTGATTCTAAAGCTACACTGTACAGAGGCAAGGCACCAAAATAAGAAAGTATCCAATTTTCATAGCAGATAAAAAAGGTGATGTGGAGGTCAATGAACACCTCTAATACATTTTATATGAAGTGACTTATACCATTTTAAATTACAAAGATTTGGAAAGTTCCACACCAGGTGCCATGGCTTCAGGAGGAGATCCAGGGAACACCAAGAGACTTAATTTCCTTCCCTAGATACCCCTGGGGAACTAAAGAGAACCCACTTCAAGACCAGTGAGAGGCACTGTGATAGAGTGAAACAAGTACTGTGTCAAAAATCTGAATTCTAGCTGGTGGTCAGTGCATTCTAGCTCTACTATGGTCACCTGAGTGACCCTGAGAACTCAGACTTTTTGAGCCCTGGCTTTCTTACTGTTAAATGGGATAATATTTTCTACCTACAAGGTTGCTAGGAGCATCAAATGAAACAATCTCGTGATAGAGCAATTGTAAACAGAACCATTACTCATTTTTCTTCTCATCTTTCCTCTGCTACCAACAGACTACGTAACCTCCCTGGGTCCACAGTATTTAAAGTGAGGGGATGAAATTAGGAGACTGTCAATGTCCCTTTGTCAAGTCCATAAAGTTAAGCTCTGAATGAATAAATCATCTTCACTTACAAGCTTAGCCCTCTAGCCTCCTGCCTTTTAAGGCAGATTTGATATTTTAGATCAAGTACCTGGCCACAATGGCGAGAATTTCTATAATTTCCATTAGCTCACCATAGATAGTACTGAGTTGTCACCGTAGTTCTAGCTCCTGACTCAGGTCAGCCTCTCAAATTTCAAAACACTGGACATGTGAACAACTGCTGAGGCTCAATTAGGTACGTAAACACTGTGAGAAAACAGCGGATGAGACACCATGTGGTGTGGTGTCTCTTGTCCACCAAGAGAGGAACTTTATAGGTGACGCAGGATAAAGGTAAGGGTAACAGTAGTTATATTAGAACTCACACTTTTAATGACGATGAAACAGATACAACGAAGAAAAGGGAGGATGAGCTCTGCACCTCAGCCCTGGGCCGGTACGTCAGCCCCTGACCTCTGAACCGTGCTGCGGCAAGCCTGACAGGACTCCACCTCCAATTCTTTGAGGCTTCCAAAGGAGATCTAACATTTGTTGAGTACCTGCTATGTACCATGAGGTAATTTTCCTAAATGTCACCTAATTTGGACCTCACAATAACCCTGTAGAAGTTAACCCCACTTTGCAGATGAGGAATCTGAGGCTCAGAGATATAATGTAATTTGTTCACACAGGTAGTAAATGAGATGGGGTTGGAGGCCACGTCTCTCTAGGTGCAAAGCCCAGGCTCCTTCCACTGCACCAGGAATCTTCAAGGATATACAATCCACAGCCTTTCCTGAAATTAGTTTGCTCTGCCTTCTTCACCTAAATAAATGGTGTACATTCTTCAATACTTAGCCTGAATTATCTCTTTTTTTCCTCAGCTGAATTATCTTATTTAAAAAGCCTTCCCTGAACTTCTAGGTTAGCCTAAATTATCTTTCTGAGAGGCACTAGAATCCTTTTTTACTACTTTTACAGCACTTGTCACATTCTAATGTATATTTTCCCAGGCAGATTATGAACAGCTCAATAGCAGGAACTGTCTTAATCTTCTTTAATTCCCAGTCCCTAGAACAGAGCAGAGCATATAACAGGTCTTTACTGAATAATTTTTGAGTTGTACTGAGCTCAAAAGAGCTCAAAAAGAGTTAAAAAAAAAATACTGCAGTAAGACTTTTAAACCACTACTAGCTGTGAATTCATAAGCACCAGGATTAAATAACTGGTTGATAAGAAAAGCATTTTCCAGGCCTACTCAATATTGTTGTGTCCACATACTCCTTGATCTGAGTTTGTCTCTTGGAACAAAAAGAAGATTCTGGAAGGCTGATGGGATATCATAAAATACAAACCTTGATTGCTGTTGAAAATTCCAGATGGGGGAATCTGTGTTTTCAACCACTTGGGTGTAGATAGGAGATGCATCATCAGCCGTTGCAAAGGATACACAACAACTGGGTGTCAACACTTTCCGCTCGGTCAAGGGACTCCCTGAAATAGAACACAGTGGAATGACTGACTGTACGGTGCCAGAGAGAACATGCTGGAAGCCTGCCATTAAACAGTTATAAGCAGGACCATTTCTAACTATTCCCTGTATCTGAAGTGTTTCTCGTGTCCTTTCTGCTACTAAAACTGTCCTTTCAAGGCTCAGTTCGTAAATATTCCCCAGTGAGGGATGACTTCTCCCATCTCCTTACACTTTGTGGGATGATGGAAAATACTGGATTGAGAAGCAAAAGTAGAACTGCAAAACACCCTAGACTTAGGAGTCACAATATCAATTATCAGCTCTGCCGTATACATTCTATGTGACTTCCGGCAAGGCCACTCTAGGCCACAGCTTCCTCAAATGGGGCCTATGATACTTATACCTCCTAAGTGGTTATAAGGATTAAAAATAAATAATAACGGGTAACATATATCACTTACTATGTGACAGGTACTGTTCTAAGTACTATATATGTATTAACTCATTTGAACCTTACAACCTACCTATGAGGTAGGTTTTATTATTACTCCCATTATATAGATGAAAAAACTGGAGTACAGAAAGATTAAACATCTATTAAGTGGTCACACATTTATTAAATAATAGAACTGAGAGAGTTCAATTCAAGATTCTGGCTCAAGAGTCCAAGCTCTCAGCCATTTTTTGTATTGCCCCACCAAAGTAAAGAAACGTTACTTTACTGAGTAACTGTGCTGGTATTAACTTTTACAAGATCAGGTTTCCAGTGTGGGAGACTCAGTCATTCAGTCTCTCCCAAAACAAAGTAAAATGTTTTTTTTTTTTTTCCTCCTTCTTAGGACAGTAAGTAGCAGCATGTAAGGGTAAATTTGAACTAGGGGGCTGTATGGAGGCAATATGAAGGCTTTAAGGCTCTTTATTTCTTTCATTCAAAACCCAAACACAGAAATCAGAATGTGTATTTTTCACATTTTGCCAGGCTGTGTTCCAGTGCTAATGAGGACCTAGAGCAGTTTTTCTTTAGTTGTCTCATTTTACCCAAAAGATCATTTCTGTGTTATGTCTCTGTTTTATAGAGGGGGGGGATCTGAGGTCCACAGAAGGAGGATGAATGTCCTGAATTATATTCATTACAAATTCAACCTTAACAGTTGTGAGATATTAGAGAGCATACTTTTCATATAAGATCTCAATATGTTGCCTAAACTTACTGACCTAAATTTCTCTTCAAAGAAATATAATTGTTTGTTGAGGACTCAATTTAAGTTAGAAAATATAACATTAAAATCTTTTATATGTGAGGGGGAAAAAAATGTAAAATGAAGATGATTGCTGATACCAGATAGTCTATAACTGAGCTGTCCAACAAGATAACCACTAGCCACATGTGGCTATTTAACTTCAAATTAATGAAAATAAGTAAGATGAAAAATTCCGTTTCTTAATTGCACTAGCCACATTTCAAGTGCTCAACAGCCACATGTGGCTAGTGGCTACCATACTGGACAGTAAAGATATAGAACATTTCCATCATAGTACAGAATTCTTTTGGACAGTGCTGAATAGACTATATAATACAGGGTCTATATATTCCATAAGATCACTTTCAGCTCTAAAGTGCTATCAATCTCAGGATTATAGATGGAGAGAAAGGAAAAGGAGAAAAAGAAGTATCTAAAACATAATTTATGCGATCCAGAGGAACCAAAAACTCTCATCATCACTATTACCACAGGGTCTCTCAACATACATGATGTTAAATGGCTGGAGTGAGTTCTATTTCCTATAACTGGACGCCCCCTGACATAGCTGCTCTCTCTCTCTTAGCCTTACCTTTCTTTCTCCCACTTTCCTTAGAAAGTCTCAAGCTTCTCAAAACTGATTTCTTCCAATAAAATGTCATAAATCCTCACAGCTAAGAAGAGATAATCTGCTTCTGTGTTGGCAGTTCCCACAGCATTCTATAATAATTTGTGTCTGTGTTTCCCTTACTAAACTGAGAGTTCCCTGAATGCACGGAGTAGGCCCAAGGCCCTTATAAAAGGTTTGCAGACTCACTACTACCTTTGTCTGTAGACAGTTGCCAGGCTTGGAGAAATGAGAGAAGCTGCCTTGTCTGTCTGCGGTGTGCACCAGCGGAGGACAACCACATCTGCTCAGGAAAGCTCCGAGAGAGATCAGCAGAGAGGACCAACTGTGGTTCTGAGAGGCAGGACCCTAGGTTCCTGTGTATTCTGACCCTCATTTAGCGTGACATGTCGGGTACTTCATTCTGGCTCTCTGGGTATCAGTTTCCTCATCTGAAACGTGCTCCCAAATCATTTCCCACAATAAAACTATGATTCTAGATGTCTACTAGTACTGCTCAGATCTCTCGTTCACAGCACCCATCCCCTCCTCCACCCCGCCCCACCCCTTTTAAGGTTTGTTATTTTTGAAGATGCTATCTGCTAAAGGCCTTGAGATAAAACTACTATTTTGACTTTGGAAGAAAATTTTTTCCTTCTTCAGTCTTGAATAGAAATATTCCTTTCAGCCAAACAGGCAGGTGACAAATCAGCTTGAGAAAGCAGGTCTGTCAGGTTTACCTGGCTCTCTCCTTGTGGGTTAAAATTCAGGTGGGCCTGTTTACATTTCTGGAAAAGGTCAAGTTCTAAAACACTTTTGGAGGCTGCCCAGAAGAAAGCCACTATACCTCCCACAGGTTGGGATACACACCAAGAGCAGTTAAGGGGACTTGAGATGAGCTAGCTTTACCATATTCACTAGACTTCCTGTGTTTTACATAAATATATGCATCAAGAAAGATATAATTGTTTCAAAGAGATTAAAATAACAACCCCTTATGTTTAGATAACACCTTATAGCTTACAAACTTTTCTTACTGATAACGTACCTGAAAATCACATAAGATAGGTGACTCTATCCCTATTTCACAAGTAAGGCAACCAGCCAACAGAGAGGTAAAGTGGCTTGCTCACTGCACACCTGGCTAACTAACTATTGTTTTTAAGACCAAGCCAGGTTTCCTGACTACCTATTCCAGGGTTTTTCTAATGCAATAGGTCTAATTAACTCTATTTGGTTAAGAGCTCCCCCTCTGGCCTGGAATGAATGCATGGTAACTTTCCCCTCAAGTGATGCCCAATTTTGTGTATTAACAAAAACTTAGTCCAGTTCCATTAAACCAACGTTAACTGACAATTTCTCTGTGTCACACATGCCCAGATGAGTCAGGTTTGATTCCTGATCTGAGGGAGACAGACACACACAGACAGTTAAAATAAGAGAAAGACTATACCAAAAGCGCAGGGAGCTGTGGGAACCCAGAGGGGCTCCTAACCCTGCCTCGGTAGGTTAAAGGGAACCTCTAAAGGCTGATGATACTGTAGATAATTTTGGTTTTTACTGAGTATAACTTAGATTAACCTAAATAATTTTACCTCTCTGTTCCTCAGTGCCTTACTCGTAAAACAGCTAGAGACGCCTGTCATGTCTGGTTTGTAAGAATACAACTCTGAGAAATCTTGAAGGTGATTCATAAAGAAAGGGTCTTCAGAGCTTTCTCTAACAAAAGTATTCAAGAACCTCTTTTATTTTCAGAACCAGGGCCACAGTGGGGACCATAGAAAGTTCAAAGCTGCTTCAGATTTAAGCTTTGCTGAGGGCAAAACTCATAATTCAGAGCTGTTGGTGAATCTTCTGCATGCAGCCTTGCATGCAAAATGATTTTCACAAAAGCTTGGCAAATTATGGCTGACTCAGAGAGGGTGGCATGAGTTGCCCTCAGCTACATGTTCTCAGATGATGACAGTCGAAGAGAATCTTAAGAGATGAACTTGTATGAGCATCACATTTTATAGCTGTGGAGAAGGGAAATGGGTTTGCTCAAAGTCACAAAGCAAGTTAATGGCTTAGCTAGGGTCAGAACCTAGTCCACTGACTCGCATTCCAGAACATCTTCCATTATATCATCATTTGGAAGGCACATTTCAGAGAGATGATGTGCAGGTCTATATTCTCAGGACCAAACACAGGGCCTGACAGACACATAAACTTTGTGGGAGGAAAGACTGTATGGTCTATCACTGAGGGTGGGAATCAGGAGACAACAGAGACCTCTGAAAGTCAGATATCCATCCTGATGAGTGCTCTTCCCTGGATAAATAGAAAGAGGCCAAATAACAAGCGATTTATAGATTGGTAATTCATACCAGAAATTTTAGAGGTGTTAAGTATCATATTCACAAACAAGAGGACATTATCACATTTGCTTAGCTGCATCATGAAGATCAGGGTGCTGGGGCACAGAAATAAACAACACACAGTCCCAGGAACAGACAGCTAGTGGAGAGACACATTTCTAGACATTTTCAGCACGGACTAGTATATGATATGAAGGAGGAAAACTGTGTGGGAGTAGGGGTGGTGGTATGGGGGAGATTGGGGAACCTAGAGAGAGGTTTTGTGCTAAGAGAGGTAGTCAGTAGGCTTCAAAGTGTTGGTGTAAACTTAGTCTATTCCCGAAAGATGAGAAAGTTTGTTGAAAAGGAGAGAAAAAAGGCATTCTAGGAAGAGAAAAGAGCATGCATGGTCAAAGGCTTGGTAGTAAGAGAGAAAAGGGCTTTAGCAAAACGCGAACTGTGGAATTAAGACATGGTGAAAGATGAAGCTGGGAAGACTGATTAAATCAGGCCATGTGGGCGGCACTCTGTGTGCTGTCACCGAGTGCGGGGGATACGAAGCCAACAAAGTATTTTCAGTTGAGAGAGGTCATATTCGTGGACCAGACATATAACCTCAGCAGCAGAATGAAAAAGATATTGAAAGAGAATACTGGAAGCAGCAACCATTGAGAGGGCTATCCCATTCGTCCAAGTTTCTGAGGCCTGAACAGGCAAGGTGGCACTAAGAATGGAGAAAAGGTGACAGAAATTTTCTGTGTAAGTGGCCATGATCCTATACCTTGTATTTGGACACAGTGGAACTTGATAAGTATTTGTTGAATAAATCTATTAATCCCTGTGACTTATCCTCTGTTAAATTCCCCATTAGCAATTTTCCTGCAGGAGAGACAAAGTAGGAAATGAGAGAAGGCGGCATTGGACTAAGGTTTCAGATTCACCCACTTCCTCATTTAACAAATATTTACTGCTTATTATGTGTCAGATACAGTTCTAGGTGTTGAGGATTTAGTGTAAATGAAACAAAACAAAAATCCCTGTTTCTGTAGGACTCATATTCTTCTAGGAGGACAGAAAATAAACAAAACACACTATTAAAGCCCACAGACAAAAATAAAGCAGGAAGGAGGGATAGAAAATGTTGGGGAGGAGCTACAATTTTAGATGGGTGGTCATGGAAGGCCTTGTGAGACAAAGTTATTTCACTAAAGACATGCCAAAAGTTAAGAATATTCCTAGCAGAGGAACATCAGATCCAAAGGCCCTGAGACAGGACTCTGTCTATATTTCAGAAAAAGCAAAGAAGGGCCAGCATGGTTGGAACAGGGTGAATGATGGGAAGAGCAGGATGCCAGCTGGAGCTTGGTAGCTGGGGAAAGGGAGAAAGGAATCCAGGCTAAGAAAGGTGCGTGAGCAAAGGCCCAGGGAATGGCTTGTTGTTTGTTGTGGTAGGAAAGCAAAGGAAGCCACACACTACTGGAGGAAATCACCACTGTGCATTCTCAACCACGCTAAAATCATGTCAATTAGTCTTAGCTGAGCCCTTGGTTGAGCTCAGCAATCTTCTTATCTATTTCTACATGATTCTCACAGCTCCCCTGCAATGACCAGCCAAAAAGAGGATCCAGCCAAAGAGGATCAGTTGCTATCATGATTCCCCCATGCCCTCCCTAAGAAAGCCCAGAACCTATACTTTCCCACTTTAATACCTTTGTTTAAGTTGAAATACCCACCTGGAGTTTTATCCCACCTTCCTGAAATCCTATTCATTCTAAAAAGTTCTCCTGATTTCTCAGACATACCTCATTTTTCTATTCTAAACTCTCTAAACACTATATATTGTAGTGCCCTTTTGGCCTTCAGAACATTTTGCTTTATATATCATTAATCGTGTAGTTGCCAGTCTTCTTAAACGGGTTATCAGCTCTCGGAGGACAGAATGTGTTATTTGCTCTGTCCTCTCTGTATCTGCACTGGCCCTACAGCGATTTACTACTTGCAAAATTGAACTGCCATTCTTGCGATGTAAGCACAGGACTGGGTGTGCAATATATACCCACCCTGGGCTAGAGTGACTGGTAAACACAGTGTAGACAGGGTTAACCGGCAAACACAGTCATATCTCATACCTGAACTTACAGAGCTCGTGGTTGGATTAACCCATACATGACTCTCCCTGCCACATGGAGATGCTCTTTACTGAAAAGAGCAGATTGTTCCTAAACCAGAAGAGGAGGTTGCACAGAAGAAAGCGATATCCCAGAAGAAACTGAAGAAAGGAAAACTTATGGCCTGGGAGTAAATTCTGCATAAAGTAAATGCAAATAAAAGTAAAAACAGAAAAAAAAAAAAACAGTAACTTGCTGTCTAATGGAAAAGTTACAAGTATATTTGTATTGCTTTGTATTTATACTTTTGCACTATGACGACTCCCCCTAAAATGGAATGTAAACCCTATTTTTGTGTTTTAAATTCTATTTTATGCAATAACAACGAAACAGAACAATTCTTACAAAAAATAAAAGTTTTTTGTGCTTTCCTTAAATTCACTCATCTATTGATTTTTCTCTTTTAAAAAATTCAGTTTTTATATATTATACTTGTCAAAAATAGGCTGCTTTGGTAAGTCAATAAAAAAGCAAAAATTATTTCCCAATTTTGTGACTCATAGGGGATCTTATTATCTTTAATACAATAAAGCAAGGACTGTACTTGGAGAACACTTTGTCCTGAGATAAAACATTTCAAGGTTTCAAAGGTTATGAGAAGGATGAGAACCTCAGGGATCAATCATTATAGCAGCTTATACTCCTGGGAATAATGCCTGTTGGTGGTGTGTACAGAGAGAAATAGAAATGAAAGGTAAACAACAGTTACTATGGCATGAGTTTTGTTTCTGTTCCAACACAGCACAAATTGAGAGAGGCCAACACAGAGATGATAGGAGCTAAGTAGGGAGGCCAAACGAAAAGATGTATATTGAAGGCTTTGGTTGTCTGGCTCACACAGCCATCACACATCTCAGAAGTATTAATTCCAACCATTTATAGATGAGAAATTCAAGATGGAGGGAGACAATAACTTTCTCAAAGTCCCACACATACAACTTACTGTCTGGGAATACACAGCTGAGGATATTCCTACTAGAATGTGAGCTCCACATGGGCATGATTTTTATCTGTTTTGTTCACTGCTTTATCCCCAGCACCACGGATAGTGCTTGCATAGCATATACTACACAAGTCTTGTTGAAGGGATGATGAGTGAACAAATAAGATAAGGTCTCTGCTCTTAAACAGCTCATATCTAGTAGAGAAGAAAACCATGCAAACAATTTCAATACCATGTGATATATGCTATGATAAAGAGGGCAAAAAACTGCCGGGAGAGCAAACAGGAGGGGGACCTTTACGTCAGGGAAACTCTGATAAACAGTCTTAAGAGAGGAATTGGAATTAGCCAGGGAAAAGAGAAGGGTAATGGCAAAGAGAAAGTTTTAGGAGAGATTACAAGGCTGAAGAAAGAGTAAGGCAAGGGTTCTTTGTGCCATGGACTCCTTTGGCTGTCTGGGGAGGTCTATGGGCCTCTTCTTTTAACAGTGTGGACATTGCCAGTTATATATTAATTTTGTGTGTTGTTTTTTTTGAGAGAGAGAGGAGGGAGAGGGACAGAGGGGGGAGAGAGAGAGAGAGAGAATCTTAAGCAGACTCCATGCTGTGTGGAGCCTGATGCGGGCCTCGATCTCACGATCCTGCGATCATGAACTGAGCTGAAATCAAGAGTTGGATGCTTAACTGACTGAGCCACCCAGGCACCCCAATGTGTGTGTGTGTGTTTTAAAGATTTTATTTATTTATTTGGGGGGGGAGAGCAAGAGAGAGAGCACGAGTTGGGGGGAGAGGCAGACGGAGAGGGAGAAGCAGGCTCCCCACTGAACAGAAGAGAGGCCGACGTGGGGCTCGATCCCAGGACCCTGGGATCATGACCTGAGCCAAAGGCAGACATTTAGTGACTGAGCCACCCAGGTGTTCCTCTGTGTGTTTTTTTAAATGCATAATGTAGATACACAGGATTATGTAAAAATCAAATTATATTAGCATCATTATCAAAATGCTAAAAAAGCTGTGACCTGCTAATATATATGCTTTATTAATATGTAACAAGATCTAACTGTAGGTTTTATAACTACTATAATTTTGAAGTAATGACAGGTATAAAAAGATATCTGCAAGAACCACAATGTGATATGAAAATAACTGTGATTTCTACTGCTGACAACTTCATAGGTACTGCTAGTATTACTAGGGTCTAAGGCCTACGTTCACAACTGTAGGAAATGTTAAATTTTTAGTTAGACGTTAATAAAATTCAGATGTGATTATTTTCCTATCCAAGTTTACCATCCTGACTTTTTATCCTTGGGTCCTCTGGGGTTTAGGGATCCAGTGTTAAGAATTCTTGGTCCCAGGTACATAATGAAGAGGGCCCGAAATGGTAGCAATGAAAAGGAAAAAAGAGTCCTAAGAGAAATTTAAGAGATACAATTTAATGAATTTGATGATTTGATGGTGGATAAGGAAAAGAGAAGTACCTAAGTTGATACTCAGGTTTCTGGACTGGAATTTATGATATACAAAATTAATATATAACTGGCAATGTCCACTTAAGTTCAGAAAGGCTTTCATGTTGCTTAAAACTTTAGGCTTGAGAAATATATTTATTATTGATTAAGATGGTTAACAGTTGTTGCAGATTCTGTCATGATTTCAAAGATCTGTGAAGACAGGACCATAGCCTGAGGAGTCAGACACAGGCTCCTGGAAAAGTAAGCAGAGCATACCTTTTAAGCTCAAATGCATCGCTCTTTCTACCAGGATACTGACTGCAAAAGTTCCATCCAACTTGGCAGGGCCCTCCTCAGCTGGGCAGATTTCCCTTGTGGTGTTGTTGCAGGGGACCTGGGTGGACGCAGGAGGCTTCTGGTGGCCAGGTGATGGAGAGAGCTGAATCTCATCATTCCTTCTGGGGAACTGCTCAGACTCACTGTGGCTGCTGCAGTCCACAGAATCCATCTCAGGAGCAGGCCCAGGGTGTGGGGAAGGAGAGGAAAGAACCACATGAACTCGCAAAGCAGCTCCTGAGAGGTTGGAAGCATTTCGTCCAAATAGAGGATACACACCTGCAAGAGGATGGAGGAGGATAAGCCCAAGCAAGCAGGAACCAAGAACGCTCTCTAACCTTGGAAATGACTGAGAGTGCCTGTGGTCCTCTCTCCTTCAATGGGCCTACAGGCCCCAATATACCAATTTGTAAAAAAAAGAACTGTGAAGTTAGTATATGGTGTGAACATTTTTACTTCCCTTCTCCCCAGCATGCACACTATCTCCATTAATGGAAAGTAGTGACAGCTCAGATTTGAAGCCAAAGTCAAATGACTACCAGGCAGAGTTGCTGTGGAAGAGATTCACGTGCTGGGGGTGAGCAGACTTAGATGACTTCTGAAGCCTTTTGAAAGTAAGATTATTATTAAAGCAGGAGTGGCCTGTCTTCTCTGTCACATGTCCCACTGGCTCTTGTCCTTAGGCTTTCTCCTAAGGCTTTCTTCTTAGGAAGCTGTCCTGGTGCTCAATTTAGCCTGTCTCAACAGCTAAATATGTCTGGCAGTAGCCCTGAAGATCATTTGGAAATGAAGTAGGAGGCTTCGGCAAAGGAGGCAAGAAAGAAAAATAGGGGAATTAGTATTTGTTGAGTGTTTTTCATGTGCCACAATCTGAGGAGTTAGGTAACCTGCCAAGGTGACTTTTCCAATAAGTGGCAGATTTAAACCCAGGGATCTGAACTTACAGGCTTCCTGGATATTAAAATAAGATTTAATTATACAGCAGAAGGCACTAAGAATTCCTTCAGAATCTCAAGGTTTGCTTCATTAGACTCATTTCAATTCAGGAAAATGGAGTTAACTGACTCACAGGAAGCAGTAAGATGGAACTCCCCCTGTCTTTTTCTGTTTTTTAGGTATCCTCTTTTCTTCTGATGCAATGTGTGAATTATCATCATTACCACAAGCAGAAAGTAAGGGCAATAATAGCAACATAGCTAAATCCTTATCCTTAAGAAACTCAACAGCTGCTTGGAAGGATGGTTGAGTGGATGACTGGATGGACTGCTTGACTCATTCAATCAGTACATCAAATGCCGCACCTTGTACAAAGCCTGTTTACAGGAAGATAAAAAGCTTAGACTGATGGGAAGTGGAGAAGCAGGAGAGAAATGGACAATCTGAAAAGTTAAATACTTCCTTTGGTATTACTCAATAAAAAGAGGTTATTTGTGCTTGAGTTCTGATCCTTAAATCTTTTTTTTTTTTTAATTTTTTTTATTGTTATGTTAATCCCCATACATTACATCATTAGTTTTAGATATAGTGTTCCATGATTCATTGTTTGTGCATAACACCCAGTGCTCCATGCAGAACGTGCCCTCCTCAATACCCATCACCAGGCTAACCCATCCTCCCACCCTGATCCTTAAATCTTTATTCAGTGTTCCAAACCTACTTTCTTCAGCAGAGTGAAGTTAAAAGCCCATCTTTCTGAACTTTAGTTCAAGTGAGCTGTGCTTACTTCAAAGACGTTTTCTGCAGGCTCTCTGAAGTGACTCTAGGCTTGCCAGATAAAATAGGAGCACATGGCATTTAATGAGGTGTTCAACAGAACCAGAATTACACCTGCTGGGTCCAGAGAGAACCAGAGAATCTGGGATGATCACCCAAATACTCAGTTCTTATTTAGCCTGGGTCACCTGTTCAACAACAGGGTCAGAGCACAAGGCTAACAGAGCTACACAGGGTTGTGACTCCATTCCTTTAGCTGTATAGTGGAGGAAATAACAACTAATCTTACAAGGAGTGTCCCAATGAATAAATATCATGTTTATAAAGAATCTGGTCTGGTCATCTTCATTCTGCATTATAGTTACTAGATGGAGTCTTCTAAAATGCAAAACTATTACTCTTCTATTCAGAACCCATTAGAATAGCTTTCCACAGCTCTCAGATAAAAGTCCAGTACTCTTGTCTTGAGCCTGGGTAGTAATCTAACCTCTTTGAGCCTCCATTTACATGACTATAAAATAGGTCTGATACCTATCTCACAGCACTGCTAGGAGGATCAAATAAAATAATGTCTGAGGGAGTTTATCACATAGTGCTTGTCACAGAGCAGGTGCTCAAACCACAAGAGCTAAGGCCAGTTCCTCACTTACCACTGACAGTTAATGTCCTTGCTGACCTCTCCCCAAGTCTGGCCAGGTCCACATAGGCTGAGCCAATCCAACTGTCCATCTGGTGGGGCCTCTCCACACTGTCATTGCCATAAGCCCGCCACACTTGGATCTCTAACCTCTCCTCCCTGAAATACCAAAGCAGTGACAGGCCCCTAGTGACTTCTGCTCTTTTGGATGCCTTGAAAGTAACCATGACCTGTTTTTTGTTTGTAGATTCCTTAGGCTTCTTAAGAGGGGTCCAGAAGGCCTCATGATCATACAGTTTGTAGCGGAGGTAGCAGTATGTGTTCTTATGAATGTGGTTCTGGCCGGCCAGAAGCACACAATGGATGGGCAGCCAGAGCCTTGGGGTGGATATGGTGACAGTGGCTGGTTCCTCTTCATTCATCTTGACAAGATTCTTCAGATTATTCTCAAAGCTCCAGCCCAATAGCTCAGCAGCTTCCAACACCCGCTCTCTATCTCCAGGATGCGTGAAGGAAACTGAAAGCTCCAGGCCACCCACGATCTTCTGCATGAGCTCCAAACCATGAGGCAGGGTCCCATCCTCTGGCAAAATGATAGGATACCATCCTGTGATCCCTTATGGAAAAAAAAAAAAAAAAGATTTTCAATTATTGTTTTAAGAGTAAAATGATTTACCTACTTCCTACTCCAGATCCACCATCACCCTGGCCCAAGACAGAACAGAAAACATATACCCACAGAACACTGGAGTTTGTTTTATCTGATCACTGAAAGACAATGAGATCGGGGGAAGAACAAAGGCTAGGAGTTGGGAGACCTGAGTTCTCTCCTAGGCTCAGCCCCGAACTAGCAGTTCAGTCTAGGTAAGTCATTAATTTCACTCAGCCTTGGTTTCCTTACCTGACAAATGAGAAAATTAGTGCTAATCTTGCCCACCAGACAAAGTTGTTATAATCATCAAATGAGATAATGGTTTTGGAAGTGTCTGAAAAGAGAAGTGCTATAAAAAATGTGAAATGGAGGAGTTGGAAGATGGCGGCCGAGTAGGAGGACCCTAGGCTCCACCTTGTCCCACAAATATAACTCGGTAACTATCAAATCATCCTAAATACCCCAGAAATTGACCTGAAGACTGGCAGAACAAACTCCACAACTAAAGGGAGAGATGAGGCCTCATCAAAGAAAGTAAGGGAGTGTGGAGACACAGTTTGGGAGAGAAATGGATTGTGGCCATTGCAGTGGGGAGGGAGCCATGGCCACAGAGAAAGGCAAGAGACAGATCAGCACACAGGGGAGCTCATGGGGAAAACAAATCCCCACAGCAATTGGCTTGGAAAGTGAGAGGGACTGAATTTCATGAGTTTCTGCAACAAGTGGGGCTTAAAGCCTGGAGTTTTAAAGGTCAGCATGCTTGGCTCTGATAGATCCCGGAGGGCACTGGGGCTGCTCTTGGAGAGGAGGCAAACAGCCTGAGCACATACAGTGTAGAAACAGCAATCTGAAGAGCATCTGGAGCACACAGTGGGGAGGTTATATGCAAACCTAATGACAACCATATATCAAAAACCATAATAAATACACAAAGATTAAAGAGAAGAAATCCAAATAGATCATTAAAATTAGCAGGCCATGAAAGAATGGAAGAATGAGAGAAAATCTTCAGAAAGAACCACAAAACAATAAAATGACAATGAATACTATCTATCATAATTACTTTGAATGTAAATAGACTAAACACTCCAATCAAAAGACATAGATAAAAAACAAGACCCATCTATATGCTGCCTACAAGAGACTCATTTTAAACTTAAAGACACCTGCAGACTGAAAATGAGGGGATGGAGAAAAACCTATCATGCAAATGGATATCAAAAGAAACCCAGAGTAGCAATACGATATTGGACAAAACAGAGTTTAAAACAAACTGTAAAAAGAGACAAAGAAGGACACTATATATTAATAAAGGGGACAATCCAACAAGAAGATATAACAATTATAAATATTTATGTACCCAATATAGGAACACCCAAATACATGAAACAGTTAAAAACAAACATAAAGGAACCAATCAATAACAATACAATAACATTAGCAGACTTTAACACCCTACTTAGATCAAGAGAGAGATCATCTAAACAGAAAATCAACAAGGAAACAATGGCTTTGAATGACCCCACTGGAACAGACGGATTTAACAGATATATTCAGAACATTCCATCCTAAAACAGCAGAATACACATTCTTTTCAAGTACACATAGAACATTCTCCAGAACAGATTACATAGTAGGCCACAAAACAAGCCTCAACAAATTCAAGAAGATCAAAGTCATACCGTGCATCTTTTCTGACCACAACACTATGAAACTAGAAGTCAACCACAAGAAAAAATCTGGGAAGAACACAAATACATGGAGGTTAAATAACATGCTACTGAACAATGAATGGGTCAACCAGGAAATAAAAGAAGACATAAAAGTAGATGGAAACAAATGAAAATGAAAACACAATGGTCCAAACTCTTTGGGATGCAGCAAAAGCAGTTCTAAGAGGGAAGTTTAAAGCAGTAGAGGCCTTCCTCAAGAAGCAAGAAAAATCTCAAACAACTTATCCTTACACCTAATCTAGAAAAAGAACAATAAGCAAAACCTAAAACTAGTAGAAGAAAGGAAATAATAAAGATTAGAGCAGAAATAAATGATACAGAAATTAGAAATATAACACAACAGATCAATGAAACTAGGAGCTGGTTTCTTGGAAAAAAATAAAATTGGCAAGCAAATAACAAAAGAAATAAAAGGCATCTAAATTGGTAAGGAAGAAGTAAAATTTTCACTATTTGCAGATGACATGATACTGTATATAGAAAACCCTAAAGATTCCACCAAAAAACTGGTAGAACTGATAAATTCAGTAAAGTTGCAGGATACAAAATCAATGTACAGAAATCTAATGCATTTTTTTTTCTTTCTTTCTTTCTTTTTCTTTAAAGTAGCCCAACATAGGGCTTCAACTCATGACCCTGAGATCAAGACTGGACGCTTAACCAACTGAACCACCGAGGTGCCACTGTTGAATTTCTATACACCAATAATAGAGCAGCAGAAAACCATCCTATTTGTAATTGCACCAAAATAACAAGATACCTAGGAATAAACCTAGCCAAAGAGGTGAAAGACCTATATTCTGAAAACTATAAAATATTGATGAAAGCAATTAAAGACAACACAAAGATATGGAGAGACATTCCATGCTCATGGATTGAAAGAATATTGTTAAAATGTCTATACTACCCAAAGATCTACACATTTAAAGCAATCCCTATTAAAACACCAATAGCATTTTTCACAGAACTAGAATAAACAATCCTAAAATTTGTATGGAACCAGAAAAGACCCCGAATAGCCAAAGCAATCTTGAAAAAAAAAGTTGGAGGCATCACAATTCTGTACCTCAAGTTATACTACAAAGCTGTAGTAATCAAAACAGTATGGTATGGGCACAAACATAGACACATGGGTCAATAGAACAGAATAGAAAACCCAGACATAAACCCACAATTACAACATCAATTAATCTTTGACAAAGCAGGAAAGAATGTCCAATGGGAAAAAGACACCATTCAACAAATGGTGTTGGGAAAATTGGACAGTAACATGCAAAAGAATGAAACTGGACCACACTTTCTTACACCATGCACAACAATAAATTCAAAATGGATTAAAGAGCTAAATGTGAGGCCTGAAACCATAAAAATCCTAGGAGAGAATACAGGCAGTAACTTCTTTCACATCAGTCGTAGCAACTTTTTTCTAGATATGTCCACTGAAGCAAGGGAAACAAAAGCAAAAATAAACTATTGGGACTACATCAAAATAAAAAACTTCAAGGGGCGCCTGGGTGGCTCAATCGGTTAAGGGGCTGCCTTCAGCTCGGGTCGTGATCCCGGGGTCCTGGGATTGAGTCCCACATCGGGCTCCCTGCTCAGAGGAGAGCCTGCTTCTCCCTCTCCCTCTGCCTGCCTCTCTGCCTACTTGTGCTCTCTCTCGATCTGTCAAATAAATAAATAAAATCTTAAAAAAAACCCATAAAGCTCTTATTGGAAAATTCATTAAAAAAAATAAAAAATAAAAAGCTTCAAAACAGTGAAAGAAACAATCAGCAAAACTATAAGGCAACCTACTAAATGGAAGAAGACATTTGCAAATGGCATATCTGATAAAGAGTTAGTATCCAAAACATATACAGAACTTATACAACTCAATACCCAAAAAACAAATACTCCAATTAAAAAATTGACAGAAGACACAAACAGACATTTCTCCAAAGAAGACATCCAGATGGCCAACAAAGACATGAAAAAATGTTCATCATCACTTACCATTAGGGAAATGCAAATCAAAACTACAATGAAGTATCACCTCACACCTGTCAGAATGGCTAAAATCAACAACATAAGAAACAACAGGCATTGGCAAGGATGCAGAGAGAGGGGAACCCTCTTACACTGTTGGTGGGAATACAACTGGTGCAGCCACTATGAAGAGTGTGGAGGTTCCTCAAAAGTTTAAAATAGAACTACCCTACGATTGAGGAATCACATTACTTGCTACTTACCCAAAGAATATAAAATCACTAATTCGAAGGGATACCTGCACCCCTATGTTTACAGTAGCACTATTTACAACAGCCAAGATATGGAAGCAGCCCACGTCGTGTACACTGATAGATGAATGGATAAAGAAGATGTGAGATACACACACACACACACACACACACACACACACACACACACACAGAGGAATATTATTCAGCCATAAAAAAGAATGAAATCTTGCCATTTGCAATGACATGGATAGAGCTAGAGAGTATCATGCTAAGTGAAATAAATCAGAGAAAGGCAAATACCAAAGGATTTCACTCCTATGTGGAATTTAAGAAACAAAACAAATGAGCAAAGGGGAAAAAAGAGAGAGAGAGAAATCAAGAAACCAAGAAACAGACTCTTAACTATACAGAACAAAGAGATGGTTACCAGAGGGGAGGGTTGTAGGAGGGATGGGTTAAATAGGTGGTGGGGATTAAGGAGTGTACTTGTCATTATGAGCAGAGGGTGATGTATGGAATTGTTGAATTATTATATTGTACACCAGAAACTAATATAATACTGTATGTTAACTATAGAACTAAAATAAAAACTTAAAACATGTGGTATATATACACAATGGGATATTGTTCAGCCATAAAAAGAATAAAATCTTCCCATTTGCAGTGACATGGATGGAGCTAGAAAGTATACTGCTAAAGGAAATAAGTCAGAGAAAGACAAATACCATATGATTTCACTCATATGTGGAATTTAAAAAACTAAATGAGCAAAGGGGAAAAAAAGAGGGAGAAGACAAATCAAGAAACAAATTCTTTTTTTTTTTTTTAATTTTTTTTTGAAGATTTTATTTATTTATTTGACAGAGAGAGACACAGTGAGAGAGGGAACACAAGCAGGGGGAGTGGGAGAGGGAGAAGCAGGCCTCCCACAGAGCAGGGAACCCAATGCGGTATGGGGCTCGATCCCAGGACACTGGGATCATGACCTGAGCTGAAGGCAGACGCTTAATGACTGAGCCACCCAGGCGCCCCAAGAAACAAATTCTTAATTAGAAAGAACAAACTGATGGTTACCAGAGGGAAGGCCAGTGGGGGGATGGGTGAAATAGGTGATGGGGATTAAGGAGTGCACTTGTGATGAGCATGGGGTGATGTACTGAATTGCTGAATCACTATATTGTACACCTGAAACTAATATAACACTGTATGCTAAAAAAAAAAAATACTTGCCTCATATGATCCATGTACCAATTCATTTCTCCAACCCTCAGTTTTTTCATCAGCAAAATGAGGAAATTAGGCCTCTAAAGGCCCTCCTGAATCTAAGAATGTACAATTCAGTATTGTGTACACGAGTGATGGAGAAGAGGAGGAATACAATGAGAGGAAATAAAACTTGCCTACATCCTAATTCATTCCACTTGAACCCATTAAAACATATATATCACTTAGGAAAAAAAAGTGAAATGTTATTAAAGTGCTATAAATACAGTGGAAAAGGCATGGGTCAGGAGATCTAGGGTCTAGTCCTAAGTCTTCCACTGAAGGAACTGCCACTTAGTAAACATACACCAAGGACCAGGCACTAGATTTCAAAATAATAACAGCTACTCTTTACTGAGTATCCATTGTGTGTCAGATATACTCTTCGTGCTTCATATATATTACTTCACTTAATTCTCCTGATAACTGGGATAATAATCCCTATTTTACAGATGACAAAATGGAAGCTCAGAGACCTGCCCAGATTATTATAGCTATCACATTGTACAAGTAAGTGACATTAAGTGACAAACCCAATATACCAAGTTGTACAGACTTTTCTCTGGCAGGCATACAGAGTACCTTTTAGAGAGTACTGCTCAAATTTTAATTCACAATTAAACTTGGGAGATGTGTGACAGAATTCTGGAAATTAGATTACACAATCCTAGGGAGGATGATGGGCAAGAGAAGGAAAGCTGACATTTACTGAGGGCCTACACTGTGTCAGGTACTTTATAAATCTGATTTCATCAGCTCCTACTTTGTAGTCTTGTCAGGATTAACTGTCTCCATTCATGAGATAAGAAAACTGAGGCTCAGGAGAGTCAAGGTCCCTGAGCTAGCAGTAAGTAGGACAGGACCATTATTTCCAGACTGCCTTGGTGGCTGTCTTCTTTTGGGTTGTTACCTCCTATCTTTATCCCTTCTTCAGTGAGAGAGGAGGGTACAGTGAAGAAGAATAGGTGAATCTGAACTTGATTTCTAGTACTGCCACTCACTAGCTGGGTGGTTTTGGTAAATCACTTAAACTTTGTGAGCCTAAGTTTCCTCATCTACAAAATAAAAATAGTAAGATCCTGTGTCCCCACCAAGCAGGGTTATAATGAGGCTCACACAATATCTGAGGAAATATTTCACAAAATGTTATATAATGTAATGGGTATCACTATATTTATTATTTGTAGTATCACCATTATCATCATCTTTCCTGGAGTAAGACGACAGTTACAAAGCTTTGAGCTACTTTACTTTGTTAGAAGACTTTTGAAATGATTAGGAGGGGACTTAAAATACTTTTCAGAGAACTTTTAAGGTACCTGGGAGAATTCAAAAGCATTTGTTAGGGGTCATGTTTTCTTCTGCATACCTTATAGGGAGCCATGCAAGATGATCTCTTATAGGAAAGTAAATGAGAAGGGGTAGAATTAGAAAGTGATTATCCAGGACCCTTACCAGATCTCTTGACCAGCAGCTCTTTTGTTGGAACCTTTACTACTCCAAGCAGATAATCTCTGAATGACTGAATACTGGTTATATCACTGCCTGTCAAATCAAACAAAAAAGAGAAATTATTTAGTGCTTTACTGACCAAAAGGCTAAATATTTCAACATGCATTTTCTAGGAAGAGCTATACCATTCAAAACAAAGTCCCTTTTAATTCTGAATGTGATTAGTCATTTGGTGCTCACCTGACTTGGTATCTTCATGATAAATAGCAAAAGTGACCTCTGCAAATTCCAACAGTTCTGCCAGGAAACAGGCCTCTCCACTGCAGTGCTGAGTCACCAAGTTACATGGAAACTCAACGTGGTGGGAGAACTCAGGACAGAAGGAGCAGGCTACAGGGCGGGTTTGGCGCTGTTCTCCTTTGGGCAGGAAGGAGAGATGAGTGGTGACAAAGGCATTGACCCCGACTGTGGCACTGAACTGTAGAGCGGGTTCCTGCTCGGCCAGAGCCCTGTAAGGGGAGAAGGATGGGAATGAGATGGTAGTATCAAAAGTCAGCCGGACTGCCTAGAAAACATCTGCACCATTCCATGAGGCCACCAAGAACACTAACTGACCATATAATTCCTATCTAGGCTTTGGGCAGAGCCACAATATGCTTTCTTAGTAATCTAAATATCATAGTGTATGTGTATGGGTGGGTGAAGACAACATTCACCTGTTTACTAGAGTGACATTCCAAGGACACTCCATTTTCCTGTCAATGACCTTCAGCCAAAGACTACCAGGGAGCAACGGTAGTTGAACATGTTGGTTTTACTGTTCATTATGATGAGAAAGAACATACACCAAGGGGAATCATGGGGAATTTTAGTAAAAAGGTATTAGAAAGGACTTATATAGCACTAAACTCATTGGCTGATTTGGAGGTTGTTCAAGGAAGTGGGGCTTTGCTCTGGATTGCTGTTCTAATGAATCTTACCTAGGGAGGAGGGAAGACTAGACTAAGGCTAAGGCTGTAATGGTAAAGTAGCAGCGGTCACTCACTTTAGCCAGGATAGGGGGGATGTTAGGTACTTTTGTGATTTTCATAATGACCTCGTTTTGGTTTGTATCTAGACAAGATTACAGAGTAACTTTATTTTTGTCTCACTTCATCATGGTTGCAAAGCAGCCTCGTCTGATGTTGGTGTTCTGTGAGATTGTTCATGCTCAGCATGAAAACACCAAGCCCAGCTACAAGTGTCAGATCAGTTCCCAGATGTCTCTGGGGCTGTTTTTCTCAGTAGAGGTGTACCACAACACACAGACAGAGCTTATCCATCTTTAACTGATACTCACCAAGAGTTGTCAAGTCTTCCGTGTGTGGGTATAGTATGAGACAAACTCCCTTATCCCAACTTCCCGAAGGTATAAAATTGACATTTAGGCAAAGAGGTCACCTCTTTCTATATACTTTTTTTTTTTAAGTAAGGTCTAGTTTCGGGGGGAAAGACAGCAGAGGAGTAGGTGACCCTATTTCAACTGGCCCCTGGAATTGAGCTGGATATCTACCAGACCACTCTGAGCACCCACGAAACCAGCCTGAGATGTAAGAAGATCTGGATCTCTACAAACAGAATATCGCAGGCGGTTGGTTTTGAGGTACGAAGCGGGGAGCCGTGATTCCGCAGGCAGATATGGGAGGATAAACGACAGCGGGAGGGTGCCTGGAGGTGGGGATCCTACACCGCCGGTGAGCTACAGCCTTGAGCGCTGCTAGCGCTGGGGACGGGCACAGACTTGCAGACCAGTAGCGGTGGGGAAAGGACTTTAGGGCAGACCCTGGGGTGAAACCCGGAGCGGCGGGTCACGCGCACAAACTGGGAGCGGCTGGCAGTTTTAGAAGCACAAAGGGCAGAGACGTGCCCGACCTGGAGGCAGGACTGGGAGCGCTGCGGAGGGGTGCACAACCCAGGACGCTGCAGTTTATAGCAGCACAGACAGAAACGGAGACGGTGTGGCCTGGAGAGCTCACTGAAGAACAGACTGCGATCTCTCTGCTATGAGGCAGAGGGTTGGAAACGGTCTCTTCTGCTCTGACTCACGGAAGAGACTCGGAAAGCCACCAGGGAAAGCCGCCAGAGAACAAAAGCCCCAAAGACTGATTCCGGCTGAGCCCATCCCCCGCCACAGGGGGGCAGGGCAACACCACCCAAACAGGGTTGCCCGAGTAACAGCCCCGCAGGCCCCTCCCCCAGAGGACAGGCTGGGAAAACAAGAGGCCAGCAACCCTAAGGTCCCAAGAAAACAGGTGCATCTTGCTTGGGTTCTGGTCAATAATTTGGACTCTATACATTCCCTCAAACACCCATCAACAGAATGACTAGGAGGAGGAGCCCCCAAAATAGAAAAGACTCAGAGATTATGACTTATGCTGCAGATTTACAAATGGCTGCAGATATAACCAAGATGTCGGAGATGGAATTCAGGCTAGCAACTGTGAAGACAATGGCTAGAATGGAGAAATCAATTAATGGCAACATAGAGTCTCTAAGGGCAGAAATAAAAGGTGACTTGGCAGAACTTAAAAATGCTATCAATGAGATCCAATCCAATCTAGATAATCTAACAGCTAGGGTAACTGAGGCAGAAGAGTGAATAAGCGACCTGGAAGACAATATAATAGATAAAAAGTGAAAAGAGGAGGCCAGGGAAAAACAACTCAGAATCCATGAAAATAGAATCAGAGAAATAAGTGACACCATGAAGCGTTCCAATGTCAGAATAATTGGAATCCCGGAGGGAGTGGAGAGAGAGAGAGGACTAGAAGATGTATTTGAGCAAATCGTAGCTGAGAACTTCCCTAATCTGGGGAATGAAACAAACATTCAAGTCCTAGAGGCAGAGAGGACCCCTCCTAAGATCAAGGAAAACAGGCCAACACCCTGGCATGTAATAGTAAAACTTGCAAATCTTAGAACCAAGGAAACCATCTTAAGGGCAGTTAGGGGGAAGAGATTCCTTATGTACAGAGGGAGGAACATCAGAATAACGTCAGACCTATCCACAGAGACCTGGCAAGCCAGAAAGGCCTGCCAAGACATATTCAGGGTACTAAATGAGAAGAACATGCAGCCAAGAATACTTTATCCGGCAAGGCTTTCATTTAGAATGGATGGAGAGATATAGAGCTTCCACGACCGGCAGAAACTGAAAGAATATGTGACCACTAAGCCGGCCCTGCAAGAAATATTAAGGGGGGTTCTATAAAAGGAGAAAGACCCCAAGAGTGATAGACAACAGAAATTTACAGGGACAATCTATAAAAACAACGTCTTCACAGGCAACACGATGACAATTAATTCATATCTTTCAATAATCACTCTCAACGTGAATGGCCTAAACGCTCCCATAAAACGGCACAGGGTTGCAGACTGGATAAAAACACAGGACCCACCCATATGCTGTCTACAAGAGACTCATTTTGAACCTAAAGATACATCCAGACTGAAAGTGAAGGGATGGAGATCCATCTTCCATGCCAGCGGACCTCAAAAGAAAGCTGGGGTAGCAATTCTTATATCAGACAAATTAGATTTTAAACTAAAGTCTGTAGTTAGAGACACAGAAAGACACTGTATCATTCTTAAAGGGTCTATCCAACAAGAAGATCTAACAATTGTAAATATCTATGCCCCCAACATGGGAGCAACCATCTACATAAGCCAACTGTTAACCAAAATAAAGAGTCATATTGATAACAATATGTTAATTGTAGGAGACCTCAATACTCCATTCGCAGCAATGGACAGATCATCTAAGCAGAAAATCAACAAGGAAACAAGAGCTTTGAATGATACACTGGACCAGATGGACCTCATAGATATTTACAGAACATTCCACCCTAAAACAACAGAATACTCATTCTTCTCGAGCGCACATGGAACTTTCTCCAGAATAGACCACATACTGGGTCACAAATCAGGTCTCAACCGATACCAAAAGATTGAGATTATTCCCTGCATATTCTCAGACCACAATGCTCTAAAACTGGAACTCAATCACAAGAAAAAATGTGGAAGAAATTCAAACACTTGGAAGCTAAAGACCACTCTGCTCAAGAATGTTTGGGTCAACCAGGAAATCAAAGAAGAACTTAATTCATGGAAATCAATGAGAACAAAAACACATCGGTCCAAAACCTATGGGATACTGCAAAGGCGGTCCTAAAGGCGAAAATACATAGCCATCCAAGCCTCACTCAAAAAAATAGAAAAATCTCGAATTCACCCACTAACTCTACACCTTAAAGAACTAGAGAAAAAGCAACAAACGATGCCTAAGCCACGCATTAGAAGAGAAATAATTAAAATTAGAGATCAATGAATCCAGAAACCCGAAACACAGTAAATCAGATCAACGAAACTAGAAGTTGGTTCTTTGAAAGAATTAATAAGATCGATAAACCACTGGCCAGACTTACCAAAAGAAGAGAAAGGACCCAAATTAATAAAATTATGAATGAAAGGGGAGAGATCACGACTAACACCAAGGAAATAGAAACAATTATCAGAAATTATTATCAACAACTATATGCCAATAAACTGAGCAACCTGGATTAAATGGAGGGCTTCCTGGAAACCTTTAAGCTGCCAAGACTGAAACAGGAAGAAATTGACAACCTGAATAGGCCAACAACCAGTAATGAGATTGAAGCAGTGAGCAAAAACCTCCCAAAAAACAGGAGTCCAGGGCCTGATGGATTCCCTGGGGAATTCTACCAAACATTCAAAGAAGAAATAATACCTATTCTACTGAAGCTGTTTCAAAAAATAGAAACAGAAGGAAAACTTCCAAACTCATTCTGTGAGGCCAGCATTACCTTAATCCCCAAACCAGGCAAAGACCCCATCAAAAAGGAGAATTTCAGACCGATATCCCTGATGAATATGGATTCCAAAATCCTCAACAAAATCCTAGCTAATAGGATCCGACAATACATTAAAAGGATCATCCATCATGACCAAGTGGGATTTATCCCTGGGATGCAAGGGTGGTTCAACATTCGCAAATCAATCAATGTGATAGAACACATTAATAAGAGGAGGGAGAAGAACCATATGGTCCTCTCAATTGATGCAGAAAAAGCACTTGACAAAATACAACATCCTTTCCTGATTAAAACTCTTCAGAATATAGGGATAGGGGGAACATTCCTCAAGTTCATAAAATCCATCTATGAAAAATCCACAGTGAATATCACCCTCAATGGGGAAAAGCTGAGAGCCTTTCCCTTAAGATCAGGAACATGTCAAGGATGCCCACTCTCGCCACTATTGTTCAACATAGTACTAAAAGTCCTAGCAACAGCAATCAGACAACAAAAAGAAATAAAAGGTATTCAAATTGGCAAAGAAGAAGTCAAACTCTCTCTTTTCGCAGACAATATGATACTTTATGTGGAAAACCCAAAAGACTTCACCCCCAAATTACTAGAACTCATCCAGCAATTCAGTAATGTGGCAGGATACAAAATCAATGCACAGAAATCAGTTGCTTTCTTATACACTAACAACGCAACTGTAGAAAGAGAAATTAGAGAAACGATTCCAATAGCACCAAAAACCATAAGATACCTCGGAATAAACCTAACCAAAGAGGTAAAGGATCTATACTCTAGGAACTACAAAACACTCATGAAAGAAATTGAAGAAGACACAAAAAGATGGAAAAATATTCCATGCTCATGGACCGGAAGAATAAACATTGTTAAAATGTCTATGCTACCCAGAGTAATCTATACCTTCAATGCCATCCCGATCAAAATTCCAATGACATTTTTCAAAGTGCTGGAACAAACAATCCTAAAATTTTGATGGAATCAGAAAAGACCCCGAATCGCCAAGGAAATGTTGAAAAAGAAAAACAAAGCTGGGGGCATCACGTTGCCCAATTTCAAGCTATCTTACAAGGCTGTGATCACCAAGACAGCATGGTACTGGCACAAAAACAGACATATAGACCAATGGAACAGATTAGAGAGCCCAGATATGGACCCTCAACTCTATGGTCAAATAATCTTTGACAAAGCAGGAAAAAACATGCAATGGAAAAAAGACAGTCTCTTCAATAAATGGTGCTGGGAAAAGTGGACAGCCACATGCAGAAGAATGAAACTCGACCATTCTCTAACACCATTCCAAAGATAAACTCAAAGTGGATGAAAGACCTCAATATGAGACAGGAATCCATCAAATTCCTAGAGGAGAACATAGGCAGTAACCTCTTTGACATCACCCACAGCAACTTCTTTCAAGATACATCTCCAAAAGCTAGTGAAACAAAAGCAAAAATGAACTTTTGGGACTTCATCAAGATAAAAAGCTTCTGCACAGCAAAGGAAACAGTCAACAAAACAAAGAGGCAACCCACAGAATGGGAGAAGATATTTGCAAATGACACTACAGATAAAGGGTTGGTATCCAAGATCTATAAAGAACTTCTCAAACTCAACACCCAAAAAACAAATAATCAAGTCAAAAAGTGGGCAGAAGATATGAAAAGACACTTCTCTGAAGAAGACATACAAATGGCTAATAGACACATGAAAAAATGTTCATCATCATTAGCCATCAGGGAAATCCAAATCAAAACCACATTGAGATACCACCTTACAGCAGTTAGAATGGCAAAAATGGACAGGGAAAGAAACAACAAATGTTGGAGAGGTTGTGGAGAAAGGGGAACCCTCTTACACTGTTGGTGGGAATGCAAGTTGGTACAGCCACTTTGGAAAGCGGTGTGGAGGTTCCTCAAAAATTTAAAAATAGAGCTACCCTATGACCCAGCAATTGCACTACTGGGTATTTACCCCAAAGACACAGATGTAGTGAAAAGAAGGGCCATATGCACCCCAATGTTCATAGCAGCAATGTCCGCAATAGCCAAACTGTGGAAAGAGCCGAGATGCTCTTCAACAGATGAATGGATAAAGAAGATGTGGTCCATATATACAATGGAATATTACTCAGCCATCAGAAAGGATGAATACCCAACTGTTACATCAACATGGATGGGACTGGAGGAGATTATGCTAAGTGAAATAAGTCAAGCAGAGAAAGTCAATTATATGGTTTCACTTATTTGTGGAACATAAGGAATAGCATGGAGGACATTAGGAGAAGGAAGGGAAAAATGGGGGGTGGAATTGGAGGGAGAGATGAACCATGAGAGACTATGGACTGAGAAACAAACAGGGTTTTAGAGGGAGGGGAGAGGGGGGATTGGTTAGCCCGGTGATGGGTATTAAGGAGGGCACGTACTGCATGGAGCACTGGGTGTTATACGAAAACAATGGATCGTGGATCACCACATCAAAAACCAATGATGTATTGTATGGTGACTAACATAACATAATAAAATTAAAAAATAAATAAATAAAAATAAAGTAAGGTCTACACCCAACGTAGGGCGTGAACTCATGACCCTGTGATCAAGAGTCGCATGCTCTACCAACTTAGGCACCCCAGAGAGATCACCTCTTTTTGAAGCACTTCCTGATAGCCACAAAGCATTTAGAGGGGTTTCTTCTTTATTGTACTTGGAATACATTAGTAGAGGGTAGTAATGGGAGTTATACAGATCTGGGTTTTAATCTTGGCTCTATCATTCAATTAAATGTGTGACCTTGGACAAGTTATTCAAACTCTTCCAAGTTTCATTGTCCTCTTTGCTAAAATGAGGACAGCATGAGGATACAACAAATACTAAAGATGTATGCATAGTTATATGCTTATTGCATTTTCATTTCTAATGAAATTAACCTAAAATGATCACTAATAGTAGACTGGTATATGTCTACACAATTTGTCTACAACAAATTTGTTGTATTATTATTTCTGATTTTATTATATTTTGCTGGCTAATAATAAGGGTAATGTTAATTATCTATACAAATGGAACTAATCATTTGTATAGTAGTTAGTAATTTATAAAGTCACTTCATATTTGTTAATTCTTATACTGATCCTTAATTTATAAAGTGACTTCATATTTGTTAATTCTTATACTGATCCTTATAAAATCAGGAGAGGTGTTCATAATTTTCATTTTTCAGATGAAGAAACTTAGACCCAGAGAAGTAAAGAAACTAGCCCAAGATCACGCACAGCTAGTGGGAGATGGGACTAGAAGCCAAGGGGTCCAATTTCTAGTGCAATCTGTTTCCATTATACCTTGTCTGTCTCATATTCTGTAGGACTGCCCCAGAAGAATGTAGTGTTAGAACTGGCCTGGCTTCTCACCCTTCCTTCTTGAAACAGTAACACAGACCAAATGCAGGTTAACAACAAACTGCCTGCCACCTGATCTGACATTTTTCATGATCCGGAGAGGGACTACTGAGCTTCTTATCTATGAGAGAGCTACTGAGTATCTGAACTCCAAGTCCTTCTCTGCCAATTAAATCGTGGTTAATTTGCAGATTCTGACCCTGGCTAGGTCTTACATAGAACAAGTACTCCACAGACATAAGTTTCACGCCTCCGTGCCTTTGCATGTGTTCGTCCCTGTGAACAGAATAGTTTTCAGCTCTCTTGGGCATTCCTGCTCTTCTTTCAAGACTGAGATTAAGAAGGGCTCTGGAAAAAAAGAAGAAGAATGTAGCAGGAGGGGAAGAATGAAGGGGGGGAAATCGGAGGGGGAGAAGAACCATGAGAGACGATGGACTCTGAAAAACAAACTGGGGGTTCTAGAGGGGAGGGGGTTGGGAGGATGGGTTAGCCTGGTGATGGGTATTGAGGAGGGCACGTTCTGCATGGAGCACTGGGTGTTATGCACAAACAATGAATCATGGAACACTATATCTAAAACTAATGATGTAATGTATGGGGATTAACATAACAATAAAAAAAAGAAGGGCTCTGAATGCCAAGTTGAGCAGATTAGAGCTTATCCTGTGAAGCAGTAGTCCCTAAAGTAGAGTGTGTACAACCTACGGGGTTTATATATAGGAGAAACTACTTGGGCATAGGAAGAAAACATTAAAATTTCTATATTTGTTATCTCATATGTTAAAGTTTTGTATATGCCATTGTATATTTTATAATGTATTTAATAAATAGTAGTATATGAAGATGATTTACACACGAAAAGTATATAGCTATTTGGAGGGTATGCTAAACTTTTCTTTTTCTGTTTTTTCTTTTTTAAAAGATTTTATTTATTTATTTGACAGTGAGAGACAGAGAGAGAGGGAACACAAGCAGGGGGAGTGGGAGAGGGAGAAGCAGGCCTCCCACCGAGCAGGGAGCCCAATGCGGGGCTCAATCCCAGGACACTGGGATCATGACCTGAGCCGAAGGCAGATGCTTAGTGACTGAGCCACCCAGGCGCCCTTAAACTTTTATTTTTTGTTAATAGGAATGCACGATTAAAATTAGACCACTGCTACTGACAATGGGAAACCATCAAAAGTTTTAATGTGAGGGAATGACATGATTAAAAAACTGCCCTGGTAAAACTTACACCAAAATGAACATTCCAGCAATCACTGGAGTGATTGCTTAACAGTGATTCCAGAAATCACTAGAAGTACATTTGGAGAATTTAGTGACGAAAAATATTAACCAGGCTGAACATTTTTACCAACTGCTTTAGTGTCAGATCTCACATGGCAGTAATTCAGTTAGTTATTTACAGACTGTGAAGTTAAAGGCAAATGATCTGACTCTAATTTACAGTAAGGGAAAAAGTTATGGAACACTTACCTGCTTCTTTCTTGAACTTGTGTCCAAAGTGAACTAGTCTATAGTAGAAGCATGACTTAGTTCTCTTTCTTACTGGGCACCTATTATGTGCTAGAATTAAGCTATGTGGTCAGGGGGCAGAGAGGAGTTCAGACAGTGACTAGAGGAACTCACAGCAAAGCGGGGGAAACTCATGTATACAAATCACTGAAACTGAGTAATACGGCTACAACCAAGGTGCTAAATGACAAAGGAGAGGGCCACCTGGGTGGCTCAGTTGGTTGGTTGTCTGCCTTTGGCCCAGGTCATGATCCCAGGGTCCTGGAACTGAGCCCCACATTGGACTCCTTGCTCAGAAAGGAGCCTACTTCTCTCTCTCCCTCTGTTGCTCCCCTTGCTTGTGCGGTCTCTCAAATAAATAAATGAATGAATGAATAAATAAATAAAATCCTCAAAAAGAAATAAATAGAAGACAAAGGACAAAGCGCCACTTGTGTCCACATGTAGGAAGAAATAAAGGAAGGCCGCAAAGAAGCTGCCAAGTCAAAAGAAAATAGGAGTTTGTTTAGTGGACAAAAGGATGAACATTCAAGGTAGAGAGAAGTATGAATAAAAGCCTAAAGGAGATAAGAGAGGGCCATGCTGGGATGCCTGGGTGGCTCATTCAGCTGAGCATCTGCCTTTGGCTCAGGTCATGATCCCCAGGTACTGAGATCAAGTCCCGCATTGGGCTTCTTGCTCAGCGGGGAGCCTGCTTCTCCCTCTGCCCCTGCCTGCCACTCCCCCTGCTTGTACTCTCTCTCTCTCTGTCTCTGACAAATAAATAAATAAATAAAAATCTTAAAAAAAAAAAAAAGAGGGCCATGCTGTTCATATATAACAACAGTGTTCCAGGCAGAAAAAACAGCAAGACAAATTCCCTGAGGGGAATGAGCTTGGTGTGTTCAGAAGCAATAAGGCCAGTGGTTGGAGTAGAGTAAGCAGAAGGGAGACGAGCAGAAGATAAGTCATAAAGATAATAAGGAGCCAGATCATGTGGGGTCTCATAGCCATTTTTAGTAGTTTGACTTTTACTTTGAATGAGATGAAAAGTCACTGATGGGTTTTAAGTAGAGGTATGTCAAGGTCTGACTTAAGTTTTCATAGGATCACTGGTTTCCGTGTTGAGAACAGACCGAAGGGGAACAAGCTAGAAAAATGGGAGGTGGTATTCACAGACTGAATATGGGATTACAGAAGAGTTGTAGTGATTGGTCCTGGCTTAGTTTGAGGTATAGGGTCTGCCTGTGTAAATGAGTGGTTAAGTAGAATAGAGGATAAGATCAAGGAGCAAAGTTGCTAATAACAGTTGAAGTAGTAAAGTTTGCAAGTGATTTACTCATGTATAGTCTTACATGCTTTCTTTTTTTTTTTTTTAAGATTTTATTTATTTATTTGACAGAGAGAGACAAAGCAAGAGAAGGAACACAGCAGGGGGAGCGGGAAAGGGAGAAGCAGGCCTCCCGCTGAGCAGGGAGTCTGATGCAGGGCTGGATCCCAGGACCCTGGGATCACCACCCGAGCCAAAGGCAGACGCCTAACGACTGAGCCACCCAGGCGCCCTTACATGCTTTCTTAAGAGAAAAAGAAAAAAATAAAGCTGTGCTTAATAAACTGGAAATTGTACACAAGGAAGTTTTGCATATCTGAGCCTCATATGCTGTATGGACTGCAGTGGAAAAAGATGAGGACTGCTTTTCTAAGGTGGACTTACTTGGCTGCCGCTTGCAGACCACAGGCTCTGATAATCTGGACTGAGATAGAGACAGCTCGGGCAGCAAGAACTCCCTCTGCTGTCCTGGGAGTACGCCTGTACCTTAGGCTCACATCCAGTAAACCTAATGAGGACAAAAGGAAAAAAAGATAAAAAGGTTAGCTGGAAGAGTCTCTGTTCTACCAAACCCCAAGTCCTGGTCAGAGGAAGAGGATAAACACCCTAATGAATAATAAGGGGCATTAGCAGTGAGACAAAATGTCCATGGCCAGAATCACTTCATATTATTGTACTTTAGGATTAATAAAGGCAGAACAAAAGTTACTATTTTCACTTTACATCCAAGAAACTATGTCAGAGACTGAACTGCTTGCCAAGATCGCACAACTATCAGAGGCAGAACTTAATTTCAGACTTTTTAAACTCCCACTTATTTTTTTTTTTAAGATTTTTTATTTATTCATTTGAGAGAAAAAGAGAGTGAGTGGGGTGGAGGGGAGGTGGCAGAAGGAGAGGGAAAAGCAGACTCCCTGCTGAGCAGGGAGCCCGCCGCCCGGCTCAATCCCAGGACCCAAAGATCATGACCTGAGCTGAAGACAGATGCTTAACTGACTGAGTCACCTAGGAGCCCCTAAACTCCCAGTTATTTTTATAGAATTGAGATGGACTCCAACCTTTCTTCTTTTTTAAACTTTTAAAAGGTTTTCACACCTATATTTCTATCACCCTTCTACCACCACCACCTGAAACACCCTTTATATGCCATCCTTTTATAAAAATTCTACCTTCCTATTATCACATTTCAGAGAAAGCTTTAAGAAATAACAGAACAAGCTGATCAGTGACAGTCAGGAGGAATAACTCAATCTTAATCATGGCAAAATAAAACCTTTTGCTTTGGCAGATACCCTCCAGCAAGCAAGCCCTCCAGCAAGCAAGCACAGTAACTTCATTTAGGAGGCCAATTCTAGTTATCTGATGACGTACCTGGAGGGTGGGTCAATCCTACTGAAACAATTAGGATGTAATTCAAAACTCCAAATTTTAATGAATCCCTTTCAACTTTAAATCCTAACCTCTTCCTCCCTTACAGTGAATTCCCTGTCATGCTAACTGTATTCCACCAATCCCACATCTGCTCATGTTGCCCTGGAGTAATAATTCTCTGAATACACCTACATAACACTTAGGACTTATGCTGTGAGGCTTCTTAAATGCTTGCTGAAGCTAAAGGTGAAATGAGACAAACAACATTTATGCAGACAGTCCATGGAAATATTTTCTAAAATTTGCATAGAGTAAACTAATATGTTCATTTTTTTTTTTTAAAGATTTTGTTTATTTATTTGACAGAGAGAGACACAGCGAGAGAGGGAACACAAGCAGGGGAAGTGGGAGAGGGAGAAGCAGGCTTCCCGCGGAGCAGGGAGTCCGATGCGGGGCTCGATCCCAGGACCCTGGGATCACGACCTGAGCCGAAGGCAGACGCTTAACGACTGAGCCACCCAGGCGCCACCAATACGTTCATTTTTGTAAGAGAAGGTAGATCATAGTTTTCATCAGATTCTTAAAAGGGTAAGTCTCTCAAAATATGAAGAGTCGCTATTTACAGAGAAAAGGGATATTTACGTATACTGATTTCGAAAGGGAGAGACAAAGCAGTCTTCAATTACCTGATGACTGGTTCCTCAGTTCTTTCCTGTTCTCAAGCCTGGGGGTTAAAGGGAGATTAAAGGTCTGTATTCCCACATCCTCACGGTGCTGCATGGTTACCATGGCACAGATCCTTGATAATGGCAAGGTTCCTTTGGCAACCACCTGATCTCTCACGTCAGGATAATAGTATCTGTAAGCCGCAAAAAGCACAAGCTATCAGTTGGAAGAATTAGGTGGATGAATGATTCAATTTGCCCGAGGGATCAGCTTTTGGTATCAAGCTATCTTTGGAGCCTGGTTGTTCTGTATTTGTGGCATACAGTTGTGGTTGTGTCTGGTTGGATTTATTGCCCATCCTGTGGAGGAGGAACTCCATAAATTATACTCTGTGTTCAGAACAAACCCCAGCTTCCTACAAGCTTTCTGTTTAGTTATCTGCATCTGACTTGGACTTCTGGGAGTAGACACTTTTGAGAGCATTCATCCTGTAGCAGCAAAAGTGGTTCTAAGTGGAGCAGTCCCAATCTCTTCTATGGCTTGAGGCCTAAGTCCCTCAAATTTAAAGGATCTGTTAGTACCTACTCTACTTCCTTCTCTTGTCAAAATATTCCATTCTTATATCAGTTTTAAATCAAACCTAAATTCACCTGACTGTTTTTAGGAAAAGTTGCTGGCAAGTGAATGATACTTTTCCCTTGTTCTGTTCTGGATGCTCTGCCTTTTATATCTATATGCTCTTTGTCATTTTTGTTGGTTTCTTGGGAGTAGGGACGCAAAGCAGCATCTGAATTCATGTCAAGTCTGTGACATGAGTGGATTTATATTTTATGAAGGCCCCTCTTCTGGTGGTGGGAAGAAAGGATTATAAGAAATAAGTTTAGAAGTGGGAAGACCAGTCAGGAGGCTATCAGTAATTTAGGCATGATAATGATGAGGGACTGAACCAAATAAGGCAGTAAATAGGAGAAAACAGGTGACTGAATATTTAAGAACAGTAGGAGGTAAAACTGATAGAACTTCACTTCCAAATGTTACAAGCACTTAAAAGCATGAGATACAACTGCTCCCAAGAGGCTAATAATTCAGATTTCAGCAAAATCTGGAGAAGAGTCACTAACAAGCCAGATCATATAAAATAGGGTAGAAGGGATTGCTTACCTTCCTTACAATTCAACCTAAGCTGTCAAGGGAAGCATGCTCTATGATTGTATACTTCCTTTCTAGGCACAAAATTGGTTTCACATTATACCTGCACCAGACTTCAAACTGGACTCCACCTCCAGGCACAAGCCCTTGTGCAGAGAAGGCACTCAGTAGAAGCCTTTGCACTGGAACTTCAGCTGGCAACAGGAGAGAGTGATGGTGTTCACTATTAAAGATGGGATCTGGAACACAGAGTGTGGTTGCAGATCTGAAAGGCTTCAAAGAGATTCCTTTGGAAAAGAAAAGCAATTCAGAATAATCAAACACAACATTTAGGGTTTTCTATGTAGTCAGATAGTATGTTAATATCCAGTATTATTCAATTTCATCCTCACAATACTCCTGTGAGGAAAACAAAGCAACTATTATTACTCCTACTTAACAGACTGAATACAGACATATTGAGGTTACATAGTGAACCCAAAGGTCTTAGAGGTAGTAGGTCATGGACCTGGAACCAGAACTTTTGTCTTCTGTGTTACTTCTACGAAGGCCCATTTCCCTAGTAGCTATGGTCCCCAAAGGTTCCATGATAATACAGAAGAAAGAGATCCCTTTATTGCTGGACAATATCTAAGGGTTGCAATTTCTCCATATCCTTGTCAACACCTGTTAGTCTATTCTTTGTTTTTGTTTTTTGGCTTTTTAATTATTGCCATCTTGGTGAAAAGAAGTGGTATCTTGTGGTGCTTTTGGTTTTCATTCCCAAATGACTAATGATGCTGAGTTATCTTTTCATGTGCTTATTGGCCTTTGTATATCTTAGGAAAAATGTCTATTTAGATCTTCTGAATATTTTTAAATTAGATTGTTTTTTATTATTATTTGTAAGACTTTTTTTTTATATATTCTGGATACAAGTCCCTTATTTGAAACCCAAAAATCAATACTGGCAGCTCTTTTGCAGTTATTTGTGGACATGCTGAGAATGGTAAAACATTTGAGTCACCTGACTTGATCATTCCCAGCTGAGCCTGGACAAAGTGACACTCTGCTTTCTTGTTTTAGCTCTCAGAGATGATCAGATGATGGAGATGGGAGAGGCTAGTGTGGTGTAGTGCAAGAATATCTGGCTCTGGGGCCAGTTGGATGGGGTCTGAATGTGCACCTTGTTATTGTCACTGGGGCAGCTTCAGTCACTTAACATTTCTGAACCTTGTTCTCTCTTTTGTAAAATAAAGTAAAATCTACTCAAATAAGTTGTTTTAGGATTTACAATTATGATCTATGTGAGATATATATATGTACATATTTCCCCTAAAAGCAATGGTTCAGTATTCTCTAATTCAGTGTCCCTGACATTGCTATGTTATGTAGAATATAACTACCATGAGTAATGAGAATCAACTGTATGTGTATAGATAAGAGTGAGTAGGCATGTAAATGATATAAGATGGGGCAAAATATAAATAACTTGTGGATCTAGGTAAAGTAGTAAGTAGTAAGATAGTATGTTAAGTTCTTTGTACCATTTTTGTTAAATTTTCTTTAAATTTGAAATCATATCAAAATAAAAAATTACAAGAAATAACATAAGAAAAGAAAAATAAAAACTTAGCCCATCTCCTGTACTATCCAGGTTAAGACTAGGAACATTTAGGAACACAAAATTCACTCAGGAAAAAACAAAATTCTAAGTATAGCCAATGAAAGAACCATACAAGAATGAGAAACTCTAACCTCCCAAACCTACCATTTTCAGGGAACTCAGGTCCTTTTAGCACACTGGATTGGGAGTCTTGAACTGGAAAGTAGTATTGGACATAACAATCTGCTTCTCCCCAGACTGTTGCCTGAAGAGGGGCTAGCCCTTTAACTTTCTCTACATGGAGCTCAAAGTGATGCTCCATCAATCCATTTCTTTGGTCCTCCGCCTATTAAATTAAATAGAGATATTGGTGAGCTTTAAAGAAAAAGTTTCTTAGAATATTCCTGTTTCTCTATGAAATCTGAGTCTACATGAAGAAATAGGTGTAATTAGCTGACACTAAAACAGATTCTTAATTTTCATTGTGTATACATCTCACAACTGCTCACTGTAATCAGATCAAGGTGGATTTACTCTAGACTGTGAGACTTGGTCAGTATTAGAAAATCCATAAATGTAATTCACTGCATTAAAAACATGACTATCTCAATAAATGCTAAAAAGGTATTTAATAAAATTCAACACTGGCTTCTGATTCTTAGTACACTAAGAATAGAATACATTAAGAAGATCTTAATAGGATAAAAAATATACACATGAAGCAAATAGGTATTAATATACTAATTTTTTTTAAGTAGGCTCCATGACCAATGTAGGGCTTGAACTCACGACCCTGAGATCAAGAGTCGCACACTCTACTGACTGAGCTAGCCAGATGCCCCAATTTACATACTATTTTTAATAAAGTTGGGAATAACACTGAGACTATTCATTAATGGTAAGGACTAGTAGGGGAGGTTGTGAACATACCATTACTGAAGGTAACCTATACTAATAACAATTTAAGGTTTTTATTATTTACTATAGCCAGGCACTATAATAAGCCCTTCACTTGTAGTAGCTAATTTAACATGCATAGCTAACAACAGCGGAACCAGGGTTTGAATTCAGGTAGTCTGACTCTACAGCCAAGCTCTTTACCTCTACTCTATACAGCTTCAACAGACACAAGACAACTGATAATTGGGACTATTCGAAGAGGGAATTCAAGATTCAGATAGGGGTCAAACTGTATGATTTATATGTGTTTAACATTCTAAGTACTAATCCCATGAATTCGGAATAGAAATTGCATAAGGTCTTTACTTTGTATTCTAAAAACCTATCAGCAATATCTGCTCCAAAACCTTCCTTAGGGAAACAGAGAACTTTCAGTTTGTTTCCCCAGAGAAGAAAAATATGGGTTAAAAAAAAAAACCTCTCATAATCTTAGCAGCTGCTTAATTTGGTCATACAGTATTAGAGTAATTTAATAATTCAGTTCTGCAGATGCTGAAATGGATAAGGGACATGAGTGCAGGAAGAAAAACAACTGTATTTATAGATATCTAATCTTTCCAAGAGTCCTTTTATGCTCATAGTAATATTTTCTAACTTTTGGTATGGAATTTAACAAAACCTGAGTCTACACTGCAATGTGAGGGCCATATAACACTAAATAGACTTGGGGATATTATAGATAAATTTTCTTTGTGCTTTTCTGTCGTATTTAAATTTAAAAAGCTACTATTATCTAGTAATAGACACTAGTATCTAATAGAAACAGTAAAGTTTGGAGTTCATAACATACAAATAAACAACAACCTACTCATAGACATTTTCCTAATCTTTCTCTGTTAGAGACATCACATTTGTCATTCAGATTCAGATTTAAAAACATAATGTACTTAAATCATGTGGAGACTGAGATTTGGCTATACTGGTAAAGACACCAAAGGTAAAATACACTAGGACATGATACAATAGAATGAAGATTGGACTTTTAAGTCAAAAGGCCAGTGTCTGGGGGTGCCTGGTGGCTCAGTAGGTTAAGTGTCTGACTTTTGATTTCAGCTCAGGTCATGATCTCAGGGTTGTAAGACTGAGCCCTGCATAGGGCTCCATAGCAGGGAGTCTGCTTGAGATTCTCTCTCTCCCCCTCTGCTCTTCCCCCTACTTGCACGTGCTCTCTCTCTCTCTCTAAAAAAAAAAAAAAAAAAAGGCCTGTGTCTAAACTCTGATTTTCCCATTCTTAGCTATATGACCCTGGACTAATAACATAACTTCTTTTGACTCTGTTTCACCACCTGAAAAGTGAATGACAATGGTTCCCCTCACGTAGTACTAGGGAAATAAACATGTAAAAGTATATCAATGTGCTTTCTCAATTGTTCAACACTGTACAAAACAAATTACTTTTAAGAATTTACTTGTAGAAGAGCAAGAAACTTTACTGTAACTTTCCAACGTGGATTTGGTTAAGAAACAGAATAAGATTTTGCGGGCCTACATTTGGGATCATTGTCAACCTCCCACCCCTATTTTTCCCTCCTGGATTATCTTCTTTTTAGTTAAGACCTTTTAAAATGCAGTCTTAGGTTCACCCCAATTTTTAAAGAGGCAATTAATTAAGTTACTAAATTAGACGATTAGGATGTGGTTGTCCAATTAGAGTTTCTTTATAAATTCAAAAATTTCAGAGGGACAGATATATATTTAAACCACAAAACAAATAATTCCTTGGATCTACAGCACGCATCGGAGTGCAAATACGTTCCTTTTCACTACTGAAATAAGGATGTGGGGCAATGGTTTCATTAAAACACGCAAGATAAAATGAGATTATGAAACTTAAAATTTGCTAATAGACCTTAACTGTTCTCACTTCACACATAAAAAGGTAAACAGGTGAAGTGACTGATATGTTAAATGGCTTCACTGTGGTAATCCTTTCACAATATTACGTATATATTAAAGCATCGTTGTACACCTTAAAATGAGATTATGGTTTTTGTAAACTATCAAGTGTTTAATCATTACCATATTAACAGATGCTATAAATGGCTGATCCAGAAAATGGGCTGGCCTAGGGCTGAAGGGAGGAAGTGTTCCTTCTTCGTTCTTTAATCTTTGTAGTGCCATTATCTGATCTGAAGAACCCATGGCTAAGAAGACGCGAAGACTCCCGTTTTGGTGGCCTGAGAACACATCAATCACAGGCATGTAGCTGTCAACAGCAACAACTGGGTACTGAGCATCAAGCAGCAGGCGAGAAATTCTGGGATCTCTAGAGGGAGAGAAATGGCGAATGAGCAAATAACAACCATCAGTCATGTCACAGAGTTGCTGCTGCATTTCCTACTTGGCTTATTTTCTCAGTTTGTTAAAAATGGGTCTACAACTAGAAAATATTAGTTTGAAAAAAACATATGGTTTTACCATAGCTCATCAAATAAAAATTACCAGGCAGTTAAGTTACAAATGTAGCAATTTGAAAGCAGTCTGATTTATGTCTGTTATCACCATGACCCCAAGCCCAGCATCTGGGATCGAGCGCTATCTCAGTACAGGCTTGCTGAATTGCATTACTTTACAGGGAGGCAGTGTGGTCAATTTGAAATGGACTTTGGAGTCTGGCAGATAAGATCTGGATAATATTACCAATAATATCTGCCATCTATAACCCTTCTAACACTGCAAAAGTTGATATTATCCACTATTAATAGATGAGAAAAAGTCCAAATGCTCTTCATTATACCATGCTGAATCTTAGCTCTGACACTAACTTGCTGAATGACTCTAATAATCAATTTAACCTTTCTGTTTTCTCTTATGTAAAATGTAGGTAATAAAACTTCCATCAAAGGGCAGTTGTTAGGATTAGCTGAGATAACAAACCTAAAATACCAACTATAATACTTAGTACATAAAAGTACTCATTAACTGGTAACTACTATTGTTTTACGCTCTTTCAGCAAAGAATGGGTTCTAATGAAATGAGAAGGGAAGGGAAGTACCAGACCACACTAATATCACAACTAAAAAAGGGGAAAAAGCCTATAGCTGACAGAGGCATGATTCCAGCAGCACTCCTTAGCCTGACCATGCTTTCCAGTGTTACCAGCCTAAGTATTTCACTGTTCACAGAAGGCTTACCCACTTGTTTTCTCACTGGATTGTCACAATTGTGCCATAAGGGAGACAGGGGGTCTAGCATCACCCTCATTTTACAGATGATGAAAAGAAAGCCAGAGAGGCTGACTTCTGCAAGTCAAAGGATAAGTTTCCTCATTTGTAAAAAGGGGATAATGATAATACTTCCTGGGGTTATAGAAAGGCTCATGTGAAACTGTGCCCACAAAAGGGTTCTCTGTAAAATGTAAAATAACAGCATATAAAACACAGAACCATAAGAAGGCTGTTAGGAAAGAAGTCAGTGCTAAAATAACTAAAAATCAGTACCTTGAACCAAAAGAAAAAATGAACAGTCTGTAGTGAGGACAGAAATACCCTTCAGATAAATCAATACCTTATGGGGGTGTTGCACAGTGAAAAGTGAGGTACAGTGATCAAATGTGAAGGTCCAAAAGACAACACTCAGTACAGAAATCTTGCAAATAGCTGAAGTAAACAGTACTAACATTTTTGTGACAGAGAACTAAACCATTAGTTTTGTGAGGTGATAACCTTTGGCAGTAGAGCTTCTTGGTGAAGCAGTAGAACTCTCTGGGTTCTAACCCTGGTTCTACTACTTACAATATATATAACAAGTTATTTAAATCCTCTGTGCCTTTGTTAACACATCTGTAAAATAGGGGAAATAAAAATTACCTGCCTTAGAAAACTGTTGTGAGGATTAAATGACTTGATGTATGTAAGGTTCTTAGCATAGGGCCTGAAACATGGTAAGCAGTATCTGTAAAACTGTTTTAACAGAGGAGAAAGTGCAGCGACTGTGGTGAAATTGAGAAAAGTCCTCCAAGGTATTATTGGGCTAGTCATTTTTGCAAACCAAAAGAATTTCTCTTCAGTCTATACAAAGATAAAGATGTAAAGTAAAGAATACTCCAAAAGATCCTATTTACTTGAATGACATGTAAAACTGATGGAGCGGGAGTTTCACCAGCCCGAGCAACTTGTCCTGTCCTGGGCTCCGCAACTTGTTCCATGTTTCAATTACCATCACATTGTCCTTCAGCCTTTCCAGGTATTTGGAAGACAGAGAGACAGGAATCACCTGGGGAGAGGAGCAATCAAAAAACAAAACAAAATAAAACCCCACACCTGAGATAAAGGATTAATCTATGCTTTTATTTAACAAGTACTAACTGAAAGCCCAATTTGAACTGAAAGCCCTGCACAGTGCTAGAAGCTGAAGACATTAAAATAAAACCCACTCTGTATCCTCAAGAGAAGCCAGTCTGGTGTAAGTGACCAACATATAAAGGCCAAATACAAAATGGTATGAGTTCTCTGATGACAAAGTTCATATAGACAGGGCTTTGAGGACACAGAGAAGGTTGCTGGACATGTCAATCACTGCCTGCTGCCTCATCGCCTCATCCAAGCCTTTCTAAGGCAAAATGACCCATTTGTAAACCCCTCTGTGAGACAGACTTTTTTTTCCTGCCCCTCCCAACCCCCAGATGTTTTTGAAAGAAAGATGGCTACTGATTAGACAAGGGTTGAGCACCTAATCAAAGAGCAGCCAATCCTACTGGTTGGATGGTATGGCCTAGTGCAAAAAGCTCTGCCCAACCCAATGTCATGGTAAATAACAAGCCAAATATTCAACAGGATTTTCAATGTAAAATTATTCGAGAATTGGCCAGTCAGCTGGTAGCTGAAAGAGAAAGGAAAAGTCACAAAGAGAAGCAGAGATCTGCAGCCAAGAGCGAGTCAGTTAAATTAAAGGCAGAATCAAGGGCCCACCAATTTGAAGGGTAGTATAACTGCATCAGCACAGGAGAGATAAGCCCAAGCCCCAGGATGAAACCAATAGAAAACATGAAAGGAAAAAGGGTGAAACCAGAAATGATGTACGGCAAGATGAGAGGAAGACACCAGAAGAGCAGAGAACCTGAGCTCACCTACTTTTGTATCCATCTAAGAAACTCCAATTACATAAGGTACCCTGAGCACATTTCTGTTCTGTGAAATCAAAATAAGTGAAAACACAGCGACCTAACCTACAAATAGGGAGATTTCAGAGAAAGCTGCTGGCAGAAAGTAACCCTAAATTCTTAAGGATAAGCAGAAGTTAACTAGTATAGGGCGCCTCAGTAGCTCAGTTGGTTGGGCGACTGCCTTTGGCTCAGGTCATGATCCTGGAGTCCCAGGATTGAGTCCCGCATCGGGCTCCCTGCTCAGTGGGGAGTCTGCTTCTCCCTCTGACCCTCCCCCTTCTCATGTGCTCTCTCTCTCTCATTCTCTCTCTCAAATAAATAAGATCTTAAAAAAAAAAAAAGTTAACTAGTATAAAAAGCTCTGCCTAATAGGAGTCATGAAGGCTGAGAAGGAATTGCAAGGCAGAAGGAAAAGTACATGTAAAGACACAGCGGTAGGGAAAGAGAACGTTTACGAAACCTCCAGTAGCTGAACATAGCTTCACTATCTAGTGTGAAGGGAAGAGTTCTGAAGGGAAGACAGTTCTTAAAGGGTCTTGTAGTTCACACTAAACATCTGGACTCTATTCTGAAGGCTATGGAGAATCACTGAAAAGTTTAAAGCAGGGGAGAAAAATGTTCAGGTTAATGTTTTAGAAAGATCATTCCTACTGGTACAAAAAGGAATGGAGAGGGAAAGACCAGAAACAGACTAGACTGAAGACCATCTGGAATGAGAAAGAGGGCCTGAATGAAAGCACTGGCAACTTAGTTGAGGTACAAAAAGATTCATTTTGGAGATAATTAAGTTAGCAGCATCTATTGGATTTGGTGAATAATTATGTAATAAAGAGTCAAGGATACCTTTCAGGTTCTGCTTGGGTTTCTGAGTAGATTACAATATGAATTAGGGCAGAAAGGAGGAGGTGGAACAGATTTGGAAGGAATAATAAATTCAGATTTGGACACATTTGAATTCCTTTTTTCATTTAGACATCTTTATTCAATACCTCCGATATGCCAGGCAGTGCATTAGGTCTAAGCCAAGTGTAAAGTGCTTTTGAGACATCTGGGGATGATGACCAGCAGCTAGACAGAGAGATCAGAAACCTGATCAGAAATGTCTGGCCTACATGGAAGTATGGATTTGGAAGTTATCTTCATAAAAATAATAGCTGAAGCTATGGGAATAGAAGTAGTGACCATGGGAAAAGAGGGTTGGTTTGGAAGAGAGCCAAGGAGCAATGAACAGGAGCACCAATAATTAAAGGTAAGAGAAAAGGAGAAAGAAGTGCTGGGGTCACTACTCTTTTCCTACTGGCCCACAGACTGAAAAAGAACAGTTGTTGATTCAGGAAGAAAATAAGAGGGTAGAATTACAAAAATCAAGAAAGGAAACAATTTAAGCAATAGCATCAAATCCTACAAAGAAATCAAGCAAGATAAGTATTGAAATAAGTAGAGGAATAAAGGAGAGAAAAAAATATATAAAAAAGTTAACTAGAGTTAAAAGAAGAGTTTGGAGATACAGAAAAGAAAGGGGGAAAGTTTAGTTCTAGAGGAAGCAGAAAGGAATAGAATTCAGAACTCAGGCAAAAGAAACAGTAGGAAACCATCTCAACTGAGACAGAACAGAAGGAAATGAAGACATAAGTTTTAAAATGTTGACAATGTCTTTTCCTCTTCCAATCCCACAGTGGGAATGGATCTGCATGGCAGATAATTACAAAGGTCTCTCCCAGTCTGAACATTCTAGGTTTCTTTTATAATGGAATTATGATTTGGGAAACCTACTTGTCTCCGCCCCCATACATCCTTAATGGATATGGAAGGTTAAGATATATACAGTTACCTGAAAAAAGTTAAAGACTGGTTGTGTTGTGCCCCATGCGATGACAGATCTGGCGACTTCCTCTGTGCTGAAAAGTTTGCAATTTAAATAAATATTGCACGGTGGTTGTTTGTCAGATTCTCCAGCAATGAAATCTTTCCCATCTGGCACCATCAACAGCACATGCAACAGCGAAGCAGTCTCTTTTGTTGACCCATTTGTCTGATTTGCTAAATTGTGAGAGGCTGGCACAGCCATGAAGGTTGAAGGATTTGGTGCAACAGGACTTGGTGACTTTGGGCTGGGGAGCACCAAATTTTGTACTTTCTTTGCAGCTTCTTTTTGAATTTGATTTAGGTTCTCTGGATTTTTGGTACAGGTAACATATTGACCAGATTCTGATAGTGTCTTATCTGGACTTGCAAGAGCACATGGGCTATGTTGGGTGCTGCTACTTAATTTAGTATTCACACCAGTGAAATCCTTGTTATCTATAATAAGCTCTACAGTTACCTATAAAACACAAAAGGAAGAGAGTTAGCAAGTATGTCTTCTGAAATCAGAATCAGAATTTTGGAGCTAGAGGCAAATCAGATTGTTAGGAAATAATTAACTCATTCTCAAATACCATAATAGTAAGAACACTAATAGACTGTATATACATTACCTTATCAGGATTAAGAAAAGCTAGACAGATGATTTATCAATAATACAAGATGAACGTGGAACATCATCTTCTGCTGGAAAATAAGGAAGGGCTCAGAAAAGGATGGAGACATATCAAAAGGAGAGAGGATACAGAATTCAATCAAAGGAGCTCATATCGGCCAAATCTGGGACAATTTGAGCATTAAAATGAATAATAATAGTAATGGATTATAACCTACCGAATAATGTAAAAATCCGTAAGTCTATATCAATGTAAATAAATAGGGGAAAAAGGACAACTCTTCTGTATAGTAGAATGCAATTAGTAAAAACATAAGAAAGGGAGGAGTTAGAAAATCATCATCTTACAATCATTATAGTGGTAACTGATTCAGGTAAACGCCAATGGAGGACATTCTACAAAATAATAGGCCTTATTTTTAAAAAATATCAAAGTACTGAAAGACAAAGGAGGGTTACAAAACTGTTCCAGACGAAAGGAGATTAGAGAGAGATGACAAATGTAATAGATAATCCTGGACTGGAAAAAAAAATTCTATAAACGGACGTATTGGCACAATTGGTGAACTCTGCATATGGCCTATGGACATTATCAAGGTTAAGTTGATTTTTATAACTGTACAGTGTTGTGTATGATCATGTCCTTGTTCTTAGGAAATACAAGAATTTAGGGGGGAAGATGTATGATGTCTATAACATATTCTCAAATAGTTCAGAAAAAAATTGTGGGTTGGTGTGTGGGAGAATGCAGAGGGAGACAAAGAAAAAAAGACAGTGAGAAAGGGAGAGACAGGAGGTAGATAATTATAAAGCAAATGTGACAAATGTTAGTAATTGGTGAGTCTAGGTAAAGGGTATGTGAGTTCTTTGTACTATTTTTGCAATTTTTCTCTAAGTTTAAAGTCATTAGGGATAAAGGGGACTTGCTGTTCCCTTTAATTTAAAACCCACAGTGAAGTTCTTTCACAATACTGAATATGGACAGCAATCTATCTAGAACAGTACTTCTCTCAAGAGAGCCAGGACAGAAACAATTTCTAGTCCATCAGTTCCATTAATTCCTCTTTTCTGATTTTAACCTTGCAGTCCAGAATGAACTAGGCAAACAAAAAATAAAACTTTGATAGTGGAAGAGTAATGTGATGTTAATTTTTCATAATGACAATCACACCAGTCTTTAAAACTAAATGGTATTTATTATCGAGAAGACCAGGAAGTACACAGAGAGGGCTTCCAAGAAGAGGGAGCAGCATGAAAGTCAAGACCAAAAGCATGGAGGTATAAACCAGCATGATACCTTACTGATTCTTTACATAGTTTGACATGGCTATTGGTAGGAAAGCTGTAAGTGATAGGCTAGGGCCTTATGGTGAGCCCTGTATTTTTGTCTTTTGGATAATGGAGAGCCATGGAAATGTCATAGATATGGCTGTGATTATTTTAAAAGATCACCAGAATAATAAGACCAAGCCCTACTGAAGCCACACATTCAAATTCTGCCACCTAAGAAATCCTGTATCTTCTGAAGACAAGGAAAGAACCCTCTCTCCAATGAATTATACATCAGAATTCATTCCACCAGACCACAAACTCAGTCACTTCTCTCCTTGTTCAACTGCCACTACTCTTCTAGTCCAAGCCATCAGTTCTCTCTTTTCTGGACTAATGTCTCTGTTTTTCTTCTCGTCCCCTACAATCTATTCTCCACACAGTTATCTTTTAAAAATGTAGATCAGGGGCGCCTAGGTGGTGCAGTTGGTTAAACATCTGACTCTTGGTTTCGGCTTATGTTGTGATCTCAGGGTCGTGGGATTGAGCCCCACATTGGGCTCCATGCTCAGTGTGAAGTCTGCTTCAGATTCTCTCTCCCTCTCAAATAAATAAATTAAAAAAAAAGTAAATCAATTGTCACTCTCACACTTTGATGTCCTTTCTTGGCTCTTAGTATAAAATCTAAACCATTTACGTAGACCTACAAAGCTCTGAATGATATGCCTTCCACCTGCCTGTCCAGTCTTATTTTCTACCATTCTCCCTCTTGGCTCGCTATCCTACGGCAACATTCCTGCTTTAGGGCCTCTGCATGTGTTATTCCCTTTCTTTGGAATTATCTTCCCTCTACTTTTTACTTGGTGGCCTCTTCCTCTCCTTCAAATCTTACCTAAAATGTCACTTTCTTAGACCTTCTCTGACCACCATCCCCTACTTCCTCCCAGGTATTCACTTTCACATTGTACTGTTTATTTCCTTCACAGCAATTCTGCTGCCCTGTTTTTAAAGATTTTATTTATTTATTTGTCAGAGAGAGAGAGCGAGAGCAAGAGAGCACAAGCAACGGGGAGAGGAAGAAGCAGGCTCCCCACTGAACAGGGAGCCCGATGTGGGGCTCAATCCCAGGAACCCAGGTTCATGACCTGAGCCAAAGGCAGACACTTAACCAACTGAGCCACCCAGGCAGCCCTCTGCTGCCTTATTTTAATAGAAGCTACAAGAGGGCGCCTGGGTGGCTCAGTTGGTTAAGCGACTGCCTTCGGCTCAGGTCATGATCCTGGAGTCCCTGGATCGAGTCCCGCATCGGGCTTCCTGCTCGGCAGGGAGTCTGCTTCTCCCTCTGACCCTCCCCCCGTCATGTACTCACTCTCTCTCATTCTCTCTCTCTCAAATAAAAAAAAAAAAAAAAAAAAATCTTTAAAAAAAAAAAAAAAAATAGAAGCTACAAGAGGAGAGACCCTGATTTTCTTGTTCAGTGCTAGTCAGTAATACATGCTCCGTAAATACTTGACTACCTGAATGTGTATCTATGTACCTTAAGGGGGCCCACTGGAGTCTGACCATTCTCCTGTTGCACCGGAAGCTGGTTACTGAAAGAAAGCAACTCAGACTGAATGACAGTTCGTAAAGGCAGTGAGGCAGATCCAATGACTTCTGGCTGAGAGGAGAAAGAGAGAAAAAAATTTAGGTTAAAGACAAGACACAGGGGATTTTAACTGAATTGACAACAAAGGACAGCTTAGAAGGGAAGCCATGCTTTATGGAGTAAATAGCTTAACTATTTGACTGAAGCAACTTTAAGTGGCAACCTATGTTCTGCCACATTTTGGTCCCCATCCTGGGTTTCACTACTTCTCTCTAGAAGATTATAGAGGGTTTCATGAGTCACCAAGAGGTTGGAAGATAATCTTTTTCTATTTTTAAGAGTTAGTTCTTTACAAAAAGTATTCAACCTCACAATTAAAAATAAAAAATAACATTTAGATGACACAAATTTTTGTCATTAAGCTAGAAAAATTATAAAACTTAATATATCTGATGCTATCAAGGTTATGGAGAAACAGAGGCTATCATAAATGTGTGAAGCTGGGAAAATAAACCGGCAACATTCTTCTGGACAGCAAATTTGGCAGTAAATATTAAAAGCTTCAAATATTCACTCTTTAGCCTAGTAATTCCACTTCTGAGAATTTACACTAAAGTAACAAGTACATAAAAAGCTTATACACAAATATGTATATTTTAAAAATTAACAATTAGAAATAACCAGAGGTCCAATAATCAGGAATTATTAAGTTAATTACAGCATACTGCTATAATGCAATACTATGTAGTCATTAAAACAATGTTTACAAAAGTCTGAAATAATATAAACAGTATTTATTATAATGTTTGGTAAAAATACGGTGTTAAGTAATATATAGTAAATCTTCAAATATTTATAAAGATAATGTTAAATTTTTAAAAAAGCAGGATAAAAACTGTATATAAAATTATCCTAATACTGCCAAAGATTTACACATGTATTGTAATTATTTGAAAAAAAACAAAAAAAACAAAGGGGAAACATAAATATTAACAAAGTTATTTCTTGGTGATGGGATTATAGACAATTTTTGCTTTTCAGAAATATTTTCTCAAGTTCTCTGCCAAAAGCTCGTACAATTCTTTTATTAGAAGTCATTAGCTAGGTGATTCAATGTAAAGTATATTAATTAATTAATTAGTGTAATTAATTATACTAATTCCCTAGTATAAATGGTAGGGCAAAGGTCAAAAATCAACTGAGGTACCTTTTTCTGTGGGGTTTTCTTTGTGTAAATTTGGAAAGTGAGGTTGGAATTCCACCAGTGTTCTATCATTGGGCCACCAAATTGTACTGGAAACACAAATCGCTGCTGGAAGTTCACCACTGTAAGGAGAACCAAACATAAGCACATGTCAGGCCACCCAACTAGAGCCATCATCAATCCATGCTTTGACACCACCTACCTCCCTTTTGATCTAACTAAAATAAAATCTCTTTCAGAAATTTAGTCAGGCACCTGGGTGGCGTAGTCTGTTAAGCGTCTGACTTCTGCTCAGGTCATGATCTCAGGGGTCCTGGTATTGAACCCTGCAGTCAGTTGGGCTCTGTGCTTAGGAGGGAGTCTGCTTGTCCCTCTCTCTCTGTCCCTCCCCGTGCTTGTACACTCTCTCTCTCAAATAATTAAATAAAATCTTGAAAAAAAAAAAGAAATCTAGTAAGCATAATTTCACAAAAGTGTTAGGGTTGTGGGGATTGAAGGAGCAGAGACAAAGAGAAAACCCTGGGTATAGTACAGAGAAGATAAGCAATGCTATGTTGCTCTAGTTTTGCTACAGGATGTGAAAAGAGACAGATCTTCATTGGCTGTAAGGTAATCTGATTTGTTGTCTTGAAAAGACAAGTTGGTAGGTATTAACAAAAGAAGGGTGTGGGCTGGCAGTGGGACAATGAGGCATAAATGAAGAGAAGAACTGAATAAAAAACTGTAATGAAAATAAGTTTATCTTTTGGCTGAAGACTAGGGGACTCCTACTGTCACATTCACACAAGGTACCAGGTCCTGATGTTAGTTGGCATGTCTGTCTCTTAGACAGAAGGGAAAGGATTTTTGCTGTAATAATAAGTATAAATGGGATAAAGTAGTATTTGAGTTTGTGCTCACAGCTATGGGGCTTTAACAGATTTAAAAAATGAAAAAAGAATTTGGGATTAGAATCAAAGAATGTAAGGTCAAGCTCCAGTTCTATTACTTACTAGTGACCAGCTCGGCCACAATTTCCCACCTGCAAAATGATCTTCCTGTTCATTCACTTCTCTACCCTTAAAATGGATCTGGAAAACCCTCACAAAAGGCCCCATTACAGAGAAAACTGCTATCTCTGATATTCATTCAAACTGATCACTTCGGTGTACTGATCAATTTTATTCATCTTTGCCATCTTAATTCTTGACTCTATACTTCTCTTGGTACTCATAAATAAGATCTGGGTCTTCTAACCTGGATCCATACACAGGAATTGTAAACAAAAGGTCTCTGCCCAGGAAGCCCACACCCACTGGACCAGTTTACCTGATTATCCTACCAGGAGAAGGGAAATAAGACAATACCTACACCTCATTGGTGTTGGAAGGACTGAGGTAACAGATGAAAAACCACTTTAGATACTGAAAAATCCTTTTTGTACAAACAGAACTCTATTTCACTCAGATTTTTCCTCACCATCTAGGTACGTTTTTGTACTATATAACTATATTTCTCACATAATTCTCTGTTTCTTAAGCTCATGGCTTTTTTTTTTTTTAACCATTAAAAGCAAGTTAAGGCAATAATAATATAAATTATATATAAATTGCTGAACAATGTCCCAGAGAAGTTTTTTTTAAGAGTTGGAAGGGAGGAAAATAGAAGAGTTGGAAGGTTATCTTGAAAATACCTAGTCCAAACTATGTTATTGTTAAGAGGCCCACAGATGAAAAAAGTGATTTTGCTTAAGCTCATACAATTAGTATGTGGTATAAACAAAACTAGAACTCTGTCTTCCAATTCCTGGCTTGATGCTTATTCCACACTTCCCATATGATCTTTTTCAGAAGGACACGGGGAGAAGTCAACCACTGTGGCCAACAACAATAATAATAACTGAAAAGCAATACAGATTAAGAGCACATGAATTGGAATAAAACATGTTCTAGATTCAGGGGCACCAGGGTGGCTCAGCTGGTTAAATATCTGACTCTTAATTTCAGCTCAGGTCATGATCTCAGGGTCATGGGATTGAGTCCTGTGTTGGGCTCCATACTCAGTGTGGACCTAAGATTCTCTCCCTCCCTTTCCCTAGGCCCCTTCCCCCACTCACCCCACCTCAATAAATAAATAAATAAAATCTTAAAAAAAATGTTCTAGGTTCAAATTCTAGTTCACTAGTAAACCAGTTGTATGATCTCAGGCAAGCTACTTGATTTTTCTGTGTTTTATGAGTGAGACAGTCATAAAGGATGGAGTTTTTTTATGTTGTGGTATGAAAATCAATGAAATGGTTAATGTATATAAAACACTGAGTAGAGTTCTTGGCATGTAGTTTACTGCCCAGTAAATGTGAGCTACTATTAGTTACATAGTATTTTAGAGTTTAATGTTTTTACATTCATCGTCCCATTTGACTGTACATCAATCCCTTGTGTCCTTGCTTTACAGGTACTATGTTAACTGAAACTCATACATATCAGAACTGTGTCCTTGCTGTATTTCAATTTTATAGATGGGGAAACTGAGGCTCAAAGAAGTTTTAAGAAACTCATCAGATATCACACAGGTAGAAGGAGATATAAGGGAAGGCCTGAGAAAAAGATCTAACATTTTTCCTTGCATGTGGGGGTTTGATAAATTTTAAGCATATTAAAGCTCCTTAAACATATTTTCAGCCAACAGGATCAATTATACATTCTTGAATGCTCTGAACAAACCTCCAGAGCAGCTTCTGTTGCTGTCAATAATTTAAGCATACGCCAGAAGTAAACACATGAAAAATTTTAAATGCCCCAATTCTTCTTTTAAGGTGATGGGGAAAGTGAAACAGCGTATTCTAGTAAAAAAAAGTATACTAAATTACTTTAGGTGCTGTTTTTAAGAGCATTTTCAAATCAAAACCACAATGAGAAAAAACAAAACAAAAACAAAACAAAAAACCACAATGAGATACCACCCCACACTGGTCAGAATGGCTAAAATTAACAACACAGGAAAAAAACAGATGGCGAGGATGTGGAGAAAGGGGAACTCTCTTACACTGTTGGTGGGAATGCAAACTGGTGCAACCACTCTAGAAGACAGTAAGGAGGTTCCTCAAAAAGTTAAAAATGGAGCTACCCTAAGACCCAGCAATTGCACTACTAGGCATTTATCCAAAGGATACAAACATAGTGATTCAAAGGGGCACATGCACCCAAATGTTTATAGCAGCAATGTCCCCAATAGCCAAAATACAGAAAGAGCCCAGATGTCCATCGACAGATGAATGGATAAAATAGAAGATGTGGTATGTGTATACACACACACACACTGGAATGTTAGCCATTAAAAAGAATGAAATCTTGCCATTTGCAATGACATGGATAGAACTAAAGGGTATTATGCTAAATGAAATAAGTCAGTAAGAGAAAGACAAATATATGATTTCACTCGTATGTAGGATTTAAGAAACACAACAGATGAACATAGGGGAAGGGAAGGAAAAATAAAATAAAATAAAATAAAAACAGAGAGGGATACAAACGATGAGAGACTCTTAACTCTAGGAAACAAACTGAGGGCTGCTGGAGGGGAGGGGAGGCCGGGGGATGAGGTAACTCGGTAATGGGCATTAAGGAGGGTACCTCAATGAGCACTGGGTGTTATATGCAACTGATGAATCACTAAATTCAACCTCTGAAATTAATAATACAGTATATATTAATTAAATTGAATTTAAATTTAAAAAATATTAAAAAAAGAGCAAATAAGTAATTTTAATGTTTGTACTGGATATACTCACATCAAATGAGAAATGATGCATGTTCAAAATTTTTCTATTGAAGCACTGTTTTTAACAGTAAGACTGAAAACAACCTAAACAGTAATATATTAATCAATAAAGGGGGTGTTTAAATTATGGCATATTCGTACAAGGGAATATTATGTGGTCATAAAGGACTGGAAGACTGAGTTCTTTATGTCCTGGTATGAGAAAATTACTAAGACACACTGTTAAAGACAAGGTACAGAACAGTGCATAAGGTACACTAATACTTGGATAAAAATGGGAGGGCAAAAACGGATAAACATATTTGCTTATATATGCATGAAATATCTTAGGAATAATATAAAATTTACAACACTGCCTACAAAGATTTTGAATCAAGGGAATGGATTATATCTAGTTAATAAAATAAAACAAAGCAAAATAAAAATTTAAAAATCCAATGTTAACATGCTGTATTTACAGGAAAGTTACTTGAATTACACGTAGGAGAATTAGGACCATATCTTTTACTCCTTAAACTACCTCCCAGAGAAGGAATTCAACACTGATGAACCATTCACAGATCAAACTGGATAACCAAGGCAAAGAAATTCACAAAATCTTTTAGAAAGTTATATAACCTTGGATGACAGGAACATAAATGTTTATTATATTACCCTTTTACTTTTTTGTATTAGGAATACTTCAAATAGAAAAAAAAGGACAATACCAAAAGCACATGCAACAAAAGAAAAACTAAGCTGGACTACAGCAAAATTTAAAACATTTGTGCTATAAATGAAAAGTATTTAGAAAGTGAAAGGACAGGGGTGTTAAGCACCTGCCTTCAGCTCAGGTCATGATCCCAGGGTACTGGGATCGAGCCCCTCATTGGGCTCCCTGTTCAACGGGGAGCCTGCTTCTCCCTCTCTCACTCCCACTGCTTGTGTTCCCTCTCTCACTGTGTCTCTCTCTGTCAAATAAATAAATAAAATCTTTAAAAAAAAAAAAGAAAGTGAAAGGACAGCCCATTCATGGGAGAAAATATTTCAAAATCATAGCTCTCACAGTGGTCTCATATCCAGAATATGTAAGTCATAAGGGTCTTAAATCCAGAATATGTACCTCATAAGGGCCTTATATGTAGGATGTATAAAGAATTCTTACAACCCAGTAATAAAAACTTAAAAATGGGCAAAGAATCCAACAGACATTTCTCTAAGATATAAAAATGGATAATAAGCACAGAAAACACTCAACATCATTAGTCATTGGGAAATGCAAATCAGAACCACAGTGAGATACTACTTCATAACCCCTAAGATGGCTACAATAAAAAATAATGAAAGATAACCAGGGTTGGTGAGGATGTGGAGAATTAGAACCCTCCATACACTGCTGCTGAGAATGTAAAATAGTGGAGCAGCTGATGAAAACCGTCTGGCTGTTCTTTAAAAAGTTAAAACATATAGTTACCATATGATCTAGCAATTCCACTGTTAGGTATATGCCCAAGGGAAATGAAAACATATATCCGCACAAAAACGTGTACACAAATATTCATAAAAGCATTACCCACAATAGCCAAAAAGGAGAAACAACCCAAATGCCCATCAGCTGATGAATGGATAACCAAATGTGGTATAGCCATACAATGAAATATTATACAGCCACAATAAGGAAAAAGGTACTGAAACATGCCATAACATAGATCAAATTTGAAAATATTATGGTAAGTCAAAGAAGCCAGTTACAAAAATCACATACTTAATGATTCCATTTATAGGAAATGTCCAGAATGAGTAAAATGATAGACAGAAAATAGATTAGGGGTTGTTTAGTGTGGGTGGGGGTGGAGACAGGAAAATGAAGAGTGAATGCTAATGCATAAGGGATTTCTTTCGGGGGGATGAAAATGTTCTAAAATTAGATCATGATGGTTGCAAAACTCTTTGTATATACTAAAAACCACGGAATTCTTCAACAGGTTCAACAAACACTTTGAAGAGTTCAATCGTATAATATGTGAATTATATCTTGATAAAGTTGTTTTAAAAAAGGGGAAAAAAAAAGGCAATAGTTGAGCGAACATGCTCTAAGCATCAGGAGTTTTGCAGTTGAGTCTCAGGTATGTTACTGACCTGTTGCCCTGCATCAGGATAGTCATAGCACCTCTGGGCCAGTGTCCTCACTTATAAAATAAAGGAATTAGGGTAGATTCACTTCACAATTCTTTCTACCCCTATGATTCTGTGGTACCATAAAAATCAGATGAATATTTAGGGACTGAAAAATTCTTCCACAGCAAAAATGTCTAAGGAACAGAAAACTAGTCTCTCTCTTACTTCCATCTGTAATTTTACTGGAGGCGAGTCGAACAACCTCGGTGATCAAAGCTGTCTTTCCCAATCCACCTTTAGAAAAGCCCACAGGAAAGTGATATTTCACGAAGAAGGTGCTAAAAATCAAAACCAAAAAAAGTCATTAAAACATACATCAAATAACAAACGAATGTATTTATTATCTAATCAATCCTACATATCTTTCAAGGTCCTATTTTCAGCACCTCAGATCCTCAGAGGACCTATCTGTTCTCTTGAAAGCCTTCACCAATCCTATCAGGCAGAACTTCCTTGTGCTCGCATAGTTCACTTACTCTATCCATTTATCTATCTATTTTTGAGACATAATTGACATATAACATTATATTAGTTTCAGGCATATAACAATGATTTGATATTTGTAAAAGATGGAAAATGATCACAGTACGTCTACAAATTTTCCACAGCATTTTTAATATAAAATACCTATTTTGCATCCTACAGCCTTTTAAATGTGTCTGTCTTGTGCTGACTGTAAAGTGTATAACAACAGAGTCAGGGTCTCAATTTCCTTTATTCTCACACTTACCTAGTATTGGCCTTGAAACCCAGGGAGGAATTCACTACATTTTTGTTGACTGATTCATATGAAAGTACTTTATAAATCATAAAATGTTATACAATTATTTATTTTATTATTACTATTACCACCACACACTTTCCAGAAATGTCAAATATAGCTTTTCCATGTAAGAGACATACCGCTTTTTTGTTGCTGTCAGCTTAGGTGGTCTGCCAGAAAAACTTTTTTGTCCGGAGGTCATCTGAGGACTATCTGGAGGAACTCCCATTGTTTCGATGATGATTCTGACTGAATGTGTTCTACCCAAAAGGGCCAATTTATCCACACTTAGTGTCATCACTTGGGCATCTTCAGGAGTTTCTGGTATCATTTGTTGTTCAACCAAATTTCTGAAAGGAGTTCATATAGACAGTGAAACAGACAGTCCGAGGCCCAACATGAAAGGATCTAGTTTGCACAGGCAGGAAGAGGAAAGAGGAAGGGCCGCAAGTATCTTAATTCACAAGTTATCAAGGACTGAGAAATGACTTTAATCAACAGAATTCTGGTCCTAACCCACAGTGAAAGAAATTTAAAAAAAAGTAAAACCATTCTTCAATCTAAAGGCTTATCTCCACATAAGTACAGAAACTGATGTTACAGAATTAGGTTTTCTTTCATGGGCTACAGACATTACACCTCAGTTAACCTACTACTTTAAATAACTACTATCATCACTTCTGTGTATTCCTTTTCATTTGCTTTCTTTATGCGTATTTTCTACAGTGTAGTACAGCACACATTCAACCTAGAATTCTGCTTTCTCTCTTAACTATTTTATTGTATCCATCTTTTCATATCATTACACTTTTAAAGACTTAATACTTAGTGAACTATTGTAATTCACTTAACCAGGGTGATAGTGTTGGGCAAAAACAGATCATTTACGTTTTACTTTAGGAGATCTTGTGAAAATCTTCCTTTGCTTTTGCCTCTAAATAAGCCATCATGGAGAGGCTCACCTATTTTTCTTGCCCGCTGCCCTTTTCTTCAACTTAAGATCATTTGACTCCACAACCTTAGGAGATTTGGCAAGAGCTTTTGACTTGTTCATTTTTTTAGAAGGGACAGTATCATCTTCACTGAAGAAATCACTGATGCTGCTATCAGATTTCTATGGGGAGAAGAAACAAAAAGAGAGGCACTTAAAAAAAAATTGCTTTAGGGAGAGTGGTAATGAAAACATTTCTCTAAAAGTAATCAAATTCTTCTCTGCACATATATCATTCTTTTAAAGAGATAACTGATGCCAGGGAGATAATCCCACATTTCTCCTGGTATATAAAAATAACCTACAAGTTCGGTTCAAAGAAAATAAATGAAAATAGACTCTTCTTTCAAATTCTTAACAATAATAACAATCATTACTTATTTACTATCTACTATGTATCTAGTACCAAAGGCAGATTCCAAAGCCTATCTTTCTACCACAGTTTGAGGCAAAATGGTACAATGTCACCTAACTATATGGATGCAAAGACTCCACCTTTTTTCACCACTCCATACTACTAAGTGATTTATTCTACTCTTACTCTTGCTAAGATGAACTGTTTATTATGTCACAAATTTTCTTAATGGGGAACCAGTTGTTAAGTCCCTTGTAATTAAATTTTACTTAGAGAAAAGGTAGCTTACCACAATCAACTGATCAGCCCTTTCTATCACAAAATGCAAAATAAAGAGAGAAGACAGTGTTATACTTACTTGGTTTCAAATTAAAAAAAAAAAACTTGCTAATATAAATGCAGATAGGAATCCAATGTCATTTTTTTTTAAAGATTTTTTTGTTTATTTATTTGAGAGGGAACACAAGCAGGGGGAGTGGCAGGCAGAGGGAGAGGGAGAAGCAGGCTCCCCCCTGAACAGGGAACTAAATGCAGGGCTCGATCCCCAGGACCATGACCTGAGCCGAAGGCAGACACTTAACCGACTAAGCTACCCAGGCGCCCCTAATCCAATGTCATTTTAAGTTTATCACCTCCACCCCCTTTTTTCAGCATCTCAGGGTGTACACTGTATTGACCTATGACAAGGGTAACAAATTAATAGTTAAATAAGCACGATCAGAATGTCCTTCAAGGAAGAAGTACAACTTTTTCAAGGTGAAATTACAAAGCTTTTTGCTCTTAGGTTTTTCTTTATTAAGTGGCCGCTTTTAAAAATGGTTATAGACAAGGCATTCAAAATCTAAATGGGTCCACAGCCTGAAGGAAATTAGAGTAAATACACTAGATGGTTCAAAAGCTAAGAATTTTAGGAACCAAAAACACAGGCTAATAATGCTGAATTTCTAAGCTGCGGATGTTTTTCAATATTAAGAATATCAAACCCTGGGGAAGGACATGTGCATTCTAACTCCTTGATCTTTCCATTGCATCATGGTCTATTGGTTCACTCCTTCCCATCAACAAATCTTTTCTAAAATTTTTTTGTTCAAATAGCATGGGGGATTACTTAGTGCCATTTGTAAACTCACTCCTTTATTCACTAAGTACTCACTGAGTACTCAATATCCACCAGGCTTTGTTGTACTGGTAATACAAAGATAATGCAGACATGTTTTTGTTCTTGAGGAACTGTATCCTACAACATTGCCTGAATGTCCCAGGATCTTGTGGACATCCAGGCAATAAATTCTGCTTGGGGAAGTCTAGGATGGTTTCTTCACAGAGGTGATCAGTTGATTTTTGAAGAATAGAGTTTACCAGATGTATAAAAGTATTTCAACACTCAAAGTAGAAGGATCAGTATGAGCAAAAAACATAAAGATAAAAAAAGAGCTAGAGTATTTGGGGAGTGATGAGACAATCAGTATGACTGAAGGGTAAAGGGCAAATGTGGGAGATAAGGTTAGGGAAGTAAGTCAAGATCAGATTCTAATGCCATACTTAAGGCTTATGAGATGATGTCGTTAATTACAATTAATACCTATAAGCGTTTATATCATGATATGTAAAAGATAACAATCTCATAGGGCTAGAAAAAGAATTAAATGAAATAATGAATTTAAAACATTTGGCACAGTACTCAAAAATAACAGATTACATGTAAATTCCCTAGCACATCAAAAATGTGTAATAAATGTAAATTCTCTCTTCTTTTTATCCCACAAGTAACAGAGTATCAGTGATGATTTTTAAAATAGGAAGTCATGAAATCCTAATAATTCATAATATCTTTTAAATTCATCTCTTCCTTCCCAATCCCATTGCTGCCACTCTCCTACACACCTCCAATAACCCAATGGTTTCCTATCTGCTTCCAGGTATTCTCCCCTAATAGCTCCCTACATCACTGCTGGATTAACGTTCCTTAACCACCGTTTTGATCATGTCATTTCTCCTCACTTGACATTCAAAGGCTTTCACAGACTGGTTGCAATATGCTAGCTTGCCTTATTGATGATGACTTTTCCACATAAATTCTCATCAGTTCAAATGAGATCCCTTGTGGTGCACAAATTACTTCTCTAGACGGGTCTTTCTTTCTATTCCCATTTTATATCCTTTCTCTTTCCCTCTAAACACTTTTTTTTTTCTTTTTAGTAAGCTCTATACTCAATGTGGGGCTAGACCTCACAACCTTGAGATCAAGAGTCGCATGCTGTTCCAACTGAGCCAGCCAGGCACCCCTAAAATTCTTAACCTTGCTAGGCCTGTCTCCTCATCTGTAAAATGACATACATAAAATGGATAGCTTTCTGTCTGGCAAGTGGTAACATGCCTGCACCTAATAATATTATTAATAGTCTTGTTCTCTAATTTCCAAAGCTGCAGATTCAATTACTTACAGGTGCCGTGTAAAATAAGCTCTCCAGGAGACTCTGGTCATACTGAGGATCATTCAGCTCACTGCTACAGTACACATCACTCCCAGGAGATGGGGAATCTGGAGGAGAGCCTAGCCCATTCCAGTACTGACCTTGGGATAATTCAGCACTGTAGAGGTAAGAAAAACAAAGCAGAAGGACATTAAAAGAAGTTTCAGTTGAGCTATATTTTTCTAACTGAAAACTTTCTAAAGTTCTAAACATGAAAGAAGATATGTTAAGCAGAAGACTCACATTAGATAGAAGACTACCTGATAAATATTTTCATATTATATTCTCCCTCCTCTGGGATGCCAACAGCTAGTATTCAAAAATACACTACTGACACTGATTATGATCTCATTCATTTATTTAACAAACATTTTTCTTTTCTGGGCACCTATTATGTGCCAGGCATGGTGTTAGGTCTTGAATGATACAGAGATGGTTAAACTAACTTGCTCTACTCTTGCACTGCTTATGGTCTAGCAGGAGGAAAAGAAGGTAAAGAATTAACTATAATTCAATGAGTTGAATGCTCATGCTGTTTTTGTGAAGAATTCATAAATATGCCTTCTTCCATTAAGCAAAAATATGTGTATTTAGGGTTATTTATGGCAAGATTAATTCCATGTGTGATACAGAAATGAGTAAAACAGAAACCCTACTTATAAAAAGTTTGTAAATTAGTAAGGAATATAAGCATACAAGTATGTGTATACTTCATTCATTTTTGTTTCTCCTAAAATAACTGGTACTGAATAGACATCTGTAAATGAACTTATTGAATTCTTAATGAACATGTTATTAATCATAAAAGCAATATTTATTATATGTACCAGGCACCGTGCTAAGCATTTCAGTTATTCTTTCAACTTTGCTTCCCTTTCATGCTAGCTGCTATACTTTCTCCCCCTTTTTTCTTCTTTTTTTTAAAATTTATTTGAGTAATCTCTACACCCAGTGTGGGGCTCAAACTCATGACCCCGAGATCAAGAGTCATATGCTCTTTCAACTGAGCCAGCCAGGTGCCCCATCCCCTTAATTTCTCAAGAGAATAGCACATAATTATTACCTTCAAATTAGATCATGTTCCTACGTTTCCTGGAACAAACATAATAAATGTTCCTTTCTTCACTTTTTTTTTTTTTTTTATCTATAGCAGGGTTTCTCAAATTTAGCACTACTTATATGGTGGTCAGATAATTCTTGGTCATTGGGAGCTATCCTGTACATTTTAGATCCCTCTACTCATCTGATCCCAGTAGTTCTTCAATTTTGATAACCCAAAATGTCTCCAGACATTACAAAATGTTTCCCCTTCACTGCACACACTTAAAGTTATGAAGATCTCCACTGTTCAGTATTCGGTCCTCCCCTTTTAATAATTTTTTTTTTCAATTAACACTTCTTTGAACTTATTATACTGTCTATGGCACATTAAAAGGCCATGTTGAATAAAAGTGGTGAGAGCAAGCATCTTTTGTTTCTGATCTTACAGGAAAAGCTTTCAGTGTTTCATCATTAACTATGATGTTTGTTGTGGGCTGGTCATGTATGGCCTTTGTTATGTTGAGGTACACTGCTTTTTTTTTTTAAAGATTTTATTTTTTCCAGAGAGAGAAAGTGAGAGCGGGGAGAGGAGCAGACTTGGAACATGGAGCCGACTGAGATCATGACCTGAGCCCAAACCAAGAGACGCTTAACTGACTGAGCCACCCAGCCACCTGAGGTACATGGCTTTTATACCTAGTTTGTTGAGAGGTTTTATCATGAATGGGTGTTGAATTCTGTCAAATGCTTTTTCTGCATTTATTGAGAGTATCATATGACTTTTATCCCTCATTTTGTTAATACAGTGTATCACATTTATTGATTTGTGGATGTTGAACCATTCCTGCATCCCTGGAACAAATTCTACTTACGATGGTATATGGTCCTTTTAATGTACTGTTGAGTGTATTTGCTATTTTGTTGAAGACTTTTGCATCTACGTTCATCAGGGATACTAGCCCATAATTTTCTTTTCTTGTAGTGTCTTTGTCTGGCTTTAGTAGCAAGGTAATGCCGGCCTTGTGAAATGAGTTTGGATGTGTTCCCTTCTATGTTTTGGAAAAGTTTGAGAAGGATTGGTACTAGTTCTTTAAATGTTTGGTAGAATTCATTAGTGGAGCCATCTGGTTGGTTTTAGACTTCAGTTTGCTAGGAGGTTTTTGATTACTCATTTAATCTCTTTAATAAGTCTGTTCAGGTTTTCTGTTTCTTCATGATTCAGTTTTGATAGTTGTATACTTCCAGGAATTTACCAATTTCTTCTAGGTTTTCCAATTTGTTGGCATATAATTTTTCATGGTAGTTTCTTATGATTGTATTTCTGTGGTATCAGTTATAATGTCTCCAATTTCATTTGTAATTTTAAGTCCTCTCTTTTTGTCTTCGTAAGTATAACAGTTTATAAAAAAAAAGCCCAGCTCTTAGTTTCATTGATCTTTTTTTTTTTTTTTTAAAGATTTTATTTATTTATTTGACAGAGACAGAGATAGCGAGAGCAGGAACACCAGCAGCGGGAGTGGGAGAGGGAGAAGCAGGCTTCCCACCGAGCAGGGAGCCCAATGTGAGACTCGATCCCAGGACCCTGGGATCATGACCTGAGCCGAAGGCAGACGCTTAACGACTGAGCCACCCAGGCACCCTCATTGATCTTTTATATGGTCTTTGTAGTCTATTTCACTTATTTCCACTCTGATCTTTGTTCTTTCCTTCCTTCCACTAACTTTGGGCTTAGTTTGTTCTTTCTCTAAGTTCCTTGAGGTACAAATTTAGTTATTTAACTTGAGATCTTGTTTTTTTTTTTTTTAAGCTTTTATTTATTTATTTGAGAGAGAGACAGCGAGAGAGGGAACACAAGCAGGGGGAGTGGGAGAAGGAGAAGCAGGCTTCCCGCTGAGCAGAGAGCCCGATGTGGGGCTCAATCTCACATGACCTGAGCCAAAGGCAGACGCCCAACAACTGAGCCACCGAGGCGCCCTGAGATCTTTCTTGTTTTTTAATGTACACGTTTATGCTATAAATTTTCTTCATAGACCTGCTTTTGCTGCATCCCATAACTTTTGGTATATTGTGTTTCCAGTTTCCTCTGTCTCAAGTTACTTTGAGTTCCCTTTTGATTTCTTCTTTGACCCACTGGTTGTTCAGGAACATGTTGTTTAATTTCCACGTATTTGTAAATTTTCTAGTTTTCTTTTTGTAATTGATTTTTAATTTCACACTACTGTGGTCAGAAAAAAATGCCTGCTATTTTAATCTCCTTAAATGTATTAATAACTGTTTTATGGCTCAGTATATGATTTATCACAGAGAATGTTCCATGTGTGCTTGAGAAAAATATGTATTTTGCTGCTGTTAGATGGAAAGTTCTGTATGTATATATATATATTAGGTCCATCTGGTTTGTGTCATTTAAGTCCAGTATTTCCTTATTTTCTGTCTGGATGATCTATCCATTGTGGGATGTGGGACATTAAAGTTCCCTGCTATTATTGTATTGCTGTTATTTCTCCATTCAGATCTACTAACATTTGCTTTATGTATTTAGCTGCTCCTGTGGTGGGTGCATAAATATTTACAGTTATATCCTCTTGATGAATTGACCAACTATCATTACATCATGACCTTTTTTACCTCTTGTTACAGTTTTTGGCTTAAAGTCTATTTGTCTGATGTAACAACAGCTACCCCAAACTCTCCTTTGGTTTCCACTTGCATGGAATATCTTTATCCATCCCTTCAATTTGAGCCTATAAGTCCTTAAAGTCTCCTGTAGGCAGCATATAGTTGGGTCTTGTGTTTTTATCCATTCAGTACTCTCTGTCTTTTGGTTGGAGACTTTAGTCCACCTACATTTAAAACAATTATTGATAGACATGAACTTAATACTATCATTTTGTTAACTGCTTCCTGGTTGATTTGTAGTTCCTTTCTTGCTCTCTTCCTTTATGATTTGATGATTCACTGTAGTGGCCTGTTTCAATTCCTTTATATTTTATATATTTACTATACACTTTTGCTCTGTGGTTACCATAAGGCTTACATATTTATAACAGCCTATTTTAGGGTGATAACCTAAAACACACATAAAAGCTCCCATACCTCATTTTCAATTTTGATGTTACAGTTTGTAGCTTTATATTGTGTATCCATTAACAAATTATTATAGTTGTATTTTTTTTTTTAAAGATTTTATTTATATATTTGACAGAGAGAGACACAGTGAGAGAGGGAATGCAAGCAGGGGGAGTGGGAGAGGGAGAAGCAGGCTGCCCACCAAGCAGGGAGCCCGATGCGGGGCTCGATCCCAGGACCCTGGAATCATGACCTGAGCTGAAGGCAGACGCTTAACGACTGAGCCACCCAGGCGCCCCTAGTTGTATTTATTTTTAATACTTTGTCTTTTAACCTTCATATTAGATTTATAAGTGAATTACCCACTGCCATTGTAATATTACAGTATTCTCAATTTAACTATATATTTCCCTTTAGCCATGAGTTTTAGAATTTTGTATGTTTTCTTGTTACTACTTAGCATCCCTTTTTTTCAGCTTGAAGAACTTCCTTTAATGTTTTTTGTAAGGTTAGTCTAACAGTCATTAAGTCCTTCAGCTTTTGCGTGTCTGGAAAATTCTTTATCTTCCCTTCAATTCTGAAGAACAGCTTTGCCAGGTAGAGTATTCTTGGTTGGCAGTTTTTTTTCTTTCAGCACTTTCAAATATATAATCCCACTGCTTTTAAAGATTTACCTATTTATTTGAGAGAGGCGGGGGGGTGCAGAGGGAGAGAGAGAGAGAAGCTCAAGCAGATTCCCCACTGAGCATGGAGCCCGACATTGGGCTCTATCTCATGACTCCAAGATCATGACCCAAGTTGAAATCACGAGTTGGATTAACCGACTGAGCCACCCAAGCGCCCCTAGTTTGTAGGGTTTTTGCTGAAAAATCTGCTAAAAGTCTTATGGAGTGTGCCCTGTCAGTAAAGCTGCTTTTCTCTCCTTACTTTTAAGATTCTCTCCTTGTAACTTTTGACAATTTAATTATATTGTGTCTCAGTATGGGTCTCCTTTGATTCATCTAACTTAAAACTCTGGGATTCCTGGATCTGGATGTCTGTTTCTTTCCCCAGGTTAGGGAAATTTTCAGCCATTATTTCTTTGAATATTTTTGCCCCTTTCTCTCTCTCTCCTTATTCTTCTGGGACCCCTATAATGTGTATATTGATCTCTTGGTTTCTAAGTCCCTTATGTTATCTAAACTCCTTTTCATTCTTTTTTCTTTTTGTATCTCTGACTGAATTCCACTGCCTTGTCTTTGAGTTTGCTGATTCTTTCTTCCCATTGATCTAGTCTGCTGTTGAACCCTCTTGAATTTTTCAGTCAGTTGTTGTGTTCTTCAGTTCTATGATTAGTTTGGTACTTTAAAAAATTTTCTGTTTCTTTGCTGAAATTCTCACTTGGTTCATGTAACTGTTCTCCTAGCCTCAGTGAACATCTTTATGACTGTTATTTTTAATTCTCTGTCAGGTAACCCACTTATCTCTGCTTCATTGAGATCTGTTTCTGGATATTTATTCTGTCCTTTTGTTTGGAACATATTCTTTTGTTTCTTCATTTTACTTGACTTTCTCTGTTGAATTCTGCATATTAGACAAAACAGTCACCTGTCTCAGTCCTGTCATAACATCCTGACAGACAGTCCTGACCTGTTTCTATTCTTGACAGTAGGAGATGAACCTCATCAATTAGTCTGGCTCCCAAGCCCCTACTTGCCTCATAAACTTTTCTGATTGTCCAAGCCTCCTCCTTTGTTCTTAGTAGCTCCCAGTAGTTGAGGGTATGCAAAGACCCACCAATGTCCCAAACAGGAGGATCAAAGTCAGTGCCTAGATGCAGGCTGATTGGAAGCTGAACCCTCAAATAGTAGCTGGGAAAGTATGTATTATTTTGAGTCTCATGAATGCAAGCCCCACCGGCTTTCAGAACAAAGTGTTTTTGGAGCCCATATCTCTAGAGGGAGGCTTAAAAGTTGAGGAACTAAATATGGGGTCCAAGTCCTACACTCTTTAAGAAGTCAGGACTTGGGGGTTCCCTCCTGACTATATAGTACTGTGTTGGGAGTTTTAAAAAACAGTTTCATTTAGACATAATTCACATAAGATACAATTCACTCATTTAAAGTCAGTAATTCAGTAGTTTTTTGTGTATTTGCAGATTTGAACAACCATCACCAGAGTCACTTTAAAAACATATTCATCACCTCAAAAAGAAATTCTACCCATTAGCTATTACCACTTACCCTCCCATCATACCCAGCCCTGAAAAACCCACTAATCTGCTTTCTTTTCTACAGATTTGTCTATTTGGTATGTTTCATATAAATGGACTCATAAAATATGTTCTCTTTTGTGACTAGCTTCTTTCATTCAACATGTTTTCAATGTTCACCTATGCTACAGCATGTTATCAGTACTTTATTCCATTTTCTGGACAAGTAATATTACATTTTATGGATATATCACTTTTTTTCTTTCCCATTCATTATCTCATGAACATTTTTAACTATAATGAATAATGCTGCTATGGAAATTCATGTACACATTTTTGCATGGATTTAGTTTTCATTTCCCTTTGGTGTATACCTAGGAGCTGAATTGTTAGTATATATATAGTATATAACAGTTTGAGGAAGTAATGAACTATTTTCCAAAGTAGCTGCACCATTTTACACTGCTGTGAGCAGTGTATGAGGGTTCCAAATTCTCCACATCCTCACCAATTTTACTGATTTTTTGATTCAAGCCATCCCAGTGCTTATGACGTGGTATCTCACTGTGGTTTTGATATGCATTTCCCTGAGAACTAATGGTGCTGACATCTTTTCATGTGTATATTAGCCATTTCACTATCTTCTTGGGAGAAATCTCTATTTAGATCCTTTGCCCATATTTTTAATTGAATGATTTGTCACTTAATTATTAAGTTGTATGAGTTCTTTATATACTCTAGATATAAATCCTTTATCAGATTGGCAAATATTTTCTCCCATTCTGTGTTCCTTCTCTTCCTTCCTTCCCCTTCCTTCCTTCCTCTTCCTTCCTTCTATATGTTTAGTTAGCCAACATATAGTACATCATTAGTTTTTGATGTAGTGTTCAACGATTCATTCATTCATTCATTAGTTGTGTAAAACACCCAGTGCTCATTATAACATGTGCTCTTCTTAATACCCATCACCCAGCTACCCCATCCCTCCCTTCCCCTCCCTTCTGTAACCCTCAGTTTGTTTCCTGGAGTCCAGAGTCTCATGGTTTGTCTGACATAGGTTTATTTCTAAACTCATTTCTATTCCATTGATTTATATGTCTGTCCTTACGTCAGTACCAAATGGACTTGATTATTGTTTCTTTGTACCAAGTTTTAAAATAAGGAAGTGTCAGGGGCAACTGGGTGGTGCAGTCAGTTAAGTATCCAACTCTTGGTTTTGGCTCAGGTTGTGATCTCAGGGTAGTAAAGGTAGTAAGATCGAGCCCTGCATCTGGCTCCTCACTTAGTGTGGAGTCTGCTTAAGACCATTCTCTCCCTCTGCCCCTCCCCCCCAATAAATAAATAAATCTTTAAAAATAAAATAGAGAAATGTGAATCCCCCTACTTTTCTCTTTTTCAAGACTGGGCTATTCTGGGTCCCTTGCAATTTCACAGGAATTTTAGAATCAGTTTATTAATTTCTACAAAGAAGTCAGCTGCAATACTAATAGGGATTGCACTGAATCATGAACATGGGATTTTTCTACATATTTACATCTTTTAAAATTTCTTTTAATAATGTTTTGCAGTTGCACTGCACTTATGTTTTGCACTTCTTTTGTTAAATTTATTCCTAAGTATTTTATTCTTATTACTGCTATTATAAATGGAATTGTTTCTTAATTGCATTTTTGGATTGTTCATTGCAAGTATACAGAGACACAATTGATTTTTCTGTATTGATCTTATAACCTGCCATCTTCCAGAATTTATTAGTTCTAATATTTTTCAGTGGATTCTTTATGATTTTCTACATGCCAGATCATGTCATCTGTGAATATAGTTGTATTTCTTCCTTTCCAATTTGGATCCCTTTTATTTTTTTTCCTGCCTAATTACATAGGCAACATAGGTTACATAAGAGACATAATAAGACCCTGAATTAACATGTGTCTGCTTAAAATCTGAGGTTTTTTTAAAAATTAATTTATTTGAGAGAGAGAGTGTGTGTGTGGGGGGGGGGGGGAGCAGAGGAAGAGAGAGAGAAAGAATCTCAAGCAGACCCCTGCTGAGGTGGAGTCCAACAGGGGGCTCGATCTCACAACCCTGAGATCATGACCTGAGCTGAAACCAAGAGTTGGACACTTAATTGACTAAGCCACCCAGGAGCCCCTAAAATCTGAGTTTTTAAAATTATACCCTAATAATGGTGTTGGAGATAAAGCTGGGAGATAAGAACGGAAAGGTGAGCTGGAGACCATTCTGTAAGTGAAGCTAAGAATAAAAGGCTAACGACTAGATTTTTACTTCGTAGGTAATAAATAGCGATTTTTATTTAGTATGCAATGAGTAACCAAGGGAATGATTTGGCTACCCCATGGAAGTGCTGCTTTCAGAAGATAAATCTGTTAACAATATACACAATGAGGGGAACCTGGGTGGCTCAGTCATTAAGCGTCTGCCTTCAACTTAGGGTCCTGGGATAGAGTCCCACATGGGCTCCCTGCTCAGCGGGAAGCCTGCTTCTCCCTCTCCCACTCCCCCTGCTTGTGTTCCCTCTCTCACTATGTCTCTCTTTGTCAAATAAATAAATAAATTCTTAAAAAAAAACACACACAATGAATTGAAGGAAGAATTTAAAAGGAAGGAAGATAGTTAAAAGTCCTTACCTGCCCAACAGCAACTGTATAGCTCTGGTATCATCTTTTGTGTCATGTTTCCAAAATGTATTCTCAGTTGGAGGGAGGAGGTGATCTTCTATGTGGTCTTTAAACTGGTTCCTAGACAAGGCTTTGATTCTGTGGTGTGGAAAAGTACTTTCTGAGTGGCTAACATACAGGAAAAATCTAAATCAGAATTAACTGAGCTAAGAGATAGTACATGGAGATGGTTCAACATGGAACACTTAAGATCCTTCCGACTTAACTACCTTAAATATATATAAAACCTCACAATTTACGAAGCCCTTTTCTACCTTAGTCTCTAATTTCATTTCTGTAAGAGAGAGAGGAGAGAATATCCCCATTATCCATATAAGCATGCCAGTTCACAGGGAGCAAAGAATTTAGCCAGTGCCAGTACATCTAGATTTTGAGTATCTAAACTCCAGTTTAGGCTTCCTTTCCACCACATTAAGAATTATTTGCTGAAAATTAAAAAAAAAAAAAAATAAATAAATAAATAAATAAATAAAGGAAGGATACTTGTCAGCAAAAAAAAAAAAAAAATTATTTGCTGAATAAATCTATAACTTAACAAAAAATATACATTAGCAACAATTAAGAAATGAACTGTTAGGAATCATGTTTATCCTGTAACTTACTGTGTTGAGGCTTTAAGAAAATCTTCCTTCATAGGAGGATGAACTTCATCCAACAACATGCTAGTATCTGGGCTTGATTTCATTGTAGAAATCACCATGGCATTACGCAGTTTATTGCCTTGTTCTAACAGAGCTGAAGAAGGCAAAAGCAGAACATGGAAAATCTAAAATCCAACAGCAATACTTGCAATATTCAGCACTTTTTCTTCTATGACAGGACTTAACATAGTATATTGTAATGACTTACCTGTCTGCTTTTCCCACTAGCTTGAGAATTTCTTGAGGACCCTCACTTTACAATAAATGTTTACTGAGCTTCTATGATGGGACTGTTTTATTTTTTTTTTTTATTTTTTTTTATTTTTTTCGAATCCCATTTTCTTTTTTTTTTTTTAATTTTTTTTATTGTTATGTTAATCCCCATACATTACATCATTAGTTTTAGATATAGTGTTCCATGATTCATTGTTTGTGCATAACACCCAGTGCTCCATGCAGAACGCGCCCTCCTCAACACCCATCACCAGGCCAACCCATCCTCCCAACCCCCTCCCCTCTAGAACCCTCAGTCTGCCTCTCAGAGTCCATTGTCCCTCATGGTTCCTCTCCCCCTCCGATTTCCCCCCCTTCATTCTTCCCCTCCTGCTACATTCTTCTTCTTCTTTTTTTCTTTCTTAACATATATTGCATTATTTGTTTCAGAGGTACAGATCTGAGATTCAACAGTCTTGCACAATTCACAGCGCTTACCAGAACACATACCCTCCCCAGTGTCCATCACCCAGTCACCCCATCCCTCCCACCCCACCCCCCACTCCAGCAACCCTCAGTTTGTTTCCTGAGATTAAGAATTCCTCATATCAGTGAGGTCATATGATATATGTCTTTCTCTGTTTGACTTATTTCGCTCAGCATAATACCCTCCAGTTCCATCCACGTCGTTGCAAATGGCAAGATCTTATTCCTTTTGATGGCTGCATAATATTCCATTGTATATATATACCACATCTTCTTTATCCATTCATCTGTTGATGGACATCTTGGCTCTTTCCACAGTTTGGCTATTGTGGACACTGCTGCTATAAACATTGGGGTGCATGTAGCCTTTCGGGTCCCTACTTTTGTATCTTTGGGGTAAATACCCAGTAGTGCAATTGCTGGATCATATGGTAGCTCTATTTTCAACTTTTTGAGGAACCTCCATACTGTTTTCCAGAGTGGCTGCACCAGCTTGCATTCCCACCATATGATGGGACTGTTTTAAATGTTGGCATTACAGCAGTGAAGTCTATTCTGGAGGGAGGTCAATCTCTCCAGAGTTGTTATGTAATGGGAGTCATTACATGAATGCACTGACTCTTCCAACGGGTTTTTGTACATATTAAAGTTAATAATGTCTACATAATTATTTTTGTATCCAGATACCATACTGAATTCTTTTATTATTTGTAATAGTTAATGTCACTATTATCCAAAAAACACTAACAACTATACCAGCTAAACTGTTAGAAGCTACAGTGATAATCTATTCCAAATTCATACTTTTATGAAAAATGCCAAAAAATTTCCATGACTTATCTAAGATGATACAGCAGGTTAATAGAAAAGTCAGGATGAAGTCTTCAGACTTTCTGATAAGTAAAATTTACCCCATTCCTGAGTAAAAATAACAATAACAGCAATAATAATTTATTGAACTCTTCAACACATGCTGGGCACTACTCTATGTATATTATATATATTCACTCATTTAATCCTCCTAACAATTCTCTGAGATGGATACTACTATTTCCTTCATCTTCCAGATGAAGAAAATTGAGGCACAGAGGATAAGTAACTTGCCCAAGTTATACACACTGTATAACGAGAATGATTTCACAGCCAATAATTTTGTTATTTTTTTTAAAGATTTTAGTTTTTTAAGTAATCTCCACACCCAATGTGGGGCTTAAACTCACAACCCTGAGATCAAGAGTTTCATGCTCCACCAACTGTACCGGCTAATATATGACCCACTTTAGTTCTTGGACATCTTTTTAAAAGCTTAGGGCCACTGGCATTATTCCAAGGAACTGTGGGAAATATTTTTTTTCCTGAGGTTCCAGAGTTGCTTTGGAGGTAACTGAGACTAGACACCAAGTATCCGTCCATTCTCTTAAGAGTTTTATAGCTTCTGAAAAGAAAGAAGATATAGGGGCACCTGGGTGGCTCAGTTGGTTGGGTGGATGTCCAACCCTTTGTTTCTGCTCAGATCATGATCTCAGGGTTGTGGGATGGAGCCCCACCTTGGGCTCTGTGTTGGGCATGAAGACTGCTTTGGATTCTCTCTTTGCTCCCCCAACCCTCAGCCCCCTGCCCTGCATACATATGCACACATGCACTCTCTCTCAAGAAAGAAGAAGGAGGAGGAGAAGGAGGAGAAGATGATGATGATATGGTGGTTAGGCCAAGAAAAAAAAAAGAAGCCAAGAAGATCCATAAACATCTAACATTTGTTAGTACAAGGAGTTCAAAATATAGCTTACAAAGTGGAAAAAAAAAAAAAAGACCCGAAATAATATGTTCAGTGAAAACACAACTAAACTAAAAGAAAATAAAGATCAACCATTCTATCAACCAACTATCCTAAGACAGTTCCCCCCAAGATTCCCAACTCCAGTGTACATATATCTTCTCTCTGATTCAAACACTCATCTAAAGGTACTGCTTTAAAGGGATTTACAGATGTAGTATTACAGTTCCAAATCAGTCAACCTTAAGACAGGGAGATCATTTTGGTTGCCCAAACCTTTTTTTTTTTTTTTTTTTTTAAGATTTTATTTATTTATTCATGAGAGACAGAGAGAGAGAGAGAGAGACAGAGGGAGAAGCAGGCTCCCCGCGGAGCAGGGAGCCCGACGCGGGACTCGATCCCAGCACCCTGGGATCACGACCTGAGCCGAAGGCAGACGCTCAACCGACTGAGCCACCCAGGCGTCCCGGTTGCCCAAACCTTTTAAAAGCAGAGTTTTCTTTGGCTATTTGCAGGTTATGACATCAGAGATTTGAAGCATGAGAAAGATTTAATGTATCATCGCTGTCTTGAAGATTGAGGGGACCACATGGCAAGAGATGCAGTGGCCTCTAGGAAGCTAAGAGTGGCTTGAGCTGATAGTCAGCAAGGAAATGGGACCTCAGTCCTACGACTGCAAGGAACTGAATTCAGTCAACAAGAATGAACTTGGAAATGCATTTTTTCCCCAGAGCTTCCAGATAAGAATTTAGCTTGACCGACATCTGATACCTTAAGCAGAAAATCCAACCATACCTTGTTGGACTTCTAATCCACAGAACTGTGAGCTAATAAATGGATATTGTTTTAACTCATTAAATTTGTGATAATTTGTCATGCAGCAACAGAAAACTAATATACCCATTAATGCTACTACCCAGGAATACTGTTACAGTTTTTTAAAATCTATGCATAAATACACAGGTATTTATATATACATTTCCTCTTTTGCAAAATTTTGTATACTGTTTTGAAATTGGTTTTCACTTAATATACATTAACTTTATTCTATGTAAATAATGGCTGCACAATATTCATTCAGAATTCCTTGTATTTTTTTGAAACGATTTTATTTATTTGACAGAGAGAGAGAGAGCACAAGCAGGGGAAGCAGCAGAGGGAGAGGGAGAAGCAGACTCCCCGATGAGCAGGGAGCCAGGGTCTGGCGATCACAACCCAAGCCGAAGGCAGATGCTTAACTGCCTGAGCCACCCAGGTGCCCATATGTTTTTTTTTCTTTTTAATCTCTTTGAGATTCAGCCAAAAAATGACTATCTTGTTTACTCAATGAGAAAGGGAAAGGAAAACATGGTATTGCTGGCATTGGAAATTTGGCTAAAGATTGCTATGTGACCAGAAACCCTTCTTTTCGTTTCTAGTTGGCCCTTGGCTTTACTCAATATAGTTTAAAGTTCTTCAAATGAGGTGGGCACACTCAAATGTTTTGTGAATAAAGTGGATAATAACGAGCTGTGTTGATCAAACTTCATTTGATTTCAGGGCCATGTAGAAAGACAGTTTTTCTATTGATACCCAAAATGTTTTTGGAGAGATAATAAATATCTTGGTACTTTATAATTTAACCATACCCAACTATTTTCAATTCCTTAAACACAATACTTCCTTTGTGTTCTCAAAGCTCTGGGTATTTAATTCCATCAAAGAATTTATCACTCAGTATTATAATTGTCTATCTCACCCAGTGAACTCTGAGACTAGGGATTGGTTCTTGTTGATTTTTGTATCCTCGGTATCTCACACAGTGCCTAGTATATACCGGACATTTGATAAAATGTTCTTCCACTGTTGCTTATATCAGACATAATTGTACTGTATCTCCTTTAGAGTCAGTTTCCTTTACTAGACTGAATTCCTTAAGGTCAAAGACTGTATCTTATTTATCACTGCAACCCCAATACTAAAAACAATGACTGACCTAAAAGATAGGTCAGTGTTTTGTTTTGACTCACTCAAAAGATACTTCTTGAATTAAATTGGGCTTAAAGTTTTTATCCCTGTTAAATAAAAATTCCTCTGGGAATGGTAATATTTCAAAAGTGACTTAAACAGTGATTTACATCTAAATGGTAATAAGTACTTAAGATACTTTCCAAAAGCAGGTTTTAAAAAGGAAATAAACATTGAGGAAAACAAGTAGGACAAATCTGAGCACAGGTGGTCCATTCATTGGCCTCTAAGTGGTTTGGTTGTTGAAACAGCCATTCTTGGAAAAGCTTTTCTGAAGTCTGAGGCATGGTAACAAAAAAACATCTGATTTCCCCTTCTCAAGGGGAAGCTGGTACTTACACTGTAAGAGCTGTCATGGCATCAGCCTACACTTCAACTCAATAATCATTCCCTGAACACAAAAGAAGGCACCCAGGTGAGTTCAGGACAAATCTTTCCTTTGTTTATTTCCCATATGCCATGGGTACAGCCCCTGCTAAACATAGGGAGATGTACAGCTTCTGGTTTTTGTTCCAACTCCTTGCTATCTATTCCAAACCCAACTCTCAAAAGCAGGATGTGTAGTTCGTGTTTCATAAACACTAGCTGGTTGACCAATTCAGCTCTGTACCCCTTTTCTGGTGTCATGTCAGTCCAATAAAGACCAGGAAGATATTTATATTTATGTATTTGTTAGATCCGTCTCATAATCTCAGCTCTAGACCTACTTACTAGAATGAACCACTTAATCTTAGTCCTCCAGAATCTTGTGGTTGGAAGGGACCTTAAAAGCTCTTATCTGTCCACTTGATGATGCAATACAATCTGTAAAAGTCCCATCAGGATGGTTAGCTAGCTCGAGTTTTCCAGTGATAGAGAATTCACTACCTCTTGAAGCTGTCCTTTCCCATTCTGCACAGGTCTTATTGTTAACTCAGACTGAGTCATAATCTGTCTTGTATCATCTGTAAGCCAACTGATCCTCATAACTCTCATGGAAGAGGTTGCATATTGGCAGCCCATGGGTTGTACTTGTCATATTTTGTTTGGCCTCAACAGTTGGCCAGCAAAGTCTTGATTTAAGGAAAAAAGAAAAAAAAGGCAGGCCTAGGTAAACAATGAACTTACAGCAGGATAAAGCAGAGGACCTTAGAGTCTAAAGACAATAATGAACTGGAGCTAAAGAGCAGCTTCTCCCTTTGAGAGGACAGGAGCTCCCTAATTCTGAGCCTGTGTTTTCATTTTAGAATGGTGATAACAATCCCTACCTCACTTGGTTTTTGTAAGATTCTGTGTATAAGGCACTTGGCATAGTAGCTAGCACATAATGAATGCTCAATAAATGGCAGCTGTTTTTGTGATGCTTAATATCTCTTGGTAGTCCCTTCATAAACCTAGTTACTCTCCTTAGAAGGAACTCATCTTTAGATCTTTACTTTCATGTTACCTTCTTAGTGAGGCTTTCCTTTGCCAACCTATGTAAAACTAACATCCCCTCCTCTTAAGTGCCCTGCTTCGTTTTTTTCCCACTGCCATTATCACCATCTAACACTATATACTTACTTATTTATCCAGTTTATTATTGGTCTTCCCATCTAGGATACAAGATCCATAATGCAGAAATTTGTTTTTTGTTTTTTGTTTTTTTTTTCATTTAAATGGCTGTATCCCTGACACCTAGAAGAATGCCAGACATTTGATAGGTACTAAATAAGTAACTGCTTAATGAGTGAACAAATATCTTTCTCAAAGTCTGGTGCCTACACAAAATATTCAGGTGTGAGTTGCCAAGTGCAGGCAGTACAGTATAATGGAACAATCTGTTCTTGTTAATGTAGCCTAGGGCTGCACTGAAGATTAAAATAAATAGACTATATAAGAGGCTTTTAACTATAGGAAACCAAGGGCTGCTGGAGGGGAGGTGGGTGGGGGCATGGGGTAATTGGGTGATGGGCATTAAGGAGGGCACTTGATGTAATGAGCACTGGATGCTATATGCAACTGATAAATCACTGAACTCTACCTCTGAAACTAATAATACACTATATGTTAATTAACTAAATTTAAATAAAATTAAAAAAAATAAAAAATAAAAAAATAAAATTAATAGAGTGTAATAAGAGTATATTTTCAAAAACAGGGGATTCACAGACATTTCAGCTGAAAAAATATGAATAGAATGTCTTTCTTCATGAAACAAATATCCTTACTAACGTAAATTATGTACCCATATAGTTATTTTAAAGATTTTTCTATTAGTGCTGCAGATACTCTACTTTGGAAATTTGCTAGTGAGGATGGAGACAAATCCCTGTCATGCTCCTGATGTCACAGAGATAAATGGTTGAGCATGACATATAAGGTATCTCGATTGCTTTTATAATACTACCCCTAAAGAATCCTATTTGGGTTTCTTTATTTCAGTTTAAGCCCTTATACAGGTAAACTGACTCCTTTCTATTTCTGCTTGGCTGTAAGTCATATTTAATTCCCAGACTTAAGATTAGCAGTTGCTGTGCACTGAATGTTCCCACTGAGGCCAAGAATCTTCAGAATGTGAAGCAGATTTAGTACTAGCCTCCGCACAATAGTACAGGTAAATCTGCTGATGAGATAAAAACTGTATTTGCCTTAATTTGGGACAAAATAAAGAATAATATTTCTCTATCATAAACACCTCCCCCCCATATTTAGGTTCATTTTAAATGGCTCCTTCCTTAAACCTACAATTGTAAGCACCTAGTAATTATTTAGAAGTAACTTACTGGTTTAATAGAGCTGCCTTTAAATAGTGAGAAATTCTGAACTTTAGTGAGATCACTCACTTTTATTTGGTTATTTATTTCAAACAGAAGTGTTGGTTCTCTTTGAAGACTGGCTAACAAGCAGAGTAATCCCAATAAATACAGCTTAGTCTTGGTTCACAAATACGTACATACCTGAAAGAAGGTCCTTGGTAGGGGGGTTGTTTGAAGAAAGAATGCATGAGTCGCTGTGACTCTTGGCCACTGTCCTAATTTGAGGCTGGAATTCAGAACTGTTAAGAAGGGACATCTGCTTCCGTGGGGCCTTGCCTTTCAGAGTCATAGACTCTAAACTCTGTCCTGAATTAAGATGGTGTTGTAGTCCAAAGAAAGAGCTCTTTATTGTATCTGAGTTTTCCGCAAAGTACAAGTGGTCCTTTCCCCTGTTATAAAATAAAGGAGAATTTTAGCAATATTATATTACCCATTATGGTAACATTTCACTTTGTCAGAGACAGAAAGTGTATCAGTAGTTTATAGCAGTGTAGCTTAGACTTTGTAAATCTGTTTTTCATCTCCCAAATGAGATAAATAATAATGTTTTACCTACAGTTGTATGGTTGTGGCTCAAGTGAGATTATGAAATAAAGAGCTCAGTTGGGGTACCTGGGTGGCTCAGTCAATTAAGTGTCTGATTCTTGGTTTCAGCTCAGGTCATGATCTCAGGTTATGAGATCAAACCCCATGTTGGGCTCTGTGCTCAGCAGGGAGTCTGCTTGAAGATTCTCTCCCTCCGCCCCTCCCCTCACTTGTGCACATGCAAGTGTGTGTGCTCTCTCTCTCAAATAAATCAATCTTGAAAAAAGAAAGAGCGAGCTCAGTGCAGAGCCTGACACAAAGCAAATGCTTTGTAATTATTTAAAATAAAAATCTGGGAGCGCCTGGGTGGCTCAGTTGTTAAGCATCTGCCTTTGGCTCAGGTCATGATCCTGGGGTCCCGGGATCGAGCCCTGCGTCGGGCTCCCTGCTCAGTGGGAAGCCTGCTTCTCCCTCTCCCACTCCCTCTGCTTGCGTTCCCTCTCCCGCTGTGTCTCTCTCTGTCAAATAAATAAATAAAATCTTAAAAATAAATAAATAAATAAAAATCTATTTCTCTTAGTCCATCCTGTTTCATGAAATACTGCCCTTTTCCCTTTTACCCTCATGGGTATCTATCCTGGCATCTGTATATGACTTAGTTATACTTATTTATCTGTACATTGGCCTCCTCACCAGATTGTGAGCAATCCTCAAAGACAAGAATTGTTTCTTATTAATTTCTATGCCCAGTATTTGGTACAGACTTGGTACCTTGGCAGTCCAGTACCAAATGACTCCCCCACACATAATCCTAATCAGCAATGACAGCAATCCCTCTCTATACCAGTGGTTACTTAATATTTATTTGCTGAATGAATGACTACTTTCAGTCTTTCATCCAAACACAAATAAAGAACAGAAATTCTGAGTACAGTGGGAGTTAGCTGACAGACTGTGGTAATTACCTTGGAGTGGTTGATCTACTACTGTTAGCTGCTAACTCTTTTCCATCAATTTTGGTGGTAGGCATCCTATGGGGCCTTGATGGAACCAGAAACTGGGTACTGCTGGGTTCAGTATATTCTCTGAATTCCTGCTCAGATAAAAGCACATTTTCTTTCACATCGGTAGTAGGAAGAGGATTGTAGCTGTCATAAGTTTCTGACAGAGGCTCCAGGGCAAGTGAGACCTGAAAGAGACATACATGTAATATATCAGAAATTTTCTTTTGTATTGACTAATTTTAAGACTCCCTGCTTAATATAAATTAATGGTCCCCATTCCTTGTAGGATCAAGCTCAAATTCCTGCAGAAGCCTCACCTCTCGCTTTGCTCCCCTCCTCTATCCCTCTCTTGTAGATATACCAATTATTTAGGCTTCTCTAAATGTTCCTTATGTTTCATTCCCTTATGCCTTGTATATGCAATTTCCTCCAGTATTACTTTCTCTGTGAAAACTTTTTTTTTAAAGATTTTTATTTGAGAGACACACACACACACACGCACACGAATGGCGGAGGAGGGGCAGAGGGAGAGGGAGAAGCCGACTCCCCACTGAGTAGGGAGCCAGACGTGGGGCTCAGTCCCAGGACCCTGGGATCATGACCCAAGCTGAAGGCAGACGCTTAATCGACTGAGCCACCAGGTGCCCCTGTGAAAACTTCTTTGTGTCCAGGTAGAGATGTCATGGCCATTCCCTTCTTTATGTTTCCACTTATTCTGTATCTATCCATCAATATAATCCCCATTTATTGAACTCTTTACTACAGGTCATAAGGTGTGCTAAGTTCTTCACACAGGGAAGGTCATGTGATGATATAACTCTGTCAGGAAAGTGTATTGTTCTATTTGAAGATTCAAAAAAAAAAAAAAAAAAAGCTTACAGGAGGTATTTGTAACTTTTAGCTTATTCATTACCCTAATGATTAGATTTTTAATTCCTTGAAGGCATGGACTTGTCTTTCTCATTTTTGTATGGACTAATTAGCATAGTATACACTTGGTGTACAAGTCTATTATGCTTAATAATGCCTAATTATTATGTCTGATGAATAAAAGAATAACAACATCTTCTATATCCTTATTGTTCATTATTTAAGAAAAATAAGACCTTAGTTCTATGCTGGAGATGAGGCAGGGTGAAGAAGGAGAAACATTAATATGAAAAGTAATCACTTGAAGCTTCTTTTATCATCTCATTCCTGTGAGTTCAGGTTCTCTATTAAATGGCTCTCCAGTCCTCTGAAAAGCCTAATGGAAGAACAAAGCCTAAAAAAATAGTCTAAAGCAAAACTTTAGGAAAGAAATTGAAGAATATACCACAAAAGAAAAGAATAATGGTGTTGAAAGTTCAATTACAATGACAGAGAAAGCAGAAGGAATTGTTCCAGCAGCCCAACAGTCAAATAATGATGAAGGGCCTAACACAAAGAGGAAAGGTTGCAGTTAGATATTTTAAGATGTCTCTGGAAAGGTCAATGGAATAATTTGTGCAGAGAAACTGCCAAGGTACAGACTCAATAAAATACCCTTGGGTCTTGATGAGAATTTTGTTCTTGAACAGGTAACATAAAGTCCTTTAAATCTATTCACCACCAAGATTTTCTACAAAGACAAATGACAGGAATGCAGTAGGATAAATACTCTGTGTAGTGATCACTATAATAGCATCACAGAAAGTTCTGGCTGCCCAGTGTAAATGTCAGAAAGCATTCCCTTACCATTCATCATTTCCCAAAATACTGTCTCTATATTTTAGAAACAAAGAAGACACTGAGCATAAAGGCATAGGTCTCTGGCCTTAACAATGACCTGCTCTCTGGCTACTGAGTTTTGCTTTTTCTCTAAGCAGATCTGAACCAATCACAAAACAGCTCATAGGCCTATACTACCAGTGGCCCTTAAAGGAAGAAGAAAGTCCAGGTACCTGCCACACCAATCTTACAATCAAAACATGTGCTAGCCTAACTCCTCAAATATTTGTTGATACTAGCTCAGTGCCAGGCTCTGTGCTACCGGCCTGAGGCAAAGGGATGAAGAAAACGTGGAACCTGATCCAGAGGAACTTAAAAAGAATAATTTTAATATAAAATGGTGAGCTCTGAGATAGGGATGTATATTGGGAGGTAAGAGAAATAGGGGTCTGAACTTGGGGAAGAGGTGAGGAAGGAGTGCCAGGGATGGTTTCCAGAAGTGAAACATAAACATCTGGATTTAGAATCTTAAATATGAATGATACAGGTAAGGCTGAGAGAGACTGGGATAAAACATTCCAGACAGAGGGAAGAGCATGAGTCAAGCTTTAGAGGTATAAAATAGAATATTGTTCCCACAATTCCTACAAGTCCAAGGGATTGCCACTTCTAAACCCTCTGCTTCCACATAGTGTACCCAATATACTCCTATATTCATCTCCCAGATCATCATTCTTGTCCACCTCAGTCATGTTCCTCCTCAATCATGGTTCATCCTTGTGCTCACTCCTCTGCCAACCCCTTCATGGAGCCCTGTAGGATTTCTATTTATACAAACTAACTTATCACTTCAACTGAACATCTCTTTCTTAAAATGTCCCAATTTCTCCAAAGTCTTCTCCAATGGAAACTATTTCTTTTACTAGCCAGGATAAAGGAAGTTGACTTATTTCTTTCTGGTGCCTTCCCCAGACCATCATTCTATCACCTAAAGAGTTCACATCTTTTCAGAAGCCCATGCCATCCACAAATACCATAAACTTATTGTAAGATTCTCACATCCATAACAGAGCAACCCTAGGGACATTCATCATTCTTCTCTCAATGACTCAAGGCTCTCTTTAGCACTAAGCTGCTTACAATCACCTACTACAACATCTATCAGTATCAATGATTGCATATTAGTATGCCTATTTTTCAAACTTATGCTGGTCAACACAGCATTTTAAAAAATTTAAAAATTATTTAACAATGCTTTAAAATACCAGATTTTATGTAAAATTTTGGGATTCTGGTTATCTTAAAAAAATCACAAGATCTAACAATGCTGGGTCTCCATTCCAATGTGGCAAAAATTAGCTGAAGTAGACTAGTGGCTTTAGTCAGGGTACATGTTCCAATTTGAAAAGACCCCAGCCATGTCCCAATGAGGCAGAGTGATAACTGTTGTTTATCATCCCACTTGGTTGGTTGGGGCTTTTAAAATTTTTATTTTCTTACAATAAAATGGACATTCTTGTGTTTATACACTTCTATAAATTTTAACCTACGAATAGATGCATGTAACCACCACCATAACCAAGATAGAGAACATTTCCATTACCCCAAAAAACTCCCTGGGACTATCCCTCTGTAGTCACACTCTCTCCTCACCTCTAATCCCTAGCAACAGCTATCTATTCTCAATCATTATAGTTCTGGCTTTTTGAAAATGTCATATAAATGGAAATATATAGTATGTAACCTTTTGAGATGGGCTTCTTTCACTCAGAATAAGGCCTCTCAGACTCATCAATGTGGTGCTTGTATCAGTAGTTCATGCCTTTTTACTGACTTGGTAGTATTCTATTCTTTTTCTTTTTAAATCTGTGGTTTATTTTTTTTTAAATACATTATTTATTTACTTGAGAGACCGAGATAGTAAGAGAGAGCATGAGCAGGAAGGAGGGGGAGAAGCAGACACCCCGCTGAGCAGGGAGCCCAATGCAGGCCTCGATCCCAGGGTCCTGGGATCATGACCTGAGCCAAAGGCAGATGCTTACCTGACTGAGCCACCCAGGCGCCCCTATTCTATTGTTAACATGGCTTGTCACATTGGTTGATTTTCAAAGACTGAGATAGCCTTGCATTCCTGGGATAGACCCCACTTGGACATGGTCTCATTACTCTTTTTATATACTGCTGGAACCAACTTGCTAATATTTTTTTTTGAGGATTTTTAGGTTTATTTTTAGGTCTAGATCTTACACTGTCCTCTATTTTGCTATCAAGGTGGTGCAAGCCTCATAAAATAAGTTAAAAGTATTTTCTCCTCTTCTATTTTCTGGAAGAGATTGTGAAAATTGGTGCTATTTCTTTTTTTAAATGTTTGGAAGAATTCACCAGTGAAATTATCTTAGCTTAGAGATTTCTTTTTTGGAAGGATTTAAACTGCAAACGCAATTTCTTTAATAATTACAGGTCTATTCAGGTTATATATTTTATCTTGAGTGATTTTTGGTAGTTTGTGGTTTTCAAAGAATGGACTGATTTCATCTAAATTGTCAAATTAATGTATATAGAGTTTATACTATTCTGTCTTTGGGTTCTATGGGCTGTGGTCTCTCTTACAGTAGAATCAAGAGGAAAGTGAAATATTTCTTTTGTCCAAGAAAGAGATAACCAGAGCCCCATGATTTGCAAAAGAAATGTCAGAAGGCTTATTTCTTTGTGGAAGAGAATATCCCTAATGGTGAAATAAGGCAAATAAAATGTAACTGTCGTGGGGGGGAAATGTGACTGTCAAAGATAGCATTATGAAACAAAGTACAATAGGATTATAATTACTATGTAGAAAAGATGCATGATAAAAATGGAGTAAACAGAAAGGTACTGATTTTAAATAGGGTTTGTTATTTAAATGCAAATAAAATAAGTGGTACTCCCGTGACATAAAATTATATATTTAAGATAAAAAAAACTTTAAGGTATCAAAGTCTCTTATAGATGATAACATTTATTAAAGAATGCGGCAGAATTTGTGAATAATAAACAACATTTGCATATGTACATCTAATTAATATTATAGTTGTTCCCAATGTTAGTGGTATGGCTACAAACTTATAAGGTGAGCTGAATAAAAATGTTAAATAATTTGTGGTATTTTTCTTTGTAGCTGATAAGAACACAAATAAAAACAACTCCCTGACAGCTGTGTTTATTTAGAGTATCAGTGAGAATTTTTATGTGAGTGAAAAACTTTTGGAGGAGATGCTCATGGCAAACAAATCAAGGAAATGATTTCTTTTTTTTTTTTTTTAAGATTTTATTTATATATTTGTCAGAGAGAGAGCAAGCACAAGCAGGGGGAGTGGCAGGCAGAGGGAAAAGCAGGCAGAGGGAGAAGCAAGCTCTCTGTTGAGCAAGGAGCCTCATGTGGGACTCGATCCAGGACCCTGGGGTCATGACCTGAGCCGAAGGCAGATGCCTAACTGACTGAGCCACCCAGGCGTCCCAGGAAATGGTATTTCTCCAAACTGAGAAATGTCTTAAAAAGTTTATTAAAGACTGATAACGGGGTGCCTGGGTGGCTCAGTCGGTTAAGCATCTGCCTTCAGCTCGGGTCATGATCCCAGGGTCCTGGGATCGAACCCCGCATTGGGCTTCCTGCTCAGCAGGGGAGTCTGCTTCTACCTCTCCCTCTGCCCCTGCTCGCATGTTCTCTCACTCATTCTCTCTCTCAAATAAATAAATAAAATCTTAAAAAAAAGACTGATAACAAGGAATGATGTCTTTTTGTTGACAACAGACTTGTTTCAAAATTTAAATTCAAAGTAGCAACATTTTGCCAAGACAAAGAACCATAAACATACTCACTGTCCTGTTTACTTCATCTAAAAAGCTAAAAATCAAACAACACATATATATATAATTAACACATAAATAAATTAAACTCCTGTAGTCAACATTTTGCTTGGTAAACTGGATAAGCAGTATTGCAACCTGTTATTACTACATGAATACTAGGGGGAATGAAGCTGTGTGTGGTGTTAAATGTTTTTGCTTGAGTTAAAAGAAGTCACCTGGTTTATGTTTTCGAAGGAGAAATCCCAGCCTCAGATCACCAGCAAGTAGTGATCAAATACAGGACTATTTTAATTGATATTATAGACTATATAAACTATTCAATTACTTATCTGCAAGTGCATTCACAAGGAATCATGTAATATGAGATTCAATTTATTCATTCCTTTATGACTGTATATTTGGAAAATTTATTTGGCAAAGAACCATCTAACCTACTTTTCTATATTTTTTATGCTGAAATAGGATTTCTAGATATCAAAGTGATGGTATGAAATACATTTCTAAAACTGTAGGGCTAAAGACCAACATCCCCAAAAGACTTTTTTGATTTCAAATGTTATAAAAACCAACACTGTTCAATTTGCCTTTCTCAATTTACACTGAAAGTGTAACATGGAAGTTAATGCAGTGTAGTACAATACTTAAGCTTAAATATGTTCAAATATTCTTAAATTTTAAGAATATCTAAGAAATAAAATCCAACTTCAAAAACTACTGTGCCAAGATACTGCCTTTGTTTGGAAATAAAGGCAGCCATGTTTGTGAACAGTTATTTTGTTATGAAACTGAATAAAAGCTATATTTTATTCTTAAATGGTTTAAAAAAAATGAATGCCCATCAAATATAAAACGTCTGGTACTGATAACTTGGTAGGGAAGTATCAAGTTTTTAGCCAAATCAAAGGAATTGATTTCAAAAGCAAAGAATTTATAATTAAGGTTTTTTCCAATTTCAATATAAAATAATCATAGTATGTATATACTATGTTACATGCTCACATAATAAAGTCTGGTGTTTATTTTTTTTAGTAATCGCTATACCCAGCATGGGGCTCAAACTCATGACCCTGAGATCAAGAGTTGCATGCTCTTCCGAAAGAGCCAGCCGGGCATCCCAAGTTTGGTATTTTTTAAAAGTTTATTGTATTTTTGGCAGTTGATTTTTCTTACAGTCAGCCTGTTTGACTCATTTGTTATTTTCAACATCTGACCTATACCAGTAATGGAATACATGAAAAGCTTCCTCTCTCCAACAGCTTGGTTCTAATGATCTTTATTGTCAAACTACTTTGAGCACCCTCCAGCCAGTTTGGCCTTGTTATTATTTAAAACTGTTCTAACTCCATAATCTCAGTTTCTTAGCAGCTATGCATCTGTCTTCTTGAGGTCTGACTAAACCTGATCTTCTTCACAGCAACAATCTTAAGCCACCTCTATTCATCTTCCAGTCTATCAGCTGTCCATTGGCTTCACTTACCACTTGACAAGAGGGATTCCATATTTAGTCAATTAATGACTGTTTTGGGGGACAGCAAAGCAGCGGTATGATAAGAACTCCATCACTCACTACATGCTCTTTTTTAAAAGTTATTTTTTTTAAAAAGATTTATTTATTTTAGAGAAAGAAAGAGAGAAAAAGTGAACTCGGGGAAGGGCAGAGGGAGAGGGAGAGAAGCAGACTCCCCACTGAGTGTGGAGCCGGATGCAGGGCTCAATCCCACAACCCTGAGATCATGACCTAAGCCAAAATCAAGAGTTTGATGCTTAACCAACTGAGCTACCCAGGCGCCCCAAAAGTTATTTTTAAATTAACATTTTACAGTCATATAATATAAAGAGTCAAACAGTTCTATTACACAAACGAGTCCCTCACATAGACACCCATATTTTTCTTTTCCCAGAGGCAACTATTTTCAACTCCTGCCCCTGATTCTATGGTATTTACCTCTATAGTTCCAAATAATGTGCTTATATTTATGTCACATCTTGATCGCCCCCTCAGTTTTCAGGCATTATCTTTTGACTTCCTAATATGGAAGATAAAAATTTCGCTCAATCCCACATCCTTCTACCTCCTTATCTCCCAACCTGCCCATCTAGTTATACTATAAACACTGATTATAGATCAAACCAAAATTACTATATGAGCATGTATTCTGTTTAAAGCTGAACCATGAGATGCACCGATTACTTTTCCTTTCCTATGAAGGAGCCAGAGATTTAATATTTTAGGCTTTGCATGCCATAGTCTCTGTCATAATTATAGTAGTCCCCCCCACCCTTATCCACAGGGGATACATTCCAAGACCCCCAGTGGTTGCCTGAAACTGCAGATAGTACTGAATCCTATATATACACTATGTTTTTTTCCTATACGTACATAACTATGGCAAAATTCAATTTATAAATCAGGCACAGTAAGAGATTAACAACAATAATAATAAAATAAATTATGTGAATGTGATTTTTCAAGATATCTTACATTGTACTCACCCTTCTTCTAGTGATAAGATGATAAAATGCCTATGTGATGAGATTAAGTGCAGTGAATGACATAAGTAAGCATTGTGACGTAGCAATAGGCTACTATTGATCTTCTGAGGATAATAGAAGGAGGATCAGCTGCTTCCTGACTGCACTGAAACCACCAAAAGAGAAACGGAGGACAAGGAGAGACTACTGTACTTAACTTTGCTGTTGCAGCATGAAAGCTGCCATAAACCACACACAAATGAATGAGTATCGCTATGTTCTAATAAAACTATCTACAAATATAGGTGGTGAGTCAGATTTGCCTTGGGAGTTATAGCCTGTGAGTGAATCCCTGAAGAAAATAAAAGAATGGCTCAAAAGCCTATGAAAAAATACTCAACATATTGATCACCAAGAAACGAAAACTAAAACCTCAGTGAGATATCAGTACATTCTCACTAGAATAACAAAAATTGAAAAGACTACCCAAACCAAGTGCTGGAAAATATGTGGAAAATGTTTATATGCTACTGATGGGAATGTAAAGTTATATAACCAATATGAAAATGGTTTGGTTGTTTCTTTAAAAAGTTAAACACGACTCAGCAATTCCATTCTTAGGTATTTTCCCAAGAAAATAAAAACACATGTCTACAGAGAGTTCTCTATTCATAAGAAGCAAAAAAATGGTAAAAAACAAAACAAACAAAAAACAAAAAAACCCCAAACAACCAAATGTCCACCAACTGGCATATAGATAAAAAATTGTGGAATATCCACACAGCGGAACACACCTCTGCAAAAGGGAACTACTGATACACAAAACAGTATGGATGAATCTCTAAAATTGGCTTCTTTTACTTATTCTTTTAATACCTCTTTGCCCGGGTAAGGAGACAATGGGTGTTCACTGTATGGTTATTTATATATCTTATATATAGAAGATACTGTTTTGCATATCTCTAAGAAAAACAAAAAAAAAGTTAAGTGAAATAAAATGTATAGTGCCTAACAAATGGTAGATTGACATATAATAAATGTTGATAAGAAAATGATCAAATGAACCCCTTCAATTTTGTCTGTCTCAAAATGTTCCTCCTCTTTGCCTTGGTTAAAATTCCTCCATCCCAATGTATGTAACCCTAGCAACTGTGTTCATGGTAGAAACTCATTCCTATTTAATTCTCTTCATGATCTTACTGGCTCAATTATCCTCTTATTTTCAATTTCTTTCTTCACTTGCTTCTTTTTGGTCTACAAATAAATCAGGTCTCTTATATTCTAAAAAGGGGTCAGCAAACTTACTCTGTAAAGGGGCAGAGAATAATTATTTTAGGCTTTATTTATGGCATATTTTTCTTTTTCTTTAAATGACCTTTTAAGGGGCACCTGCGTGGGCTCAGTCGGTTAGGCATCTGCCTTTGGCTCAGGTCATGATCTTAGGGTCCTGGGATTGAGCCCTGAGTAGGGCTCCCTGCTCAGCGAGGAGTCTGCTTTTTTCTCTCCCTCTGCCCCTCCCCCTGCTCGTGCCCACACGCACTCCCTCTCTCTCAAATAAATAAAATCTTAAAAATAAATGACCTTTTAAAAATGGAAAAACCATGTTTAGTTAGAACACCAGATACGGAGCACCAGGCAAAGTGTATCAACCCCTGCTCTAAAACAGTACCAAAAAACTTCTGAATTCCACTACCCACTATCAGTCATGTCCTCTCAAATTCAAGTAAATTTGGCTTGTCGCCATCACATGCCTAAACACGATGTTAAGATGTTAAGTGTTTCCATATTTTTTCATCTCATTTAATCCCGGCAACAACACTGTGAGGTAAATGTTTTAGTATGTTTTTTTACAAAATAGGATACGGAAGCTCAGAGAGGACAAGTGAACATCAGAATTGTTTTGTAACCATTTCTGTTCTGGTTTCTCCACTGTCCATTACTGTTTGTCCCTGTCCGAACTCTAGTGCTATTTCCATTAGATCATACCACCTCTCCCTCACTTCACTGACACTTACTTGGGAAATAGAAATCTCTAATTACTACTTATTTCCTTATTCCATAATCTTTTAAAATCTGACTTCTGCCTCCAATGCTCTATACAATTCTCCAACACACAAGTATTATTTTATCAACCGGTATTTAAATATGGAAAAAAAATGATACAGCCACTTTATTTTATTTTTTTATTTATTTATTTTTTTTTTTTAAAGATTTTATTTATTTATTTGAGAGAGAGAGAGAGCACATGAGAGGGGGGAGGGTCAGAGGGAGAAGCAGACTCCCCGCTGAGCAGGGAGCCCGATGCGGGACTCGATCCCGGGACTCCAGGATCATGACCTGAGCCGAAGGCAGTCGCTTAACCAACTGAGCCACCCAGGCGCCCCATATACAGCCACTTTAGAAAACAGTCTGGCAATTCCTCAAAGTTAAACATACTTACCCTATTGACTGTAATTCTATTCCTAGGTATATAACAAGAGAAATGAAAATGTGTTCACATAAAAATTTGTACATGAATGTTCACAGAAGCTGCCATTATTCATAGTAGTCAAGTGGAAATAATCCAAATGTCTATCAACTGAAGAATGGATCAACATGTGGTCTATCCATATAGGGGCATATTATCCAGCCATAATAAGGAATGAAGTACTGAAACATGCCATAATAAAGATGAATCTTGAAAACATGATGCTATATGAAAGAAGTCACTTACAAAAGGCTACATAATATATTATTTCATTTATATGAACTATCCAGAATATGCAAATATATAGAGACTGAAGTTAAATTCGTGGTTGCCAGGGACTGGGGAAGGGTGAAAGGGGGAATGACTGCTAATAGGCACAGTACTCCTTTTTGGGGTGATAAAATGCTCTGGAATAGTAGTGATGGTTATAAAATCCTGTAAACATATTAAGAACCAGTGAACTGTATACCTTAAAAGGGTGAATTTTATGACATATGAATTATATGTTAATTTTAAAAATAGGAAAAAAACCACCTAGAATCCTATACTCCAACTGTTTTCAATTTTCCTTATTTTTTCCCAATCATTGATTATGTATTTAATTTTAATTCTCTTTTGTCATCAATCCAAAATCTATTTTTCCATGCAGCTACACAATCATAACTATGTAATTTTGTTTTTATGGAAACAAAATATTCCACTAATAGACTATAATTTTAATATTGTTGAATAATTATTTTCATTTTTCAATATTAAAAGTGTATTTCCAGGGGCGCCTGGGTGCCTTAGATGGTTAAGCGTCTGCCTTCGGCTCAGGTCGTGATCCCAGCATCCTGGGATCGAGCCCCACATCGGGGTCCTGGCTCAGTGGGGAGCCTGCTTCACCCTCTCCCTCTCTCCCTGCTCATGCTCTCTCTCTCTCTGTATCTCTGTGTCTCAAATGAATAAATAAAATCTTTAAAATAAATAAATAAATAAAAGTGTATTTCCATAACTAGACCTAGACATACAGCTTCCCTCTCTTTTTACGGTATTTCCTTAAGATAAGTTCCTAAGAGTAGAATTACTGAGGTAAATGGTATATGGTAATTTTATAGCTCTTGAAACAGAATGCCAAACTGTTTTGCAGATCTAATGCAAATTTATATCATTATCAGAAAAACAGGAGTAAGCCAGACTCACTTCACCATGAAGTTACCGGCATAAAGTATCACTTTTTAAATTTAATGTATATATAAATACGATAATTACAATAAAGAAAATGTTACGTTCTTTCACTCAGAATTATTTCTGGACTCTATTCTGTTCCACCAATGCGATTATGTGCTCATAGTTTTTTTCCTTTTTAAGTAATCTCTATACCCAACGGTGGGGCTCCAACTCAGGAACCCAAGATCAAGAGTAACACGCTCTTCTGACTGAGCCAGCCATTCCTGTGCTTGTAGTTTTATAAGAGGTTCTTACATCTGGTAATGCTATATATATTTTCTCATATTTTTAAAACTATTTTCTTATGTACCTGTTTAAATTTCTGTATTTTAGAATATATTTGACAAAGTATAAAACTCATGAAATTTCTAAGCGATTTGAATACTCAGAACTTTCTAGGAAGCACTCTCAAAGAGTGTCCCTCAGAAAGAACCCTTCAATATTCTTCCCCACCATCATGTACATAGACGTGGCATAACACCTATCATGCTGCATTCTACCTGTTATTCTTCTATTTCCTCCTACATTGACTTTGGAAAACTACATGAAAAGATCATCTCTTATCTCTGTAACCTTAGTGGCACATAATAATGTATCAAAAAAAAAAGGAAGGCTGAAATCAATGAATGAACAACCAAAGATACCATTTACATGAGTCAAACAAACACTAACTGCTTGGCACTATGTTAGGAGCTGTGGGAAAAACACAGAAAGTAGAAAACACTGTCCTGCTTCCCTGGGAATCTAGAAACTAAAAAGAAGGGAAATTAAAGGGAGACTACTAATACATAATTTTAGAGATTGTGTAGGATTATAACTGAACAATGATTATATAATCATTGTTATAAATTTAATAAAGAGTACAGAGAAGATGAATGCAGTAGGAGCTGTGAAAGACTTTTGGCACTTGAGATGAGCAGTAAAGCACTAAGAAGATTTGAATAAGTAAGACACATTATAGTCTTTGGGTAAAAACATGAACAAAGGCACGAAGTGGGAATTAGCATGATATATGGCAGTCATGTACCTATCCATTCTACAAACAGACTCAACTACTTGTGCTGAAAACATTTTATTCTATGCAGAAAAGAATTAAAATATTTTTACCTGGAGTTCTCCAAGTTTCTTGGATGTTGGTGAAACAATGGTAAAAAATCCATTGATGTGATGGGTTGGAGAAAGCTGGGCCAGTCCACTGATCTGAACTCTACCAATTGGAAGATGATCAAGTTTGGTGATTACTTCCAGCACCAGCACAGCCATATCTAATCAGAAATAATTACAACATACACAGATATTTTTCATTTACTTTCTTTTTCTTTTCTTTTTTTTTTTCTTTTTGGAAATAGGCAGAGGGGTATACATTAGAAAACCTTACTTAAAAAAAATATTTTATTTTCAAATAAAACACACACCTACCACAAGAGTCTGGGGCTGGGGAAGAGTGAACCCATGATCAAAAGAACAATAAAGTTTTAGAGAAGAATGACAAATGCCTCACACAGAGAAAAAAAAATTCATTGATGTAATTAGCAATGATTACAGGGTGTTAGGAAGGCTTGTGTGTGGTTTGGCTATTAAAGAGTGGGGTTCTCTCAACTTCCTTTTCAGTGTTTTGCTGTTTTGATATAAAAGAACCCAACTGCTTCTGCTTGCTGCGGCCTGCCTCGTCTACAGGGACGGGAAGGGGTCTGATGAGCTTAGCATCTCCTAAAGCCTGGTAGTGGCTTACTTAGGACTGGGGCCCAGTGTTGGCTTTGCCAGGCTGGTCACCGACTGCTTCCTCATGGTTTCCAGAACAATGCACTTTATTTTCTTTCAAATGAAACATGCATACAAAAGAGTACATAAAAGAATAATAAACCAAATACCTACCACATAGCTTAAGAAATAGTTATACTTTTTCCAAGTTTTCAGTTAGAACATATCTTGTAAACTAATGTTTGATTTCTTGTGTCTTCATTTTCTAATAAACACATCATACTCATGTCCACAGCTGGGCCTCACTTACAAGGTTCACCTCATCCATCTCCTATTCAAATCCTACCTTCTACAAAGCTTCTTTCCTAACTAGATTCATAAAATTTGAATATTGACCCATTTGGTGGTTAACCCCTTCAATTTAATAATGGGAAAATAAAGGCCCAGGAAGATGAAATGGCTTGCTCAAAATCAAGCAGCCAATTAGTGCACAACAGGAAGTAGGATTCTGGTTTCCTAAGAACTTATGATAAACTTAGCTCTTTTTTTTTTTTTTTAAAGATTTTATTTATTTATTTGAGAGAGAGAATGAGATAGAGAGAGCATGAGAGGGTCAGAGGGAGAAGCAGACTCCCTATCGAGCAGGGAGCCTGATGTGGGACTCGATCCCGGGACTCCAGGATCATGACCTGAGCCGAAGGCAGTCGCTTAACCAACTGAGCCACCCAGGCACCCAATAAACTTAGCTCTTAATAACTTCCTGGAATATTCATATGGTATTTACTATATGTGCCAAGTAATCAGACATTTAATTACTTACTGTCTGGCACTGCTTACTACTATTTCATACATATCAGTTTTGTTTTTTCAACTAATCTGTAAGTTCCTTTTGATCAGAGACTACATCTACAGTTTCTGCATTCCCCACAGTGCCCAAGACTTTATATTTTTATAAGACTCACACCTACAGTGTGCCAAGTAGTGGACCAATCACTTCCCACAACTTTTTTCATTTAATCTTCTCAATAATTCCTGCCAGTAGCTATTATCCCCATTTAGTTAATAAGACCCTGAGGCTCCAAGATCTTAAGGAACATCTCAGCAGCACACAGCCATACAATCCTGAAGCCAGAGTTCCAATTCAAGACTGACTTCAAAGCCCATGTTCTTCTCATTCAACCAGGCTACTTCTTCATGAAAAAGCAAGGTGAAAGGACAGCAATCTAATCCCATTTTACAGATGAGGAAAAAAAAGGGGAGTCAGAAATGGAAAGGGACTTTCCCCAAATCCTGCAGCTGATAACACCAATCTCAAGTTCAAATGCATTCTTTATTATACCACAGGATGCTCAAATAAATGTCTGATTTGTTAATTATCATATTAATAGATATCTTCTCTCTTACTGAAGAATTTTTATTTATTCTTCATTTGTTAAATTCGGTTTATTGTATCCAGAGTATCTACGGGTATCCTATAATAGTACTTATCACTTCCTACCTAGTATTATAACTAAACTTCTCTGTGAATTTAGTTAGAATTAGATACCATTCTGATTAAGTTGATTCATTTTTATAGTTCCCCACAGTGTCTACAGCACAATGACTACCACATGCTAAGTGCTCAATAGGTATCTTTTGAGTGACTGAATTTTTTGTTCTTTATATCTTGAGGTTTTCAAAATTTTTATACAATATAAGCTTCTTAAGGACAGTTTAACATTTATTTCAACTATGACTCTCCAATATTCTTAGACCAACAATGTTTACATGATACTTAATTTTTAATGACTTGAACTGGATTGATTTGATAAATAACCCCACCATCCAAAATGTGTTTATGTGAAAACCTGACCCGAATAGAGAAATACCGTACATTTAGAATGCTTTCCTTGAACAGAAATGAAGAAATCTTGGCTCCTGGTTTCCTGTAAAGGGATCCTTCCCTGCTCTGAAAACCTATATTATTAATTCACTAACCCATTCATTTAGCATGTGTTATCTTGCACTATTAGTAAAATTTATATACATACATACTATATGTAATGTATATATATATACACACATTATATATAAATTTATATATATAAATTGTATATTATACATTTATATTATATATACAAATTCTAATACATATATACTTTTATATAAACTTTTAATTTTACATATATATTTTATATATATATATATACACACACACACAAACACATACGTATGTATATATAAACTCTTTCCTTGAGCATAATCTAAGTCCCAGAGCAGAGACTACAGTTATTACTTAAAGAAGCATGATGTGGTGAAACTGTATGAGTTTTGGTGTCTGACATAAACTGGTTCAAATCCTACTTTTGCCATTTATCAACTATAACCTTAAAGAGTATTCATTTCATCTCTGAACCTCAGTTTCATTGCCTATAAAACAGAGAAAATGTCTTTCTTGCAGGATTATTAAGGATTAGAAATAATATGCATCAACTGCTGGCACACAGTATACTCTCAATAAAGGGCTATTATAAATAACTTCTTTCACTCAGTAATTAACAAAGCCATAGATACTATGTACACAATAACACCTACTGCTAACAACATAATACATGTTTATTAGGCCTGCAGGTAAAATGATAAGACAAAAACATACCAGTTAGATAAGAGGTAAACTGCTTTGGACCACAGCGAACAGCATAACGTGTAGTCGTTCTCACAGCTTTTGGTTCAGTCTGCAATGTGTCCCTAGGACAAAATAGGGTTCCATCTGATGTTTCTCCCCACCATCTCACTCGGACAAGTACACAAGTGGGAGGCTTTGCAATCTTCCATATGACCTTATTGACAGTAAGTTTCAGAAAGCAGCGTAGCTGGCCTTCAACCAGTGGTGGTAGGCTTGTAGATGGAGAAATGTCACTCAAACCTGTGGAGGAATCCAAAAACACTAAGTTAAACTTTAGACTAAATATAGAAACATAACCTGCTTTTTGAATGAGAATGCACATTTTAGTCTCTACTAAAGAGAGAGAATGTTTATCCTATGTATTTTATTTTATTTTTAAAGATTTTATTTATTCATTTGACAGAGAGAGAGACAGAGAGAGAGGGAACACAAGCAGGGGGAGTGGGAGAGGGAGAAGCAGGCTTCTTGCTGAGCCGGGAGCCCGATGCGGGGCTCCATCCCAGGACCCTGGGATCATGACCTGAGTCGAAGGCAGATGCTTAACGACTGAGCCACCCAGCGCCCCTATCCTATGTATTTTAATACATGAGAAGTAAATGGCAAACCAGACCATAGAATAACCTACCTGGTCACTTAAGCCACCTTGATAACTAATTAGCATTCAGAGTCTGATTCAGGTTATTCTAAGTAAAGAACATAATACCAATTTAAGACACGCTAAAACAAACTCCTCTTTAATCAAAAGATACCATTTCATGCACATCAAAACCACAATGAGATATCACCTTACATCGTCAGAATGGTTAGAATCAAAAAGACAAGAAACTACAAGTGTTGGCAAGGATGTGGAGAAAAAAGAACCCTCATGCACCATTGGTAGGAATGTAAATTGGTGTAGCTACTGTGGAAAACAGTATGAATGTTCCTTAAAAAATTAAAAATAGAATTACCATATGATCCAGTAATTTTTTTTTTTCTTAAAGATTTTATTTATTTATTTGACAGAGAGATACAGCCAGAGAGGGAACACAAGCAGGGGGAGTGGGAGAGGGAGAAGCAGGCCTCCCGTGGAGCAGGAAACCTGATGCGGGGCTCGATCCCAGGACCCTGGGATCACGACCTGCGCTGAAGGCAGACTCTTAATGACTGAGCCACCCAGGCGCCCCGATCCAGTAATTTCCACTACTGGGTATTTACCCAAAGAACAAAAAAAACACTAATTAGAAAAGATATATGCACCCCTATGTTTATTGCAGCATTATTTACAGTAGCCAAGATGTGGAAGTAACCCAAGTATCCATTGATAGATAAATGGATAAAGGAGATGTGGTGTATGTACACAATGGGATATTACTCAGCCATAAAAAAAGAATGACATCTTACCTTTCAAACAACATGGATGGACCTAGAGGGTATTATGCTAAATGAAATAAGTCAGACTGGGAAAGACAAATACTATATGAGTTCACTTACATGTGGAACCTAAACGAATAAAAAGCAGAAACAGACCCATAAATACAAGGAAAAACTGGTTACCAGAGGGGAGAGGAGTGGGAGGATGGGCAAAATAGATGAAGGGGAATGGGAGATACAGGCTTCCAATTATGGAATGAATAAGTCATGGGGATAAAAGGTACAGCATAAGGAATATAGCCAATGGTATTGTAATAATGTTGTATGGGGATAGATGGTAGCTACACTTGTGGTGAGCATAGTATAACATATAGATTTGTGGAATCACTATGTTGTACACCTGAAACTAATGTAACATTGTACGTCAAGGGCGCCTGGGTGGCTCAGTCGTTAAGCGTCTGCCTTCGGCTCAGGTCATGATCCCAGGGTCCTGGGATCGAGCCCCACATCGGGCTCCCTGCTCCGCGGGAAGCCTGCTTCTCCCTCTCCCACTCCCCCTGCTTGTGTTCCCTCTCTCGCTGTGTCTCTCTCTGTCAAATAAATAAATAAAATCTTTAAAAAAAAAAAAAAAAAATTGTACGTCAAGTATACTTCAATTAAAACAGATACCATTTCAAAAATAGGAGCATGATGATACAGTACACAGGTTTTTAAAAGCTCAAAAGTAGCTGAAATTTTTCTTCCAAGTAGTGTTGTTTTTTATTATTGCAATATCCAGGTTTTAAGATATGTTATCTTTACCTCTCTTACTTTAAAACCATCACTAAACATGAAACAGCAACGACTCCCTTCACTCAATGCTCAAAATATTAAGTCTATACCATACGACTTAGCATTTCAATAAAGACCACTTTAAACTGTGTAGTTTCCTTCCTGCCAACATCATTCAGTCAATGAAGACAGACACTATCATCTTCAGATTCTGCCACTATTTTTTAGTACAGTACTGGGCTCAGAATATTTACTGGCTTTTATAATATTTATTGGATTTCAGACAGATAATAAATGTAAACAAGGCATTTAATCATGACTTTATATAAAACTTTCCTTTAATGACCTTGACTGTCTTCCATTCATAGTTATCTCCTAATCATGACTTAGAGGAGATCTAAGAAACTACATATGAGGGACGCCTGGTTGGCTCAGTCGTTAAGCATCTCCCTTTGGCTCAGGTCATGATCCCAGGGCTCTGGGATCGAGCCCCGCATCGGGCTCCCTGCTCAGTGGGAGGCCTGCTTCTCCCTCTCCCACTCCCCCTGCTTGTGTTCCCTCTCTCGCTGTGTCTCTCCTGTCAAATAAATAAAATCTTTAAAAAAAAAAAAAAAGTGTCTGCCTTCAGCTCAAGTCATGATCGCAGGGTCCTGGGATCGAGCCCCACATCGGGCTCCCTGCTCCATGGGAAGCCTCCTTCTCCCTCTCCTCCTGCTTGTGTTCCCTCTCTTGCTGTGTCTCCGTCAAATAAATAAATAAAATCTTAAAAAAAAAAATGAAAGAAACTATGTATGAGAGATCCTGGGTGGCTCAGTCATTAAGCATCTGCCTTCAGTTTGCTCCCTGCTCCATGGGAAGCCTGCTTCTCCCTCTCCCACTCACCCTGCTTGTGTTCCCTCTCTTGCTGTATCTCTGTCAAATAAATAATAAAATCTTAAAAAAAAAAAGAAACTATATATGAATATGAATATTCACTCATAAAAAAGAATGAACTCTTGCCATGTGCAACAACATGGATAGAGCTAGACGTAAAATGCTAAGCAAAATAAATCAGAGAAAGACAAATACCGTATGATTTCACTCATGTGGAATTTAAGAAACAAATGAACAAAGGAGGAAAAAAAGAGAGACAAACCAAGAAACTGACTCTTAACTATAGAAAACAAACTGATGGTTTCCAGAGGAGAGGTGGGGGGATGGGTGAAATAGGTGATGAGGATTAAAGAGTACACTTATGATGAGCACTGAGTAATGCATAGAATTGTTGAATCACCATATTGCACAACTGAAACTAATTTAACACTGTATGTTAGCTATACTGGAATTAAAAAAAAAAAAGAAACCCTTCCCATATTACACACACCTTTCTATTCCTCTTACTTTTCACTTGGAGAGTGGTCACGCCTAACAAGAAGAAAATATACTGGAGTATATCAGATCAGGAGACCTATATAAGTCAGTCTTTGGATTTCTAAAGTGAACATCTTCTCTGCTCTCTATAGTTCAAGATGACAAACCGTAATCCTTCTGGATAACTAGTTTCAATATAAAAATAATACACAGGTGTGTATATGAGCATTATTGTATATATATACATGGTACAGCAAGAAGGACATTCTTAAGTTATTTTTATTTTTATTTTCCTCCTATCAACCAAATATGCTTGACTGGTTTGGCATAGGGAGCACCAGCATTGAATATACCCATGCTTCGGGGCGCCTGGGTGGCTCAGTTGGTTAAGCGACTGCCTTCGGCTCAGGTCATGATCCTGGAGTCCCTGGATCGAGTCCCGCATCGGGCTCCCTGCTCGGCAGGGAGCCTGCTTCTCCCTCTGACCCTCCCCCCTCTCATGTGCTCTCTCTCTCTCTCTCATTCTCTCTGTCTCAAATAAGTAAATAAAATCTTTAAAAAAAAAAAAAAAAAAAGAATATACCCATGCTTCTATTTCATATCCTCCCATCATTCCTGGCAGGAAAGGTACTGCCTCAGAACTGCCTTAGTTATCTTTAAACAGCTTGGATAAGATTCATTTCCAGACTGTAGATTCAGTCTCAATCCAATGGCCTAATGTACTATCACTCTTCTTAATACTACTTTACCTATAATGTAAAAAGGCAAAGTCACACACAGTTTGTTTGTTTTGGAGGCAGCCCTATAAAGATTCAATTTCCAGTTTCTTGATCTGTCCTGGGTTACTAGGGCGACTTCTCTCTGCAGCTAACATTTCCCTGCTCTTCTGGTGAGCATGTTTCTTCTTAAGCCTACTATCCTGATAAGGTCCTCTTGCTACACACTCTTTCATCCTCTCAAATCCTTCAGAGATTCTCATGCCTTCACCCCCACTCCAACACTACCACACCTTGTCACTCCCCACTCTTTCTTCCTCTCTCCTCCACAACTATCTTTCCCAACTCCTGCCTGTAGCCCTTCATGCTTCATGACTGTCTCAGGTTTGACTCATTCAGCCAACATCCACCAACTCCTGCTTTGTGCTTGTTCTTAGGGATTCAGTAACATATAAAACATGATCCTTGCCTATTAGAATTATTGACATACCACCTCTCCAACTTATGTGTCTTCCAGTCCACGTGGAACTCCAAAGGTATACCTTCCCACACACAAACACACATTTAACTTTGTTATCAAAAGCACTCCTGGGATGCCTGGGTGGCTCATTTGGTTTAGCGTCTGCCTTTGGCTCCGGTGGTGATCCCAGAATCCTGGGATCGAGTCCCGCATCGGGCTCCTTGCTCAGCGGGGAGTCTGCTTCTCCCTCTGCCTGCCGCCCCCCTGCTTGTACTCTCGCTCTCTCTCCCTCTCTCTCTGGTAAATAAATAATCTTAAAAAAAATAACAAACTCCTAAGTCATGGTGATGTAACGTACATCACAGTGACTATAGTTAATAATGCACTTATTATATATTTGAAAGTTGCTAAAAGATCTTAAAAATTTTACATCTTAAAAATTTTCAAGACAGGGCACCTGGGTGGCTCAGTTGTTGGGCGTCTGCCATGGGCTCAGGATATGATCCCAGGGTCCTGGGATCGAGCCCCGCATCCGGCTCCCTGCTCTGTGGGAAGCCTGCTTCTCCCTCTCCCACTCTCCCTGCTTGTGTTCCCTCTCTCGCTCTGTCTCTCTTCATGACAAGAAAAAATATTTTTAGTAATTGTACGGTGATGGATGCTAACTAGACTTACTGTGATCATTTCCCAATATATACAAATATCCAATCATGTTGTACAACCTAAAGCTAAGACAACGTTATATCTCACTTTAAAAAGTTAAAAAATTCCTAGTATTTTTTATTCCCTTTCTTTAGAAACGTTCTGCCTGTACATTTTAGCCCTCACTTCGCCTCATTTATTTGCCCGTTTTGTCCCCCCCACTTCAGCCCCTATTTCCTTTTCATTCGTTGGACGGCCAATTGCCTTCTCTTTTAACCTTTTGATTCCTTGGTTGTTTCCCCCTTTCCTCCCTTCTCCCCACTTTTTTACAGGCGCGTGTGGGAGTCTCCCTAGAATTCTTTACACCTTGCTCCCCTAACTCCGCCTTATTACTCTTTCCTCAATCTTTGGTCGCTCAGGTTACCTCTTTTCTTGCGGCCACGGACGCCTACAGGCCCCTGGCCTTTTCGTTGTTTCATGACGAGCCAGAGCTCTTCTTCACCAACTGAACTCCCGCTCCAGTACCTAAGCCGTAGCCTCCCGCCATCCTTTCCCAAGGCGCCTGCGTTCCCCGGCAACTGGAGCCGCCGGGCAGTCTGGGAAGCAGGAAGAAGCGGCTCTTCCTGTAACAGTCTGCGAGAAGCTGTGAGAAGGAAAGGCGCCAAGACTTCTTCCCGCAAATAGACTACAACACCCAGCATGCTCTGCTACACTACCTCTCCGAGGTTGGCCGCTGTCGCCTCCAGCAGCGCAAGCGCAAAGGGATACGCCCTTTGAGGACTTCATTGCCCAGGGTGCATTGCCTTTAGGAGGGCATGTCTTTCCGGCGAGGGTCAATGAGGTCTCCGCCGGGGGTCTGAGAGAACCGTAAACTCCGTTACCCAGCTTCCTTTGTGGAGGGCTGTTGCGCACTTCCGGTGGAAGCGCTGAGGAGAGGGGGTGGAGTTTACGGAGCCGGTGGGCGGTGGGCGGTGCTGCCGGTAGCTGGGTGCTGTCCAAAGCCACTGGGCGTCGCTAGGGGAGCGAGCTGTGACCGGTTGGGCCGCACTTGGCGTGGGACGAAGCTTAGGCTACTGTTTGTCTACGTGAGGCCTTCCCTTCATGTCGGCCCTCGAGAAGAGCATGCACCTCGGCCGCCTGCCCTCTCGCCCACCTCTCCCCGGCAGCGGGGGCAGTCAGAGCGGAGCCAAGATGCGAATGGGGTACGTGACCCATACCCCTTTTCCCTAGAGGCTAGGCCCCGGCCATTGGAGAATGGTGTCTCTGGGCGTTTAGAGCGCCATGGCAAGGGAAGCTAAGGATGGGAGAGAATATTGGCGGCGGCCTGGAGACATTTAGATGGTGTTGAAGGCGAATTTGGGAACTAGGGGAGGCGCCAAGTCGATGGAAATTTGAGGACATAGTATTGAAGGAAGGAGGGAATGAGGCAGATTGAGAAAGCTGAGAGGATAATTTAAGAGATGTAGGAGGCACCTCCAGAAGAAGTGATGGAGGAGGTTTGAGGAAAGGTAGTAGAGGTGACAAAAGTCGGGGAATATCTGTCGGGGAGGGTTGAGGGAAATGGAGAATGACTGAGAGAAAAGTTGAGGGGAATTAGGGGAACAACTAGGGAAAGATTTGGGAGTAGTAAGAAGACTGAAAGAACTAGATATTAGAAAAGCTGAGGGAGGGGTGCCTGGGTGGCTCAGTCGGTTAAGCGCGGTCTGCCTTCGGCTCAGGTCATGATCCCAGAGTCCTGGGATCCAGCGAGCCCCACATGGGGCTCTCAGCTCAGCGGGAGCCTGCTTCTCCCTCTCCCTGCCATTCCCCCTGCTTGTACTCTCTGTCAAATAAATAAGATTTAAAAAAAAAAAAAAGAAGAAGAAGAAAAGCTGAGGGAAACGAGAACACCTGAGGCAGGGTTGAAGGAAAGAAAACTAGGGAGCAGAAGGTTCTAGTGCCTCTTTTATTTTATTTTATTTTATTTTATTATGTTATGTTAATCACCATACATTACATCATTAGTTTTTGATGTAGTGTTCCATGATTCAGGGGGCAGAAGGTTCTAGAGAGAGTTCCTAGAGGTGTAAGAGGCAGATTCAGAGAGTGAGGGGATGATTAGGAGATTAGATCTCTTATGGGAGAACTGAGAAAGCTTGAAAACAGGACTAAGAAAAGATGGAGAATATAGCCAAGTAGACTGTTAAAGGTAATAGGAATGTGCTGAGGAGGGGAGGAGGATGAGGTGCTTAGAGAGTGACCATGGACTCTAGAGATGGAGAAAAGACTGGGAACAGGGTTTAGTGAATGAAAGTGCTGCAGAGATAAGGTATGGGAAGCTTAAAGAGAATATTTGGGCAGTTGATTTTTGCCAGGCAAATAAGTCTGATGGAAGGTATATACTGGTTTGATAAGACTCAGAATTAATGAAGCATTCAGAGTAGCCAGTTAAAATGTTTTGGGGAAAACCATTTACTGGGAAAGGAGGAGCTTTGTTGAAGAGATAGGTTTGGGGAATTTTAGGTTGTTGAATGGCTTGTGCCAGATTAGGGGGTACTCAGGTGTAGGAGAGACGGGTATGAGTTGAACATGGGAGAGGTAATTACTAGAAAGCAGAGGGAATTGAATAGGCAGGTTTTTTTGAGGGGTATTTGTAGTATCAAATAGTATTCTGGAGACTAGTGACTGTAAAGAGAAAAGGGGTAGAAAGAATAGGTATGAGGTAGTCAAAAAGGTGTATTTGGGATTTTAGAGATGGGTTGATAGATAGACTTGGAGTAAAGACTAGAGAGGAGAAACCTTAGTTTCTAAAGAAGTAATACGTACAAAAACTGATCAAAAAGGAGATGAGGATAAGAGATGCAGTACTGTGAAAGAAGGTACTTGGAATAAAGAGAAAGAAGAATCCCATAAATTAAAACAGTAGGGTAGAGAGGTGGTGAGAATTGGGGGGGGGGTGTGAAAAAACCAGGGGGGGGAGGAAATTAAGAATTGGAGACCTGACTATGATACACAGTAGAAATGTGAGAAAACCTTAACAGAAGATAGATGTTGGATGCACAATGGAAAGAGGTAGTAGAAGGCCTCATATAAGGTAAAATGGAGATTGTTTTGGCTTTAGAAGACAGAAAGGTAAGACTGTAACATGAATAAGGAGGATCTGGGAACTGATCCATGATAGATTATTTGGGAAAATTAACCTGGAGTATAAAAATAAATGTAACATTTATTGTTGGTATGTGTCTTAATTGCTGCCTTTCTTAAACTAAAATTTTGTCCTTTAGTATACCAGCACTCTTCTGTAAAAATATATAAAAATATTAGCTTTTTAATAACTATACATGCTACAGCTAGGTTTAGAGCTCAGCTTCTCACTTTGTTGAAATAAGTTCTCTGAAGATGAGAACTGAAAAGAAAAACACTAAGAGAAAATAAAGGGAAAATCTGCTGATTAGAAGATTGTATAATTTTTGGTAACTTACCCTCCTTAAATAGATGTTTTGGTCTGCTTTGTTAACTGCTTATCCTAGAAAATAAAGTTCTTTAGAAAAATCCTTCTTTATAATATTGTGAAGAGAAGAGCTATGTGGGTGAATTTTATGTGCTCCTCAAGTGGCTTGTTTTCCTATGTTTTTCTTTTCTATTTCCTTACTAGAACATAGGCAGGCCTCAGCTGAGTCTAAAGTTAGTGGTAACATACACTCTCTCTCTGCCCTAGAAAAAGAGCTTTCATTTGAATATTTTTTGTTAATAAATAAGAAAACAAACTCAGGGTGCCTGGGTAGCACAGTTGGTTAAGCACCCAACTCTTGGTTTCAGCTCAGGTTATGGTTTCAGGGTCATGAGATGGAGCCCCAAGTTGGGCTCCATGCTCAGTGTGGAGTCTACTTGAGATTCTCTCCCTCTACCTCTCCCGCTTGTGCTCTCTCTCTCTCTCAAATAAATAATTAAATCTTTAAGAAAAAAAAAAGAGAAAACTCAAATCTTCATACTAAGGCAGTAGAAGCTTAGTGGTAGGGCCATTAAAGACTAAGACTTGAGTCTCTGAGACCCATTATGTTTTTTGGATTCATAGTTGTTATCCTGGCAATACTTAATTTGAGTTGTGCGTCTTATTTCTTTGCAAATACTCTAGCATTCAGCCTTTTCCTCAGTCTTGATTTATGAAGTCTCACTTCAACCAATTTTAAAGCATCGTTCTTTATTTCTCCTTTTATTCATTTATTTGCATTTTTCTTATCTACCCATCTTTTTCCATTTCCCCATCTCTTACTCTCAAGTTGGACCTGTTCCTTTGACAGTCTTTTATATGACTTACTCTTTCAACTCTTTCAATTCATAATCTCTCGCCTTTAATTTCACTAAACCTTATTTAGATGTGTTTGCATATTCAAAGTGGTTTTGAGTTTATGATTTTCCTTGAGTTTCCATAATTTAGTTTTTCAAATTAACTTAGTAACTCCAGAATATTGCTAGATATGTAATAATATCTATTATTATTGTATTGTAATGTAATAATAACAGTCACTTTCTTTTCCCAAGTAGGTACTTTGTGCCAGTCATTGTAGTAATAGCTTTATGTATGTTTATTTAATCTGATCACAACCTTGCAGGGTAGATATTTCTCTGCATTTATAAGGAAATTCAGACTGAGATTAAAGGTCACCCAACTAGTATGTGGCAGAACCAGGATTCAATTGCTGTTTAGTCTCAAAACACCACACTTTTTCTTGGGTTAAGGCCTGAAATCCTGGTTTCACTGTTCCTTGATAGAAGCCAGTAGATGATGCCAAAAACAGTGGTTTTGAACTTTTTTATTAAAGATTTTGGAGCTGCTTTGGTTTGTGATCCCTACTTGCAACTGGTATCTTAGTGTGTTAGAGTTGCCATAACAAAAATACCATACATTGGTTGGCTTATAAACAATAGGAATGCATTTCTCACATTTCTGGAGGCTTGGAAGTCCAAGATCAAGCTGCCGACAGATTCTGTGTCCAGTGGGGACCACATGCTGGTTCATTGATGGCAGTCTTCTTGCTGTGTCGTCACATGGCAGAAGGAGGAAGGAAGCTCTGTGGCATGTTTTCTAAGAGCACTAATCCCATTCATGAAGGCTATACTCTCATGACCTCATCACCTCCCAAGGCCCACTTCCAAATACCATCACATTGAACGTTAGGATTTAACATGAATTTGGGGCTGGACACAAACATTCAGTCTACAGTACCTGGGTGTGCTTGAGAGGAGTATGTATTAAAAATCACTGCTTTAGTACATGTTACCGTTAGAGAGACTATATAGATTATTAAAACCATTCGTTTTTCAACATGTTTTTGGTTTATCAATAGTACTACATTTCTGTAGTTACCCCTTAACATTTCTACAGAACTTTAACTGAAAGATATATTAGTGCCTTTTTGTATTATTTTATGAGGTACATTAGGGCAGGGTTTAATATTTTCTCTTAATGAGAAAACTAAAATGTTCTTTGACTTGCCTAAAAGCACAGAATCATCAAATGGCAGAAACAGGATTCAAACCCAGACTTCAGATTTTTAGTCCATTGTTGCTCTTGTTATACCTGGTATAGAAATTGTTGTTTAAAGTGCTATAGATCTTTAAAAAAAAAAAAAAGTGATAAAAGATTTGAGTTTTTAAGCCCAGCTTGTGTATTTACTTTGGTCAAGTCATTTAACCTCTCATAGTCTTTTTTTCTTTTAATTTCTGCTTACTTTAGAGTTCTGTGAGAATGAGGTAATACGTGCAAAGCACTTATGCTTCCTGACACACAAGCACTTAAGGAATGACTAGTAAATTATTTTATATTGAGAACTGTGAGAAAGGCTTATTCTTTATGAAGTAGAAGCTCGCCTTTCAATTTTTTATGATGTCAGCTTTTTCCCTGTAAGCTTTATATTACTCATATCTGATTAGATAGTCCTTCGTTCAACTTCTTAAATTTATAATGATATAAGGCCTCTTAGGAAGGCTTTAAGGAGCTATTCACACTAATGGAAAAATAAAGGACAAAGTGAAGTGACTTGCTCAAGCTCACATATTGAGTTACAAATCCTAGGATCTCTGTTTTTGTTACTTATTAGGTTTTTAAAAATTAAAATTCAGGGGCGCCTGGGTGGCTCAGTCGGTTAAGCGTCTGCCTTTGGCTCAGGTCATGATCCCAGGGTCCTGGGATTGAGCCCTGCATCTGGCTCCCTGCCAGCTGGGAGCTTGCTTGTCTGTCTGCCTGCCACTCCCCTGCTTGCGATCTCTCTCTCTCTCTCTCTCTCTTTGTGTCAAATAAATAAAATCTTTTTCAAAAAAAATTTAAATTCACATAGCATAGAATTTACCCTTTAAGAGTATATAGTTCAGTGGTTTTTAGTAAATTCATGGTTGTACAGTCATTTTCACTAATTTTAGACATTTTCATTATTGCATGAACTACTTACCTGCTAGCAGTTACCCCTACCCCATTCCCTGGGAACCACTAATCTATTTTCAGTCTTTAAGGATTTGCCTATTCTGGAGATTTCATATAAATGAAATCATGCACTAAGTGGCCTTTTGTGATTGGCTTCTTTCACTTAGTATGTTTTCAAGATTCATCCATGTTGTAGCATGTTATCAGTACATCACACCTTTTTATTGCTGACTGATACTCCATTGTATAGATATCCCAAATTTTACTTATCAGTTGCTGAACACTTGGGTCATTTCCATTTTTTTGCTTTTATGAATAATGCTGCTATGAACGTTCACATACAAATCTTTCTGTGGAAATATGTTTGGATTTCCCTTGGGTAAAATCTAAGAATGGAATTGCAGGGTCATATGGTAAATTGTGTTTAACTTTTTAAGAAACTGCCAAACTGGGGCGCCTTGGTGGCTCAGACAGTTAAGTGTCTGCCTTCGGCTCAGGTCATGATCTCAGCGTCCTGGGATCGAGCCCTGAGTCAGGCTCCCTGCTTAGCGGGGCGTCGGCTTCTCCCTCTCTGTCCGCCCCTCCCCCCTCTCTCAAATAAATAAATAAAAATCGTTAAAAAAATGATGCCTTGGGGCACCTGAGTGGCTCAGTTAGTTAAGCGTCTGCCTTCAGCTCAGGTCATGATCCCATGGTACTGGGATCGAGCCCTGCATCGGGTTCCCTGCTCAGCGGGGAGTCTGCTTCTCCCTCTGCCCCCCCAACTTGTGCTTGCTTTCTCTCTCTTGCTCGCTCGCTCTCTCTCGCTCTATCTCAAATAAATAAAAATCTTTAAAAAAATGATGCCTTTACCATGTACCAAATTTTCACATAGATTTGGATCTGTTACGTTTCTTTTTTTTCCTATTGGCCTGCCTATTTATTTATGTGCCATTACTACACCTTAATTACAGAGGCATTTTTTGATATGTTTTAGGAGATGGTAGAGGTAGCTTACCCCTCATTCTCTTTTAAGATAAACTTTTTTTTTTTTTTAGTTTGGTTGACACACAAGGTTATGTTAGTTTCAGGTGTACAACATAGTGGTTCCACAAGTCTGTACTTTATCCTATGCTAAACACAAGTGCAGCTACCATCCATCACCATACAGTGCTATAGTACCATTGACTATATTCCCTATGCTGTTCCTCTTATTCCCCGTGACATATTCATTCCATAACTGGAAGCCTGTATCTCCCATTCCCCACACCCATTTTGCCCATCTCCCCATTCCCCTCCCTTCTGGCAACCATCAGTTTGTTCTCTGTATTTATGGGTCTTTTTCTGCTTCTTGTTTGTTTATTCATTTGTTTTGTTTTTTAGAGTCCATATATAAGTGAAATCATGTGGTATTTGTCTCTCGGTCTTATTTATTTCACTTAGCATAATACTCTTTAAAGAGGTCCACCCATGTTGTTGGCAGATGGCGAGATCTCATTCTTTTTTATGGCTGAGTAATACATAAATAAAGTTTCTAATCAAACTAGTACCAGAAAAAAAAAAGTCCTCACAGTATTTTTATTGGGATTATGTTAAATATGTAAATTAACTTAGAATAAACATTTTTATGATGTTGAGTCTTTTCTGAGGAAATATGATGTCTTTCAATGTGTATGAATCCCTTTTGAAGGAAAAATATTTCAGATGCCAAGTATTGGCCTAAGTTATATCTAATGTAATGTCAATTATTACAAAATAAAACTAGGGATAAATTCTTTATGTATAAGTAAATACCATATTACTCTTATATAATTAAAAAAATCAGTAGATATACTATTTAAATACAGTTGGACTTACAAAACTCCCCAAATTCAAATTAGCAGTATTACATTAATGTGAAATAATCGTATTTGCTGTTAACAATTTACTGTGCTCTAAGCCAAAAGGATATTTATTATTAATAGGAAATTCCAGAGTTGATTTAGTCATGCAACTATATCATTAAGGACCCCGTGCATCCTTAATTTTGCCATCCTTAGAAATGTTGGATTTTCCTTTTCTTGCTTGTCATCTTTTGGTTGTAAGATGGCTGCTGCAACTCTACTTTCATCTTATCTTTATTCCATTTTTCCACATAACAAAGGAAGGAACAGAAGCAAAGGCCTCTTCCTAGCTAAGCTTGTCTTTTTTTTACTTTCGTTTCTGGAAAGGGAAATTCCCCAGCCAATTTTTCCCTTAAGTTTCATTGTCCAGAACTGGTTTACATTTGCATCCTAAGACCAATCACTGGCAGTAGGGAGTGGAATTACTATGACTGGTTTAGACCAATTCTCATTCATTCCCTTGGGCTGGAGGAAGGATAACAAGGTATCTCCACTAGCTACTAAAACAATCTGAAATTCTGCTAAGAAATAGAGAGTGGTGAGAAGTGGAGAGGAATGTCTAGAGTAGACAGTAAAGGGCATGTAATCCAAGGCCTGATGTTAGCAAGTGGGGGGAGACTGATCTTTTGACTGCACATTCTCTACTGTTTTCACTGCAGCACAGGTATAGAAGTAATCAATCTCTTTCTCTCCCCCTTTTCTCCCTTTCCACCCTGTGCCAGGTTTGAGCCCCTTGACCTGAGCACTTCTGAGTAAATGTCCCTTTTTCCATTGTTGCTAGGCTTATTACTAGCAAATCTATTTCTTCTTAGTGTCTGCAAAATTGGATAATTGGATTTTGTTTTTAAACGTAATGAGCCCTCGTTACGTTACTTGATGTCAGATTGGAGAAAACACTTCTGGTTGGTTAGGGAAAACTTATTCCTTCATGTCATAAATTAGTTGGTTTTTTTTTTTTTTTCAGAGAAGAAAGTTTTAATTAATAGTGCTGTTTAAAAACTGTATGCCACACTTAAATGTTCTTCAAAATATAGTTTTGACAACCAGTTCCAAGCACATACTACCAATAAATTTTGATGATTGAATAAGAGGTTATGTTGAGGGGGCACCTGGATGGCTCAGTAGGTTAAGCGTCTGACTCTTGGTTTCGGCTGAGGTCCTGATCTCAGGGTCGTGAGATCAAGCACTGCATCGGGCTCCAAGCTCAAAGACTCTCTCTCACTCTCCCTCTGCCCCCCCCGCCCCGCTCTTGCATGCACATATGCGTGCGTGTACTCTCTCTCAAATAAATAAATAAATCTTCAAAAAAAAATGAAAGAGGTTATGTTGAAAATTCCAGTCATCCAAACCATAGGAGAAGGCTGAAGTTGTTTACTATCACTCCTTTTCCACCATGCATCTATGTGTGTTCTTTGCTATGGACTTTTTCTGGGTGTAAGTGGAAATCCTGTCTTTGTTGCTAATAAGCCATGTGGCTCTGGTCAATTTATCTTTCCTCTTTCTGGGACTCACTATCATGGTGTAGTAGAAAGAGCATTTTGGAACCAGACATACACTTGAGTTTAAATCCAAGCTCCAGTGCTACTGAAAGTGGCTCTGGGCAAATCATTTTACATTTGAGACTGTATTTCCTTGTCTTTAAAATGGGGAAACTTTCCTTGCAGAACTCAGAATTCTGTTTGACATATAATAGGCAGCTAATAAATTATTCCTTTCCATAAAGCAAGATTTAGGTTAGATGATCTCTAATAGTCTGATCCAGTGTGTAGTTTTTAGAATTAACTCTGCTGCTTTAATAACATGCCCTTATCACTAGTAATAAACACTCCAAACTGCGGCAACCCAGACAGCCATCTGGTTACCTTCTTTCCATTCCCTTCAAAGTGTTCCTTATGAAGACTTTTTTCTTTTTTTTTTTTTTTTTAAGCAGTGATGCCTTGATTTAAATAGCTGGCTGCAATTAAACTTCAGTATTTTGCCTCCACTACAAGACTCCTAGACTAGAGAATTTGTGACAACAGTGACTAGGACTGCTACTGTGCAGCTCGTGACTCATTCATAACTCCCTTAACAGATTGAAACAGCCTAGTAGATGTTGAAGTTATTATGCCTATTTGGATTTGAGACATTCACTTCAAAACATACAACTTCTCTTATTCCTTGTTCTCTAAATGTGCAGGGAAAAATTTTCCTCCCTTCCACCTATTCTCCCCTCCGCTTCTTTTTTGCCTGAGCAGTTAATCATATAGTTTTGTTGGTGGTGGTCCGATCTCCTAGTAGCATCATCACATAGTAGGCAAGCAGCACATCTCTGCCCCCATAGCCTTCTATAGTATAACACTTCTCCTTCTGACTTGTAATTATTGGTTGACTGACTACTCTTCAAGACTGGGAGCTTCTTAAGGGGAGAAGTTGTATCTTAATTTCCCTGTTTTCAAGCATGCTGGCTACTTAAGTGCTGACCTGTCTTAGACCTATTTGGCCTCATTTTGTAAGAACAATCTTGTTTCTTCACCAGTTCCATGAAGATAGCATAACTAAACTTATATTCCCTTTCTTCTGAAAGCTGTTTCACTTCATGAAATGATGGAATCTATACTTTATTTTAGCACCAGCACTTAGGCAAATTGTGTTGTGCTTCCAAATACCTTGTCTTAATTTGAAATTTAAAATACTCATATGGTTGAAGCTGATGCCTGCAATTAGTCTCTCTCTCTCTCTTTTTTAAGATTTTATTCATTTGTCAGAGAGAGAGAGCACAAACAGGGGGAGCAGCAGTCAGAGGGAGAAGCAGGCTCCTCGCCAAGCAAGGAGCCCGAAGTGGGACCCGATTCCAGGACTCTGGGATCATGACCCTAGCCGAAGGCAGACGCTTAACAGACTGAGCCACCCAGGCATCCCCAGTTAGTCTCTTACATGTAAAGATTTATGCCTGGTTTTGGTTTTATTTTATAACAATTTATGTCTTCTTTTGTGATTCCCCAAACCTGAAAGCAATTTTATTACTATAAGAGAAAAAGTGTCAATCAGCAATTATTTTTGGAAGACCTGCATTTTATAGGATTGGGTTTTTTGCCCTTGCTCAATTTATCCCTTATTCTCTAAGAGTGAAGACTATTTTCCAAGGAGATGATAGCTGCACATTGGTGACTCTAATTAAAGTGTAGGGATCAGAGCAAGCAGTCTACTGTTAAAGCCTCATGTTCCAGGCAATGGCAGTTCCCTAAATGTTTCTTGAACTTACTAACTGCCAAGTTTATTTTACTTGCAATGCCTCCCATTTCACTTTTCTAGTCCTACAAAATCCATGAAGTTCTTTCCGACTATTCTAGCTCATTCACTTGTTCTATTCCTCCTCTGAGCTCTGTTGCACTTTTTGTCATTTCTACTCACTTGTGAATTATTGGGCATTAGTACTTGGTATTGCATTTTTTTAATTGTTACATAAAATTTATCATAATTTTTATGGTAATATAATTTGGCAATTACCATAATTAATTATCATAATTTTATTTTATGGTAAGTTTTTTAACCCCAATAAAATGGAAGGTCTGGAGTGCAGGGGCCTTTGTTTTTATTTCTTTGCATCTTCTACAGTAGCATAGTTAGGTAAATGTTTTTATAAGATTTCATTTAATGGACATGTGGCACACAACATTCGTTTAAAATGAGATCCTAAAGCTTTTCTTGACCATTCAGCCTGCAGTGATCTTTCCATTTTCTGTCCTTTCTGTCCTATCATTTATACCAGAGATTGGCAAACTTTTCTGTAAAGGGCCAGATAGTAACCATTTTATGGTTTGCCAGCAGTATAGTTTCTGTAGCAGCTACTCAGCTCTGCTGAGGATGGTGAGAGCAGCCATGGACAATATGTAATTGAGTATGATTGTGTTCTAACAATACTTTTTTTGTGGACACTGAAATTTGAATTTCATGTAATTTTCTAATGTTATTTAATATTATTATTTTTTCTTTTCTCCTTTTAAAAATGTAAAGACCTTTCTCAGCTCATGAGCCATACAAAAACAGGCAATGGCTGGATTTGCCTGTAGGCCATAGTTTGCCAACCCTATATCAATACTATTTATTTGGTACTTCTGCTGTAGTAGAAAGAATATAGGTTTTAAATCAACAAACTAGGATTCCCTTTCTGGCTTTACTACATACTACTTAACTAGTATAAGCTTGACTTTATTTTCTTAAAATGTGGGCAGTACTAAATATAACATTATATGTTAATTATACTTCAATAAAAACTTTTTAAAAATTTTAATGTGGGTAATACTAGCCTTATCAATAAGGCTAGTTGTTTTTGAAAAGAGATAATGTATACGTAGAATCATTAAGTTATAAAACTAAATAATGGAAACCTATTTACTATAATTTATGAAATCTAAGATAAATTTCTTTTTGTATTTAAAATGATAGTGTCTTAACAATTGCTGTTGGGGCACCTGGGTGGCTCAGTCATTAAGCGTTGGCCTTCCGCTCAGGTCATGATCCAGGGGTCCTGGGATTGAGCCCTGGGTTGGGCTCTCTGCTCAGCGGGGAGCCTGCTTCTCCCTCTCTCACTCCCCCTCTCACTCCCCCTGCTTGTGTTCCCTCTCTTGCTGTCTCTCTCTCTCTGTCAAATAAATAAAATCTTTTAAAAAACACAAAAAACAATTGCTGTTGGTCAAGTAACAGCCCTGTCTTGGTTCTCTCCACTTGTATGAGCAGACACCAAAACCAGCATCAAAACTTGCAAAGTAGGTGTTGGTAGCTTGGAAGAAAATCCTGGAGACGAAAGTGGAGTACTCTCTTAACCACTAAAAACTGAATGGTTGTGAGAAGGAGTGGGTATTCAATCAGGTAAGGTAAGCATTATTCCTAAAGTTAGATTCAAAAAGTTGGGCGCCTGGGTGGCTCAGTTGGTTAAGTGACTGCCTTCGGCTCAGGTCATGATCCTGGAGTCCCTGGATCGAGTCCCACATCGGGCTCCCTGCTCGGCAGGGAGTCTGCTTCTCCCTCTGACCCTCCTCCCTCTCATGCTCTCTGTCTCTCATTCTCTCTCTCGCAAATAAATAAAATCTTAAAAAACAACAACAACAAAAAAAAACGTTATCTTTAAAAAAAAAAAAAAAAGTAATACAGCTCTCCACATAATGGTAAAGTCAGCATATGAGCTGGTGTTTAAGTTTTAAGAAACATTCCATTACTAATGTTCTTGTGAGGCACAGACGACTATATAAGTCAAAGTGATTCAAAAGAGAATAGAACTCTCAATATGAAGAAATTGGTTAGAAATATTTTAAGAGAAATATTCCCTCATTAATACTTAATGAGAGGAAAACTCTCATTTTCCTTTTTTTATACCCATAAATGATATATGTTGAATCAGTGTAAGTAAGCAATTTAAAGTGAATTCTAAGTGGTCAGGTGTGTCTTATTTTAATTGGTAGCTTTTTTCTTAGTGTTATGTAAAATTATACTTCATCTTACTTTTGACAGTACTGTATATATACAGTATTTTATCTGTTCTCCTAACAACTACATTGCGATCTACTTGTTTAGTTTTCTCTAATTTAATTGTAAACTCCTGTGTTTTATTTACTTGCCCCAAAGTGATTAGCACACAGGAGCTCAGTAAACATTTGATGAATGAATGAATGATACTCTAATACAGTGGACACATGATGTTGTTTCCAATAGTTTAAAATTGTCCACCCTGAATTTAGTAGGGAAGGAAAAGCCATAGATTTGTGGAATATAGAAATGAGATTTTAAAACTGTAATTATTGACAATGTGCAAAGATGAACTTGTGCCCTATTTATATCCTTCTATCTTCATTCTATTAAGAAAATTAAAAAAATATAGCTCAGATCATTAGGAGGATTAAATTTAGATAATGTTTGTAAAGTGCTTAGCACAAATACATGAATGATTTGTTTCATTTAATCCTTTTCACCCCTTTAATTAAATCAGCTTTTCCTTAAGCTTAAGAAGCATGGTTCAAGATATATTAAAATCACTTCAAATTCACTTTTCTGTGTTAATCACTTGAACTACATTGTGAATAGCTGAATTTCATCACAAATAGCATTTTATCATATTATATGGCTAAGTAGGCTTGGGGGTAGAACCACCCAGAGAATTTACAAATATTTCATAGTAGTGTTAATCAGAGAAAATGTGCTTCAGTTTTCCCAACCATTACTTTACAGACCTTTGGAATATAAACCCATTTTTAAGTTGTAGAATCTCTATACTAACATTTTTCTTACTGAATATCGGGAAGTTACAATCTCCTATTTGGTAATGAGAGAAATTACTTTCCCAATCCAGATCATTATTTAATAAGGACAGTATTTCAGATTTTTGTAACATTTAAGAAAATCTTCACACCGGACATCATCATTGTGAATCCTTCCCTGACCTGATTCCATTCCCATCAGTGTCCCAAACAGGATTGGATGTGCCATCTATGAGTTTTCATGGTATGGTAGGCTTATTTCTGCCCAAGCTTTAGTGTACAGTGACTCTTTACTTACCTGTTTTCTCCCAGGCATGAGCTTTTTGAGGGCAAGAACCAAGTTTTATTCATCAGTGGGAACTTCTGGCCTGCTGATTTCCCAAATGCCCACGAAGTATATCAGGGCCTGCCATAAAGGGCATACTCAAATATCACTTTAATTGAATTGGAATTAAATTAGTTGATTATATAAGCAAATCGTGACTGGAAAGAGGCTCTAGAATTGCCCTAAATATATTTGAAATGAAATACCTTATGAAATATGTCTCATATTCTACATTATTATGGTATTCAGGTGAGTCTGAGAAGGGAGTTATATGGTGGTTGTTTCTGAACTATATACTTACTAGAGTCTTCTATATGGACTTTATTGGATTATAAACTCTGACTCCAAACCTGCTTGCCTTCTTCCTGTTGTGGTACTGTCTAAACAGAATAGTAGCTTACATAAGTTCTGATCCCTGAGTACAGCTACAAACATTGATTATAAGAGTAAACAGCTACAATTAGCCCTTGTAAAACATCAAAAAAGCCTTATACTCTGCTTTCTTGCTTTCATTACTGATATCTCAGTGATTGTGTTTTTGTTTGAGGCCAGATCATTGTACTAAAATTTTCATATCTTTTTTTCTCTTTACTTTTAGGGTTTTGGAAAAATAAATTATTAATTAAGTTGGGTAAGTGGCAGAAATAAAATTGAGAAATTTTTCTAAACCTAAGTAAAGCAGAATTCTTTTATTATCAGAGGTATAAGATTACAGTTCTTCTTCCAGTGCTGCAGCAATCTGTCTTCATCCATCCATTCAAAATGAAGTATATATTTTTTTCTTTTTTTTTTTTAAAGATTTTATTTATTTTATTTGAGAGAGAGAGAGAGAGAGCACATGAAAGGGGGGAGGGTCAGAGGGAGAAGCAGACTCCCTGCTGAGCAGGGAGCCTGATGTGGGACTCAATCCCGGGACTCCAGGATCATGACCTGAGCTGAAGGCAGTCGCTCAACCAACTGAGCCACCCAGGCGCCCCTGAAGTATATATTTTTGTGTGATCTGACTCAGCAGGTTGGAAGTTCCTGTGGACTAAATATCTTATTTGAAAGTGGGCTTAAGTGAGGTAATGATGCAGTTTTGGAATATAGGTGAGGTTCAGTTGGGTGGAGTCCGGAGCCGATGACCAAGAAAGAATTCTTGAGGCGTGTTTGGTGCAAAATGGTGGTTTATTATAGCATGGGGACAGAACCCGTGGGCAGAAAGAGCTGTTGCCCTGTGGTCTTGAGGAGTGGCTGATTATATACTCAGGAGTTGGGGAGGTGAGGACAAAGGGGGTGTCCAGAAGGACTGTCATATGCTAAAGACTCTCAGGATACTGGAGGCCTGGTTACTGTCAAGCCAAGGTTGTTTTTCCCTCTAATAGGCACTAATATGAAGACAGTTGGGAGTTTCCTGGAGGAATGTTACGTTCCTCCTATCACACGTCCTTGTCAATGGGCTTCAGGTTCAAAAGAAATTCAATTTTATTTACATTTCCTCTGCCTCAGCCTCCCTTAATTTTATGGAGGAGAGGGTGATGTTAGGGCTTCAGGAAACTGAGTTGTGGGTCTCTTGGAAGTTAGGCTATTGATAAGAAAGCTTCTTCCTTGTAAATCACTAGGACATTTTTTTTTTTAAGATTTTAATTTATTTGACAGAGACACAGTGAGAGAGGGAACACAAGCAGGGGTAGTGGGAGAGGGAGAAGCAGGCTTCCTGCAGAGCAGGGAGCCCGATGTGGGACTCGATCCCAGGACTCTGGGATCATGACCTGAGCCGAAGGCAGACGCTTAACAACTGAGCCACCCAGGCGCCCTCTCTAGGACATTAGTAAACTGAGGGAGACTCCTGTCCTGCAGGACTGTGCTCTCTATCAGTTAACCGTTTGTTTTTCCTTTAGGGCAGCCAGGAGTGCTTGAGGAATGTCACATATATCCCAAAGTGTGGGGGGAGGGGTGTAGGGTGCCAGCTTCGGCTTTGTCCTCAGCTTGCCTTCTGTTCCCTCATCAGTAAGCCTTCATTCATTTGCTTGAAACCACATCATATATGGAGCCGTAAGTATCCTGTCCTGTCTAATGCAGGACATTGTGGTAAATGCTATTTTCATTTTTGGATTCCATGATGCCCAATTAACAACATTCACCAGTGGCTAACAAAGAAAACTAATAGGAATAGAATCTAGGATTTCAATCCCATGGTAAATCAGTATTTATTAACTTAGAGCTCTTTAAAATGGCCTCTTATGTTCTCTCTTTGTGAATGGCATCAGAGAAACTTGAAAGTTGTCTTTGATTCTTCCTTCTCACTCCACCTTCCTGCTCTGTCCCATTGCCATCTACATTTGTAAACCTTGACTTTTTCTTTTTTTTTTTTTTTTAAGTTTTATTTATTTATTCGACAGAGAGAGACACAGCGAGAGAGGGAACACAAGCAGGGGGAGCGGGAGAGGGAAAAGCAGGATTCCCTCTGAGCAGGGAGCCTGATGCAGGATTCGATCCCAGGACCCTGGGATCATGACCTGAGCCGAAGGCAGACGCTTAACGGCTGAGCGCCCCAACCTTGACTTTTTCTTTAGTCTCCGTGGTACTCAGGCTTGCTACTAGGGCCCTCTGCCAGTCACTACCCCCACAGCAGGAACTAATCCTCTTTCACCTCTTCCTGGGGATTTCTGTTTGCTCATTGCTAGCTTGGGTGATTTCAAGAATGGAGAACCTAGTATTATTTTGAAGGTAGTATTGAAAACTGATAAGGAAGTAACCCTGAGAATAAGATTTTAGCTCAGCTGCTTTGTGTCTTGGATGAGTTATTTAACCTCCCTTGGCTTTAGTTTTCTCATTTGCAAAATAGGAATGGCTACCCCAGAGAGTTGTAGAAATTAATTCATTTATTTATCTCCATTCTCTTATCAAATCCTATTAATTTATGGTAGAGTAATTGGGAAAAAGGAATACTACCAAAGGACAAATAGAGGAGAGAAGATAGATAGGCTACCAAGATTTAGGAAGATAGCAAATTGACTGTTAAGTAACAGAGAAGAGCAAACTGAAAACTACCTACAGAAGGAGAATGAAAGTACAGGCTAATCCATATCATAACCCCATACAGGCTCAGGAATTGTAGGTGCTAAGTACCTTGGAAAGGGGGCTAAAGCAGGAGGATTGATTGAAAATCTGTATAAAGCAGCTTTAGACTCCCAGATCTCCTTTCCCTCAGTGTGACAGTTAACTTCTAGAGAAAATGAACCAGAGTGTTTCTGGACTCAGAGTAGGTATGTGACAACAAAGGTAAAGCAACAGGATGAGAGCAGGGGTTAAGCGAAGATACACATTCTGTCTTCTAGACACACTCATGGCTTGCTCCCTCACTTTCAGGTCTTTGCTTAAAGGTGCCTTCCCTAACCACCTGATTTAAAACTACAGCCCTTCCTAACCCAGCATTTGTTGTCCCCCTCCCCCCACCCTTCACCCCCCAGCTTAATTTTTTTCTGTGACACCACTACCTGACAAATTTTTACTTATGTCTCCTTCTATTGGAGTGCAAACACCAGAATAGTAGGGAGTTTTGTCTGTTTTGTTCACTGAAGTATCCCCAGTACTTAAAATAGTATCTTGTAGGTGCTCAGTGAATGTTTGTTGAATGAGTAAACAAATGAGACTATTCAGATCTTTTCCCAGAAGGTTAACAGCTAGTCTTTTTTTTTTTTTTTTTTTAAAGATTTCACTTATTTATATGACAGAGAAAGACACAGCGAGAGAGGGAACACAAGCAAGGGGAGCGGGAGAGGGAGAAGCAGGCTTCCCGCCGAGCAGGGAGCCTGACACGGGGCTTGATCCCAGGACCCTGGGATCATGACCTGAGCCGAAGGCAGACGCCCAACGACTGAGCCACCCAGGCGCCCCTAACAGCTAGTCTTATGTCCCCAGGCAGGAGATTGGAGAATTTCTGTCTGGAGAAATGACTGGCCTAAGAGAAAAGACAAGCATTGATGTTTGGGGGAAGAGTCCCCTATTTAAAAGGTTACATCTCTACTTATTAACTGTATAGTCATATTCAATAGTCAGCAAGCCCTGTTCTCTCATAGAATCACCAGTTATCCAGGGAAAGCCTCTAACACAAAAGACAGATACCAAGGCAAAATGAGAAAAAGGAAATAATAATGCATAGAACAAAAGAAAATCCTAAAAAAAACTAGTATCTCTTGTCAGAGAGACAAGAGACAATATGGTATCTATGAAACAAGAATAAGACGCTCTTTTAAAAAAGGGGGGGACCTGGTTTCAGAGAACAAGAAATAGCTGTTGAGAATGAAATTATGTATAGTAGATATAAATTCAGTAGAAGAGAAAGTTTAAGGAATCTTCTAGACAGTCGCATGTTCTAGTTTAAGATTAAAATTTAGAAATATGGGAGATAAAAAGATTCTTAGTAAAAAAAATCTCAACAATAGCACCTTGCTTAGAAGATGATAGAAAAATGCCTTAAATTTTGAGAATATCTAGCCTAGAATTGATTTGGCTAGTATCTGCCTACAACATCTTTGTCTCTTTTACATAGTATATAGCTGGAATTAAAAAAAAAAACAAAAAATCTCCTCTGAGGATATTTGTTTCAGATCAGCTTCATTTTTTTGCATGGATTATCCTAGAGAATATTCTAGTGAGTTTAGTCTATCCTTGATATATTTGGGTTTATTTCTTTGATTTTATTTTGTATTTTGTTCCATCTGACCTGGCTTCTCATTCTGTTTTTTTAAATTTATAATCTATTCTTTGAGTGGTTACCTTAACATTTTTTGGTTGGTAACAGTTTTATTGAGATGAAGTTCACATGTCATACAACTGACCCATTTAGAGTATACATTTTTTTTAGCATGGTAACATAGTTCCACAATGAATTTTGCAACATGTTCAGCACCCTAAAAAGAAATCCTCGGGCGCCTGGGTGGCTCAGTCGTTAAGCGTCTGCCTTCGGCTCAGGTCATGATCCCAGGGTCCTGGGATCGAGTCCCACATCGGGCTCCCTGCTCGGCGGGAAGCCCGCTTCTCCCTCTCCCACTCCCCCTGCTTGTGTTCCTGCTCTCGCTGTCTCTCTCTGTCAAATAAATAAATAAAATCTTTAAAAAAAAAAAAAAGAAATCCTCATACCCATTAGCAGTCAGCCCTCAGGTTCCCTCAAACCTCCCAGCCCTAGGCATCTACTAATCTAATTCCTATCTATAGATTTACCTAATTTGGACATTTACCATAATGGAATTATATAGTGTATGTGATCTTTTGTGATTGGCCTCTTTCACTCAACATAGTATTTTCACTCAACAAGTTGTAGCAGGTTGTAAAACTTCATTCCTTTTTATTGACGAATGATATTCCGTTGTTTGGATATGAGATTTTATTTATCCATTCAGTGGTTGATGGACATTTGAGTTGTTTCTACATTTTAGCTATTACAAACAATGCCGCTGTGAACATTCGTATACATGTTTTAAGGTGGGCATTTGTTTTCATTTCCCTTGGGTATACCTAGGAGTGAACTTGCTGGATCACATGGTATCTCTCAGTGTTTAATCTTTTGAGGAACTGACACACTATTTTCCAAAGCGGCTGCACCATTTTATATTCTCATCAACAATATATGTGGGTTCTAATTTTCCACATCCTTAGCAATACTTGTTATTATTGATCTTTTTGTTTATAGCCATCCTGGTTGTGTAAAGTGGTTCTTCATTGTGGTTTTGATTTGCATTTCTCTAGTAACTAATGATGCTGTATATTTTTTTATGTTCTTATTGGCCATTTGTAGCTGTTCTCTGGAGAAATGTGTATTCTAATCATTTGCTCATCTTAAAAAATGGGTTATTTGTCTTTATACTGAGTTGTGAGTTTTTTATATATTCTAGATATAAGTCCCTTATCAGATCTATGATTTGCAAGTGTTTTCTTCCACTCTGTGGGTTGTCTTTTCATGTTTTTGATGGTGTCCTTTAAAGCACAAACATGTTTAATTTTGCTAAGTTCAATTTATCTTTTCTTGTGCTTTTGGTATCATAGCTATGAAGCCATTGCCTAACCCAGAATCATGAAGATTTATGCTTATGTTTTCTTCTTGGAGTTTTATAGTTTTAACTCTTATCTGTTGGTCTGTGATCCATTTTAAGTTAATTTCTGTGTATGATGTGAGGAATGGGTCCACTTTCATTCCCTTGTATGTGATTATCCAATGAAAAGACTCCTCTTTCCCTACTGACTTATCTTGGCATTCTTTTCAGGGATCAATTGATCATAAATGTTTAGATTCATTTCTTAACTCTCAATTCCATATTGATTTATATATCTGTCCATATATCAGTACCACACTGTCTGGATTACTGTAGCTCTGTAGTAAGTTTTGAAATCATGAAGTATGAGTCTTCCAACTTTGTCTTTCTTTAAAAAAATTGTTTTGACTATTTTGGGTTCCTTGAATTTCCATATGAATTTTAGGATAAGCTTGTCAATTTCTGCAAAGAAGCCAGATGTAGTCTTGATAGGTGTTGCTTCGAATCCGTAAATCATTTTCGGGAGCATTGCCATTTTAACAATATTAAATCTTCTGATTCATGAATGTGGCAGGTGCCTCTGTATTTATTTATGCCTTCTTAAATTTCTTTCAGCAACATTATGTAGTTTTCAGTGTATAAGTGTTGCATTTCTTTTTTTAAATTTATTTCTAAGTATTTTTTTCTGATCAATGATATTATAAATGAAATTGTTTTCTTAATTTCATTTTGGATTGTTCATTGCAAGTTATAGAAATACAATTGATTTTTGTATATTGATCTTGTGTTCTGCGACCTTCGTGAATTTGTTAACCAGTTCTTATAGTTTTTTTAATGGATTCCTTAGATTTTGCCTGAGGCATTTAAACATGAGTACTTAATATATAGAAGTCCCAAGTTTAATCAATATTCCTGACATTCTTCTGCAATAATACAAAGACTTTAGAAATCTGTGGCAGCCAGAATAATGGCACCTCAAAGATGCTCAGGTTCTATCTATAAAATATTTATTATTTTACATGGCAGAGGAAAATTAAGGTTGTTAATCAGTTGACTTTGAAATAGATTATCCTGGGGCACCTGGGTGGCTCAGTTGGTTAAGCATCTGCCTTCTGCTCAGGTCATGATCCCAGGGTCCTGGGATCGAGTCTCTTATTGGGCTCCCAGCTCAGTGGGGAGCCTGCTTCTCCCTCTCTGCTGCTCCCCATCTTGTGCTCTCTCTGTCAAATAAATAAAATATTAAAAATAAAATAGATCATCCTGAATTGGGGTGGGCCCAATGTAATCACATGTGTCCTTTATTTTTTTTAAGTTTTATACTAAAACTATAATATGTAGCTTTTTTTTTTTTTTACAAATTGTTAGACATAATAATTCATTTCTCTGTTAGTTCAAAATTTTAGAATTGAGTTGGATTCTGCTATCAGTCATCTTCCATATCTTGAACATTCCTGAGATTTGTTGATTGCCTTTTTTAAAGGTCTTTCTATGTTTTCCTCCTTTTTAATTCCATTACCAGTCTAGACTCTCCTCTTCTTTTTGTTTTTTTAATTTAATTTTATTATGTTATGTTAGTCATCTTACATCATTAGTTTTTGATGTAGTGTTCCATGAATTATTGTTTGCGTATAACACCCAGTGCTCCATTCAATATGTGCCCTCCTTAATACCCATCACCAGGCTAACCCATCCCCACACCCCCCTCCCCTCTAAAACCCTCAGCTTGTTTCTCAGAGTCCGTAGTCTCTCATGGTTCGTCTCCCCCTTCGATTTCCCCCCCTTCATTTTTCCCTTCCTACTATCTTGTTTTAGAGGTACAGGTCTGTGATTCATCAGTCTTACACAGTTCACAGTGCTCACCATAGCACATACCCTCCCCAATACCCATCACCCAGCCATCCCATCCCTCCCACCCCCCACCACTCCAGCAACCCTCAGTTTGTTTCCTGAGATTAAGTATTCCTCATATCAGTGAGATCATACGATACATGTCTTTCTCAGATTGACTTATTTTGCTTAGCATAATACCCTCTAGTTCCATCCATGTCGTTGCAAATGGCAAGATTTTTTGGTGGCTGTATAATATTCCATTGTATGTATGTATTGTATGTATGTGTATATATATATGACATTTTCTTTATCCATTCATCTGTCGTTGGACATCTTGGCTCTTTCCATAGTTGGCTGTTGTGGACATTGCTGCTATAAACATTGGGGTGCATGTACCCCTTCGGATCACTACATTTGTATCTTTGGGGTAAATACCCAGTAGTGCAATTGCTGGGTCGTACAGTAGCTCAGTTTTTGACTTTTTGAGGAACCTCCATACTGTTTTCCAGAGTGGCTGCACCAGCTTGCATTCCCACCAACAGTGTAGGAGGGTTCCCCTTTCTCTGCATCCTCCCCAACAAGTTTCCTGACTTGTTAATTTTAGCCATTCTGACTGGTGTAAGGTTGTATCTCATTGAGGTTTTGATTTGGATTTCCCTGATGCGGAGTGATGTTGAGCACCTTCTCATGTGTCTGTTGGCCATTTGGGTGTCTTCTTTGGAAAAAATGTCTGTTCATGTCTTCTGCCCATTTCTTGATTGGATTATTTGTTCTTTGGGTGTCGAGTTTGAGAAGTACTTTATAGACTGTGGATACTAGCCCTTTATCTGATAAGTCACTTGCAAATATCTTTTCCCATTCTGTCAGTTGTCTTTTGGTTTTGTTGACTGTTTCCTTTTCTGTGCAAAAGCTTTTTATCTTGATGAAGTCCCAATAGTTCATTTTTGCCCTTCCTTCCCTTGCCTTTGGCGATGTTTCTAGGAAGAAGTTGCTGCTGCTGAGGTCGAAGAGGTTGCTGCCTGTGTTCTCCTCTAGGATTTTGATGGATTCCTGTCTCACATTTAATAGACTCCCCTCTTCTAAGCAGGTTACTGCAGCAACATTTTTTTCCCAGAATCAAGTCCATCTTGGACCTTTCGCCACATTGACTTTTCTGAAATACTTTAATCTGAACCATCCAAACTCTTCCCAGAATCAAGTCCATCTTGGACCTTCGACACATTGACTTTTCTGAAATACTTTAATCTGAACCATCCAAACTCTATCAGACTTTTGGGACCCTAACACACAAATAACAGAAAAAGAACATATATTCCCCACCTTATTATATCTAATATCATTCTTTCTCCATGATCTGCTTTTAGTTCTATCAGCTTCTTTTAGTTTTTCAGAACCATTGTACTTATTTCTACCTTGTTGCATTTAGCTATTTTTGTGTGTTTTTTATCAGTGTTCCCTATGATAGGCACCATACTGGGTCCTTATTTGTGCCCTTCTGCCAGCCTGACATGTCTTCCTTACCCTTCCCTATTTCTATCAGTCCAAATTCTGTCTAGCCTTCAATGCCTAGCTTAACTGTTATTTTTTCTTTGAAGCCCTTTTTTATTTCCCAAACTAAAAGTAATCTTTTTTTTTTTTAACTAATCTTTATTCCCTCCTTTGAACATTCACAGCACTTTAACTATACCTCTTCGGGCATTTAACTCTACCTTATGTTAGATATTTACATATTGAACATTAGCTTCTTTTTTTTTTTAAAGATTTTATTTATTTATTTGACAGAGAGAGACAAAGCGAGAGAGGGAACACAGCAGGGGGCAGGGGGAGTGGGAGAGGGAGAAGCAGGCTTCCCGCGGAGCAGGGAGCCCGATGTGGGGCTCAATCCCAGGACCCTGGGATCATGACCTGAGCCAAAGGCAGACGCGCTTAACCGACTGAGCCACCCAGGCACCCCTTAACATTAGCTTCTTAAGAGCAGAGGCATTGTATCACTAGTTTTATAATTATCCCAGCATCTCCTATCATCCCACCTCAGTTCCAGCCTGATACATATAACAGGTTTTTGGTGAATAAATCCTCATTTTTAAAGTATAAATTAACCTTGGGACACCTGTGTGGCTCAGTTAGTTAAAGGTCCAACTCTTGACTTCAGCTCAGGTCATGATCTTAGGGTCATGAGATCAAGTCCTGCTTTGGCCTCTGTGCTGGGTGTGGAGCATGCTTAAGATTCTCTCTCTCTCTCCCTCTGCCCCTCCCCCCATTTTGTTCCCTTTCTCTCTCTCTTAAAAAATTATAAAGTATATATTAACTTTGTTATGCTTTTGCAAGTTTTTTTTATTACTTCAAAATTCTTCCATTATGACTCCAGGGAGAAAAAAAGTCATTAATTTATTTAAAAATTATAACCAAAAAGCCTACATGGGCTGTAATGACTATAAAATAGGTAGGCATAGAATAAAAAGCAAACTATTTTATTTTTGAAGATTTTATTTATTTATTTGACAGAGAGAGACACAGCGAGAGAGGGAACACAAGCAGGGGGAGTGGGAGAGGGAGAAGCAGGCTTCCCACTGAGCAGGGAGCCTGATGCGGGGCTCGAGCCCAGGGCCCTGGGATCATGACCTGAGCCGAAGGCAGGCGCTTAACGACTGAGCCACCCAGGTGCCCCAAAAGCAAACTGTTTTTAAAAAGAACTAAAACTACATCCCTAAAATACAGAATATTCTTTCTGACTAGAATGTAAAGATCAATGTAAGATCCTTGCTATCTACTTCATGTCTAACATTGGTTGCAAAATTCCTGAACTTGTAGAGGATATAAACAATTAGATTTTCAAAGGAGTATCCCAGAAAAATTTCTGTGCAAGTAGGAACAACCTCTGGAGGTATAGATTACAGGCTCTTTAACAAGATGTGAATTACTCATATGTTGGTATACATTGGGTAGTCCCTAGAACTTTTTTTTTTTCTTAATGAAGGGAATTAGAAGTGGAAGGTGTTCTTCTAGGAATAATTTCTACTTATACAAACTAGTGATTTTTTCTGGTCCCTGGCTAACTTGAAAAGTTTCTATGAGCTTTGCAAAGACTCTGAAAAGGAAATTTCTGATAATATATTCTAAAGCCTTATTACTTTTCAGAAGCATAAATGAAAGAGAGAGAGAGAAAAAAAGGATCTGAGAATTAATATAGCACTGGGGTAAAGAGCAGAGGCTTTGAAGAGTGATGGAATTGGATTTGAATCCTGTCACTGCCACTTACTTAGTAGTTAGTTCTATAACCTTGGGTAAGTTACTTCATATCTCTAAATCTGTTATATGTGTAATGGGGGTAAAAATAACTCAAGAGTTTTATGAGGATTAAATGGAATCATGCCTGTAAATTACTTGGCAGAGTGATTCACTGTTGTTGCACAGTAAATGTTAGATACTATTACTGTGATGATATCCTAGGGCCAGACGTTAAAAATTCATCCATAGATCCTTAGAATCCATTATGACATGTTTGACATGCCATGTGTGGTTGTTATACTCAAATTTAGTATATGCATAGGTGGATTTGTGAGTGACTGATGAGTCAGTAGAATTAAGAATTCTACTTTTAGTTTTCCAGTAGGAACTCAAGTGCAACCAGCAAACCAGAAAAAATAGGTCTAGGTTGAAGTTGGAGTTTACTTCTGCATAGGCAGTTTTTCTATCAGGAGATAGGATTTTACTCATTTATGGAGCAACTACTAAATGCCAGTTGTATTAGATTCCTTTAAAAGGTATGTTATTTGGGGCACCTGGGTAGCTCAGTCAGTTAAGTGTCCAACTCTTGGTTTCAGCTCGGGTCATGAGATCGGCCCCATGTCAAGCCCCCCACAGAGTGTGAAGCCTGCTTAAGATTCTCTCCCTCTCCCCTCTCCCCCCTCCCCCTTACTTCTCCCCCCCTCCCCACGCACATGTGCTCTCTCTCTCTCAAAACAAAAAATGAAAGAAAGAAATCATATTTTGTTCAGTTGCTATAATCCAAGGCAGAAAGAATTTAAATAATTTGAATTTGCCCAAATCCATACTGTAACTGTTAGGGATTTGCAGGGTATTATAGGGAAATGGTAGGAACTGTGAGGAATTTGAACTCTTCTCTCATTCCAAATCATTTACCTTTGTATTCCTAGCACCCCTCTTTCAACTTGGGGAACTTTAAAAATTATCAGTGCCTATGCCACACTTCAAGCCATTTAAAGCAATTTTAGAAGTGAAACCCAAGCACCGGTATTTTTAAAAGCTCCTTATTGTTATATGGATTGAGAACTACTGATCTGTTCAATGCCAGAAGAGAGTAGATGTTCAATAAATGTTTGATTGTTGAAAGAATATATACCTAATGGTGCAGTTGCTCCATTGTAATTCCCATATTATAGTCAACCTAGAGTGCTTTTGTACTAACTTAAGTCTTTCAAAGGGGCTTTGCATTATACTTCGTATATATTCTCAATTTGCCCCCATGGCATATATAGGAAGATATTTGGCAGGAGGTAACGTTTTGCTGCTGACAGAATTCTGAATTTCCTCCATTACTGAGGAAAATAGGTATGGAAATAGGGTAAGGCTCAGGGTTCCTTTCTTGTATTTCATCCAAGGTTTAAGACATAGGTTGTAAATAGACATTTAGTGGTTATTTTTGTTTTAGAATAATTTTTTAAAAATAATTTGTGGTTCAAAAATCAAAAGATAGAAAGGGATGTACATTGAAAATTGTCCCTCTCATCTCCCAGTCATAGTTCCCCTGCCAGGATATATCAAATGTTATATCAATATTCTTCCAGAGATATCCTAAACATATATAAGCAATTATATTTACACATACTTCCCATTTTTACCCAAAAGTAGTACGGTGCATCGTTTGTTTACTTAACAGTGTATCTATATGCAAAGAATATAATCAGCATATAATTGCTTTCATCTTTTTATAACTAAATATTATTTCTCTGTGTACCACAACTTATTTTCATCTATCACCTGTTGATGGATATTTAAGTTGTTTCTAATTTTTCTCTATTATAAACAATGCTACATTAAATAGATAAGTCATTTCACTTCTGCATGAACATATCTTTGGATAAATTCCTAGAAGTTAAGGCATTGCCAGTTTGCCTTTTATGAAGGTTGTATATTGATGGGTTGGAAATAATAAAAAAAGCATGAAATAATGTGAGGGATTAAAAATATAAAGAAGAAATAGTGACCAAAAATGACTATTGCAGGAATGATATTAAAATGGCTTGAGAGGATAGGAATGAGCTGATAGCCAAGAACAAGGAGAGAGAACTAGTAGGTTTTGTGGTGTATATACACGAGATATATTTGTGATTAAAATATACTAATGAATTTTTTAAAATCCTAACAATTTTACTCTTAAATCTTAACTTGAACTTTTTAAAACACATCTTTAATGTGATGCTTTCTGTACGAAAACTGATCATTCTTTAAGAGATAATACCCTTGGAATTTTCATTTCATATTTACATTTAGCATTTATCGATCAAGATTTTATCTTTTCATGCATAACTATTTTTTACATGAACTCTCTCTCTCTTTTTTTTTCTCCTTAGCCCTGGAAGAAAGCGAGACTTTTCCCCTGTTTCTTGGAGTCAGTACTTTGAGTCCATGGAAGATGTAGAAGTAGAAAATGAAACTGGCAAGGATATATCCTTTGCAAAATGGTTTATTCTTTAGCAAGCTTATAATGCTGTCTAAGAAGACATATTCAGCTTCTAAAATGTTCTTTAGTCCTGCTGTTTATCTCATTTTTATTCCCCACCTGTATTTGTACAGCATGGAATTTAACCTGTAAGTCTATGTCAATATCGTACTTGGATATAATTGTCTAATGCATGGGGAAAGGATTAAGAATTAAATTCCTGAAACTGATATATCTCTTAAGGGCCCAGGGGAAGTTTTCATGAATCAGGTGAGTTGAATCAGTTTATTTTTTTTTTTTTTTTTTTTTTTTTTTTTTTTTTTATTAAAGATTTTTATTTATTTATTTGACAGAGAGAGACACAGCGAGAGAGGGAATACAAGCAGGGGGAGTGGGAGAGGGAGAAGCAGCCTTCCCGCCGAGCAGGGAGCCCGATGCGGGGCTCGATCCCAGGACCCTGGAATCATGACCTGAGCTGAAGGCAGACGCTTAACGACTGAGCCACCCAGGCGCCCCTGAGTTGAATCAGTTTAGTGTCTAGAAACCAGGGACCAAATATACTCATTAGGGCAAAGGGAATCTTTTTTTTTTGTCCCCATTGAAGAAGCGGTCATACTGGCTCCATGCTGCAAAAACAGGTTTGGTATTTCAGAAACTTTTATTTAAGTGTCTCTTAAGTTTGGAAGTCTGCAGCTTTACGTAAAGCCTGGTGTACTGCCTGAGTTTTCTAATCAGTATTATTAACTATTAAATAATCCATCAAAAACTTCAGTGAGCAAAAGCTTAGATATATTATCTTTAACTATTCATACACTTTTCGAGTTTACAAGAGTGGTTCAGAGGGTCCTGTCCTACTCCTTCTGCATGGAGGAGGCCATTCTGCCCTTTCCTGGGCTGTGTTCACGGTAAGTAAGTAGTTGATAATAAGTTGATGTTAGCACAATCATTGTTCACTTCTGGATGAATTTGACTAACCTAATTCTTCCTTCTGTGTTCATTCATATAGCTTGATATAAGAACGGTAGGGGTGTGAGTTGATTGTGAATATTTTTCATGTTAGGCCCAAGATCACCTGTTCTTTAAAGTTCTTAACTGGGGTAAGCTTTAGTGCATGAATTCTTCAAACATTTTATAAAATGTTCTATATATATTGCCTTGGGATGAAGGACATGGGATTTGTTCCTGGTCAAACGTGGGGGTCTGTATCTAAGTAATCTAAGAATAGATAAGCAGAAATATTCTATTCAGGTTCTTTAGGTAGAGATAATGTCTATCCTTTATTTGTCTCCTTCATAGACCCTAGCATAGTACTTTGCACATGGAGATGTTCCATAATTATTTGGAAAGATTTTTTTCTTTTTTAAAATAATGCTTTATATTTTAATGATACTTGTGAGCTACTGGGAAGTAAACAATATTTAGTTGATGATACCCTTGTCTAGAGTAGAAGATGTATGTCTATGTCAATGCTACCAGTTCTAGATCTTCCTGATGTTCTTGACTCTGTGCAAGGAGAGGTGCTGCTAAGGAAAATACTAGCAACATTCCTATTTAAAATGAAATTGTTCTTTCTTCTGGCTTATATCAGGGAGATGTACATACTTCCTCTGTTTACCACTAAGGAGTCTGAGGGACAGAAAATAGGAGCAAGTGGGAATGCAGTACTAGGTAACTGGAGCTAGATGGCTATGGAATTGAGGAGGGCCCTGAACATACCATTATGTTCCTGGCAGCAGGATTACTGGGAATAGTTCTCAACACATAGGTACTTACTCATCTGTTATTAAATTATTAAATAATTTGATTCCTATCTTGTTTGCTACTTCCTTTCAAAGTAGCAAACTTTAGGACATAGCTGTTTGATTTGCCTCTAAGTGCCAGGCTCTTTCATCTCCCTACACCTGTGTCATCCAATAGAAATATAATGCAAGCCACATATGTAAATTTTTCGCCACATATGTAATTTTAAATCTAGTCGAGACATAAAATAGGTAAAAAGAAACAGGTGAAATTGTTTTTAATAATATATATCTTATTTAACCCATTGTACCCAAAGTATTATTTTAATAGATAATCAGTATAAAATTTACTACTGAGATATTTCACTTTATTTTTTATACTGTCTTTGAAATTCAGTATGTATTATAGGCACTTATAACACAGCTGTTTGGACTCGCCACATTTCACATTTAGTAGCATCACTTTGATCATTTACATTACTCAACTAGGTAACTAGATTGTGAGGTGAAGACCATGGGTTAGTTATGCCTGGCACATAATTGTATGCTCAAGGAATGTTTCTTGAATGAATGAGTAATGGCATCACATGCCTGTTCCTAATGTAGCAACTATAGTAGTAAGCATATGTAGTATAGTACTAAGTAAATGTACTCTGGTTGCCCTGAACCAATAGAACAAGGCATGTAAGCCTTTATTCTCCAAATACAGTCTTCTTATACTTTAAGGTTTCTTTGAAAATTATGTAAAATAATGAACTATGAAAACTGTAAATTTTAAAGTCATGTACAAATATTATAATAAGTGATTTGTTGACATATATTGATATTAAATATTTTTATCTCATAGAAATGATGAAATAACATGGAAAGTGACTGGCATAGAGGAGGTGATTGATAAATAACTGCTGACATTATTATACATGTTATTGTAGAGGAAATCTCTAGTTCTTCTTTTACCAAAGTATAGTCTACAGATTACAAGTGCCATGAGATGTAAATGAAATAGGGGTTTTGTGATTAAATGATTTAAGAAATATATAATATCTTTCTCTGATTTCTCTCAGAAATTCACTATATAACAGTGTGTTATTAAAGCCTTTAGGATGTTCTTCTAAATAAATCTATTTCATTTCAACTATGTCTTCCAAATGTATTTGACCACTCAATTCCTTTTTTCTAAAACATCCTTTGGCATCCCATACTTTGTGAAAGTCTTTTATAGATAGGTCATTATGTCCCAATTGTTTACCTGGTTTACTTGTATAATCAAGGAAATTCCTTACCACTGAGCTTAATAGCTTGGACTTTTGCTGGTTACATTTACCTGCCCTTTTTTGTTGTTATTCTTGACAGTGTACCAGCCCACTGAATGAGTTTATATGTGACAGTGCTTTGAAAATAAAAATGGCTATGTAAAAGTTAGTGCTCTGGCAATTGACTTGACTCCAGAGGTCATATTTTTGTAAGCACTAGAACATGATCCAGAAGGCAGCCATGGCAAACAGCAGGAATAAGCCCAAGCACCTTATGATCCTGAGAGACAGACTTACCCTCAGACATCCACCCAGATGATAATTGGTACAATACTGTAGTAAAATAGAAACAAAAAGTCACTAGCATAGCAGCGGGACAAGTATACTGACAGCCAAAGGAAGAGATGAACAACTCTGATTGATATTTATGATGCTAGATCATGAGATCCTTGACAGCAGGAACTGTGCCTTATTCACTTTTGATATGACAGCACACAGGGCCTGTCCTGGAGTTGGTGCTCAATAGTTATTCCTTGAATAAGTTAAAACTGACCTTGAACAATTAAAAGGATAAATTTTGTTCATTGTATCCTGTTTGAGAAAGCAGAAAAGATGTAATCAGAATGATTACAAATGCTTTATCAAATGTAAGTCATTTACATATGGCTGATACGTAAAGTTATATAACATGGTTAGAAAAATCCCAGACACAGGATATGCAAGACCGAAGGACATGAAGACACAACACAGTTCATGGAGAACAAACAGACATGAGAAAGTTCATCCTCACTAGTAATCAGATATGATTCACATAGGAGGTATCATTTTTTTTAGGTATCAAATTAATATTTTCCAAAACGAATTCTCAGTGTTGGCAAAGGCAAAAACAAATACTTTCAAACGCTGGGACTAGAAATCACATCTTCCAGCTCCTACTTCATTGTTCTTTTCCTTAGTGTCAAATAGAGCGCTCTTGGAAAGTAATTTAGCACTTTGATTGAATTATCAATATATTTATACCATTTGACACAGACGTCATACTTCTAGGAATCTGTTCTAAGGAAATAATACCAAATACGTGAAAAGCTATTTGTCTAAAATTAGCAATCCCAGTGTCCAACAATAAGTAAATGGTTAAATAAACTGGATGTACCTATAAGACATAATATTATGCAATGTTTAAAAACAATTCTCCTAGGGGGCACCTGGGTGGCTCAGTCATTAAGTGTCTGCCTTTGGCTCAGGTCATGATCCCAGGGTCCTGGGATCAAGCCCCACATCGGGCTCCCTGGCCAGCGGGAAGCCTGCTTCTCCCTCTTCCACTCCCCCTGCTTGTGTTCCCTCTCTCGCTGTGTCTCTCTCTGTCAAATAAATAAAATAATTTTAAAAAAAGGAGAAAAAATTAGAAAAAAATAACAATTCTCCGGGGGAGCCTGGGTGGCTCAGTCAGTTAGGTGTCTGCCTTCGGCTCGGTCATGATCTCAGGGTCCTGGGATCAAGCCCCTCATTAAGCTACCTGCTCAGTGGGGAGCCTGTTTCTCCCTTTCCCTCTCTCTCGCAAATAAATACATAAAATATGAAAACAAAACAAAAAAACAATTCTCGGGGCACCTGGGTGGCTTAGTCGGTTAAGTGTCTGCCCTCTGCTCAGGTCATGATCCCAGGGTCCTGGGATCGAGCCCCGCATCGGGCTCCCTGCTCTGTGGGGAGCCTGCTTCTCCTCCTCCCTCTGCAGCTCCCCCGCTTGTGCATGCGTGCTCTCTATCTCTCTGTCAAATAAATAAATAAATAAATCTTTAAAAAATACAAATACATACATACATACAATTCTCCCTGAACACTTTGGAAAAAAACTTACTTTTTTTTTCTGTTTTTCTATTTTCTAGGTTTTGTTTTTCAGTTGTATGTATATATCTTATTACTTTTGTAACTTAAAGATTTTTTTTTTCTTTAATGGAAACTATTTTCAGAGGAAAAAGTTTGTATTCAATTGAAAGTTTGTATTCAGCTCTGGATACCACAAGTTAAAGGGACACTGGCAGACTGGAACTTGTCCAGGAAGGAGCAGCCATGATTAGAATACTTGAAACCATAGCAGTCAAGGAACAGTTGAAGGAACTGAAAATGTTTGGCCTGAAAAAAGGAAAGACTTGGGAGATGTAATGTTTACCTTCAACTATAGTAATAGTTTTTAAAAAGTCAACCAGATCTTTTAAACATTTACTAGATGCCAGTTACTGTGCTAAGTGCTTATGTGCATGATCCCATTTAATCCTTTCTGTATTTCTATAAAGTTAGGCAGATGAGAACATTGAAATTTAGAGGAATCACAGCCAGTGACAGTACCAAAACTCAAATCTACCTATATCTGTCTCCAGTGTGCATGTTTCTCTGAAGACTGGTTCTGTACTACTGAAGAGTAGAGACTCAGGGCAGAAACCATGGAGCCATATTTTTGACACACATAAGGCAGAACTTGGAATGATTAGGACTATTTCAAAGCAGCTCAGGACTTCTACAGAGGAAAAGTAAGCATCATCTCAGTAGTGTACTAGCAGAGTGCATACTAGAGGATTTAATTATGAATGTATCTTTCAGAGTTCCTTCTTATCCATCACTCTGTAAAATCCCTGGACCTGAATATAACTCATTTTCCATCTAAATGTTTTGTGGTTTTCTTTTTTTGGGAGGGTGATCCGGAGACTCACCCAAAGAAATCCTCTTAACTATCAAGAGAAAGCATTTCTGCTCTGGCTTTAGTAACAGGAGAAAAGTAAATAAAAAAAAAAAAAAAAAAAAAAAATATATATATATATATATATATATATAGTCATTTTTGTGGAACTAGCAAAGAGTTATAACTAATAGAGGGAAAGTATGGTGTTTTAAAGAATAGGGTTTAGGTTTCTAGAAAATTAATTTTTTGCAATCCTTTATTCCTTGGTCATATCCAATAAAGTAGTTGTTATTATAATGATCATATATAGTGGGTTATACTTAGGACTCTGTAGCCTTCACCCATCAGCAAGTACTGGGTATAACAGACTGGCCTAATTGCTGTTGGAGAATCCAGAACTAAGCAGAAATTGAAGTTTGACAGAAAGGAGAGGAGCAGTGGTATCTCATTAGCACGTGCAGCCTCAGAAACCTAGGTTTTGCCAGTCTCCAGTTGTTACCAGCTTTGGTAACTCTGAGGGACCTGGAACCAACCAAGTGTGAATTGAATCTGAAGTGTCTGCTGATTTCTGTTTCTTCTTCCAGTTAATTCAGTTCATGTTAGCAAATAATTACTGAGTATATTCTATAATTAGGTTTTGTGCTGGGTTCTAAGGATAGAAAAATGAGATTTCATTTTTTAATAAGATCAGCTAATCAGGAAATAACCTGTTAAATCCCTACTTTGTACCAGGCATTATGTTAGGTGCTATGGATACAGTAGAGAATTAAACACGTCCTATCTTCTTGTTCATACGATGTTTTGAGTCTAATGGGGAAGATTGGAAAGATGAAGATGGTATGTGTATACAAATAACACGCAAAAAAATAAAATAAAAGCTTTCATTTCAAACAAATGGGTTTTAATCTCAAAACAGCTTAATCTGTCAAGCTTTAGTTTCTCAATCTGTAAAATGGGTATAATGCTACCTAAGTCAATAGGGAAATTTTGAGAATGAGTAAAAGATATGAGCCTCTTGATAAAGTGCTTGACTCAAGCACTCAGTTTTAGATAAATTTATAGCATCTATATGCAAGATACAAAAGTAACAGAGGAGGAAATGATTAACTCTGGTGATGGTTGAGGGGACTATAAAGAAAGTTGCATTAAGAAAGAGGACATCTCGGGGCGCCTGGGTGGCTCAGTCGTTAAGCGTCTGCCTTCTGCTCAGGTCATGATCCCAGGGTCTTGGGATCGAGCCCCGCATCGGGCTCCCTGCTCCGTGGGAAGCCTGCTTCTCCCTCTCCCATTCCCCCTGCTTGTATTCCCTCTCTCGCTGTGTCTCTCTCTGTCAAATAAATAAATAAAATCTTTAAAAAAAAAAAAAAAGAAAGAGGACATCTGAACTAGGTTTTGAAGACGTAATAGAAGTTGGATTAGTAAAGAAGGCATTCCAAGGAGAGAGAAATGCAAAAGCAATGAAGGCTGTAACAACGAAGTATGTTTTGGAAATTATAAGTAGCTTGAGTCTAAAGTATGAGGGTGGGGAGCAGGACCGGAAGTGACTAGAGAGATCACAGGGGCAAAATTATAGGAGGGCCTTTTATACCAGGCTAGGGAATTACACCTTATGTCTTTATTTCAGGATAATAATACAGGGAACTGTTTTTAAACACTTCCCCATCCATATCCACATTAAATATATTTTAGGCATGTCAAAATTAGGGAGGGATAGGTATGGAAAGCATGTTTTGCTTGAAATAATCACAAACACATCCAGACTGGAAAGTTCAGGGAAGTTGAATATTTTGATATACCTCTACCTACGTCTAATTGAGTATCACTGTTTTAGGCAATAAGTTATTGAAGGTTGTTAATCAGGATACTACTATAGCTAATGGATTGGGCCAGAGACACCAGTGGAGGCAGGCAGACTAGTTAAAAGGTTTTACTTGTATTACACAATTCTAAATATTTGATATCTTATGGCATGTTAATTTCTCCCAAAAAGGAGAATGTTTAATTAGATTTTTTCACCATGTAAAAACACTACTTAGAATAGTACTGTTTTAAGCTACCCAATTTATTTATGAATGTAGCATCAGTCTAATACCAAACCTAGGCCACAAAAATTCAGGAAGACTATGAACCAATTTCAGTTATAAAATAGATGCAAATTCTAAATAACAGCAGATTGAATCCAGTAGTGTCGGAAAGTAATAATACACTGTAACCTACTAGGTTTTGTCATAGGAATCTGAGAATGGTTCAGCATTAGAAAATCCATCAGTGTAATTAATCTCTCACTTCACTTGATACCAAAAAGGGTCTTGATCAAATATAGTACTCACTTAGGTTGCAAACTCTTGGCAACTGGGAATAGGTGAAGAACTGCCTTAACTTTATTAAGTTTATATACCAGAAAATTATATAAATACACTTAGTGGTGAAACATTAGACACTTTCTTTTAAAGTTAAGGACAAGATAAGGATGCTTTTTCCAACATTTATACTAGGGTTCTGGCCAAACAAAACTAGAAAGAAAAATGAGTTTTCAAGATTTGAAAAGATTGAGAATTGTCATTATTTCAAAATATTGTCCTCCTAGAAAATCAGCTGGCAAACTACTAGTTAAGCCATAGTTTACAAAATCAGTATCTTAAAATCTGCCTTTTCTAAGTATTAGCACTTTCTAAATTTGGAAATATGACAGGAAAAATGATCCTATTCCTAAAAGCAACAAAACCATAAAATATCTGGCCATAATTTTTTTTATTAAAAAAAACAGTGTAAGACATTTATGGAGAAAACATTAAACTTCACAGAAGGATATAAAGGAAAACCTGAATAGACAAGTAAATCATGTTCCTGTATGAATCTGATAAACATGTTAAAATCTCAATTGGATTTTTCATGAGACTTGATCAACAAACTCTAAAATACACACAGAAGAATACATGCCCAGTGATGACCAAGATAATTTTGAAAAAGAGTGAGAAGGGACATGCACTCTCACATATCAAAAGATATTCTAAAACTATCAATAGTGTGATATTTGGAGAAAGAATAAAGAAATAAAATTTAATATACAACAAAAATAACAATCCAAATGGATTAAACTACTGAATTAAAAAAACAAACCTTGGGCGCCTGGGTGGCTCAGATGGTTAAGCGTCTGCCTTCGGCTCAGGTCATGATCCCGGGGTCCCGGGATCGAGTCCCGCATCGGGCTCCCTGCTAGGCGGGGAGCCTGCTTCTCCCTCTGCCTCTGCCTCTCTCTCTCTCTCTCTCTCTCTGACTCTCATGAATAAATAAATAAAAAAAAAACATTTAAAAAAATAAAAAATAAAAAAATAAAAATAAAAATAAAAAAAAATAAAACAAACCTTAAGAACATTCATATATGATGTTGGGGCAGGTTAACTTTCAAAAGTTAACCACAAGAAGTAAAAGTCATAAAATCTCTGGGTTGCAGCAAAAGCTGTTCTAAGAGGGAATTATATAGCAATTCAAGCCTATCTCAAGAAACAAGGAAAAAAATCAAAACAGTCTAATCTTACAGCTAAAGGAACTAGAAAAAGAACAAACAAAGCCCAAGTGAGCAGAAGAAAGGAAATAATAAAGATCAGAGCAGAAATAAAAGATGTAGAGACTAAAAGAACAATAAAAAATCAGTGAAATCAAGAGTAAGTTCATGATTTATTTATCTTGAAAAGATAAATAAAATTGATAAATCCTTAGCTAGACTCATCAAGAAAAAATAGAAAGGACGCAAATAGGTAAATTCAGAAATGAAAGAAAAGTAACAACTAATACCACAGAAATACAAAGGATTGTAAGAGAATACTATGAAAAATTACATGCCAACAAACTGGACAACCTAGAATAAATGGATAAGTTCCTAGAAACATATAATCTTCCAAAACTGAACTAGGAAGAAATAGAAAATCTGAATAAACCAATTACAAGAAACAAAACTGAATCAGTAATAAAAAAACTACCAAAAAAACGGAGCAGCTGGGTGGCTCAGTCAGTTGAGCATTCGACTCTTGATTTCAGCTCAGGTCATGATCTCGTGAGATTGAGCCCCATGGTGGGTTCCACACTCAGTGGGGAAACTGCTTGAAGATTCTCTCCCTCTGCCCCACCCCCCCTTGTGTGCACATGCTCTCTCTCTCTCTCTTTCTCTCTCTCTCTAAAATAAATCTTGGCAAGGGAAACAAAAGCAAAAATGAACTATTGGGACTTCAACAGGATAAAAAGCTTTTGCACAGCAAAGGAAACAGTCAACAAAACTAAAAGACAGCCTATGGAATGGGAAAAGATATTTGCAAATGATGTATTAGATAAGGGGTTGGTATCAAAAATCTATGAAGAACTCATCAAACTCAACACCCCAAAACAAAAAATCCAGCCAAGAAATGGGCAGAAGACGTGAACAGACACTTCTCCAAAGAAGACATACAAATGGCTAACAGACACATGAAAAAATGCTCAACATCATTCAGCATCAGGGAAATACAAATCAGAACTACAATGCCATACCACCTTATATCTGTCAGAATCGCTAAGATTAACAACTCAGGAAGTAACAGATGTTGGTGAGGATGCAGAGAAAGGGGAACCCTCTCCAGAGTGACTGGTACAGCCACTCTGGAAAACAAGATGGAGGTTTCTCAAAAAGTTAAAAATAGAGCTACCCTGTGGCCCAGCAATTGCACTACTAGGTATTTATCCAAAGGATACAAACATAGTGATTCTAAGGGTCACATGCACCCCAGTGTTTACAGCAGCAGTGTCCACACTAGTCAAACTATGGAAAGAGCCCAGATGTCCACTGATGGATGAATGGATAAAGAAGATGTGTGTACACGTACACACGTACACACACACACACACACACACACAATGGAATATTATTCAGCCATCAAACAAAATAAAATCTTGCCATTTGCAAGTCTGTTTCTACTTCTGTTACTCTAATGAATACCTTTAAAGAGAAAAATTATTATGGACATGCTCTGACACTTTCTCATTATTTATAAAACATGTTACTCTCTGAATTTACTTAGTTCTTTCATTGTTTTCTGGTCTTCGTTTGCCACACTAGGATGTAAACATTATGAGAGCAGAACATTGCCCATCTTTTTCATACTGTAATCGCATTACTCAATTGGTGCCAGATTTTAAAAAGATGTACTATAGAAAGATTTGTTAAATAAGTGAATGGAAAATCTGTTTTTAACATTATTGTCAGTGTTTAATGACAGGCACATAGATCATAAATTATTGCTTCCAAGATAAAGTTGGAATTGACATTCCCTTCAAGTGAATATTTTGCTTTTTTTTAAATGTAGAGCAATAAAGCTAATTTGACAGTATCTTTGCCACTTAATTGTTCTAAGATTTTTTAAATTTTATTTATTAGCACGAGCAAGAGGAAGGGCAGAGGCAGAGGGACAAGCAGACTTCCCACTGAGTGGGGAGCCCAATGCGGGGCTCGATCCCAGGACCCTGAAATCATGACCTGAGCCAAAGGCAGACGCTTTACCAACTGAGCCACCCAGGTGCCCCGTCACTTAATTTTATTTCCAGAATACAGATTTGTTTTTGGCATTGAAGTCTTTACTACCACCATAATGTGTTAAATAACTCTTGTGAGTTAGCTTTCAGGAACAAATAAGCAAAGTATAGTAGAATTTCAGTCCATTATTCTCTTTAAAGGTATTCATTAGAGTAATAGAAGTAGAAAGAGACTTGCTTTTCTAGGTGATTCCTAGAAAATTTTATTTACTTATTTTAATCTCTACCCACAATTTGGGCCTTGAACTCACAATCCCAAGATCAAGAATTGCATGGCCCTCCCAGCTGAGCCAACCAGGTGCACCTCTAGCTGATTTTTTAAATGTGATTTAATACACTAATACTGAACTATGAGAAAAAGAAATAAAACAATCCCATCTACAATAGCAAATAAATAAAATACTTAGGAATAAATTTAAGCAAGGAGGTGAAAGATCTGTACTCTGGAAATTACAAGGCATTGATGAAAAAAATTGAAGAAGACACAGAAAAATAGAAAGGTACCCCATGTTCATGGATCAGAAGAATTAATATTGTTAAGATGTTCATACTACCCAAAACCCTCTACAGATTCAATGTAATACCTGTCAAAGTTCCAATGACATTTTCCACAGAAATAGAAAAAAAAATACCTAAAAGTTGAGTGGAACAGCAAAAGCTACTGAATAGCCAAAACAATCCTTAGAAAGAAGCCAGGCATCATAATTTTTCATATCATATTTGAATCCAAAGCTATAGTAATCAAAACAGTATGGTACTGGTTTAAAAATAGACACATAGGGGGCGCCTGGGTGGCTCAGTCGTTAAGCGTCTGCCTTCGGCTCAGGTCATGATCCCAGGGTCCTGGGATCGAGTCCCACATCGGGCTCCCTGCTCCGCGGGAGGCCTGCTTCTCCCTCTCCCACTCCCCCTGCTTATGTTCCTTCTCTCGCTTTCTGTCAAATAAATAAATAAAATCTTAAAAAAAAAAATGTTTAAAAAAAAAAGAAAATAGACACATAGGCCAGTGGGACAGAATCAAGACCTAAGGAATAAAGCCATGCGTATATGATTAACTAATATTTGATAGGGGAACCAAGAAGACTCAATGGAGAAAGGATAGTCTCTTCAATAAGTGGTGTTGGGAAAACTGGATAACCACATGCAGAATGAAAGTGGACTTATCTTACATCACTCTCAAAAATTAACTTGAAATGGATTAAAGATTTAAATGTGGGCGCCTGGGTGGCTCAGTCGTTAAGCGTCTGCCTTCGGCTCAGGTCATGATCCCAGGGTCCTGGGATTGAGCCCCGCATCAGGCTCCCTGCTCAGCGGGAAGCCTGCTTCTCCCTCTCCCACTCCCCCTGCTTGTGTTCCCTCTCTCACTGTGTCTCTCTCTGTCAAATAAATAAAATCTTTAAAAATAAAAAATAAAAATAAAAAATAAAGATTTAAATGTAAGACCTGAACCTGTAAAACTACTAGAAGAAAACATGGGGGGAAAGCCCCTTGACATTAGTTTTGACAATGATTTTTTGGGTATGACACGAAAAGCACAAGCAACAAAAGCAAAAAACAAGTGAGAGTACATCAAACCCCAAAGCTTCTGCATAGTCAAAAGAAAAAAAGAAAAAGCAAAAACTATCAGCAAAATGAAAAGGTAACCTACAGAATGGGAGAAAATATTTGCAAACCATCTATCTGATAAGTGGTTAATATCCGAAATATGTAAGAAATCCATATAACTCAATAACAACAACAACAAATCCAATTAAAAAATGGACAAAAGGGCACCTGGGTGTTTCAGGCAGTTAAGTGTCTGCCTTCAGCTCAGGTCATGATCCCAGGGCCCTGGGATCGAGTCCCACATAGGACTTCCAGCTCAGGGGGGAGTCTGCTTCTCCCTCTACTCCTCCCCCCTGCTCGTGATCTCTGTCTCTCTCATGCTCTCCTTCTCTGAAATAAATAAAACCTTTAAAAAAAATGGACAAAAGACTTGAATAGACATTTTTCCAAAGAGAACATACAAATGGCCAACAGGTACATGAAAAGATATTCAACATCTCTAATCATCGGGAAAATGCAAATCAAAACCACAATGAGTTATCACCTCACAACTGTTGGCTATTATCAAAAAGAAAAGAGACAAGCATTGGAAAGGCTGTAGACAAAAGGAACCGTTGTGCACTGTTGGTGGGAATATAATTTGATTGCTGTGGCTAGTACTTCCAGTACTTTGTTGAACAAAAGTGGCAAGAGTGAGCATCTTTCTCTTGTTCCTGATCTTAGATGAAAAGCTCTCAGTTTTTTGCCATTGAGTATGATGTTAGCTGTAGGTTTTTTGTATTTGGGCTTTACTATTATATTGAGGTATGTTCCCTCTAAACTCATTTTGTTGAGAGGTTTGTCGTGAATGGATGTTGAATTCTGTCAAATGCTTTTTCTGCATCTATTGTGCACTGTTGGTGGGAATGTAAATTGGTACAGCTGCTGTGGGAAACAGTATGGAGGTTCCTCAAAAAATTAAGAGTAGAAAGATCATATATTCAATAATTCCACTCCTGGGTATTTACCCAAAGAAAATGAAAACACTAATTTGAAAAAATACATGCACCCCTATGTTTACTGCAGCATTATTTACAATAGCCAAGATACAGAAGCAACCTAAGTGTCCATTGCTAATCAAATGGATAAGGAAGATGTGATATATATACACACGATAAAATATTACACAGCCATAAAAAATAATGAGATCATGCCATTTATGACAACATGGGTTAGATCCAGAGGGTATTATGCTAAGTGAAATAAGTCAGATGGGAAAGACAAATACTGTATGATACCATTCATATGTGGAATCTAAAAAAAAAATGAATTAACAAACAAGAAGCAGAATCAGAGCCATAAATACAAAGAACAAACTGATGGTTGCCAGAGGGATGGGAATGGGGGAATGGGCAAAATGGGTGAAGGGGAGTGGGAGATACCGGCTTCCAGTTATGGAATGAGTAAGTCACAGGAATAAAAGGCACATATAGTCAATGATACTGTAATAGTGTTGTATGTGGTGAGCATAACATAGTGTATAAACCTGTCAAATCACTGTGTTATACACCTGAAACTAATGTAACAATGTATGTCAGCTATACTCAAGAAAAAAAGTGAAACGTCTTTCTTTGATTATTTTGAGATTCTTGAATTCTGATGGCAGTCCATTCAACAAAGTTATCATTGGTGATGGGGAAAGACTTACTAACCCAGATTTTCCTTATTTTCCTAGGCGGCGATCATTAGTAGGGTTCAGTGTAGGATTGTGGCTTTAGATCTGCGAGGTCATGGTGAGTGATGTTCTTAATTAGTCATTGACTCAATGATATATTTGCCAACCCCTTTGAATAGTGTTATTACAAATTTCAGTGTGGCCGCAAAATAACCTGGCCTGTTCCATTTGGGCTCTTTGAGGGAAGTCTTAGTTTCTATAAAAGATATTTTATAAATATACACACACATAGATGCATTGTTGTTTAGCTTAAAAAAATGTCCTTTAATGTAACCAAATTCTGATGCTGTGATGTATTAGGAATATGGACAAATCTTTGCTAGGCTACTGGAATTATATCCTCCTTAGGGTGGCCAACTATAAAGATGCATCTGTAACATAGAAAATCCTTGCTTAGTCCATCATAAACAATTATAAAGTCTGAATTTCATTCCCCAAAATGAGATTTCTGAAAGAGAATACTCTTGCTTTTATAATTCCTATCATTGGGAATTTTATTTTTTAAATATTTTCTTTTTAGGTGAAACGAAAGTCAAGAATTCTGAGGACCTGTCTGCAGAAACAATGGCAAAGTAAGTAATTTAATACTGTTTATACATCACCTGGCTTCCATTACTATTATAAATAGTAGTATAACTATTATTCTCCTGGTGAGATTGTTGGACAATAATTAGCATAGAGAAAATTTTACTTCTGTTGTCTTTCCTCTGTATTTGGTGTCTTCTTAGTATTTAAACTTGAAAAAAATCTCCATCTTTCTTGATATATTCAGTGTTATAGTCATCACATAAAGCACTTGAAAATTCTTTGAGTTTGTGTTGCTTTTTGCAAAGTTTTCTTCTATTGACAAAGTTGAATAGAATCTGGATATCTGTTGGGAACTTATGCTTAGAAAGTGGTTGTATACAAAAGGCCCTACCCTATATGATGTTCTTAAGGTATCCTGCCCACGTTCTTTGTCCAGCTTCCGAGTAAGACAAGAACAAGGTATTAAAGAATAATTAATTATACCCTGGACCTCAAAGTACAAGATGGTGGTAGTATATACAGTGGTCTCAAACCTGGTCACTCATTAGAATCACCTAAAAAGTGATTAAAATACAGATGATTTGGCCTTATCCCAGACCTGCTGTATTAGTGCTTCTACCAGGGGGATCTGAGCATTTACTTATATTTTGATAAAGCTTTATAAAGAAATCTTAGGCAGCCAGTCCTGTGACTGGTGTTTGGGAACCACTGACCTATATTGTAACAGGATTCTTCTAACTACCCTGCTTTAATACATGGTCTCTGAAGTATTAGACCAACTTTTAGCCAAAAATATCTTGTCTCTTCTTACTTTAGCGCTTTAACCCAAGAGTAAACTGTGTTTCATCAGAACTCAAACTCATGTGGCCATAGGTTTAATGTTATAGTAGGTGCTATTTGTGTGCTTTCTGTCTGCCAGGCTTTATTAAGTGTGAATTAGGCATTTATTAAGAATAAATAATTTATTGGGACGCACAGTTGGTTAAGCATACACCTCTTGGTTTCGGCTCAGGTCGTGATCTCAGAGTCATGAGATCAAGTCCCATGTCAGGTTCCACGCTTTGCGGGGAGTCTACTTGAGATTCTCTCTCTCTCCCCACTGCACTCTCTCTCTCTCTAAATAAAGAAATAAATCTTTTTTTTAAAAAAGAATAAATTATTTAAGTTATTTTAATTAGCCACATTATTTTTTTTTAAAAGATTTTATTTATTTATTTGACAGAGAGAGAGATCACAAGTAGGCAGACAGGCAGGCAGAGGGAGAGGGAGAAGCAGGCTCCCCGCTGAGCACAGAGCCCGATGTGGGGCTCGATCCCAGGACCCTGGGATCACAACCTGAGCCGAAGGCAGACGCTTAACCATCTGAGCCACCCAGGTGTCCCTAATTATCCACATTATTAATTCTGTAGTCCAGATACTTTTTAAAAAAAAAAAAACCCGTGCAGACACTAGCTCAGATAGATTGAAGAACTAACTGTATGAGGCACACAGTTAATAGAGCAGAATTGTGATCATTCAACTATAGTGCCTGGCAGAGACCGGGGGTGCCTGAGTGCGGCAGAGCTCCCAGGTATCGGAGTGGGGAAGCCGGCCGCAAAGATGGAACCAAGGAGTGGGCTCTCAGCTCGGGGTTGCTATAAACTGATCGGCACAGTCGGGCCACTGCTCTTCCAGCCGGGACCCAACAAGCGGCAGATCCGGGGAGACTCCCCTTCCTCCCCTGGGAGAAGTGGCGCAGGAGTGCGCCGCAGGGATCTGCTGAGTTTGGAGACTCCAAACAGGGTCATGTGCCAGAGATAGAAACGCTCGGTCACAGGCCGGGTGAGCACGGAGTGTGGCCAGAGACTGGGGAGACAGGAGTGATTGACTGCTTTTCTCTGGGGGCGCACTGAGGAGTGGGGCCCCGAGTTCTTGGCTTCTCCGGGGCAGAGATTGGGAGGCCGCCATTTTCACTCTCGTCCTCCAAAGTTGTACCAAAAGCTTGCAGGGAACAAAAGCTACCAAGAGCAGATTACTTAGCCCAGCCCCGGCAAGGGCAGTGCAATTCCGCCTTGGGCAAAAACACTTGAGAACCACTGCAAGAGGACCCTCCCCCAGAAGATCAGCAAGAACACCCAGCCAAGACCAAGTTTACCGATCAATGAGAATGGCAGAACTCCAGCACTAGGGGAATACAGCACATAGAATTCATGGCTTTTTTTCCCAGGATTCTTTAGTCTTTCAGAGTTAATTTTTTTTAATTTTCTTTTTCTATTTTTTTTTTAACTTTTCTTTTTCCGTTTTTCAGCCAACATCTTATTAATCCCTTTTTTAAAAATCTTTTTTTTTTTTCATTTTTAGAGTCATATTCTATCCCTTCATTGTAGTTAACCTTATTTTTGGTGTATATATATAAGTTGTTCTCTCTTTAAAATTTTGGGTTACAGTTTCTTCTAACAGACCAAAATATACCCTAAATCTCTAATGTATGGCTTTGTTCTAGTCTCCTGCCTGATCACATTCTCTCCCTTTTTTTTTTTAATTTCTCTTCTTTCTTTTTTCAACCAACTTCTTATCAATTCCTTTTATAAAATCTTTTATAATTTTCATCTTTACAGTCATATTCCATCCCTTCATCATACTTACCCTTATTTTTGTACATATATAAGTTTTTCTTTCTTTAAAATTTTGGGAAGCAGTTTCTTCTAACAGACCAGAATACGCCCAAAATCTAGTGTGTGGCACTGATCTATTCACCAGCCTGATCATATTTGATCATATCCTTTTTTTTTTCTTTTTCTTTTTCTTTGTTTTTCTTTTTTCTTTCTTTCCCTTTCTTTTCCCCTGGTTTCAGGTCTCTTCTGACTTGTTTAGTGTATATTTTTCTGGGGTTGTTGTTACCCTGTTAGCATTTTGTTCTCTCGTTCATCTCTGCTCCTCTGGACAAAATGACAAGACGGGAAAACTCACCTCAAAAAAAAGAACAAGAGGCAGTACCGACTGCCAGGACCCCATCAGAAAGGAGAATTACAGACCAATATCCCTGATGAACATGGATGCAAAAATTCTCACCAAAATACTAACCAGTAGGATCCAACAGTACATTAAAAGGATTATTCACCACGACCAAGTGGGATTTATTCCTGGGCTGCAAGGTTGGTTCAACATCTGCAAATCAATCAATGTGATACAGTACATTAAGAAAAGAAAGAACAAGAACCATATGATCCTCTCAGTAAATGCAGAAAAAGCATTTGACAAAGGACAGCATCCTTTCTTGATTAAAACTCTTCAGAGTGTAGGGATAGAGGATACATACCTCAATATCATAAAAGCCATCTATGAAAAACCCACAGCGAATATCATTCTCAATGGGGAAAAACTGCGAGCTTTCCCCCTAAGGTCGGGAACACGGCAGGGATGTCCACTATCACCACTGCTATTCAACATAGTACTAGAAGTCCTAGCCACAGCAATCAGACAACAAAAAGAAATAAAAGGCATCCGAATCGGCAAAGAAGAAGTCAAACTCTCACTGTTTGCAGATGATATGATACTTTATGTGGAAAACCCAAAAGACTCCACCCCAAAACTGCTAGAACTCATACAGGAATTCAGTAAAGTGGCAGGATATAAAATCAATGCACAGAAATCAGTGGCATTTCTATACACCAACAACAAGATGGAAGAAAGATTAAGGAGTCAATCCCATTTACAACTGCACCCCAAACCATAAGATACCTAGGAATAAATCTAACCAAAGAGGCAAAGAATCTGTACTCCGAAATATAAAATACTCATGAAAGAAATTGAGGAAGACACAAAGAAATGGAAAAACGTTCCATGCTCATGGATTGGAAGAACAAACGTTGTGAAGATGTCAATGCTACCTAAAGCAATCTACACATTTAATGCAATCCCTATCAAAATACCATCAACTTTTTTCAAAGAAATTGAATAAATAATCCTAAAATTTGTATGGAACCAGAAAAGACCCCGAATAGCCAGAGGAATGTTGAAAAAGAAAAGCAAAGCTGGTGGCATCATAATTCCGGACTTCAAGCTCTATTACAAAGCTATGAACATCAAGACAGTATGGTACTGGCACAAAAACAGACACAGATCAATGGAACAGAACAGAGAGTCCAGAAATGCATCCTCAACTCTATGGTCAACTAATCTTCGACAAAGCAGGAAAGAATGTCCAATGGAAAAAAGACAGTCTCTTCAACAAATGGTGTTGGGAAAATTGGACAGCCACATGGAGAAGAATGAAACTGGACCATTTCCTTACACCACACACAAAAATACTCAAAATGGATGAAAGACCCAAATGTGAGACAGGAGTCCATCAAAATCCTAGAGGAGAACACAGGCAGCAACCTCTTCAACCTCAGCAGCAGCAACTTCTTCCTAGAAACCTTGCCAAAGGCAACAGAAGCAAGGGCAAAAATGAACTATTAGATCTTCATCAAGATAAAAAGCTTTTGCACAGCAAAGGAAACAGTCAACAAAACCAAAAGACAACTGACAGAATGGGAGAAGATATTTGCAAATGACATATCAGATAAAGGGCTAGTATCCACAATCTATAAAGAACTTCTCAAACTCAACACCCAAAGAACAAATAATCCAATCAAGAAATGGGCAGAAGACATGAACAGACATTTTTCCAAAGAAGACATCCAAATGGCCAACAGACACATGAAAAAGCGCTCAACATCACTCCGCATCAGGGAAATCCAAATCAAAACCTCAGTGAGATACAATCTCACACCAGTCAGAATGGCTAAAATTAACAAGTCAAGAAACAACAGATGTTGGGGAGGATGCAGAGAAAGGGGAACCCTCCTACACTGTTGGTGGGAATGTAAGCTGGTGCAGCCACTCTGGAAAACAGTATGGAGGTTCCTCAAAAAGTTGAAAATAGAGCTACCGTACGACCCAGTAATTGCACTACTGGGTATTTACCCCAAAGATACAAATGTAGGGATCCGAAGGGGTACATGCACCCCAATAGCAACAATGTCCACAATAGCCAAACTATGGAAAGAGCCAAGATGTCCAACAACAGATGAATGGATAAAGAAGATGTTGTATGTGTATGTATGTATGTATGTGTGTGTGTATATATATATATATATATATATATATATATATATATATATATATAATGGAATATTATGCAGCCATCAAAAAAAAAAAAGAAATCTTGCCATTTGCAATGACGTGGATGGAACTAGAGGGTATTATGCTAAGCGAAATAAGTCAATCTGAGAAAGACATGTATCGTATGATCTCACTGATATGAGGAATACTTAATCTCAGGAAACAAACTGAGGGTTGCTGGAGTGGTCGGGGGTGGGAGGGATGGGGTGGCTGGGTGATAGACATTGGGGAGGGTATGTGCTATGGTGAGCACTGTGAATTGTATAAGACTGATGAATCACATACCTGTACCTCTGAAACAAGTAATACATTATATGTTATAAAAAGAAAAGGATAGTAGGAAGGGAAAAATGAAGGGGGGGAAATCGGAGGGGGAGACAAATCATGAGAGACTGTGGACTCTGAGAAACAAACTGAGGGTTCTAGAGGGGAGGGGGGTGGGGGCATGGGTTAGCCTGGTGATAGGAATTAAAGAGGCACTTATTGAATGGAGCACTGGGTTTTATACGCAAACAATGAATCATGGAACACTACATCAAAAACTAATGATGTAATGTATGGTGATTAACATAACATAATAACATTTTTAAAAAATTTAATAAAAAAAGCTTTTAGCATCAGGGAAAAAAAAAAAGAAAGAATATAGGAATAGCAGGTGTAAGCACCTGCCAGAATCCCCTTGGACAAAGATGGAACACTAATGGAAGAGGTTGAGATTTAGACCTTGTTGTAGAGGGCATGACTGTGGCTTACTGAAGGCAGAGAAGTCATTTGGATGCCATGTTGGCAGAACTTTGCCAGATATCTGCCCTCTAGGGTGCCGGGAAAGCTGTTCACAGAGAGGTGTCTCACCAGAGGCACTCTGCAACAAAAATACTGAGGGTGGTTCCAGAGATCTGCTTTACAACATAGTGCCTATACTTAACAATGAGGTAATTGTGTACTTAAGTTTGTTAGGAGGGTAGATCTCATGTTAAGTGTTCTTACCACACCTACACTCACACACAAAGAAACTTTTGGAAGTGTTTATTAATCATGGTGATGGTAACACAGGTGTGTACATTAATTATTTACCATTTTTTGTATATCAATTTTACCTCAATAAGGCTAGGAAAAAAATTGGGCATGGGGGATGGTATGCTGGAGAAGCCACCTGTGCTGCAGGATTTGGGCGCTCCGGAAGCTCTGTGTGCTGTAGGGCTTCCCATGCTGCAGGGCCTGGGTCCTAGAGGAGCACAGGCTTCAGGAGCTTGTGGAGTAATGGACATGAACCAGGAGCAAAACCTTCTCTTTCTGCAGGGTCTCTCTTGCACCCTCTACTGATAAAGCTTAACATCATGCCAGCTGGAGAGGAAAAAATATTTAAAGGCCTCAGATCCAATTTTGGAGAACATAAAATGAAGGGTGAATTGGAACTGAGAGACAATAAGTTAACAACTTTTTTTTTTTTTTCAAAAAAGAGTCACTGTTCAAAATTTATTTGGTATTTTAGTTGGTATGACACTTGGTTGCATTGTCTTTTTACATTATATGGCCATGTACACTATATTCTGACATACATGGTACACAAAATAAGATCCTTGAGGACAGTTATGCACAATACGTGCAATATTGAATTTATACATTGGATCCCAGGACGTGACTGACTGGAAAAGGTGGACTAGGCATGTTGGGTGTTGGGGGAAGGAACCCGAAGTGACAGAACACACAGTAAACACACATCTGGTGTGAAGAGCAACCGCAGCTCTGCAGTGCTGCCTCTGACACGGTGGGGCTAACTTACGTTAACCAATTTAGGGCTACAAAGACAGGTGTCATCCAGCATCAGGATACAGCTGCAGGATTTGGTGAACCATTCCTATTTGGAACTTTAGGAAACGGATGTTTTTTCTTAGGCCATTTTAATATTACTTGAGTAACAGATCAGATAATAAGGACAATATACACAACCTCAAACCAAAATCCTGTTGTAGTCTACACAGTGAAGTGGTACATTAGAAAACTTTAAAACTGCAGCTCCTTTTGGATCCCCCAAAGTGTATCTGCACTCTCCTTCAAACGGGCCTCCCCCTCAGGAGTCAGAGTCACCTTCACAACATCTGAAATTCCATTCTGTCCCAAGATGCAAGGGACACTAAGGAAGACATCATCTTTAATTCCATAGAGACCCTTAATCATGGTGGAAATTGGATGCACCCACCTAAGATTCTTCATTATACTTTCTGCCAGATCTGCCACAGACAGTCCAATGGCCCAGGAAGTGTAGCCTTTCAGTTTGATCACCTCATAGGCACTGTCAACCACCTGTTTGTGAACCTCTTTCCACTGGTCCTTATCTGCATCAGTGCCTAAGTCAGGGTGCAGATTCTTCAGAGAGACACCAGCAACATTCACTCCACTCCATACAGGCACACTGGAGTCTCCATGCTCCCCCAGGACCCACCCGTCACAGCTTAATGGGTGAACTCCCAGTCCTTCCCCCATTAGGTAATGGAACTGGGCTGAATCCAGATTGCAACCACTTCCAATAACACGGTTTTTGGGAAAGCCACTTACCGTCCAAGCCACATAGGTCAAGATATCCCTGGATTGGAAACGACAAGCAACTTGCAGTTTGGGCTATATTTTACGATATTAGGAATGATGAACTTAAAGATGTTCACGTTACGCTGGACCAAATTAAGACGGCTTTCTCCCTCTTGCTGACGTGCCCCAGCTGTGATAATAACCAGCTTGGAGTTTGCAGTCACATTATAATCTTTGCCAGAGACAATTTTTGGTGTTCTAAGGAAAAGGCTGCCGTGCTGGAGATCCATCATCTCTCCCTTCAGTTTGTCTTCCATAACATCAACAAGAGCAAGTTCATCTGCCAAGTCCTTCATTAAGATACTGATGGCACAAGCCATGCCAACAGCACCAACCCCAACAACTGTAATCTTATTCTGGGGGGTATGTTCTTCATTAGGAAGATTCTGAATCAGCTGATCTTTGAGAGTTGCCATTTTGGACTTAGAACCAGAAGGAATCAGGAGTGCACGTTGGGCGGGCGGGCGGGCGTCAGCGGCATGCAAGGTTGGATGCGGACTTGGCGGCAGCGGCTCCAACACCAAGTTAACAACTTTTAACAAAAGTTAAAAATAAAATAGATAATTAAGACTATCTAGAATGATAAAGATGATTGCTAAGAATCAGAAGAGCCAATAATTTGGATTCTTGTGAAATAGCCAAAGCTGTAAAACATTTATATGATTTCTGAATTTAGTCACTCTGAAACAAAAATCTCCAAATGGGCATATTTAATGACAATTAATGGGATTTTCAAGTAGTACTGACAGCACAATTTTTGCCTTGTGTATCAACTTCAGAACCTCAACCCTACATAAAATGCAGTTAACTAAAAATAGAAGAACCAAGATTTGAGCTCATGTTGCTCTGATATTCTTCTTCTGTTATGTCTATGATATGCTATATTGCTTCTCAGGAAATGAACCCAGTATTAATAAGCATAATAGAGTCTCCTTATAAAGCCTCTGCCAAAACTGTGGTATATCCAGTTACAGACTAGTTTTATAGATAACATCTGCTACTTCATCTTTATTTTTCTGGAACTTCAGAACATGTCTCAATGGACTAATCTTGGTAGTTTGGCTAACCTTAATAAGAATAAATTTCTCCTGATGGTAAATGATCAAGTGATTGATCATAACCACATTTTACCTTTCCTAAGTTTAGATACATTATGGAGTTGGTTTGTTTCAGACCCTGTCCACCTTCACACATGCATGAAGCAGATACCACAGAACCCCTCCAACTCAGTTACTGAGTATTTTAAAGAGACCTGTACTTAGATAATCTTCTGTAGCATCCTTTTGCTTTATTATAGCTGTTACTAAACAAAACTTTTAGCTTTAAATTTAACTCCAAAGGAATATTAAACTAGTGCTTTTTTCACCTATAAAATTAGGTGGGGCCTCCTTATCTCCCATTCAGATTGTCTGCAGATGCTACAGCTACCCTATTCACATCTGTAATTGTTTTATGAAATTTTTAAGATTAATTTCTTCTGAAATAATTAATAGCATTTGTCTTTGCCATTCTGAATACCCTGGGGATCATATTCAAAAGGCTGTGTTCCTATATCCACATCTGCTATATTTGGGTAACACTGTGTGGGTGCTTGATGTATATAATAACACCCAGTAAGACCAAACTGTCTTTTGAAGTTAACTGACTCAGCCACTCCCAAAAGCAGACGGTAGAGCCAGTGGTCTCTAAAAACATACCATACGTACCTATTGCTGTAGTGAAGAGGGCCTATAGGCAAGTCAAACCCAAGTTCCTTTTTCACTTCTCATTTTCAAAACTTTCCGAAATTTTCAAAAAATTTCAGAATGGATCCACTCATAATTAAAGACTAGGACAGAAGCCAGTAAAAATTAGCTCTGAACATCTTGTTTCTCAGAACATTGTACTTAAATTTATGTTCATACTTCAGATAACTTTACATAACAAATATAAGTAATAAGTAACATTTGTATAGCATTTACACTTTTCAAAGTAGTTTTCATTTACTGTTTCAGTTAATTTTCAAGGCAATCTAGAATAGTAAATCATATTCTTTTCTTTTTTTGTAAATCACATTCGTATCTTTACTTTATAGATACTGAAACTGTCTGAGAGATTAAATAACTAATTCAAGTCCACCTAATAAAAATTAAACTGGGGCTGCAATTCATCTTGTGACTCTAAATTTTACTACATTATATAATGCTTGATAAAATTGTTTTCCTGTTTTATAGTTGGGGAAACAAGCGTAGAGTGCTTACATTTTTTGTCCAGTTTCAAGCTTAGGTTTAAAATAAAGGTATATGTAATTGTACTAAATGTGTGGAAAAATGAAAGTGTGATGTAAATGAAAATCAAAAAATTTGGGTTCTTGGGGCACCTGGGTAGCTCAGTTGGTTAAGCATCTGACTCTTGATTTTGGCTCAGGTCATGATCTCAGGGTCGTGGGATCGAGCTCCCTGTTTGGCTCTGCACTCAGCACAGAGTCACTTGAGATTCTCTGCCTCTCCTTCTCCACTCTGCCCCTCTCGCTTGTGCTCTCTTTCTCAAATAAATAAATAAATCTTAAAAAAAAAAATTGGGGCTTTTAGTCCCATTTATCAGAATAGCTGGATGTGTGGCTACATGTATAGATACTGGGGGGCATATTAAGAGATTTACATAGGTATATTTGCAAGATGGCCCAGTGGACCTTTACAGTTTTAGGACTTGTTACAGACCAAAGGAAAGAGTTAGGAAAGAAAATGATTTTTACAGTGTTGTCAGAGAGCATTCTCAGCTTTTTTTCCTTTGCAGAGATGTTGGCAATGTGGTTGAAGCCATGTATGGGGACCTCCCTCCTCCAATCATGCTGATTGGACATAGTATGGGTGGTGCTATTGCAGTCCACACAGCATCATCTAACCTGGTGCCAAGTCTCCTGGGTCTCTGTATGATTGATGTTGTAGAAGGTAAGTTTTCTTAGTACTGACCAAATCAGAATCTTTGACTTATGAGAGACATCTATGGTAGATTATTATTATCTTGTTTTAATTTATTGTTGATTTTCTACTCATCTTGAACTATGTCCCTCTGTCTTGATACCTTTTTTTATGTTATTTTGTAGCAAAGGCATTCCCAAGTATTTTTTTAATTGACATGTAACTTTTTATTAGTTTCAGGTATATAACATAATGATTCAATATATGTATATATTGTGAAGTGATAACCACAGTATGTGTAGATAACATCCATCACCACACATAATTACGATTTTTTTTTTCTTGTGATGGGCACTTTTAAGATCTACTCTCTTAACAGCCTTCAAATATACAATACAGGGGTACCTGGATGGCTCAGTTGGTTAAGCAGCCGACTCATGGTTTCGGCTTAGGTCATGATCTGAGGGTCGTGAGATCAAGCCCCGTGTAGGGCTCCATACTCAGCATGGAGTCTGCTTAAGATTCTCTGCCTCTCCCTCTTCTCCTCCCCCTGCTTGCATGTGTGCACGCTCTCTCTCTCAAATAAATAAATAAGTAAATAAATAAAATCTTTTAAAAAACCAACAAATATACAATACAGTATTTTTAACTATAGTCACTGTGCTGTACATTACATCCTCAAGACTTACTTATTTTATAACTGGAAGTTTGTACCTTTTGACACCTTCCCCCATTTCACCCACACTCCATGTTATATAATCATTTTCCATGTCATCAAAAACTCTTTGTAAATATCTTTTGTGGCTGCATAATTTTTCAATTGTATGTGTGTCCCATAATTTTATTTAACATTTAAAAGAAGCTGCATGTCTTTTATGACCCAGCCTCAGAAGTCACACTATTGCTTATACAAGTCAGCCCCTATTCAGTGTGGGAAGACTACACAAGGGAGTGAATACCAAGAGGCAGAAATCACTGGAGGCCATCTTGGAAGCTGGCTATCCCATCAGTCGTCTGAATTTTCTTAAGCTGCGTCTTTTTTCCCCAAAGCATCACTGAATTATGCTATCATTGAGGGCAAATGTACAGTTAACCCAGTAAGTGTAAAGTGCTGTAGTTAAAATATTTGTTTAACATCTAGGTACAGCCATGGATGCACTTAATAGCATGCAGAATTTCTTACGTGGTCGTCCTAAAACCTTCAAGTCTCTAGAGAATGCCATTGAATGGAGGTAACTCACAAATCTATATTGTCTGTATTTTAAGTGTTAGATTGTAGCTGTCCTTTTTCATCACTTCAGGCACCAAGTTCAAAGGAATGGTTCAGTTTCCAAGCCTTAGCTTTATTATGATATGTGCGGAAACAGTTATGTAAAGAGCAGAATTTTTTTTTTAATATTTTAAATGTTTCATACTTGGCCCAGTTCTCTAAAATCCATCCTTTTTCTAATACACTGTAATACCTCCTAGAATTTAATAATTATGGATCATCTGCTGTCTAGCTATTTCCATCTCTGAGGTAAGAGTCTGGACTAAATGAGGCTCTAAGGCCTTTTCCACTTCTGATGCTTCATGGTTCTAGATTCACTTTCTGTGTTCCAGAGAAAATGGTGGAGAAACAGAAAGGATGCGCATAGGTTCCTTTCTCAGTTTTTATTTGGGTTTTGGGTAAATAAAAACCCTTTGGGTAATTGGTTTTCATAAAAATCACAGACAGAATTGGCTATGGCTTCCACTTAAGTAAAGGCTGTTTTTTCATTAATTTATTCATTAAGTCAATCAATTATTTGATTAAATATTCATTAAACATTTTGTGCTAAAGGGTGACATTTCAGAAATGAGTAAAACACTGTCTCTCCCACAAGGAAATCAGTCTTAGGATAAAATATCCTTAGTATCCTGTCTTCCTACCTGTTGTTTAAAATCATCTCTAGTTCCTTTTCCAGACCCTTTCTCTTAACTCCTCCGAACCACTCAGATCACTCATTTGATCAAATTGCTAGAGGCCTCTGTCTATATTATATTGTACTATTTACCTCTTAAGTCTTCTAATGCTCCCCTAAAATATATGCTTATATTGTCAGTTTTCACGTATGTCTTAATGCTTTTCCTATATGATAAGGGCAGAAGCTATCCTCTATTTCTTTTGTACTTTCATATAGCATTCAGCATACTGCTGACTGCCTTAGCAGGCAGAACATATCTGTTCTTTGAATCAGAGACATCAAGAGGAAATGAAGGACCTGGTAAATAGAGCCTAGGTAGTTTTTCCAAGACAGAGGGCCTCATGCCAAATATGGCTTGCCAAAATGATGTTTGTGTTTGGTGAGGTTGCTTCTGTCTCCCCTTGTTCACATTACTGAGATTCAGGATTCCTGTTCTCTCAGAAGCACCAAAGATCTCTCCCTCTTTGGCAACCACAGCATTGCAGAATGTAGCTGCTGCCCGTTCAGCAAGTACCTCAGGCACCCTGCCTTCTCCCCCAGTAACAACCAGTGAGAAGACGATTCCAAATAACTTTTTTAATTTATTCAGTAAACTTTTTTTTTTTGTACCTAAGATGTGTCAGTACCTGATTTAAGAACTGGGGATAAATCGGGCTTAGTTCCTATCTGTCAAATAACTGGGAATACAAATAAGTAAATATGTAAACACAATGAAGGAGGCACAGGAATCACAGAAGATAGGTACTTAATCTAGCATGGCAGTCGTGGTGGACCTTCTCCTAAAAGAGATAGAGTCTTGATTCTAGTGGCAGATGTGGGATAGGATGAGGGTTCTGTTGGTTGTATGTTAAAATGTTTTGGGTTTATGAGAGCCACTGATTTTTAGAACCCACTTCCTGAGCCTGAGAATCAGAAAGAATCCAATGAAGTATTTCATAATTTTGTTTTGTACTCTGCTGGGTATCTGAATAAAGTTCATGACTCATGGCTATTGTGGCTATTCCAGATGAAAAAAAAAAAAAAAAGATGTTGACATACAAGGCCAACCTGTTTAATTCAGTAAGGGTTTAAAGCGAAGTGAATTCCCACTTCTGCTTTCTTGGTCATCCTAATGAGAGGCAGTAGGTTATTGTCGTTAGAAGCCTAGGCTTTGAAGTTGGACAGATAAGGATTTGCATTTTGGTTTCACCACTCTGGCTGCTCTGAGGAAAACACTAGGGGAAGGAGTAGGGAGTGGGTGTGTTAATGGAAGTGGGAAATTGGTTAAGAGACAATTGTAGTATTATAGGAGAATAATGATGGTAAGCATAGACTAGGATGGCAACAGAGGAAGTAATATGTCATATTTGGAATGTATTTTGAGGGCAGAACTGACAGGACTGCCTTACGGATTGGATATCAGCAGAGAAATGGGGGTTGGAGGCAGGAGGAGGCACAGCATTCAAGGATGACTTCTAGGTTTTTAGCCCAAGCAATTGGGTGAATGGTAGAGACAAAGAGAAGTAGATTTGGGAGCAAGTAAAAGGTCAGGAAATCAGGATTTTTGTTTGGATAAGCTAAAATGCTTACTATACATCTAAGTGGAAATGTTAAGTAAATACTTGTATATACTTGTTAGAAGAAGTTGAGCTAGAGATAAATTGGAGAATCATTATTGCGTAGATAATATTTAAGAAAAAAATTCCTTTAAGATAACTTTTTTTTTTATGATAGCTTTTTTGAGAAGTTTTGTTGTATAGGAGAGCAGAGAAGTGGGGTAGTATCTAGTAGTGAATGTGGGGTTGAGAATGTTTTCAAAGGCTGTTTTATAATATCCACTAGAGAAAAAAAATGATGACCCACATGATAACTATAAGAAGCAAGGTCCTCATAAGCAAGAGGGGATAGGAACTGTGCCCAAGGTTGGCCTTGAATAGGAACAGAGGTGTTTCATATATTAAACAGTCATCAAGGCAGGGTATATGATTATAAATACTGGTGTATTTGTAGATTCTGTAGATTCAGTTGGTAGTAGAAAAATGAAATAATCATTCTGATTGTGTCTATTTATCATTAAAATAAGAAACAAGGTCATTATCTAAGGGGGTTTTCCTTTAAAATTTTACATGATTTTTTAAGCTAAAAAAGTTAGATTTAAAGAAATGTGTTCTGGGGGCGCCTAGGTGGCTCAGTCAGTTAAGCATCTGCCTTCACCTCAGATCTTGATCCTGGAGTCACAGGATCAAGCCCCATATCAGGCTTCCTACTTAGCGGGGAGTCTGCTTCTCCCTCTGACCCTCCCCACTCTCATGCTCTGTCACTTTCTCTCTCTCAAATAAATGGATGCAATCTTAAAAAAAAAGGGAAGGGAAGGAAAGTGTTTGGGTGGCCTGCTTCAGATATTGTTTCCAATTCCCCCTGGGACATGCGGCCATTTTGCTTGGCCCTTTAAGCATACATAGGTAGATAACTCTGAGGGAACTAATCTATTAAAATAGCATCTAAGCTCCTGAACTCTATATCGTGGCATGCAAGGCCCTGTAGGAGCTCGTCCCTGCCCGCCTGTCCCTTTCTCCCATTCACACTCCCCTTTTGCTCTCCCCTGCATCTCCTTGCACTCTGTCCTCTAAAATCCTCATCCTTTGACTTTTCCACATCACAGTGCCTTTGTTCACAATGTGCCCCCTGCCTGTAATGCCCTGACCACCCTCTTTTATCTTCTGCTTAGCTTCTTTTCTCCTCGGTTTAGACGGGACATTTGGGGAGATTTCTTTAACCTGTTCACTCAGAATAAGTGATTCCTTTGAACCTTGCCTTTATTATGTTAAAACTATGTGTTTCTTTCTCCCCGCTGAATTAGGTGCTTCTTGAGCACAGGCCTGGCACATAGTATCCTCCTGGTAAACGTTTGCAGAACTGAAATGGCTTGAATGTCTTTACTTAATTTTTACTACTTGGATTATAGCCATAATAACCAGGTAGGAAGTAGGAAGTAGTGGTAATCTCCATAGTAAGCTGTATTGGTAAACACAACTTTGTAGAGGTTCCACAGAATCTGCAAAATTATCCATTTGACCCTATGACATGATAAGATGGATGCTGAATAACCTCCTCTCTCCCTTCTCACTTTTTTAGTGTGAAGAGTGGTCAGATTCGAAATTTGGAGTCAGCCCGTGTCTCAATGGTTGGCCAAGTCAAACAGTAGGTCTTATTTTTCCCTGTTGGGCTGGTTAGAGACTGAAACATGGTGAGGGAATTACAGATTGCTTTTTGTTATACACCTGTCCTGCTATCCTGAATGCCTTTATTATTTTAGATAATTTTTACAAATGAGCTCAGTTAGGCTAGCCTCATAGCTTTTCTTTTCTTTTTCTTTTTTTTTTTTTTTTTTGAAGAACTCCCAAAGCCTGTATAATACAGGATTACCTTTTTAATACAACTCTGCGTCTTAAAAAGTGAAGAATCCCAGAGAATGGACATTAAAAATTATTTTAAGGGTCCACTCTAGTGCTGGAAGCTATGATTTTATTCTGGTGATGGTCTCCTTCTTAACCAGACCTGATTGTGAGGAAATAACAGTATAAAAGCTTTAGTGAAAGCCAGATTCTAAGGCTAAGCTAAAATTATATAGCCCAACTGATCTTCTTGGATAGGGTTACATGAGTCCTGAGTATGGCTATGTAGTCACAAAATAAACTTTAGATAAATTGAGAAAATGTTGCTCAGCGGAACAGATAGGGAGCACAAGAGTTGATAAAAATGATAATGGCATTACTGAATGCCTGCTATTTGCCAGGCACTGTGCCAGGTATTTTATATCCATGTTCTCATTTTAAAAATCTTACGGAAATTTTTAAACATATAAAAGTAGAATGATACAATGAACCCCAGTATACACATTGCCTGTTTTCAACAGTTACTGACTCATGGCCAGTCTTGTTTCATCTGTGCCCCTTATTTTCCCCTAATTACAGAATATTTTTAAATAAATTCCAAGATTTCAGGATACCCTAAATGGTAAGGACACTTAAAACACAATCACAATACCGTTATCACACCTAAAAAATTTAATAATTCCTCAGTATCATCAAATGTCCATTCAGTATTCACATTTCTAATTGTCTCACTGATAATTTTTTTATAGATCAAATCAGAATTACAATAAGGTAGATACGTAGCAATTGGAAGATATAACTCTTAAGTATCTTTTAATTTATAGGTTCCACTTGTCTTATTTTTTTTCCTTGCAATTTATTTGTTGAAGAAACCTGGTTGTTTGCCCTGTAGAATTTCCCACAATCTGGATTTTCTGATTTGATTCCTGAAGGTGAAATTTAACATGTTCTTCTCTTCACTGTATTTTCTGTAAATTGTTAGTTAGATCCAGAGATTTGATCAAGTTCAGGTTTGTTTGTTGTTATTTTGGCTCTTTATTTGTTTATAAGAATAGGTACTGCCATTAGGAAGCATGTAATTTCTGGTTGTCTCTTTTTTTGAGTGTTGGTAGCCATCGATGATCATTACCTAGATTCATTAATTCATTTGCATCATCTCATTTAGTCTTTACAATACCTCTTTAAGATAAGATTTGTTTTATAGGTGAGAAAATGGAAGTTCAGAAAGGTAAAGTAGCTTTCCCAGGATCACACAGCTAGTGAATGACGGTGCTCAGATTCAGTCTCCTGTGTATTTGACTTCAAGGACTGTATCATGGACTTTTTATGCCTGAACGTACAATTTGAGTAGTAATATCTAGCAGACACAATGCAGTCTTTAAGCTGTGAGACTGCGCACTTTGCAATGCCTAAATATTTTGAGATCAGATTTGTTTAAGCAGTGGTAAAGCATTTTGTGAGGAAGTTATATGGCTTGTATTCAGGTAGTTCAGCGATTTTTAAATTTTACCTAATATGTAAATTTAAGTGGTGTCTTCTCTTAATATGTAAACTTGTGTATATAGTGTGTGTTTTAATTGTCACATAGAGACCAGATAGAACCTTCCTGCCCTTCTTGATGTAGGTGAAATTCTCTCGAACCTCCTAATCCATAGCTGTGGAAATCCAAGGCACATGTTGTTTCTTTGTTTTACTACCTTGACCCTAGATGTGAAACTTGATACCTCAAGTCCCATAGAACACCCCCACTTGACACAACATTTTGTGAACATATACTTTACTGAGATTGGTAGAGGAGAAAAGGAAAACGAGTTATCACTGTTAAAAATCCATCACTGAAGTTTCACTGACCCTTCAGTTTATCTTAACTTGTTCTCTCTCCTCTTCTCCCTTCTCTCTCCCTTTCAAGGGCAAAATAACAATACTTCTTTGTCATGCAGAACAGACCTTAGTACTAGCTGCTACGTAGGCTCTTGGGACTTTTACCTTTAATATTGTCAGTGTATTTTTTCAACAAGTTCTTTCTAAAAGGAATTATGATATCAGCTGTTCATATAGTAATAATTTTTCTACCTAATTATGTAATATTGTTTTTTAGAGGAAAAACAACAACAGTAATTGGTTGGATCAGATGTTCTAATCCCCAAGGTTCAGCTGGCTATGGTTATTGTAATTGTCAGTTTCTATCAGCTAATTGAAAGTGGGGGCCTTTTACCATGCTGTTTAAGCCTTGCTCTACTGTAAGCAGGGTACAGTAGAAAAGTACCATGCTTTCAAGTTAATTGGGCCTGGATTTGCCTTCCAGCCTCATCTACTTATGAGCCAGGTGATCTTGGACAATTTTTTTATTTTTCAGGACTACTTCATAGGATTGTTATGAGGATTATACAAGATAATGTCAATAAAATTCTTGTCACCATGCCACATGAAATGATTACTCTCTTCTGTGGGTCAGTATTGGTGCAAGAACTGGAAAGCAGCCCTTGGAATATAGTCATACCTTCCATGGCCATGACCTTCCACAGCCCTTGTCTATTTCTGCACATTTTAAAATGCACATTGTTCACATCCTCCTTCTCCCAGAAGCATTAAGTTTTAACTGACATTTGATTGTAAAAGACTATGAGTTTCAGTATCTCTGAGATAATTTGTGTATAAAAGAAAGATGTATGATAGCCCTTTAAAAAAAAACAAACCACCTAGGTGTGAAGGAATTACAAGTCCAGAAGGCTCAAAATCTATAGTGGAAGGAATCATAGAGGAAGAAGAAGAAGACGAAGAAGGAAGTGAGTCCGTAAACAAGAGGAAAAAGGAAGATGACATGGAGGTGAGTGAAAGCTGGCATTCTTGGAAGGATGGGGCAGTGAATGGTTCAGAGTGTGTGGGGGTGGTGAGGGGGGTGGTGAGGGGGAGGTGACATGTTCTTTTTGTTCACCATTAGATATTTTAGGGGGTGAAGATGTTATCATAATAGATACTTAGGTTAACTATAAGATATAAGGCACTTGTTGATAGCTTTGACAAATTGGAACGTAAAACTTATAGTGTATACCCTACCCTCAAACAGACTGCTCTCTCATCAGATTCTTTCTCACCTCAGTACTTCTGTTCCTATGGTTTATCTCATGAGAAAATCTGATTTCCTATGCTAATAAGCCCATCAGATCTTACTCATCTTTCAAGGTGTATCTCCGGGGAAGTTTTCTGACCTCATTTTATATCAGTCCCTCTCCAGTATAGCACTGAGAGTCTGTATGACATAACTTAGCACTTTCTTTTTTGAAGTTGTGGCTAAGTCATAGAATTGATTTTCATAAACCACATTCAAAGATACGATGGTCTCCTGTAGTCATCCCTAGAATGCAGATTCAGTGTTCTCTAATTGCACAAGAATTGTCTCCCAACAAAAATAACCTGTGTATTTTGAGCACAGAAACTAATGTTCTATATGAATTTCCCTCAGCATTTAGCTTGGGTGTGTGTGTGTGTGTAGCAAGTGTTCCGTGAGTAGTACTTGTTGAACACTTGATTTGAGGATAGTAATGGGAAAGGGTGTGTGTTTTTTCTTGGAAATGGTTAGTGAGCATGAGCAGCAGACTTTCTGGGATGGATTATAAACATCTTACTAATGGCAGATAATGGACTTGGTGTACACCACATATTCCCTTATGTTTGGAGATGCTCCTATTAGCAAGGAGGAGAGGACAATTGACCCTTGAACAATACGGGGGTTAGGGACACTGCCCCCCAACACTGTCAAAAATCCAACTATAACTTTTGGGGTGCCTGGGTAGCTCAGTTGGTTAAGCGTCTGACTCTTTATTTCAGCTCAGGTCACGATCTTAGGGTCGTGAAATCGAACCCTGCGTGGGGCCCCGCGCTGGGCATGGAGACTGCTTAAAATTGTCTCTCTTCCTCTCCTTCTGCCCCGCTGCGCACACCCCCACTCCGCACATATGCACTCTCTCTCTCAAGAAAAAAAAAAAAACAACTATAACTTCTGGCTCCCTAAAAACTTAATCACTTATAGCCTACTGTTGACCAGAAGCCTTACCAATAATATAAATAGTTGATTAATACTTAATTTGTATATTTATATGTATTAAATACTGTATTCTTATAATAAAGTAGCTAGACAAAAGGAAATGTTCTTAAGAAAATCATGAGGAAGAGGGGCCCCTGGGTGGCTCAGTCATTAAGCATCTGCCTTTGGCTTAGGTCATGATCCCAGGGTCCTGGGATCGAGCCCTGCATCAGGCTCCCTGCTCATCAGGAAGCCTGCTTCTCCCTGTCATGTTCCCTCTCTCGCTGCATCTCTCTGTCGAATAAATAAATAAAATCTTTAAAAAAAAAAAATCATGATCTCTCGCTGCATCTCTCTGTCAAATAAATAAATAAAATCTTTAAAAAAAAAAAAAAGAAAATCATGAGGATGAGAAAATACATTTGTAGTACTGTACTGTTTCCAAATCCACGTATAAGTGGACCTGCACAGTCATCAACTGTATCTTTTTTTAAACAGAATTTTTAATTTAATGAGGATCTTTTGTCATCCTTAAGATCAATAAATAATTCTTTGTACCTCTTTGGAATTTACAAAAATATAAACAGTGCATGAAAATTTGCCTTCCCTACACTCTGTGAGATGAGAAGAGATCTTTTCTCCCATGTTAACAGTGTAGAAACTTGAGACTCAGAGATGAAGGACTTTCTCAAAGTAATCAAGTAATATTTAGTAGATCTGAGACTCTGATACAAACTGTCAATGACTTTTTGCCTTTTATGTGCTGGGAGCTATACTAAGTACATCACATTTATCATCCCTAGTTCTCATTTTAGCTCTGCATTGTAGGTATTATCATTGTTTTACAACTCAGGCACAGATTCTTGCCTACAGACACCTATAAATGTTGGTGCTAAAACATACCCAGATCTTCTGGTTTTTAATTCCAGCTCATTTTTCCTTTGTAATTTTTTTTATAAGCCCAGTTACATGGAGTTTAGTATACTCCAGCGGTTTTGTTAGGAGGGCAGACTGAAACACATCAGGCAATGAGTACAGCAAAACAGTCTACCTTTGAGGAAGGACATAAACCCCAAACAACACAACTAGTGTTCTTGCAACTAGTAGATAAACAGATGCTGGACATCTAATGCACAGCATAATAATTATAGGCAATGATACTATGTTATAAACTTCAAAGTTGCTAAGAGACTAGGTCTTAATTGTTCCTAATACAAAAAAAAAAATGGTAATTATGTGACATGATAGAGGTGTTAGCTATCGCTATGGTGTTGCATATTGCAGTGTATAAATGTATCAAGTCAACACATTGTACACCTTAAACCAACACAATGTTACATGTTCTTTATCTCAATAAAGAAAAAAAAATAAAATGATGGAGAAAATATTAATAATGTAAATTAAACTTAACTACAACAACAAAACCGTCACAACTTCTAAAGCATGGTAGCCAGGGGCCATTTAGAGCCTATTAGCCCTTAGGGGATATCTCTGTTATAACTAATATAAAAAGTGGTGTTTGAAGTGATCCTGAGACATAACATAAGAGTTCTGTTGCATCCATTTTGCTGTGTAAAAGAAGACAAGATATACATTGGCAGTGGGGGGTGATGTCTAGTACAATATGGTTAAAATACGGAAAAGAAAAGGGAAGCTTTAACCTTTGGTCCTTAAAGTAATAAACTTCAGTTGTCCAGGAGGTATTCCTTTATGCATAAATCTCTTTTTTAAAACTGCTTTATTGAAAGGTAACTCATCCAAAGTATACAATTCAGTGGTTGTTAGTAGAGTCACAGAGTTGTGCAATCATTGCAGCAATCTAATTTTAGAACATTTTCATCACTTTTTAAAAAAATGTCATACCTGTTTGCATTCTCTTCCCATGTCTCCCCAACATCAGCCCTAGGCATCCACTAATCTACTTTCCGTCTCTGTAGATTTGCCTAATCTGGACATTAAATATAAATGAATATACATAGTCTTGTGACTGGCTTCTTTTACCTCAGCATAATGTTTTCAAGGTTCATCTGTATTGTAGCATGAATCAGTACTTCATTCCTATTTATGGCTGAATAATAGTCCTTTGTATGGGTAGACCACATTTTTTTTTTATCCATTCATCAGTTAGTGGGCATTTGGATTTGTTTTCACTTTTTGTTATGAACAATGCTGGTACGAACATTTGTGTACAAGTTTTTGTGTGGACATAGGTTTTTATTTTTCTTGGGTATACACCTACCAGTGGAATTGCTAGATGCTAATTCTGTGTTTAATCATTTGAAAAATAGCCAGACTATTTTATATTCCTACCACCAGTGTCTGAGTGTTCCAGTTTTTCTATATCCTTGTCAGCACTTGTAATATTGTCCCTCTTTTTGATTATAGCCATCCTAATGGGTATGAAGTGGTATCTCATTGTGGTTTTGATTTACATTTTCCTGATGACTATTGATGTTGAACATCTTCTCATGGGATTCTTGGCCATTTCTTCTCTGGAGAAATGTATATTCAGATCCTTTGCCCATTTTTCAATAGGGTATTTTGTCTTTTTGTTATTGAATTGTAAGAGTTCTTTACATATTCTAGATACAAGTCCCTGATTTGCAAATATTTTCTCCTGTTATACGGGTTGTCATTTCATGTTCTTGATGGTGTTCTTCGATGATGAAATTCATTTTATCTAGTTACTGTTTTGTTATGTCACATCTAAGAAGGTTTTGCCTAGTCCAAGGTCACAAAGATTTATACGTATGTTTTCTTCTAAGAGTTTTCTAGTTTTAGCTCTTATATTTAGGTCTGTGATCCATTTTGAGTTAATTTTTGTGTATAGTATGAGGGTAAGAGGTGTAACTTCATTCTTTTGCATGTAGATGTCCAGCTGTCCCAGGACCATTTGTTGGTAAGACCCCACTTTCCCATGTAATTGTCTTGCATTCCTTTTTGGAAATCAAATGACCATAACTGCCAGAGTTTATCTCTGGACTCTCAATTCTGTTCCATTGATATATATGTCTATCCTTACGCAAGTGCCACTGTCTTCATTATCGTAGCTTCATAGCATGTTTTGAAATCAGGAAGTGTAAGTCTTCCAGCTTTGCTCTTCTTTTTCAAGATTATTGAAATCCCATATTCTTTTTTTTTTTTTTTAAGATTTTATTTATTTATTTGACAGAGAGAGACACAGCAAGAGAAGGAACACAAGCAGGGGGAGTGGGAGAGGGAAAAGCAGGCTTCCCGAGGAGCAGGGAGCCCGATGTGGGGCTCGATCCCAGGACCCTGGGATCATGACCTGAGCCAAAGGCAGATGCTTAAGGACTGAGCCACCCAGGTGCCCCGAAATATCCCATATTCTTAAGATTTTGTTTTTTTAATTACTTGTTATGTGCCAGACCATGTTCCTATTGTTTTACATACATGAGTATCTTTAGTTTATCCTTACAATAATCTTTTGAGATTTTGTGTTGCCCACTTTATACCTAAGAAAACAGGCTTGAAGAAGTTAGGTTAACTTTCCCAAGGGACCCACAGTTGATTAGCTGATGATGGAGGTGGGATTTGCATTAAATCCAAGTCTGACTGACACAAAACCTATCTCTTTAAATGCTTTTCAAGTGATGTGTTGGGAAATAATGCAAAGCCTGTGGTTGATGCCCTTGTGTGGAGAACCACATCCTGCCCACGTGAACATCCCAGGATGATTGGTAGCCAGCTTTCTGCTTCTCCTGTCCAGCAGTTAGATCTCATTACATCGATCTGTTTTTTTTTCTTTCTTTAGTTTTCTTTTTTCAAGTTTTTACTTAAATTCCAGTTAACATACAGTGTAATATTAGTTTCAGGGGTAGAATTTGGTGACTCATCACTTATATACAATACCCCATGCTCATCACAGGTGCCCTCCTTAATATCTGTCACTCATTTAACCCATCCCTCCACCTACCTGCCCTCCAGCAACCCTCAGTTTGTTCTCTATAGTTTAAAGAGTCTGTTTTCTGGTTTGCCTCTCTTTTTTTAACCCCATGTTCATCTGTTTTGTTTCTTACATTGATCTGATTTATTACCGTTTGCCAGAGGAAGGAATCTAAACTAAATTAACTTTATGATCCAGCTCTCCAGAGAGAGGATATATTATTATAACCCTAAATACAGGAGCAACTCTAATTATATCCAGATTTTTTCTTTGTTTTTACATTTTTAGGACTTGAACTCCTTTTTTAAAATTTCTTTTTTTTTTTTAAAGATTTTATTTATTTATTTGAAAGAGAGAGAGACAGAGCACAACCAGAGGGAGAGGCAGAGGGAGAGGGAGCAGACTCCCCACTGAGCAGGGAGCCCGACATGGGGCTCGATCCCAGGACCCTAGGATCATGACCTGAGCCGAAGGCAGATGCTTAACCATCTGAGCCACCCAGGCACCCCTTAAAATTTCTTATTATAATATTACTATCCTTGGAAGTTCCCTTACTTTAAATTTGTCATTTGCATATGAAGCACAATGTATATTTAGGAAGGTCTTACTGTCTCCGACTGTGGAATCTATTAGAAGTGGCTCATAAGTGTTCTACATGCATTGTTTAATGAGAACTGGAAGACCCAAGTTTCCTGACTACCCATCCAGTGATCTTTTTTACACCTCATAGAAGTAGAATCAGTGTTTGTCTTTTTGTGACTGGCTTATTTTAGTTAACACAATGTCTTCAAGTTTCCTCTATGTTGTAGCATATGTCAGGATTTCCTTCTTTAAGGCTAAATAATATGTATATAACACATTTTGTTTATCCATTCATCCATCGATAGATATTTGGATTGTTTATACCTCTTGACTGTTGTCAATAATGCTGCTATGAACATGAGTCTGCAAATATCTCTTCAAGACCCTGCTCTCACTTCTTCTGGCTGTATACCCAGAAGTAAGATTGCTGGACCATATGGTAGTTTTACTTTTAATTTTTGAGTAACTACCATGCTGTCTTCATAGTGATTATACTGTTGTATAATCCCACCAACAGTGCCCCAAGTGTTCCAGTTTCTCCACATATTTGCCAGTGCTTGTTATTTTGTCTTTTTTGAAAATAGCCATCCTAATGGGTACAAAGTGATATCTCATTGTGGTTTTGATTTGCATTTCCCTAATGGTTAGTGAAGTTGAGTATCTTTTTGTGTACTTATTGGCCATTCTCTTCTTTGGAGAAATGTCTGTTCATGCCCTTTGCCCATTTTATAATCAGGTTATTTGATTTTTTGTTACTGAATTATAGGAATTCTTTATATATTCTGAATATTGACCCCTTATCATATATATGATTTGCAAATATTTTCTCCCATTCCATACAATGCCTTTTCACTTTGTTGATTGTGTTCTTTGATGCGCAGAAGTTTTTAAGTTTGATGTAGTCCATTTGTCTATTTTTGCTTTTGTTGCCTTTGCTTTTGGTGTCATAACTGAGAAATCTTTGTCAAATTCAACATCATGAAAAGCTATATGAAGCGTTCCCCTATGTTTTCTTAGAAGTTTTATAGTTTTAGGTCTTATATTTAGGTGTTAAACTTGTGTGTTGTCCAACTTTTTTGCATGTGGATATCCAATTTTCCCAATACCGTTTGTTGAAAAGACTGTTCTTTCTCCATTGAGTCAACTTGGACCCTTGTTGAAGATCATTTGGCCATTTTTGTGAGAGTTTATTTCTGGGTTCTCTAGTGTATATACCAGTACCATACTGTTTTGATTACTGTAGCTTTGTAATATATTTTGAAATTAGGGAGCATGCATCTTCCAATTTTATTCTTTTAAAAAATTGTTTTGGCTGTTTGAGGTCCCTTGAGATTCCGTATGAACTTTTGATGAATTTTTCTATTTTTGCAAGAATGTCATTTGGATTTTGATAGGGATTGTTTTGAATCTGCAGATCACTTTGGGTAGTATGGACATCTTAACCATCCAGTGATCGCTAACACAATATGTTGCTGTCTCATGTTCACTTCTAGATTTTCATATTGTGGTTACTGCAGTATCCCCAATTATTTATTTCAGTTATAATATTTCAAATTTTCAATGATGCAGAAAAGTATAGAGAATCATTTATTTGTTCATCTTGTATTTGATGAGTACGTACTCTGTGCCTGTATAGTGTGTATCAGGATTTAACAGATACATTTTGTAATATTTGTGTCAGATTTCCTTTTTCAGATTACTATTGCATGAACATGATACCATTATCATAAATCAAAATATAAGAAAAATGCTCTACCAACAAATCAACATATTTTCAGTTTTCCCTTCCAGTTCTTTCCCTATGTGTACCACATTTTTCCAGTAGTAATCCTCACTTAGATGACATGTTACACTGTTTCTTTCTCTTAATATTATATCATAAGTATTTTTTTCATACTGTACTGTGCCTTTTGTAATTATCCTTCTGATGGATATGTTCTTTTTGTCAAATGGATATAAGAGAAGCTCAGTCTTGGCTCTGCCACTTACTAGCTTTGTGATCTTAAGAAAGTCTTCTAAGTTCACTGAAATGAATAGAAGTAAAAAGTAAACTTCTAGTTATCTAAGCATGAAAATTACAACAATAACCTATATCACAAAGCTGTTTTAGTAATTAAGTGTATATGAAAATATCTGGGACCTAGTAGCCCCTTAGTAAGTGCTAGTTTCCTTCCCTTTCCTTTTCCCAGGGACCTAATTTTTGTCCTGTTCTCCAGGGGTTGCCCTCAGAGACTCAGAACTTTCTCTTTTTCCTCCAGACCAAGAAGGACCATCCGTACACTTGGAGAATTGAACTGGCAAAAACAGAAAAATACTGGGATGGCTGGTTCCGAGGCTTATCCAATCTCTTTCTTAGTTGTCCTATTCCTAAATTGCTGCTCTTGGCTGGTAAGTGTGTATGTGTGTGTATTAGCTCAGGCTGCCATAACAAAATATCATAGATTGGGTGCTTAAACAACAAATTCATTTTCTCACAGTACTGGAGGCTGGAAGTCTGAGATCAGGGTATTAGCGCAGTGAAGTTCTGGTGGGAGCTTTCTTACTGGCTTGCAGACACTGTGTCCTTTCATGGCAGAAGAGAGAGCGAAAGCAAACTCTTTGGTGTTTATTCTTAAAAGGACACTAATCCTGTCATATGAGGGCCCTACCCATATGACCCCATTTAATCTTTTTTTTTCATGTTTTATGTCTTACATAACTTCTTGTAAATTATATTCTTTTTTAAAATTTTTTTAATTTTTATTTTATGTTAATCACCATACATTACATCATTAGTTTTTGATGTAGTATTCCATGATTCATTGTTGGCATATAACACCCAGTGCTCCATTCAATAGCTGCCCTCTTTAATACCCATCACCAGGCTAACCCATCCCCCCAGTCCCCTCCCCTCTAGAACCCTCAGTTTGTTTCTCAGAGTCCATAGTCTCTCATGGTTTGTCTTCCCCTCCAATTCCCCCCCTCTTCATTTTTCCCTTCCTACTATCTTCTTCTTTTTTTTAACTTAATTATTTCCATATCTCCAAATGTGGTCACACTGTGGATTAGGCCTTCAACATATGAATTGGGGGGGGGGGAGCGGATACAATTCAGTCCATAACAGTGTAGGTATAACATCATCTGAGTATGTCCTTGTTAAAACTACTCACCACATGGGGGCACCTGGGTGGCTCAGTCGGTTAAGCATCTGCTTTCGGCGCAGGTCATGATCCCAGAGTCCTGGGATTAAGCCCCATAGGGAGTCTGCTTCTCCCTCTCCCTCTGCCCTTCCCCCTCCCCCCTGGTCACTCACTCACTCTCTCAAATAAATAAATAAAATCTTTAAAACAAACAAACAACAACAACAAAAAACTACTCACCACATGGGTAGTAACTTCCAAAATAAAGTACCATCCTCACTCATTTGTGCTCTTCTCCCCTCACCAAATCCCTAATCCTAACTAAGCATAAGCATCTATCTGAGATAAACCTAATTCTGGCCTGCCTTCAATCCCTGTTTAAGCATAAGTTCTCCTAGAGTGGTGTAAAGATATTCTGAGTATAATGGAAATTTAAAAAAGTAAAACCCTGTTTTCAGAATCAGTTTAAATGATCCAAAAGATTGTAGGGGACCCTCATTCTGGAAAGCTTCATGTGGTAAGTATATACCCTCAAGGAGTTAGGATTGGCATTAACGTGAATTGAGAATGTCATCATGTTTACAAGTTTGTAACAATTTTTACTTCATACTTCAACAGCAAAACCTGTTTCACACAACCTTTTCTAATAAGCTACTTCTGGATTCTCCTATTTTGTTCTAGGTGTTGATAGATTGGATAAGGATCTGACTATTGGCCAAATGCAAGGTAAGTAATCAAGAAATTATGTCCAGGGGTGCCTGGGTGGCTCAGTCACTTAAGCGTCCCACTTGTGATTTCGGTTCAGTTCATGATCTCGGGGTCGTGAGTTTGAACCTCATGTCGGGCTCCACACTCAGTGGGGAATCAGCCTGGGCTTCTCTCTCTCTCCCTCTGTCCTTCTTCCCATTCATGCTCACGTATGCACTCTCTCTCTCTCAAATAAGTAAATAAATCTTTAAAAAAAAAAAGAAAGAAAAGTAATTATGTCCCTAGGTTCTTCTCTGAGGGCAGAGTCATGTGGAAATTAATGTTCTGAGATGGTGAAGTGCAATGGAAAGAGCATGAGCTTTAGAGTTAAGCCCAAACTTGACATCAACATCCACTCCTGACCCAAATATTTCCCTTTTCTGAGCTTCAGTTTTTTTTCCTCCATCTAAAAATGGGACTTAACTCCCATCTAAATCTCAGAGTTTTAAGGATTAAAATGAGGCAATGTCTATGCAGAGTACATTATAAACCATAAAATACCCTATAAATATATAATATTGTGAAGGAGATATTCTGAATACTGATCAATATTTTCATGATTGTTGGAATTCTTAGGAAAGGGAAAGGTCCACGATAATTGGGATGCAAAAAGATGTAAACTATGTTTAGAAGACAGCATGGTGAGGTGGCAAAAGCAAAGGCTCTGAGGTTGGGAGTACTACTACTTTCCTTCTCATTTGATGACCCCAGGCAAGTTACTTGACCTGCCTTAGCTTTAGTTTTCTCAGTCTATAAAATGAAAAAGTTGATGGCAGCTTCACAGGGATCATTAGGTATAATGAGTAGAAAAGTAACATATTGTGCTCAGGTTCAGGTGTGTTGGCCAGATGGAAGTGGAGGCTCTTGGTTTGTATGGATGAAAGGCTTGGTAAAGGCGAAGTCAATAGGCACTGGTATCTTTTAGGTTATGGGAAGAAGAGGTGCTAACTCCAAGGCCAAGGTTTCAGGCTTAAGCAGATTCTGTTCTTGACCTCCATTTTTTTCTACTTATTCTCTCTGGGCAATCTCATGGCTTTTATTTACACCCTGATAACTCCCAAAGCTAAATGTCCAACTCATACCTCTCTCCTGCGCTCCATACCTGGCCCATGTGTAAAACCTATTGGACATCTCTACTTGGATGTTTATGGTCTCAAACTGTTCTTTTAGCTGTCCTCAGGCTCTCCACAGAAAAGGGGGCTTATATTTCTTCACAATAGTTGTTCAAAGGCTCCTGAATGATTTATTACACTCTGGACTCAGGCACTCCTACCCTCCTCCTCTTCCAACTACATAGTATCCTGAAGCCTGGAGGAAGATCATGGACTGGGACAGTGTGAGTTTTATGGCACTGATGTTGGTAATTCTGAGTTTAGACATCTTTCCTTAAATTCAATTCAAGCAAACCTTTCCTAAGCAGTCTTTCTGTGTAAGACCTATGCTTAATGCTGGATAGACAAAAGAATCAGATATGGCCCCTGAGACTATCTGAAAGCAGTTGATCTGGACTGGAATAACATTTGAAACCATTGTGGATCACCAGCCTTGGAATCAAACAGTCCTGGCTTTGAGTCACTGTTACTAGTGTTCTGGCCTGAGTGAATTGCTAACTTCTTTAATCCTGAGTTTCTTTGTCTATAAAATAGAAATAATGCTATATCTCAATACATTTGTATGGTGTTTAAATGCGAAAATATGTGTGAAGAGTCTGACAAATGATGGCTTCATTATATCCAGGAAGTACTCATGATTCCTCATTAGATGCCCTGCCATTTCCCCAGTAAGGATTATGCCAAGACTACCTTCTCTTTTAGAGCATCCCGTGAGTATAGAAAGTAAATGGCTGGAGTGAGGGATATCCCATAAGACAAAGGGAAATGGCCAGATTGGCATAGATTGCAAACCACAGCCTTCCCAGCACTGTTTAAACCTGCTGAATTAGTTACGGATTCCTAGAAACCTAGCACTCGTTCATGATGCAACCTGGGTAAATAATTTAGGCTGTCTGAACCTAAGGTTCTTTATCTGTAAGATGAGAGAGAAGGGTTTGGAAATATGCCCGCTTCATAGAATAATTGTGAGGATTACCCATAATCATTTTATGTGTACCAGGCACAGTGTTGTTAGTGTGTGTGAGTTCTCTCTGATTCTTTATACCCACTCTTCCAAAGAGGAACAAAAAATTCATCCCTAGACATCAAGCCCAGGGTGGTTGGAGTTATAATTGTTATCAGGTTATTCACTCAGTGACCCATTCAAGACTTACTAAGTACTTACTCAGTGTCTAGCCCTGTGTTGGGCCCCGTTGATATTAGGCCCTGTTCTTACAGAAATGACATGCTCCTGGGGAAGCAAGCACCAGTGGCATATAAAATATAAGCTTACAAAACAAGCAGGGCACAAGCTGCTCTCTGTTTGACTCCAAATGTGTTAGCTGTAGTACATTAAGAGATACAAGAGAGGGGGGCTAGGCTGGACTAGGCTGGAGCACCCAGGGGCAGACTACTGCAAGAGGTAGGGCATAAACTGGGCCTTACTGAATGGAATGGTCTTAGTTCCTCTACTAATTAAATAAGCAGCCTTGGGTAAATCACTTCACTAACCACGGTATTAATTTCATCATCTCAGGAAAGAATTTCGGTATTTATACTGTTCAATTTTATGGGGTAGATTTGAGAATCAACTTAAAAAATGGATAGAAGAGTATTTTGAAGAAATTTTAAAGCACTGTGTAACTGTGTTAGGAATCCTGGAATGTGATGACCAGAAGGACTTCCAGAGCATGCTGCCTTATTTTGTAAATGGAGCCACTTAGGCTCTGAGAGTCTGCTCTCTCTACTTAGGGGAAGCTGTGGGTCCCATATCCTTTAGTTTGCTTAGGGATCTTGCTTTATCTGTCATCTCTTTTCACTCTTAATAGCTATCGCATTAATGGTGAGCTTACAGTGTTCTACAGGGCAGTGTGAGAAAGTGGTTAGTACAGTCTGGCATATAGTTAAGCACTCAAATGGTAACATATTATTGTAATAATAAATTTCAAAATCCTTAACATAGCTTACAAAACCCTTCATGGTACGGTCCCTGCTTTCCTCTGTAGCCTCATTGTTAACTCTCAAGAGTTCCATGCCAAACTTTTTATTTCCAGGAACAGATACCATTTCATCCTCCTTTCCTTTGTGTAGGCTATTTTTTTTTTCTGTGTGGGAAGCCTTCCTATATCCTTATTTGATTGTGAAGCCTCCTTTCCTATGTTCTTATAGTTCCATGTGCTCAGTTTTATCATAAGAACTACATGCTACATTAAAATGTTGTCTTTTGTGTTCTCCTACTAGACTGTAAATCCCCTGAAAACAGGAACTGTTTCTTCCTATGTCTGGCCCAAAGTAAATGCATGCTAAATAGTTACCAAAGTTAAAAATGACGGGAAAATCATTTGCCCAAGGTTATAGCTGCAAGTATTACCGTCCTCCTCAAACCTTGGTAATTGGGTCCAGACTATTGGGGAGGGGAGTAGATAGGAAGGTCCTGGACTCCTGGAGTGGCCTGTGAGACCACAGAGGTGGTAAGGAGAGGGCCATTTTAGTCCCTGAGGTCACCTGGATTTGTTTCCTCTCCAGGAAAGTTCCAGATGCAGGTCTTACCCCAGTGTGGTCACGCAGTCCATGAGGATGCCCCAGACAAGGTGAGTCTGGTGCTGTGTGACTGTAAAAGAATAGCTGTGAGAGTCACCTTGGCTTTCACAGAAAATAGTACAAGCCTCTGAGTCAGGCTGAGTTGCCTGCAGTGGCCACTGTGGGGCCTATTCAGATATGACTCCACCATCTCCCCAAACCTCTCCCTGGCAACTGCTATGGTCTTGGCTTTCTGTGTATGGCCTGAGGAGCTACTGGCACCCTGCAGTTTCACCCCAGGGCCCTCTGGTTAAAATCTTAAGCTCTACTTCTCTCTTTTCCCCAAAGCCAGGTGGAAGAAGGGAAAGTTGGGATAGAAACTACTCCCTAAACTACAGTCACAGTTAGAAGTTAATATGCTCTCCTATAGAGTAAGATGCTTTTTAACTCTCAGGGAATAAATAAGCCTTCACATCATTCCTCTTGACTTCTCTGGAGCTATCTTTGGCAAGGTTGGTGGGGAGGAGTCTGCTAGCCCTGTGAGGACTCAGGTCCTTTAGGTTTCAAGCTTCCCAGATCTGTAAGATCCATGAGTCCACTACAGAGCCTAACCTTCCAGTAGAAGCCCACAGGACCTCCAAAGCTGCTCCCCATTGCTAACATCATTTAGCCTGGAATATCTCTCCCCTTTCCCAGGTAGCTGAAGCTGTTGCCACTTTCCTGATCCGGCACAGGTTTGCAGAGCCCATCGGTGGATTCCAGTGGTAAGGAAGTAACAAAGGTTTAAGGAGCCCAGCAGTGCTGACAGACTCCAACAAAAAGATATTTGCAGCGTTGTAAATATCTCTGCCTTGGCCCTGCCTGGTTTGGATCACCATGCCTTTCTTCTTCCTCCTCAACACAGAGCCCAGCATGTGTGTTTCTACAAACCCATGGTTGATTGTTTCTGTGTACTTTGGTCCAGTGGGTTGTTGCTGAGCTGAGATTAAATTGTGCCTAGTCCCCACTCCACCCCACTTCTTAAAGAGATCCCCCCACTTCTTGAGGTGCCTCCTTCTCTGAGGAGGCTAGGATGGGAATCAGTCTTTTTTCAGACTCTTAGAGAAGTTCTGTATGCCTTCTCCTCCTCTGCTGCTGAGGAATGCTGGGCAGGCCATGGGAACTGTGTGGAGATCCAGAGCAGGGTTTTCGACCTCAAAACTGTTGACATTTGGGGGCCTGTCCTGTGTATTGTAGGATGTTTGACAGCATCCCTAGCCTCTATGCACTCCCACATACACACACAAGTTGTGACAAGCAAAAGGCGTCTCCATCTAAAGATGTTACCGAATGTCTCGAGGGAGACAAAATCACTCACAGTTGAGAAACACTGGTTTGAAGGGAAAAGGATGCCCCTCATCCTAGGAAGCTCTTCTGATTAGGGAGACACAGTTAGACTCTTTGTTGAGGAGGAGGAGGAAGAGAGGCATGATTACCCAAACCACAGTCCTGGCCCCACCTTAGGGAGCTCCTAGGCTGTGCTGCAGTATGCCCTGATCCTCAGACAGCCCACGAGCCTGCTGAGTCATACCTGCCAGTTGGAAAGTTTCCTGTCTGATTTTGGTGAAGGTCCAGGGGAACTGGTTCCCTACCCTCAGGAATTTGAAGAAGAAATGTTGAAGAAAAGAAATTGTTTCTGCATTAGAGAACTCTGAATGCCAGGACCTGGGAGGGGAGGGTGATAGGCATTGGCGGTGATGACAGGAGCCTGGTACGGTGAGCCACACGAGTGACTCCCTCATGCTGAACCACCCCTCAAGCAACTAATCGTTGATGGATCCCAGGAATCAAAAGCAAAGACTTAGTTTTTCTTGATAGTAGTGTTTGGAGCCCCTGGACCATTTGGTCACATCACCAGTTCACAGAGAGCAGAGCCCATGTCTAGACCTAGATGGGGCTGTGGGAAGGTTGGACAGATCTGCAAGGGCCTTGGTGGTCATGAGGGTCCTGGGCTTCCTGGAAGAGAAGGGGTGAGCAGGGGAAAGCTAGTAATGGTCACATTTGTTTTCCCTTCTCTTCCCACTCTTCACAGTGTGTTTCCTGGCTGTTAGTAACCTGCTGTCCTTCCCTCCCCCAACATTGAGCTCTGTTGTAACTACATCGCACCAGAGGCCACTGTGATGCCGCTGTCTCCTCACCATCCCGCCCGACCGTGTGACACCGGCTCCCTATAGACGGGCTTCCCCAGATGTACAAACCCTTTTGTGTATTCCTGCCAAAAGCATTGTTTTCCAAGGCCTTCGACCAGCCTCGGCCTCCTTAGTCCAAGGCTCCCCAGCTCCCACCCCTTCCCTGTTCAGGGGTAGCCCCTGCCTGTTCTCCCTGCCTTGCCTAGGGTGAAGCCTCCATCGGAACTGCCACCCTGGGCCCCTATTCCTGGTATTAGGCAGTGCACCTGGGTCCAAATGTCTCTCCAGGCTCAGGGACCTCCATTCCTTGAGATTGTTCTTGGCGTGGTCCTGCCCTACCTCATGGGATGGACCATGCACAGGGTGGTCCTTATTGTCCCCTTTCAAATAAAATACTAGTCAGGTACCTTTTTATCCCAGTCTTACTCTTCCAGGCTTGGAAGACCCAGAGAGGCCAGGATCCCATCCTTAGAAATAGGGAGGCGGTGGTGGATAGCGTCACAAGAAACCAGCCTGAAAATCAGGTCCAGTCAGTCCAAGCACATGGCCTCCCATCTGGGGAGAGCCCACTGTCCCTCTCCCACATGTCTGGGCACCTGCCCTGGGCTGAGGCCAGGCTGCTCCAGGGGCCTCTCGAGCCCTCACCTGCCACAGAGCAACCCAGGTTTAAGACAGCCCATGCACAAAGCCATAGGCTAAAGCCTGTGGAGTTGTTTTTAAGAATCAAATTTAACCATTTTCATAATTGGTCCCTGGAGGTGTGCAGAGTGCCCGCTTGCCTCTTCTAGACCCACCGCTTATCTTCACCATTTGTGGTTTTCATGTCACTCTTCATAGAAACAGCACAGCCCAGCACCCTCGCTCTAGGCCCTCTTCCAGCTGCCCCCTCCCAGCACTGCGGCCTCCCCCTGCTGCCCAGGCACGCTGTCTCCAAGGGCGGGAAGGGCCGGTCTCCTGCAGCCCATCTTTTCTGTGACTGTCTTAGGTGATGCGTAGCCCCCTCCACCTTTCCACCCAACAACTTCCTATCCCTGTCCTGCTGCACGGTCCAGAGTCTGGGACCTACTTTGTTTCTTTGTTACTTATGACCTTGTTTAAAGAGAATAAATATCTCCCAACCTTTATCGATCTTGTCTTTCTCCAGGGAGTTGTCCTTATTTCTGCCGATATGGGAACGGGACAGTTTGTTGGATTTAGTCACCATAGGTCTCCAGAAACCCCTTTCCTGAGCCCATCAGCATCTTATGCTCTGCATGCTCCTCACATCCAGAATGCCCAATGGAATGGGCCGAGCCAGCCTCCACTGCAGCCAGGGAGACCTGGATTCCAGGCGCATTCTTCCAGTTATGTGCTCTGTCAACTTTGGCCCAGAACAGGGACAGTCTATGCACGGTTTATGTGAGTTCTAACACTCATGGCTTCACATCTGCCAACACCAGAACCTTGCCCATAACCCAGATCATATCCTGAGCTCTAGATGCTTAGGTTCATCTGCCTCCTATCTCCCCCAGATGACCAAAAGCCACTCATATTGACCATTCCTAAAACTGAACTCACCTTCCCCCTAAAACTTGTTCTTCCTCCTGTATTTCCTTGCTCAGTAAGTGGTAGGTACCACTATCTCTCTGTTGTCCAAACCAGACAGGTTGAACTCTCTACATGGCTCCCTCTCTCACACCTGTATCCAGCTTACCACCAAACCCCTCCCCATGCTCTTTTTTACGTCCCCTGTTTCCCATCCCACAGCACCTGCCATAGCTTAGGCCTCATCTTTCAGCTAGATCACTCAGGACCCCTGCTGGTTTCCTACCCTAGCCCCTCCCTTGGTCATGCTCTACACACTGTTGGAGTCTTCTTCCTATTAGGCTGTGGAGCCAGGCTGCCTAAATTAGAACCCAAGGCCCACACTTTACAAGCTGTATGGGATAGCCGTGTACTTTCTCTCTTTGTGCTGCAGTTTCCTCCTCTGAAAAATGATCCAACAGTATCTCCCTCACACGGTCTTGAGGACTATATGTTAATATAGGTTAACTGGCTTTCTCAGTAACCGGCATAGGGTAAAGCACTTAGTAAATAGTTCATGTCATGTCACTGCTATATTGTACTTAAGACCTTTACTCAAGAGTGGTCTGTGGACCAGTAGCGTCAGTATCATCTGGAATCTTGTTAAAGATTTTGTCTCCACCCAGACCTATTGAGTCAGAACTGATCTGCGTTCCAACAAGCACATTAATTCTGAAAAGTTCTGGTTTAGTTGTTCCCTATATTTCAGGGTAAAGCATGAGCTCCCTAGCAGAGAAGAGAATTGCCTTGTGTGTCATGTGATTTCTCCCATCAAGCTGTTTGGGGTGGGAGTGAGGAGGTGGGTGGGGGGGGAGTCCCTTTACTGGGCTGTGTGCTCTCTGTCCACAGGGGGGCAGCATAATCACACGCATGGTTTTCAGGAAATATCAGCACTTCTGTTCACCAGGCAAGTCAGAGTAGTCATCAGATTTTGAGTGTCATCTAATTTACTTTATACACATCTCATTTAATCCTCACAGCATCTCTATGATGTAAGTCATGTTATGTTCCTTTTACAAGTAGGCAGACAGGTCCAAATTCATACAGCCCCGGAGTGGTGGTGTCAGAATTAAAACCTAGGTGGTTTCCTCTCCACACTTCCTCCTGGACAATACAGGGGACCCTGAACATAGGTCATTTTGGTCTAGATACCGTTCTTAAAATAGCAAGAGGTTGATGACCAGGGACTTAAGGCTTCTTCGGGCTTGATGGGTGGAGACTGAGAATGATACGTTGAGCTTTGGGTTAGGTTCTGTGCTAGTCACTTAACATCTCCTTTATCTTTGTATCCTTGTGAAGTATAGGCATTATTATCTCCACTTTAAAGGTAAGGAAACTGAAGCTCAGAGATGTGAAGTGACTAGCCCACAGCCATGGCTAGGAGGTGGCAGCATCTTTGTCTACTGAGTGTTCCATTGTACCCCAGCAGGTGAAGCAGGAGAGCTAGGTTCTTGTCTCACAGAGTCCAAGAATGAATCTCACGGACAAAGAAGAGTGAGTAAAGCGATAGAGTTTTTATTAAGCGAGGGTACAGGAAAAAAGCTCTCAGGAGTGACAGGGGTCCCGACAGGGTTGCCACTGGGGGCTTTTAGGGTTGGTCTTTTATTGAAGGCTAACCAGGAAACGTAAATCCTTTTAACATCTCTATTGATAGCACCATTGAGTAAGGACTAGGGATAACACCTTTAATGCCTTACCTTTTTTTTTAGGGTCCAGTAATTCTTTGCTGGTCACAAGTAGCTTTTATAACAAGACCTCCACCTCTGACGCCTAGGGCAGGGTGGTCTGGTTTGTTCCTTTATCTCTAGTTTCCTTTCACCTCTGCATCTTTGTGATTTTTGTGAGCCTGATCCCATAGCCCCCTACTTGTCTTTCCCTACCCAGCCCCACCTGTCCCTTTTCACATAGCATATCTTTAATGAGCACCTGCTATGTGCTGGCCATCCCAACATCCTTGTGAAACCTAGAGATCAGCACTATGAACTCAGCAAGGGAATAGAGGAGACCCCGGACCCTCCCTGAGGGATTTGCTACAGAGCCAGAAGGAGCATATTTGGGTCAAACCAAAGGCCATTCTGTCACACACGTGCACTAAAGAATGTCCAAGGAGAATGTCCTGAAAAAAGAAAGTAGGCAAATTTTGGGGTAGCCATAGATCTATTGGTGGGGGGAGAATCTCAAGATTGAGAGTACTCAAAGGCATGAAAGGAGCTGGGTATGAATGACTTGGTCTTACCCTCTTCTAAACCTGCGGTTAGGAGCATTTATTTGCTGGTTAAGCAAACCTGAGCACCTGTTCTGTACCAGTCTTCCAACGGACTTTGGAGACAGAGATAAATGAGGCCCTTCAAATGGGCTCATAGTCTAGACAGACTGTTATAGAAACAGTGACCACACTGTGTAAAGAGGAAGGGGACAACTAAACCTCTTTGAAAACAGGTCAGGGGAAGGCTGCATGAAGGAGGTATCATTTGAATTGAGCTTTGAAGCATCATCACAAGGTAGAGGTGTAGAAGGAAGGGAAATAAAATACATTGCAGGTAGAGGGGACAGCATACACAAGTCCAGCATTCTTGCAAGTCAGCCTGAGAACTGGATTAGTGTCATTAGTATGGCTGGAGTAGAAGCGGGCAGAGTCAGCAGGAGGCAGGACATAAAGGCCTTGAGTGGCGAGAATGGGGAGTTGTTTGGGGCGCCTGGGTGGCCCAGTAGGTTAAGCATCTATCTTGGCTCAGGTCATGATCCCGGGGTCCTGGGATCGAGTCCAGTGTCAGGCTCCCTGCTCAGTGGGAGCCTGCTTCTCCCTCTGCCCCTCTCCCCTGTTCATGTGTGAGTCCTCTCTCTCTCGCTCTCTCAAATAAAATCATTTTTTTTTAAGATTTTATTTGAGAGAGCACAAGCAGGGGGAGCAACAGGCAGAGGGAGAGGGAGAAGCAGGCTCCCCGCTGAGCAAGTAGCCCCATGCAGGACTCAATCGCAGGACCCTGAGCCAAAGGCAGCCATTTAACCAACTGAGCCACCCAGGCGCCCCAGTAAATAAAATCTTAAAAAAAAAAAAATGGGGAGTTGTCAGAAGTTACGGAACTCCAGTATCCTGTATAGATGGACGGGTAGACACCAGACTCCAGGCAGGAAGACAGTAAAGAGGCAGTGTATCAGGTAAAAGGCAAAGGTACACTTAACTAGGACAGTGGCTGCAGGAATGAGAGAGGAGGAAAGCTCATTATCTTGGAGGTGGAATGAATAAGACAGAAACTCAACTTGGACAGTGAGATGCCAAGGACCCTTCAGTTGGATTAAGGGGTCTGTCATCAGAACTGGGGGTAGGAAGTTAAAAGGTCAGGACTTTATCAAGGGAAGAGCAGGAAGAGAGCCTACAACAGAAGTAGAGAAAACAAAAGACAGTCACACTCTCCCCTGCAGGAACGGAGTTTTTGAGCCAACTCTTCTGCCCCAGCTGGCTGCCCCACTAGTGGCCAGAATCAACACATTCTCAGCCTGGGTCCAGGGCTCCGAAAGTTATGTAAACTCAAGAGCCTCCCTTATTCCTAGAGCTGGTTTCCTCTCCCAGCAGTTTGCTAGAAAACCCCAGCCTGTAGCCAGGCGAAACCTTGGAAACAGAGACTAGCCAAGTGGCTGGCCTCTTACACGTGGGGGAAGTAACTGCTGCCCTCCTCCTCCATAAGGTGACAAGCAGATGAGCAAGAGGTGTAATCGTCATTACTTTTTATGCTCCATCTGAAAATTCATGCTCCATAAGGAACACGGAGACAGTAGTTCTCTCTGGGGATCCATCTGAGCCATGCCCCCAAACCCTTAGCCAAAAAGACTGTCCCCTTAGCACTTCATTCCTTTGAAATCATCTTTGATTTCACCAGGGGCGACCCACTTCATATGCAAATATGCTCTTGGCTGTGGGACCCTCTGCCATTCAGACCACAGGGGGAACAGGCCAATCAGGCACCTCCTGGGAAGGGTCAAGTGAGCAAGGGAAGGAAGAAAAGAGGGGGGTGGGGCAGGCTCTCCTTCCAAAGGGGGATCCAAGGTGAGGAAGAAAGAAGAGTTCAGAGAGAAAGAGGTTGGTTAGAAGCAGGTGGTGGGGAGAAACTCCACGCTCCAGATCCCAGCTCTTCTTCTAGCTGTGTGAATTTAGGGAAGTCTTGGGAGGGGGGGGGCTTCTTTTTCTCCTTTGCCAAAAGGGATAATTGTTGTAAGACAAGGGAGATCAAATAGCTGGCACAGAGTAGGTACAAATGTTTGTCTCTTCCCCTAGCTTTGAACTGATTTCATAGTTTTGCTAAGTGTACAGCAGTCTGCCTGTAAATGTCCCTTCTCCGCCCCCCCTTGCCTTCTCCCAGCTTGAGCAGCCAAGTCCCCCAGACAGGAGACTCTTTGAATGGTTCCATGAAAGGGCAGTTTGTGCTGCCTGCCCTTGGCACTGCTGGACAAGGACCCCCCAGGATTAACACCCTCTCACTTCCTTCTCCCAGACAGCTCTCCCTGCCCCCTTGTGTGTAAAAGTGAGGTGGTAGTTGCTCCCTGCCTTCCATCGGCACACATTCTCTTTCCATTGTGTTCCTGGGGCCCCAGTGTGGAAGCCCTCTCCGCCCACTCTAGCCATAGGGTTCTGCCCTTTGTCCCAACTCCCATGATCCTTAGGGTAACACCACACAGCTTTCCACTTGATTATATCCAATTAGCTATTCTTACATTTGGGTGTATGCTAATTTTGCCTCAAGGGCAGGGAGCAGGCCTCCTCATTTTCTTGGATTCTCACGGAACACGTAGCATGGAGCTGTTCACACAATAGGTGTTCACTGTAGCTCTGTGGAATTGAGGTGATTCATTTGTGTAGTCAACAAATACTTACATCTGATAGGATTCGTAACTATTAGGCATTGGGGCAGAAAGGATCGACCTCTCAACACCTGGGAAGGGGTTGGAGACTCCTCTCAAAAATTACTGGCTTCAAAGATATTACTGCCAATGGGAGCAAAACACCCACAGCAAAATACCATGTAGTGCAGGCAACAGATGGCTAGTTAAGATCTTTGGAGACAGACCTAGATTTGAATCCTGCTTCTGCCACTTTATAGCTGTGTAACCTCTACCTCGGTTTCTCTCATCTGCAAAATGGAGATACTAGTACCTATCTCATTGTAAGCATTGAAGGAGACAAGTATACCTAAGTTCTTAGCCCAGTGCCTGACCTACAGTGTATGGCCAGAATGTGGTCACTGGTGATAATGATAATAGTCATTTACTTAAAAGAATATTCTCTGGAGTGAGGCTTGTTGGAGTGATACAACAGCTCACTTGGACAAGGCTGTTAGAAAAAAGACTGAAGAACAGTGTAAGAAAGAAAGAAACAAAATTATAAACAAGCAGTGCCCCAAACCACAGTCAGTCCTATCCTGAATTAGCTACCTACCCACTAAGCACTGTTGGGGCCCCAAAGCATACCACCTCCTAGCAGGACTAGTCAGAGTTTCTGAGGGCATGGAGACTGGTGCAAATATAAAAGAATAAGGCCTTTCCACTCTCCAGTTGTGGTACAATGGAGGGACATACCTTTGATAACCACTGAATGGAAAGAGCACTGGTGAAAGAGACAGACCAGGCCTCAGGCCAAGCTCTACTCTGTAACCCCAGGCAAGCGACTAACCATTCCAGACCTTGCTTTCCATAATGCCTGCTCTCCTTTCCTCCCTGGGTAGGTGAGGTTCAAGAGGAGTGCTAAAAGTGTTTTGAAAACTGACAGACTGACCAGAAGTGAGGTGGTACTATTCATAGCTCTAGGGACAGGCATACCCCCTGTTTGCACAGCCCTGCCCTTCCTTCCAAGCCTCTCCACACCCTCAGCATCTTCAAGACTTGGTCAGTCTCCTTCCCATGAAGCCTCTGAGGAGCTTCTCAGTGCTGTGTCCCTGTTTCCACCTGTGGCTACACTGTCTTACGATGGTTTGAGGATCTGGGCAGGGTCAGCATCTTAATTCTCCTCTCCATTCCTGGTGCCTGCGAGGGCTTGGCACTGAGTCAGCACCTTGGCTGTGTGATTTGGATAAACAATGAGGCTATCCCAGGCCACGACGATCCCTTCAGCTCTGGACTGCAGCATTCACTAATTCGTCTCTTACTACATGCAACCTTTTCACATTGTGCTTGACTTCCATGTAACACTGGATGCACTTGTCTCCTCTCCCTACTGGCCATCAGCTCCCAGGGGCTGCATCCTGCACCTCTCAGCACCCCTATAGCATGCCTGGGCCTAGGCCTGCCCCTGGGAAATGCTCAGTAAACACTTATTGCCAGACGGTTCTTGGACCTCAGTCACCTGATCAGGATGTGTGATGATTGCCACATGTCAGACATTGCAAAAGTAGTGGTTCAAAGCACAAGGACTGGAGCCAGACTGGGACTTGGACAGGTTACTTAACTGCATCTCTGCCTCCATATCTGTGAAACGGGCATAATACTGTATCGACCTCATAGGGTTGGGATGAACATTAAGTCATTGATACATAGAAGCCCTTAGAACAGTGCCCCTAGAACGGTAAACTCACCAAGTTCACCGTTGCTGTTATTAGCTGAGACCGACCCTGCAGTCCTGAGAAGGCCCAGCTCTGATGCCTGCAGCAGTAAAGAAGGGGAGCCGTGTTGCTCATAGACAGTAGCTTTCTGTTTCAGGCCCAGTCCTCTGGAGCCTCAGTATGTGACCGAGAGTAGCAGACCATGCCACCCCCAAATATGCCACTCTGGCACACTATTTTGAGCTGTAGGCACTTGAAAAACAGCAAATGCAGGGAGCGGCTTTCTCTGAACTCCCCTTATCTGCCTAAAGACAGATCCTTCAAAAGGAAGTCAATTGTCATAAATCTCCTCCCTGGAAGTTTCCATGACTGGGAAAGATTGGCTCTTATCACAGGAGAGACTAGACGTAGACACCACACCCAGACAGACTTTGTCACAAACTGTCATACCTCTCATCTGTTTTTCTAAGGGCCCATTCATCTGTCCCAAAAATCTCCCCTAAGAGTCCTACATCTCCTCCTCCCCTTTCCCTATTAAGATGATGTTTAGTCCTGAATTCTAAGCCACCTAGGGGAGTTAGTCATTTTTCCCTCAGTGTCTCCCATGTATACATGACATATACATGTTCATAAAATTCTGTTTTTCTCTTGTTAATCTGTCGTTTATTACAGAGGCCTCAGCTAAGAATACAGAAGGGTAGAAGTAAAATTCCCTTCCTTGCCTGACAAAATTTAGTAATTTAGTGAGAGGATTTCCAGACTCTTGGCACACTCAGCAGAGATACTGAAGATGTGACCAGGTGTTCACTGAGGCCCTGGAGGAAGCTGGATATCACATCAGAACCCTTTCCTTAGGGGCCACAAGCTCTGGGAAGCAGAAATCCTAAGGTGGATGGTGCCGGGACAGGGCAGAGACAACACAGCATCCAACCACCCAGTCCTTTAACTGTGTGCCTTCTTTGTGTGTGAGACACACACTCCCACCCTTGTTGAGAAACCGAGCCAAGTTGCCTGGAATGTGCTCTGCATAAGTGCTCAAACATTACAGTCACTTATCAATACAGCCTTAGCTCATGCTAGGCCTTCTGCCGGGAAATGCTTCTCCTCATTAGACTCTACCTATAAAAATTCTACCAGTCCTCCAAAGCACAGCTCAAAAGATGCCTTTTTATTCATTTATCCAAAGATATTTGCTGAATGCCTACTTATTTGAACCAGACCTTCTTCTGGGGATACCAAGAGGAAGAAGGAGTGCAGAGTTTAGTGCAAGCAGCCAGGCAAATAAACAAATAGTGAAATTCAGTGCAATGGGGGCTATTACAGAAGCATGGACAAAGTATAGTGAGATTCTTAAAGCACTCACCCTGCAGGGAAGACAACTGACCACAAATGACTAATTTCAATTTGAGAAACGTGTTATGAAGAAAATAAAATCAGTTAACATGAAAGAAAACAGCTGGCGGGTCGGATGGTCAGGGAAGAAAGGTCTGAAGTGACATTGAGCCCAGAGTGGGATGATGAGAGGCACTTGGCCATGGGGGCAATTTGAGGGAGCAGCAAATGCAAAGACCTGAAAGGTGGGAACGATGCTGATGACGATGAGCATAGTGGTTTTAGGAACAAAAAGAATGTCATATGTCTGGAATAAAATGAGAGGGGAATGGTGGGAGGTGAGCCAAGTTGAGATTATAGCATAAATACAATTTATATATATTTTTTTATTCAATGTTACAATGTAAGAATATTCTTGGTTGTGAAAAATGATTTGTAAACATTTTTAATGGCTGTATTAAAAAATCATCATATAAAAAAAAGAAGAAAGTTTCATTCTGCTTGAAAAAAAAAAATCCTATGAGGTACACTCCTGTTACGGAGACAGTCCCTGCTCAGTCTTCAGAAGTCAGTGGGGAGAAGGGCAAAAAGCCATGGGAGTTAGGCGAGCCCCCTCCTGTAGGTGTCCTCATTGCCACTTCTGGGCCCCTGTGGTCAAGGCTCAGAGTGGCAAAAACCCCACTGACCAGACCCCAGGGACTATTGATATATCCTGTTAACATCAAAGAGTGTCTGAGTCCCAGAAACTTCTCCCTCTGGCCCTCTTGCCCCCTTCTTTGTATTGCCCATCCATTCTACTCTGACTGATGGTTTGAGAATTCTCAGGTGTTCCCTGGTACAGACCACTTCCTTTTGCAAGGAACAAGCAATGCAGACAAGGCCCTCTTCCAGAAGGTAGCTCTCCTTTCTCCTCTCCTAGCCTGGCCTTTGGCTTCTGGCTTCTCTGGAAAGTCACAGGACTCCACCAGCTTCTCTCTGCCAACATTTTAGTCTTTAGGGCTTGAGCTGCAGGGTCTGCGGAACTCCTGTCCATACTCATGTATCCACTTGTTGGCCACTGGGAGAGAATGGGGAAGAAGAAGAGAACAGGCTCAACCGATCAGCAGCAATGCTCACTCACAGGGTCACGCAAGGGCCACTTACATTCTGCACCCTGGGCAACTCACTTGCCTCACCCTAGTCCCAGCCCTGCGACAGACTACAAGATATTGCTTCTAGCAAAGATAAATAGCAAAGAGGACACTATCCCCTAGAAAAAGTCTCTGACAGGTTCTGTCTACTATAGACTAATTTTCAAACCTTGGGTACTAAGGTCACTCACGCTTCATTGATGTAGCACCTAAAAGTCCACCCTCCCCCTGGTGCAATGAGAAAAAAGCGGTGGCTTGTCTTGGCAATGTCCATCTCAGCATGAGAGTCTCTCGTCGACTTTTTCTGTCTTCAGAACTAAGTGCTTTTGGACACATATATGACATAAATACATCTGCTGCTTATTTATTTAGCTCTTCCTTGTTTGACCATCTCCACACGGGGAGGCACTAAATGGGACACATAGTGGCTTGATGGTTCTCTCCTTGGGTCAGAGGGCTGGAGCTTAGAACCATTTTCCTCCTCAGCTGTGCTCAGGAATCAAGGCCTATCTGGTCAGGTCAATAAACTTTCACTGAGGGCGTCTGGGTGGCTCAGTTGGTTAAGCGACTGCCTTCGGCTCAGGTCATGATCCTGGAGTTCCAGGATCGAGTCCCACATCGGGCTCCCTGCTCAGCAGGGAGTCGGTTTCCCCCTCTGACCCTTCCCCCTCTCATGCTCTCTCTGTCATTCTCTCTCTCAAATAAATAAATAAATAAAACCTTAAAAAAAAATAAAAATAAAAACTTTCACTGACACCTGCTCTGTGAGAGAATCTTTGTCCTTTAAGGCTTCCCAATCTTTGGGGGCAACTAACCCACAATCTGATCATCTCAATATTAAGTGGCACTGTAATGAAGCTTTTGGAATAACAGGGCTATGCTATTGTCCAGCCACCCCCTATCTGACTTTACTCTGAACCCCTCACCCCATTCTCATGCCTAGAAAGGCAGGCCTTACCCCACTTATCTCCCACCAGGACAGGACAGCCCGCATGAAGTGTGTCACCATCCCCTTCACCACTCCTATGCAGATTCCACCAAAACAGTGCTGCATTCTGAAAACAAAAGGGCCCACCCCAGAGAGGGTCAGCCCAGAATTTCAGTCCTATGGAAGGACATGACTATGACTAAGGACAAATGCATGCATATCATTAAACGAGAAAACTGTCCATGCAGATTGGGGGCAAGGCATGCATAACATGGCACAAGATGGCATAAGTTGCCATTCACCCATTCATTCATTCACGAATGTATCATTTATTGAGGGCCTGCTCCGCTCCAGGCCCTAAGGATGCAGAGACAAATCATATCCAGTTCTGCTCTCAGGAGCCCACAGTCTTATAGGAGAGACAGACGTAAAAGCAGAACAGGACAGTGTGGCAAGTGCTAGGAGAAAGGTGAACACATGATGTCATTGGATCCCAGAGGAGAGGCCCTCAGCAAAAACCACAAAGTGGAACAAAATATTCCGTATACAATTAAGAACTTAATTCAGATGCTTACCCTTCCTCAGGCACTTACTAATAATACCCCCAGGAAGCAGACTTTATCATACTCCCCACTTTACCAGCATTGAAGTTGAGGCTTTGGGGCTTTAAGTAATGCAACTAAGAAGGAGCAAAGTCAAGACTCAAACCCAGGTGTTTTGACAAATCCTGTATGTCCTTTTTTCCCTATGGACAGCTTTTTTCCCCTATACAATTCCTATAGACTTAGTTTAACCTTGGCCATTAGAAGCTGTCAAAGCCCAAGGTAATGAAGAGCTTTCCAGGAGGCATTGACAGCTTCTGCATTCCCAAGTCTAGAAGAGACACCAATCCCCGGAGGATTCCTAGATCCCGGCCTTTACTTAGGCAATGCTTACGATGTGCTTGGCACTGTGCTAAGTGTTTTATAGGCACGATATCATTTCTATATCTTCATTTCATTCCTGAGTTAGGTAAGGGCTTTGAGGGAGCTTGATGGGTCTGAAACTGGGGGGAAATGAAACCTCTATCACACGGCCCTCCTCTGTGCCTCACGTGATCTCATAGCTCTTATTGCAATAGTTGTTACCGCTTGTTAACTTCTCTGCAAGCTCCTGGAGGACAAGGACTATGAGTTTCCCTCGGTACCTCAGTGCTTTCAGCCCTCGGTGTTTACTGAATGAATGCCTGAGGGGACCAGTTGCTCTAGAGGACCCAAGGGTCACTAAAAGAGAGGTCTTACCTTTGAGGAGTTCTATCATAATAGAGAAGGCAGACATGTAATCATCTACTTGTAATATAAATAGTCATTAAATTTGAAAATAGATGCACAAGTAACATGTGGTCATCTAAATTGAGGAATTATCTTTGATTTTGGGAATCAGGGGAAAATATCTTTTTATCCCTCCTCCCAGGAATAAGCTTGCAAGCACAGACAGCACGGAAGCTCAGGTGTTAGTTCCGCACTCTTCTTACCACCATGTGCTGGGACAGACCCCCACTCACCTTGACCACAGGCACGCTAAAGTTGGCATAGATGAAGGCAGTGGCTCCTCCAGCTTCCACGGAGCTCAGCTACAATGCCAGAGAGTCCGCAGTGAAACAGCCCGACTATCCAACTCTGTCCTACTTGACATCTGATGTCATTTGTGCAGAGAATCCTTCCCAGGTTCCCCAATTTCAGCTCTGGGAGAAATACTTACTGAAAGATTATCACCCAATTTAGGAATTAAGGGAGCCTACTCCCTGGCATCAGTGTTTGCCTGAAGGGCCATAAGGGGACAGCCTTTAGGAACTACCCCCCTTTCTTCATCCTTCCAGCTAACATCCTTATTGAGGGCTACAGTAAGTCGATTTGAAGTTTGAGACCGTCAGGAAGAAATCTAGTTTAAATCACAACCCAAGACACAAGAATGTTTCACGAAACATTCTTACTACATGAGATACCCTTTGTTATTTTCCATTTTATTTTATTCTATTCTAGTTCAGATTTCTGAAATGCTGACCACATCCACTAAATTAATTTCACAGCCCACTAATGGATCATGACTGTGGCTTACAGAGCACTGTTTATATTACAATTAGTTTTCCAAGTTGGGCATTGTAGGAACCACTGATTGCAGCTTTGGCATGTTTCCCAGACCACTCATCCCACGCTAAGTAACCTCAGCTAAGGAGTTTCACCACTGGTATATTCTAGAATTGTAGATGTCTTCTCTTAATATGAAGATTTTTTTCTGATTGTCAAAGAAATATATAAAAAATTTAAAAATACAGGAAAATACTTATATTACTCATCATATCATCGAGAAAAAAAAGCACGGTTGTAATTTACATACTAATAACAGGCATTTATTCAGCACTGACTACATGCTAGACGTTATACAAGTCCTTACAGATATATTATCTCACTTATTCCTCACAACAGTCCCGTAAGTTAGAATTGATATTGCTATAATTCACATTTTATAGATGAGGAAACTGAGTCTCAGATTAAGTACTTAACAAAAGGTCACATCACTCTTCGGTGACTGAGCCCAGTTTGAACTGAGCCACTGCTAACTACAGAGTCCCTGCTCACAGTCTTTCTGCTATACCCTTGAACATTCAGGTTATTTCCAGATGTTTGCTATTCTAAGCAACTCTTAGTGAGTAAAATCTTTTTTTTTTTTTTTTCATTTCACACTGTTCTCATAAGAAAGAGTCTGGGCCGTTAGCATTACTGAGTCAAGAGTGTACGCATACATTGAGTACTTTGGGTATGTACTGCTAAGTTATTTTCTCACCAGCAGCGCAACATGACAGAGCCAGTCTGACCTCACCCTGTCTCGCAGAACATTTGTGGATCCCACCACATTCACCTGTTAGCAGTTAGGACGTTGGCACTTGTTAGAGGAAACTGAACTGACATGGGGATTCAGAACCTGGTAGTGACAGTGGTGACTTTTAGCATTTCATGGCTCCCCGTGTAGCCCCTTGGGAAGGCCGATGAGAGCAACAATTTGCTCCTTGTGTTCAGGTAACTAATGGGATGATTCCATTCTAACCCCTGTTGTCAGCAACTATGGGTGTAAGCAAGATACACAGGGGGAACCTGCACTTGCCTGCATTCCTTTACCTACGGTTTTGCAGTATGGCGGGAAGGAATGACATCAAATTGAAAAGAGAATCTGACCTGTGTTCTGTGAAGCTTCTGAGCAGGATTGTGAGATCAGTGGAGTGGAAGTAAACCTTCCACTGTTTTGTACTGGGACTGATCTTATCTCCAGTTTGAACAAAAAATTAGTAACTTGATTTCAGCTCAGTCCTCTGCACATCTTATAGGTTATTTTCTCCCTACAATATTACGCTTAGATTCTCCACAAACCTTAATGTCTGTCGTTAGAAATGCTTGTAATGGTCTTTACCTACCTCAATCTGAAGATGAAAGAATTGGGATAACCTAGCATGTCCTAGGTCCCACGATGCCAATGCCCCTTTAAGGGGTCATATACCTCCTTGTGGGATGCAATGATAGAAACCTATTGGATAAAACTTTACAGAGTGACGTCCCCTTACATTATCTCATCAGATCCTCATGACAAGCCTATGAAGAGGTGCAGGACAAGAAAACAAGCTCAAAGAATTGATGTGATTTGTGCTGAGGCCACATATTAAGTGGCAGAACTGGAACTAGGCCAACTAACTCTAAGTGCATTCCATTCCACTGTCACAAATGCTTATACTCAAATGTGCACGCACACGTGCATATACTCACCCCCCCTCCACATACACACACTTGCATTTTGCCATTTACAAGTGCAGGGCTCTTGCATCCATGCTACCCTTACCATAGGAACTGGGCCTCGGGAACCAGGGAACAAAGCGGTAGGAGCTACTAGGGAGGTAAAGAACAGAGAGATACTGGCCCCTAGATGTCCTTTTCTTCGCTTGATACCAATATTCCTCACTACCTGTGACTTCCCATATCATCTGGAGTCATCAGCCAGAGATACAACCAGCTGCTGATATAAGACATGCCCCCTGCCTGGAGAGCTGACGTCCCTCCAATGCCTGATCAGAACACTCAGAATGACCACTAGAGGCCAGACACCACTGCAAGTGGCAGCCTTCTGGTTCTGCGGCAAGTGTAAAACCCAGTCACAGGAAGAACTACAATGGAATCACCAGCACTACAGACCATAAAGTGTGGCCTCTGGTTGTCCTTTTTTGGCTGCACTGTGGAGACGACACAGCACTGAGAAAAGAGGGAATGCTAGGGTGGGGGTGTGCTATTCTAATAAGCCTGAAACCAGGACTTCATCTTTGGGTGTTACGTAGAACCCTTCTATTAACATGTTTATCCCTTCAGTTAACAGTCATACACCTCTTATAATTTAAGTGACAGACGATTAAAATTATGACTGGTCCACAGAGAATGAAGTAAACCTACATGATCTGCAGGGAAGGGGGTAGGTGAGATAATAGCGACTAGGTTCAATTCCTAGGATCAGGTCAGAAATTAGGAGAGGAGGCCAGTTTATTTGTTAAGGGGGTATACCGCAGATTTTATGGGGACATTGGAAAGAGAATTTTCACTACATGTAAGACAGCAACACTTACTGAATTTCTTAGTAGACATCTCTGTTCTTCCCTCCTGTAATCTTAGCTGTCTCCTTCCTCTTCCCTCTTTGCCCTCATGGCTCCACAACCTCATCTGTGGGTCCATGCTTTCCAACACCAACTAGTCTGTGTGACCTCAGAGAGAGACTCTCACATCCCCTTCCTGTGTTGGTTAGGTCCTAGGATCTCCTGGCCTTCGATGTAACCTTCAGTGTAACCCTACTTCCCATCCTAATCACTGCCTATGCCAAGGTCATATTTAAGTCTATGCACTGTAAGCTCTTTGAGGGCAGGAACTCTGACTTCTGTTTCTTTATCTCCAATAGTGCCTATTAAAAATGCTGTCTGAAAGTCACAAAAGTCTCAGAGATTTTTGTGCTGTATCAGATAAAATCAGTACCTGATATTGCTTTGAAAACCATAAAAGAGAAGCAGTCATTAAATAAGAAGCCCTGGTCCATCCAAAGCAAGACTCACATAGATCATAAATGTTGCCACTCGGTTCCCAGACTTCATTCTGTACAGTGGGCTAGTTGGTGACTGAGACAAAAATAGAACATGTCATTATTTTATGCAGATGGCACCAGACTGACAGGATCCCACATAATACAGGGAGAAAAATGGGGACGTCACAGGTGGGATATAGCCTTGAGCAGGTACTCACTTAAGTTTTTTTCTTTTGCTAATTTATTAGATACTCATTTAAGTGAATTGTATACAGTTGATCCTTGAACAATATGGGTTTAAACTGTGTAGGTCCACTTGTATGCAGGTTTTTTTTCAATGAGTATTGTAAATGTGTTCTCCTTACGATTTTCTTAATAACATTTTCTTTTATCTAGCTTACTTTATTGTAAGATTACAGTATATAAACATACAACATACAAAATGTGTTAATCAACACACTTTTATGTGATTGGTATGGCTTCTAGTCAACAATAGGCTATGAGTATTTAAGTTTTGGGGAGTCAAAAGTTATATACAAATTCTTGGCTGTGCAAGGGGTTGGCCCATGTTGTTCAAGGGTCAACTGTACTAATCAAACAGAATTGCTTGTCAGTAGTGAAAGTACTATATGAGGTTAACTTCAGGTTCAGTGAAATAAAGAAATTAGTAGATACACTATTACAGATAATCATTCTATAGGAACACCAAGTCATTAGACTGAAGTTCCCAATTACTTGCTCGAGACACACTGTTGTCATAGTACAGTTCGACTGAGATACAATTTACATATCCTAAATTCACCCACTGTAAGGGTGTTTTTCAGTGAGCTTTAGTAAATTTTAATAGTTGTGCAGCACTCCCACAATTCAATTTTAGAACACTTGCCTCAGCTTAAAAAGTTCCCTCATGTCAGTCAGTCCCTATCCTACCCTCAACCTCGGGCAACCACTGATGTGTTGTCTCTATAGTCTCGCCTTTTCTAGAAATTTCATATAAACAGAATCATAAAATACGTAGTCTTTTTTTGTTTGGCTTCTTTCACTTAGCATAGAGTTTTTATGGTTCATCTCTATTGTTGGATGTATCAGTAGTTAGTTCATTCCTTTTTATTGCTGAGTAGTATTCCATTCTGTAGATATAGAAAATTTTGTTTATCCATTCACCTGAATGGGTTGTTTATAATTCTTAGCTATTACCAATGAATCTGTTATAAACATTCTTGTACACATGTTTGTATGGACATAGTTTCCTTTCCTCTTGGGTAAAAGGAATGGCTGCATCATATGTAGGTGTATGTTTAACTTTTTAAGAAACTGCCAAACTGGGGCACCTGGGTGGCTCAGCCAGTTAAGCGTCTGCCTTCAGCTCAGGTCATGATCCCGGGTCCTGGGATCGAGCCCTGCTTTGTTGGGCTCCCTGCTGAGCAGGCAGTCTGCTTCTCCCTCTTCTTCTGCCCCTCCATCCTACTCATGGTCTCTATCTCTCAAATAAATAAAATCTTTAAAAAAAAAAAAACCGCCAGGGGCGCCTGGGTGGCTCAGTTGTTAAGCGCCTGCCTTCGGCTCAGGTCGTGGTCCCAGGGTCCTGGGATCTAGCCCTGCATCGGGCTCCCTGCTCAGCGGGAAGCCTGCTTCTCCCTCTCCCACTCCCCCTGCTTGTGTTCCTCCTCTCGCCGTATCTCTCTCTGTCAAATAAATAAAATCTTTAAAAAAAAAAAACGCCAAATTGTTTTCCATGTTTTCAAAAGTGGCTGTACCATTTCACATTCCCATCAGCAATGTATGAAAGTTCGAGTTCCTCCACATCTCCATCAACACTTGATATGATCTGTCTTTTTTTATTTTAGCCACCGTAATAGAAATATGGTGCTGTCTCATTGTGGTTTTAATTTCTAGTTCCCTAATGACATTGAGTATGTTTTCATGGGCTTATTAGCCATTCATTTATCTTATTTCATTATTCAAAATATTAATTCAAATAAGCCCATTTTTAAAAAATTGAGTTATGGGATGCCTGGCTGGCTCAGTAGATAAAGCACGCAACTCTTAATTTCAGGTTTGGGAGTTCAAGTCCCACACTGGTCATAGGGCCTACTTAGATAGATACATAGATAGATAGATAGATAGATAGATAGATAGATAGATAGATAGATAAAAGAAAAAATTGAATTGTCTCATTTTTTTAAAGATTTTATTTATTTATTTACTTATTTGAGAGAGAGACAGAGAGAGAGCATGGGGGTAGGGGGCAGAGTGAGAGGGAGAAGCAGATTCCCTGCTGAGCACGGAACCCGACAAAGCAGGGCTCAATCCCAGGACTCTGAGATCATGACCTGAGCCAAAGTCAGACGCTTAACCGACTGAGCCACCCAGGTGCCCCTGAATTATCTTATTATTGAATTATAAGTTCTTTATATATTTTGGATACAAGTCCTTTGTCAGATACAGAATTTGTAAATGTTTTCTCCTAGTTAATGGCTTGTCTTTTCATTTCCTAATGGTGTTTTTGAAAAGCAAATGATTTTAATTTTGATGAGGTCCAATTTATCACTTTTATTTTTCTTTTATGGATTGTGCTTTGTTAATTTTTGTATATGGTATGAGGTAAGGGTCTAAAGTTGTTGTTGTTGTTGTTGTTATTTTGCAAGTAGATATCCAGTTGTCCCAGCACCATTTGTTGGAAAGGGTATCTTTTCCTCATTGAATTTCCTTGGCACCTTTGTGAAAAATCAATTGACCATAAATGTGTGAGTTTATCTGGACTTTGTTCTGTTCCACTGACCTATGTGTCTATCCTATATCTGTTCCACATGGCCCTGATTACTGTAGCTCTGTATTACATTTTGAAATCAAGTAGTGTGTGTCCTCCAACTTTGTTCTTTTTCAAAATTTTGACTGTCCTGGGTCCTTTGTATTTCCATATACATTTTAGGATCAGCTTATTAATTTCTATAAAAATAAGCATCCTATAATTTTGATAAAGTTTGGGTTGAATCTACAGATCAATTTTGGGGAGATCTTCAAATCCTCAAAAATTATTTACTGAGTACACATCAGCAAAGATGGGCAATTGAGATCATGAGAAAAGGAAAGTGACTGGAAGAAGGACAATCTTCACTGGGAAGACCCTGGGTGAAGTGAGATAGAAGACTCCATGACAGGCCACATTCTTCTTCCCACTAGCAAATTTTGGAAAGGGGGGATGTTGGCCCCAAAGGAAATGAGTCAGCAGCAGCAATCAACTTGAAACCAAGGTTTTCAGACCTTCCTGGAACAAGAGCCTTTGTTCTAAGATTTCACTTGGCATTCCCTGAGAACATTATAAGGGCTCTGCCTTAGAGAAATAAATAATACCCTGGTTCCCTACCACAGGAGGTTGATCATTGACCCTATAGTTACCGTAGCATGGTCAAAGTGAGGCTCATAGTGACCGCCAATTCCATAATTCACCACCTGGAGATACTCTGCATAGGGAGGCTGGACATCAAGGCCTGTGAGGGCACCAATGCGATGGTCAAGGGTCACCAGCAGGGGATCGACGGTGTCCTTCAGCCAGGCACTAAAACACACCACAGGTTGTAGCATCAATGATCTGATGCCAGAAATGACTATGTCTGTGAATGAATGAGTTATATCAGCTGCCGGAAGGAAGGAAGGAAGGAAGGAAGGAAGGAAGGAAGGAAGGAAGGCTGGCTGAAGAAACAGTGTAAACACAGACATGGAGTTATAACAATATACAGTCTGTGTAAGTGTGGGAGCATTTGGTCTATGAAAGAAGTAATGGGAGACAAGGCTGGAAAAGTATGTTCAGGACCTGTTGTAAAAAGCTGAGGACACCATGGTCATAAAACTGGTCTTTGTGGGTGGTAGATAGTCAGTGAAGGTTCATGGACAGGAAAGTGATTTGGTGACCAGGAGTTCACTGATGACCTTTGAAGGACCAGTTCCAGTGAAGCTGTGAGGACAGAACCAAAATTCAAAGGGATACAGAGTGATGGTAGGGAAAGAAGAGGAGGCAGCGAGCGTGTCAGCTTCTTCACCTGAAAAGTAAAGAGAATACCACCTGCTCCCTTAAAAGCAATGAACCTAAGTAGAAGGTCAGATTTTTCTCTTTGACACTACAATGTCAGAAAGGTTAGAAAAGCAAAAAAGTGAGGCCATATGGACCTTCCAAAGTTTAGAGAATAACTACTAGTATGAAAGGTCCCTAAATGTACCAGACCAAAGAAGTTAAGGTTAAGCCAAATGATTCTGAATCAAAGCTTTCATTATTCACCTCACTTCCCAGACAACAAAACTATCCACTCATCCTGAGGTCTGGCCTCTCCCCAAAGATGCTGTTGTCACTGTCTCCCATGGCTCTGATGGGGACTCATTCTCTTACTCATCATAAATCCTGTCTTTACAATACAAATCAAGGACTGCAAGGGGGTAGGGGCAGGAGTTGAGGGGAGAGGATAAAGCTGGGCTTTCACAGCTGAATCTGCCTCTCTAAAAGCCAGGTCCAGAGATTCTGGCCACCCTTCTTGCCTGAATGTTGGCATGTCATGCTTTGAATATGAGTCAGGAGGCAGGAATGGAACCTTATAAAGTCAAATCCCAAATGGGAACAGAACTGAATTCTCTGGAAAAGCAATCCTGGCTAGGAGAACATCTCCACACCTAATTTCTGGTTCCTGGCATAAAAGCTTTGTTAAGTCTTTCCCTAAGGGCCTCCTAGTTAAGTCCTCAGACCCTATAACAACCTGTGAAAGGGCCTTGGGTGAGGGGAGTGGAAATTTCTCCCTCTCAACAAGAATGTACAGGTATGAACATGAACTATGGATTCTCTAGCAGCATCTCTGGATGGCTGTTGCTGACCTTCAGTCAGCTGTGCCACAGGCCCAAGGGCAGGCAGCAAGTATGACCAGAGTCCCTGCCAAGGAAGGATGCCTCTTACCTTTTGCTGATTCGGTACTCCACTGGCAGCTGCTTCTCCCCTGATGCCACCACAGACCTCTGTAGCTGATGTGGAGGACGTAAGAGAAAGTGGGTATCAAGGACGATGTGAAGCGAAGGACTCTGTCATTTCCATAGACATGCCCCCCTCTTCAAAGTAAACCTAACAATCGCCAGTTCCTCCCTAATTTCAAGTATTTTGCACATGCTACGAATTTAGTGATTGCTATCGATCTCAAAAACAAAAGATAATAAGTGACCAAAAAATCTGAGTCGAAAATAACCTGTCTGGTAGACAGTAAGCACTCAATAAAAGCTTGCTGAACTGAAATAAAGTGATATTTGAATCCCTTTTGCATCTGAGACTGTGAGTTCTGTCAGAACAGGGGCTGTTTCTCACTCACCTTTGTATCCTAGTGGCACAGGGCCTGGCCTACGGTAAGCACTTAGTGTTTGTCATATTAAATGAACACCTCCAACGAGGAAACTCTCCACCCTCAGAGGTAGCCCGCTCCCCTGAACAATTCCGACAAAGCCCTTCCTTATTAAGAATCAAAATCTGGGGGCGCCTGGGTGGCTCAGTCGGTTAAGTGGCTGCCTTGGGCTCAGGTCATGATCCCAGGGTCCTGGGATCGAGCCCCACATCGGGCTCCCTGCTCCGCGGGAAGCCTGCTTCTCCCTCTCCCACTCCCCCTGCTTGTGTTCCTTCTCTCACTGTCTCTCTCTCTGTCACATAAATAAATAAAATCTTTAAAAAAAAAAAAAAGAATCAAAATCTGTTTTGCTGCAACTGCCTTCATTATGTGGGGAAAAAATCCCAAACAGGTTCAATGTCACTAATTTAACTAAATGTTTCTATTTTGTTCTGAATGTCTAGATATGAATTTTAAATTCTTTTTAAATAAAGTGGTTTCTAACTGCAAAAGCACTGTACCAGGGACAGAAAGAGAAAGATTTACATAAGGATGTGTCTACTTCTGCATGTCATCAGAATGTCAACTCCATGAGGGCAAGTCTTTTGTCGGTGTCCCTAGAGTCCAGAGAAGGCCTGGAAGGGAGTAGGTGTGCAATATTGGTGAAAGGAACAAATGAATGAATGAATGAACAAGAGTCCTGTGCTTAATGACCCAGCCCTGGCACTTCACACGCAGTCAGAGCAGAGCAATGAACTGCACAAGACACACACCCTTTCCCTTCTTGGAGGCTTCTGTAATATTATTATTCCTGCTGCTAAACCAGGAAGACAACTTTGGAAAAGTCTCTTTGTTTCCTTGAACCCATTTCCTCAGCTATAAGATGTAGTATGTGAACAACGCCTTCTTGGCGTTCCTTCCAGCCTATCCTTCTATGGTATCAGGATGCAGGGCATCAGTGGGTGACTGATAATGCCTCTTGTCTAGTCCTTCACCCAGCATCCTCCCCTGGGCTCCTTGTATAGGAGAGAGGAGAGATTCTTAGAGGAGTTGCTGCCTTATGTTCTTCTAGGGTAACATCAGTGGTTTAAAGAAAAATCCTAGGGAATCTCCATTCCATCCCTGTCCCCATTAAGGAGCCACCTTGCACTTAATTCCTTTAACAATTATTTATTGTACACCAGCAAGTCATTCACTTTTGGGGACAAATATTTATTGGTTGTTCGCTGTGCTGAGTACCACACTAGGCATTGGAAATACAGAATATGGAGCAGACATAAGTCATGCAACGGGGCCATAATGGACAAGTACAGGGCACTAAGACAGTATTACAAAGGAGCATCTAGTCTCTTATGAGGGACAGGAAGTCTTCCCAGGATACCCAAAAGACAACTGGAATCATACAGGTGAAAAGAGACCAAGGGGAGAGTGACTTAGAGAGAAGAATGTGTGTGCAGGGGTTAGGGGGAGCGTGGCCCGTTCGTGGCGATGCAAGTTGTTTAGTGTGGCTGGGGCGTCGAGTGCAAGGGGCACATGCTGTGGAGGGGTCAGCAGCAGCAGGCCAAGGAGCTTTATAACATTCAAGTGACCCATTCAAGAGTTTAAAGCAAGGGCTTGACGTGGTCAGATGCAACCTTTTAAAAAGTAGTCTGGCTGCAATGGGCATAACGCAGGGCTAGGCATTTCAGTGACGGCCTATGATCCCTCCTAGATTATAGTCTAGTTGAGGAGACAGGATGATAACCCCTGAAACAACTAGTGATACTAGACAACACAAAAATGGCAGAATAAATGAAAAAAAAAAAATCAAATATAGACAACTGATGACAAAAGCTTTGAGTTCAAAAAAGAGAGAGGTTCTTGTATGTGGCCCCAAAAAGTGCTCTGAAGAAAATGTTCCTACTGAAAGTACCCACGAAAGTGGAGAGTGACAGGGCTAGTGGGCAAAGGGAGGCATGAGGCTTCCACAGAGTCTTCACGAATGGGTAGGATGTGGATGGAAGGACAAGTGACAAGAGAGCAGGGTTTGGGATGGGACACAGATGAAGTAAATTCAAGCCTCAGGAGAGGCTTCAGTGGCTTGGGTTGAATTTAGTTTCCATGCGGCAGACCCACCCTATAAGCCGAGGCTTATTCCCAGCAGAGCTGAAGACCAGACAGGGATCGGCGCCTCCACATCAGCCTCTGGGAAGAGGGAGAGTGGCAAAGTCTTTGCCTGCCAAATAGCCGACCTGGCCGGGCCGGACTGCTGGGAGGGCTGCCTGTCCTGCTACCGCGACAGCCCAGTCGTGCTAAGGAAAAAGCACCTGCTGGCCAGATACTGCCGCTGGCTCACTGAGACGCCGAAGCTATTGAAGATACTTTGTTCCAACTGACCGGCGGAGCTTAATGCTCTCAAAAACTGCACAAAGATTCCAGACTTCACTGGAGGGGCTCCTGGATGAGATGACTCTTGCTACTCTTATCCCTCCGATCCATGTCTGCTAGTCAGAATCTTCCTTAAAATCAACAGGCCTGATCATGCCAATCTGATGTTTAAACTGTCCAAGAGCTCCCCCCACCCCCACCCCACCCCCAGCCTCTGGGATCAAACCCAAGCTCCCCAGCACTATATCTACGGCACTCCCTGATGGTATCTCACCGTCTGGCCTCATCTCTGATCACCTCCTAGCCCATCCCTCACACGCTTGCGCCAGCAAGCTCCACCCCACTCTCTGAACACACCGCCTGTGGGGTCCTTGCACGTATTGTTCCGTCTTCCTGCCATACCCTTGGCCACCTTGTTACTCTGATGGATTTCACATCCGCAGGGACGCCTCCTCTGTTTTCCCCTCCTCTTTACCCACCTGCCTTTCCCTCACAGGAAGGCTCACTTTTGGATGCCGCCGTAGCACGGTGCCCTGCACAGTGTAGTGTACATACCGTTTCCCCCGTTATGCTGTGAGCTCCTAAAGGGAAAGGGCCAATGCTAAACCTCTGCGAATGTCCCACCCCCGGTACAGCGTCTGGCGCACTGCAGGCTCGGTTCCGTTGACAGGTGGCCAAACGACCACCTGGATGAACAGGGCACCATCGAGGGCATGCACGATGACATAAGGAATTCTGAGACAGCCATTTAAAGAGGCAGCATGCTTATAACGATGAGGTAGTCTGTGTTATTTTTCTAAATATTTGCCACCCTTCCCGGGGGAGGATTAAATGTCCTCTCCCCCTTGACATCAAGGTCGGCGCCAGGGCTGGGAGAGCCCTCCCTGCAGGAGCATTAGACACACTCTCCCTGTTGACTGCGGTGGTGGCCCCATGCTTTGCCTCAACCAATGAAACAGGGGCAGAAGCAGGAGCTTTAGCAGCCAGCTAGCAGTTGGCCATCTCTGTCTTTTCTGTCTCCTCTGAGGCGGGAGGTGTCCCAGACGCAGGCGGCTCTGTCAGGCTAGGTCTCCAAGTGAAGACAGTTCTGCCCCCCAGCTGCAGCCAGCCAAGACAGGCACGTGGTGTAAGTAAGAAACAAACCTTTGTTGTTGTTGTGTCTGAGACTCGGGGGCTGTTTGTTACTGACCATAATCTAGCCTACGTTAGCTGCCACGAGAAGGCAGAGGAACAGAACAGCCATCGACGGACCGCTGAGTTCCAGGTCTGGCTACAGCTACGCGCCTGCCCTTCATCAAGTCCCTTCCCCTCTCTGGGCCTCTGTTTCCTCTTTAACAAAATAATCTAGTTAAACTAGATAATCTTTCCACTCGGTAATCCTGTAAATCTGCACTAGGATATCACTCCTTGTCCATCATTTCACTCTTTAAAAAAAAAAAATTCTACCCATTATGTGGAATGACTGACATTGGGGAGGAGGGGGTCCTTTTGATTTTTTTAGGTTAAATTTACATATAATGATATGCACAGATCTCAAGTGTACGATTTGCTGAATTTTCACAAATGCACACAGCTGTGTACCCCACGTCCCTAAAACAAGATATTGAGAGCACATTTTCAACACCCCAGCAAATGCCCTTGTTCCCTTCCCCAGCCAATCCCCTCCCTCCAAAAGCAATGACTACTGTTTCTTTTTTTTTTTACCATTGATTCGTTTTATGGGATGGTTGGCATTTTGAATTCCTGGACTGATAAAGTGTACAGTTGTTCAGGCTGCCTGTTCTCACATTCCTGAACCCCAGGCATGTGATGACACAAAGAGAAGTTTTGGCAGGCTTTGGGGACACTCACCCACGGTTCTGCAAGCCCTCTAATTTTCTGAGCCTCCACGTCACTGACAAAGTCATGGTAGAGAACAACATAGGGCTCCAGGTGGATGACCTCCTTCCGGACGGGCTGGAGCTGCAGGTAGGGGCTCGAATTTGTCTCATACGAACAGTAGAGGCTAGGGATCTGGTAGTGAGTAGGCTGGAAAAAAAGCCTAGAATCAGCATGAGAGATGAAGGGTCTAGGAGCAGAAGCCAGTGTAGGGAACTACGACATAAAAAAACTGGCATGCGGGAGATTGAGAATGTGGTCAGTCTGATGCTGTCCAAATGAGCTTTATGTTTCTAACGCATCAGCCTTTTCCCCTCACGTCGTTCCAATGCAACCTTCTCTTTCTCTAGCTATGCCTGTTCCCCCTTTCTCTTTCCCTGAGGAATCCTACCTGGGATCCCAGGGTCTGACATAACCCCTCGTAGGTGTCTCTGGTCTGCAGGTGGGGTACGTTGGGCCTCTGGATGACAGCCTCAGCTACCACCTGGTTGGGGCTCTCTGCCAAAAGCTTTTCGTATTTCAACACATTCCTGGCCATCCTCTTATTATCTGGGCCTGGAAGAAATCAGAGCAGGGAATAATACAGATGAACAAACAATGGTCTCCGTTTTCTAAAGTTTTCCTATAGCTTCCCGGTCACACACGACCAGCCACTGGACACCATGAAAAGCTGCCATGTCCATGCACAGGAGGATGGTAAGGCCCTCACTCCCAGAAGAGTACCTGGTATTAAAAAAGACTGAGTTAGGCCCGGTAGATCTGAGGGTGCAAAGGACTTTGGGAAGAAAAGTGGTACTGAACACTGTTAGACCAAGGGATCATAAGGATGGCAGCTCTAGGATACCGTGATGGTAAGTTTCATGTATCGGGAAGAAGCTTCACTCCTTCCTTCCTGCCTTCCTTCCTTCTTCCTGCCTTCCTGCCTTCTTTCCTTCCTTCCTTCCTGCCTTCCTTCCTGCCTTCCTTCCTTCCTTCCTGCCTTCTTTCCTTCCTTCCTTCTTCCTTCCTTCCCTCCTTCCTTCCTTCCTTCCTGCCTTCTTTCCTTCCTTCCTTCCTTCCTTCCTTCCTGCCTTCTTTCCTTCCTTCCTTCCTTCCTGCTTTCCTTCCTTCCTGCCTGCCTTCCTTCCTTCCTGCCTTCTTTCCTTCCTTCCTTCTTCCTTCCTTCCCTCCTTCCTTCCTTCCTGCCTTCTTTCCTTCCTTCCTTCCCTCCTTCCTTCCCTCCTTCCTTCCTTCCTTCCTGCCTTCCTTCCTGCCTTCCTTCCTGCCTTCCTTCCTGCCTTCCTTCCTTCCTTCCTGCCTTCCTTCCTTCCTGCCTGCCTTCTTTCCTTCCTTCCTTCTTCTTTCCTTCCTTCCTTCTTCCTTCCTTCCCTCCTTCCTTCCTTCCTTCCTTCCTTCCTTCCTTCCTGCCTTCATTTACCCATTCAATACATCTTCAGGGAACATCTACCATGTACTGGATACTGTGCTAGAGGCCAACCTCCCAGAGTTTAGAGCCTAATGGAGAAAAGCTACATTAAATAACTACTCACAATGAAACCCGTAAATGCAATGAAAGAGAAGTCCAGAGAGCCAAAGCCTATAGCAGAGAGACCCAACCTATTCTTCGCTGGAGCAGTGAAAGCTAATCCATTCCCCAATCTACAAGATCCTTCAAAATTCCTAACTGGCCTAACATAGAGAACAGTGCAGTATGAGACGGAGGGGTTCTAGACTTTGGTTCTAGCCCGGGTTCCCACAGAGGTCTTGTGTCTTATCTGTGCCCACCTGTTGGTGCCCCCTGTGGCTGTAAGACGCCCCTGGGCTAGCAGCTCCCCATGGCCTGCTAGCCTCTGTCCTGAGTTTCAGTGCCTCTCAGAAGGACATGCTGGATTGTTCTAATGCTCCCAAAGCATCTTTCTCTGAGGAGCTCAGTGTGCCTCTAACTACCACGACCACCACCACCACCACCCTGGCAAAAGAAGGGACAGAAGTTACCATCCTTTTTGTAACAGGAGGCAAAATGAAGTTTGGGAGAATAGAAGCAGTGAGCCCAAAACCCCAGTGAAAATACTGCAGAGCCAGAAATGGAACTGGTAATCCCAATTTGCTGTGTCCTACTCCACCTATAACTACACATGGTTTGGGTTCTCTGGGACAGGTAGAGATTTTAACAGAGCAAACATAAAGAAAGAGAGAAGGGTTGGGTTATCATTTTGCCTGTAGTAATTGCCCACATGTTTCCAGATCATTTGGCTACTTCTACATCCTACTGCTTGCCCAATTATCAGACTGGAATAATGTTACTAAATGGATTCAGTAAAAAGCGATACAACTGTGAAGTCCTCTGTGAAATACTTTATATTAAAATATCATAGTGATTATTTACTTACTTTAGTATCTCAGTATCTTATTAAAGGAAAACCTGGGAAGCCAGCTTCCACCAAAATTTTCACTAAAAATATCCAAGCAGAGAGCTAGGCTAGGAAATCTCCCTCCCATTTAACTCTGGTGACGTGCCCTGGGAGGAGTGTCGAAGCTGAACCCCGCACTAACTGAGCAGGGTGCTTGTCAGCCACGTGGGCTCTGGTTTAAAGGGAAGAGCTGCTATCTCTGTGGAAACAGCCAAAATCAGTCATCCCACAGAATCACTCTCCTTGCACGCACAGCTCTCACTGATCTCATTTGCCACACACACACCCCTCCCCCAGTCCTGGCCTTTTTCCCGGCTGGGAGTGGAAGAGCAAAGGGACAGGTTGATACCTTCTTAGCATTTTCCCACAGACCAAAAAACTTCCCCCTGATGCACTGATCAATAGCTAAGAAAGATTCGATCCAAAATTAGAAATGTGGCTTGGATTATAAAATTAGAGAAATAAAAACACATGGCTGTCTCGTCCTTGCAGGGATTAAGGGCCAGGAGCAGAAGGGATTTCCCAGTAAATCAGCGCTGTGGCTCATTCATCTTCTATCATTACATACTGTAGAGGAGAAACTCTCGGGAGAGGCTGAGGGCGCACGAAACATTGCCGGCCTATAAAACAAAAAGAAAGAAAGGAAAGGAGGAGTTAACTACACTGAGGATATCTCCTTTGACCAAATCATTAAATGGATTCAAACAAAAAACAAAAAACTATAAAATACTCTTACCACCAGGAGACAATAAGACTCATTGAAATGAGCAGCAGACTAGAAATGTAGAAGTTCTCAGTCCTAATTCAGGATTTGCAGCCCTAATGCAACTCAGGTCTCCTCAGTGTCCTCATTTACAAATGACTCATTCCCACCCTTACCGGGGAAGGTAGAAAAATAAATGAAAATAAACTTTCTTAAAGTGCCCTCAAATCTTTTTTTTTTTTAAAGATTTTTATTTATTTATTTATTTAACAGAGATAGAGAGCACAAGTAGGCAGAGCGACAGACAGAGGGAGAGGGAGAAGCAGGCTCTCCGCTGAGCAAGGAGCCCGATGCGGGGCTCGATCCCAGCACCCTGGGATCATGACCCGAGCTGAAGGCAGCCGCTTAACTGACTGAGCCACTCAGGCGCCCCAAAGTGCCCTCAAATCTTAAAGCATGCAAAACCACGTAACTGCAGGGTGTTGTTATTTCGGTATACTTAATTATTAAGCTTAACATGGAACTATAAAAGCCCTAGTAAAAATATAATTTGTTCTCCAGGCTCAGTCCTTCCTAGAGTCGACAAAGGTAGTGAGAGGGAGGCAAAGGAAGAACTAAACCTTAAACATTCCCACTGCATAGTAATGACCTCTCCCTGCCACCACCATTCGACCTTGAGCTACACAAGCTCAGAAGTACACAGGGGCTTTCCAGACAAACTGAGGAACAGAACCCATTGTAGGTGGGCTGCCATCCTGCCCTGGGCGCCAAGGAATGATGAACTGATAGAATTGTATTTCCTTCTGGTCATTTCATTTTTGCATGTTAAAAATTCATGTTTAAGGATAAAAGCAACAAGAGGCACACTATGAAACATGAGAAACGGGAAAAAGAAATGCTCTGCTGAAACCCAGGGGCTCCAAGCACTTTAGATGACTCAGAGTGTACATAGTTAACAGTCGTATTTGTTACACATTTTCCTTTCCTGATTGTTTCACTCTACATTGTTAGCAGGCGGACTTTTTATATCACTTCATAGTCTTCAGAGAGGGCATATTTTAACTGTGGTAAAAAACACACAACATAGGGGCGCCTGGGTGGCACAATCGGTTAAGTGTCCAACTCATGGTTCCGCTCAGGTCGTGATCTCATGGTCGAGAAATTGAGCCCTGCATGGGGCTCCACACTCAGCATGGGATTTGCTTGAGATTCTCTCCATCTCTCTCTGCCCCTCTGTACTCTCTTCCTCTCTCTCAAATGTACACATAGATCTTAAAAAAAAAAACCCATAACATAAAATTTACCATCTTAACCATTTCTAAGTGTATGGTTCAGTAATGTTAACTATATTCACATTGTTGTGCAGCCAATCCCAAGAATTTTTCCATCTTGCAAATCTGAAACTCTGTACCCAACAAACGACTCTCAATTGCCCCCTTCCTTCAGCCCCGGCAACCATCATTCTACTTTCTGTCTCTATAAATTTGATTCCTCTAGATACTTCATATAAGTGCAATCATACAGTATTTGTCTTTTTATGACTGGTTTATTTTATTTAGCATAATGTCCTCAAGGTTCATCTATGTTGTAGCATGTATCAGAATTTCCTTTTCTTTTTAAGATTTTATTTATTTATTTATTTATTTATTTATTTGAGAGAGAGCGCGCATAGAGGGAGAGGGAGAAGGAGAAGCAGACTCCCTGCTGAGCAGGGAGCCCGACACGGGGCTCAATCCCAGAACCCCAAGACCATGACCTAAGCCAAAGGCAGATGCTTAACTGACTGAGCCACCCAGGCGCCCCTAGAATTTCCTTCTTCTTTAAGGCTGAATATTAGTCCCTTGTATGTATAGACCACATTCTGTTTACCCATTCATCCCTCAGTGGACACTTGGGGTTGCTTCTACCTCTTGGCTGGTGTGAATAGTGCTGCTATGAACATGGGTATGCAAGAGAACGAGCATTTTTAATAGCTGCATTTCATTCCACCTAGAAGCTACATCACAGATGACCTGGAAATAGATTGTTTGCACTTATTTAATACCATTAGTTATTCTGTTCCATACTTAACAGAGGGATAGTTAAGTACTGTATTGATATCTTATAATGTCAGATTATGAACTCAAGGTTATAGCTTTTCAAATTCTTCTGAGATGAAGAGAACTAAAATACAACTTTACATATTTTTAAAACTCAAGGGCTCTTTCATGGGATAAAATTATATTTTATCAAGAACAAAGTTACTTTTGGGGTGCCTGGGTGACTCGGTTGGTTAAGCGTCTGCCCTCGGCTCAGGTCATGATCCCAGGGTCCTGGGATCGAACCCCACATCGGGCTCCCTACTCAGTGGGGAGTCTGCTTCTCCCTCTCCCTCTGTCCCTCCACCTGCTCTCTCTCTCTTTCTCAAATAAATGAATAAAATCTTAAAAAAAAAAAAAAAGAACAAAATTACTTTTGCTGTCCCAGTTAAATTTCTTTGGAAATATGTACACTAAATAATGTTACATGCAAAAGGCGAACCTACGCCTGTAGTGTATAATATAGTAACAGCTTACATTTGTTGAGTGCACATGTCATGAATGGTGTTAAGGGCTTTACATGTATTAGCTCATTTAATCCTCATGACAACCCTTTGAGGTGAGCATTGAAGGGGAGCAGAATAGGCCATCCCAAAATATGCCTCTTTGGCACAAGGATTTCGAGCTAATTATTTTGAGAAACGGCAGACATGGGAGAAGCTCTGAAAACCAGAGAAGTTACCCTTTTGTGACAGAAATTTACATTTATAAGGGAACCCTCCATTTGTAGGAGCGTCTCCCTCCATGTACCTGGAAAAGAAGGATGACTCTGAATCACAAGAGAATCTTTTTTTTTTTTTTAAGGTATATTTATTTATTTTAGAGAGAAAGAGAGAGAGCGTGCGCACGCATGTGGGAGGGGGAGGGGCAGAGGGAGGTGGAGAGAGAGTCTCAAGCAGACTCCACACCCAGCGTGGAGCCCGACACAGGGCTCGATCGCACGACCCTGAGATCACTACCTGAGCTGAAACCAAGAGTCAACCTCACTACACCACCCAGGCGCCCCTTGAATCACAGGAGAATCTTATCAATGAAGAAAGCTCACTTAAATCTGCGAACAACCTTGTTTGCATTTCCTGGTCACCCCCCCAAAATTGGCCTCCCCCCACACCTTTTTTTCTATTGTCTTTAGCTGGAAATGGTATTTAAGGTGGCGGCTTAGGACACTTCAAAGAGTTCCTCATTGCCCAGCCCCATCTCCCATGTATACGGGAGGTATGCGTGTAATAAACTTCTGTTTATTTTTCCTCTTGTTAATCTGTTTTTTATTTACAGGGAGTTCTCAGCCAAGAACTCAGAAGATTCAAGAATAATTATCTCCCTTCCTCCCCCCACTTCCTAACAGCATCATTATTATTCCCCCTTTAAAGATAATAAAATTGAGGTCCAGGGAGGTTAAGTAAAATGCCCAAATTGTCACAGATTTGAACCCAGGTCAGTCTGACTTCAGAGCCTGTGGTTTAATCCCTGCACAACTGTCTTTCATTAACAATGACTGAAATAATTTTTTACTAAACTATATCATGAAAAACTATTATATAATATACAGTATTATATATTACATGATATATATTACATATTTTAATATTTTCCTGGCATAAATAATTATATATATCATATATTGTATATGATAATGAAAGGTCCATGGAGGGACATCTATCTCAAATTTACAAGGGTTAAAAAGGGGACCGTAACTGTCTATGAGACAATGCTTGATGTGTTCTAGTACTGTCACGTAAAAAAAATGTGCTGTAAGAGCACAAAGAAGGAGTCTGAGAAGTCTGAGGAGAATTAAGGAAGGCTTCACAAAGTAGGTGACATTTGAGCTATGCCTTGTGAGATGAATAAAATTTACCAGACAAAGCACAATTGTGGAAAGGGAGAGTCTACCAGTGAGCAGAGGAGAAACCTAAGTCATCACAGGGGAAAAAAGCCAAAACCCATTCTCAGGTGCTGCATTTAAAAATCTCTCTCAGGGGGCGCCTGGGTGGCTCAGTCGTTAAGCATCTGCCTTCGGCTCAGGTCATGATCCCAGGGTCCTGGGATCGAGCCCCGCATCGGGCTTCCTCCTCGGCAGGAAGCCTGCTTCTCCCTCTCCTGCTCCCCCTGCTTGTGTTCCCTCTCTCGCTATCTCTCTCTCTGTCAAATAAATAAATAAAATCTTTAAAAAAATAAAAATAAAAAAAATAAATAAATAAAAATAAAAATCTCTCTCAGGGTAAGCTGCTTTAGTTTATCCTCTCCTAGTCTCCATGTCAATCCTCCATTTTCTTCCTCTCTTAAAATTCAATTTCATCTTGCCCTTTGTTGTACCACAGTGATTCTATTTCACCTTTAATATGGAGCAATTGAGCAGGCGCATTAGGAAGAGCACCCTGGAAAGTTTTACAACAAAGACCCACTTACCATGAGAGGAACAGGCCCATTTGCTACTTTGAGAATAAATCTGTTTTGGCAGCAACATGTGGGTTTGGACCACCCATGTCCTCCTCCCTTTTCTCAGGAAAAGGGGGAAAGAGAAAGGAATGTAGGGAGCAGAAATAGTTTATTAGCTTTGGAAACTCTAAGGAACTGGCTCTGTAAGCTATATTTCCAGCCTATTCTTGAAGACTATACAATTCTGGTGGGAAATGGATTAGCTATACAAAATGATGGCAGATCCCCTATTTAGGGAAATGAGCTTCCACGAGAGGATCTACAACAGCTCATAGGTCAAGTGCCAAGAAAAAGCAACCCCTGGAGGAGGCACTGAGCTATACTATGGACCAGTGACACCAGCTCGATAGCCAGACACTAGTCATAGTTACAGTTGGACCCAGTTGCAGATGGGAGAGGATAATGTCAGGGAGGAAGAGCTTCCTCTGCCCTATAGTCCTTCTAGATGGACACAGAATTAAATTGACATGAGACAGATTAACAGGAGAAAATCAAATTTCGTAGGCATATGTATGGGGAATCCACACAGACACAAAATTCCAAAGACGATGAGGCAACATGAAGCTTCAATGAGCTAAGGAGAGGGGTAGAGCCAGAGGACACAAAGGGGAGAAAGCTCATCAGCAAGAAAGTGAAAGGAGATGTTTGGAAAAACATGGTTACCCTATTATGCAGATAAGTTCCTTAGGTAAAGGGGAGTCTCTGTTAATAGCTCTCTTCCTGTTACAGGCTCTCCTTTCCAACATAAACTTAGGCAGTTGCAGGGAGGCAGAGAGCTTTTCCTGCATCTGCTGGGTTTTGATTACTTTTAACTAAAAGTAATTTTTATGCCAAAGTGCCCATCTTGGGACAGCCTGCCCAGGGCCCCGACAATAACAATCAAACTTCTCCTTGGATATTGGCAATATCACCACAGAACATCTGTGAAGAGATAGGAGTTGCTGACAGTGCAAAAGAGTGATCTACATCGACTCTGAACCCCTTAGACATTTGTTGATGGGAGCCTGCCTCCTACGTGGAAGACGATGGTTTTCAAGCAGTCAGGGCGCTGGAAAGAGCTGCTAATCCCAGCTCTACGAACTTCGTGACAAGTTAGGAATTTTGTGGAGATTTAGTTTACTCACATGTGAAATATGGAAATAATAAAACAACTGCCCTGCTTGACTCACATTTGGTCCTGTTGGGAAGATGAAATAAATTGAGAGACATGAAAATGTGTAGAAAATTGTCAAGCAGATATAAAGCACTATATTTATTGTGATAAAAGTAGTGAGCCTCACTTACTCCCCTACCTGGAAGTAGGCAAAGGCCAAGTGATCCAAGGCATCCTCTAGACTTGCCTCATCCTCTGTCTTCCATTCTCCATAAGATCCTCGGAAGAGACTGACAGCCTCCTCCAGCCATGGAATGGCATGGTAGTAATCCCCCATGTCATAGGCCACCTGTAGGTAATATAAGTACCATCATTAAGCCTGAATCCACAGGTAGAGGAGAGAAAATGACAAAGAGTGAGAGGGCCGATGGAACATAAGAAGGCAAGTTTTCATCTCAAATTCATTTAAATCCAATTTATCAAGCATCCATTATATCCAATGCATTGTTCTAGATGTAGAGAAGACACGAGGGTTCTTGCATTTAAGGAATTCATAATCTGGGGAGAAGAAAGATAGGAACTCAATTAACTGTAATACTGGGCAGAATGCATGAATACTCAAAAGAAATACGCATAATATGTCATGGAGGCAGAGAAGGGAGAGACTTGGGAATCTCAGAAGGCTTCGTGGAAGAAGTGGCATCTGAGGTAGGCGTCCCCCGAAGAAAGAAAAGGATTTCAATGAGTAGAGATTGAGAGGAAGAACATTTTAAAGTGAGGGAATGGCAGAAACAGAAGCCAAAAGCAAGCTTGTGTTCAAGCTGGACACTGTGGTTATAGCCTAAGGTGAAGAGAAGCAGGAAATGAACTTCAAAAGGTAGCAAGGGCTAAGCTAATAAGAGTTGTGAGTGTCGTGTTTTTAAGAAGATACTGCCGGTAGCACTGTGAGAAATTGACTGAATTCATTCATTTATTTATTCAATATTTACTGAGTATTTGCAATGTATCTGGTGATCCCTGACCTTAAAGAGCTTACAGTCATATGAGGGGCACAGGAGTAAATCAATAACTGCAACACAATATATTAGATCCACATGGGAATGCTCGAAGAGCTCAGTGACTTTTTTTCTATATTAAATGTTGGAAGGCAGGAATATGGCAACGTGTACTAGACCTTGCTCCTGTCTCCTAACAGCTTACAGTTAACTAGAATACCAGCACTGCAGGTGGTATTTCCTGGAAGTTGATGTTGGAGACAGCATGGAATTATAAAATCACAGAGTTGGAAGCACTCTTACAAAACATTCTAATTCTGCTCTAACTTCCAGACCAGCAGAAAGACAGGGCAGAACCTAGAGGTACTGAAACTGCAGTCTAAACAGTAAATCAGCTGCTCTTCCAGGTCTGCCATTCATCTGCCATGTGATTTCTCTGATCCTCAGGTTTCCTTTTTGTAAAAAGGTTGAGTTGAAGAATAACAATCAAAATGACTGAACTTTTTCTACTAAGTTAACAATTTGTTAAGTTTTCCCAAGTCCCAAAAATATGGTAGATTGAGATAACTGGAATCCTTCCAAACAAAAAGACTTGGAACTTTTGAATAAAATATAATAAATATTTTATGACATATTTTCAAGAAAGAATGGAAAATACCCATGTACCAGAAAAAAAAAGGAGCTAATAAGCTTAAGAGCAGATGCTGAAGCTGCTTAGGATGGGGGCGGGTGTTAGTCTTAGTAATCTTGGTACTTAGCAACCTTTGGTTATAATGCCCACATGAGGACAGACTATGAGCTCTCCTTAGGTCTCCCAAAACCTAGGAATTGGAACGAAGACACACTCATAAAACTGAAATCCATGAAAAACTATACCTTAAAGGAAAGGGTGGACCAGAAAAAATCTACCCACTGTTGCAAAGAGTCAAGAAAGTTGGTTTGTTTCTGTCTGGATGTTGTTTAGGGGAAACAAAATGTCTCCTTAGAATATTCACAATCTTGGGGCGCCTGGGTGGCTCAGTGTCTGAGCTCTGGTGTTAAGTGTCTGCCTTCGGCTCAGGTCATGATCCCAGGGTGCTGGGATCGAGCCCCGCATTGGGCTCCCTGCTCGCCGGGAAGCCTGCTTCTCCCTCTCCCACTCCCCCTGCTTGTGTTCCTGCTCTTGCTGTCTCTCTCTCTGTCAAATAAAAAAAAAAAAATCTTAAAAAAAAAAAAAATATTCACAATCTTGAGCCTATGCTTCACATGAGTTTAAGGTTTGAATTTGCATTCTTCATATAGCTAAGGAAACTCCAAGCCAAAAAATCAATATAATAATGGATCTAAGGTCAGTGCAAATCAAAACCACAATGATATATCACCTCTTGCCTGTTAGAGTGGCTGTTATCAAAAGGACAAGAAATGGTGCTGGCAAGAAAGAGAAAGAGTGCTGTGCACTGTTGGCGGGAATGTAAATTGGTGCAGCCAATGTGGAAAGTAATTATGGAGGTTCCTCAAAAAATCAAAAATAGAACTACCCTTTGATCTACCAGTTCTGGTATTTATCTGAATAAAATGAAAACATTAACTCAAAAAGATATATGCACCCCCATGTTCATTGCCAGCATTATTTACAACAGCCAAGATATGGAAACAACCTAAGTGCCCGTTGATGGATGAATGGATAAAGAAAATGTGATACACACACACACACACACACACACACACACACACACACACACACACACACACGATGGAGTATTATTCAGCCATAAAAAAGAAGGAAAGTTTGCCATTTGTGACAACATGGATGGACCTTGAGGGCATTATGCTAAGTGAAATAAGTTAGACAGAGAAAGTCAAATACCATACAATCTCACTTATATGTGGAATCTAAAACAAAAACAAACAATAATAACAAAAACCCGAGCCTATAGATTCAGAGAACAGATTGGTTGCCAGAGGTGGGAAGTAGGGGGTAAGTGAAATGGGTGAAGGGGGTCAAAAGGCATAAACTTCCAGTTATAAAATAAATCATGCAGATGTAATGTACTCAAAAAAAAAAAAAAAAAAAAAAAGGATCTAAGGCCAGTATTACCACCAGAGTACCTGGAAGAAGAAAACCCAGAACCCTTTGGAATGATATTCCCACAACCCCAGTCACAGAGATTCTTTTAGTGGGGAAAAAAGTCCTGCTAAAAATAAGCTCACAAACATAATAAACCATATCAGGAAATAATCAACCATGAGCAAGAGTCAATAGACATGGCAGTAGGGTAGTACAATTAGACAACTAAGAATTTCAGAAACTAGAAAGGCTGATCTGCTTTAAAATAATCCTTGGAGGAGGAAATCGGAGACATGTAGATGAAATAAATTTGGCCACATGTTAATAATTATTGAAGCTTCTTCTTTGACCCAGCAATACCACTCCCAGGTATTTATTCAAGAGAAATAAAAACAACTGTCCACAGAAAGACTTACACAAGAATGTTAATAGCAGCTTTATTCACAGTAGCCTAGGCTGGAAACAATCCAAGTATCCATCACTAGGAGACTGGATAAACAGTATGTAGTATATTCATATAATGGAATACTACTCAGCAATAAAAAGAAATGAACTATTAATAAATGCAACAAGGTGGGTAAATTTCACAGATCCAGTGTGCTGAAAGAAGCTGGACTCAGGATAGTACATACATATTGTATGGCTCAGGACAGTTCCTGGGCACCGAGGCAAGGGTAGAGTAGAATGGAGGGGTCGGGAGAGTGGTGAGAAGAAAGAGGAGGGGGGCTTTATTGAGCTATATGTAAATTCATTTTTTAATACTAACTTTAATGCCTTCTGTTTTATGTAAATTCTTTTAAAAATCTGAAATGAACGTTGCAAAATTTTAACCTATTTCATCTCAATTATAGATATAATCGCTTGTATTATTTTATGTAGTTTTCTTATATTTGAAATATTTTATCTTTTAAAATAAGTAAATAAATACAGAAATAAAGATTGCCAGTGAGGCTTTCAGGAAGGGACTTACTGAATTTTCAACATACGGTTTTAGTTTCAGAAAGGCCTCACGAATGAAGCATATATTGGTACCATACACGGAACTATTTTACCTGGCTGAAATTTAAATTAGTCATGAACATGATGATTAAGCTCTGATTCCATTCAGGATCTTAGAGAAGGAAGAATGGTACATAGAGAGGCTTAGGACAACCCACCCTGCACTAATTTGGAAGACTGATCCCTAAAACTTGAGGCCCACATCAGGGCACATGAGGCGCACTCTCAGATCTGCTAATGAATACTGCAGGGGCTGGGAAAATTCACTTTCTTACAATACACGTCTTCAAAATTAAAAAGGATTTACTCCATTACTTCTTATGGCAAAGGCTACCAAAGAGTGTATTGTAAAGTGACCTCAAATGTGCTTATAAGTTATGATCAAAGATCAGTTAAATATCTCATATGGAAGGTTCCTGAAGTCTATTTCCTCAAGTAATGTGAAAGTGAATGGCCTCAGCTTTTTGACACTACCTTAATCTAATACTTCTAAATGCTTAGGAAATGTTGCAAGGGATTCCAGAAAGTCTCAGGAGGCTGAGTTTCTGTGACCTTACCTCACATCTCCACCTCTTCTCCCCTTCCCCACCCTTGAACCCTGCTTCTCCTTTCCACCCAGCCGTTCATCTGCGTGCAGGGTGCTACTGTTAGGGTGGCCCCAGGACCATTTTTCCCAGCTCAGTCCCAAATTATGTCTGTCATCCAGCCGTAACAAATAACCACTAATAACACTCCCTTCATTCTCAAGAGTGTCCTGCGTGTGTGATCACCTTAGTTATTATGGAAAGAGCATGGGATTCAGAGTTAGAAGACCCAGGTTCAAAATTTATTTCTGCTACTTAAAACTGTGTAACCTTGGGCAGATTATTTACCGTGTCTGAACCTCGGCTTCTTCATCTGAAAATGGGGAATTATACCAAATTTCCAAGTTTGCTGCAAGGACTGAAAGCATGTAAAAGCAATCAGGATATAGTTATTTCATCCACAAGAAACGAGGGCTGAGCACTTGGCGCTCTCTCTCTCTCTCTGGATACTGTTACCTTGCCAACTTGGAAGCAGTCATCTGCTGTGAGGGAGAAGAGCCGTCTGGGGCTGTACAGGTCAGTGACGGCGGAGCCGACGACTCTCTGGAAGACGCCCCGGGCCAGGCCCTTCACGTTGAGCATGTACACATCCTGCAGCCGCATCAGGGCCCTTGCTGCTCCCTCAACGTCCTCAAAGGCTGGCAGGTCCTGCTCCACCTTCTCATAACCATCCTTCAGAGCTGTCGGGGCAGTAAAAACACCAATCCACCACTCAAAAGCAGGTGGTGAGCATTTAATACAGGCAAGCCATAATCACCTGTCCAAATATTTCATGAGCAAAGATCATGTTTTATGTGTGTTTATTCCCCATGACCAGCACAGCTCTTGGCGCAGAGTGGATGCTTAATACAATCTTCTGAATGAGGAACAGAAGCTCTAGAATAAAAACTAAAGCACACGTGTGTGTTTCCATCCTGTCTCTGGGAATCTTGCCCTTTGTGGGGATAATTCTTCTTCCTCTTAATCTCCCCAAAGTCAGCAAATTTCTTCAAGTACAAAGTAGAATAAATTAGGAAACTGACCTTGCTACAGATCACGTTATAGTTTAATAAAATAGAAATTATTAGACAAATATGTAAATGGAATGATATAACCTGTACTTCTTCATAGGGTTGTAGTGAAAATCAAATGAGATAATGGGGGGTGCCTGGGTGGCTCAGTCGTTAAGCGTCTGCCTTCGGCTCTGGTCATGATCCCAGGGTCCTGGGATCAAGCCCCACATCGGGCTCCCTGCTCAGCGGGAAGCCTGCTTCTCCCTCTCCCACTCCCCCTGCTTGTGTTCCCTCTCTCACTGTGTCTCTTTGTGTCAAATAAATAAATAAAATCTTTAAAAAAAAAGAAGTGAGATAATGGGCATGAAAGCACTTTTTTTTTTTAAAGATTTTATTTTTAAGTAATCTCTACACCCAATGTGGGACTAGAACTCACAACCCCGAGATCAAGAGTCGCATGCCCCAAAAGTGCTTTCTAACATACAATCACATAGACATATTAACAAGAGGACCTAGTTCTTCATAATGGCTAAAGCTATGAAGATGGAGTAATACCTACCCACTTCATGACCCTTCATCACATTCCACCAGAATCTCTCTCCTTTCCAGAGTCAGGAGATAGAATCTTCTCTTACCCTCCAGCCCTCCTCCTCATTACCTCGGATGTTCTCACTGGCCTCCAGACTATGTACTACATTCCTCCAGTCAGACTGTAGGCGTTTGATGAGAGTAAATGCAAGCAGAGGGTTAGACACAGGGGTTGCAGAATCCTCGTGCAAAGAAAGCACCTTGTCATAGAATCTGGAAGAGAGGAGAATGATCTCACTTACTGATATAGCCACTGCCCCTAGCAAAGGCTGACATGGGGTATGTACATTCAGAGTAGTTAAAAATGAAACATGAACCCCTTGCGATTCACATAATAGTCTAACCAATAAGCACAAAGAATATGAAAACTCAAGACAACAGAAGTAGGTCCATTCACTTGTTCATTCAATGAGTCAGTCTCTACTGGTCAATTACTGTACATCAGGTACCACGCTAGATGCTAGAGAGACAAAGGCAAGACAGGGTGGAGCTCTCAAGGAGCTCACAAACCAAAAAATATTTTCTCTCATCACTCTATAACCAATACTTAGAATCTGGTAGAAGCTTAAAAATGTTGTTAAATTGATCGCAATAATTGTGATACCGGCTAGGAGAGAAGTGAGCTTATAATGCTATGTAATGCTCCAGCCACTTGTAAGCAGGGCCCCTAACCCAGGTGGGAGTTAGAAGGTGTAAGGGAAGACTTCCTGGAGGAAATGGCGCTTGATCTGAGTCCGACAGGATTAAACGATTGATAGCTGCTACTTACTGAGCTTTTACCACGTACAAGGCATCCTGCTAAGTGCTTTATATATATTTTGTCTCATTTAATATCCCCAGCAACCCTCAGAATAGATTTTATCACGCCCGTTTTGAAGGGAGAGAAAACTAAAACAAGGCCACACTGTTAGTGACAAAACCAGATCTGAACCCAAATCTTCCTGACTCTGAAGCTTGTTCTCAGCTGATTTTGCCATATTGTTTCCATGGAACTAAACTAAAATAGGAGGAAGAATTTTTTTTTTTTAGGTGTTGTTTTTTGTTTTGTTTTTTTTAACTTGAGTATAGTTGACTCACAGTGTTACGTTAGTTTCAGGCGTACATCACAGTGATTCAAAAAATATGGAACGCTTCACGAATTAGCTTGTCATCCTTGCTCAGGGCCCATGCTCATCTTCTCTGTATCATAGGAAGAATATTTTTTGAGCCAACGGGACCAACATGTACAAAAACACAGTGGCTTGACAAACATGTGTTCATTAATAAGTCAGTCTATACTGGTTACTTGCTAGATGGCGGACTCTGTGCTAGATGCTGGGGATGAAAAGGCAAGACAGAGTCCAATGCTTGAAAATTTCATGAACAAGAAGAGAGCTGTTTTTCTCATTGCTCTATACCTAAATCCAACACACATTTCTATGAAAGAGTAACTAAAACACATTCTTCTAGGAGCTAGGAACAGGATTTCGAATAAGACAATAAACTTGGTGTCAAGGACTCATGGACTAGTGGGTGAGACACAAATAATTATATAACAGATGCAACACCAGATTTAAGAACAAGGCTTAGGGGGCAGTAAGGAGAGGGGGTAATTAATTTGGCCAGAGCAGGTCAGAGATTGTTTCACAGAGGCGATAATACACCAAAACTTGATGGGTGGATGCAAATAAGGAGGAAAGGAGAAGAGGCAGGCAGAGATGGTTCAACATACGTGAAGGGACAGAACGAAATGGGAGGGGAGTTCCAAGCTGTTCAGTACTGCTGGAGCCCCAGTGTATCCGGAGGATGATGGGTAGATCAGACTGGACAAGGGAGGAGCACCTCACAGGCCCTGCGGAGGAATTTGGGTTTTACCCTGAGTGCAGTTAAGAGCCACCAAAATGTTTTCAGTGAGAGTTGGATACACTATGATATGTTTACGTATATGAATCTGTGAGAGGGCGGGGTTCAGAAGTGGGGATGACCGGAGACAGAAAGAACAGTCTGGGGGCCAGTTCAAAACTGGAAGCAAGAGTAAGGAGAGTCTGAACCATAATAATGACAGTGGGGGCAGAGAACAGGATAGATTCAAGGGAGATATTTAGGAAGCAGTCCATACAAACTGGTGGTTGTAATGGGGGAGGTAGACGTGGGGTTGTCCAGCAGGCGTCCGGCTTCTCTGGCTTGCCGACGTGTGTAGAAAAGGGCCAGAAATGGTGGGACCAGAAGTGATCACCTTTCTAGTTAATTTCTCTCCTCTTCAGATGTCCTACAACAGTGTTCACATCAGCAAAAGATGCTGTTTCCTTTCCTGGCATACTACAGTTATTCCATTTCTAACGCACTATCGGGATTAACATTATTACAATTTATTGATGATAATAAGGCAGGCCTAAGAGTTTTAGGGATGCCCTCTAAAAATTTTTTCCTTGTTTTAAAATTATTAACTTCAGGAGCAATATAATAACAACAATGGAAGTAAAAGAAAAAAGTACGTGCAAAGTGAAGAGGATATGGATTTATAGGCATGTGCTCGAGAGCGGTGAGACTATAGGAGTCCTTTGGCCAGAGTGGAAGACTTCAGTGAGCAAGAATGGATGACAGGAAGAACAGAGGGAGTGGCAGGATGGGGGGATTCATTCCCTTGAAGCTGAGTCTGACCTAAGGGTTTCTCAAGGGTGGAGCCTGAAATAGAAGATGACTTGCCTCCAGGTGCCTCCAGGGAGCCCAGGGTTCAATTCAAGCATAAACTAAGGAACAAGAATCTGGGCCTGGGTGCCCCAGGGAGGAAATGAGAACCCTGTCAAGGCCAAGGAGTCTCTGATCCCTGAAACAAGGTGCCTTGAGAGCAGCGGCTACTCTAGGGTTTTAAAAACTAAACCAGCCTCCAGGGTGTGGGATTTTTTTTTTTTTTTTACTACCCATTACTTCCTGCTTCAGCTCCATATGGAACTACTTAGTGAAAGATATTCCAGTGCTAGATGAAAACACTTACAAGCAGAGACTTGGGCTTGAATCCAGCCTGAAGAGTAAGTATCCAAGGACAACTGAGGCTGAGTGGGCAGTAATTTTATTAGACAGTTGGATCGGGAGGAGACCCGGCTGCCAACTATCCCTCAGTTTGCTCCTCTGTAATATAACAGAACTGGTCTAGTCTAGAAGATCTCTACGGATCCTTTCAGCATGACCATTCTATTGTTTCTTTCCATCATCTTTTCCATAACTGAATAAATAGATTCTTCATTTGGTGCTTGAGGACTAATGTTTAACAGGCATCAGAGGAAAGAAGCAAGGCAGAGAGGTGAAAATTTTTCCCAAGTCCTCCAGCGTATCAAAAGCACTAGCTCCTTGGGTGCCTGAGTGGCTCAGTTGGTTAAGCGTCGTCCCAGGGTCCTGGGATCGAGTCCCACGTCAGGCTCCCTACTCAGCAGAGAGTCTGCTTCTCCCTCTCCCTCTGCCCCTCCTCCTGCTCGTGCTCTCTATGTCTCTCTTCCTCTCTCCATGTCTCTCTTCCTCTCAAATAAAAAAATAAAAAAAAAGAATAAAAAAAAGCATTAGCTCCTTGTTCTCTTCACATCGCACTTTGTATTATGGGGTCAGTTTATTTAGGGCAGGGGTTTGATCTCTACAGCAGCACATAATTCAGTTCAGCATTCAGATACATCATTTTTCTGTCACATAAAGAAAAAAACCTATCAACAGATATCTGAGACTGGTTTGGAATCCAAACGTTGGCCCTATTCCCAGCCTCTGAGCAAATAGCTGGTTTTCAGAGACCGAGTTGCTGGATGCTGAATTCAAACCTCAGGGTTTCCTAAATGGCTTTTTGCTTTAACAAATGTTGCTGAGAGTGGAAAATCAGATCCTTGCTTCAAGAATCTGCACATAGTATGGGGATTAACATAACAATAAAAAAATTAAAAAAAAAAAAAAAAGAATCTGCACATAAAATTTGCAACCCAGTCCTGCATTAAGGATAGCCTGGATAGGTTATCCAGCCGCAGTACATAGGCTATTTTAATTCAATATGTTTCTCCTTGGGAATTCAGAAATGGCTTTGTCTCAGTTCTTCTGAGACATTCCGAATGCTTAATTCATAACACAAAAATTATTGCTGCTGATATTACTCTTTCTCAGTAGTTTCTTTAAACTGCAACAGCAAAAAAAAAAAAAGCTAGGGGTTAACTATATATATCTGTATATCTATATACACACACACATATACAACTAGTATGTACATATACATATGTACAGCATATATACATATGTGTATATATATACATATACAACTAGTATATGTATATATATATACATACAACTAGTATATTTATACATATAACTAGTATTTACACATACTAGTACATAACTATATATGTGTGTGTGTGTATATACATATATATATATATATATATATATATACTATAACTAGTAAAATTTTTATTCATTAACTTGGGAGTAAGGAGTAGTTTCAACATTGAAAAATATTTTGTTTCTTTTTTTTTAAGATTTTATTTATTTATTTGAGAGAGTGAGAGAGAGCATGGGGGGTTGCAGAGGGAAAGGGAGAACCGGCTGAGCAGGGAGTAGCCTCTGCTAGATCCCAGGACCCCGGTATCATGACCTGAGCTGAAGGCAGATGCTTAACCGCCTGAGCCACCCAGGCATCCCCAAAATATTTTATTTCTAAATTTAGAAATTTAAAGAAGAATATCAACTGAGGCCCTTAGAAATAACATCTCAAGTTACATTAGATCACCAGATTGGGACTATAGGAAAATGAGCAGAACTGCCAAAATTCTTGTTTTAAAAAGCAAACATTTCACTAGGTTTTAGAGCATCAACTAAAGAACAGACAGTCTCTAAAATATCAAACTAAACTTTCTACCTTAAATGTTCATAACTCATAGGAGAAGAGGATCTAGAATTTTTCTGACTCTTTATTATCTGGGCTCTCACAATCTTAGTGACTGCTTAGAGCCAAAGGTGGGGTCTAGTTTCACCAGGCAGTCTCAAAATAAACAAAAAATCATAGAGTTAGAGCTAACATTTGTTGAGCACCTATTACCTTCCAAGCAAAATGATAAATGCCTTTACATGGTACTTAATCCTTCCAACATGTCTGTGGCGTAGGTGCTATCATTACCATCATTTTACAAATCAGGAAACTAATGCTTAAAGAGGTAAAGGACCTTGCCCAAGGTCAGAGCCAAGGATTCAAACAGAGGTCTGTTAAATTCCTGCATCCAGACTCTTACCCACTATGTACTCCAGTTGTTCATAAAACCTCAGTAGTTATGGCGTTTGGTTTGGATCCTGGCACATCAGATAAAGCAAGCCGTAAGGACCTCATGGCATGACAGAAAGAAACAATCAAAAGAACTATGTCCTAGTCCTGGATTTGCTACCTACTGGATGTAAAATCTCGGGTAACTAAACTTTAGTTTTCTCATATTTTAAATGATTTCTCATGTGTTTGAGAGAGTCATACAAACCTATTTCAAAAGCATTGTGTGTAAGAAGCAAATGAGATTCTAGAGGGGAGGGGGGTGGGAGGATGGGTTAGCCTGGTGATGGGTATTAAATAGGGCACGCTCTGCATGGAGCACTGGGTGTTATGCACAAACAATGAATCATGGAACACTACAACAAAAACTAATGATGTATGGTGATTAACATAACAAAAAAAATTAAAAAAAAGAAGCAAATGAGATTAGGGTTCTGTGACAATGGTAATGAGACAGTAAAGGAGGCCAGCATCAGCGCCCCCCACCCCCTCCACCAGTCGCTTTGATCCACAGTGCCATCCCTCTGTTCTGAACCTGTTCCCTGAGAGGCTCAGCATCAGGATCTTGACCCCCTCATCTCTATCGGAGCCACCCAAATAAAGAGATTAGTGGTATGAGAACGAGCACATGGATAAGCAGGGAACTTGTTGGAATCTCAAATCAAAGAGACGAGTCTTTTATTTCCACCAATAAACCTAGACTCCGATGCATGTGGACTAAGAACAGAATTAAAACATTTTGCTTTATAGAGTAGACCCATAAAACACCGGGCAACTACGAAACCCTGAAGAGTGACAAGAATTATTGAAATTATCATCTTTTATTGTTATAATACACACATGTATTTTGTGTGTGTGCATGTGTATATATTCACACTATTTCAAACTAATAGTAAATTTAAACACACATATAACTGCTTATATGTAAGCTACATACTTAAGTGCATATACCAAATTACATCATCATTCAGTCACCATTGAGTAACAAACAAGATCTTTCACACACACTTCCACACACAGCCTGATTCTCTCCAACAGGAGCTCTCTCATACAGCCATAGTGTCCCACCCGCCTTCTTCCCATGCACCCCAGAATTAGTATTACTCTCACAAACACTCGCTTAGTATTACTCTCACATACACTCTCTCAGTTTTATCAGCAGTACATTGGGAGACAGCTCTCTGTTGCCTCAGCTCAGCAGAGGGCCGGATGATGTAAGACCTATATTAATATATTCAGATAGCAATGTGGTTACAGCACTGTTGTAGGCTTCTTCATGTCCTGAGCAGAGAAGACACAACACATATCCAAACACAACGTATCACATAATACAGTCATTCCTTTTTCATAGTTTGACACTGACAGTCAATACATGATTACAGTGCCCCAGCGTGCCAAGTCTATAGTATTTTATGCCACAGTGTGTAGCACTAGAGTTTGCTGATTGTACGGCGAACAGTATTAGCTGAGCATCTGCTTGTGTGTGCTACACTCGGTATCCTCTAGTATCAAGTATGGTTTTCCCTAGTGTTTTCTAGGTGTCAATATACACATATTAAATCTCAGTTATCTTGTATTTAGAATTTAGAGAGCTCTTACATGTGGAAGGAGAAGAGAAAGTTGAAAGCAAAGGAGACAATGGACATCTCTGATTAACAGTCATGATGCTAGGGACTCAAGCTTCTTGAGGACACGGTTGCGGCTTGCTCACCATTTTATCCCCACTGCCTGGAACAGTGTGGGGCTCATAATAGGCAAACACCGGTGTTGAATGAGGTAACGAACATGAAGCATTATTCATATAATGAGCTGTACAAACAGCATCCAGAGTGATGCTGAGATGTCCATAATGTCTTGCCCATCCAGTCCCAAAGCCATGTAAATCTCACACATGGTCACAGAATGTCACTTCCTATTCAGTTTTCTCATATTTTAAATGATTTCTCATGTGTTTGAGAGAGTCACACAGTTCTCTGGGTCACACACGTGGCTACAGCGACACAGTTATTTTCTCCCTCTCACTCTTGCCGTCGAGCTGTGGCTCTGTGACCCAGAGCCTGGGGGCCCACACCGCTTGACGCCGTGCCTTGGCAGGTCCTCCTACTCGGCCTGAGTCACTCCGGACCACACTTTTCCACAGCGCATCAACTTGGCCGTGTGAGGATGGGTCTGGGAAGCTACTGGGTGTGTGCGACGGAGTTCGAGGTTCCACACTGTGTGCTACAGCGTCCCTGAGGTCACGCTCGGTCTGCTTCCCCACTACCTCATGCCACGGTGTCTCGGGGGTCCCACACAGGGTGCCACTGGCCTGACGGTCACACTGGGCCACACAGTGTCTCAGCCTCACGGTCTAGTGAGGCTCTTACCCAGTCTCAAGCGGGGTCTGAGGTCCCCCGCTGAGTGACAGCGAGACTGAGACACCCGCCCCCTACAGCACGGTGCCTCGGTCTCGCCCTCTGACTCAGTCTCCCCGACTCAGGCGCCTCTGTGGCCCCCGCGCGCCTTTTCTCACCTGGTCAGGTCGCGCAGCCGCGCCTCCTCCCCGCGCAGGTAGCGCCGCAGCAGCCCCAGCAGCCGGCGCTCGGGCGCCAGGGCGCGCGCCACGCTGGTCAGCGCCGAGAACGTGTCCCCCCGCGCCGCGGCCCCTGCCGGGTCCCCTGCCCGGAGCGCCAGCACCGCCAGCAGCGCCGCCAGCCCCGCCGCGGGGCCCATCGTCGGCTCTCGCGCGCGTCCCCTCGGACGGTCGGGCCAGGCCCCAGCGCGCGGCTCCCGCCCCGCCCCGCCCCGCCGCTCCGCCCCGCCCCGCCCCGCCCGCCGCTCCGCCCCGCCCCGCCGCTCCGCCCCGCCCCGCCGCTCCGCCCCGCTCCGCCCCGCCCCGCCCCGCCCGGCCGCTGGCCTGCCCGCCGCTCCGCCCCGCCCCGCCCCGCCCCGCCGCTCCGCCCCGCTCCGCCCCGCCCCGCCCGGCCGCTGGCCTGCCCGGCCGCCCCGCCTCGGCACCCCCTCCCTCTTTGCTCTGAAGCCTCGGGGCGCTCTCCTTCTCCCCCTCGCCTGCCCCCTAGCTCCTCCACCGGCGTGGGGGCTGCCTGCGCCCTCAGGGTCCGCCCGCCCTCCACCAAAGCGCAGCCCTGGTAAGGTGTTTCCGCGGTGCCCGGTTCACGCTCGGGGAAGCAGAGGCGCGGGTGTGGGAGGACGAATTCACTGGTCTACGGCTGAACAACGCCATCCCCCGAACACTCACCCCTCTGGATCGGGGGTGGAAATACAGAAACACGACTGGATTCTGATGGGGAAATCCAGGAGAGTAAATGATGTGGTTGCTAATGACGATGAGCGTGGAGAGTTGGGGAGGAGTAGAGGGAAGGAAACACTTCATAGAAGACTTGACATCTGAGCCATCATGAAAGGCAGAATTCTGACCGAAGGTAAAGAGGGCGAAGGTGATTAGGGTCGCTGCATGACAAATCTAGGACCTATCAAACCTAAAACTGGGGTCCTAGGTCATTGCTCTATACCACATACCTATGGCCACTTAAGCAAAAATATTATTATTATCCTACTAGGCTACTTATCCTTTTCCCCACCTTCCCAGGCAATGTTCATTCATTCATTCAACAAATATTTAGCACCTCTATCACTGTGTGAGGACACGGAGAAATAGCACATCCAACCCCGGGCTCACAAGGAAAAACAGATGTAAACAAGTTACCACAGTAAAGTGCTATCAGGAAAAGGGAGGGTTGTGCATTGAGCAATGGCAACACTGAGGAGGGAGTCCATGCCTGGCAGAGGTGGTGGGGAGGGCTTCCCAGAGGAGGCAATGTGTGCAGGTCCAAAAGGATGAAAAGAAATGGTCTGGAAGATGATAGGCAGGGAAGGGATGGGCTTACCTGGCAGAAGTTACCTACGTATACCAAGGTCTGGAGATGGAAAAATAGTTTGAGTTCCAGAAATAATGGAACTGTGGTTGGAACTGTCAGATGATATTATCATTGAATGACATACTAAAAAATCTAGCCTATCTTCTATGAAAATCCAATGAAAGTTTAAGGTGGCAATAACAGTAATAACAGCAACAGTAAAAATAATAGTTAATACTTACTGAGTGCTTCCTGTGGCTAGGCACTGTCCAAGCATTTTATATGTATTAGCTCATTTAATTCTCATATTGACTCTATGGCATACATAGTATTATTAGTCCCATTTTACAAATAAGAAGACTGAGGCACAGAGAGGCTAAATAATGCACTCAACGTTATTTATGCATAGACTACATTCAGAGGTATGCTGGTAAATTTGCTCTCCAGGAAAAGAAGAGTCCTGATTTGTGACATTTGCTGATTTCTATGGTGTAAATTCTCCCACAATGGCAATGTCAAGGTACTTAGATATCACTGAACACAGTAAAGAGCTAACAATTAGCTCTAATGAGCTGATCAGAGCCAGCTCCAGCATAGTACTGCTCATGGAAGACACAGAGATGCACCACCCGGAGCCCCCTTGGTGGAAGGACTTGCTACGTGGCTCCGGGGGCGGGGAGGGGGTGCAGTCAGAAGAGTCTCCAGCAGTCAGCTCCTTAGGATCTGTCCTGCAGCAGAGAGCCACCTTACCTGAGGCCATTTCAAAACGTCCTTGGGCAGCCTGCATACAGTCACTGAGTGAGGTGAGGGAATAAAGACGGAGCTTAATTTAAACCATGTGTTATTAGCTTTGGCAAAGTCTTGAAGGCCCTCACAAAGATTGTTAAGCAAAATCTGGAAGGGCCGCCAGGAGACTGTTGATGAGGGCTTGAAGGACAGGAGGGAAAACATTGTTGTAGGCTGAAGAAAAGGGCACCTGAATGCCGTTCCAAACTGGAAGAACAGTTAATGAACCTTGTCCTGCAGGGAATGTGAAAATAGAAGACATTCTAATAATTACGTTGTGAATCTGGCTAAAGAAGTCTCCAGGCAGAATTATGAAGCTTCAAAGAATCTTAAGGGCATTTCTTTTAGAGGCTCTCTGGTAAACAAGAGAGCCTCAAAGAGTCTTAAGACTCCATAAAGTAAACTATTTCAACTAGGCAAAAATGCTTCTAAGAATCTTAACACTGTTGTACCACAGCATCCTGACTCTCAACCCAGATTAGAGAAGGGCCCAGAAAGAAATAATAGATGTGGCTTTTGTCTAAAGGAGTGAATTCCACTAAGATTTATAGGAAATCAACAAAAGTTTTAAGATGAGGGGCACTTGGCTGGTTCCATCAGTGGAGCATGTGACTCCTGATCTCAGGGTTGTGAGTTCGAGCTCCATGTTGGATATAGAGATTACATACATACATACACTTTTAAAAAAAGCTTTAAGATAATTTTATCAGAAGAAGCACTGCCAGTTTGGGTTAAAGACAAAGAGAATACAAAAAAAAAAGAAGGAAGGAAGGAGGGAGGGAAGGAGGAAAGGAAGGAAGGAAGGAGAGAGGGAGGGAGGAGGGAGGGAGGGAAGAAGGAAGGAAGGAGGGAGGGAAGGAAGGAAGGAAAGAGGGAGGGATGGAGAGAGGGAAAGAAGGAGGGAGGGAGGGAAGGAAGGAGGGAGGGAGGGAAGGAAGGAAAGAAGGAAAGAAAGAAAAAAGATGCCTTCAGACCCCTGTATCAGTTTCCTATTGCTGCTGTCACAAATAACCACAAACTTAGTGACTTGGAACAACTCAAATTTATTATCTTACATTTCTGGAGTTCAGAAGTCTGACATGGGTTTCACTGGGCTGAAATCAAGGGCGTCAGCAGGGCTGTTTCTTCTGGAGGCTCTGGAGGAGAATCTATTCCTTGCTTTTTCCAGTTTCTATGAGCTGCCTGCATTTCTTGATTCGTAGCCCCTTCCTTCATCCTCAAAACCAGCAACGTAACATGTTTAAATTTCTATTTGACTTTGCTTCTACTGTCACATCTCCTTCTCTGACTCTTTTTAAGGACCTTTGTGATTATACCAGTCTCACCAAGATTAGTCCAGGATAATCTCCCCATGTCAAGATCCTTAACTCAATCACACCCCCAAAGTCTCAGGTTTGGGGAACTAGGGCATGGGCATCTTTAGGGGGACTTTATTCTGCCTACTATAACCCCCAAACTTCTGTGAGCAGAAAGCAGGCTGAGATGACTACTCAGTTGCAAACAAGGGTCCACAGCCATTTCTACATTCTCTCCATCAGGAGATGTGTTAGGAGGGAAAGTGTAGCTGAGAGGAAGAGTGGAAAGAGATAACATAACCAATTGTGGTTAAAACAGCTTTTTGGGGCAAATTTTGCAAATTCATATAGCAACATTGCTAGGCTCACCCATCTTCCCAATCCTGAGGACCTCAGAAAGGGTTTACACAAATTAGGGGCATTGAAGCTTAAGCTTCATGGCAAATCTGCCTCTGGTTGCCACTGAGGACAGGGACTCTGGATCTACACTATCTGGGTTCAGGTCTCTGCTCTATACTTCTGTTGTCTGCTTTGATGTTACAGATTGGGTATTCCAGAAGCAGACACTGAGATAGAGTTTGGGGTGCAGGAGATTTATTACAGATCAAATCTGTGAAGGGGACAGGAAGGAGGGAAGGGCAGAGGAAGAAGTCAAAGAGGCCTGACCAAGCTTTGATCAAAGTGGCAGGAGGGCTGCAGCTGGTTTCTCATGTCAGAGCTGTCTCATGTCAGAGCTGTCTCGCGTCAGGCCTGAATGGCTGGGCCTTTATTCCCTCACCTCACTCGGTCATTGTTTAGGGTTCATTGAACTTCTTGGATCTGTAGGCTTACGTCTTTTGTCAAATTTGGGAAATGTTCGTATATTATTTCTTCAAATACTTCTTTTACAAACTCTTCTGGAATTTTGATGACATGAATTACATACTACCTCATAAGTCCTCAGGCTCTGTTCATTTTTTTAAACATTTTTTCTCTGTTGTTCAGATTAGATAATTACTATGGATCTGTCTTCAAGTTCACTGATTCTTGGCTGTCATCTCTATTCTATTGAGTCCGTCAATGAGTTTTTTTATTTAACATTTCCATTGGGTCCTTCTTTATATTTTCTATTTCTTTTTTTTTTTTAAGATTTTATTTATTTATTTGACAGAGAGACACAGTGAGAGAGGGAGGACAAGCAGGGGGAGTGGGAGAGGGAGAAGCAGGCTTCCCGCGGAGCAGAAATTTACAATTCTGAACTCCAGAAATGTAAGCATCTGAAGGCAGATGCTTAACGACTGAGCCACCCAGGCGCCCCTATATTTTCTATTTCTTTGTTGATACTTTCTACCTTTACATTCTTTTCAAGAGTGTTCATCCTTGGGGCACCTGGGTGGCTCAGTGGATTGAGCATCTGTCTTCCACTCAGGTCATGATCCCAGGGTCCTGGGATTGAGTCCCACATTGTGTTCACTGCTCAGCGGGGAACCTGCTTCTCCCTCTCCCTCTGCCTGCCACTCCCCCTGCTTGTGCTCTCTCTCTCTCTGTCAAATAAATAAATAAAGTCTTTTTTAAAAAAAAGGAGTGTTCATCCTTACTTCTTGGAGCATTTTATGAGTCCTCAACAATTTTCAACATTTTTGTTATCTCTTCCTGGATGTCTGTTGATTGCCTTTTCTCATACTTGAGATTTTCCTGGTTCTTCATATGCAGAGTAATTTTGGATTAAATACTAGATATTTTGAATATATAAGTGTCTAGATCTTATTTAAGTCTTATAGAAAATATTGATATTTTTTTGTTAGCATTTATTAACTCAGTTGGATTCAGGCAACAAGTTCTAATCTGCCTTCTGGGGCCATGGTTTCAATGTCAGTTCAGTTTTCAGAGTTTTTGCAGTGCCATTCAGATCTGTCCCAGTTGTGCGCCACTTTTGCATCTGGACAGTGGTCTATCCCACACCTCAGGAGTTAGGTCTATGGCATGCAGTTTAGTGTCAGATCTATGCATGCAGAGCTAAGAGGTGAGTCCAGAAATTATGGGGTGGATCTCTTGAGCTTTTCCCTCTCTGCAATCTCTCTGATAGTTTCCAGTCCCCTGAGACTTCCCTTTTTGGTTCTCTGGCCAGAGACCTGGGCTTCAAACAACTCCACTCTGCTGTGTGCTTCTCATGACTACATATGTCTGGGGCCAAGTGGCAGGAGGACACAGAGAGAAAAAAATCAGTGGGGGTTTCCCCACCCTGTTGGGGATGCTGAAAGCAAAATTTACAGCATTATTTGAGATGGTCCCAATGTATGTACATGTAATACATAAAAGAACTCAGTTTTAGACAGCCATAGGAACCTCACTACCATCACTACCATTGGGGCTACTACTGTGAGATTGCGGGAGGAGAAATATGGGGTACGGGAAAGAGAAAACAAAAGGGAAACATGAGATATCCCCCCTCTGAGTGTGAGGAGTTCTTTTTTTTTTTTTTTTAAGATTTTATTTACTTATTTGAGAGAGAGACACAGCAAGAGAGGGAACATAAGCAAGGGGTGTAGGAGAGGGGGAAGCAGGCTTCCTGCCAATGCAGGACTTGATCCCAGAACCCTGGGATCAGGACCTGAGCCAGAGGCAGACGCTTAACCAACTGAGCCACCCAGGTGCCCCTGAGTGTGAGGAGTTCTGTTCCCTTCTTGAGCCAGAGTGTGTGGGCTTCTCCTGTAGTTCTCCCAGTCCTCACCCAGGGTCCCAATTCTGGGTTTGGGGCTACTGAGGATTGAAAAGTGGAAACTTAAAGCCAGCTCCGTGTTGCCTCAAATTCTGGTCTTCTTCCTAAATTTACCTGCTGTCATTTACTTTTCCCAGTTCTCAAATGCCATTTCCATGCATTCTGTCCGGGTTGCATAGCTGCATTCAGTGGGTGAGACAGGGTAGAATGTGTCCATTTCATCTTCCCATAACTAGAGTTTCCTCCATGATAATATTTTATTTTAATTCTGCACCAAAGAGGAATTTTAAAGTCACTCTAAGTAATACAAGTTTCCAAGTTTAACTAAATGCAAAAGAAAATCTAACTAAATTGTATTAGCAGTTCAAATAACTATGTGACAAGAGAAAAGTATCTATTCTCTTGGATACTTGGAAAGTATCCAAGCACAGCTAAATTTGTAAGAGCTCAATGTATGTTCCTGCTTGGTATTTAGCAAAGTGTTTTTTTATTTTTAAACCTGTATTCATAGACAATCCCTATTTCTGCATGTCAAAAACTGAAAGATATATGCAGTAGTCCCCCTTATTCAGTTTTACTTTCTGCGGTTTCATTCATTTGAGGTATTCAATGGTGGTCCAGAAGCAGATGATCCTCCTTCTGACGCGCTGTCAGATGAACAGTAGCCTAACGCTACGTCACAGGCTGACGCCCTCACCTCACTTCATCTCCTCACATAGGCATTTATCATCTCACATCATCACGAGAAGGGCGAGCACAGTACAATATTTTGAGAGAGAGAGAGAGACCACATTCACATAACTTTTATTAGTTATTATTATATTGTTATCTTATTATTATTGTTAATCTCTTACTGTGCCTAATTTATAAATTAAATGTTATCATAGGTACACATGTATAGGAGAAAACGTAATATATATGGGGTTCAGTCCTATTTGCAGTTTCAGGCATTTCCTGGGGGGGCTTGGAAAGTATCCCCTGCAGATATGGTGGGACTTCAATATCAGCTTTGAGGAAATGTTACTAGTTATTAGGCTTTATAGTGCAAAAGTGGAAAGAAAATTGAAGTGGAAATAAAAGGGTCAAGGAACAGATCAAAATTTTCACATAAATATCAAGGCACGATAAAAGAAAGTCTTTTCCAGAAATAGTAATCATCCTCAGTTTCATGCCATGCCCCTCTCCCCTGCCCACTCCACACCAGCCACTCTGGTCTTTGGCCTTTTCATCTCCCGCTCCTGCCAACCTCTTCCCTGATCCGTGTGTAATTTCTGACTAATTCCTACTCAACCTTTGAGTCATTTCCTCAGGACATTTTATTTGTCTGAAGATTAGGTTTGAATCCCCATATGATTCAAAACACACTTTGCATTTTCCTTTGGTAGCATTTATTCCAACAGTGATTTCTTATTTCTATAATTAATGGCTATCTGCTCTACTAGATCACAAGCTTCATGTAGGCAGGACTGCCTAGCAGAATGCCTGCCAATAGTAGTTATTCAGTTAAAGAAATAGAATAAATGGAGTAGAAAGAGCATTCAAAACAATCCCATCAATCCATCTCTTTATCAAGGGTCCTCTGTGGGCCAGTCCTCTGCCAAACCCTTTTACTATTTATCTCCATTTTTCCTCACAGTAAGTCAATGGAGTAGATATTGCTATCCCACATTTTACAATTGAGAAAATCATAGTTCACTGAGGTTAAGTGATTCATTAGCAAGATGGTAAAGCCTGAAATTTAACCCAGGGTGTCCAGTTCTTGGCTGGGCGTTCTTTAGTTACATCATTACTTCAAGCTGCTCATTATCAGTTCCTGGGTCAGCCTCCCTTACTGCATCCAAGGAGAGTTTCTGGGGGACTACTTCTACTCACTTCTCCTCAGTTTTCTCCTCTATATTATGAAAGGATTAAACCAATGGGTTGATGTTTCTCAAAGTGTAGTCCACAGTTCATCTGCATTAGAATCATGGGGGGAAGAAGGGATGTTCTTATGGAAAATTTCATTTCCAGTTCCCACCCAGACTTGTTGAATCAAAATGTTTGTGTGTGCTGGTGGGGGGGAGGGTACAAAGTCCAGGAATCCGCATTTTTAACAGACTCTTGAGGAGATTCTTATCTATGTCTGAGTTGAGAACACTTCATTAGGTGATTTCCCAAATTCTCTCTAGCTTTGACAATCTTTGCTTCTAAGACATTTGGAGGGCATGTCTTTGTATTTCTATCATCTTTTACACAGCCTGGAACTCAATATAGTTTTAGTGAATAAATACATTTGAATTTGGAAGACAGAGTCAAGTCCCTGCTTAGATACCTAAAACTGTAATTCCTTGGAGAAATTACTTCACCTCTTGACCCTTAGAGTTATCATCTTTAAGATGGAAATAATAACAACAATCCCTTTTCTGGCTCCCAACAGTTGATGTGGAAGATAAATTGAATCATGTTTTTGAAAGCTCTTGTGATGATTCCATTATAGATATAAAGTGGACACCAATAGGGGTTACTTCAGTCCTTCAAACTCACTGATGGCTGAGATACGGCTCTTTTTTTTTTTTTTTTTAAGATTTTATTTATCCATTTGAGAGAGAGCATGAGAGGGGGAGGGTCAGAGGGAGAAGCAGACTCCCCGATGAGCAGGGAGCCCGATGCGGGACTCGATCCCGGGACTCGATCCCGGGACTGCATCCCAGGACTCCAGGATCGTGACCTGAGCCGAAGGCAGTCGCTTAACCAACCGAGCCACCCAGGTGCCCATCTTTCAAGTGGACTGAATAAGGAGCTTATTAAAACAAAACAAAACAAAACAAAGCAAACAAAATCAAACGAGCACCACTATTGAAAATTACATTTCCTTCAAAGTGGATAGGGTCTTTCCAAGGAAGTTAACATTGATTTTTTAGGAGAAACCTGAGGCATTCCCATAGTGCCCCCTGGTGGAACTTAGAAGCAAACTCAAATCCACCACCCTTATCACGCATTTGCTGGCGCCGAGATTTTTGTTTTTTAAAGATCATTGTGGGGGCACCTGGGTGGCTCAGTCATTAAGCGTCTGCCTTCAGCTCAGGTCATGATCCCATGGTCCTGGGATTGAGCCCCGCATGGAGCTCCCTGCTCAGCGGGGAGTCTGCTTCTCCCTCTCCCTCTGCCCCTCCCCCCTGCTCATGCTCTGTCTCTCTCAAATAAACAAAATCTTAAAAAAAAAAAAAAAGATTATTGTGACTACAGTGGGTTGAACCGATTGGAGGAAGCAAGACCAGAGGTAGAAAAGGTCAGCTAGGAAGTTACTGCATAGTCCAGATGAGAAAGGAATGTTTGGTTAGGAAGGATACACAGGGAGATTAAAATGTATTGTCAAAATTCTATTTCTCTCTTACAAAAGTCTTATTCCTTATAAATCTTACATTTCCATTACACAAATTCTTTAGTATATATGAAGTCATTCATTTAAAAACACATAAAACTGACAGGAAAACAATGTATTTTTGTGTTCACATAAAGATATGGAAGGGAAGTATGCACACCAAATTCACGATGAGGCTTGCTTCTGAGGCGGTAAGGTATAGCTATAAATAGCCATGATCCTCATTCCGCCCTGTATCCACACCCTTACTGAGTGACTTTGCATTTCCCTTCTTTTTTTTTTTTCTTTTTAAGATTTTATTTATTTATTTGACAGAGAGAGACACAGCGAGAGAGGGAACACACGCGGGGGAGTGGGAGAGGGAGAAGCAGACTTCCTGCCGAGCAGGGAGCCTGATGTGGGGCTCGATGTGGGGCCCGATGTGGGGCTCGATCCCAGGACCCTGGGATCATGACCTGAGCCAAAGACAGACACTTAACGACTGAGCCACCCAGGCACCTCTGCATTTCCCTTCTTGAGAAGCGGAGTCTTATTTCCCCTCCCCTTGCATCTGCGAAGGCCTTATTACTTTCTTTAGTCAATAAAATGCAACAGAAGGGACAGTGTGCCAGTTCTGAGCCTAGGCCTCAAGAGGCCTGCCTGCTTTGGCCCTCCCTTTTGGAGCCCTTCCCAGGCACCCATGGGAAGAAGCCTGGGCTAGCCTGCTGGAATATGGAAGCCACATGAGGCAGAGCTCGGCCAACCCGCTGAGGCCACCCTAAACTAACCAGCACCCAATCAACTTGGCAGCAGACCTCCATCTGATACGTGAACCCCACTATGACCAGAAGAGCCAGACAGCTGACCTCGGTCCAAATTGCCAAACTGCATAACTCTAAGAGGTGTAATAGTTGTCTTCAGCCACTAAGTTTGGGGGTAGTTTGTTTTACAGCAAAAGTTGACAGAAACTGGTGTCTACAAGTGAAATGCTTACCTTTAACAAAACCCCAAATTCTAGGCTTTGGCTTTGGGATCAGGGATGGGTGGAGATTGGAAAAATGGCAAGCAAACAGTGAAGTCTGGAAAAATGGTGAGGAAATTGTTACTGGAGGCTGGAAAAATGGCAATCTGTGTTTTATAATGGCAAAAACAATTGGCCAAAGTGTTGCCTATGGTAACTTGGAAGAAGGGGGGGAAAATACTCAGAAAGTTCTTGTTTGGCTAAGGAGATCTCTAGGCAGAGTGTTGAAAGTGTCAGTTGGGTGTTCCTAGCTGTGTAACCTCATAACAGGAAGAGAGGTACGAGCTAAAGAAAGAACTGGCAAAAAGAATTTAGAGAGAACAGAGAGGTGCAGGACTTAGTAGGTAAAAAAAATAAAACTTTTTTCATCTTGAGGCTCTCTAGCCAGCATAGGGTTATTACAGGAATATAGCCCAGAGATGTAGATCATACCAAAGGTGTAGCCATAACACACTTTATAAAGCCCTTTGAAAGAATTAGTGATGTCTCGTAGATTCCTAGACAAAAAGACTTCTTGGAATCCTAAGAGCAATATCCACAGAAGCCTAATCCAAAATAGCGTGATAAAATTGAGGGAGAGGTCTCAAAAACAATTGTGAGTATGTCATTTGGAGTACAGAGTCAACCATAATCAGATACATAGAAAATCCACAAAATTCTTAGTTTTATTTATTTATTTATTTATTTATTTATTTATTTATGAGAGGGAGAGAGAGAGAGAGAGAGAGGGTCAGGGGAGGGGCAGAGGGAAAGTGAGAATCTTAAGCAGGCTCCACACCCAGCGTGGAGCCGGACATGGGGCTTGATCTACGACCCTGAGATCATGACCTGAGCCGAAATCAAGGGTTGGACACTAAACCAACTGAGCCGCCCAGGCGTCCCCCCACAAAATTTTTAAATGAGTTGTACATGGGAAAATACCAACAGCCTGAACTGAAAGGGACTGAGAAATATTTCACACTGCTAGTCAGCTCCAGCATGCGCCACCGCTTTAGTAGTAGCTAAGGAAGGAGATGGACAAGGAAGGATGGTCCAGACGGCAGAGCCAAGAGGCGCAGAGATCCATGGACTAGGGAGCCACTCCCAGGGAGTAGAACCCAGGCCGGAGCAAGGAAGATTCCTTCTTCCAGGCTAGAGGCCCGGACAGCGTTTGTCTAGCTAGAGTCAGAATTGCTCTGTTTAAGGAAGACTATGGACCTTTCACGCTTCTCGTTCTTGAATGGGAATGTCTGTTGAGATTATCCTGCCTCTGTCTCATTGTACACTCTCAGAACGATAGTTGGAACCAGTCAGGAGACCTAAGTATTAGTCCCAGATTTGCCACTGACCAGCTCTGTGACTCAGGGGATCCACTTCTCTTTGGACCTTAGTTTTCATCTGAATAGAGGTAAGAAGGGCCCTTTCTGACTGAAGACTAAGTAAGATTTATTGAAAGCCATCCTCAGGGCATGGGGGCAAAAGCAGCAGAGTGGGAGTAAGACAACTTAGGTTCTGTAGAAATCCACTCTGTGGACTCCAGTGGATCCCTGGCCTGACCTTCAAGCTTCCCTAATTGTAAAGAGAAATGCTTGTATTGAATTTGGGTTCCTTGCCGAGCAGACGTGAGGAGTCTGTCTCGTGGGACATGGTTCGTCAGTCGTGGGACTGGCGAACAACTGGAAAAAACTGATCCAGTTGCTGTTTTTTTTCTGCCCTTGCTCCCTGCCCACAAGGGAATACATCTCTCCTAACCCTCCCCCACGCCAGCTTGCCTTATTTAGCCTCAGGTTGATTTTTTTCCTTCGGTTTATGACTTTGCTGCAGCCAAAATCTGGCTGGAAGCCCTCTAGCAAATCTCAAGGGCTTCCCAGTCTTCACTCACTTATTTCTTTGCCTTGAGTGGAATGCACTCATCTACGATGTGTGCCTCCTCCCCTTTGCTTATTCACAGCCTACTTGCCTTTGAAAACTCAGCTCAAATTCCGATTCGGTTCACTTCAGCTGAACTTTTTTTTTTTGAGCGCTCATTCTCTGCTTGGCTCCGTTCTGGGCACTGGGGGTCCTGCCTTGAGTCAGTCAGTTCCAGCCCTCCGGGAGCTCACAATTGACTGGTTGACTGGGAGAGTCCAGTACACAAGCAGATCGTTTAGTCATGGTGTGGGATGTGCCAGCACAGAGGACAGCAAAGGGAGCTGCGGCAGTATGGAGCAGGGCCCCTGCCCGGCTTGGCTGGTGGCAGGTGGGGGGTGGGGGTGGGGGGGTGGGAAACAGGCAGGAAAGGCTCTTTGGAAGCCATGATGCTTGAGTTGAGGGTTAGGGGAGGAGTTGTTTGCGAAGTGAAGAGGCGTTAAGCGCCACAGGGAGAGCCCCCCTCCCTGCCATGTCTGCTGTGCTGCTCCCATATGAGGGGGAAATCCGCCTTTTACTACTCTGGGCTGGCACCACCATTTCTAGTCTATTAATGCTGGATCCAGCTCTTTGAACTGTCCAGGTGGTGATCAGGAAAGTAAGAGGATGGCCATACAAGGAACAGTCGCTGAATTGTGCATATTTAGACTGAGGGGAAAGGACTTTGAGTGAAAAGGAAATGAGGTTTTGAATAAGATTGAGCTTCCAAGTACAACCAAAGTGTAGAAGCTGCCGGAGGCTGATTTCAGCTGAATACAAGAAAGAACTCGCTACTGGCCTTTCTTTAAAAGGGTACAACTTGTCTTGGCAAACTGTCACGGGAGAGGTTAAAAGAGATATCCCCATTTGGTAATCAGATTATGGGAACTGATGAGAGTTGGATAAGATGACCTTTAAGGTTCTTTCCAAGGGTGGGTTTTCTCATACCAACTCCCCACCCCCACCACCGCTTCAGAGACCTTCTGCTTATGCCTTTCTGTACTCTCACCTGCTGATTGAAGTCCAAGCTCCACGGCAGAGCACACAGGGCCCTCTCCACTCACACCCCTATTCAATATAGCAATACCAAACCACTTAGAGTTCTCGGCACGCTCATGCTGTGTTCTGTGCTTAAGATGTCCTCCCTCTTCCTTTGCCTTCCCCATAATTTCCAATTGGTCAATTAACTCTCTCCCACTGTGTTTTTTTTATTTTTATTTTTATTTTATTTATTTTTTAAGGGGGGAGGGGCAGAGGGAGAGGGAGAGAGAGAATCTCAAGCAGGTTCCATGCCTAGCGCAGAGCCCGATGCCAGACTCCGTCTCACAACCCTGAGATCATGACCTGAGCTGAAATCAAGAGTCGGACGCTTAACTGACTAAGCCACCCAGGCGCCCCACTCTCCCACTGTGTCTTGATTGAAGGGTAATTGTAGTGGCCTGCCTCCTACTACCATTCAGAGGGAAGCTGGGATGGGGGGGGGGGGTCAAATCCTTCCTATATTAGTTTCTGGTTTCAGCTAGGAGGAAGGCTTGTGACAAAAGTCTAGCCAGCTGGGCCTTCTCTCTAATGCTTTGAATCCAAAGACATATGGAATAGATAAATGTGATCTGGTGGAGTGGGGGTAGTGGGAACAGTGTCCTGAACAGACTGTTCCAGCAATAACATGGTTGCTGTGTCTTTTTCCTACTTTTTAGCCTTCTAGAGTGCCCTTGGTACCAACATATTTCCAAGTCAATAAATATTGATAAAATGAAATAATGAAGCACAAGGATAAAGGTCAAAGACTTGATTTAAAGCAAACTGCATGCAAGACTGGGCTATGTAATGATTAGAACCTTAGAACTAGAGAGGAAAATAAAGATAAGAGAATGGTCACATTACTAACAGAAATGAGGAAGTGCTAGTTTAGGGAGGACAGGGAGGAAGGATGGGGAATAACAGATTTTTATTATAATATATATATTTATTATGTTAGCTAACATGGGTAGACAAATTAAGTCAAATTAAGTCAACTGAAGGAGTGAAAGGCAAAAATAAGATGGAAAGGACTTTAATATTAATATTCTGGGACTTCTTTTTTTTATTTTTTATTTGAGGGAGTGAGCAAGAGAGAGAGCATGAACAGGGGGGAGGGGCAGAGGGAGAAGGAGGGGCAGACTCTCTGCAGAGCAGAGCCCGATGTGGGACTCAATCCCAGGACCCTGGGATCATGACCTGAGCCAAAGGCAGATACCTAACCGACTGAGCCACCCAGGTGCCCCTTCTTCTGGGACTTCTGACGAATGAATCAATACATATTTACCAAATAATAAGCTAGAATATTCATTTAGGCTCAAAGCAGATTCTAGGTATACCATGCATATATTTCAAAAACATGTTCTACTTGGATAGCAAACTTTATGAACCACACAGTAATTAAGATAATAAAAATTACACAGAAACTCATGCCTATAAAGAGGCTGTTTATTACTGATAACACTTCATTTGGCTAAAAGCACAAGAAATTCACACACAAACACTTCAAGTGCAAATTCTCACAGGCAGTACTTATGATACACCCTGGCATTTTCATCAGAAAAAAAAAATGAGAAATGTTGACAAAAAACTGGTAAAACAAGAGCACATTTTTGATCTACTGCTACACAGTCAGAAAAATAATTCATTCTTAACTGCATATATTTTATCTGGCATGTTCAGTGACGTATACAAAGTTTATTTTAGCCTAAAACAAGAAGGCCTGACAATATACACAGATGCAGACTCTTGCTTGAGTGCCTCTTGTGAGATATATGATGAATCCTAACAGTGGACAAAAATATATCAAATCGTATCAAGTTAGTTGTGACTCACTTGGAAGGTAGCACTAGGAGGCTCAAACTGGCACCTATACCCAGCGATATTAAGTCTACATAGATACTTTCTTGGCCTACTTGGCCAACACCTTGCTTTGAGTGTAAAATACTAGGCATTATATATAATTTTCCAAATAGGAAATATGCTCTGCTCTCTCAAAAGAAACTGAGTATTTAAGGGTGTGCGTGCTTAATGAAGATGATTTGTTATAAATTTCAGTAATGAGAATTGTTTAAAAAAACTGAACCAGAAAATTAACTTTTTTTTTTTTTTTTTTTTAAGATTTTATGTATTTATTTGACAGAGAGACACAGCGAGAGAGGGAACACAAGCAGGGGGAGAGGCAGAGGGAGAAGCAGGCTTCCCGCTAAGCTGGGAGCCCAATGTGGGGCTCGATCCCAGGACCCCGGGATCATGACCTGAGCCGAAGGCAGACGCTTAACGACTGAGCCACCGAGGCGCCCCAAATTAACATTTTTGATTGGTTCTTAAACTATTAGCTGCTTTAAAATACAATCCCCTAATTCCTTTTATCACCAACTAAGCATTCTGTAATAGGTACTATACTTGGGGGGGTGGGAGGATATGAAAAATAATAGAACATGATCTCTGCTCTCAGGGAGCTGATAGTCAGATGCTCCATCTCAGTCAAGGAAGGCCAATGAATTAATGAACACAAACCGGCCAACACCTCTGACAATGAGGTTCGGTGATAACATAACTGTTTCAGGTCAGTTTAATTTGGCAGTAATACTTTCAAAGTTCAGCTTTTAAAATGCAGGGAACAGGTTAGATATGTTCTATGTTTCTATTTCTCACGTTAAGGTCGGTGTGTGTACCACCAGGCAGATGCAGCAATTGAGGAGGGGAGGGGGAGACCATCGAGAGGCCCTATGATCAACACAGTGCTCCTTTCCAGCAGCACCGGCTTCTGGGAGGACTGAAGGAATCATTTTTACATCGAAACAGTTTTATCATGGGGAATGCAAAATTCAGCTTACATTTTAATGACAGAACACGAAATTTCATGAGCAGTAGACTGCTTCTGAGTTTGGGTTGGGTCCCTTCTCCCACATATTCATCATGTTCCTCTGCTTTAGGGTTATGCTGGTGGAAAAATTTGAGAAGCGGGGCGCCTGGGTGGCTCAGACGTTAAGCGTCTGCCTTCGGCTCAGGTCATGATCCCAGAGTCCTGGGATCGAGTCCCACATCGGGCTCCCTGCTCGGCGGGAAGCCTGCTTCTCCCTCTCCCACTCTCCCTGCTTGTGTTCCCTCTCTCGCTGTGTCTCTGTCAAATAAATAAAATCTTTAAAAAAAAAAAAAATTTGAAAAGCAAACTTTAGCATGCCATGTGCCCTTATCTTGGTCACTTTACTCATTCTTGTATGTCCTCTTCTTAAGGTATATAGTCTTGAAATAACAAAGAGAAAAGATGGTTTAATGAACGTAACAGTATGGTTAATATTTTAAAGTAACCAATGGTAAAACCTAATTTGGTTTTTTCAACTGGAACTAAAGAAAGTCATGCCGTGTCAAGTCCTGCAATGAAAGGTTCTCTTCTTTCCACCTGGACTTCTTATGGCTTATGGTAAGATGTTCTGGGGGACAAATGTGAAAAAAGATTTCTTCAGATTTTGTGCTTTGGATGCCCCAAGTACAAGGACACCTGAAATAAAATGTGAGATCAATTGACCATCCATTTTGATTGGTAGGACTCTTTCCTCATCAATTTCTAGAGCAATCTCAGAAAAACAAGTGAATTATAAAAGGCCATAATAAATGAGCATATAGTAGTATCCAGACGGACCCAAAAAGGCTATGAAATAGATTTAAAATTACTTCTTACAATGTCTTAAATATTCTCACAATAATGACAAAATAATCAAAAGTCAAAAAAAATCCAAACATAGTTTATGCATCAGTTTAAAGCATTCTGAATGAATACAGTTAAGATTTCTTATCAGTGAGGTAATAGAGCGATAGCTTTTCACAGTAACAAAATGTAGGAGGGCACCTAGGGAAGGAGGGAGGTAGAGAGGAAAAGGCATAAAATAAATTTATCCAAGCAAAATTTGGATTTTTCAAGCATCACAAACATCAGTGGAAAACACTGGAAAGAAATACCAGTAGCAGCAGTTCATAGAACAATGTCTCCATTAAACTCCAGCTAATATCTCTGTTGCATCACTCCAGAAGCAACCTCCTAAAGAGACAGGAGGCCTATTTTCTATATAAGGATATTCCTAAAGTATCCAATCTCTTAGAACCTCTCTGTCTGCTGAAGTTACTACATGCAAAAAACAAAACCCTCAAATATCCTATAATGCTATACATTCTTCAAGATGAACAAGATGGTGTTCAAGTCTCACTTAATTTGCCAGGTTAAACTAAAAATAATATCTAAGCAGGTCTCTGTGCAGTGAATAAAGACTGCACTCATGCATCTACTACTCAACATATACAAAAACTCTCTTGTGAGCTAAATTCTTCTAGATAGGGAGCGAAACTCAAATGTTACTTTCAGTGCTCTCTATGACATCATCATTGTTCCAACCTGAGTTTTAAAAAAAATTTCGGAAGAAACCTTTAAAAGACATTTAGTATATCCCTTAATATTTAAATCTGTCATTTAGTTTTTTTGAAAAGGTCCTTATTCTCTTTTTTCTGTCCTCACTGAAGATAGAGAACAGTTTGTCATATTACTTCTTACTTTGAGTCCTTTAATAAAAGATTCAACTAATAACTTAAGACTTACTAAATTATCTCAATAGCTTTCTCCCCTCCAGCGTTAAATGATCTGAATTCTTTGAACTTTCTCTCACAATCTCTGTTGTATTCCTTTTTATTTCTGCTATGTCCTCTCCTCCCCAGCTCCTAGCAGGAATTGAATCAGTAAGAGGGGTACTTTTTCTCACCTCCTAAAACTTGGTCTCTTTTTAGTGGTTGCTAATAAAGGAAAACCAAAGTTTCACTATCTATCTGCTCATCATTATAACAAATACACATGGGTAAACAACTTGCCCACAGCCAGTTTATTCCCTACTTTTAGAGAGGTAAGTTCGCCCTTCACAAGAAGCATTTCCTGTGCCATCTTATTGACCCTTCTTATTGTTTCTTTATTTCTACTGTTTATCTTCAGTGTATGCTTTGATCTTGCCCACTAGTTCATTCCTTTTCCCCAAAACTCTAGAAAAGCCCCGTTTTAATCTACACACTCAGTGAGAATGGATTCATTTTCATGATATTGTTCATAAAGAAAAAGCTAAACAATGTAGAGCCCAAGGCTGAGACCTACAGCCCAGCACTCTCGTCTTTCCTGGTCGGCTTGGGTTACTGAATTTACCCTGATAGGCAACTGTACACCACTATGTCAAGTTCATGTTCAATATCACGCTAATATAGACTTGAGAGCTTGGCTAGAATCAAATAATTCCCTTAATCTATACACATCAGGAACATTTGTAACATTTTGTTGATTTTAACCTTGGATTTTTACATTTTTGAGATAAGAATCTAAGCTTTAATAACTTTTCACCTTGATTAAGATGACATATTATATTAAATGTTGTATTATATTAAAGCACTCAAAACTGTTCTCTTTATAATAGAATGACAATCATGACATGGCTTTAGTGATTATGAATGGGTTAGCATATCATTTTAGCTCCACTTTGTTCTTCGGTCACTGAAACACAGATACTAAGCCAAATATACATATTTTTCATATATATAGCATTGTTCATACTAGTTGGTAGAATATAGGCTATCTCCTAAATTACATTCTACATTCCTAAAAGCAAATAAAACAAAAAAGTCTGCACATTTCTTCTTCAGTACAAAGCCTTTGAAAACGAAGTCATTCAGAAGTATAGTGCTCTACACTTAGCTAGCTGTCTATTATCTACAGTCACATGAGATCTAGCTATAGGAAAGGAAGTAATAAATTAACTATAGTGGCAATACAATAATTTGAAAATTATATTTGCACTATATGGGTTCAACCAAATGTTAGCTGATAGAGCTGCAACAAACCATATCATTATTTACTAAATAGTCTAATCAGTTTGAATGTTATATTATTATTATTATTTAGGAAATAAACACTCTAATGCCAGTTATGTCCCATTAGCAATTTGTTTAGTACAATTACACCCAAGGTCTTGTTATTGTTACCTCTTAACTATACCACATGTGTTTAAGTATTCTGTGAGTTGTATAGGACAGGATACACTTTAAGAAAATAAAATAACATTAAATTAAATTAAATTAGTACTTCTCTAGTAAGACTTTTTTAGAAGACTGGAGAATCAACCAAAAGTGACCTTCCAAAATTTTTTTCCACACTGAGGGGCACCTGAGTGGCTCAGTCAGTTAAGCCTCCAACTCTTGGTCTCAGTTCAGGTCTTGATCTCAGGGTCATGAGTTTAAGCCCCACATTGGGCTCTACGCTGGGCATGGAGCCTACTTGAAAAAAATATGCAAAATTTTTTTCCACATTGAAAGAGAAATACTCTTGGGATCAGAAATTCTACAGTAGCCAGCAGGATATTAGAATAAACTGGACTTTAGTTTTAAAACATCTGTAGTTTTAGTGTTAGATAACACCTAAAATCTGGATATTTTATTTCTTAGTAAAATTAGCATTACTTCATCTGATAAAGGAATAAATCTACTTATAAAAATGTAATTCCAAAGTCAGATTTTTAAATAAATTCAGAGCTCCTTTCTCAGTTCAGATTTTTTCTTTACCTGAAGGCTGTATTATTGACATTAATTCTTACAAGAAGATCCTTAAGCACAGTTACATTGAGTCTGATTTTATTAGGATTTTTATTTACATTCATAAGATTTTTAAAGGGGCAAATTGATCTGATATAGAGGGGAAGCACCTACGTAGTTTGGTCTGAAATAACTGTCTGAAAATTAACTGACTAAATTATATTCCATGCAGGAACACTGTTTTAATTCACACCATACCCTGAGAAGGCACCAAGAAATGTGACAAGAACGAAGCCACTAGGAGCATGGCCACTATTGTTTCACGTTTGGTAAACGTCAGAATTTTAAATACATACAATAAATTTACACTGCACCAAGAGCACCTGAAACCACATATGGTAACATCTGTTCTAAGCTAGAAATGCTAATACCCGATTTCAAATACTCTACTTTGTAAGTTAATACCTATGACGTAATAATGACACTTTCTCACACTATGCTGGCAGCAATGCCATTTTCTTGTCAATTTTATAGACTAATTTCCTTAACTAACTCTATAACTATATAACATTTATCTGCCTTTTAAAAAAACCGTGCTATACACAATTACAATATGGAACTAAGCTTAATCACACTTCAATAAGAAAACTCACTTATATATTGGGTTTTTTTTTTCTGTTAAAGGAAGAACAACGTGTTACGAGAATACTTTCAATGCAATGACATTTGTTCAAGATTATGAAAAAATTTGAATCCTTTCTCTCAAGACCATTTCATTTTGAATTTATACAGTTTGTTGCGTCAGCCCACCAAAGGAAAGAAAATCAAAGTACAAAGATACTTGGCCAGATGAGATAGAGAACGCTAACATGACTTCAACACATGGAGTTCCGGGTTGTTCTGTTCTATGTGCCGGTGCAAAGTCATGGCGTACTGGTGTGCACTAAACAGAACGCCAGATCAGTCCATTTTTACTGGGCTCAAGAAAATTCTCAATCAAAGCTTCAATGAGTTTCCTCAATTCCTCTTCTAGGAAGGCAGTGTCGCTGAAGAGAAAGATGAAGAGTTTCGAAAGTCTTGATTTTCATCACTTAAAATTTTGTTTAAATTGTTATAATTTTAAAAGGGGACGATTAAACACTTTGTAAACCAAAAAGAAGTTCACTCAGTTAAAACAAAACAAGACCAAAGGGGGGGAAAAATCACACACAAGAAAACACCATGATCGGGCGCCTGGGTGGCTCAGATGGTTAAGCGTCTGCCTTCGGCTCAGGTCATGATCCCGGGGTCCCGGGATCGAGTCCCGCATCGGGCTCCCTGCTAGGCGGGGAGCCTGCTTCTCCCTCTGCCTCTGCCTCTCTCTCTCTCTCTCTCTGACTCTCATGAATAAATAAATAAAAAAAAAAAAAAAAAAAAAAAAGAAAACACCATGATCACAAACTGAAGTTGAACTGCATTAAAGGGAGTTCCTTGGTACACGATACATGGATGAGTTTTGGTGTATCTACAGATTTTTCTCCTGGGCCAGGCAATTTAATGGTCCAGAACACCAATACCAGGTATTATGCTAAAATGGCTTCCTGAAATACTTTGAAGAACACCCATAGATATTATGGGATGATATGGCATGACTCAGATACAGAGGGGTGATGGGACTAAAAAAATAAGATGCTTAAAAAATAAATGGACATTTACACGTATGTGCTTCAAGGCATCACTGCTGTTGCCCAAAACATTTCTAGGAAAGCCTCTTTTCAACTGCCTTCATGGTCATTTGTTATTACCTTAATAATCATCCTTTATTTTTAATCAAATATAGCATTACCCAATTTGGTTTCCTTTAAACTCTACTCTGAATGACTTCAGGATGTCTTTTTTTGCCCCCAAAGGGAATAAAATCTACTCTTAAATGCAAAGATTTAGGGACATACAAAATAATGTACCTTGGACTCGGAAGGCAATTCTAAAAAATCTCTTTCCCCAAAATATACTGATCAGTGACATTATAGAAGGTACTACTTTTAATAAGTTTAAATAGCCTTTGAATATGTTTATTAAAGTCAATTTAGTGGCAATTCATACTCTTAAAAGGAAATAAATTGGGCAGATTAAGTCAAATCACAATAGATATAAGAAATAAAGAAATTATTTGTTGATCATTTCTTTATGTTCATCATATAATAGTTAAAGCTCACAAAACCTTCCCAGTAATAAAAATTCACTAAAATTTTAAAATTCAATTCCCAAATGGTCCAGCTGCTTTGGAAAATAGTCTGGCAGTTCCTCCGAAAGTTAAACATAGAACTACCATGTGACCCAGCAATTCTCCACCTACATATAGACCCAAGTGAAATGAAAACATGCACACAAAAACTTGTGCACAAACATTTGTAGCACGGTTATTTGTAATATTAAAAATGTGGAAATAACCCAAATGTCCACCACCTGATAAAAGGATTAAAAAAAAGTGTTATATCTATACAACAGGATAGTATTAGGCCAAGAAAACAATTTTTTTAAAAAAATAAATTGATTCGTGCTACAACACGGATGAACCTTGAAAACATTAAAGTAGAAGATGCCAGTCACAAAGGGCCATATGTTGTATGATTCCATTTATATGAAATGTCCACAATAAGCAAGTCAATAATGACAGATAGTAGACTGGTGGTTGCCTAGGGCTAAGATGGCAAGTGACTGCTAATGGGTATGGGACTTCTTTCTGAGGGGGTGAAAATCTTCTAAAATTGTTCTAGTAAAAAAAATTTTGATTGTAGTGATGTTTGCACAACTCTGAATATACTAAAAACCACTGAATTGTATGCTTTGAATGGGTAAACTGTATATATGTGAATTTTATCTCAATAGAGCCTATATAAATATATAAATCTAAATATATATGTGTATATATATTTAAAAAGCCAATTCTTACCTCTGCTCGGGGGATGCACACATCTCTGCATAATACTTTATCTTTGGTTCTGTCCCACTTGTCCGAAGAGTAGCGACGCAGCCATTTTGAAAAGTGAACGTAATCATTTGGCTGTTTTTACTTACAGGCAGCACCTATGCACAACGTGAACAACAGCTGAGTTACACTCGGTACCTTTTTTCATTTTCAAGAGCTGTAAAATATACTCTACTTATGTGAGGTACCTAAAGGAGTCAAATTCACAGAAACAGGAAGTAGAAGGCCATTGGCAAGGGGTGGGGTCAGGGGGAAATGGGGAGCTGTTTAATGGGTATGGAGTTTCAGTTCAGCAAGATGAGAAAGTTCTGGACATCTCCTGCACAACAAGGTAGACAGACTTAACACTATGGACTGCATGTTCAAAAATAGTTACAGTGGTAAATTTTGTTATGTGTTTTTTACAATTAAAAATATTTTTTGAAAATTATAAAATACAAAAGATTCCATGCATAATAATTTATAAATACGCCATTTACTGAACATTTATAATCATACAGGCATTGGGTTATATACCTCACACACACGAGCTCCAGGCCTCAGCAACAGTCTTCCAGGGTAAATATTACTGCCAATTTACTGACATGGCTCAAAAAGAGTAAATGACCTGGTCAAGGTCACCAGCTAAAGGGGCCGAGCGAGAAGCTGCAGCCAGGTCTGTCTGTACCAAAGTCCAAACTGCCTCTACATTTGCAAAGGGCTTTATAAGTTCGAAGCATTTTCATAGACAGTTTATCAATCATCTCCAAAGCAGAGTGCACGTGTCCTAGAGGACAGGCAAAATAATCCACTGGGGTACAAAAAAATTTTATATTTTTTACCTAAAAGTTAAAAAAGGAAATGAAGCTTTACTGACGTTGAACATACGGATTCATACTAGTACCCTTCCTGGACCACAGGTCAGTCTGTGAAGGTATCTTGGGGGAACTGTGGTGGTTGTACTAGGACAGAGGTGGTGCCTTTCATCAGGTGTCCAGAGCCTGGTCCTCTCCTTGAAACCCCTCCCTCAGTTAGTGGTACTACCATACACCAGCTGCTTAAGACAGAGACCTTCCTGGGCGCCTGGGTGGCTCAGTCGTTAAGCGTCTGCCTTCAGCTCAGGTCATGATCCCATGGTCCTGGGATTGAGCCCCGCATCGGGCTCCCTGCTCTGCAGGAAGCCTGCTTCTCCCTCTCCCACTCCCCCTGCTTGTGTTCCCTCTCTCGCTGTGTCTCTCTCTGTCAAATAAATAAATAAAATCTTTAAAAAAAAAAAAAAAGACAGAGACCTTCCTCCCCTCTTTTTCACTCACAGACCATCAACTAGCAAGTCCTGTCTATTCTAGTCTTTATTTAACTCAACTTTGTCCAACTCTCTCCATCACTACTGCTACTATATTTAATTCAGGCTCCCATCATGTCTCATCTTATTACTGAAACAGAGTACTAACTGACCTTCCCGCCTGGGAGTTTGCCTCTCTCTAACCCACCGTACGTGCCATTCCTTCTTGAACTCCACACTACAGTTGTACAGAACTCTTTGTGGTTCTTTGGACGAGAACATGCCTTCCTACCTCCAGACCTAGCACTTGCTGCTCCCTTTGCCTGAATACTCACCGTTCCTCCGCCATCTAGATAACTCTTACTCATACTCAGCTCACAGAAGTCCCCTAGAATGTCTTCTGTAAGCCTCCAGGTCTGAGCATCTATGCTCTTCCATGGCACCTTATGCACCCCCTGGTCCTTTTATCATTTTGTAAAGTAGTCCTTGCTTACTTCCATTTCCCCACTAGACTCTTGAGTGCAGAAACAGTGCCTTTCTCATTGCTCCTTCTCCGGTGTGCCTATACCTGTAGCACCGAAGGGCTTTGAGAAATGCCTGCTGAACACACAGAAAGCAATCTGGAGTGTGAAGAAAACACTCAGGAGGTCTTTGACACTTACTGTGTGACTGCTGGGGTAAATTAACAATGTCTACAGTACCTGCCTTATAAAATTGTTGTAAGCATCTATGGAGAACAGATAGAAAAGTACTCTGAATAAGGAATATCATAAACCTTAAAGGGAGTTAATAGGAAAAAAGCATCACACCAAGAACTACTCTAAGCACAACAACATTAGTGAAATAAAAAGAAGAAAAAATTTGGTTCTTCTCTTCAAGTAGTTTACAAAGATAGAAAGATAGATACCAGTAACTGGGAACGAATATTTGTTGATTAGATGAATAGACACAAAAGGAATATGAGCTATATTCTATGCAAGAAATTGCAGACTTGGGCACCTGGGTGGCTCAGTTGGTTAAGCGACTGCCTTCGGCTCAGGTCATGATCCTGGAGTCCCTGGATCGAGTCCCGCATCGGGCTCCCTGCTCAGCAGGGAGTCTGCTTCTCCCTCTGACCCTCCCCCCTCTCATGTGCTTGCTCTCTCTCATTCTCTCTCTCTCAAATAAATAAATAAAATCTTTAAAAAAAAAAAAAAAAAAAAAAAAGAAATTGCAGACTTCCCAAAATATATTATGCCCCTAGCATCAGAGACATCAGGACATTGTAAATGGAAATTAAGGCTAATAATCCTAACAATAACCAAATAGATATGATCAGCAATTTATGGCATTTAAATATTTGTTGAGCCCCTACCATGTAGGCAGGAGCTTTGACAGGCATGGAGGTATGTCAGAAATGGATCTGCCATGCACAACACAATGATAACATAAAATAGAAAGTGATAAATGACAAGAGTCAGGCCCAATATATAATGAAACCTCAGGAGGAAGATATCTAATTATGGGACCTGGACGGTATGTGGAGGAGGTGACATCTGCCTGAAGTCTTAAATAATGCCTAAGATGTGGACCTGCAGCAGTAGGAAGGAGAGGCAGACTGGGGAAATAGCTTGAGCAAAAATACAGAAATTTATATTTTTATTTCTTTAAAGATTTTATTTATTTATCTGAGAGAGAGAGATAGCCAGAGGGAGCATGAGGCAGGGGAGGGGCAGGGGGAAAGAGGGAGAAGCAGACTCCCAGCCGAGCCAGGAGCCCGACTTGACTTGGGTCTCAATCCCAGGACCCTAAGATCATGGCCTGAGCCGAAGGCAGACGACTAATCGACTGAGCCACCCAGGTGTCCCCAAATACAGAAATTTTAAATAAAAACGTATGCATATAAGAAACTGTAAGTTGCTCTATTTGGATGCAGGTATAGGGACTAAGGTTGAAAAGGGAAGTTGCAAATAGAAAGGTGTAATGGTGAGCTTTGAAACAAAAGGCTTTCAGACTTTATTTTCAACATCACACATTCTCCCTCTCTCTGTTCCTTTCTCTTTTTGTCTAATTCTCTTTCCCACCTCCCCACCCTCCAGGGAGGAGCATACACTTGGGGAGAGAGGAGGACAGGATCAGAGGCAGGGAGCCTGTTAGTGGGATTATAACTGCTCTGGAGAAAAGCAATGGATCCTAGTTTCAAAGACATTCACAGGCTTGAACTTCCACTATTTTACTATAGTACAAAGTAATACAAATTGTTAAAAAACTTAAAAAAAAAAAGGTACTTACTGATTTCTTATTAGGCTGGCTGTTATCATAGCCAGTGGTAACGTCCCGTATGTGCAATATAGCAAATGTCCCACAGAATTTTGGATATTCTTTTGGAGAATCAAAATTGCGAAGCCTTTCAAATATACTTTTGATGGTACTTGGATCATAACACAAGAAATATGAAGTTTTTGAAATATGATAACCATATCTGCACAAAGATTTAAAGTGTTAAAATCAGATTTCAGATAACTCTTCAGAGAAGTATATAATAAAGATAAGCCTATTATAGTATTATGTAGAAAGTGGCAGTCTTTAGTTCAGTTTTTGAACTTTTTAGAAAGGACTGATTATTTTCAAAACCAAATTTAGAAAGCTAAAAGTAGGACCAAAAAAATGAGAAATTTGGCAATTGAAATGAGAAATTCATAATAATAGAACTTACTTTTCATAAACCTTAATCAGTTGCTGTTTCAATGTTATATTCATGGTTTCCAGGTAAGCTGCCATCTCGGCAGCAACTACGGCTGCACTCACCCCATCTTTATCCAAAACCGAAGTGCCACACAGAAAACCTAAGAATTAAAACACATTTTTATTTTTATTTTATTTTTTAAGATTTTTATTTATTTGAGACAGAGAGAGGGCATGCAGGAGCAAGAAGGAGGAGCAGAGGGAGAGGGAAAAGCAGGCTCCCTGCTCAGTGGGTAGGCTCCCTGCTCCGCACTGAGCAGGGAGCCCGGATGGAGATGGGGCTTGATCCCAGGACGCTGGGATCATGACCTGAGCCGAAGGCAGACGCTTAACTGACTGAGCCACACGTTATTTAAAAAGGGGAAAACTTAAGCCTATAATAATTTCAATAGTTTTACATTTCTTCAGAAGAACCAATGAATTTAAGAGCCTACTAATAGATGAAACCCAGTGATACTAAAGGTACTTAGGGGACTTTTAAGGGTCTTCCCCCCCCCCCCCACGAAAAACGCATCTACATATTTCTGAGTTCTCTGTGGTTTTTACAACTCAAAATGCAAAACCAGAAGACAAAAATTCCTCTTCATAGACATACTACATTTTAAAAAATGCTCTCATCAAATTTCAAAGATTTCAATATTTACTACATACCAATCGACTCCTCAAATGCAAAAAGGACTTCTTTCCCATTTTCCAGGAGGTCTTTTATCCTACTTCCAATCCATTTAAAACCTGGTAATGTTTCCTGAAATGCAGAGAAGGCCACTCTAGTTAAGTGACTCCTCATAAATATATCTAGAGAAAGGCCTGTCACTAAATGCACGTAACACTCTCATAGTGATCTTCTCTTACGGTTTTTGGTCCACACAGATTTATATCATGGTGAGCACATAGCCAGAAGTGCTCGGATTCATATTGCCACGACTGATAACCTACTATTTATTGAGCACAGAAATAGGTGATTTATACCAAATATAATCCAACATTTGTAAGTGGTGATCCATATAGTCACAAAGTAACATAAATACACACATATATGATGATCATCTACTATTTATCAAGCACCGTTAACAGGCACTTTATATCATTGTTTTTTTGTTTGTTTACAAAAACTCTGAAGAGGCTCAGAGGCTCAGTGAATTTGCCCAAGACTATGCTGTATGTATGAGATGGAGCCAGGAGTCACTTACACTGCTTCTCAGAAACTGTCATTTGGGCTGTATTATAAGTACTAATATAAGAGAACCTATGAAGGTTGTGATTTAGTCCCCCCGAGTAATCAAAGGCCATAAAGCTTTTTAATGATGTACTTTCAACATTATCACAGTGTATGCTTGAATCAAGTGTTCCTTACCACAATACCATAGACTAATTAAAACCAAGGAAGTTACTAAGCCCTGCTTTCATAATTGGATTCGAGGACTTTTCATCGGATGAGCTACTATTCACTTTAAAGACATGAACTGTTTTAGAGTCAACAGAAAGAGCATGTAATAGACACCGATTCTAGAGCTCACCATTACTAACTTAGGATTCCCAATTCACCTCTCTACTTCCTCAGTGGGGAAAAAATAAAAACCAAAACCTCTGCTACCCTCCCCAGAACCAACAACAAACACAAGGAAGCAAATTTATAATACTAGTCTTTAGAATCATGTTCTTGTTTCTCTTTTGTGCTCTTTATACTTTTTTTTTTTTTTTTTGCCATAGATATTGAGGAAAATGTTAACATTACCATAATTCAGAATCTTGGGCTTGAATAAATTTTCAATTTTTTCTCTTTAGCAATTTGTTGTTGTTTTTTTTTTAAAGTAGGCTCTGCGCTGGGTGTGGAGCCCAATGCAGGGCTTGAACTCACAACTGTGAGATTGAGACCTGAGCTGAGATCAAGAGTTGGACAATTAATGGACTGAGCCACCCAGGCACCCTGCTATTTGTATTTTTTTTAAAGCCTGAGATTGAAAGTTCTATTTCATTAAATTAGGTATAATTTTCTTTTATTCAGCCAATTAGTGTTAAGACCTGTAGCTTGGCTGTGGCTCAAGAAAAATGCCCACAGGTGTGACATTTGCACTGATATTTGACAAAGATGGCGGAGGAAAAGCAATTTAATTGGCATCAGTCCCAGAAGCTATAAAAATTGTAAGCTTAACTCTCTAAGGCTCACGAAAGTTAATGATCTGTGCTGAGAGAGAGTTATTATTTGTTTTTTGGATGTAGAATCATTGGGTCTTAATTTACAATTTAGAAGACTAAGTTTCTTAATACTGAACTTGAAGAGCTTAAATAATGGTTGATGATATCTACAATTTTTTGGAATGGAGTTTATGTTACTGATGAGGTCACTAGGAGCCAGATTTTCTCAGTATGAAAACCAGATTTTGTTGTATGGAATAATAAGCATTAATGCAATTTTTAAAGAATATCTTATCTCAGTTCCAGAAATTCACATACTGGATGGATGGACTTGGCTCAAGGTGTCTAAACTGTCAAAAGATTAAGCAAGTGTTAACAGAATTAAAAAAAAAGGGGGGATTATAAATCAAATCAATACAAGTCAGTTTTGGCGGGGAGATGGCTTTAATGTATACACTTAGAAACTGATTGAGAAAAGTAGCATGCAGATTTTCTCTGTTCTTACTTCAAAATGAAATCCTTCTTTGAGTGCAATTGCCTTCAAAATTTTGGAAGAGACTGTGGTGGCTAACATATAAACGTTCTTCACATCAGCATTTCTTGATGTATTTTTCTTCCAGCAATCAAACATCCACCACCCAAACAAAGCTGCCAATTCATTCCCTGTGAAAACTTTCCAATGACCACTGTAGAGAGAATGAAGATTCAAGTCAAGACTTTTGTAACTTCTCATTAAAATTTCTTGACCCTAAAACGTATAAATTACCATCCCTCACATAGGAAAATCCAAAAGCTATTATATGAGATTCTTGAGAAAACATTTAGGATTATTTCTAGCTCACCAGCAGTGAACTTAGGGTAGAAATGGCAACGTCTGTTGAAAAATTATTACACTGTAACTATTGTTCTCCTACTTAATGAGAATATGATGTCCTGTCTATATAAGGACATTTGTCACAACATTATAAGGGCAAAAATACATAGCAATCCAAAGGACCAAGATTAGAAAATGATTATATTGATAAAGCAATCTGTTGGGCTATCATGCCTTTTTAAAAATTATATTTTAAACAATATTTAAGGACTGAAAAAAGTGCTCATGGTACAATATTAAGTGGAAAACAATCAAGATATAAAAATATATGTAGCATAACAATTTTATAAAAACAAATATATCTTAAGGAAATGTCAAAATATCAACCTAGGGGTTATTTTTGGATAGTGGACTTACAGGAAATTTACTTTCTTATTTTTTTATTATTTCCAATGAGCCTGTAAGACTTAAAATCAAAAACTCTTTTTCGAAGTTGAAGCGTTACTTACTTCTCCTGAAGCTCTGCCACTGCCAGCCGGTCCGCATCAGGATCTGTGGCTAGCACTACGCGGGCTTTTTCTTTCTCTGCCAGTCTCAAAGAAAGTTCCTGAAACAGTGAGCCAAATCACCAGACTGTATTCCAGAGGTTAAATTCAATGTTAATACTCCTACATGTAGGCACTATGTTAGTTGACATAAATTTGAGAAGGAATACAGTTTGACTAAATTTAAAATAAGCCTAGAAGTAGGGATATCCACCACAGAGATTTCAAATATAACAGGATATATGGTTCCAATAGAATTTAAATGATGTCCACGAAGGTGGTTTCTGTCTTTGTAAGTAATCTCTGAGTTGTCAATGACTTCTATTTGATGAAGTTTAATACACTAATAATAATTTAAATAGAGAAAAAAAAAATACCAGCACAGATTCTCCTTCTTCAGGATTTGGGCATTTAACGGTAGAAAAGTCTGGATCAGGATCTTTTTGTTCTGGTACTGGAATTGGAGGCTTAAAACCAAACACTTGGAAAGCCAACTGCACATAGTCATGTCCAACCCCATGGAAAGATGTATGTACAAATTTCAAGGTGGTCTTTGAGTTTAATTCCCTGTAAAGGAAAAGAATTATTCAATCGATATCATAAAACTTGGTGCTTGTGATATAATTAAAATAAGCTATAGAGAAGAAGCTAAAATTTATTTTTTAGGATGAAGAACAGATACTCGGCAAGCCAACGGCTTTCTAGCAATAGCGTTAGCTATTTATGGAACAGTTATGAAAATATGGAAATAAGGCAAAATCAAATTTTAGAGGAAATTTCCTAATCTCATATAGAGAATACATATATTTAGCTATAATTTTTTAACAGCTTTATTAAGAAGTACTTAATATACTCTACAATTCATCTATTTAAAGCGTACAACTCAGTGGCTTTCACTATATTCACGGAGTTATTCAACCATTATACTATAATCAATTTTAGAACATTCTCATTATCCCCAAAAGAAACTCTACCCCAGAGCTGCCACCCCCTAACACTCCCATTCCTCCTAGCCATAGGCAATCACTAGCCTCTGTCTGTTTCTGTCTCTGTAGATTTGCCTTCTCTGGACATTTTATATAAATGGAATCATACAATATGTGGTCCTTTGTAACTGGCTTCTTTCACTTAGCATGTTTCCAAAGTTTATCCATGTTGTGGTATGTATCAGTATTTGATACATGAATAATGTACCAAATGATACATGAATAATGTACCAAATGAATAATATTTCATTGTATAGATATACCACAGGTTATTTATCCATTCATCAGTTGATGGATATTTGGGTTATTTCCACCTTTTAACTATGGTGATTGGTACTATTTAGCTATACTTTTAATATAATGAACAGACAACACATTTTTATCTCTATTTCTTTATTTGTTAATCTTATTATATGGTAATGCTATCCCTACATTCCTATTTGGATACCTGTGAAAACAGATCTTTTTAAGATCTTCCATGTATCTTCTGCAAATGTCCTGCAGAGGATCTCTCTTCAGTGGGCTGGTATCCACTAAATTATCATTCCAGGAACCATTCCAAGGTTCCACACATTCTTCGATACATTTCAGAATTTCTTTATCATGAGGAGATGTGATCTGAGCACCAGTTTCCCAATAAACCTAGATGAGAGGTAAATACAGCTATAAGTACGTGAAATGTTGCCCAGATATTTTTAGCTACAGTAGAGATATTTGGCTTTATAAAGAAGCATCCCAAATTAATTAAGTAGAAAATATCAACATGGGACCAACTTAATACCAAAGGATGTTGATGATAATGATGCTACAGGTACTCTTCAATAAAATGATCATGTATTGGGGAGAAAAGATGGCAGAGGAGTAGGGGACCCTATTCCAACTGGTCCCTGGAATTGAGCTGGATATCTATCAGACCACTCTGAGCACCCACAAAATCAGCCTGAGATGTAAGAAGATCTGGATCCCTACAAACAGAATATTGCAGGCAGTTGGTTTCGAGGTACCAAGTGGGTAGCCGTGGTTCCGCGGGCAGATATCGGAGGATAAATGGCAGTGGGAGGGAGCCTGGCCGTGGGGATCCTACACCGCTGGTGCACGATAGCCTCCCACGCTGGGGACGGGCACAGACTCGCAGACCAATAGCAGCGGGGAAAGGACTTTAGGGCAGACCCCGGGACCGAAACCAGAGCGGCAGGGTCACGCCTGTGAACTGGGAGCACCTGGCGGTTTTAGAAGCACAAAGGGCAGAGATGTGCCCTGACCTGGAGGCAGGACTGGTGGCGCTGCAGAGGGGTGCACAACCCAGGACGCTGCAGTTTATAGCAGCACAGACAGAAACGGAGATAGTGTGGCCTAGAGGGCTCAGTGAAGAACAGACTGCGATCTCTCTGCTCTGAGGCAGAGGGTTGGAAATGGTCTCTTCTGCTCTGACTTGCAGAAGAGACGCAGAAAGCCACCAGGGAAAGCCGCGAGAAAACAAAAGCCCCCAAAACTGGTTACCACTGAGCCCATCCTCCGCCACAGGGGGGCAGGGCAACTCTGCCCAAATAGGGTTGCCTGAATAACAGGTGGCAGGCCCCTCCCCCAGAAGACAGGCTGGGAGAACAAGAGGCCAGCAGCCCTAAGGTCCCTAGAAAACAGGTGCATCTTGCTTGGGTTCTGGTCAATAATTTGGACTCTATACATTCCATTAACCACCCATCAACAGAATGACTAGGAGGAGGAACCCCCAAAACAGGAAAGACTCAGAGATTATGACTTATGCTGCAGATTTACAAATGGATGCAGATATAACCAAGATGTCGGAGATGGAATTCAGGCTAGCAATTGTGAAGACAATAGCTAGAATGAAGAAATCAATTAATGGCAACATAGAGTCTCTAAGGGCAGAAATGAAAGCTGGATTGGCAGAATTTAAAAATGCTATCAATGAGATCCAATCTAATCTAGATAATCTAACAGCTACGGTAACTGAGGCAGAAGAACGAATTAGTGACCTGGAAGACAATTTAATAGATAAAAAGGGAAAAGAGGAGGCCAGGGGAAAACAACTCAGAATCCATGAAAATAGAATCAGAGAAATAAGTGACACCATGAAGCGTTCCAATGTCAGAATTATTGGAATCCCGGAGGGAGTGGAGAGAGAGAGAGGACTAGAAGATGTATTTGAGCAAATCGTAGCTGAGAACTTCCCTAATCTGGGGAATGAAACAAACATTCAAGTCCTAGAGGCAGAGAGGACCCCTCCTAAGATCAAGGAAAACAGGCCAACACCCTGGCATGTAATAGTAAAACTTGCAAATCTTAGAACCAAGGAAACCATCTTAAGGGCAGTTAGGGGGAAGAGATTCCTTATGTACAGAGGGAGGAACATCAGAATAACGTCAGACCTATCCACAGAGACCTGGCAAGCCAGAAAGGCCTGCCAAGACATATTCAGGGTACTAAATGAGAAGACCATGCAGCCAAGAATACTTTATCAGCAAGGCTGTCATTTAGAATGGATGGAGAGATGCAGAGCTTCCAAGACCGGCAGAAACTGAAAGAATATGTGACCACTAAGCCGGCCCTGCAAGAAATAGTAAGGGGGATTCTATAAAAGGAGAAAGACCCCAAGAGTGATATACAACAGAAAGTTACAGGGACAATCTATAAAAACAGCGTCTTCACAGGCAATATGATGACAATTAATTCCTATCTTTCAATAATCACTCTCAACGTGAATGGCCTAAATGCTCCCATAAAACGGCACAGGGTTGCAGATTGGATAAAAAGACAGGATCCATCCATATGCTGTCTACAAGAGACTCATTTTGAACCTAAAGATACATCCAGACTGAAAGTGAAGGGATGGAGATCCATCTTCCATGCCAGTGGACCTCAAAAGAAAGCTGAGGTAGCAATTCTTATATCAGACAAATTAGATTTTAAACTAAAGTCTGTAGTTAGAGACACAGAAAGACACTGTATCATTCTTAAAGGGTCTATCCAACAAGAAGATCTAACAATTGTAAATATCTATGCCCCCAACATGGGAGCAGCCATCTACATAAGCCAACTGTTAACCAAAATAAAGAGTCATATTGATAACAATATGTTAATTGTAGGAGACCTCAATACTCCACTCTCAGGAATAGACAGATCATCTAAGCAGAAAATCAACAAGGAAACAAGAGCTTTGAATGATACACTGGACCAGATGGACCTCATAGATATTTACAGAACATTCCACCCTAAAACAACAGAATACTCCTTCTTCTCGAGCGCACATGGAACTTTCTCCAGAATAGACCACATACTGGGTCACAAATCAGGTCTCAACCGATACCAAAAGATTGAGATTATTCCCTGCATATTCTCAGACCACAGTGCTTTAAAACTGGAACTCAATCACAAGAAAAAATTTGGAAGAAATTCAAATACTTGGAAGCTAAAGACCACTCTGCTCAAGAATGTTTGGGTCAACCAGGAAATCAAAGAAGAACTTAAACAATTCATGGAAATCAATGAGAACAAAAACACATTGGTCCAAAACCTATGGGATACTGCAAAGGCGGTCCTAAGGGGGAAATACATAGCCATCCAAGCCTCAGTCAAAAAAATAGAAAAATCCCGAATTCACCCACTAACTCTACACCTTAAAGAACTAGAGAAAAAGTAACAAACGATGCCTAAGCCACACATTAGAAGAGAAATAATTAAGATTAGAGCAGAGATCAATGAATTAGAAACCAGAAACACAGCAGATCAGATCAACGAAACTAGACGTTGGTTCTTTGAAAGAATTAATAAGATCGATAAACCACTGGCCAGACTTACCAAAAGAAAAGAGAAAGGACCCAAATTAATACAATTATGAATGAAAGGGGAGAGAGCACGACTAACACCAAGGAAATAGAAACAATTATTAGAAATTATTATCAACAACTATATGCCAATAAACTGAGCAATCTGGATGAAATGGAGGCCTTCCTGGAAACCTATAAGCTGCCAAGACTGAAACAGGAAGAAATTGACAACCTGAATAGGCCAATAACCAGTAACGAGATTTGAAGCAGTGAGCAAAAACTCCCAAAAAACAAGAGTCCAGGGCCTGGTAGATTCCCTGGGGAATTCTACCAAACATTCAAAGAAATAATACCTATTCTACTGAAGCTGTTTCAAAAAATAGAAACAGAAGAAAAACTCCCAAGCTCATTCTATGAGGCCTGCATTACCTTAATCCCCAAACCAGGCAAAGACCCCATCAAAAAGGAGAATTTCAGACCGATATCCCTGATGAATATGGATTCCAAAATCCTCAACAAAATCCTAGCTAACAGGATCCAACAATACATTAAAAGGATCATCCATCATGACCAAGTGGGATTTATCCCCAGGATGCAAGGGTGGTTCAATCAATCGCAAATCAATCAGTGTGAAAGACCACATTAATAAGAGGAGAGAGAAGAACCATACAGTCCTCTCAATTGATGCAGAAAAAGCATCTGACAAAATTTATAGCATCCTTTCCTGATTAAAACTCTTCAGAGTATAGGGATAGAGGGAACATTCCTCATGTTCATAAAATCCATCTATGAAAAACCCACAGTGAATATCACCCTCAATGGGGAAAAGCTGAGAGCCTTTCCCTTAAGATCAGGAACACGTCAAGGATGCCCACTCTCGCCACTATTGTTCAACATAGTACTAGAAGTCCTAGCAACAGCAATCAGACAACAAAAAGAAATAAAAGGTCTTCAAATTGGCAAAGAAGAAGTCAAACTTTCTCTTTTCACAGATGACATGATACTTTATGTGGAAAACTCAAAAGACTCCACCCCCAAATTACTAGAACTCATCCAGCAATTCAGTAATGTGGCAGGATACAAAATCAATGCACAGAAATCAGTTGCTTTCTTATACACTAACAATGCAACTGTAGAAAGAGAAATTAGAGAAACGATTCCATTTACAATAGCACCAAAAACCATAAGACACCTTGGAATAAACCTAACCAAAGAGGTAAAGGATCTATACTCTAGGAACTACAGAATACTCATGAAAGGAATTGAAGAAGACACAAAAAGATGGAAAAATATTCCATGCTCATGGATCGGAAGAATAAACATTGTTAAAATGTCTATGCTACCCAGAGCAATCTATACCTTCAATGCCATCCCGATCAAAATTCCAATGACATTTTTCAAAGTGCTGGAACAAACAATCCTAAAATTTGGATGGAATCAGAAAAGACCCCGAATCGCCAAGGAAACGTTGAAAAAGAAAAACAAAGCTGGAGGCATCATGTTGCCTGATTTCAAGCTATATTACAAAGCTGTGATCACCAAGACAGCATGGTACTGGCACAAAAACAGACATATAGACCAATGGAACAGAATAGAGAACCCAGATATGGACCCTCAACTCTATGGTCAAATAATCTTCGACAAAGCAGGAAAAAACATACAATGGAAAAAAGTCTCTTCAATAAATGGTGCTGGGAAAATTGGACAGCCACATGCAGAAGAATGAAACTCGACCATTCTCTAACACCATACACAAAGATAAACTCAAAATGGATGAAAGGCCTCAATGTGAGACAGGAATCCATCAAAATTCTAGAGGAGAACATAGGCAGTAACCTCTCTGACATCGGCCACAGCAACTTCTTTCAAGATACATCTCCAAAAGCTAGTGAAACAAAAGCAAAAATGAACTTTTGGGACTTCATCAAGATAAAAAGCTTCTGCACAGCAAAGGAAACAGTCAGCAAAACAAAGAGGCAACCCACAGAATGGGAGAAGATATTTGCAAATGACACTACAGATAAAGGGCTGGTATCCAAGATCTATAAAGAACTTCTCAAACTCAACACCCAAAAAACAAATAAGTCAAAAAATGGGCAGAAGACATCAAAAGACACTTCTCTGAAGAAGACACACAAATGGCTAACAGACACATGAAAAAATGTTCATCATCATTAGCCATCAGGGAAATTCAAATCAAAACCACACTGAGATACCACCAATTAGAATGGCAAAAATGGACAGGGAAAGAAACAACAAATGTTGGAGACGTTGTGGAGAAACGGGAACCCTCTTACACTGTTGGTGGGAAAGCAAGTTGGTACAGCCACTTTGGAAAACAGTGTGGAGGTTCCTCAAAAAATTAAAAATAGAGCTACCCTATGACCCAGCAATTGCACTCCTGGATATTTACCCCAAAGACACAGATGTAGTGAAAAGAAGGGCCATGTACACCCCAATGTTCATAGCAGCAATGTCCGCAATAGCCAAACTGTGGAAAGAGCCGAGATGCTCTTCAACAGATGAATGGATAAAGATGTGGTCCATATATACAATGGAATATTACTCAGCCATCAGAAAGGGTGAACACCCAACTTTTACATCAACATGGATGGGACTGGAGATTATGCTAAGTGAAATAAGTCAAGCAGAGAAAGTCAATTATCATATGGTTTCACTTATTATTGGAACATAAGGAACAGCATGGAGGACATTAGGAGAAGGAAGGTAAAATGGGGGGGGAGAAATCGGAGGGAGAGATGAACCATGAGAGACTATGGACTCTGAGAAACAAATAGGGTTTTAGAGGGGAGGGGGGCGGGGGGATTGGTTAGCCCGGTGATGGGTATTAAGGAGGGCATGTACTGCATGGAGCACTGGGTGTTATATGAAAACAATGGATCGTGGATCACCACATCAAAAACTAATGATGTACTGTATGGTGACTAACATAACATAATAAAATTAAAAAAATTAAAAATAAAAAATAAAATAATTGAAAAAAATAGAATTAAAATTAAAAAAAATGATCACGTATTATTTTCACTTTTAGAAGTATACTTTAATAACAACACAAGTAAAATATATCAGGGCATCATTAATGACAACATATTAATATGCATATGCCATAGTATCCAATCATACTCTTAGATCTATAACTATATACTAAAGATAATCTAAGAAATCATGGATATCCGTAAAATTTGATACTATAAAATTTTAGCATTATAAAGTAGTTCTGCAATAAAGAAGAAATTATTTTTCAGATATAAAGTAGAATATATGTCACACCAGATAAAGTCTGTATCAGGAAAGATAATTGGCATGTTAATTATTACATACACATTTCAGTATATGTGTTTTCAGTACTTAATGAATGAAAATACATTCCATTAAGCTGCCAGTTTGCCAAGTAGCTTGATCAACAAGACATTAGAAACAGTTAACAAAGAAAAGCAAGAAAATGTATTTCTATAATTCATAGGATCTCAAAGTTAGAAGGGACTTTGCTTAGAGAATATCTATAATGACTTCTACCATATATATGACAGGACTACCCTCTTTTGCCTTGTGAATGAAGGAAAGAATAAATTTGAATATGTACTATGTACTAAGCTCTGTGCCAAACAAGATGGTAGACTAGATGACCTGAAAATTCTTACTCTTTATACAAACACCTTAAAATGTTAGCTAATGTCAGAAAAACATTATCTAAAATGCATAGCTTAGTTCATAAGAAGAAAAGGGAAACTCCAGGCAATGGGAAAATAGGAAAACCAGAGTGACATAATGCTGTGAGCTAATGGTGTGACTGCCCAGGGTTTGGGAACTGTCCATTTATCTGGTTTTTGAGTTGTAATGCCCATGTGGAACATAGGAAATTGGGAGATCTGAGACTACCCCCACCCCCACCCCCACCCCCACCATCAGTGGAAAGACAGAATAGAAGTTCTGCCCACTAATTATAGAAAGGTGTTGAGGAAGCATGTCTGTTCTTCTGGGGTATTAAAAACTTTCAAATCTGAGGTCTCAGTTAACACAGAAATTGCTCCCAGTCAATGAAACTCCTAGTTCCTGCAGAAATTAAAAAAACAAAACCAAAAACTGCTCTGAGTGATGTTCCCACATTCCAAGCCACAAAAAAGATTCTATCCATAGGCTCTAAAGGCCTATGAATGAAAATTTATAAAACATGAGAAAAAACGCCTAGCCTTTCTCCTTTCCCATTTTTTCTTGCCTTTGTATATGGATATGATGCCTAGAGGTACAACCATTATACGATGTTCACACTTGAAAGAAAGGCCAAAAAAACTGCAGAGATGAAAGGCCCAACAACACTGAGCTACAGAACCCTGCCAGCAGCCACCTACCTCTGGACTTTATGTGTGAAAAATAAACTCCTATCAGCTTAAACCATTTTTGTGGGTTTTCCGAACCTGTAGCAGAAACAATCCCTATCTGATATAATAACAGAAAAATCCATGCAACAAAACATACCCATGAACAAACTTTAAAAGAAATATGAAAAGGGGCGCCTGGGTGGCTCAGTTGGTTAGGCATTCGACTCTTGATTTCATTCAACTCAGGTCATGATCTCAGGGTCGTGAGATCAAGCCCCACCTTGGGCTCCACACTGGGCATGGAGTCTGTTTAGGATTCTCTCTCTCACGCTCCCTCTGCGCCTCCCTCTCCCCTGCTCTCTCTCTCTCTCTCTAAAAAAAAAAAAATTCTTAAAAGAAATATGAAAGACCTATTAAAAATTATTTAAAATGTTACTGAAGTATGTAATAGAAGTCTTGAAAGAATAGAAAGATACATCCTGTTCATGAATAAAGAGACTCAAAAAATATTATAAAAATATTGAAGCTTCCTAAATTAATCTATAAATGAAATATGATACCAATACAAATGCCAAAATAACTTTTTTTCCCCCAAATGGAAAAAATATCATAATACCATGCATGGAAAAATATAAATAAAGTCAAAGTCAAATGATGATATGGGGGGAAAATACCTGCAAAACAGATGACCAAGAGCTATTTTTTACATATACAGAGTTCCCACAGATCACTAAGAAAAAGAGCAACAACCCAAGAGAAAAATGGACAAAACCTTTTACAGACATCTGAGGAAAGGGAAAACAAATATCATGCAAATAAATGAAAAGATCCTCAACCTTACTTACAAAACAGGTGCAGATTAAACATAACATTTTCACCTATTTGATTGGCAAAGACCAAAATTATAATATGGAAGGTATGGGATAAAGACCCTCATACACTCTTAGTGAGAGTATCAATTGGTGCAACCACTTTGAATAGAGAATGACAAATTTTCTTTCATATCTCTTTGACTCAAAAGTTTCACTTCTAGAAATTTATCCTATAGATCAACAGTGCCATAGAAATATAATGTGAGCCACAAATGCAAGCCACTTATGCAATTTTAAATTTTCTAGAAACCACATTAAAAAAGATAAAAACAAACAGTTGAAATTAACAGTAGTATACTTCATACAGCCCAATATAGCCAAAATATTATCATTTCAATATGTAATCAATATAAAATTCATTAAATATTTTACATTCTTTTTTCATACTAAGTCTTTGAAATCTGGTGTGTATTTTACGCTTTCAGTACACCTCAATTCAGACTAGTCATATTTTAAATGTTCAATAGCCATAGGTGGCTAGTGGCTAGGATATTGAACAATGCAAATATAAGATGAAAAGAATAAAAGCAACAGCTAACATTTACTGGGCACTAGCCATTTTTCATGCAATATCTCCTTTAATCCTCACTCTCACCCTATAACCTTGGTTCTATTATTATCCCTAGTATGTTGATGAGGAAACTAAAGCACAGAGAAATGAACTTGCACAGGGTCACAAAGCTCTGAGCGGCACAGACAGGTTTTATTTATTTATTTTTAAAGATTTTATTTATTTGAGAGCAAGCAAGCGAGAGAGCACAAGCAGGGGGAGCAGCAAGGGGAGCGGCAGAGGGAGAGGGAGAAGCAAGCTCCCCACTGAGCAGGGAGCCAGATGCGGGGCTTGATCCCAGAACTCTGGGATCATGACCTGAGCCGAAGGCAGACGCTTAACCGAGGCGTCCTATAGACAGGTTTTAAACCCAACCCATAGTCCTAACTACTATTCTATACTTATTATATAAATCTACTTGCACATATGAACGAAGACATATGTAGAAGAACATTCTTTGTAGCACTGTTTATAAGTAGCAGAAAATCAGAAATAAATGAACTGTTCACCAACAGAGGATTGGATAAATAAATCAGGATTATGGGGAGGCTGGATGGCTCAGTCAGTTAAATGTCCGACTTCTTCATTTCAGCTCAGGTCATGATCTCAGGGTCGTAAGGCTGAGCCCCATGTGGGGCTCAGTCTGGAGTCTGCTTGAGATTCTCTCCCTCTCTCCCTCTCTCTCTGCCCCTCCTCCCACCCATGTGTTCTCTCCTTGCTGATCAGGGAGCCTGCTTCTCCCTCTTCCTCTGGTTCCTCTCTGCCCTGCTTGTGTTCTCTCTCTCTCAAATACATATTCTTTAAAAAAGATAAATAAAATAAAATAAATCAGGATTTGTTATATAGATTTTTAAAGATGAATGATCCTATCAATTGATTGATTGAGAGAATGATCTCTAAGATTGTTTCATACTGTTGTGTGAAAAACGCAAGGCGCAGAACACTCCATATAGTACTCTACCATTTATGGAAAAAAAATGTGGGAGTGACAGATATATGACTACACGTGCTGGGGGGTAACTAAAACCAGAAACAGTATTTGCTTCTGAAATGGGGTATGGGGGGTGGGGAAAGGAATGGGAGAGATACTCTTCACTGTTTAACTTCATATACTATTTAACTTTTATCCTTTTTACCTTGTGCTTATATTTTAAGAAAAAAAAAAACCTTTGAGGCTTTCCTATGCGACAAATATGTTTACCAGCAATGAACATCAAAACAGACTAAGTCCCTTCACCCATGAGTTTATATTGGAGAACAGGGTTGGAGAAGGTCAAACAAACAAATCAATAAAGAAACAATTCATCCTCAAGATAGCAGATAATCAGAAACAGTGATAAGCATTGTGAAGGAAATAAACAAGATGATGAGAAAGTCACTGAGGAAAGCCACTTCAGATAAGTGGCCTGGGAAGGTCTCTTCAAGGAAATAACATCTGGGCAGGAACCTGAAGGATGAAAATAAACAAATCTGCAAGATGAAGGCAAGAGCAATGCAAGCAGAGGCAAAACCATTTACAAAGGCTCAGAGATGGGAGAGGGACTGGAGGACGAAGGAACAGGAAGAAGCGGGAGTGTGATAGAACGCAGTGAGGACAGGAATGAATGAAATGAGGTTGGAGAGGTAGGCAGGAGACAGTCCTATAAACCCGAAAATGGATTTTAGGAAGAACAATGGGAGCGGGGAAGACACCAGCTAGGATGCTGCAGCTCTGACAGAAGATGACAATGCTTTGGAATGGTGGAGGCAGAAGAAGTGAGCAGAAGCAAACATATTCCAACATACCTTTTATTTTATTTTTTTAAAAGATTTTATTTATTTATTTGACAGAGACACAGTGAGAGAGGGAACACAAGCAGCGGGAGTGGGAGAGGGAGAAGCAGGCTTCCCGCTGAGTAGGGAGCCCGACATGGGGCTCAATCCCAGGACCCTGGGACCATGACCTGAGCCGAAGGCAGATGCCCAACGACTGAGCCACCCAGGCGCCCCCCAACATACATTTTAGATGTAGAATTTGTAGAACCTGTTTGTGGGTTAAATGTTAGGAGCAAAGGAAAAGGAGTAATCGAGAATAATTTTTCGTTTTTGTTTGGGTGGGTGGTAGTGCCAATTTACAGAGACCAGGAAGAATGGGGGAGGAACACATTGGGGTGTGTATGTGAGAGGCTGTGGGGGAATTAAAATCTCTATTCTAGAGACAGTAGTTCTGAAATGTCTGTTAGACATCCCAATGGATATCAAGTAGACACAGCTGGATTTAGGAGTCTGATCTGATGCTCAGAGGAGAGATCTGGGTTGTCAGCTCTCTTTGACAGTCAACTTCTTCCCTGCAATTCTCTTTTTCTCCCTTTGGTTTTGATGGCACTAATCTCTCCTGGTCTTTCTCCTATCTCCAGCACTTCTTCTTTCTCCCTTGCCTTAAAGTTGATATTCCCTAGCAATCCCTTTTGGGCTTGTTTTTTACTATCTACTATCTATCTTATCTGATAGATAAGCCACTTATCTGAGTAAAAGACTTCCAAATACCCTTACATGTTCTAATATATATGATGGCCCCCAAATCTGTAACTTCAGCTTAGATTTCTCCCCCAGGCAACAGATCTATATATCCAGTTGCCTACAGGGTGTTGCTACCTGGTTGACCCACAAATACCTCAAACTTAGTATGTCCCAAACTGAATAATCGTTTCTTCTTTGCCTCTGTGCATGGTAACACTACCCATTTAGCTAGCCAGGGCCCAAATCTTAAATTAGTATTAAATATTCTTTTCCCCAGTAAAACAGAGCTCAGTGTACCTGAAAGACCTCCCATACAAGAAGAAAAACAAATATAAGGCCATGCACTCATCACCCAGGAGCTCCAAACACTGGCTCAATAATGTGCTGTATCCTCTGTTTGCCATTTTTCACCCTTCTCCACCCTGCTTTCTGCCATGGATGCTGACACATCACATGGATCCTATGGCCAATGGGGCATCCCAGTAGAAGACTGGAGGGAAAGGAGAGTAAGATCAAGGTACTGTTCCCCTGGCTCTCCTCCTGCAAACTCTCATTCTTTAAGTTCTCAGTACAATATGATTTTGTTTCTAAAATGGTAGATAGGGTGGATTTGGGGATAGGATAGGGAAATCAAGGGCAGGAAGATGCTAGAAGCAAAAAGACCACTGAAGAGATTTTCAGTGTCCATGTTGAGAAGTAATAAGGGTCATTAGGGAAACATCCTTCGAGGGCTGGCTTTCATGTTTTTTTTTTTTTTTTTAAAGATTTTATTTATTTATTTGACAGACAGAATAGCGAGAGCAGGAACACAAGCAGGGGGAGTGGGAGAGGGAGAAGCAGGCTTCCTGCCGAGCAGGGAGCCCGATATGGGACTCGATCCCAGGACCCTGGGATCATGACCTGAGCCGAAGGCAGACGCTTAACGACTGAGCCACCCAGGCGCCCTGGCTTTCATGTTTTTATCTGCCTGTCCCCAACATCTAAGCCTGCTCCTCAGCGATGAGAATATACTCAGCACATATTATTTAAAAAAATAAGAACTGTGAAATAAGCAAAGATCAGGAGTCTAAGGTTTACCTTGTATCCATTATCTTCTTTGCGGTTGTGAGAAGCAGTAATCATCACACCTGCAACTGCTTTGAGCTCCTGGACTGCATATGGCTGAAAAAACAGTAACACCATAATTCCATTTTGCTCTCCAGCTACTTACACATTTGACATAAGAATAACCTTGAGTAAATAACAGGAGAAGACATTAAGACATAAATAGCCTAAAACTTCAACAATCAACTCCAGATACACTGGGTACAATATAGCTAAAGCCATCTAACTGTTAGGTCACCAATAGCCACCTAACTGTTAGACTGAATGGCTTTTTCCTCCTAGTCTAATTTACCTTAGTCCTATAAACTTTTCTTTTTTTTTTGTTTATTTAACAGATATTTAAGGAACACTTACTATATGCCAGACTCTAGAAATATGAGTGATGAATATAATCTTAAAAATGTTAGTGTTGGAAGTTAATTTAGGAATCATTTAATCCATCATATTTTACACATTATAAAATCGTAAGGGAGAAGATTCAAGGGTAGAACAACATAGGTCTACTGACCTCCAATTTGAAGATCTTTATATATACTCCATGACCTTTATAACATATACAGGTCAAGTCACCACCTTCTCTCCCAAAGTTAATTCCCAGGTTGGATTTACCTTTTTCTCTGTAGTAGCTAATATTTGTCAGCCTAGGATATACCCCCTACCCTTCTACCATCACTTCTGATTTCTCTTCTCCCGGCCACAGGGAACAAAAGATCCAGGTCTGATCAGAGTAACTTATTCCCCTGATGATATGATTCAGAGACTGGCTCATAACCACCCAAGCCTGGTCAGAGTCCTTCCCCAAGATGTTTCTTCCGCAGCTAGTCAAAGAGAATTGCCAAGGAGGACCACTAAAAATATCTTCCCTACATACTAGAGCAAATCTACCTGTAATGAGAGAGGAAGGCCAACACCCAGGAATTGATGGTAGTTGAAGTTGGCAACCCAATGGCAGAATCCTACAGACATGGTCTAGATTCCTGGAACCTCTCTGTTTTGTCATTCATTAGAGCTAATTGCTTAGTGATTCCTTCAATTCTTTGAGCCACTCAACACATTTCCAATGAATCACTAGAATGGTTTATAGAGATATTATCTATTCCTCAAACATTCGAGAAAACTTGCCTATAAAATTATTTGTACCTGCCATTTTTAATTTGAGAAGATTAAAAAAAAACATACCAGTTGAATTTCTTTAATGATTACAGGTCTCTTCGGGTTTTCTATTTCTTATCAGTTTCGATGTATCAATTATTCTAGGAAATTGGCCAATTCATCTCAGCTTTCAGCTTTCACATTTATTTGCATTATGTTCAGAATACTGTGGTTTTCTTAATCTCTACTGTATGTATTATGCTCCCTTTTAATTTGTCTTACCTTTTTTTCTTGAGCATCCTTGCCAAGGGTTTGTCTATTTTTATTAGTCTCTTCAGTGAGTCAACTTCTGCTTTTATTCATACCCTGTTTTAAAAATTTTTCTATTTAATTGATTTTTTCCTCAGACCTTCACTATTTTCTTTCTTTTATTTTATTTAGATTTAGTCTATTTTGATTATAACATACTAAGCTCGTTATTTTTTCATCTTCCCTTTTTCTAATATGTTAAGGCTATATATTTCCCTTGAAGCAGGGCTCTAGTTATAGTCTATAATTTTTGCTATTTATTATTTTCACTGTGGCTCAGTTTCAAATACAGGTAGTCCTTGCTTTGCAGTTCCAATACACATGAATTTCTGATACCATATTTTAGTTAAATAACACCCAACAACACAGTCTCCCAACAACACATTCAAATTTCAGTTACCATGGTATATTAACTGTGAGAAACTGTATCAAGTGCAAACTTGCTACCTCTTCAGTCCACAAATAATATGTATGTATATAAGAGATCCATCATGATCGGTGACCAATCATGTCACTCTGTTAAAGTCTGCCAGTGATCTGTGCATCTGTTATCAGCTCTCAACAGACAGCAAAGCATGTAGTTGTGTTGCCTCCTTAACTCCTGGTGATAAATCCATGGGATAGTTTGCAAAACTGGATAACTGAAAGAAGGAACTGGCCAAAAAAGATGACAGTGTAGAAAAGGAACAAAAAGTGACAACAATGGAAGGGAAATTTGAATCAAACATAAATGGAATTACAGAAAAACATAGCCAGGAATGTTGACATTGCTGTCATTCAAGAGACTCTAGATGTGCACCCAGATGAGCTTAGTGTAGGTGAACATATGGATATAAATGAGGAATGTGGTTGTGATGAAAAGGATGAAGATGTCCCAGGGGAAGTGATATTGGCAAAAAAATTTCACATTAAGGAACTCTCAGAGAAAAATCGTAACATTGAAAGTACAGTGGATAAAATATGGGAAGCTGATCCAAACTTATAAGGGAATGTGACAATTCGCCAAGACATAGAAAGGATGCTCACTCATATTAAGTTATAAAACAAAAAGCACATACTGTTTATACTTTCTTTTTTTTTGTTATAAAGGTATCCTTTCTTTTTTTTTTTTAAGATTTTTATTTATTTATTTGACACAGAGAAACACAGCGAGAGAGGGAACACAAGCAGGGGGAGTGGGAGAGGGAGAAGCAGGCTTCCCGCTGAGCAGGGAGCCCGATGCGGGCCTCGATCCCAGGACCCTGGGATCATGACCCGAGCCGAAGGCAGATGCTTAACGACTGAGCCACCCAGGCGCCCCAAAGGTATACTTTCTCTATCTATCTATCTATCTATCTATCTATCTATCTATCTATCTATCTATCTATGTAATTTCTACACCCAACATGGGGCTCAAACTCACAACCCCGAGATCAAGAGTCATATGCTCTTCCAACTGAGCCAGCTAGATGCCCCTGTCCTGTTCATAGTCTTGATAAATTTTTTACCAAGAAATAAAACACTTTATTCTCAATGTTTTTAATGTTTTAATTATAGTGTACTAAATAAGTATTAATTTTACTATTTTTTTCTTTCCCTTAGACATTTTAAACCAAGAATAGGGTATTCTTAATGTTTTGACAAAAAACTTTAAAGTTCACAGAACAGTTGTAATTTTCCCATTGATTATTAAGGATCACTGTGCATGGTTTCAGCTTATAGTTATCTTTACAGTCCAACAGTACCATGCAAAGCAAGGACTGCCTGTAGTTTCTAATCTTCATTATTATATCTTCCTTAATCTAGGAATTACTTATATTTTAAAAATTCCAAACATACAGGGTTTTGTGAGTTTCTTATCTCTGATCTCATTGCATTGAGGTCCAGGACCATGGTTTGACAAGCAGTTCTCTGGTATTTACGGAAATTTCCTTTTTGACCCTGCTTGATAAGAATGAATATCCTACTGAATACAGTATCTTCACGCACACCCCCCCACTCAGATCAAGCATGCTAATAGTATGTTCAAATCTCTCCTCAGCCATTTTTATCTGCTTGATAAGCCAGTTTCTGAAAGAAGAGTATTAAAATATCAGACCATGACTGTGGACTTGTCATCTTGTTATAGATTAAAATCTTTGGTGGGTCAACACATGCTTGTTGAATGAAAATAAACTCAGAGCAAAATTTGTTTTCCTTCCTTTCATCCTTCATATCACTTAATATAGAACTATAAGCATGAAAAAGATTTGAATCCCAGTTGAATTAAGAAATCTTTTTAAGAGCAACAAACTGTACAATCAATAACATGTCACACTTACTACAAAAGGTGTAGGAACATATTTTGAAAAAAGGTACACAGGAATATCTTTGGCCAGTAAGACTGCAGCAGTGAGTTTAGCAAGTCTAAAAAAAAAGAGAGACAGAGATTTCACTTAGTCCTTAGCTTACCATACATTTTAAAACCCAACCCTCCACAAAATAAATGTTTCATATTATAATTGTTCTGAATATGTAGTAGCCTAACACAGCCAATTCTTAAAATCACTGGTTATTTAGGCTTCATGCTCCAACTTAAAAATGTGAAATAAGATTTTTTTAAAAAGGAACTTAATAAGAAATAGAACTGATATTTTAATTTCTTCCTTTTTCCTCCTCCTTTACTAAGAAATAAAACCCGCAAAAGGCAAAAAGAATGGAGGAAAGTGAAATAAGAGACTTTGATCAACAAAAATGCATAATTAAACCCTGAAAAAAAAGTATCACTATCTCATGATTACCTATGTATGAAAATACCCTAAAACTAATTAAATGTGAGTATAATGAGAGAATACAAGCTATACAATCACTCCTACCCAATACGTTGGCCAAAATATTAAAAATCATAACATAAACTATGATGTCATTCTAAATACTAACCCTAAATATTTAAAAATTTTAATCCTGCCTGTAAGAGCTAAAGGTTATAATACAACCTTTAAAATGCTTCTAGTCCAGCTCTAAAATAAACATTAGCATGTGATCACATTTCTATTTGACAGTTTCCTGTTTCAGAAAGCTTACTACTAATTTTTTTTAAGGTTTTATTCTAACCCAACTTAATCTCTCAAACAATTCACACTGTACCTCTGGCTGCTGCAGCTGCTAGTTACTTGACCCCGGGTGTCATACCCAACAACAAAGCCTCTCTGCTTGAAGTCTGAGAAACATCTTTCAAGGTATTTGTACATTCCCTGAAGCAGATAAACACAAAAGATTAGTTCCTGACTAATACCTGCATTTTCCACAACTTAAAATCTATTATTTTTTATGTGTAGTGTGCAGCTTATCGGCTCAAAGGGAACTGGCTTCCGCCTTTATGCTCATGTTTACCAGTGTGGGAACAATACTGTTCAATCCTCAGATGTGAGATGACAAACATTTATTTCCTCCAGTTTCAGACACATTTAATACCACAGAAATATCAATTAAGTAACTATGAAAGCCAATATAATACATAAAACGTTAGGGAAAAAAGAGGGGACAAGAGAGTCAGTATGCTAAAAACAAATTGTTAGAAGAACCAAAAGAAATCTTGCCTTAAGGCTGTAGACAACAGAATTTTGACCATTTTAGGTCCTGCTAAATCATAACACTGAAGCCAACCAAAAGATTTGACCTGTTTATGACACAAACATTTTTAATCAGCAACATAAACTTTCATTAGAACATTTCTTTCTGTCCTTCCTTCCTTCCTTCCTTCCTTCTTTAAAGATTTTAAGTAACCTCTACACCCAACATGGGGCCGGAACTCCCAACCCCAAGATCAAGAGTGCACGTTCTACCGACTTAGCCAGCCAGGCACCCCATTAGAACATTTCTTTCTTTTTTTTTTTTTTAAGATTTTATTTATTTACTTGTCAGAGAGAAAGAGAGCGAGTGAGCACAAGCAGGTTCCCCACTGAGCAGGGAGCCCGACGCGGGACTCGATCTCAGGGTCCTGGGATCATGACCTGAGCTGAAGGCAGATGCTCAACTGACTGAGCCACCCAGGCATCCCACCCATTAAAACATTTCTATAGATGGCTGATCCCATTTGTAATTCCTGAGTTTTAAAATCTCACAGAAAGAAAATTTCATGAACTAGGAAAATTTGCAGTCAATGGTGACAAAAAAAGAAATGAAGTATTTAATATTGAAATCATCACAAAAATAAACTAGAACCATTTAAGTATCCTACGAATGATTCGCTAACTTTAATAAATGCTTTTATCTCTAAAAATAACACTTCATACTGTAATAGTGCTTTAAAACCACTTTCACAAATGTTGCCACATTTAATCCTTACAACCCTGAAAAGAAAAATGAAGATACTTTTTCTATTTTTTGTCTGTCCTTCAACATCTTTTCAAAAAAAGAGTAGCATAAGATTGAAGCTCCACTTAATGACTTGCCCAAGGCCATTCATTCAACTAAAACTAAGTTACTCTAATTTATTGAAGACCTACTGTATGTCAGGCACTGCTAAGACACTATGTGGCAGCACCAGATGAGGCCCCAGTGACTTTTGGACCCCTCTTTCATGGCTCTTTCAAATATAATTGTTCTTTCCAACCTGCTCCTGAAAGAGAACTTCAACCACCTCCATTTTGGCCTTCATCTGTACTATCTAAGCTCTTCTTTCCAGCTTATCTCTTAAATCAGGCAAAAGACCCGGTTGGCAAAGCATCCTGTGATGGGAACCAAAACTACCTACCCCTCCAATAATGTCAGCAAGACCCTGCATGAGGGACCCCAGGACAATGACTAACCTGACCTTTACTGCCGACCTGCACATACCCACTACTTTTGTCCTACACTTTCCTTATATAAACTTAGAAGTTTTTTTGGGCACTTTGGAGACCGTCTTTGAGATGTTAAGTCCACTGTCTTCCCGGTGTTGGCCTCACTGAAATAAATTCCTTTCTTGTTTCACCGCCACTGTTTCTCTGCCTTTGGATTTTGTCAGCAGCAAGTGGCCGAACTTGGGCTGCTTAGGATCCCCAGAGTCAGGTGCTCTTGCACCTCTGTACTCTGGTTATGAGCTCCCTATGAGTGTGTGTGTGTGTGTGTGTGTGTGTGTGTGAGTGTGGGTATGTGCACGGGCACACATGCTTAATATAGCCCACATTGGTCAGTTTCACCAATTTATTTGTTTCTAAAGATGATGCTGTCCTAAAATCTCACAGAACTTCCTACTATTATCTGGTATAAAAATCTACCTTATCTTATCCCCGTGTACCTAGATTCTGAAAAGGGCTAGGGCTTAAGAATCAGATTCCATTAGGCTTTTCCTCTTCACACAATGGAATCTCAACTCCAGTAACAATTTACATTTCCATAGAAATTGATTTTCAAACACCTCCTCCAATCCTTTTTGTAAAGTCAAGGAATCTTCCTTTAAAATGAAAACTTACAAGGAAACGACGAATTTATTAAAAAGAGTGAGCTGATGCATCTCTGGATGAGGAAAAGAAAGGGGGCAGGGGTACAGAGTGGCAGGCATCCTACCTATTCAGTCATCTTGTCCCTTTTTCCCCATCCCTGCATTAGCCTTTGCCTTTAGAGAATTCCCTCAGAACAAGGCTAAGGATGATTTACTGTTTGGCAGTATTGATTAGAATTATATCTACTGAGCAATTCTCTAGTCCAGAACTATTTTTAGTATATGCTAAATGCATTTTAGCCTCAAAGTATAGTTCTCCTTGAATCAGTGGGAATGATTCACTAGAAAAAGAAGTAATCTGTTTCTAAGAGAAATAAATTGTATCATATCATACACTGTCTTAAAGAACTCTCATGGACTATAGGAAACAAACAGAGGGTTGCTAGAGAAGAGATGGGTGGGGGGGGCAGGTAACTGGGTGATGGGCATTAAAGAAGGCATGTGATGAGCACTGGGTGTTATATGCAACTGACGAATTATTGAACTCTACATCTGAAACTAAGGATGTACTCTATGTTGACTAGTTGAATTTAAATTAAAAAAAAAAAGAACTCTCATGGATATGAACACTGTCTTAAAGAACTCTTGTGCATATGGAAAACCACATCAAAGAGAAATATTTTCAACTACATTTTCCAAATACTCTGGTTAACCTTTATCAATGGCCATATACCAAAATGAATAATTCTCTTTTTTCTAAGTTTGCTTTTTGTATTAATTGGAAATGTCAATATCCATTTCCTGATTTCAAAGTAACATTGTCAAGAGTTTGACAATGGTCACCAAAAGAACTCTTAATCAGAAAGTTAGTCTATAACCTTGAAGATACACAAATGACTTCTAAGATAAATCTTGTGCAAGACCAAAGGTCAGCATTTATTCTACATTTTTTATTTACAAGAAAGTACCTTCCTAGATATAAAGTTTGGGTTTTTTTGTTGTTGTTTTTTTTTAGAAAGGCACAACCTAATTTAGAAAGCCAAAAAATAGTGTGATAAAAAGTATACATATAGTACTTTGTAATACTTACCTGTGTTGACTGTATTACTGTAAGGTCATTAATATAGCAAAATCCTGCCCCCATAGCAGAACGAAGTCCTGCAGTCCCAAAAGTCATTCGGCAACAAAGACGATCTCGCAGCTCCTTGTTCATCCCATTCCGTAACAGATTTTCAATCTGCTCTTTTGTTTTGGGATTCTATAAAAAAGTATTAAGACTTAATCAGGATCACAAGCAGGGTCCTAATATGAAGCCCTTCTGAGGAGCCAGTAAGTATTACGCATATATCACAAGGTTCTAGACACACTATAAATTCCACAGTGCTACTGATCAATATTAGTATGTATAATAAAACAATACTGGCCATTTACTGAGTCCCCCAAGGAGTCAGGCCCTTACTGGAGTCCATTTACATATCTCTAATTGTCATAGCATATTTTGTAACAATATTCAAGAATTTTTTTTAACAAATTGATAAACTTAAGAGCTATGGATCCAAAATAAGCCTCTTAGTCAAAAAAGAACATTAATTAGAGTCTATATTAAGTTTTAAAAGAAATATGGAAGCTATTGGGCAAAAGCCATCAACACATGCTGACCAACTACTTCCTAAATCTCTGTGATTCAAAGTGACCAGATAAGCCTTCCTGCTCTTTAAAGTCACAGAAAACCACATGACCATAAAATGGTCTTAGATATTAAATGTGGACTTAGCTAAGAATGAGAATGAAAATTCAGTCCAAACTTGGCTTGCCAAGCAGGACACACCAACACCTATATTTTAAGATTCTGTGTTTCATTATCACATCTTTTACCTTATTTTCATAAAGCTCAAGGATGCCCCAGACTGAAATAGTACTTCACAAACAATTAACAAACTTCAAATAGAAATGCAATAAAAATTAGAATAAAACTTGAATGGAATTTTCCAGTATTTTCTTTTCAAGAGTAAGAATCAAATATTACGAAAATAAAGTGAACCACAACTTCTCCCTTCTATTATATATATATATAGTATAGATTTAGTCCATACTAACAGCTTAGATCTTCTACATCTATAGCCTATACAGTGATAATGAATATTCAGAATGATAAACCAAGGCACCTACAAGGTGTTAAATATTAGAGTATATTTGTACTTGCAAAGAAATAAAAACATATTAATATATATTTAAACAAAAAGGTTTTCTGGTTATAGTGGAATTAAAGTAACTAGAGTACATGCCACAAAGTAATGAGAAGCCATGGAAATTCTGATTAACTGAAATTGTAATCTGCTAAAAATGGATAGAGTGTAAAAAAAAATATATATATATACACACATATATATGCCATATACATATATAAAACATACATATAAAACCTTGACTCAAGGAATCTCTTTTATAAATGGCACACACTAACAAATACATAGGCTACATAAAAATATGAATAGCTATTTTTAAAAAAAGATTTTATTTATGTGAGAGAAAGAGAGCCATGTGCACGAGTGGGGGAGGGGCAGAGGGAAAGAGAGAAGCAGACTCCCCACTGAGCAGGGAGCCCCACGCAGAGCTCCATTCCAGGACCCTGGGATCATGACCTGAGCAGAAGGCAGATGCTGAACCAAGTGAGCCACCCAGGTGCCCCAAAATATGAATAGCTATTAAGAGAAGAATCTAAACAATAAGATGACCTGGGCTACTATATATTATTCTAATGTCTAAGATACCACCAGATTTGATACAGAGGTCAAAGAGACTAGAAGAGGGCTAACATTTAAAAACAAGTATAAGAATGGCAAAAATTGAAGACTAAAAAAACCTCCATTCTGTAGAGGGTACATGGCAGTGTCATATAGTTAGTGACACTGAAATTGGGATAGTCCTGTGGCACCTGGCTGGCTTAGTCAGAAGAGCATGCGACTCTTGATCTCGGGGTCATGAGTTTGAGACCCACACTGGATGTAGAGATTACTAAAATTAAATAAATAAATTTTATTTAAAAAAAAAGAAATTGGGATAGTCTTTTTAGAGTTTCAGCCACTATCAAAATTTAAACTGCATATGTCTTTTGGCCCATAAATTTCTCTGTCCACAGCAATATCTTCACCCAAACAAAAAAAGATTTATTCATACAAGAATGTTGATTGCAGCATTTTACTGGTAGTAGTATTATCACCATTGTATTGATAAAGAACCTAAGATTTAGAAGGGAGCCTAGTAACACAGAGCTAATATTAGAGGTCTAGACAGGATTTGAATGCAGGTTGGTCTGGCTCTAAATCCTATACCATCTCACTACAAACAAAATAATTATGTAGGGCAGGCTAATAATGCTTCTAATAATAAACTCCAACTGTAAAGTAAAACATTATTCCTTTTGATTAAGCTAAATAAAAATGATCTACCAGACATGAATACTATTAGGTTACTGAGTACTTCCTAATGTTTAACTGTAGCGCCAGTAGAGTAGGGCCTAAAAATTCCATTCTCTGTTATAAACATCACAGCTAGTCCTAACCTAATTCCTGGTTCTGAAAAAGCCTATAAATTAGAGAAAAACAAAAATGGATTAAAAATCATGATGCATTAGACGTAAGTATATTTTTATGGTAAACAGTGCTAAGTGATTATAGTGACAGGCATATGAAATCTACTTTAAACTTAGATTTCTCCACTATTTTTTATAGGTAGACATTAAATTAGATATTGATGTCACAAATGTTTTAAAATACACCTAAAGGGCTATCTATGTAGCCATGATTACCATATATTTTCCATTTAGATGAAATTGAATTTGTATTTTGTTGTTAAAACCTTCAAATGACTATGATTTTTATAAGCTATCATATATGAAGATTCTAAAGAACTACAAATTATTTTTTAAATACTATTTCCACATAGAACTCAGATGTATTAAATGAAAAGCAGAAGCATATATAATGTGTTTTAATTTGTGTAAAAAGAGGCATGTGTATACTTATATATCATTCCAGAAATTATCCTTGCAAATATGAGAGACTAAAAATAGTGATTATCTCTGATGGGGAAACCAGGAGTGAGGTCTGAGGTAGAAAAGTGACTTATTTTTATTGTACAGCCTTGGTACTGTTTGGATATTTTATGGATGTATTACTTATTTTATGGTAAAAATTAGGTAAATATCTATGATGGCTGAGAAAAACTACTATTTGTGTGTCTACATGAATACTTTTTACTTCACAAATTGTTCTTTTTAGAACAGCACTCACAGAAGGCTATTAATAAAACATATATTGGAGCTTTCTCAAATTATTGTTCACTTAATAAATGTGCTCTCTTCAAAAAAAACAAAAGAAAACAAAAAACAAAATAAACGTGCTCTCTTATTTACAATGCACTCATTACTTGAGGATAGGAGCAGCCTAATCAGCCAAAAAAGAAATAATTGGTTCAACTGGTGTCAACTATAAAGAAAGCACCTCTAAAATTATACTGTAAGTCTGTGGAGAAGTTATATGATTTACGTACTTTTTGGTAATGCACTTATTGATCTACTATATAAAATGAAAATTATTTAGAAAGTAAATGCTTTCAATCTGAACTAAATTTGCTCTTAACTAGTATACTTTAGAATCCTAATAATTTTATTACCCCAAAAAAGTAATCCTGCAGAAAATCCAAAAAGATTTTGGTGACTGCTAGCATTTTCTATACTTCATCAGGAATAAAGCTGATTGTTTAGTAGGAAATCAGTAAGCTAAAGATACAGAATTAAAGCCATGCATTATTTTCAAATTTTACCTGTTTACCCAAAATTTTCCTTTAGGTTCTAATCCTATGGATTGCTGCAACTTTATATGGCTGAAATGAAGAAAATAAAGTGTCTTCTTACCTAATACTCTGTAGAGTTCTGTTTTTTTGTGTGTGTGTTTTTTTTTTTTTAAGATTTTGTTTATTTATTTGACAGAGAGAGACACAGTGAGAGAGGGAACACAAGCGGGGGGAGTGGGAGAGGGAGAAGCAGGCTTCCCACCGAGCAGGAAGCCCAATGTGGGGCTCGATCCCAGGACCCTGGGATCATGACCTGAGCCGAAGGCAGACGCTTAACGACTGAGCCACCCAGGCGCCACCAAGTTCTGTTTTTTCCATAGTGTAGGTCCATAAGGTCCAAATTCAAAGAAAACATGAAAGAACTGATTTACCAAAAAAACCCCAAAAAAACAAAAAAACTTCTAACAAACTTCTTACAAACTCTCATAAATGTGAATAAAGCTATATACCAGACCAAACTCACTCCAACTCTGCCTGCATGAAATGAAAGTACTAGTACTCACTTACGAAGGATTATTTTGGACTCACCCAAGCTTTTCTGAACCTATTTAGTTCATATTTAGGGGGTTTCTGTATTATTTATGTGTAATAAATGTAAATGTATATAAAAGTATGTAAAAGTAATTAATCATCATTTTATAAAACAAATCAAGTTTGTCAATGAAGAATTCACCTATAAATCTTCTTTCCTACTTTTTATAAACCTAATATTTGTATAATTTTTATACAACTTGAATCTACTCTATTAATATTCTAGTACTAAACCTAACAGCATAAAAACAATTTAAAATGTGATCTTCATTGTTCAGAAGATTAGACCAGATCTAAAAGAACATAATATATATTCACAATCCAAATCCTAATATTGTTATATATCTAAAGATGAGGCAATATACAAAACTGACTTTTTAGTGGCTCAAATATACCTAAAATTGCCAAGCTGCAAACATTTTAAAATGTTACTGACAGAGGCTGGTGTCTAAACAATAAATACCAGTTTTATATAACTACAGAGAAAAAAATACTTAAGTTTTTTTCTAAACAGAAGTTAAAATAGGAAACGGCAGTCTGAAAATCTGAAGGGTAAACATTTACTTCTGAGGGTCAGCCAGCTTGAAGAGCCAAATCTAGAGACCTGAAGCAGAACATGTTTTCCCAACCAGATGCTTCCTTACTGAGTCCAAAATATACTCTTGCTGACCAATAATTTTTTTCCATTAAAGGGTCTTTGTGTAATTACAAATTTTATTTCTCAATCTTTAAAATTTCTTTTTCATACAGAAGTATAGTTGACATACAACACTGTATTAGTTTTAAGTATAAAACAGTGATTTGATAATTCAATAGATTACACAATACTATGATAAATGTAGTTATACCATCTGTCACCGTATGTTAATACAATACAATATTATTGACTATATTCCCTATGCTGTACTCCTCATCTCCATGACTTGTTTATTTTATAACTGGAAGTTTGTATTTCTCAATCCCTTTTGCCTATTTTGCACATGCCTCCACCCCACTCCCCTCTGGCAACCACCAGTTTGTTCTCTGTATTTATGAGTCTGTTTCTGGTTTTTGTTTGTTCATTTGTTTTGTCTTTTAGATTCCACATATAGGTAAAATAATTTCGTATTTAAAAAAAATTTATAGAAATTAGCATAAATTAAATTGGCTTAGATAAATCTGAATGACTATTCTTGTCATATAAAATGAGATTTCTTTAGGGGCGCCTGAGTGGCTCAGTTGGTTAAGCGACTGCCTTCGGCTCAGGTCATGATCCTGGAGTCCCGGGATCGAGTCCCGCATCGGGCTCCCTGCTCAGTAGGGAGTCTGCTTCTCCCTCTGACCCTCCTCCCTCTCATGCTCTCTCTCTCAAATAAATAAAATCTTTAAAAAAAAAAAAAAAAATTAAAAAAAAAAAAAATGAGATTTCTTTAATAATAATGGCTTAATAAAATTTGAGAAATAACCACTTAATGAATATAAGAATCATATCCAGGAAATAAAGATTCTAACTACTCAAAAAGCAGAAAATACAATTCCAAATATATTATCATTTAAGTATAATACTAAATATACCAAAATTAGTGTGAAAGATGAAAATATTGTTTTTTTTTTAAAGATTTTATCCATTTATTTGTCAGAGAGAGAAAGCAAGCAAGCACAAGCAGGGGGAGTAGCAGGCAGAGGGAGAAGCAGGCTCACTGCCAAGCAAGGAGCCCAATGTGGGACTCCATCCTAAGGGATCATGACCTGAGCTGAAGGCAGATGCCCAACCAACTGAGCTACCCAGGCGTCCCAAAATACTATTTTATTTCAAAACTTAAGATTACGTAGACAGTCTTTTTTTTTTTTTTTAAGATTTTATTTATTTGACAGAGAGAGCACAAGCAGAGGGAGAGAGACGGAGAAGCTGGCTCCCTGCTGAGCAAGGAGCCCGATGTGGGACTCGATCCCAGAAACCTGGGATCATGACCCGGGCCGAAGGCGGCTGCTTAACCGACTGAGCCACCCAGGTGTCCCCAGTCTTTTTTTCTTTTTTAACAAAGCACACACATTGAGCCAAATTTTACTGTTCAATAATATAGTCATACTCAAGTATCTATTAAGCTTTAAACAAGCAATATTTCTCATATAAGGCAGTCAAAATACATTTCAACTGTTTGCTGTTTTTCTCTAGGTATTTTGACACATACTTTTCTTGACTAAAAAAAAAAATGTCTTAATTAAAAAAAAACAAAACAGAAAAAACACCATCTCAGATGCAGAGAAAGCATTTGAAAAATTCAACACCCAATAATTATTTTTATATTTCTCAGTATATTTTTAATAGTAATTCCACGAGGCATCTACCCAAGAGAAATGAAACATATTCACACAAAGACCTGTAAATGAATTTTAATGAATTTTAATGGTAGATTTATTCTTAACAGTTGAAACCTATTGTCCATCAACTGGTGAATGAATAAACAAATTGTACATCCATAAAATGGAATAACATTTAGCAATAAAAAGGAATAAACTGCTGAAATATACAACAAAATGGATAAATCTCACAAGCATTTTGTTAAGTGAAGGAAGCTAGACACAAAAAGTCTACATATTGTATGATTTTTGTAAAGGCAAACTATAGGAACAGTAAAGAACTATTACAACTCAACAATAAAAAAAAAACCCAATTTAAAACAGGGCAAAGGAGGGTGCCTGGGTGGCTCAGACAGTTGAGTGTTTGACTTTGGCTCAGGTCATGATCTTGGGGTCCTGGGATCAAGCCCCTGGAATGAGCTCCTGGAATGAGCCCGGCAGGATCCCTGCTCAGCGGGGAGTCTGCTTCTCCCTCTCCCTCTGACCCTCCCGCACCCCTGCTCGTGCTCTCTAATAAAATCTTTAAAAAAATAAAATAAAAAGGGGCAAAAGATTCACTAAAGACGATATATAAATAGCCAATTACCTATAATAAGTATTGATTCATGCTACAATATGGATGAACTTTAAAAATGTGCTAAGTAAAAGAAGGCAGACACAAAGGAGGCCACATACAACAACAGTATGCTTCCATTTATAGGAAAGGTCCAGAATAGGCAAGTGTAGACTGATGACTGGTTGTCAGGAGCTGGGGTGGGGGAGGAGGAATGGGAAGTGACTACTAATGGGTATGGGGTTTCTTTCTGGGATGATTGCAATGTTTGGGAATTAGATAGTGGTGACAATTGCACACCCTTTTGAATATACCAAAACCCACTGAATTATACATCTTAAAATGGTGAATTTTATTTCATGTTATGTGAATTATATCTCAATTAACAAAAACGATAGGACAAAATTAGATCAGTGGTTGACAGGGGCGGGAACAAGGAGATTCACTACAAAAGGGGCAGGAGGGAACTTTTTGCAGTGATACAAATGCTCTTTGATTGTGATGTTGGTTATGCAATTATATATACTTTTCAAAATTCATTAAATGGAACACTTAAAGGAACGAAATTTACTGTCAATTATGTAAATGTAAATTATACCTCAGTAAGTCTGACTTAAAAAAAAAGTATATAGAAAAGCCCTAAAGCTGAGGTTGAAGTAGAGGAAATATGCATAAATATAGATGCATAGTGTTTTACATTATAAAGTAGGAATTAATAACAAACAATATTAGGTGGTTTTTTTCAATTCCCTTTATAAAACATTTGAAAAATATAATTGAATGTTAAAAATACAATATTTGAAAGATACCTGAATTCTCTTTATGAAGCAGTTTTTTTTTTTTAAAGACATACAAATTACAAAAATAAATTCATGGGTGTGAGTTGTACTGTCGTAGAATATCAACTCTCTTACTGTTAAGTTTTTCCTGAGAATTATGTAAAAGTTCCTTGATGTTTGGGAGAGAGGACATTTAAATCATTAATTCTATGTAACTATGAATCTCATTTTACAGAAACCACAAATGAAACTTACTATCTTTGTAAAATATGACATTTCTATTTAATGAACATCTTAGGCTGTATTTGATGTTATTTTATTGTTGACTTGCATTTTGTTAAGGAACTATAGCTTCTGGTACTATTTAGGGATAAGTTAACAGTATCCACGTTTTAAAAAATTATATATTAAGTATTTATATATTATAAAAAACAAAATACCTCAATTTTGATTTGAGTGTTTTCAGGCTTTGAAATAGTTTTGACTAAGTGATTTCTTTTTTTTTTTTAAAGGAGCTGTTTAGCTTTCAAGGTTATCTTTACTTTGATTAAATGAAAAACAAAGCTATTTTTCAAGCAAACAGGAAATTTAGACAAAACTCCAGTATTCTTAGATATGCCTTGGCTACTCTGGGGAAAGGTGGAAGGGGAGGAGAATGGGATCAGTAAAGTGGATATGGGAATTTAAACTGAACCTGTAATTTATTTCTTTAGAAAGGAGATCTGATTCAAATTCAGCAAAATATTCTAACAAAATAGGACATATTTATCATTCTCCCTGTTTTTAAAAAGGAGAAGTCAATTTGTTAAAAAGGCTCATTACTTCTTTCTGTTGGAAGGCTCTATAATCATCCTAATGTAAAACTTTGTTATCCATAATTCTAGAATAGTCTCCAGGATCACATCTCCAACCCATCTCATCCTAATTACATACTGCCAGACTAATCAGCCAAGAACCAACAATAGAGTCCAATTCCGGTTACATCAAATATAAAGGTCAGGTAGGGTGGGAATCGGATCCCAAAGGCCAGAGATCAAAATCTTTTCAGATTTAAATACTCTCCATTTCTCTGAGCCCCCGAGTTTGTATATAGGGTTAAAAAATGGGAATAACTACCTCAAACAATCCTTGAAGGATTAAAAGAGATTTTTTTTTTTACATGAAAGCATCTATTAACACATCTGGCAAATGATCACTCAATAAACAAGAGATTTCCTTTTTCCTTTACGTAATCTTTTTCTTTTTAGAATTTTTAAAAAAATTTATTCATTTGAGAGAGAGAGGGCGAATGAGGGCAGGAGCAGGGGGAGGGTCATTGGGAGAGGGAGAAGCAAACTCCCCGCTGAGCAGGGAGCCCCACCCTGGGATCTAGTCCTGGGCCAAATGCAGACACCTCCCAGGCACTCCTCCTTTAAGTAATCTTCACTGCCACAGCAGTCCAACACACGCGCTACACTTGAGCTAAAAAAAAAAAAACTTCATTATTCTTGCACACTACCCATTCAGTTCATTTCCCTGAACAGTTTCGTTTTCCACTTTATTCTTCTATTTCTCCCACCTTAAATTTTCTGTCCCCATATTCATCATCTATTTCTATCCTATTTATCCTTCAAGACCCAGCTAAAATTCTACTGCTTATGTAGTCTTCCTGACTTTGAATTTCTATGGCTCTTAAAAAGCAGCGTCAGATAGTTGACCATTAATTGTTCTTTATTTGTATCTTATTTTTTTTTTCAGTAGGCTCCACACCCAGCATAGAGCCCAGTGCAGGACTTGAACTCAAGACCCTCTAGAGATCAAGACTTGAGCTGAGATGAAGAGTCAGACACTTAACCAACTGAGCCACCCAGGTGCCCTCTTTATTTGTATTTTAAATATTATTAATTTTGAACTATATCCATACATTTTCCTACTTCAAAAAACTACTAATACAGATAAAGCTAAACATGTCTTTGACTATTACCCTCAGTCCCAGGCCCATTCTGTAGGGGGAGCCAGTAATGTTGTGACGCATCCTTCCAGACCTTTACTGGCATCTACATATGTATAGATATGTAGTTTTGCTCTCTCTCTTTTTATTTTATATATCTGGTATCAAATTGCACACAATGTTCTATAACTTGATTATTCACTTAATATATCTTGGAGATCCTTTCAATACATATAGATCTATATTTGTTTTGTTCTGTATATTAAGATATACAGCATGATGGTTTAGTTTATATATACAATCGACCCTTGAACAACACAGGTTTGAACTGAGCAGGTCCACTTATATGCAGATTTTTTTCAGTAAAGTCAGTACAGAATTATGAATGTATTTTCTCTTCTTTATGATTTTCTTAATAACATTTTCTTTTGTCTAGCTTACTTTATTGTAAGAATACATTTTATAATACATATATAAAATATGTGTTAATCAACTGTTTATGTTATCGGTAAGGCTTCTGGTCAAAAGTAGGCTATTATTAAGTTTTTTGGAAGTCAAAAGTTACATGAAGATTTTTGACTGCTTGGGGTGTTGTCGCCCCAACCTTCATGCTATTCAAGGTATTGTGAAATGATTGGCACAATAGGTTTAGTTAACATCCATCATCTTATATAGATACAACAAAAGGAAAAAATTTTCTCTTTGTGAGAAATTTCTTTTTTAAAAGATTTATTTTAGAGAGAGAGAGTGGGGGGAGGGGCAGAGGGAGAGGGAGTGGAAAAGAATCTAAGCAGATTCCCCACTGAGCATGGAGCCCAACGTAGGGCTCAATCTCACGACCTCGAGATCATGACCTGAGCCGAAACCAAGAGTCGGATGCTCAACCAACTGAGCCACCCAGGTGCCCCTACAATCTACTTTCTTAACAAATTTTCCAGTATATCATACAGCAGTGTAAACTATAATTATATTGTCTATTACATCCCTAGTACTTACTTATATTATAACCAGAAGTTTATACCCTTTGACCACCTTCCTCTAATTCTGCATACACAACCCCCATCTGGTAACCACAAATCTGATCTATGAGTTTGGTGTGTTTTTTGGTCTTTTGGGTTTTTTTTTTAGATTCCACATGTAAGTAAGATCATATAGTCTTTGTCTTTCTTGTCTGTCTTATTTCCCCTTAGCATAATGCCTTCAAGTTCCATCTATGTTGTCACAAATGGTAGTGTTCTCTCATTTTTTATGGCTGAATAGTATTCCATGGTGTATCTATACCATAACTTCTTTATCCATTCATCCCTGATCTAGTGTATTCAACTGTTGCAGTGTTCCAATTTGTTTATCCTTTCCCCTTTGGTGGGCATTTAGGTTTTTTCTAAATTTTACCTGTATAAATAATGAAACATTTCAGAGGAAAAATGACATGAGAAAAATGTGAAGCAGAAACCACAAAATAAAACCATTATTTACATTAAAGGATCTTCTGGTTAGCTGAAAGTTAAAAGGCCTATGTATCTGAGAAGCATAGGATTTTCCATTTACATTATAATTTTAATATTCTTTTGGGCATTTAATACGACCATGTCATAGTTTTGTTTGGTAAGATCCAGCGCTCACTAAATTATCTGGTGTAAAGGATCTCAGGCAGGATTAGATATAGTACCTACCTGTCTATATTCTTTTCCACCAGAAAAATATTATTTTCTCCATTAACTCCCAACACCAGAGGGCAGCAGCCTTAGTGCTAGCTAGCAATAGAAATTGACTAATGAAAAAATATTTTAGTAAAATCTGCACTAAATTACTAATCAACCTTTCATTTTGGGGAAAATATATCTATGAAAAACAAACAGACACATGAAATATGTAAAAACAATTAAACAAGCAAATCATGCTGTCTCTCCAAGAGGATGAAAGAAGTCTAATTTAGATAATCCAGGGAGGGACTATGAAAATCTGAAATGGTGAAATATAATACTTATATTCTTTGCTTAGTTCAATATATTTTACAAGTAAAATCTGAAAGAACCAAATGAAGACAAATTCCTTTTCATTAGGTTCTCTAGGCTCTCTCAGATTTTTTAAATAGGAGGAAAGAAAGAGGGAAAATAATTATTGATCAAAGATATATCCACGTAGGCTTTCTAACGGTCCTGTAGAAAACGTGAAGGAACTAAACAAAAATCCTTTATGAAAGAAAAGATAGGGCAAAGAGAACCCCCAAATAAAAAGCAGAAGAAGCCAGTCTACCTATTTTGAAAATTTCAGGTGGGAAAGAAGGATGTGCTTTCAAATATGAATCCTTTCCCTTTGAAGTACATATATATTCTTTAAATTCATAGACTTTACTTTTTTTAAACATTTTTTTTATTATTAAGTAAACTCTACCCCACAATGTGGGGCTGAAACTCATGACCCCGAGATCAAGAGTCACACGCTACTGACTGAGCCAGCCAGGCATCCTCACCCTAGACTTTACTTTTTACAACAGTTTTAGGTTACAGAAAATTGAGCAGATAGTACAAGGAGTTCCCTTCAGTTTCCCCTGTTGTGAACATCTTGTATTAGTATGGTACACTTTTTGTAATTGATCCAATACTGATCCAATACTACGAACTGAAGTCCATAGTTTACATATGGGTTTTGATAAATACATAATGTATTACACATTACAGTATCATACAAGAATAGCTTTACTGCTCTAAAAATCCTTTGTGCTCCATCTACTCCCTCCTTTTCCCTGGTAATTTTTTTTTATTGTCTCTATAGTTTTACCTTTTTCAGAATGACATATAGTTGGAGTCATACAGTATGTAGCTTTTTCAGAATGGCTTCTTTCATTAAGTAGTAAAGTTTCTTAACTGTGTTTTTGTGGCTTGATGGCTTACTTCTTTTTGTGGCTTAATAACTCATTTTTAAAAAAACAATAAATAATATTCTACTGTATGGATGTACCAAAGTTTGTTTACCCATTCACCTACTGAAGGACATCTTGGTTGCTTCCAGTTTTAGTACATTTTTAATTTGAAAAAAATAATAGTTTCAGTTGAAGATGAAAGACTCAAATGCTTATCTCCTCTTCTTCCTGAGAATTTTTAAAATGACAGTAAAGGTATACAAGGACTAAACCCATAATGCAAAAAGAACTGGGGAAGGGGTCAATGGGTACTGAGGAGTAGATGAAATTTCAACATATTTCCGAAAGACAGAAAGTAGCATGAAACAAAGCACAGTACGCCAAAACCCTATTTATGCCACTAACATCTACATTTTGTTCCAGCAATCCCACTTCTGGGTATATAGCTAAAAGAACTGAAAGCAGGGTCTTGATGAGATATTTGCACATCTGTGTTCACAGCAGCACTATTCACAACAGCCAAGGGGTGGATGCAACCCAAATGTCCATTGATGGATGAATGGATAAAAAAATATGGTATACCCTATTATTCAGCCTTATAGAAGGAAATCCCGTCACAGGCTACAACATGATGAACCTTAAAGACATTATGCTAAGTGAAATAAACCAGTCACAAAAAGACAACCACTGTATGATTCTCTTTCATATCTCTTTATATGAAGTATCTAAAGTAGTCAAGGGCGCCTGGCTCAGTCGTTAAGCGTCTGCCTTCTGCTCGGGTCATGATCCCAGGGTCTTGGAATCGAGCCCAGCGATGGGCTCCCTGCTCAGCGGGAAGCCTGCTTCTCCCTCTCCCACCCACCCTGCTTGGGTTCCCTCTCTTGCTGTGTCTCTCTCTGTCAAATACATAAATAAATAAAATCTTATAAATAAATAAATAAATAAATAAATAAATAAAGTAGTCAAAATCATAGAAACAGAGTAGAATGGTGGTTACCAGGGACTGGGGGAGGGGCAAAAGGGGACTTACACAATGGGTGGGTTTCAGACTTGCAAGATGAAAAAGTTCTAGAGATCCATTTCACAACAATGTGAATATAATTAACACTACTGAACCGTACACTTAAAAATGGTTAAGATGGTGGGGCGCCTGGGTGGCTCAGTCATTAAGTGTCTGCCTTCGGCTCAGGTCATGATCCCAGGGTCCTGGGATCGAGTCCCACATCCCTGCTCAGCGAGAAGCCTGCTTCTCCCTCTCCCACTCCCCCTGCTTGTGTTCCCTCTCTCTCTGTCAAATAAATAAATAAAATCTTTAAAAAATTGGTTAAGATGGTAATTTTATGTTATGTGTTTTTTCACCACAATAAAAAAATAATTAAATCTTGTGTTTTGTCTTCAGGTTGATCCTCAAAATTGAACATAACATAAACACAAGGTTAAGATCATCTAAATATTGTTCACTGTGAATCCCTGTAGTGGGTGCCCACCTATGTCTCCTTAAGGTATTGAGATGAAAAGGAATTGTTTCTTAAGCTCTATCAATTCATTGTTCAAAATCATGCCATGTTTTCATTTGCTTCATGTTCAAACCATAACTTGCTTACTCAGGTCTTCCTTCCTTCCCTTCTTCCCTCCCTCTTCCCCTCCCTTCTTCTCTGCCATCCGTGGATAACTGCTTTTCTTTTTTTAATGTTGTTGCCAGAAAAACATACCATCTTCACCGTATCACTAACATCTTCCAGCTTTTTATTATTTATGGCATAGACACATTTCTTGAAGCCCAATGTGGATCTAGGGCACTATAGTCATCTGGGATTTCTTTACATTGGAGAAATTCGTCCATGTCAGTGCCAGTGTCCTCTTAAAACGGGCAATTGGGAGCTCTGGATTTGTGAGTTGGGCTTATTGTTCTGTAGACTTTGTTAGCACTAAGTACATTATTTAAACTTTTAAAAAAATAACTAAAACATAACCATTGAAATTTAGGAGAGGTAGAGAATCGTGTGAGCTCTGAGTTTTTATAGCATGTATTCGACAAATAATACATAAGTCAAGGACTACTGGTACTAGCATATTATTTAGTCTTTTGATGGTAACTATGAGAATAACTAAAAACAAACAGCTAAAAATGGCTTCTAAGGAGCAAATCAAAAACGAGAAGTGGTTAGGAACATTGTTTTCTATTATGTTCCCTTTTGTACATGCTTATGCGTATATTTCTTTGAAATAAATAAAAATGCACTGAAGATGAAATGGTGGAAACTGAGGGGGAAATGTAAGAAGTTTGGAAATAAAAAGAAAAAATGAGTTTTATTTCTAAGAAGTAAAATGAATTCAAACCCTTATTTATATGTTAAATTTCTCAGACAGAGGGAGAATGTTGTTGCCAGGGAGACCAAAGCAACTGTTGATCTGCAAATTCAGCTCTTTAAAAAAATTCCATGACATTTATTCTGCAATTACATCCTACTCAGGTTTTACAAAAGCCAATAAAATGGTTTTAATGAAGTCCTTGAACCTGGTGTATGTCACTAACATTTACTAAATATTCAGGTTATAGAGTATAGTGCAATGATAAGAAAACTAGAGTAAAGGTCAGGTAACCTCAAGTCTAGTCCTAACTCTACTGCTTAAAAGTCATACATCCTTGAGTAAGTCATTTACCTTTTTGAAACTAAGTTTCTTTACTTGTAAAAATGGGGATAACGACTACCTAGTTTGCCTACCATTCAGGGTTGCTGTGAGTATCAAATGAGATTTAGATCATTTTACAAAGTTTGAAACATTACACAAATAAATTCAACTAGTAAGTACTAATATTTCCCCAAATTAATAAAGCCATATGTATTCTGTACTCTTCATTGATTAAAGACCAAATTAATTAGAAAAATGTGAACCAAAAAAAGTAATATAAACTAGTATTGTAAAAATTGGATTGAACTAGGTGGCAGATACAAGCTCTGGTCCAGGCTCTACCACAACTTCTTTAGGTCTCTATACAATGAAATTACACTAGACCGCCTTTGTAGAGGTGCTTCTTGGATATATTTTCCATCACACAATGATGATTTAAAAGGGAATTTGTTCACCCCTAGTTTCCTGGGCTATATTTCGCTTGAAAAAGTTTCACTGCTAGATATCTGAAAATCACTGGCTTAAAGTCTTTTATTTCTATTTTCAGGCATTTCATAACCCTAACCTAACCTAACTCATCTTTAGCTTTACATTCTATCCTTTGTCAATAGAGACCTACATTTTGAGACCAGAGTGCTCTACTTACTATTTCTCAAAATGCCATGGCCAATCTCTGCCTGCACATTTTGTCAATACAGAGCTGTTGCTGCTCCAGCTGGCTGAACAACGCTGCCCTGTGTCCTGTCCCACTCCCCACCCACACATTTACACACCCAAACTTGAGCAGTACTCAGTATCTTGGTTACATCTGCTTTCAAAAAGTTAAAATTTACAGTAGATCAGAAACAGGTGATAGTTGTCATGTTAAAGAGAATCTGGCTTCTAGGCCAGTCAAGACTTGTCTATAATGTGATAGAATGTATGAAAACATTGAAACAAAGAAGTAGGAAGAAAGTGGGAGCCTTAGTTAGCCCTAGAGCATAGAAGGGAAAGAGCAGTTTAGAAGAGTCATCTGTGCATTACCTGGAGGAGGAACACCTTGAACCTCGGACTTGTTGGGTACCAGTGGTAGGATAGTCCCATCATAGAAATGGATGCATTTACTTATTACAGGCCAATGATGTTAAACATTTAAGCACGTATCTGAATCCCTGTGATCTGATTTCATGATCACTAAAAATCTTCTGATTCTTTGACTTCCTTGATGGTGCATCTAGAAAATACCCTGACTAGAGACAAATCCACTTATATTACATCTGTACCATAAATTAATAAAATTGCATTCTGAATTCAGACATCAGTTTCAGTTTCTTGAGTAGGGTGACTTCATCCTGAGACAAGACAGACTAACAAAGTCTGAAGGCATAAAAACTGAGGGTCAGATAGGGAACTATAGTAAATTTACCAACAGAATGCCACCCCATAGAAACTATGTGGGATACTCCAGACTGCCCCAATAAAAACCCTGTCTTGTTGCATTATTTTCTTTTTAACACATACATATACCTTTATTTATTCAAGGCCACTAAACACATACTGAATGTGTTTATGTGGTCATTCAATGACCACATACTGAATGTGTCTATGACCTCGTCTCTACATACCTTTCCAATAATTTCTCTCTCTGTACCCAAAGCTATAGCAGAAACAAACGTTCTAAGTACACAAAGTTTCTATCTCTGCTTAGAATAGCTCCTCTCTATGTTGGGAAGTCTAAATTTTAACTAATTCTGAAAGTTTAGCACAAATAATACTTTTTTTTTTCATGAAGACTTTTCTAAATCCACCACCCTACCAAGGCTAAAACTAGCAATTTTGGTGATCTAGGTAGAGTCACTGAGAATCAGCCACATTTGATAGGTTCCTTTTTTTCACTAAATAGATATTAATCAGGTATTAAACTCAGTTTCTCTTCTAAAAGACTATATTTGCTGTCAGCATGTAATGTAATAAATGCTGTAAGTTTGATCTATTATTTTATCTATTTTCAAGCAAAATAATACCTAATACCTGAGACTGTAGGCTCAGGTCTGCATTCTAAATTTCAGTGCCCTGGGATATAGGTTATCCACCTATCAATCCTAGGTTAGCCTAGGTTACCCACACTATCAATCTACAGTAAATACACCTTTGTTTACCAATTAAAAGTATTATTTCCCATTATGAGAGGGATCAATTATTATTTTTATTAAATAATTATTTAATATTTATTCCTTGATTAAGGGCACTTATTACTTGCTCCCTTTGTGAGCTTTTGTTTATTTTCCCTTCTATGTTCTCTGAAGACATAATTCCTATCTATCTCATTTTTGTATTTTCCACAGGTTTTTAGCTAGTATTTTATATAGAGAGGGCACTTTAAATATAATTTAAGAATTTCTCTTCCATTTTCAGTGAAGGCTCCCCTCAGTCTTTTTATATGTATCCCATGTTATAAAATCTTCCTTGATCATCCCAGTCCACAGGTCACTCCTTACTTTTGAATTCCTATAAGGATTGCCTATAAAACATTTAATTGCCACCAATACTGCCCTAGTGTTATCTTTTTGTGTTTATATGCATTTTATAGTCTTTTTATATTTCCATACATCCCAATATCTAGGCACAGCATAGACAATTAATAAATACTAATTCATTCAACCAATCTTTTAAAAAAAAATCAATGAAGGACTCGTTAGGAAAAGTATAGTCAAAACTCGCACCTAAAAAGAACAAAAGATCTCATCCATGGCAATGAAAACAAATTCCTATTGTTGGGATCAAAAGCTTTGACATACATAGTAGTTACTAGTAAATTAAATTGTGTTGGAATTCTACAAGTATTTTCAAAATTCATGAATCTTCCTTTCTCTTCAGGGACACATAAGTGTCCAACCACATTCATTTCCTGAAAATACCAATGAAAGCAGATAGCTTTTTTCTTTTTTTTTAAAGATTTTTTATTTTTTATTAGAGAGAGAGAGTACAAACGGGGAGCGGCAGGCAGAGACAGAGGGAGAGGGAGAAGCAGGCTCCCTGCTCAGCAGGGAGCCCGATGTGGGGCTCAATCCCAGGACCCTGGGATCATGACCTGAGCCGAAGGCAGATGCTTAACTGTCTGAGCCACCCAGGTGCCCCGAAAGCAGATGGCTTTAAGCAAAAATGATTAACCATATTAAACAGATAAGGTTATCATTCATTTGTAATTTGGTCAGGTTTCTTTTTTTTTTTTTTAAAGATTTTATTTATTTATTTGAGAGAGAGAAAGAGCACAAGAGGGGGGAGCGGAAGAGGGAGAAGCAGACTCCCTGCTGAGCAGGTAGCCCAATGCGGGACTCCATCCCGGGACTCCAGGATCATGACCTGAGCCGAAGGCAGTCGCTTAACCAACTGAGCCACCCAGGCGCCCTTGGTCAGGTTTCCATGCTGAAGACATTTATATAGTCAGCTTGTAGTAACATTTGTTTTTATTGTATGCTAAGCTGACCTCTGGCAAATGGCTTTAAAGTTATTTGCTTTTTACACATCCTTATGGTAATTAATGGGATATCACAAATTCTGCACACTTGACTTAAAAAAATGTATCTAGGGATGCCTGGGTGGCTCAGTCGGTTAAGCATCTGCCTTCGGCTCAGGTCATGATCCCAGGGTCCTGGGATGGAGTCCCGCATCGCATCAGGCTCCTTGCTCAGTGGGGAGCCTGCTTCTCCCTCTGCCTGCCCCTCCCCCCGCTCATACTCTTTCTCTCTCTCTCTCTCTCTCTCTCTCTGACAAAAACTTAAAAAAAATATATATCTATATGGTCAAATCCTTTAATAAGGGAGTTATTTCTTTAATTTGATATTTGAATCAGAACACTCTAGAGTCTTCCCACTCCAAGTGTGGTCCACAGACCTGCAGCATTGGTATCACCTGGGAGCTCATTCTTGAGGCAGAATCTCATACCCTACCCCAGGCCTACTAAATGTGAATCTCCATTTTAGATCCCCAGGTGATCTGCAAGCACTTTACGGTTTAAGCAGCACTGGTTTAGACTCTAGAGGAAGAGAATATCCAAGATGCATATGACCAAGTAACAGTAACTAACTTATTGTAATTACTTATTTGTTGGTCTTATCTGCTAACTGAAGGCTTGTTGAGGGCAGAACCCCTTCTATTTCCTCACCACTAGTATTCATTCCTAACAGGCTCAGAAAACATTACCCAATGCTCAATAAATATTTTTTGCTAAATGCATTAATGACCAAGCAAAGTGAAAATAAGACTTTTTCAGAAAGCGAATCCTTTAGGAAATTCTTTTGTACATGATTTCACATACTGCCATACTAATTCCTTAATTCACTATTATTAATTCCATTTTAAATACGTTGCCTTCTCTACTTGAACAAATACATTTAACGCACTTGACAAAGCAAAAGCTTGGATCATGTTCCTCTGTTGGAGACACCAGCGGCCTCTTCCACAAGTGAGAGAGCTGCATTTTAACTCTGGCTTTCACAGATCATCCCATATGCCTGCACATAATGAAATCACCCCAACAACTTGGAGGGGGTGGCAGGAGTAGAGGAGGAAAAGGAATGGGTGAAGCAAGGGGCGCCTGGGTGGCTCAGTCGTTAAGCGTCTCCCCTCGGCTCAGGTCATGATCTCAGGGTTCTGGGATCGAGCCCCGCATCGGGCTCCCAGCTCAGCGGGAAGCCTGCTTCTCCCTCTCCCGCTCCCCCTCCTTGTGTTCCTGCTCTCGCTCTCTCTCTCTGTCAAATAAATAAATAAATAAAATCTTAAAAAAAAAAAAAGGAGTGGGTAAAGCAAAAACACTTCCCTATCAGGAACATCAAATGAAACCATGAAAACATGATTCTTTGAACAGGATACTTCCAGAAAATAACTCGCGGCAAGGGAAATATAGAGGTAAGAGAACTCTTACCTTTCTCAACAGCAAAAGGTGATTAACTAGAGAATACCAGGGAGTGATAAAAGACCAGCGACTACCTAGCGACGGAAGGTGGAAACACACCAGACCAGAAGTAAAGCGGAGAGCGGTTAGAGACATCTAAAAAGGGTACCAAAAACCACTTTCAGGTATGCAGAGAAGGAAATCAAGGGAGAAGAAAGGAAATAGCTCTATGAAGCGTTTAACTTACGATGATGATGATAATAATAATTTTTTGAGAGAGCGAGAGACAACGCGCACTTGAAAGGCGGGGGGTGGGTGAGAAAGGGAGACTGCAAATCCCGCGCACTGCAAAAGGAAGAGACTACTGGCAGCCCGGCTCAGACGGTCCCGGGGAGGAAGCCCAAGCATAGGTGGGTGGCAACGCCCGGCTCCGCTGGTCCCCACCCGGTGGCTTGAGCCATCTCCTCTGCAGCCTGCCGAGCACCGGGTGGGGACGGGAAAAGGCGGACTGCTTGTGGGAGGGCGTGCGGGAGGACAGGGCGGATGCCGGGCTGACCAGGTACCCACCTTATCCCAACGGAGCCACTGCCCGATGGCCGTGTCTAGCTGAGGATCCCCGGTGTGGTAGGGGGTGTGGAGCAGGTTGGAGTTCAGGTCCCCCTCTGCATTTTCAGCCATGGCAGCCAGACTGGGGTGTGAGGGCCTGGGGGGTCAGCGAAGACACTGGTTTGGGGGGGCTGAGATGCGCTCACCAGGGTTCTGACGCCCCCTCCTCACTGAAGGGCATCGGAGACCTACCAACCGCAGGGTGTCTGAGCCAGCTCCTGCTGCAGCTTTGGGGAAGCAGGAGAGAGGGGGGATGCGGCCGCCCGCTCCCACCAAACCAGCTCCGGGTCTCTTTCTGTGCGAACGGACTGAGGCGGTCCCACCACGAGAGAACAACAACAGTCCCAGATGTCTGGGTCGTGGCCGCGGCCGCCGCCGCCGCCGCCGCCACCGCCCTACGCCCCGCCCCACAGGGCCCGCCCCTTCCCGCCCCTGCCGATTTAAGTCGCTGGGGCGTGAGGCACGAGCGGAGAGCGCGCTCCCGTCGCCTCCGCAGTAGTACGAGTTGGAATTCGCTAGGGTGGTGAGGGGTTGGGTTATTTTTTATAATTTGCCACTTGCCATGCGTCCTATCCTTGTTACAGTCCCCACACACTCCCACGCGTCTCCTTTTCTCAATCAGCTGCCATGGCCACCACCAGCACCCCGCTTCAGCGGTCGCTCCGCGGACCCCCGGCGCGCACGTAGGACCCCCTTTTATCTCCCGTTTCAGCTCGGGGCACGCGCTAGGCGGGAGGGTACAAGGGACTGTTTCCGCACGGCTTCACGGGAATTGTAGTTCTTTTCTTTCTCCGAGATCTGTGGAGACTGCCGCAAAGACTACAACACCCAGCAGCTCCGCGGCCGCCCTTTCCTCAAAGAAAAAAGATCTGCCTCCAGGCTGTTCCCTACGGACACGCCCTGTCCCTGCCCTGCTGCGCAATGTGGCCCTGGAATTAAATTAATTTAAACCTGGACTGATGCAGTGAGGGGACCACTGGTATCCATTTAATGCTTTACAGTTTACGAATCGTGTTCTATCGCTTCAACCATCTTGTGAGGTAGGTGGGCGTGATCTATCCCTATTTTACAAACAAAAGAGGAAAGTGCCCCAGAGTGTGAAGGGACTTTTTCAAAAGAGGCAGAATTCCTAAGTGATGGAACCAGGGTGCCAACCTCGTTTCAGATCTCGTCTGTTGGCAGTTCTTTTTGTTGCTGCAGTGGAGGAGGAGAGAGAACAAGATGAAAGAAAAAATAAGGAAGTTAAGGAGGGAAGATGGGTCAGCATTTAACCATAACACAAGCAACAATGTACAAGCGTCAAAAGAGGGATACAAAGAGAAATGGCAATAGGCAAACGGAGGAAGAGAAGAGATTATTGAAATAATCTTTAATTTCTTCTTACTTTGGCCTCTCTCTGGAACGCTCACCTTGCAAAGTCACACAACTTGAGGTCTGGGAGATGCCGAGGAGGGCTTACCTGCCAGACACTCAGGGCCTGCTGATTTTCTTGGTTTGGCCTTCTTAAAATGGCTCTATGAATTTGGCGGAGTATCTTACAGCTCTTTCCCTAGTCAGCTTTTTTGTAAGGAGGGTGTAATAATATTTACAGCATGGCTATACAGTAACAATAAATGGCTTTAGAGTGCTTTCAGGTTCACAGATAAAAGACATAATAAATTCAAAGTATTACTTTCCTTTAACAAGCCATTTACCATAATAAAATCCAAGCTACCAAGGTACAGAAGGATCGTAGTGCCAGTTCCTGAAAAATAACGTGCCACAGTTGACATTTACAGTCTTTGCTACGCAGTTGGGTGGTTTCCTTTATGGAATTAGCAGATTCTTTTAATCACACAAGGCCTGGGAAACAACCACGTGTCCTGAAAAGAAATTAATCGTTCACTATCATCACCATTACTGTCCATGAAAAATGTTAATTAAATATTTACTCTATGCCAAGTATTATGCTAGGAGCTGAGGCTATAAGAAAGTATATAACAAAACTGTTCATTTCAAAAAATAAAATGTGTCTGGGGAGACGGGATATATGTGAGAAAAGATAGCCCCTGATAAACAGCAAATGCTTGCTGCAGACAACTGTTAAAGAATTCAGAGTCGAGGTGGTCAATGGAAGCAACAAGCAGCAGGAGCGACAAGCACTAGGCTTTGAGAGACAAAAAATAAGTAGAGAAAAAGGTGGAGGGCATTTCAAACCCATAAACCACTGGTTCTCAGATCTACCTAGGAGTTCATTTAAAATGTGTATTCCTGGTCACTGCCCCAGAGATTCTGAATCAGTACATTGGGATAGGGCCTAGGTCCCTACATATTTAACAAATACTATTGATTGTGGCATAAATGGCCATAACCTTGCTACACAGAGCAGGTCCTCTTATAAGGTCTTCTGGAAAATACAAAATTTCAGGCCCCATTCCAATTCTACTGAGTCAGAATCTATATTTTAACAAGATCCAATGATGATTTCTACACATATTAAATTTGATAAGCAGTGGTTTTATAAGCCAATTCTTAAATTTAATTCAATTCTGAGAAACACTACTAAATCAACAACTTCCAAGAGATGGAATTATATAAGGCAAGCATAAAAGACTGGAGAAATACAAGTTTTAATTCAATACTAGAGTCAACCAGTCCTCAATTTCATCAACAGGATTACGACATACAATGGTTACCAGAAACCTTGCCCAGCATCTTTGGCTTATTGCTTAGGAATTGAGGGGTGACCAAAGAGACCCAGAACTCATCAGATCAAAGAATAGTGTGTAAGTGTGTCCAGAAGAGGGAGTATAATAGTTTTCCTAGTCAGGGAAAGTTCAGAAGCTTTAATTTCTGTTGGAATTTGCCCAGAGTTCTTTTTTTTTTTTTAAGTTTTTATTTAAATTTCAGTTAATTAACATACAGTGTAATATTAGTTTCAGGTGTACAGCATAGTGATTCAACATTTCCATATATCACCCCCTGCTCAACACAACAAGTGCACTCCTTAATCCCCATCACCTATTTCACCCATCCCCCCACCCACCTCCCTTCTGGTAACCATTAGTTTGTTCTTTATAGTTAAGAATCTGTTTCTTGGTTTGCCTCTCTTTTTTCTTTTGTTCACTAGTTTTGTTTCTTAAATTCCACATATGAGTGAAATCATAATGGTATTTGTCTTTCTCTGACTGACTTCACTTAGCATAATACTCTCTAGCTCCATCCATGTTTTTACAAATGGCAAGATTTCATCCTTTTTTTATGGGAATTTGCCCACGGTTCTCTAAATCTGACAGCCCTAACTGTGGTTATAAAAGAGAATATCTCTTTTGGTCCTAATATATATATGACCTAATATTTTAGGATCATGATATATATATAACTTACCCTCAAATGGTTCAGAAAAAAATACTGTGTATACACACACACACACACAAATATATTTATATATACACATATATAAACATATATACAAACATATAGTTAGATAAATAGGAAATAAATCAAATGGGGGAAATTTTAAATAGGGGAATCTGGGTAAAGGATAGCTAGATAATCTTTGTACTATTTTAATTTTTGCAACTTCATTTGAAATTATTTCCAGGGGCGCCTGGGTGGCTTAGTTATTAAGCGTGTGCCTTCGGCTCAGGTCATGATCCCAGGGTTCTAGGATTGAGCCCCGCATCAGGCTCCCTGCTCCGTGGGAAGCTTGCTTCTCCCTCTCCCACTCCCCCTGCTTGTGTTCCCTCTCTCGCTGTGTCTCTCTCTGTCAAATAAATAAAATCTTAAAAAAAAAAAGAAATTATTTCCAAATTAAAAAATTTAAAAGAGAAACCTCAAGTGTATAAGAAATACACATTTATTTATTGTTTTAAAAAATCAAATTAAGAGACTCAAAGCTCTCATTCTGTCAGGGTAGCAAGAAATTAAATTTTCATCAATATCAGAGGCTCCCCTCTCATCCAGGCTTTATATGATACCAGGGAAACAGAGTCGACAGCTCTAATTCATCAAGGTTTCTGCTAACATCTGTATTGTCTAGGGTCATAGTAGTCTCTGGAAGTCTGACAGCTTTCTCCTTGCGTACCATTCATAAGCTGTGGTCAGGAAACTTGGTTTTAAGGCTATGAACCCCAAAGCGTCTGTCTAGGTATGGTATATGGTCATCCCCTCAAGCATCTTGCCAATTATTTGAAGTATTGCTACCAAGCAATCTTTAGGGACTCTCTTGCTCTCTCATCACCCTCCTATTTTAAGACTTTAAGTCTTGAGGAAATCTATCATTCTGCTGTGTGATTTCTCTGAAAAGGTAAGTATTTTCTTGTTGCTCATCAAGATACTTGACCTAAACTCTAGTGAACTCTGTATTAAAAAAAAAAAAATAGAGTCAATAAAGGAAGTATCTTGTAAACAATTTTCTATTTTCTACTTTTAGCCCTATTACATAAAACTCCAAAGGGACAAAACAACAACAAAAAAAAGTGGCTCTCTTTGTGTAAGGTAGGGGGAAGGATGCAGAGCACACTTGGGATTAGGGTGAAGCAAGGCAAAGAACCTAGGGTGCAAAATCTAAGGAGGCGTTCCCTTTCAGGTTTGTGGAAGTACAGGATTGGTGCCTGAGAGTGAGTGCCTTACTACATTTTTTTATTTTTTTATTTTTTATTTTTTTTAAAGATTTTATTTATTTATTTATTTGAGAGAGAGAATGAGATAGAGAGAGCATGAGGGGGGGAGGGTCAGAGGGAGAAGCAGACTCCCTGCCGAGCAGGGAGCCCGATGCGGGACTCAATCCCGGGACTCCAGGATCATGACCTAAGCCGAAGGCAGTCACTTAACCAACTGAGCCACCCAGGCGCCCTTATTACATTTTTTTAAACAGCTTTATTGAGATATAATTCACATAGCAAACAATTCACCCATTTAAAGTGTACAGTTCTGGTTTTTTTTGTTATATTCATAGTTATACACAAACATCACTATAGTCAATTTTAGAATATTTTCATTACCTCAAAAAGAAACCTCAAGCCCTTTAGCTCTGAGCCACCTATCACCCTATCCCACTCCCAGGCCTAAGCAACCACTAATCTGCTTTCTATCTTTGTAGAATTATGGTTGAATAATACTCCAGTGTATGAGTATACTACAGTTTGTTGATCTGTTTGTCCATTGATGACGTTTGGGTTGTTTCTGTCTTTTGCTATTATGAATAATGCTGCTACAAATATTCATGTACAGTTTATGTGTGGAATAGGTTTTCATTTCTCTATACCTGGGAATGGATTAGGTGGGCCATGTAGTAACGCTCTGTTTAATCATTTGGACCAGCCAGACTGTTTTCCAAGGCAGCTGCACCATTTAAATTCCTACCAGCAGTGTGTGAGGGTTTTCCCACAGATTTTCTAACTCTTGTTGTTATCTTACTTTTTGATTCTAGCCATTTTTAAAATTATTTTTTGGGGGGAGAGAAAGAGAGTGCATGGGGGAGGGGGTCGGACAGAGGGAGAGGGAGAGAGAGAATCAAGCAGGCTCCGCACTCAGCGTGGAGCCCAACTCGGGGTTCAGTCTCACCACCCTGAGATCACGACCTGAGCCGAAATCAAGAGTCAGACACTTAACTGACTGTGCCACCCAGGCCCCCCAGATTCTAGCCATTTTAGTGACTGTGAAGTGGTATCTTATTGTGGTTTTGATTTGCATTTCCCTGATGACTAGTGACTTGAACATCTTTTCATATGTTTATTGGCTATTTGTATATCATCCTTGGAGAACTATTCACATCTTTTGCCCATTTAAAAAATTTTTTTTTTTTTTAATTTTTGAGTTGTAAGATTTATTTGTATTTCTTGATGTAAGTTCCTGATACAAATCAGATAAATGATTTACAAATATTTCCCCTCATTCTGTGGGCTGTCTTTTTGCATTCCTTTATTTATTACAGAAGTACAGTTGACATTCAGTGTTATATTAGTTTCAGGGGTACAACATAGTGATGTGACAATTTCATGCATTACTCAGTGCTCACCACAATAAATGCAGTCACCATCTGTCACCATACAAAATCATTGCAATGTTATTGACAATATTCCCTGTGCTATAATTTTCATCTCTGTAGCTTATTTTATAACTGAAAGTTTGCAACTCTTTTTTTTTTTTTTTTTTTTTTTTTTTTTAAAGATTTTATTTATTTATTTGACAGAGAGATAGACAGAAGAGCACAAGCAGAGGGAGTGGCAGAGGGAGAGGGAGAAGCAGGCTCTGCACTGAGCAGGGAACCCGATGCGGGACTCGATCCCAGGACCCTGAGATCATGACCTGAGCCGAAGGCAGACGCTTAACCATCTGAGCCACCCAGGCGCCCCGAAAGTTTGCAACTCTTAATCCCCTATTTCACCCATCCCCTTACCCCCTGTCTTTTCACAGTCTTGATGGTGTTGTCTGAAGCAGAAAACTTTTTAGTTTTGAAGAAGTCTGATTTATCTTTTTTTTTTTTCTTTTGTTGCTTATATCTAAGAATCCTTTGCCAAGGGGCGCCTGGATGGCTCATTCCATTAAGTGTCTGCCTTTGGCTCAGGTCATGATCCTGCAGTCCTGGGATCGAGCCCTGAGTTGGGCTCCATGGTCAGGGGGGAGTCTGCTTCTCCCTCCCCTCTGACCCTCCCCGCTGCTTGTGCTCTTGCGTGCTCTCTCTCTCAAATGAATAAATAAAAAATCTTAAAAAAAAAAAAAAGAATCCTTTGCCAAATCTAAGGAGATTTTCCCTTTGTTGTCTTCTTTTTTTTTTCTTTTTTAAAGTTTTTACTTATGTATTTGAGAGAGAGAGAGAGAGAACACGAGTGGAGGGGGGCAGGGAGGGGCAGAGAGAGAGGGAGAAGCAGGTTCCCCACTGAGCAGAGAGCCCAATGATGACAGGGGGCTCGGGGCTCAATCCCAGGACCCTGAGATCATGACCTGAGCTGAAGGCAGACGCTTAACTGACTGAGCCACCCAGCCATCCCCTCTTTGTTGTCTTCTAAGAGTTTTATAGTTCTAGTTCTTATGTTTAGGTTCTCGGTCTACCTTGAATTAATTTTCATATATGGTGTGAGGAAGGGATCTAACCTCATTCTTCTGCATGTAGCTATATGAGCTCCATTTGTTGAAAAGACTACTCTTTCCCTACTGGATGGCCTTGGCATTCATGTAGAAAATTAGTTGACTACGGACATACAGATTTAATTCTGGACTCTCAATTATATTCCACTGATCTATATGTCTATCCTTGTGCTAGTACCGCAAGGTCTAGATTACTGTTACTTTGTAGTAAGTTTTGAAATCAGGAAGTATGAGTCCTACTTTGTTCTTTTTCAAGATTGTTTTGACTATTCTAAGTCCCTCACAATTCTAAATAAATTTTACAGTTAGCTTGTCAATTTCTGCAAAGAAGTCAGCTGGGGAGTCTATTTGGATGCACTGAATCTATAGATCAGATTGGGGAATATCACCATCTTAACAATGTTAAGTCTTCCAATCTGTGAACACGGGATTTTTTTCTAATTGTAGATCTTCTTTAATATCTTTCAACAATATTTTATAGTTTTCAGAGTGTAAGTTTTAGACTTTTTTGTTAAATTTATTTCTAAGTATTTTATTCTTTTTGATGTCATTGTAAATGGAATTGTCTTAATTTCATTTTTGGATAGCTCATTGCATATATATGTAAATACAGTTGGCTTTTGTACATCAATTGCATCCTGAAACCACCGAATTCATTTGTTAGTTCTAATAGTTTTTTATTTAACTTCTTAGGATTTTCTGTATACAAGATCATGTCATCTGTGAATAGATAGTTTTACTTTTTCCTTTCTAATCTGGATGTCTTTTGCTTCTTTTTCTTGCCTGTTTGCTTTGGCTAGAACCTCCAGTACAATGTTGAATTGAAGTGGCAAGAGCGGACATCCTTGTCTTGTTCCTGACCTTAGAGGAAAGCATTCTTTCACCATTAAATATATGTTAACTGTGGGTTTTTGGTAGATGCTTTTTTCATATTGGTGAAATTCTCTTCTGTTTCTAGTTTGTTGAGTGTTTTTATCATGAAAGAGTGTTGGATTTTGTCAAATGCTTTTCTGTATTTAATGAGGTGTACATGTAAGCTTTTTTATTATGTTGATTACATTATTATAATTATTACATTAATTGATTTTTAGAAGTTAGGCCAAACTTGCATCCTACTTGTTCATGGTATAGCACTGTTTTTATATGTTTCTGCATTTGTTTTGCTAGTATTTTGTTGAGGATTAATCTATTCATATTCATAATAGATATTGGTCTGTAGTTTTCTTGTGATATATTTTTCTGGTTTTGGTATCAGAGTAATACTGGCCTTATAAAATGAGTGTTCTCATCTCTTCTAACTTTTGGAAGAGTTTGTAAAGAATTGACATATATTTTCCTTTAATTTTTAGTAGAGAATTCAATGGTGAAACCATGTGGATTTGGGCTTTGTGAGTAGTTTTCTGATTATTAACTCAATCTCTTCACTTTTTATAGGTCTGTTCACTTGTCTGCTTCTTGAGTAAATTTCATTAGTTTGTTTCTTTGTAGGAATCTGTCCATTTCATCAAGGTTCTCTAATTTGTTGGCATACAGTTGTTTATGGTATTTCTTTATAATCCCCTTTTCCCCCCATAAGGTGAGCAATAATGTCCCCTCTTTTACTTCTGATTCTAGTAATTTGAGTGCTTTTTTGAGGGGGGGAGGTTAGTTTAGCTAAAGGTTTGTCATTTTTGTTGCTCGTTTCAAAGAACTTAGTTTCATTGATTTTCTCTATTGCTTTTTCTATTCTTTGTTTCATTAATTTCCACTCTAATCTGTATTGTTTCTCTTCTCCAGTTTCCTAATTCTCTTTTCTTCAGAATCTAATTTACTGAACTGGGCCTTAGGTTTTGTGTGTATGCATGTATTCCAAGAAAACTTTATTTACAAAAGCAGGCAGCAGGCCAGATTTGGCCCAAGGGCCACAGTTTGCTCATGCCTGATCCAGAGTAATAGTTCCTAACCCTGGATGCATAGCATTTTAAGGAACTGATTCCTGGACCTCACCCCCTGAGATTATGCCTCAAGTGATCTGGGTTGGAGCATGGAGTGTTTTTTTCTTTGCTTGTTTGTTTTTTGTTTTAAGCTTTCTCAGGTGTTTCCAATGTGCAGCCAAGTCTGAGAACCATCTTTTCAGAGCAGGGATCTGACCGTGGGTTTTTTTGTTTGTTTGTTCTTGGCTTAAAACAACAGAAATTTATTATCTCAGAGTTTGAGGCCTGAAGTCTGAGTTGAAGTGTCAGTAGGGCCATGCTCCCTCTGAAGGCTCTAGTGGAGAATCTTTCCTTGCCACTCAGCTTCTGATGGCTATAACCTTTCCTTAGCTTGTGGCTGCATGACTCCAGTCTGTGCCTCTGTCTTCACATGGCCTTCTCCTCCAGCTCAAAAACAGCAAACGAACAGATGCATAGGGCAAAATATGGGGGCATGGGGTAGCATGGAGCTCTGATGTCCTCAGGGCGTGCTACCCTCCTAGTATCTGGATGTGTCCACCAACCTGGAAGCTCCATCTTTGCAGTTTTAATTTCAGTTATTGTATTTTGTGGATATATATTTAATTCTTTTAGATTCTTGTGCAAATTTGGTATAGCACTTTTTATGGTTTCCTATTTTCTATAGAGATCTTCTATTTATTTAATGGAAGAACTGGTAGTATGTAGTCAGTTTTCTGTCTCTAACAATGTTACATTTCCTGATGAACTACAAGATTCACCTTCTATTATAATATGCATATTGTGGATGAAGGGAAATTGAATCTGTTGGAGTTAGCTCTGGGCTCTGGGAGGGAAACTGACTTTACAATGATGAGATGTCCACAGCCTGATATATCCTAGAAATTTCTAGGATTAGAAGAAAATTAAAGATTTTGGACTCAAAGCAACAGGAGAACATAACTCGATATTATATGGCAAAGGGAGGACTAAAAGTTATTATTTTTGTGGATTTCATTGTTTAAAAAAATTCTATATAAATCACAAGCTGGAATGAGCAATACACATACACATACACACACACTCTCTCTCTCATATTTTTCTGCCCACCCTTTAGTTAGGAATATCAGGAGTGAAATGGCCAAGTATGTATCAGTTATGATTGCATTTAGCTACATGTAGAAAACCAAACTAGAATGGTTTAATCAAAGAGAGGTGTATTATGTTTTCCAAATAACAAGAAGTCCCAAGGAAGGCAATCCAAGTGCAGCAAGTCAGAGACATCAATAATGACCAGTCTCCTTTTTATCTTTCTGCTCTGTCATCCTAAATGTGTGGTTTTCAGCCTTATGGTCAAAAGATGACTACTGACTTCCGTCTTCCAGTCAGGCACGTAAGGAATTTGGAAGTTGTCATTGCATCCTAACAAAAAATAAAGAGCTTAACAAACTGAAAAATCAACAGCTTTCTTGGGTCCATCAGAGAAGTGAGGTTACAATGCAAACTGCTGCCCCCGAACTGGAGACACAGGCTTATTTCATATAAATTGAAATTTACTGTAGCAGAAACCCACAAGCAGAAACCTCAGGGACCAGTGCAAAGTTTGAAAAACCAAAACTGCAATTGATGAATTACTGGAGGCTCAATGTGGCCAAGTCTGAGAATCAGACTCCAAGAAGACCCAGTCATATGGGGGTATATACTATTGTCAGTTTTACCTCCAGGACCTTGACTAGGTTCTCATAGTGAATACTGGAGAAAAATCCCTCATGCTTCTGGCAGGGCAAGGGGGTAAGTAGCCATTTTGAATATGCCAGAGCATCTGTTCTTAACAAGGCCTGCCCTCAGAAGAAACTGCTTAACCAGAGCCTAATCTGCTGGGTTTTTATCAGAGGTTAACTGACCTAGGGAAAGGGAAATACCCAACCTAAGCCCACTCTAGCCATCCTGTCCCTTCTAAGTTGGGGAGAAGACTGAAAGGTACTTGTGAATTTCACAATTTAAGGAGGTACAGGCTCCTTAAAAGACTAATACTAATCATAGGACTACAGAATACTTCTACTCCCCTCACACCTTACCACATTACTAAAGACCTATTTATAGCAGTTCTTTTACCCTGTACATCATGTCCAAGTATCATGAAAAAGTTATAAGACATATTGAGTGGCAAAAAAAAAAAAAAAAAAAAAAAAAAAACAGTTTAGAGAGACAGAACAGACTTAAGAGCAAGGAAAGTTATCAGAAATGAAGTGGGACATTACATAATGATAAAGGGTTTAATTCTTCAAGACGTCACAATCCTTACTGTGTATACAGAGCACCAAACTATGTAAGGCCAAAACTGATAGAACTGCAAGGAGAAATAGATGAATTCACTATTACATTTGGAGATTTCAGCACCCTTCTATCAGAAATGGATATATCCAGGAAGCAGAAAATCAGTAAGGAAATAGTTGAACTCAACAGTACCATCAATCAACTGGATATAATGAACATCCATAGACTTCTTAATCTAACAGCAAATTATACATTCTTCTTAAGCCCATATGGAACATTCACCAAGATAGACCATATTCTGGGCCATAAAACACACTTTAACACATTTAAAAGAATGTCTGCTCTCAGACCACAGTGGAATTAAACTAGATATCAACAACAGAAAGATAATTGGAAAATCCCAAAATATTTGGAGATTAAACAACATTCTTCCTCATAACACATGGGTCAAAGAAGAAATCTCAAGGTAAATTTATTATTTTTATTGTAATTGTTTAATTTAAATTCAATTAACATATATTATTGATTTCAGGGGTACAGGTCTGTGATTCATCAGCCTTATATAATACCCAGTGTTCATTACAACACATACCCTCCCCAATGTCCATCACCCAGTTACCCCAGCCCTCCATCCCCCTCCCCTCCAGCAACCCTCAGTTTGTTTCCTAAGATTAAGAGTCTTTTATGGTTTGTCTCCCTCTCTGGTTTCATCTTGTTTCATTTTTTTCCTCTCTTCTCCTATGATCCTCTGCCTTGTTTCTTAAATTCCACATATCAGTGAGGTAATTGTCCTTCTCTGATTGACTTATTATTTCGCTTAGCATAATACTCTATAGTTCCATCCACGTCATTGCAAATGGCAAGATTTCAATTTTTTGATAGCTGCATAATATTCCATTGTATATATATACCACATCTTCTTTATCCATTCATCTGTTGATGGATATATGGGCTCTTTCCATAGTTCGGCTATTGTGGACATTGCTGCTATTAACATTGGGGGTGCTGGTACCCCTTCGGATCACTACATTTGTATCTTTGGGGCAAATACCCAGTGGTGCAATTGCTGGATCGTAGAGTAGCTCTATTTTCAACTTTTTGAGGAACCTGCATACTGTTTTCCAGAGTGGCTGCACCAGCTTCCATTCCCACCAGCAGTGTAGGAGGGTTCCCCTTTCTCCGCATCCTTGCCAACATCTGTTGTTTCGCGACTTGTTAATTTTAGCCATTCTGACTGGTGTGAGGTGGTATCTCATTGTGGTTTTGTCAAGGTAAATTTAAAAATGTTTTGAACTAAATGAAAATACAAGTTATCAAAATTTGTAGGATATAGTGTAAACAGTCCTTAGAAGAAATTTTATAGCATTAAATGCATATATTAGAAAGACAAAATCTGCCAAAGTCACACAAGAAGGTATAGACAATCTGAAAGCCCTGTATCTGTTAGGGAAATTGAAATTGAAGCAGTAATTAATAACTTTCCAATACAGAAAGCACCAAGCCCAAATGGGTTCACTGGTGAGTTCTCCCAGACATTTAAAGAAGAAATTATACCAGTTCTCCACAATTTATTTCAGAAGATAGAAGCAGAGGGAATACTTCCTAACTCATTCTGTGAGGCCAGCATTACCCTATTACGAAAACCAGACAAAGACATTACAAGAAAAGAAAACTGTAGACCAATATCTTTCATGAGCATAGATATGAAAATCTTCAACAAAGCATTAGCAAATAAAATCCAACAGTATATAAAAAAATTATACACCATGACACCATAACCAAGTGGGATTTATCCCAGGTATGCAAGGCTGGTTCAACATTCATTTAATGTAATCCATCACATCAACAGGATAAAGAAGAGAGATCACATGATCATAGAAATAGATGCAGGAAAAACATTGTGCAAAACCCAACACCCATTCATAATAAAAACTCTCAGTAAACTTAGGAATAGAGGGGAACTTCTCAATTTGGTAATATCTATAAAAACCTACAGCTAACATCATACTTAATGGTGATAAACTTGAATTTTTCCCCCTAGCATGAGGAACAAGGCAAGGATGTCTCCTTTCACCACTCCTTTTCAACATCGTACTGGAAATCGTAGCTAATGCAATAACATAAAAAAAGGAAATAAAAGGTATACTGATAGGTAAGGAAGACATAAAACTGTCTGTGATTGCAAATGACATGAATATCTATGTAGAAAATCCAAGAGAATTGAGAAAAAAAAAAACTCCTGGAACTAATAAGCAATTACAGCAAGGTTGCAGGATATAAGGCTAATATACAAAATTCAGTTGCATTCCTATATACCCATAATGAACAAATGGAATTTGAAATTAAAAACACAGAGGTTTTTGGCAGCTTTCTGCTCACAACTAATTTTCCAAATTATATACCTACCTAACCAATTCCTGGCAAGGAGAATGAGACCATATGTGTGCCTTAGATCAGTCATAATTCCCTCCTGCGGTGAGCTGGAGCTAGAGAGCCTTGGGCAGGAAGATGGGATCTACTCAAAAGTGGAACTCTACCAGCATGAGAATAGGAAGAATTGGCATATGGAGAAGCTCCAACAATATCTGCTAAAGATAGGGAGAAATGGAAAAATTAGAAGGAGAGAGAAAAAGAGAGAGAATGTGTGTGTGTTACATACCAAAAGAGAGAGCAAGAGACAGAGAGGCCATACATACTATCTTAGGGTACTTGAATGCCGCACTGTGGCATCAAAATTTCCTGGGGGAGGGCATCAAAACATCATTTATCAACGTTGAGAGAGATGAGTTAATATGATAATTAGTAGTTGCTCAATTCTTATTTTTGAGTGCATAGAGTTTTACATCAGAGGAAATAATAATTGATCTCATGAAGTACTTTTTCAAATATTTGGTATCAAATCTATCCCAAGAGCAGTCTGTTTTCCCTATGATATATGCTCGTGGAACACTTAGAGAAATTGTTTCTATGCTTGATCTCAATCAAGGCAAAATAAGCAAGGATGGAGCTGTTCAACCTGCTTTTACTTAAAGCATTCTTTATTGTCAAGAAATGGGGTATTTTTTGTCTGAAGTGAATTACATTTGAGTCACTTCTGAAGCTTTTTCATGACATTTAAAAAAACCTAAGGCAATTAAAGCAAGTTGCCTTAAGAGGTTGACAACAAACCTCTTTAAAACAGGTTGAGCTAGTCCCCCCAACACGTACACCTTTCTTTAACTAATCAAGGTGAACAGTTAAAAAGAACCACACAGACTGTAGTTTGTTACATGCATTCAAGATGAAAAGAAGTAGTTCTCAACAAGTCCCCTGGAGATAGCTCAACTTTTGTATCTAGCCTTGTTATGTGATTTTTTTCTTTGCACTTGTCTTTTGGTTACCATGACAACTGGAGAGCTCATGGGGAGGAGAGATTGTTTTGACTGTTGCACTGAGACTAGGAGGAAGAGTTGAGACAGGTGTAGAAACATGGATTCAGGTCAGGGAACAATGAGAGTTGGGGGCTCTGTGGATGTGTATATACTGAGCATTTTAGGTTATTTTGTAGGGAATACAGGCCTGATGCTGAATAGTGTAACAATGAGGAGTATAAGAGTAAGACATGGAGAACTTAAAGGCCAGTGGGGCAGAAAAGTTTTATGTAGCCACAATGTCCCTTGCTCTCTCACACTGCACAGGTTTGGTGCCCTCGTCCACCCCTGAGTAAGTGACTGATCCACCCAATCCATCATGCAGGCAAGTAACATGATGAAAATATATCTAACTAATAGCTAAATAAAAATCTCCCCTGGCCACACTCCCTATTATCAGGATATCTTGAGTAGAAGAACACAGCCAGCTTGAGCCTATCCTGCTGAGGTGACCTCAGAGGAAGGGATTTGGTGACAGACTAGCAGCTGTCTTTGACAGGACCTCTCCAGAGTACAGAAGCTACCAAGTCCCCAGCTCATGGAGCAGCCAAGGGATGTTGTGGAACATATCTCCTAAGGTGACCCTGGTCACTGGTAAGCTGAGATTAAGTGCCCAAGTTGGACCTGGCCTGATGATTTGGAACTGGCCTAATTTGGTACACATTGGTAAAGACTGGTCCTCACATAGGATGCCCTTTCTGGCAGTTCATTCTGTCCACCTCCACCCTGGCACAGCCACCTCTTGGATTCCAGCTGCCGCAGGGACAGTTTCAGAATTGATTTCAGTTTTGGGACGTCTGGGTGGCTCAGTTGGTTAAGTGTCCAATTCTTGATCTCAGCTCATGTCTTGATCTCAGGGTCGTGAGTTTGAGCCCTGCATTGGGCTCCATGCTAGGCATGGAGCCTATTTAAAAAAATTTTTTTTAATTAAAATTAAAATAAAAAAAGAATTGATTCTGGTTTTTACCCATCACAAATGCAGAACCACTCCATTTTTTATTTAAAACATTTTAAAAATATTTTTTCTATTTTTAAAATATGTTTTTATTATTTTTTATTTGTTGCTGATTCCAAGTAGGGGTAGAGCAGTGTGCGTTCCCCTACATAAGAATTGGAAAATTTTACCACTTAAAATTGATTATGAGTCATTTAACTCTCAAGAACTATTTTCTAATTTATCACTGACTTGAATTAATGTTACATCTTTATTCTAAATCTGCCTTTTGTGTTACTTCCTCTGTTTCCCTGGCCTCCTGTTGGTGAAAAGGGATTTTGGTGATGCGTAATCTTTGAAAAGTACATTCATTAAGGCTGTCAGCACCATGTATTTGAACATTATAATCCTGGCTTTTTATTATGTTTCTTTCCCACTTGTTCTTGGTTTTTATTCCTGAATGTTCTGCAATCTCTCTTTACTGCATGCTTGAATTACAAGTATACACAAAGAAGTGGCTTTTATGACATGCCAAGGCAAGGATGTTGTGTTTCAGCTTTATAATAATAGCACTGGGGGACATATTTCATTTCAAAAAGACTAAGTTCTACTTCAAAAGAGTTTTACTTAATTAAAGTTAAGGTGGTGAAAAGCCTAAAAAGCAATTCTTTGACCATAAAGTATTTTCATTTAGCCATTAATTAAATATATTTCCATTGTGTTTATAGCCTTACCTATTAATACTTTGCTTTCAAATAGTCAAACAAAAATGGATGTGCATGACTCTCTTTACTGTATTTCATTATTTCCTTTAGCTACATTATGGCCTATTGAAAATGATTTCATATTTGCTGACATGGTATTGATGATTCACATTTATTACAGTTAATTAGAGGTATATTTTGCATCTTGGAGCAGCAGCAACCTGGTCATCTGTTCTCCTGCCCCCTCCCTCTAAGCCATCTGCTTTCTCTTATAACAGCTCTACTGCTTACATAGTCCACATGCTGCCTTTGACAAAAATTCATTTATTCATATACCAAACATCCGATACATCCAAGGCACAATTGTACACATTGCAGGAAATGAAAAACTGTCACCATATTATATACTGTTTTAGAATTTGTAAAAATATTTTTTTACAATGTAGGGTGAGTGGGAAGAAGTCAGGGAGGAAGTAGGATTCATTAGAGATGAACTCAGAGATAGATGGGTAGGATATTGCCAGGCAGTTGAGAATGAGGAGATTTGTATGTAGAGATGTGAAATAGGTAAATTTTACCTTTGTCTCTCTCATCTTACTCCTGTCTTCACCCAAAGCTGGCTCTCAGCATGCCTCTCTATTCCTTACCTGAATGCATATGAGCTTTATGAGCACAGGGGTTTTTATCTATTTTGTTCACTGCTGCATATTCAGCACCAATAATGCCTGGCATGTACAGATGCTAAGTATTGTGAGTTTTTGAATGAATAAACATAGGAATGAGATGATAATTACCTGTAAGCTTTAGGGTCTCTGACCTTCTAAGCTGTTAATTATTTCCTTTTTTTTCTCAATAAACCTTGGTCGATAAAATTTATTGTAAAACTTTTTTAAAGTTTTAAAATTTATATCTTTTTTTAAAAAAGATTTTATCTATCCATTTGACAGAGAGAATTTATATCTTTAAAATTGTGAATGAGGGGCACCTGGGTAGCTCAGTTGGTTAAGCATCTGCCTTTGGCTCAGGTCATCGGCCTCTCCACTCAGTGGGGAGCCTGCTTCTCCCCCTCCCTCTGCCTGCTTGTGCACACTCTCTCTCTCTCTCTCTCTCTCTGTGTCAAATAAATAAATAAATAAATAAAATCTTTAAAAAATAAAATTGTGAATGAGATTTCATATCATATTATATACTTTGCAGCTGTGTTTTAGTTTGTTATTGTTATTAACTTTCGTTCATGTCTTTTCCCATTTTTATATTGGTTTTCTCTTATTGTAGGAGCTCTTTATATCTCAAGGAAATCAATTTTTTGTCTGTTGTATGTTTTGCAAGCGTATTTTCCAGCTTGTCATTTATCTTTTTTACTTTGTTTATTGTATTATTTCATGTGTGGTATTTTTAATTTTTATGTAGTCATCTATATAAATATTTTATGTTTTCTGAATTTCTCCTTGATTATTTTTTTTTAATTTTATTTATTTGAGAGAATGCACAAGAGAGAGAGAACACAAGCAGTGGGGAGGGGCAGAGGGAGAAGGAGAAGCAGACTCCTCGCTGAGCAGGGAGCCCGACATGGGACTCAATCCCAGGACCGGGATCATGACCTGAGCCAAAGGCAGATGCTTAACTGACTGAGCCGCTCTCCTTGATTATTTAAGAAAAGTTATCTCATGCTTTCTTGTAGCACTTTAATCATTTTCCTTTTTTTTTTTTTTTTTTTACTTATAATATCTCTGATCTATTTAGGTCAGATAATTTTTATTAAATAAACCCATCTTTTTTTTTCTTTGTCACTGATTAGAAATGTCATCTTTCTTTTTTTTTTTTTTTTTTTTTTTAAAGATTTTATTTATTTATTTGAGAGAGAGAGTGAGAGAGAGAGAGAGCACAAGAGTGGGGAGCGGGAAGAGGGAGAAGCAGACTCCCTGCTGAGCAGGGAGCCCGATGCGGGACTCGATCCCGGGACTCCAGGATCATGACCTGAGCCGAAGGCAGTCGCTTAACCAACTGAGCCACCCAGGCGCCCTAGAAATGTCATCTTATTAGATACTTAATTTCTGTTTGTATTTGGATCCATAACTGGTCTCTCTTTTCCATTCCATTGATCTTTTTTGTCCATTCATGTGTCTGTACCACCATGCTTAGAGTACTATATCTTTATAATATACTTGGTTTTTTGGTGTGTGTGTGTGTAGTTTTATGCAGTTTTATCTTATGTGTATATTTGTGTAAACACCACCACATTCAAGATGCAAAACTGTTCCATAACCACAAAGGAACTCCCTAATGCTACTCCTTTATATATCTGCCCCTTGGCATCCACATCTTATAGTTTTGTCATTTTTGAGAATGTTATTAAATGGAATCATGCAGTGAGTAGCCTTTTGAAACTAGTATTTTTTTCACTAAGCAAAATGCCCTTGATATCCATCCAGATTATTGTGTTTATTACTAGTTTGTTTCTTTTCATTGCTGAGTAGTATTCCACTATACAGATGTGCCAGTTTTGTTTAATCATTCACCGACTTCAGTTAATGTTATTTGGGTTAGACATTTGTGTTATTTTCAGGGGTTTTTTTTGCTATTAAAGATAAAGCTGTTATGAACATTATTCTTGGTGAAGAATGTTGTTGTTCCTAAGTAGAGAGTACTGAATTAAATATAATCATCAGTTTATGATAGAAACACTCTCATCATTGGTCCAGCGCAGAGCCCTAATCATATTCATTTATTTATTTAATTATCTATCATTACTAATAAAATGAACATCATGAACCTACCTCCTAAACTAAGAACAGACAACTTACATTTTTTTATGTTCTCTATCCCTATCCCATCCCCTTGCTTCCCCCTTAAGACACCCACCTTCTTTTTTTTTTAAGTAGGCTCCACATCCAGCGTGGAACCCAAACCCAAGGCTTGAACTCATGACCCTGAGATCAAGACCTGAGCTGAGATCAAGAGTCAGATGCTTAACTGACTGAGGCACCCAGGTGCCCCAAAGACACCTATATTTTGTTTTTATAATTGCTTTTGGGGAGAAGGTGTTTTACCACTTACACTGTTTTACTTATTTCTTATTTTTATAAAAAGATTTTAATAATCTATATTATCTTCTGGGATTTTCTATGTTATTAAAACTTTGCTGTCACTACTTTCATTCTTGGTTAATATTCCATTGTGAGAACATAACAAGAAAATTTAAGTTTTCAGCTTTTGCTGTTATGAGCAAAAGTCCTTTTTTCTAACCATTAAGCTATAATTTAGTAATAATAATAATACTTTGTTTTAGCAGCAATAAAGATACTGCTATAATCTATAATGATAATAATAGCAATGACAATAATAATGTGATTGCCCATCATAACACTGCTACACTGATCTGAGATGCTTTATGATAGCCCTAGCCTTGTATTTAACTTGCATCAATTAAAAAGGTCAGTGGAATGGAACTAGAGGGTATTATGCTAAGCAAAATAAGCCAATCAGAGAAAGACAATTATATGATTTCACTCATATGTGGAATTTAAGACACAAAACAGAAGACCACAGAGGAAGGGGGGGGAAAACAAAATAAGATGAAATCAGAGAGGGAAACAAGCCATAAGAGACTCTTAGCTATAGGAAACAAACAGAGTTGCTGGAGGGGAGGTGGGTGGGGAGCTGGGGTAGCTGGGTGATGGGCATTAAGGAGGGCACCTGATGTAATGAGCACTGGGTGTTATATACGACTGATGAATCACTGAATTCTGCCTTTGAAACTAATAATACACTATATGTTAATTAATTGAATTAAAGTAAAATAAAATGTCAGTGGAAAACCAGGTAAGATCTAAGTATTCTGCTCATTCATGGTGGTATTATGTTTTATAATAAAACTCTCCTTGATACACTCTTCTACAGAGTATTTGTTGAGAGTAAGGAATTATTTGTATGTTCATTCAGTTGGCCCAAGAAGTCAGCCACTGCCCCAAATAGGGCCAGACTCCTTTTACTGGTATTGACATTCAGATAACTTAAAAATAAATGCTCTAGGGGCACCTGGCTGGCTCAGTTGGTAGAGCATGCAACTCTTGACCTTGGAGGTGTGAGTTGAAGCCCCATGTTGGGCATAGAGATTACTTAATTTTAAAAAATGCTGTCATTCTGCAGAGGTTGCTAACTTTATTGTACTGGATGTCTTCCTTATGCCCTTCTAAATCTATCCTCCACTCGTCTACAGCCCACTGTGCCTCAGAAGGCTGACCTGTATGGAGTGCTTCCACAGGCTTCCTTCTCTTCCGATTTCAGTCTGGTTGGTCATTGGGGAACACCAGCAGGTAACTGAAAGAAGGAAGAGATTGAGGTTGGAAGGCAATCTGATTGATCCTTTGACATAATTGATGTCGGGTGATTCTCTCCACAAAGGCCTTTTGGTTTCTGATTCTAGTAGCTGCTACCTTTCCCTCATCCCTCATTCAGAGAGGTAACATCTCCTCATCAAGTGTGTCTAGCTCTGAGGCCCTACATTATCCTTTGTGGTATTTCTACCCATATATATATTTTTTTTAATTTAAAGATTTTATTTATTTATTTGACAGAGAGATAGCGAGAGAGGGAACACAGCAGGGGGTAGTGGGAGAGGGAGAAGCAGGCCTCCCGCCAAGCAGAGAGCCTGATGTGGGGCTGGAGCCCAGGACCCTGGGATCATGACCTGAGCCGAAGGCAGACGCTTAACGACTGAGCCACCCAGGCGCCCCTCTACCCATATTTTTGTATATAATCTCTTTATTAGACTCTCCTCAGATTATTAAATCTGAAAGGCCTCTTTCCTGTTAGCACACCAGTTGATACACTGAAGTGGCAGATGATCATTTACTTGCAACATGGTGGAAGAGGCATGTTTGCCGTAGAAGAGAATGAGAGAGAGAGTGCAAGATGAAGAGGGAAAGTCCCGATGCCATGGAGATCTGAATTCCAGCCTCCAAAGCCCTTGTTTCTCAAGCTCCCCCTTCCATTCCTTCATTACCTTAGTATACTCCATGGCAAACAGGCAAATAACAGGAAGCCCATTCATGTCTAGACCAATTTGAGTTGAGTTTTCTGTTACTTGCCACGAAGTATACTAAGGTAGCCCATGGCCTACGAAACTGCAAAGTCCCGAGATAGGTTGTGCTTCAGAATTAGTTGATCTAGTAGTTGAATAATGTATCATAGACCCTGTTTGCCATACACAGTGTCAGCTTCATTTTAGGGTCTGGATTTCTACATAGTTATAAAAAGGCAGTTGTATCCATTCCCTAACATCTGGTGGGAGGCAGTTGCTTCCAGGTACTTTCTCAGAAAATTCAGTAAATTTCTTTTCCTGAAACTCTCAACAAACCTCTCCTTGCTTCTCATTGGGCCATATAGTATCACATGCCCATCCTTGAACCAATAACTATGGCCAGGAAGTAGGATTATGCTGACAAGTGTAAACCTGAGCATAAACCTTTCTCTTCCGATCAGGAGTAGGTCAGTTTCCTCAAAAGCACATGGTGCCACAGTTGGGATGGAGGGGGAGCCTGGATAATGAGGAAGGAAATAGGGGAGATACCAAGAGCAAAGGGAACAGATCTTGGGGAGATAACCACAATATCTTCTATGCTTTCCTAGCTATATGTAAGTCAAAAGTTTATTTCCTGCTTAAACTATTTTTTTTTTTAAGATTTTAATTATTTATTTGACAGAGATATAGCGAGAGAGGGAACAAAAGCAGGGGGAGTGGGAGAGGGAGAAGCAGGCTTCCCGCGGAGCAGGGAGCCCGATGTAGGGCTCGACCCCAGGACCCTGAGATCATGACCTGAGCCGAAGGCAGACGCTTAACGACTGAGCCACCCAGGCGCCCCTCCTGCTTAAACTATTTTATGTGAAGTTTCTTTCCTGTCTTGAAAATGATTAATGATTAATTCAATGAGGAGTATCTTGGTACTTGTTCTGGCTGTGCCATTTTCTAGTTGTGTGACTTTGGTCATGTCATATAAGCCACCTATGCCTTAGCTGCTGCTTCTATAAAATGAAGGTTAATAACATCTGCCTGACAAGGTTGCTCGGAGCTCCAGCGAGATGGGAGATATGAAAGCATCTTGTAACCTATAAAAGGCTAAACAAATGTGAGGGCCCTTTATTAGCAGTAGCTTTGTTGTTGCCACACCCTGGAGATCAAGCTGCTCTCTTTAGTGAGAAATTAGACGCTCCCACCTGGCTCAGAAATGCTAAATTGCTAACAACCTCCCTAAGGTTTTACCCTCTTTCTTTTTCATAAGAGACCTCTCTGAGCTGCTAAGAGCCAGAGGTGGAGTAAATTATCCGGTTTTCTCCACTGCTCTGGAAAACAACCAAGATGTGTACAGGTCATTCTAGTCAATCCAAAAGCACTTATTCAGCACCTTCTGGTGTCTCCTACTGTGGTAGGTATAAATATAACCATAACAACCTGTTAGTGTGAATTATCACAGAGAGAACAGCTCTCAATGCAGCTGGAGATTAGTTAAACAGCAAACATTGTGCTGTCTTCCAGGCATTAAGCAAACTCATATCAATGTAAGGACTTTTTTGAGTTGACTGTGATAAGAAAGAAAAGCACTGAAGGAAATGATTATATGGTTAGGAATTTGGCAAGGTTGGTTTTTTACGTAGGCTGTAGACTGAATGATACCTGTGAATCTATGTTTCCCTCTCCAGGCCCCTAGAGATGAGAAACCTACTTTGAGAAAACAGTAACTTGGTTCAATTTAATAAAAATACTCTCAGTACGCAGAATAATTATGGAGATATGGAGAAAGATTCTTTCTCCCTGCAACTGCATAAAACTATTAGAGTTAACTACACTGAATAAACTCAAAGTCTGATGCTGTAGCAGTTCTCACCAGGAGAACATTCCCAAATTTCTCTCTTGCCTTCCCATTCCAGGATATATCAGTGAGTAAGGGAAGGGAAGGATCAGGCCTGTGCAGTTTGATAAAAAGTGACCCCCAAACACACTTTGAGACCCACTGGTCTAAGAGAGTGAGTTTTGCGTACCTGAGAGCCCCCATTCTCTTCATCCAGTGTTTTCTCCCATTGTAGCACAGAAGCTCAAGGGATAAGTAACTTCTTGGTCCAGAACCCTAGAGCCAGCACATAAACTTGGAGCCTGTGTTTCTATACAGTTTTCTTTCCCACTGTTCCAAGCTGCTTCATGCTCATTGTTGACATAAACCTCAACAGGGAGTATATGGGAAATATGTATTGCCCTTCTGTTATGTTTAGTACACTATGATAGAACCACAAGATAAATATATATATGCATATATTTATAAGTGTGTATGTATATATATCAAGGTCTTTCATTTTATTAGTGTTTTAAATCTAGTTAGGAAGACAGGATATATCCTTAAAAAGATTTAAACACAAGGAGCATGTGCTTAGTGTCAAATGAGTGATTTAGACCAGTAATTGCAAGTAATTTGTTGATAATGAAGCAAATTTTGTAAATGATTTGCCTTTATAAAATATATTTGAGCAGATTATAAGGATAATAAAGATATCCACATTTCCATATGCTTTCTTAAGCTGGGGAGAGAGGGGTAGAATTATATCCAGCTAGCCAGAAATGATAAATTGTGCATAACAATAAGTCATTTAACATGTAACTTTACTAAGTGTTTCTATGGGGATATGAACAAAAGGCTGAGAACCGTTCATTTATACACAGAACTTTGGAATTTCCTAATATAGACAGTTATTGAAGGCTAGTGATTTTGGAAATTTTTGTAAAGAAAATGAGAGTAGAATTGCATTTAATTGAACTATAGGATTTAAGCAGACTATACAGAGACTGTGGGGAGTGGGAGGAAGGGTTCACTCCAGGCCCTAGATATGTCAAGTAACTATGATTTAGAGCAAGGGAAACTAACATTGGATAAATAGTTGTCGTATGACAAGGAGTTTGTTAGATACTTGGCATGTATCATTTCATCTAATACTTAGGAGAACCTGAGACAATTGGGATTACTTTCACAGTTTCCCAGATAGGAAACTGATCTCAGGAGAGAAAAAGTAAATTGCCCAAGGTCAACCAACGAGGAAGTGAGGTAGATTAAATATGGCCACAAATTATTTTCAGCTCCTGTCACCAAGACCACCATATATCTGGAGGTTGAAAGGCCACATGGAAAGCGCCCAAGCAAAGCCAGACATGTAAGTGAGGTCATGAAAAGCTTTCTAGCCCCCATAGACTCTCCAGCTGAATGCAGCCCTATGAGTGAGCTCGGGTGAAACCAGAAGAGGAACTGCCCAGCTGACCCACATAAATGTGAGAAGTAGTAAATTGCTATTGTTCCAACTGCTGTGTTATGAAGTGATTTGTTACACAGCCCTAGATAACTGAAACAGCCAAGCTTTGGCTTTAGGCTTTTCTTGTTCCAATGCTGGTATTCTTTCCATGACACATATTACTACTTTGTTATTGATAACATAGGAGTATTTGATAAGATAATCTATAAGGCTCCTTTGAATTCTTAATAGAATGATATTCTAGATGCATGGAGTTGGGAAATCCAAGATGTGTTTGGAGAGCAGGCGGAGGCCAGTCTAAGTAAGAAGGTTATCGTCAAAGAGGTACTAGAAAGAAAATCTTATAGTATAATGATTAAGAGCAAAAGCTGGGTTTGAATCCTAGGTTCACCTCTCAGTAGCTTTGGGCAAGTCACAGAACCTCCCTGTGTCTTGGCATTCCCATTGTGAAAAGGTAATGAAAATAGAACCTTCCTCCTAGGGTTGTTGTAAGAATTTAATGAGATAATGTGTGTACTAACTTAGAACAGGTACTGACTCACAGTGAGAACTCAATATGTGGACACCAAGTAGACTAAGGAAGACACCAGAAGCAGAGAGTCCAGCCTGCCCTTGAGGTGAGGGTAATGTCAAAAAGGCAGTGTTTGACTCTGGTGATAATGCTTGCCTGTGGCAATAGCAGGACCCTTCTAAATATTTAAGAATCTTGGAAACTTTTGTGGATGGACTGCTGATTTTTTTTTTTTTTTTGCATCTCCATGTTAGGAGCAGAGAAAATTTTCATTATAATGATAGCTGGTATAAGGACTTCTTTTAACATAAGTCTTTAACATATACATAATATGTTCAACTATAAAGTATTCACAACTTTTTGTCTATCTGATCACTATTATGAAAATAATTAGGAATCATGGAGTCAGAGTTCTAGTCATTAATTCAGTAAATATTAATGCAGCATTTGCCATGTGCTAGGCTCTTTGCTGGGCCCTGGGGAAAATAATAGTACAGGGAAACCAGGATGGTTTTTGCTCTCACTGAAATTACAGTGGAATGGGGAATTTGAGACAAAGTAAGGAGGCAGTTACTGTCCAGGGGGATGAATATTTTGTTGGGGAAAGTTTGGGATACAGTGGGTGCTTGTAGGAGGTACTTCTGACCCAGACTGAGGAGAGAGACCAAATAAAATATATTTCACTTCCTGAAATAAAGTGACCTAAATGGATAGCTGAGAGATAAGTAGAAGTTAGCCAAGATGATGCCTGAAAATTTGCCACAAGTCTAGTTTGTTTAAATGGTGTGTTCACCTTGAGGAGTAGTGTAGGGAATGCTGCGTAGTTGGGAGAGGTGAAGGGTTCCCTCTGGTCTTAGAATTTTATTCCTGACAGCTAAGGATAAGATGACGGCAGTTGACTGGGACCTAGAGGTGACTGAACAGTGATATAATAAAACTGACCTAGAGAAAGCATTTGAATAGGTGACCCAGAGAGACAAAAGAATGGAAAAAGGGTGAGATTAAAGGATAGCTCATATTTCAGGTTGTAAATGTTCAGATAAACAAAGTGGTATTAATGGGAAAAACAAGTGTCAGATGACATGAAGTCTGATCTTGGTTTGACCATTAACTGCCTTTTAGTATATGGTGTTATTTAGAAATAGTCCCTCTCTGAGACTGATTTCTCCATCTCCAACCTGTATGTGTTAGACTACAGTTGACTCGAACAACACGGGTATGAACAAGCATGGGTCCAACTTATATGCAGATTTTCTTCAGTAAATACAGTACAGTACTATAAATGTATTTTTTCTTCCTTACGATTTTCTTAATAACATTTTTTCTTTTTTGTAGCTTACTTTATTGTAAGAATACAGTATATAATACATATAATGTACTAACAATGTGCTAATTGACTGTTTATGTTATCAGTAAGGCTTCTGGTCAACAATAGGCTTTTAGTAGTTAGGTTTTGGGGAAATCAAAGTTATACTCAGATTTTTGACGGGGTAGGGTGTGAGTGCCCCTAACCCCTGTGTTGTTCAAGGGTCAACTGTATTTGAAAGGAGACCAGAGGGCGCCTGGGTGGCTCAGTTGGTTAAGCAACTGCCTTCGGCTCAGGTCATGATCCTGGAGTCCCTGGATCGAGTCCCGCATTGGGCTCCCTGCTCGGCAGGGAGTCTGCTTCTCCCTCTGACCCTCCCCCCTCTCATGTGCTCTCTCTCATTCTCTCTCTAATAAATAAATAAAATCTTTAAAAAAAAAAAGAAAGGAGACCAGAAAGGAATGCTACAGAACAGAAAGTGAAAGTGGTCGGACTAGCTGAATAGTATTCCAATTCGGTAACATTGTCATTTGAGCCCCAACCTGGCCAAAGCACAGAGGATTTTCAGATCTGATGTTGAGCAGGTGAAGTCAGTATTACCAGTTCTCTAAAGGGAACTAAGCTTTCTAGACTTAGAGCTCGCTCCTCTGATTATTTGTTGAATGTTTGTGGAGGAAAGTGGACTATGATTTTTACTTCGTTGCCTGTCTCTCTCCCTGCTCTTCTCACCCTTCTGCTGTTATAAGGAACTCAGAGAAGGTATATGAAAAAATGAGCCTAGAGGAGCAGAACCCAAACCAAAGCCTAGTGAATGCAAATGTTCGCATTTCAGGTCTCAGTGTGGGAATGATCTTTAGAAAACTGTAGTGGACATCTATTGTTTTGGGTGGCTGACACCCCATCTTTTCATCTTGGGACAGTAACCTCCCTTCTGTTTGAACCCTGATTCCCCCACTCTAATCATGTGGTTCCCATAGGGGCTAGAAATCATAGTATTCCTCACCCTTGGCACAGAAGTAATGTGTCACTCAAGCCAGGGCAAAGGGAGATTTTGCAAATTGGGATTAAGAAGAAGGGGTTCAGTCCTTCTCAGATAGCAAAACTGAGATGGAGTCAGAAGCTAGTGGTAGCCATGGCCTTTGCTGCATAATGAAAAAGTATTGCTTGACCCAGAAATCTTCGTTTTCTGTTGGCAGTGACTCCTTACTGTGTTCAGAGATAAGGCTACTCCCGGTCCTGGGCCCCTCATAGGTCCAGCTCTCCTGAACCAGCCCCTTACTTCTGCTGCTTAGTATTTTTACAGTTTACTAAGTGGTACTTTTAAATTGCTTTTCATGGGGCACCTGGGTGGCTCAGTCAGTTAAGCATCCGACTCTTGATTTCAGCTCAGGTCATGATCTCAGGGTCATCAGATTGAGCCCCACATCAGGCTCCATGCTGGGCGTGGAGCCTGCTTAAGATTCTCCCTCTCCCTCTCCTTCTGCCCGCCCCCACGCACACTTGCATGCACGTGCTGTCTCTCTTAAAAAAAAAAAAAAAATTGCTTCTTACAATGATCCTTTATGGTAGACATGATGTTTTGTATCAAGGATAACAGGGTGAAGTGACCTGTTATTAAGTTACCAAAGCCAGGAAGATGGAGCTGTCCGTGTCCTTTACTGAACCCTTCCGTTTTCTCTTACAAGACCAACTAAAGACACATAGTATGTAAGAGGTAGAGCAAGGTCTTGAATCCAGGATGTTCAATAAATACCAATCAATAAATAAGATGGTGCTAGAGCCAAGCACCATTCTCGGGCCCAGGGTACAGTGTGGAACAAGACACAGTCTCTCTGTCATGAAACTGATAAAACAGTGTGAAAACAGACCAGTAAACAGGCAATTAGAATAAAGTGTGGTAAATGCAAACACAGGGGGAGTATAGGGTCCTTCTGAAGCAGGTGAGAGTAAACCCGATCTGAGTTAGGAAAAGCTCCACAGCAGGGTCACTGCCGGCCTGTATGGTACCTGTCTGTGAATCAGGAAAAAAGGTGCCCTTTCCTCAAAATACTTAACTGCCAACTGCCAGAAAATTGTAATAAAAATATATAAATCTGTAATATCTATGCTGCAATTGGCACACCCTAGTTATGTGCAGTATGCAACCTGCACAGCTGTGTGTGGCACCCTGCTTCCCAGAGGAAAGAATGTTTAAGCTGAAATCTAAAGGGCAAAAGTGAGTTAGCAGACTCCCTACCTATAGGCCCGTGGCATGTCCTGGAATTGGGTCTGCTGCCAAACAGAGTTATTTCTTTAGGCTGCACGGCCCTCCTGTGGCTGCTCTTGTGTCCTCGTAGACACTGCACCCTTTCCCTTCGCTTTAGCCTGCTCTCCCAGGGAACCCAGAGCACTCTCCCTGCAGGTCTCCCTGCAGGTCATACAATCTCCCCAGACCTGTTTGTCTTCCAGAGACTAGGTGAAGAGTTTGTGTTTCTGGACCGTAGCCCTCAGTGGCGCTTAATTCGAAAAGGAAGAAACCCCAAGAGAAAACCTGATCCTCTCTGGGAGGGGTTAGCCTGGAGGGTACAGTATCTGAAGGCCTGCGGATTATGGAGCCTTCTTCTCATTGGCTGCTAGTTATGGCATCCCCTTGACTGCAGGTTTTTGTTTTTGATTTTTAACTGTGGTGCTTAGCTCAATAGGAGAAATAAATGAGAAGGGAGCATGGAACCCTGCTGCTCTGAGAATCCTAAAATATCAGACCTGAGAGAAATCCCATGGTATGCTCCCCCACCCAGCATTTTTATCTAAGTGAACATAAACAGCAAAGGCAGACTTAAAAGGGAGTAGAAAGGGCTTGGTTTTGTAAGAGAAAACGGAAGGGTTCAGTAAAGGACACGGACAGCTCCATCTTACTGGCTTTGGTAACATGGGGGGTTCATGTGTTGCTGGAATGTATATGAATATTAGATATTTTAGAACCAGCTGACAGGGGAGCTATTTTCCTTCCCAGATCATCTGCACCTATATATAAAGATAGAACAGAGTCACATTTCGATGCCCTGGATGTCTTGATCATGAATTTAGCTCCACTTTTGAGATGTTACTAGTCCCCATTCCTACACTCTACTGCTTATCATAATGCTTGTTGTATTGTGTTATGTTATGTTGTTATTTTGTGTATATTATATTATGTTATTCCTGGGTTTACTGGAAATTCTTTTCATTCTACACCCTCTCCCTTTCATGCCTCTCTGCAGACTCTTCCAAGATTAATTTAGGGAAGCTGTTAAAATCTTAGACTGTTCAAATGGAAGAACATTAAAGAATGTCTGGCCTAGTTCTGCAGATCATAGCTAAGGAGCACAGGCCCAGGGGGGCATTGAATGACAAAGGTCAGCCAGGGAGTTAGAGACAGAGCTTAGATGTCAGGCCTGGTGTTCTTTCCACCACTGACACTATCTCTCTTGCTAGGTGATTAGGTTGGGATGAATTTTGGCATGGTTCTGAAAAGCCCACTGTCTTACCTTTCTAGCTATAAATCCCTTTTTCCCAGTCCTTCCTCTTCCCTCCCTTGTCTCTCAAATTTTGAGTCTGATCCAGGAGCCGCAACAGGTGTTGGGCCTGCCTCTTGGTGAATCCTGAATCTTGGCTGGCAGGCTCCTGGGGGTGGAGCATGCCCTTTTGCCACCCGATAGGCTACCAGATCAATTTCAAGGTCTCTCTGGTAACTTCCAAGGCCAATTCTACTAAAACCTCCCTTGTCCTTGGAGAATCCAGTGATTAGCATGAGAAAAGTCTTCAAGTCTCCTCTGAGCTACCCAAGGGTGAGGGATATTTTATTGCTAACCTGCCTTGAGCTCCCTAAGGATTTTTCTCTATTGTACTAAGCTTGACACAGTATTAATATACAATAGAGGCTATTAAAACATGCCTGTTGGAGGGGCACCTGGGTGGCTCAGTCAATTGAGCGTCTGCCTTTGGCCCAGGTCATGGTCCCAGGGTCCTGACCTGAGCCCCGCGTTGGGCTCCCTGCTCAGCGGGGGGTCTGCTAGTTGGTCCAACTTACCATAAGTCTATTTTTCATGAGGGCTTTAGGTCTCTCCTGAGAGGGAATTTATCCTAAGGAAAGTGAGGAGATAGGCAATGTGGGTCCAGAATAGACTTTTCAAAATCAAAGAGGAGTGAGTCTAAGTTCAACATATCATAGACTGGTTTCCTGGCCTCGATGAAGCCCTACCTCTACCCCCCACTGTTGGCACATGCTTAGTAATTTGTGGAAGGGAGTGGGGGTGAGGAGGAATCAGCAAAATATAGAAAAGCTGCTTCACTAAAAACTCCGAGTCAAAGGGCATAAATAATACTTATTGAAAGCCCATGTGACAAAGTATAGCATGATCAGGGGAGAAAGGTAGTCTTTCCTCTGCACGATCCGTATAATGGGTTCTCTGTACTGTGGACTCCTGAAGGATCAATGTCACCTGACATCTCAACAACACAGCATGTGAGAATCATTCTCTGGGTCTTCCAGAAATTAAGAGGAACATTTCTCAAGGAGCTAGGATAACTTTGTCAAGAGGTAGAGGCAAGAGCTTGCAAAACTATATACAAATTTGAATCACAGAGTAACAGAGCTGAGAGGAACTATAGAGATCATCTAGTCTGCTAATTCTCAAACTGTGTTTCAGAGACATTCTCAAAGGCCTGGGGAGGGGGAGAGAATGCTACAGACAAAATATAAATGTGTGGTAGGTCAAAGAAGGGAGAAATTGATTTGACTCAAGAAGGTTTTCAATAAAAGTAATGGGATGAGCAGATGAATTAGCCATCTAGGTCAAATGGCTAATAGCTGGAGGAGCTAAGATGAGAATCATGACTTCCTGGCTTCTTGTGTATGGTCATATGGGACGTTAGCTGTTACTTTTATAATGTGGTGGCTGTGAGCAGATTACTCAGAATGGAAAGAATTTTGGGGTCATGGTGTATGTTTTGTCTGTATGTTCCTGCTCCTGGGAGAGGGGCAGAGTGGATGTGCCTTTTGAATGCAACTGGGTGACTCTAAACAAGTATGCTCTTCCTGGAGTGTGTGGTTCTCATTATTTTTATATCCTCAGGCTCACAAATCAGCCAGGGCAGAGATGCCGACAGAAAGACCTAATGGAAGGAATATATTTGTTTCTAATTTAGAATAAGAATGACCACACCCCACAGATCAAAATCCATGGAAACTTCCACTGCTCTGCAGCACTGTGTTGAACAGCATTTCCAAAAGAGTTCTAACATGCTCTTGAGAAGGGATTCCATATCAGTACTTTGGGGGAATGTTCCATATTATATCCTTGTCTTGGAGACGGACGTTGCTCATAGAAAAGTCTCTGAAGAGCTCTGAAAAAGATGTCTATTTAACCTTAATCCAATGTTTTGTAAACCTGCTTCCTTGAGAGCTTGTTTGGAGGTTCTAGCAGGGGAGCGCAGCTACTCGTATACCCTTGACCGAAGAACGGTCCTCCTCTATCGGGGAAGGTCGTCCTCTTCGACCGAGCGCGCAGCTTCGGGAGGGACGCACATGGAGCGGTGAGGGAGGAAGGGGACACCCGCCTAGCCAGCCAGATCAGCCGAATCAACCCTGGCGATCAATGGGATGTAAACTTGCTTCCTGATAGAAACTTTTATCCATGGAATATCTATTACTGTACAGAACACACTTGGGAAATGCTGAGGGAAAGACTACTGACTGGTAATAGAGGAAGTCTGGGTTGTGGTCCCGGCTCTGCCACTAATTTGCATTTTTCATCATCTTTGGACTTCAGTTTCCTCCTCTGCAAAAGGAGAGATTTGAAATCAATGATCTAGAGAGAAACAAAGGACTAGGATTTATTGCACACTGACTCTGTGCCATGCCCTGGCATGCCATCAGGGTCCTGACCTTAGAAGGGCCCCATGCTTGGTTTAATCAGCCGTCACCATCTGCTATCACCATCTTGAAATTCGTCATAATATTTAAACAAGGAGCTCTGCATTTTCATTCTGCACTAGGCCCCATAAATTATGTAGCTGATCCCATGAGTGTGTGTATGTGTGTTTAGAGAGAGAGAGAGAGATTATCTCTAATATTATCTCTCATCTTCACATCAGTCTAGTGAGAATGTGTGTGTATTATTATTTGTGATACACAGATATGGAAGCTGAGGTTGAAAGAGGTCAAATAAATTACTCAGGTTCACATGGGGAGTGAATAGCAGAGCCAGGATTCCAGGCTAGTCCACTGGACTCTAAAGCTCTTGCTTTTCCCACTAGACCAGCTGCCAGTGCAAACATTCTGTAATTCTAAGATTCTTTTGTTCTTCCAACTACTAGTAGATCTATCTCACTCTTCCAGTAACAGAAGAACTGCATTAATACCATTTGTTGTCTGAGTGACTATCTGGCTAACTGAATTAGGGAGTGATGGACCAGATGTCAGTGAACACGTGGCTAGGTGGCAGGGAATGAGTGGCTATAGAAGTTGGATAGACATGGAGTCCAACAAACCTGGTTCTACCATTTACTAGCCATGTGACCTAGGGCTGTACTTCTCTGTCTCAGCCCACCTCATAAGTTATTGTGAGGATTCAATGAAATAATGCATTGCTTAACACATGGTAATCTCTCAAAAGATTATTACTATCTTTTTATTAACCTTTTTATTAACCACACTAGACTGGCTATTGTGATATCAGAACACCAACTATTAGAACTCATTTGATTTGTTCAATAACAAATGCAAGAACATTAGATTTCTTTACTTTTTTCTAAATCAAATCAAGTTTTAATTTCTCTAATTCAAACCAAATTAAATTTAGGTTCACTCCCACCTACCAGGTTGGTGGGACATAAAATTTCAGAGCTTTTGTGGGGATGCAGAGACCTCAGGGCTTACCCAACCCGGGAAACCTGGGCAGGTGTCTTCAGCCCGTTGTAGTCGTAGCTCCTGGTGCAAGCAGGTGTGTTGCAGTCAGAGGTATCTGGCCCGGTTGCTCAAGGCATCTATTCCTATTCTATACCTGGCCACTAAGAGCTCCTGCATGGCTCCCAAAGCCATGGCTTGTGTTCATTCCCCAGGTGTCCTTGTAGTCATCACTGCCAGAGATACTGGGAGAGAGCCAAGTGTGGGTCCCCACAACCTCTCCATCCTCCTGGCTTTGCTTCCCCCTCCCAAACATTCCCTTCAAGAATGTATAGGTTGGAAACAGAGACCTCTAAATGTGTTCCCCTGAGGTAAAGAAAGCCTCCCAACCTACAAAGGACTAACCGTCCTTCCAAAAAGGGTACAGAGGAAAATTTCCTATGTCTTTTTACTAAGCCCACAGCAGAAAAAAAATTAATTGATTAATTCATTCAATTATACCATGTTCTCAAACTTTTTCATCTTCTGTGAAGACTCCTGTAACCTATTTCTCCCTTGGCCACTATATTTCACATCGAAGCCTGCATGTCTTACCTTTACTGCAAACTGGGGAAGTAGAGGGGTTTGGGGAAAGGATAGCACTAGTCAGATTATGTTGCTGATTCTACCTATTCCTGGGTGAATTTTCACAACCAACTGTTTGGAATTCCACATTTCAGATCTTCTGAACCCTTGGGAACAATGAGCAGTGGGTGGAAAAAACACCGGCTTTGGAAATCTTGATTTATGGGAGTACATCTGTATGTAGTGGCACAGAGGGCTTGGTAATAGGGTACTGCAACAGGTTAGGATGGACCTGATGTCCACGAAACAGGTAAAAGGACAGGAAGTGCTGGGTCATTGGGAAAACAACGTTATCCCCTAGTGCACACAGTTATGCTAGGTGTCTGCCAAGTGAAGAGCAAAATTAGAATTTTGCTCTAACGTAGCAACAGAGCTATAGACCTGTCGTGCTGGGCCCTCTAGTGGCTAGTTCATATTCAATGAACATAACGCTGTTTTCTCTAGCTCTCTAGTTCTTACTCAGTGAACTGCCAGTCTCCATCACTGTCTTGTCTTCTCTTTGGTTTTGTTAGAACCACTAACTGCCTCCATCTATATTCTGTCCTCCCATTCCTCTATCATTACTGGCTCAGAGCTAGGGCACAGATCTTGAGGGAAAGATTGGTTCCTTTGGAAATAGACCGAGATGGAGAGTGGCATGCGGGTTTTGAGGGGAGTACCCCAGTAAGGAAGTGAGGAAGCAGGAGTGGACAGAGGGAGAAGCTAACTCACAGCGTGGTTGCAGCTGAAGCCTCAGCTGATCCTAACGGGGAGTTCTGGAGTTGACATGGCACCTGAGTTGTCCCAAATTGATGCCATGGAACCAGACCTTTGTATCCCTGCATCAGTGTCATTGGTTGTGAGCCCCCTCCAGGAGGGGTCCTAGTCTTGGGTGAAACAGTTACCTGTGACTCGGGGCAGCATACAATGAGGGACGCAGCTGGTTGCTGTCAGCCACTCTCCCAGTAGCTGGGTTATGTGAAAGATCTGGGCAGAGCACCGCCATATCCACTCCTGGGAGTTTGCGTTCACATTCATGGGCTCTCTGAGCACTTTGTTCCTCTCTTTTGTCAGTTTTCCTTTGACACGGGGCCGAAAAGCCCAGAAATAAAAGTCAGGAGTCATAGATTGTAGCACAGACTCCTGCTGCATGACCTTGAGGATGTCCCCTAAATTATTGTGGCCTCAGGGCCTGGAAGAGAGTTCAATAACAATGCTTCACCATTTAAATTTTACAAAGTGCTCTCACGTTCCCTTTTTTTTTTAAAGATTTTATTTATTTGACAGAGAGAGAGAGAGAGCACAAGTAGGCAGAGAGGCAGGCAGAGGGAGAGGGAGAAGCAGGCTTCCTGTGGAGCAGGGAGCCCGATGCGGGGCTCGATCCCAGGACCCCGGGATCATGACCTGAGCCGAAGGCAGCCGCTTAACCAGCTGAGCCACCCAGGCGCCCCTCTCACATTCACTTTTAATTGAATCCACTGGACCAAACTCTCTAAACCAAATGAGATAATGGGGACAGAAAGAGTTTGAAAGATTGGAAGCACCATACACATGTGAGAGATTATGTAGCACAATACTCATCATAATGTTGATTTGTTCTCCAATTTATTGAGCATCTACTTTGTGCCAAGCTTTCTCCTAGTTGATGGAGGCATAGAGATACATTAGGCATGGTCCCTGCCTGTGCCTTTGCATTGTTTCTAGGAGGGGAAAAGACATGCCAAGAGAGTACAATGTGGTAAAAATTATAGAATCATAAACAGGGCAGTATGATGAGTGAAAGAAGCCTCAGTTTATGTGGAGGAGGGGCATAGATGGGGTCAATGTAAAGCTTCATAGAAATAGAACGTTTTTATAGGTAGAAAAACTGAAGCGGGTGAGCTAATCCTTGCCCCCACGAAGGCAGGGACTGTACCTACCGTATTTGCTCCTGTGTTCTTAGTACCAAACACGTTGCCTACATCTAGGTACTTAATAAATATTTGTTGAACGAATGAACCAAGAGCAGACCTGTAAGCCTGTAGCTGTCCCACAGAGCTCTTTTCAGATGTTATTTAAATTCCTGGGGCGCCTGGGTGGCTCAGTCGTTAAGCATCTGCCTTCTGCTCAGGTCATGAGCCCAGGGTCCTGGGATGGAGCCCCACCGGGCTCCCTGCTCGGCAGGAAGCCTGCTTCTCCTTCTCCCACTCCCCCTGCTTGTGTTCCCTCTCTTGCTATGTTTCTATCTGTCAAATAAATAAATAAAATCTTTTAAAAAAATAAATTAATAATCCCACCCTTTTTCCGTCTAAGGGAGGTACAGCAATGATTCACATTAGATGCTTTCTTGAGATTAAACGCTTCTAATCTCCCAGCAGATTCTGTGGCTGGTCTCTCTGTTCCCTTTGTCTCCAGTGTTTTGAGTCAGTGCTGTAGGGAATCAGGGACCCTCAACCAAGAGCTATCCCAATTGGCTTACTATTCCCATAGAATTGTGACAATGTGCTCTCTTTGTGGCATCTTGGGGATAGAAGGAGCTGGGCAGGCATGAGATGTCCCCTGAAGGGGAACAGAGAGGCCAGCCACAGTCTTTTGGGAGATTAGGAGGGTTTAGATTTAAGAAAGCATCTAACGTGACTCTCAAAGGAACCAGCTACAGTGGGGAAAAACATGGGCTTTGAATGCAGGCAAATCTGTGTTAACATCTAGACAGCCTCATATATTAAGTGAATGTTAAATAAGTTATTTCGCCTCTGAGCTTCTGTTTCTTCATCTATAAAATGGCGATTCAGGGCGCCTGGGTGGCTCAGTCGTTAAGCGTCTGCCTTCAGCTCAGGTCATGATCCCAGGGTCCTGGGATTGAGCCCTGAGCTCCGCATCCCTACTCTTTGGGAAGCCTGCTTCTCCCTCCCCCACTCCCCCTGCTTGTGTTCCCTCTTTTGCTGTGTCTCTGTCAAATAAATAAATAAAATAAATAAATAAAATAAAATGGCGATTAAAAAAAGTTAAGAGCTTTTGAAAAGGTGAAATAAGGTAACATGCAAATTCCCAGCACAGTGCCTAGCAGAGGTTGGTTGCTCATCAAAAACTAGTTTTTCTTCCCTTTTTCTTTCCTGATCACTAACTTCTGACTTTCCTGCTCCCCACGAGCTCATTTTCTGTCAGTGTTTAACCACTGCCACAGATGGATTCTCTGATTTCATCCAGGCAGATCATATTCTTGGTTTCTTATTGGCACCTGAAAGAGGAGTCTTTTTCCTACACGAGGTTGGCTGAAAGCCTATTTCCCATATGCCTAAACCAATACCTTGGACCATGCCAGGGAGAGATGAGACAAGACTCACCAATGCCAGAAAAAAAATGAGCAAAAGTCACACTGCCAGGACAGGCTTAGTTATACCCACAAGTCTCCAACCCCCACCCCACCTCCCCAAAACATGATCAAATCAGAGTAACAGCACTTCTTTCTCCTTGACAAGGCGGTATGTTTTTTTGTTGTTGCTCAAGGCCAGTCCTGGGGGAAAGAGTGAGGAGGGGAGGGTGAAGACTATTAGCTGTCCTCCAAAATCCATTCGTCCCTTCCATAGTAATAGGGATTTGGCTGGGATGTGACTGCCCAGATAGGAACCTCATTTGCTGGCTTGCCTTGCAGCCAGTTGTGGTCACGTTACTAAGCCCTTGTCAGTGGATGTGAGCAGAAGGGATGTGCATCTTTTGCCTTGCTTGTTTAAGAGTAAATCTGTGGCCCTGGAATTCTGTTCTTTCTCTCTCCTCACTATCTAGAAATGCCCCAAGCAGAGTGAACTTGGAAGCTACATGTTGAAGATGGCAGTCATTATCCTTAGTCCCTGAATGACTGAGTAGAGCAGAGCCATCCACCTACTTGAAATGCTGCTTTGGACCATACTGAATTGGACCTCCTAGTCAAATCCTTAAAGTTCTTCAAATCCTTCTTCAAATCTCCAGGAAACGTCCACTAATACTTCTCTCTCCTCTTCTTGACCATCACTTGTAATATCTGTTCCCCCCATTTTCTGGTACTTAACTACATTGTTTCCTATGTGGTTCTGTTTGGTTCTTTATTGATGTGTGCCTCTTGTCTGTTAAACAGAAGGAGATCCTAAGATGTGATCCTTTGCCTCTGCTCCTGTTTCCCTAATAGCACATCTATAGTGGACACTGACGGAGCCCAAAGAGCCCCCCTTCCCCAGCTGCTGCGGGTGTTGGCTGCCATCAGTTTGGAGCTGCTCCCTTCTCCAGAGATTTGGCCTCAGCCAAATGTGAGCACCTCTGGGAGGTTAAGTACCCTCCGTAGCAGCCAGCAGCCAATGATGTGTGACACGGGGCAGAAAATGATAGCCACAAAAGGTGGGGCAATTCTGTGATGACTACTGAGCTTCAGAACCTTCCCGAGGAGCCAGGCTGTTGCAAACCTCCGACCAAGACAACTTCCTTGTTTAGCTTTCTTCCGCTGTGCTAGCCTGCAATAGCTCACACGTGCCACCTGTCTCCAGAGAATTGCCCTCAGCTGATGAGATCCTACTTACAATCCTCCTCTTGTCTGCCTTCCCCACCTGAGTGGCCCACAACCAATGCCTCACTGATATGGGGGCATAAAAGACCAGCCCCCTGGCCTCAAGGGGGTGTAATCCTGCTGTGCGGTTTGTGCCCCAGTCATGTAGACTAGTTCCCTGTGGATCAGGCCAGGGCTAGACATGACCGGAGACACACTTTGTTCTTTATCCCTTGCAGGTTTTTCCTGAAAAGTGCCCCATCAATAAATGCCTGTCTCAGACTGTTTCTAGGGAACCCAACCTCAAGCTAAGGCACCAGTGCTCTGCTATCATTTCCCCAGAGCACTTTCCCATTCACTTCTGGGGACTATTCAGATCCACACCCTGGGTTGGGTGTGCCATGGTGCCAAAATTGGGTTGAAGGTGGTGCAGCAGTTAGAGGAAGAACTGGTGGGCTCTACTTAAGTAATTATAAGGAATACCTACTAATTAGGGTTGTTATGAAGGTATTAAGAGCTAAATGAGTTAATGTGTATAAAATGCTTAGACCACCAGCTCACATATAGTAAATGCTCTTAAGTGTTAGGGCAGGGGTTTCTTTGATCTTTTTTACTTATGAATCCCAAGAGTGCCAAGATGTGTGCTTGGCACATAGTAGGCCCTGTTGAATGAGTGCTTATTGGCTCAACTGATGTGCTGGGATCTGGCCAGCAGAGGGCAGAACCAGTGCAGATAAAATATCCTGTGCACTGAGGAGGAAGTGCCATTGAACTCCAGACAGTTGGGGGGGGGGGTAGAACTGGGGGAAGGGGAGTACTGAGGTAGATTGAGCCCCTACTTTGTGAATTCAGACCAATAAGTAGCTCTGGGCCTGGACGTTGCCCTGGTGTCTGTAGCTCTTCTTTTGAACTTGTGACTGACCACTCCATGCTCCCCTCAATAAATCCCCTTTTGTGTTAATGCTAATATACATTGGGTTTCTGCAACTTGCAAGCAAAAGAATTTATATTCTCTTATTAATCTCTATAAGTGTAAGGACTGTGCGGAGGGGAGCCACTTCCATGGGTAGGGACACTGAAGTCCCAGAGATGCCACACTGGGCCTGCTTCCTGCTCAATTTCTCAGCCAACCACTGTCTTTAAGAGTGTGGTTTCACCACATTTCTACCCGCAAGCTTCCTTTGTCTTGTTCTCTTCTTTCACTTTGCTCATTTAGATCAGTCCTATCTTTCAAAACCCAGTTCAAATTCTACCTTTCTCTGAGTCCTCTAAATCTACTCAATCTCATTTCTTAAAATCCTTCTAGCCTGACCATTCCTATACTTGATTGCATTTCCTATTTTATTTGGGAGTTTGGGCTGGGTGGTCTCTAAAGTCCCATTCAACTGCAGATTTCTGAATCTGTTGTCTTCCCATATGTCAAATCTTCTAAAGTAGGTCTTCGCCTTCTCCTTCAAGAAGAGCTAAGGAAAGGCTTGAGCACACAGGGGGCTCAGCACAGATTTGTAGGGAGTGAACACAACTAACTGCTCATGGGAGTGAATGTGTTCTGTGATCATTCAAGAAACACATAGGCATTTATTTTTATTTTTTCAAAGTGGAAGTAGCTTCCCCCTCCCCTTATTATAAAAGCAACATACTTATGGTCAAATAAATCAAATATTACATAGATTTTTTAAGTAGGAAGGGAAGATCACCCACAATACTTCCCTTCCGAGATAAGAGCAATTAAAATATTCTTTCAGAGTTTTTGCTATATACAAATATGTATGTTTCAATAGGGCCTTCTGGACAGAACAATGGGAGGTTCCAGCCTGGGATTTGTAGCTTGTAAGGTATTCACTCGCCGCATTGCACATATTAGACTGAACCATATGAAAACTACTGATAGTCAGCTGCTTTTTGACCTACAAACACAATTTTATGATTTAACCCAATGTCTGTGAAGCCCAGAATGTCAGAACTGGTAGAGCCCTTAGAGAGTTTCAAGTCTAACTATTTCATTGTGCTGACAAGGGAAAAGGATCAGAGAGAGAAGTAACCAGCCGGTTCACGTACCAGAATCCTTCCACTGAACCAGGTACCTGCCTTTCATACTCTCCTCCTTTTAATTTGATAACCTTCTAGGTGTGATAGTAATCTTCTAGAAGCAGGTTTCAATTTGGTATCAGAAAACTTCTCCCAGAATTTCATCAAATCAGAAGAGGCTGTGTTAGAGGGAATGGCTGGAGATGTGGCTGGGAGGGGCACGGTGACACAGCTGGAGAGGCATGTGACCCATGGAGCTAAAACAGGTCACCATTCAGGGCCCTGCACTTGCATGGCTCCTTAGCATCATAGGAGGGGTCCTAGTAATGTATTCACATGGTAATATGTGTTTGTCACATTTGCAAAAGCAGGCAGTTTTTGAATTCTTTTTCTTAAGGAGGGCCCACAGAATTGTAGACATTTCAGGCCTGGATCCTGTCCTGTGTGGTGCAGATTTGAAAAGCACTAGGCATGGAAACCAGAGTTCCTAGGTTCTAGTTATGGCCCTGCTCTGGCCCAAATGTCCAGAATGGTACTTACTTTGCTTCCCTCACAGGGAGTAAAATCACAAACGTTAAAATGTCTTGGAACACATAAAATGTGAACAAATATAAATAAGTCACCTTACTCAGATTCTTATCTGTGATACGGCAATCATTGCTGCTTTTCATGGTCGTTGAAGATAACACATCAAAAAATGTGTCCTCAGGAGCGCCTGGGTGGCTCAGTTGGGTAAACGTCTGCCTTTGGCTCAGGTCATGATCCCAGAGTCCTGGGATCCAGCCTATGTCAGGCTCCCTGCTCATTGGAGAGTCTGATTCTTCCTCTCTCTCTGCCTCTCTCCCTGCTTGTGCTCATGCGTACTCTCTCTCTCTTTCTTTCAAATAAATAAATAAAATCTTTAAAAGACATGTGTCCTCAGGGCATCTTCCTGTTTCATCTCCCTCTGCTACAACTTCCTTTTCTCTTTCTTCCAGCCTCTAGCCCCCAGTACTCCAGCCACTGGGCCAGTCATTGGTTATTATCTTTTGCTACTTCTATATATTTGTTCATGGGGCTCCCACTGTCTAGAAAGTCTACCTTTACTGGAAAAAAAAATCTTCATCCACAAGGCCCTGGTCTGCCAGCCCTTCTCCTCCCACCCTAATGATGACCTCCCTTAGGACTGTTTCTTGTTGCTCCTACAGATGGGGACACTGAGGCCTGGTGTGGTCCATAACTGAGTTCTGGTGTCTTGATATGCTGCCATTCCCGGCCCCCTAGGGTCAGATCATAGACACACGGTTCTTGATGTACACGTGATAGGGGTCACTGCGCTTGTCCACTTTGCGGGAGCGGGTATATCCCAGGATGAGGCTGCCCACGGTCACAGCAAATAGAAACATGACGAAGAGAATGTACATGTAGGAGTTGTCATCACGGCCAGGTAGGCTGGCCTGCCGCTCCTTAGGCAGGTTTTCAGGCCCTGCCCGGCAGAGCAAGTTGCTGTGAAGAGTGGCATTTAGAGCCTTCAGCACTGCATGCAGGCTCTCATACCAGGTCTCAGTCCCGTTGGTGGTCTCCATAGCAACAGGGATCCAAGGGGGCAAGGAACTGGAGGATGTTCTGTTGGTGACAGAAAAGAGAGGGGATAGCTTCTGTCACCTGCGGCTTGAATTCCCTCCTGACCCCTTCAGACCCTAGCTAAAATCCCAACATCACAGTTTATTCTAGCTACCTGTTTACTTGTCTGTCTTCTCCATTAGACTGTAAGGTCAATGCAGGCAGGGACCATATCTGTTTTACTGACTGCTAGATACGAGCACCTAAGACAATACTCAATAGCCGCTCAGTATATACTTGTGGAATAAAGCCTTCCTTGACCTCTGTAACCCATATTAATCTTTTTTTTGGATTCTATAAATCACTGAGATTTAGGCTACCAGGACATTCGGGCTTATTTACTCTAACTCCTTCCATTTTATGCACAGGGAAACTGAGACCCAGAGAGAATTAAGTGGCCTGTCCATGATCAGAGAATACTGGAAGGAGAGCCAAGACAGAGTCCCTCTCTGTGATGGCCAGCTTAGCGCTCCTTTGGCTCCCAGACCAGCTCCCGGCAGGACTGTGTGGCACCATCAGAAGACATTCCCCAGAACCCTCCTTCAACACAGTTCTTTTTTATATTCCACAGGCAGCTTTTACAAGATGTTTGGGGATGGCATAGATTTCACTCTACCTGGAGGCCAGAGGCTGGGTCATTTGATCTTTCAAGCATCCTATGTGCCAAACACTCTAGGTATTCCTAGCTATTGGGGGGAAATTCTGTTGGAAATGAAGTGGTGGGGGAAGCAGGGAGAGGCTGATAATCACTGCAGACACCAGGGAAAAGAAGAACAGGGTTGGGCTGGAGGGCAGGGGAGGGAAAGGATCACTCAGTCTGGTTTGGGGTTTTACCTACCCCAGAGAGAGAAGACACAGGCATCTCAACTATCCTGCCTTGTGACAAAAAGTCACTGGATACCTGGTATATAATAAATGTTCCTTCTCCTTCCTCTCAGAGATTCTTAGTCTATAATATAGACTTCTATAATATAGAAAAATATCCAAAGACAGCCTTGTATCCTAGTCTCTGAAAAACCATGTCATTCCCTTTAAACAAGGCTCCACACTCACTTCTTTTGGGAAGACTTCATTGAGTGCTCCCTACCTCCCCCCCCCCCTTTTTAAAGATTTTATTTATTTATTTGAGAGAGAGAGAGAGAAAGCATGAGAGGGGGCAAGAAACAGAGGGAGAAGCAGGGAGCCCAACACGGGGCTTGATTCCAGGACTGTGAGATCATGAATGCTTAACCAACTGAGCCACCCAGGTGCCCCGAGTGCTCCCTACCCCTTAACCATACTCCACAAGCTTTATTAGCACAGCCTTCCCTTTTGGCCAGCACTTACATATAAGGCAATGTGTGGCTTTTCTCTTGTGATTGATAAGGGTATCAGCAGTCCACATGCTCCTGGTCAGCAGGGCTGTGTCTCTTCCTTAAGTCTAGGGGACTGCCCTGAGACTGGCTGGGTGTTGTGCTTCCTCAGGGTCTACCTTGTGACTGGCTGTGTGTTCTTCCCTCAGTGGTCTCCAGTAAAGATGGCTACTTTAGGGACTTCTCCATAGGCCAAACACTCAGAGTTCATAGACTGGTTCCAAAGCCCTCCTTTATCTAGGTAGAGTTGTCAACCAATCGAAGTTAACAAACTTGACTATTACCCAAATGGCCTCTTCCCCAGAAAAGATGACAGTTATGACCATGATCAATATTTATGAACAACTCTATGAATGCAGAAGTTGGGGGAGGGGAATCTAAAAAATAGAGCAGTCACCCAGGACTGGCCTACATTTCATGCAAGGCCTTTGGGGCTCCCTGCTCCGTGGTGCTTGGACTACCCTGTCTGGATGGAGGAAGGGAAGAGAACAAGGGCTCATGGACTTAAGATCCAGGAGGCAGAAGTTTTCATCTGCTATCCCACTTGTCAGGTAAGAAATTTCTGCCTTCTGCTTCCCTCATATTGGCCAATGGAAAGTAGCAGCAGCACAATGAATTAATGGCCCAACTAATCATTCAGCCAGTCATCATTTATGAAGGCCCACTCTTGGGCAGGCCTCATGCTGGGAGTTTGGGTAGGCTCAGACCCAGTCAGTCCCTGCACTTAGGGACACATTGTCAGCTTATCTATAATGCAGGGGACAAGCCAGGGACTACTGGGGCTTAGAGAAAGAAGGGACAAATTCTGATCAGGGCTCAGAGAGTTTCACAGTAATGGAGACATCTGAGTTAGACCTTGAAGGGTTTTTTGGAAGTAGAGAAGGTAAGAAAGAGGTGAACAAGCATGACAAAAAGAATGTTTAGAATAGAAAGTGGCATCAAGGGGTTGGAGTGTAAGATGTGTGGAAGGATAAGATAGGACATGGGATAGAGAGGCTGCCCTGAACAAGTCTCATGGACAGCCTTGACTGCCAGGCTGCAGAGTTGGAACTTTATCCTGCAGTTGGGGTAGAGCCATGGAACAGTATTTTAAAAGGGGATACAATGATAAGAGATTTGTGCTTTGAAAGGACACTTTGGCTGTTGTGTGGACTGGAGGGGGCAAGAATTAAGACAGGGAGCCTAGTGACAAGGGTCTTGAAATAGTTCAGGTAGAAGACACAGAGTCCAGACAGTTTCCTCATCTGTCAAAACAATTATCATCGGGAGTTATTCAACGGGTACAGAGTTTTAGTTTTGCAAGATGAAAAAGTTCTAGAGATCTGTTGCACAACAGTGTGAATACAGTTAATACTGCTGAGCTGTACACTTAAAAATGTCAATAGGGTAAATTTTATGTATTTTTTTTACCACAATTAAAAACAACATCATCCCTGCCCTGCCTCCCTCCAGGCTTGCTTGAGCATACAGTTTTATTATGGTAAAAAAAATGTTTAAAATCTATTCTCCATTTTTGAGAAGTAAATACATAGACACAGTACATACAATGAAGATGAAGTCTTCCTGTTCTCAGGGGTCCAGGACTCTCTCCCAGAGCAGTCACTGTTACTTAGTTACACAGTTTTCTTAGATATCCTTACAAGGTAGTTTTAACTGACAGGGCAGAGAAAGGGCAACCTGAATCTGGAAGACTCACCAAAGAACAGGCAAATCCTCTGTGGCTCTGAGTCAGCTTCAGGAATCTCCCTGTGGGTGCCCTCGGGCTCCTCAGCCCCTCAGCCTCTTCAGGGTGTCTCTGGACACATCTGGGGTCTCAGTATTGACATTGGGGGGCTGGGAAGGCCCAGAGCTGGAAAGCGGGGGACGAGGCAGGAAAGGAAAGAATCAGACACCCAGAAAACTTCAGAACCAGGGTGGATCCCCCGAGGCTGGGGCCCCAAGGGTTGTGCAATAGCCTTGCTGTGGGTGCTAACCCCCTTCCTCTTCCCCTCCCCTTCCTGCAGCAGCTGGGTCAGGCCAGTCTAGGGTTGCAGTTACAGGAACTGTGCCGTGGCCAAGGGACATCTGATTGCTGTCCCTCAGCTCCAGGCCCACAATGTCTCTATTGGGTGACTTTATGAGAGCCTCTCTACGTGTGGACTCCCGCTCAGGTACCAGCTAAGAGTGCAGACTCAAATATTCCCTTTCCCAAGGGTACAGGTATCTTAGCAGAAGCCTCTAAAAGGCTGAAAGAGCCTGAGACCCAAGGGAATGATGCGTGTGGGCAGAATGGCAACTGGCAGTGGGGTCGATATTTGACATAGGAACAAACGATGTTCTTCCCAATGAACCTATTTGGGTAGACTGGGTAGAACACGGTCACAGCGGCAGCGCTATCTGTAGCACAGCTCCTTGTGACAGAGAAGAAAAGGGCACAGATGTGGTGGCAGTTTTATTTTTGCAGCGCAGGGGCTGGCTGGACCTTCAGAGTCCATCTGGTCTACCCTCTAGTTAACCGCCTTCAGCTCACAGTGAAGGAAATGGAAACCCGAGGAGCTGTCTTGGTTCAGCTGCTACCTGTGTGACTTAGGGCATGTGACTTCCCTTTTCTGGGCCTCGGCTTCTGTCCACATCTGTAAAATGAAGGGGTTCTATCTACATAATCTGGTAAGGTCAGCTCTAACATCCCACGAGGGTACAGGTCACAAAACCACATTGTGAGATTACAGGAAGTTGGATAGGTTGGTGGAAGAGGCATTTTGGGGTCTTTCTAGAGCCCCTAAATCACAAGATAGAGAAGGCTGCGGACCTCGTTCTCACAGATTAAGATGTAACTGAGCCCCAGGACTGAGTTACACTGAACATTCCTGCCTAGATAAACGGAGAGCCAAATCGGTTGACTTGTTCGTTTTTCCTCTTAACAGCCAATCTGCCCAGGTGATCTAGCCAGGGAAGGAGGCAGACTCTGTGCAGAAAGTGGGGGTGGAGGGATAGTGTGGGGGACAGGGTGGGCTCTGAGGTGGGGTTCAGTGAGTGGAGTAAAGATTCATGAAACCGTTCATCCCTCACATCCTCCTTCAGGAACCTCTCAGGATAGACCCTGATGTTTGTGGTTCTGACAGGAGAGGCAAAGAAGCAACTGTTACATATCTTTAGGTGCTGGGTTGGGGTAGGAAGGAGGGCCTGGGTGCAAGGGCATCCTGCTGGGTCAGGAGAGACAGAGAGCTGATAAAGGGACAGGTTGATTCTCTTCGCACGGCTTCTAGATCCAAGGATTGGCCGTTGGCATCAGTGAGAATTTTGTTCCTCCTTCTGAGCTCCTTGGCTGCACTCATCAAGATAAGTCACTGATTATAAAGTTCATAGTGGGGCGGGGGGGAGATGGAGCTCTGCTCTGGAGGGTTCTTAACTTGAAACAGAAGATAGACCAGTTAAGAAGGAAGGTGAATAGTGACTGACCACGTGGAAAGAGATTTTAAAGATTATTTAGAATCTAGATTCTAGGCCAACTCCTGCATTTTGTAGACGGGGAAACTAAAGCTCCAGGAGGGAAGGTGACTTGCCCAAAATGGCAGGACAAGTGAAGGGCAGAACTCTGATGAGAACCGGGGTCTTTAGGGGCATGTGCTGTTCGGGTGCTCTTTCCACTACCAATGGCAACATTCCCTGGCATCTGAGTTGTGCATCACACCAAACACAGTCTCCTCGTGTTCTGAGGTATCAGGTCCTCTAACTCCATATTATTGCTTTTTCCTGCACTGCAGATTCTCACCAATCAAGGATCTGGTAAGGGGGGGAAGTTGGCATGTTTTGGAGGAGGAGTTAACCTTCCTTTATAATCTCATCTCCTGTGGTCCTTTCTGCTCCAGACGTACTCCTGTTCCCCCAAACAAGCCAGGAGAACTCTCTTCCTCTACACTCTGTTGCTATTTCCTGCACGTTAATAGGTTCTTCCTGAATGTTCTTTTTTTTTTTTTTTTTAAAGTAAGTTCTGTGCCCGACGTGGGGCTTGAACTCATCACCCTGAGATCAAGAGTCGAATGCTTTACCAACTGAGCCAGCCAGGTGCCCCATCCCTAAATGTTCTTGACTTGAACTCACAGGTGTCTAAGTTGGGGGTGGAGGTGTAAAGCTGTGATCTGAAGGATGAACTGGGCATCTTAGGTTTTCTTTCAGGTTTCTCTGGGGAAAAGAGAAACTCCACCATTGGTTCTTTTGGGTTCCCCACTGCTCTGTTTCAGCTACTCTTTCAGAATGAATGTTTTAAGTGCCTGGGAATGTAGTAAAGAGAGGCAAGGCAGGGAAAAGTCACAAAAAGAAGATAGGGAGGGGATCCAAAGACAACCCCTGGGACCATAGTTTTGCCATTGGTCCTTCAGGTGGTCTTATCACTACCATTGACTGGGGAGCCAGTGGAGTGGGAGAGGAGTTAAAGGACTGGACCCTAACAAAGAGTTGGAAGAAGACACAGGAATAAAAACTGAGCTGGAAGGGATCTTAATAATCATGTTGTTGGTACAAACCCCATTCAACCAGAGGAAAGTAGAGCACCCCCTCCCTGAGAAATCACCTGCGCAAGGTCTCAGTCCAGGGGTAGAGCTGGGACCACAAATAGGTATCCTGTCCACAGACCTTTCTACTTTTAGTTCCCTGTTGCCTGTAGGACAATCTAACCTCCTCAGATCATCATTTAAGCCTCTTTGGATGTGACCCTGCCTCTAGCCCCATCTCACCACAGCTCTCCCCAGTACGCTGTGCCACATGATACTGAACTGCAGGCCATTTTCCAAACATTCCTTGCACTTGCACACTTCTTGCCTTTGTTTATGCTGTTTTCTTAGGCAGAGAAGTTCCCTTCCTCTTTTTATCTTCCTGGTGAACTCCTTTTCATCCTTCAAGACCCAGCTCCAATGTCACCTCTGTACACCCTCTCCTGAGACACCCCCCCTTCCCCACTCCCTAGACAGTTAGTCTCTCCCTCTTGTCTGTTCCTAAAGTGCTTTGCATAAAACCCTATTTGAGGACTGTGCTGTACTGAAAGTGTATATATGTGTGTAGGTATCGATACCTATAAATATGTATGCTAAACTATGTGCTGTGAGGTGTGAGGGCAAGGACCTGTACCTCATACATTTCTTTATTCCCTGGGCCTGAGCACATAGTAGGCACTCAAGAATATATGAATCAGTGCCTCTTCTTATTAGACCATCCCCCATTCAGCACACACATACACATTCATGAAAACAGTTTACAGTGAGTACTTAAAAAGCAACTCAAGTGCAGAAACATACACCATTTGGTTTGGGAAAGGGGCGGGGCTCAAAGAAAAGAAGCCATCTTGGTCAGGTGGAGAAGTGACTCAGGGGAGGAGGAATTCTAAGCCTTCTTTGGAAGCCCAGACATTCCCTGTACCCGAACCCCATTCAATCCAAAGGGCAGACATTCTTGGCCCCAAAACACTAGCAGTGGTTTTGCCACCCTCTTCCCTGTGTACCTACCCAGGGTGTGGCGACACATACCCACCCATTGCACACACACAGTCCAATTCCCGGTCACCCAGCCTATGATCTTGCCTTTCATGTGTGCCTTTGATGGTTTCAATCTTGGCTCTGTGACCTTGAGCACTGCATTTATTTCCTCTGAAACTCATATATGAGATGGGGATAATTATCCCTGCCCTGTTTACCTTACATGAGGACTGGGGGAGACAACAGAGGGGAAGGTGTTTTAGAAATCGCCAAGTATTATAGAAGCATAAGAGAGAATTATTGGGCAATCCGATTTCCTTTTCTATTTCCCTGCCCCACCTCCAGATTACCAAGAACAGCCATCCCTATGTTGCCCCTCCCTCCTCCCTTTGGTTCTCTTTCCTTGGGAGAAGTCAGCAGGTTCTTATGACTCTTCTTGATTCTCAGACACATTTTCCTCCTTCAAAAGCTTTCTTTGGGGCACAGTGGCGCAGTAGGTTAAACATCTGACTCTTGGTTTCAGCTCAAGTCCTGACCTCAGCGTCGTGAGATGAGCCCCCACCTCGCGCTCCGCACACAGAACAGTCTGCTTTAGATTCTTTCTCCCTCTCCCTCTGCCCCTCCTGCTCATGCTCTCTCTCTCTAAAATAAATAAATCTTAAAAAAAAAAAGCCTTCCTTGTTTCTCATACTCTGATCAGCCCTATAGTCCCTTTCCATTTAGGGGTACCATTCAGTAGTCCTGTCGTTGATGGAGAACACACCAGAATTGGAATCAAGAGACAGGCCCCTATTAGGCCATGTCTAGCCATGTGTCTTGGTTAAGTCACGTCTCCACTCTGGGCCTCATGTTCCCCATCAGTAAGTTGGGGGTTTTGTCTTACCTCCCTCTTGGTAGGTATTTGGAGCATCCACCTATTCAGTTTATGGATAGAAATGCGTTTTGAGATGTGTGGAGTGAGTGAGGGATAAAGGTTGTGGGTTATCATCTTAAGGAGTCAAGAAAATCTGAAAGCAGTTTCCATGCCTCAAGCAAGGGGCTCCTCCATTTGGAAACCAGCAAAGTGGATGGATACCAGGAGATAATGAGGGGCTTACACATTTACGATGCACCTTTGTAGGTGAAGTGGAGAGAACCCTGGACTAGAAGTGAGGAGACTTGGGTTCGTTCTGCTTCTCTCTGGTTCCTGGTATGTCCCTGGGCAACCTATCTCCCCTCTGGGCCTCAGTTTCCCCACAAGAGTGGGGAGGAGGGATACGAGGAGATATTCTTCATGGGCCCTCACACAAGGGTCTGTCTGAACTCATCTATTTTCTGGATAAGAGAATCCCAGGTCCAGACCCCTTTCCCCTCATGTCACATGGAGTGTGCTGACAACAGGACCGAGAGGCCTATTTTACAGGTGGTGACCCAGGAAAAGAAAGTACAAGGCATACAGCGGGTAGGGGACTTGCACAGGTTTACACAGCCTCTAAAGTAGAACCCAGTCTCCTGACTCCCAGCCTAGACCTCCGTTATAAGCAACAGAAGGTGTCTTTGGGAGTCCCCAGGCGCGGGGCACAATGCAGTAGCGAATGGGCAAGTGGGCTCCGCGGAGCAAGCAGCTCCGGCCAAAGAAGAAGACCGCGCGGGGCCCCCGAGGGCCATTTCTGCGTATGCGTTCGCTGCGGCCCCGCCGGTGTTCGCCTTGTCTGTGGACCTGGAAAGAGCTTTCGAGCCGCCGTCCCGGCGCCCGTGGGTGCTGCTGCAAGCCCCCGTGGTTTTCAGGCTGGGAGTGCCAGGGGCCCAGCTCCGCACTCCCACGTGGGGCCCCGGGATCCCTGCAGCTCGGTTCGGGGAGGTCCAGCTCGGTATGTGAGCCGCCCCCCACCTCCGGTCGGCGTTCTCAAGGGAGGCGGGAAGACCCACCCCTCACTTCTACCGCCGGCTGCAGCGCAGCCTTCCCGACCCTGCGAGTGCGCCTTACCTGCCTCTCGGGAAGACTCCGAGGGGCGCCGGGCTCTCGGTAGGACCCCGCACCCTGTGCTCCTCGGTGCCCCCGCACAGCTGCCCTCCGCGCTCCGGCTGCCGGTCCGCACAGCCGGCGCGCCCCCTCGGCTCTGCGCCCCACCCGCGCGCTCTGCTCCCTTTAACCTTCCCCAGGGCGCCTCCTCCCCCGGCCCCGCCCGGCCCCGCCCGGCCTCCAGCACACCCACTTCTCCCCAGGCTGGCTTCGGGCGCCTCCGCCCAGCTCCTTGGCCTCACGCGGCTTAGGCTCCGACCCTTCCGTCCCCTGCAGCGCCTGCTTCCTGGACCGGAGACCGAGCGCCTCTCACTTTGCTTCAGCTTGCCCAGCCTGAGGCTGATCTCCCAAATGCCAGCCTGAGCGTTGGGTGCTGCTGGAATCAGGCTTCGCTCCTAAGTGGCTGTGTGGTGGTGGGCAAGTCACTGCTCCTCACCGGGCCGTAGCGTCCTCGCTGTAAAATGGGTCAAGTTCCTGCATGCCTGCTTCGCACGGTGGTGGGTTGGGTCAGATGAGAGTGTAGAATCCAAGATAGTAAAGCCGATGGTCCCTGGAGAAATCATGGGCTTTTCACACAAACCATCTTTTCCAGACAGGAATGCAGAGGCCCAGTCTGGGGAAGGGACTTGCCCAGGCTCCCCACAGAAGTCAGCGGCGGACCTCGGACTCAGAATTCCCTGTGCCACTTTCTCTCCTTCACCCCAGCGGATGGCCCCTCCTTCCAAGTCTCAACAGCTCCTCACAGGCCCCGACCATTGTTGTCCGGTCATACCTCGCTGGTCCCTGCCCCAGAACACCGTGCCCTTTCTGGCCCCTCACACTATTGCTTGCTTGCTGGTGACACTGCAGGCTCCAGAAAAGAGAAGCAGCAGGGACAGCTGGGAAATGAGGGCGGGGGTGGGGGTCGGGGTGGGGGGGTTGGCTACGGGCAGAGGAGTAGACAGTGACTGGGAGCAGCCTCTCGGGGACTCTGTGGGCGTCCTTATCAGAGCCCTCTTTAACAGCTTCCCGCCTGGGCATAATTAGTAATAAACCGCGACCAGCTCTTTCTCCCTTGCAAACCAAGATCTGTTCCAGGATATCTGAGGCGCATACCCTTATCACGGAATCTCAGATTGTATTTAAGAAGTGCTGTCCTTTTAAAAAGACCCACCGCGTGGAGAGAATGCTGTACAAGATTGCAATTCTTTATCAAAACACATTACTTCCCTGTTGTTTCTGTGGTTGCATATTTTGACCCATCTACTCCTTTTTCTCAGTCTGATTAATCACCTCTCAAGGAAGTCATCCTGACCCTGGGCATGAAGTGTTAAATTTCAGTCTGCCTAGGAATCACCTCAGAGCTCATTGTGGTAAAGTAGACTTTTGGGTCCTGCTCCAGAGGATCCAGAAATTAGCATTAAAAAAAAAAAAAAAAGAGGTTCCCAAATGATTCTGATGCCAATGGTTCTTAAGATCAGCCGTGAGGCACCAGCCCCGGCTCAGGTAGGGCTCCTTCCCCCATTCTGCCCAGGGCCTTGCATTTACTCTATAGGACTATTTATTACAGTTATCAAAAGTAACTATTTGCCCACCTCATCTACTAGATTGTGAGTTCTCTGAAGATAGGGTTTTAGAATCATAGTCTTAGAATCACACCATCTTAGAGTTCTAGAATCATTTAGTGATAGAACCTGAGTTGGAAGGACTCTTGGAGTTATCTGGTCAAATCCCTTACCTAAACCTCCCCTATATTCCATTTTTGACATGAGATTGTCCAGCTTCTCTTGTACACCTTTAGTGACAAGGAGCTCATTGCCTCCAAGGCAGCCAAGGCTCTGATAGTTAGGACGTTTTCATGTTTTAACAAAAACTGCCTCCTAGTTACTTCTACCCTTTGGTCCTTGTGCCCACTGGAGACACAAAGTATATGCCTAATTTCTGTTCCCTTTTTTGGTCCTTCAGAAACTTAAGGGCTGTCCTCTACTTCCCTTTCTCTAGGGTGAGGATGGAGCAGGAACTCTGTTAGGGAAACCAGCTGGCTAAGGGGTTCTTAGAAAGTGGACTTGAGCTGCCTCATTTTATCTATGCCTTGCAGGTTTTGCTACGAGGCTTAGATGACCCAATGTGTGTAAGGGGCCCAGAGCTGAGCCCAGCGTGACGCATGTGCTTCATAAATGGCAGCTGCTATTGTTACTAGATGAGAAAAGAAAGGATGGAACAGGATTCCTGTCCTAGGAAGACCATAGTTTGAGAACGATCTTCAAGGAACTCTAATACAAAGAAGTTGGAGACAAGGCCCTGACCTTAGGACAGGTTGGGCAGGGGAGTGAGGTGGGCTGACTGAAGGGGTCAGAGGAAGATTCAACTGGAGATACACCTCCTTCAAGTCTTTACTTAAGTGCCACCTTCTTGCTGAGGTCTTCCCCGACCATTCCATTTACAAATTCTAATCCCTCCCTTCCGCTGCCCTCCCTAACTCCCTTTTCTGCCTTGTTTTTCAGTAACACCTAACATCATCTGATATAGTTAGCTTAAAAAAAAAAAAAAACTTTTGCTGTTGTTTCTCTTGCTGCATCCCTCAACCGAAGCTCCCAGCTTCCGACTGTCAGCCCCATCTCAGAGCGCTCCCTGTTTCCGTGTCCCTGTGATCACCCCCTTCCCTCTCCCCTACAGGCCTGGGGACTTAATGATGCCCAAATGTTTCCAGCTCCAGGGTACTTCGTGATCAATCCCTTGTGGTTTCCCTACTCTCTGCCCACCTCTGTGAATCGAGCCTCCTCAAAATTACCGTCCTGAGATGGTCGTCTGCTTCCTGCAGGCCCGGACTGATACATCCTCCTAGGGCCCCTTGCACTTCTCTTGAACACAGCACTTACCAGTCTGTGTTATAACTGTCTACTTTATTTGTTGACTCCACACCTAGAAGATCAGCTCCTGGAGGGCACTAGGGCAACATGAAGTCTGCAGAGTAGACCTTACTGAGAATGTGTTGAAGGAATGAATGAATGAGTGGCATGAAATGGAGATCACTAGGAATTATGTTATCAGGGAAAACTTCCAAGAAGAGATGGAACCTGAGAGAGCCTGGGGGCCGCCTGGGTGGCACAGTGAGTTAAAGCGTCTTTGAGTCTTGGTTTCAGCTCAGGTCTGATCTCAGGGTGGTGAGATCGAGCCCTGCCTCAACTCTGAGCTCCGTGCTCTGTGCTTAGCAGGGAGTCTGCTTAAGATTCTCTCTCTCTCTTTTCCACTACCCTTCCTCCTCACCCCACCCCACATGCTCTCTCTCTCAAATAAATAAATAAATCTTAAAAAAAAAAGAACCTGAGGGCCTGGAAGGCTAACAGGATGCTTTTTCAACCTCTAGGCCAGACACCTCTCCTCTGAGCATTAGATTTCTATATCTGACTACCTACTTAACATCTCTGAATGATACATTGGGACTGGGACCCTTGACTTCTTTCCCCGGCTTCCCTCAGTCTTCATTCTCTCAGTTAAATGGAACCATCACCTCTCAAGTTTCCTGTTTGTTTTCTTCAGAGAACTCCACCTGGTCTTCTGTTTACCTGTGTATTGACTTGGGGTCTGCCTTTCCCATCAGACTGTGAGCACTCCAAGAGCACAGACCATGTGTCTTTTTCACCATAGAATACACAGGATGTAACTCCATGTCTGTCTAGTAAGTTGGGGGAGAAGGGTTGGATGAGCACGGATTGTGTCTGTCAATAGTGTTAAAAACCTGGGTCACCAAGGAAAATACAGCATGAAACACAGAGAAAGCTTAATAGTCACATCCAGTTATTTTATTTTATTTTTATTTTATTTTATTTTATTTTAAAGGTTTTATTTATTTATTTGACAGAGAGAGACACAGCAAAGAGAGAACACAAGCAGGGGGAGTGGGAGAGGGAGAAGTAGGCTTCCCGCTGAGCAGGGAGCCCGATGTGGCCGATCCCAGGACCCTGGGATCATGACCTGAGCAGAAAGCAGACGCTTAACGACTGAGCCACCCAGGCGCCCCACATCCAGTTATTTTATTCCATTACTCATCAGCAGCCTGTACTTCTGTGATTTGTCTCCTCTTGGCCTGTCAGTTTGACCCTCAGAATGCTTTGTCTTCTTGTTCTGAACATCACCTTTCTCCTGCCTCAGCAAGCAGCACAGAGCAGTGAAAAGACCTCTGGAAGAGGGTATAGCAAGGGTGGGATAGTGTGGTGTCAGGAGACTAAAGATCTCCATGGCATCTTCTCCCCACCTCACCCTCACACATGCTACGTCCTGGGAAGCAAGTGGTCCAGAACACTGCCTCTGGGGTCCAGCAGAGCTGCGTTATTGGCTGTGAGAGCCTAACTTCTCTGAATCTTAGTTTCCTTCTCTGTAGAATGGGGATAAAAATAGCTACATCTGTGGATTACAGTAAGATATTATTTATAAAATGCTTTATGTGGTACCTGGCACATAGCAAGTGTTTCGTAAAGATGACTATTAATCAGGGCATGTGCATTCATAGTGTTATAAATATGGACTTTTGAATTTTACGATTTAAACAGTAAGGGTTATGGGAAGGCAGAAGAAAGTAGGGTAAGTGAGGACTAAGAGTTGCAGAGGAAGTGAGTTGCAGTTAGGAATCTTAGACGCAACAGGCAGAAAACCCAACTCAAACTGACTTAAGTAGAAAAGGGAATTTATTGGCTCATGGAATTACAGAGTTCAAAGGATTGGCTTCAGGCATGGTTGGATCCAGGAGCTTAGATGATGTCTTCAACCTGTCTCTTCGCATCTTTGGGATCTACTTTTCTCACTGTTGCTCCATTCTGAGGCAGGGTCCCACTTTGTGGTAACAAGATGGCTGCCTGCAGTTTCATCTATACACTCTATCTGTCTATAAAACTGGTAGGAAGAGCTTCTTTCCACTCCAACCCTCCTGGCAGAAGTCTGGGTCTGACTCTTATTGTCCTGAAACAGGCCCAGTGCCCATTCCTGCACCAATCATGGAAGCCAGGGAAAGAAGCTGACAGGGGTGTCATCTTTACTCAAACCACATAAACTTGGGTGGGAGAGATGGGTGAAGGTGATCAAGAGGTATAAAATAAACAAGTCATAGTTATAAAATAAACAAGTCATGGGGACATAATGATCAGCATGGTGACTATAGTTACTAACACTGTGCTGCATATTTGAAAGACAATGCAAGTAGGTCTTAAAAGTTCTCATCACGGGCGCCTGGGTGGCTCAGTCATTAAGTGTCTGCCTTCGGCTCAGGTCATGATCCTAGGGTCCTGGAATCGAGCCCCACATCGGGCTCCCTGCTCGGCGGGAAGCCTGCTTCTCCCTCTCCCTCTCTCCCTGCTTGTGTTCCCTCTCTCACTGTGTCTCTCTCTGTCAAATAAATAAATAAAATCTTGAAAAAAAAAAAGTTCTCATTACAAAAAAAAAATTTTTGTAACTATGTAAGGTGTTAACTAGACTTATTGTGGTGATCACATTGCAATGTATGTAAATATTGAATCATTATGTTGTATGCCTGTAATTAATATAATGTTATATGCCAGTTATACCTTAATAAAAAATAATGCATAAACTTAAAGTTGATGGGGGTATGATTCCCTAAGGAAAATATGGATATTATTAGTGGAAGTAGGGTAAATGGTTTTACAGGCTGAAACACGTGGGCCTTGGAGAACAGCCCTGATTTGGGTGACAGAGAGGAGGGAGGAGGGCACCCAGAGATTCATAGCCAAGGGAAAGTGAGAAGAGGGTCTTAAGTATGCTGTGAGCATGTCTCCCACCTCTGGGGCAGAGGGAGCAGACATGTACTATGGATCCCAGAGAGAAGATGCAGAACAAGTGTGCTTGAGGACAGGGGAGTCATGGGACCTAGATCTCCGCTCATGGGGAGCATGGAACAGGCTGCGTTGGGCCAGAGTGGGCTTCTCATCATGGGAGAGCTGTGCAAGCAGAGCTGCCTTGTCAGAGTTGCTATGGGAGAAGTCTTCTAGATGGGCTCCGACATGCCTTTCATTCCCCAAATCTGAAATCCTATAGTCCCAGCCCCCATCCTGATCCCTACCCCTTCTCTCTCTTCTAAACTCTTCTCTGAGGGGAATGCTACATCCTTCTTGCTGATATGTTTACGGGGTGTCTGCAAACATTCTAGATTCTAATTCTGGTTCCTGCAGGAATGTGGGACCTAAGGGGAACCCCTTGGGGCTGTTTCTTCCTGGGCACAGGAGGGAGTGAGGGTGTCTGATCTCTGGGGCCTCTGTCAGCTCTGACCTTCCAGTGGTCCGGTCTTCTGGGAGGGATGGGACATACCACAGTTCTCAGGCCAACGAGGTGTGTTGGCTCTTTAGAGTCTGAAAAGCACCAGCTGTCCCATTTGGTCCTTTTACTTGACCTGTGAGGAGAGCAGAGTGGGAGTCATAGGGGTGCGGTTTAATGCACGGCTTCTGGGAGTCCAGACTTGAGTTCAAACCGCAGACCTGCCTCTAACTATATGAACTTGGGCAAATCTTCAGCTGAGCCGCTTTCCTCTTCTTAAAACACAGCCAGTAATTCAACTTTGTGGGTTTGTTATTTGCTGTGAAGATTACATAAAGTGTGTAAAGTGCTTAGAACAGCCCTGGGCCCTTGTGGGTCAGGCTGGAGAGAGGTGAGTGTGGTGGAATCAAGTTGAGCTGAATAACACTATCCCCTCGCAGGCACCCAGCACTTCACAGGGCCCAGCATGCCCCCCACTCACCTCTGGTGCAGGTGAGGGCCGTGTGTCAGGCAGGTTTCTGGCAGGAAACAGATGGCTCCTTGAAACTGGGTAATTTGAAGAGAGTATGAGGAGGGTTCAGGAAGCCAGCAAGGAATGGTGCCATCACCCTGGCTAGCAACGGTGAGGAGGGACACCATAGCGAGGCTCCAAGGGCAGGGGAGGAAGGGGTTACTAGAAACTGCAGAGGCCAGCAGGCTGGAGCTGTGGCTTTTGGTAGAGACTGCACCCAACCCAGCCCAACCCAACCCAACCCGTGCTGACCCCACAGGGAAAGAGCTGAGGAAATAAGTACCCTTCTCTCCCTCTACTCCTTCCCTTCTTTATGGTCTTCTACCACTATCTCCCTTTGCCCCAACCCAGATGGGAGCAAGGAGGCCTGTGGTGGGTGGAGAAGGGTGGTGAGCATCTGGAAGGGCAAGCAGGAGGGGCAACGGTCTGATGGGTGGGGGCCTTCCCCATTCCTCTTTATCCTTCTCTGGGCAAGGAGAAGGAGAGAGGAGCAGGAGAATGAAGGAATATGGGAGGAGGCTGTGAACCCAGGCTGTTCACCCTAGAAAGAGGCAGGAGGACAATCCACAGTTCCTCAAACACCCACATGCTCTCTATCCCCTCCAGGCCTTTGCTGTGCTATTCTCTCTGCCTGAGCACCTTCTTGCTGGAGCTGGCTAACTCACCCTTACCTGCTACCTTCTCCTGGATCAATCTGTGCCTGAAGTCAAGCCCCAGACTTTTTAGTTTGAGTTCTGAGATACTCTCTTTTCATTTGAGCTAGTTTGAGGTGTTTTTTTTTTTTCTTCTTATTTACAACCTAGAATTCTAATTCAATGTCACCTTGAGCCTTTTCTGCCCCTCTCTTTTATGATTTCTCACCTCTTCTTTTATGTTTCCATAGTACTCTGTGCAAACTTCTCTCATGATACTTTTAACAGTTTATTATGAATTTTATTTACAGGTATGTCTCCTCCACAAAGCTGTGAGTTCCCTGAAGACAGGGACGAAGTCGGATCCTTCCCTGTGTCCTCAGGGCCCAGCACAAGCTGACACACCTCACACTGGCCATCCCATACCAGTCATGCTATCTTCAGTTCCAAGTAACACAGATTAAAGGCACCTTAGCCAATTAGAGCCTATTGATATGAGGGCAGAGGTGTGGAGTCTGGAAACCATGTTCTGGGAAGAACAGAAGAATCAGGAAAGTTAAACTTGAAGAAGAGACCACATTTGCTGACCCAACAGGCCATTTCTGGGTACTTCTTCTGTGTGAGGCCCTGGGCTGGGCCTGAGGAGGCCACAGAGGATGCAGCCACAGTCCCTGCCTGGAGAGACCACAGTCTGACAGGGTCAGATGTGGAATGAAGTAACTATAACACAGTGTGGCCACTGCCATTAGAGGGGGATGTCGGTAGACATGGCCAGGAAAGGACTCTTAGAGGAGGCCTTGCAGGAGGGTAGAGTTATGACTGTGTTGGAGGTGGGTTTCAGTGTAGGAGGAGGAATACCTGTCTAACAATCAGAATTCTGTAGGGATGGAAGGCTGACTGAGCACGGCCCTAATGAACACTTCACAGACTGGATATTGATGTCTGTCCACAAAAGAACCAATGTGGAGGCGATAGGAAATTCTTCGTAACAACATAGATATGAAACTTGCTTCCTTTTACATGCTAGGTACTAGGATACAAACACAAACAAACAGTCTCTGGCTTAGAAAACCTCGCAATTTAGATATTGCAAAAATGTAACACTTTAGCCTTAGACCAGTGTCTCTTGGATTTGAATAATGTATGGATTCCTCAAAAATTATTGAGTTACTCAGTGCTGGCAATCCAAATATGTTCAAATTTAAACTCAGTATAAATTCTAATGCAACTATAAAAGCATATCTTTTATACAGGTAATTTTTTATTCAGTACAAACTTTTATTGAATATGAACAAAACTAAAAAACGAATAAAGTACCAATAACACTAATGCCACTGGTCTTGTTGAATTCTATAAACATTCTCCAGCTAGTAAGTGAAAAAGGCATGACAGAATCAGAATATCACATTTTGTGGGGCACCTGGGTGGCTCAGTCATTAAGCATCTGCCTTTGGCTCAGGTCATAATCCCAGGGTCCTGGGATCGAGCCCCATGTTGGGCTCCCTGCTCAGCCGAAAGCCTGCTTCTCCCCCTCCCACTCCCCCTGCTTGTGTTCCCTTTCTTGCTGTGTCTCTCTGTCAAATAAATAAATAAAATCTTAAAAAAAAAAAAGGATATCACATTTTGTAAACCCCTAACAAAATAATGGATCGAGGGAATAATCATCATGAAAAAGAGAAAAAAAGAAAGATATTGCATGCCTCAATTACACACCACCACTTATGAAGCTGACTTGCCAAATCATATCAAGCATCAGGCTTTATCTTTCAAGCTTCAGGAAACACAGGAGAAAAAGCTTAAAAAAAAAAGTTGTGGGAGGAATCTAGGTGAAAAGAGACTAAGGAGACATTTGTGAGACATGTAAACCAAATCCAGTATTTGAATCCTGATTTGAACAAACCAACTGTGAAAAAAAGGAACAAGCAAACAATTGGAAAAATCTGGGGAATACTAACTGAATATTTGTTGATATTGAAGTGTTTTTTTTTGAGTCCTTATCTTTGGGGAATACATACTGAAATATTTATGGATGAAATAATATGGTATCTATGATTTGCTTCACAATAATCCAGGGAGGAAGCCAGAAGTAGGTCCCACTTTAAACAAACTAGGGCTGGCCTTGAGTTGATGATTGTTTTAGCTGCATGATGGATACATGGGGTTCATTGTTGTTTGTTAAAAAGATTTTATACCAAAAAACTTTAAAAATGAAAAAAAAAAATCTAAGATGCTAGAACATTTAAAATTCAGGCATCTCCCTTGTACATTATTGATGGGAATATAAATTGGTATAACTTTAATGGAAGGCAATATGACAATATCTATTAAAAATGCACATATCCTTTGACTCAGAAAATCACTTCTAAAGATGCAACCTTTGTACTCATCATGTGCAATGTAACACACAGACAGACAGACAGACACACACACACACACACAAGAATTTTCATTGCAGCCTTGCTTGTAAAAGCAAAAGGTTAGTAATAACCTAAATGTCCTCAATAAGGTACTAGCTAAATAAATCATAAGAAATCCACTGAATAGAATACTCTAGTCATTTTTTAAAATGAGGATCCTGGGGCGCCTGGGTTGTTCAGTTGGTTGGGCATCTGCCTTTGGCTCGGGTCATGATCCCAGGGTCCTGGGATCGAGCCCCTGCTTGTGTGCTCTTCTCCCTCTTCCTCTGCCTCTCCCCCTGCTTGTGTGCTCTCTCTCTCTAATAAATAAATAAAATCTAAAAAAAAAATAAAATGAGGATGCTCTTTATATACTAATCTGAAACAATCTCCAAAGTGTAATGCTGTGGGTATAGTATGTTACTATATGAAAAAAAAGTATATAATCATGCACACTTATATATGCATAAAATATCTCTGAAGTATATAAAAAAGAATTTACCATCATTAGGCCTCCAGGAAAAAAACTGAGTTTACAGAGGAAAAGAATAGGAGCAAGACTTACATTTCAAAGCCACCATTTTGTACTTTTTTAATTTGCATTACCTATATTTAAAAAAATCTTGAATTCTCAGTTTTAAAAGAAATAAAAACAAAATTAAGGCATTCAAAAATATAATTGTAAAGATTATATAGCAATGTGGGAAAATTTATGTAATACTAGGTTTAGCTTAGAAGAGTATACATAATTTTATCCACATAATAATGACAAGTACATAAAATATGTCTGTTCATGATCAAGTACTAAAGACACACAAATGTAGGGGATGTGTTGTCAGGTGGGAGTACAAGCGTTGTTTTATTTTTAAATTTTATAGATACTATAATATGGTATGATTATATGTATGGTAAATTATAATTTGGTAAAAAGAAAAATGCAATTTAGATTGCAAAAATCTGATTTCCATAGGGCTTTCGGAGAGAGGATTTTTCCCAAGAAGTAGGGTGTATCTAGTCACGCTGCCAGAGCTGGCAAGGAGGAACAAGATGCCAAACCAGTCACATCCTTACGTTTAGCACTTATTCACCAGACCCTGGACAGTCTGTTTATTTATGGGGAGAAGATTCTGCACAAACAAGAAGAGGCCTTCTGGTGGTAGGAAAGCCAGGGTGTTAAATATCTTTCTTCACATGCTCAGCTTCCTTCCTTGAGGAAGGCCCCTGTGGGAAACTGGGGGTGGGCTCTGTCCAGGCAGGAAGAAGAGCCAGGAACCCATAGCAGTGGCCTGATCTGATCCCATGGGGCTGGCCTCCGCCAAACCCTGGCCTCCTGGCTCTAACAACCCACAGTCCACCTGTTCTTGGAGGCTTGGGTCTTCCAGGATGCCTGGCAATCCCAGGCTGCTGGAAGAGTGGATGACATTGTCCTGTTGTCTCATTCTGTGCCCTCAAATATTTCTCTGCCTATTGCCTCCCCCTTCCTTGGCCTGCCCCTCCTCGTCCCATACCTCACGTTTATCAGTCCTCTGCCCTCCTCTTCTGTCTCCAGACCTAAACCATAACTCATCACACCCATGTTCTAGATCCACACACCCACTGCCCCTTGGCCCTCTCTACTTGCATCTCCCACAAGTGTTTCAAACTTGATTTACCTAACACTGAACTCATTCTCTTTCTCTCCAAACTTGGTCTTCACCCAGTGTTTCCCATCCCAGCAATACCTCTAGCATCCACCTGGTTGCTCAAGCCAGACACCTAGGGATTTGCCTCGACTCGACTCCAATAATCATGGATAACAGCAGCTGCCATGCAGCCTGGGAAACAGAGAAAGCTGGACTAAAGCAAGTGAGTGTGAAACAGACACACCAAGAAGCCTGCCAGGGAGGAGAGAAAAGACTATCTGGGTTCCTAAAGGGCTACATGCTCTGGTTTTGCTCTTGAGCCCGGCTGCAGCCCTAACCTTGGATTTTATGAGACCCCCAGGACCTTTTCCAATAATGCCCTCACTGTCACTCTTTAATTTGTTTTTTTGCATAAGTTAGAGTGAGGTTTCTACATTTGCAAATATAAGAGTCCTAATTAATATAAACATATTGCCTCAGTCAGAAGAGGTTAGGTTATGCGGTGGTAATGAACAACGCCCACATTTCAGTGGCTTAACTCCACCACATGTCCAGCAGCAGCAGGGGCCTCTGCTTATGCAGTCCCTCAGAAAGCAGCCACCCATCTTGAATGTTGGTCACTCTTCCAGAAGGAAAGAGAAACCACAAGGGCTCTGACACCGGCAATTCAATGCTCCAGCTCAGAAGTGGCATGTCACCTCCATTCATAACTCATTGATCAGAACAGTTGCTTGGCCCCGACCAATGACAAGGGAGCCACACAGTATAGTCCTGCCTGAAATAGTTGGTGAACAACACTAATAACTACTATATATTTTCTGCTGTTTATTCTGTGCCAAGCCTTGAACCTAATGAAACGGAGGCTCAGGAAGGTCAGGTAACTCAGTCATTACACCATGCAGAATGATTCCCAGTGATCCAGAAACATGGGACAGGCTGCTGATTGAGAGAATGTACTTACGAGGGCTAACACAGTGGTACTAAAAATAAGTTTTGAGTAAATGTTTCTTTCCCAGTCTCTGGAGGTATTCAAGACCAGGCTGAATGGTCACTTTATTACAGTTGCTAGAGAGGGTAATCAAGTACTAGATGGGGAGCAACACTGTGCATAGCCTTCCAACCATGACAATCTAACTCTACTTTTCCTGGAATAATTATTTCCCTTCTTGGCAATAATACTGCAAAGTAATTATCAACTACTATCCACCCCGCATATTCCTACGACAGCACTGTTGGCTCCATGAGGGAAAACAAAAGGCCTAGAAGAGATATGGGTAAATAATGGGTGCACAAACCACCAATCAACTAATATTGACCAAATGTCCATGACTTGTCAAGCATACTGTCCTGAGCTCTAAGTCAGTGCGCACAGTAGGAAAAGAGCGTGAGAATGGGGCTTATATCTGGCACCCGGGCGTGGCTTTGTGATTAACTTACTGTGTGCCTTGAGCAAGTTTCTTCCGAAGTCTTGGTTCCATCTCTGTACAATGAGGAGGCAGGAACATACCACCAAAGTCCATTCCAGCTTGAATAACTGATAAAAACTGTGTGCAGAGTTAAACATCAAACCTTAGAGGTGGGAAGACTCACCTTTCTTCTAGAAGCCAGTGGGACCACAGGACCCTGGAAGCTCAAAAAGGACTTTGGATACCATATTACCTAAGGCTGTACTTTGCAATATGGTAGCCACTTGTGGCTACTGAATTTCTGAAGTGTGACAACTCCAAAATGAGATGTGCTACAAGTGGAAAATACACACTGAATTTCTGGATATAGCATGGAGAAAAGGAATGTAAAACATTTTTATATTAGGTTAATTAAAGTATTATTAATGCCACCTGTTTATTTTTCCTTTTTTAATGTGGCTACTGGAAAAGTAAAACTACAGTGTGGCTCACATTGTATTCCTATTGGATAGTGCTTATATAGGGGAAACTGAAGCCCAGAGAGGTAAATGACTTGCCCAAAGAGCTGGGATTGCAACCTGGGTCATCTGACTTCTCATTCAAGGATCTTTCCACCCTAACTGCTTATGGTAGCCAGTCTCCAAGATGGTCCCTAATGATCTTCACTTCCCCTCACCCAGTGCAGTCCCTTCCACACTGAGTCAGATTCATCTATTAGGAAATGGTAGAAATGACTGTGTAATTTCCAAGGCTGGGTCATAATACCTGTGGCTTCCACCTTGTCTCTTTCTGGCATCACTTGCCCCAGGGGAACAAGTAGCTCTGTGGAGTGGCCTACACGGTGAGGAACGCAGGCCCCATCAACAACCAGTACCAACGAAGCAGAGTGAACCATCTTGGAAACGGATCCTCCATGCCCAAACCTTCAGATGAGAGCTGATCCAGCAGACATTTTGACTATACCTCATGAGAGATCTCAACCCAAAATCACCCAGCTAAGCTTTTCCCAAATTCTTGACCCACAGAATATATATGAGATAATGTTTATTGTTTTAAGTCATTAAGTTTTGGGGTGATCTGTTAGATAGCAATGAATAGTTAATACACAGCCTCATAAATTTAGAGATCTCATTTAAGGAAAACATACTTCTACCTTTGGCATTTGTACAGTGTGAGAAATTATTCTTGTCTTTTCCTGGGCTCTGGTCTAACTCAGGTTACCTAACTAAAAATAGTTATCAGGCTTGGCAATCCAATGCAGGAAGTCAAGATCTCATTTTATTCTTTAAAGATTCCTTTCCCTTTTATTGCAGAAAGCTCCCCACATATCATCCTCACCTGGGCTATCTAGAGATATGATTCCCACAAAATCAAAGGAATTGGAGCCCAGAATTGCCCAATTAAATACAGTATTTAGGAGGTAATAAATATTTGAGAACTGATTCTCTATATCGGAGTTTCTCTAAGCTGAGAAAATGGGGCGTCGATAGTAGTGCTAATGTTACATTTATATAGCAGGTGTTGCTTTTCATAACGTTTTCACATCTACCGTACCTGAGGTAGGTGAGAAGATATAAATAAACCAGCAAACATATGGAAACAATGGCTAAGAGCTCATACTTTGCTCATAGTCTCATGGTGAGTGAATGACAGAGCCAAGTCTAGAATCTGGGTTTCAGTGACTCCCAAGTCAGTCTTGGTGCTTTTCAAGCAGGACCTCCCAGCTGTGATAACATGAACACTCTTCAGTTGGAGCTGTCCTCTGATATCAACGTGCACTTGTAGGTCTCTTTAAAGGCCTCAAGGAAAGGTGGTATTACTTCATCCACAGTGACGTGCCTTTGGAGCTCCTCACTCAGAGAGGTGACACCTGTCCCAACCAGCCCGCAGGGGACAATGTGATCAAACCACAAAAGGTCTGTAGAACAGTTCAGAGCCAGGCCGTGGGACGTGATGTGCCTTCCACAGCGGACTCCTGCAAGGCAAGAAAAAGGGTCTTAGAGTAGATATCCTCCCTCCCCAGGCTTCATGATCTCCCTCAGTGTGATGAAGGAACTGGACTCCATCACCGGTTTTCCAGCTGTTTCTGAGCACCCAAGGGGTTGTGCATAGATCGGGGAAGGGGGACATGGCTGGGGAGGGGTGTGTGGCTCCACAGCTCCTGCACTTATTACGGAGATTCCAGAAAATGTCTTTAACAGAGATTCTGTTGCTTTAAAAAAAAAGTTTGAAAATTACTAAGCTCCATTATTGTCCAGACATTGTGATTCATTGTTAGTAACCTGGCAATTCACTTCTCAAAAATATGAATATTGGATGAGATGACCACTGAGGGCCCTCCTGAGAGCTGTGAATATGAGATCAGTGAGAAGGCTTAACACCTCAAACGCAGCGGGTAGTTCTGATTCAAAGCCCGCGTCAGGTACACTTCCGCCCAGCCGGAGCTTGCTCTCACCTCCATTGGTCCAGCCCCGCCCAGTCCCGCCCTCCGGCCCCGCCTCGGCCCTCCGCACTAACCTATCGCGCAGACCTTGCGCTCCCCGAGCCAGACGCCAGTGTAGGGCGGGGGCCGCGCGCGAGCACCGGACAAGCCCTGGAACTCGCACAGGCGCACGGCGCACGCCTCCAGCGCCGCTACGTGCGTGCGCAGGCGCAGGCCCAGGCGTCGCAGGTCTAGGACCGGGTGGCAGAGCAGCTGGCCTGGGCCGTGGAAGGTGGCCAGGCCACCGCGGCCTGTGGTGCGTACCTCGGCGCCCAAGGCCCGCAGCCGCGCCGTCTCCTCCGGCGTCAGGCCGCCGCGCAGCCCGGACGTGTACACGGGCCCCGCGGGCTCGCAGAGCAGGAGCGCGCCCGCCTCAGTCCCCGACAGGACCTCAGTGCTTGGCTCGGCCTGCAGCCGCCGCAGCCAGCGCTCCTGCAGGGCCAGCAGCTCGGTGTAGGGTATCCGGCTTAGCCGCACCAGCCGTACCGTCGGCTGCCGCATAGCTTCAGCCGGGGCGTCTGCGGGGTCCGCCCCCTGCCTTGGCCTGGGGGCGTGACAGGAGGGGCGGGGACTCGGAGGCACGTCCCCAGCAGCTGCTCCAAAGTGCTGGTCGCAGGCTCTAGAGATTGTGAGCCCAAGACCCAGTATCAGGTGTGTCTTTTCCACTCATTCATTTCAACAACCAGTAGGCGTTTGATACAGTGGTGCACCGTGTATGGGGAAAAGAGTCTGTCCTGGGAAGCTTACAGTCTTACTGCAGACAATAAGCCAAGTGTTAAAGCGTTAAATAAATAAGGTTATTTCACATACGGCTAACTGCTAAGAAAAGAATATAAAATAGGGTAATGTGTGTCCTGGGTGGAATTACCCGAGGAAGAGAGCGAAAAGGAGGTGAACGTGCAGAAATATGGCGGGGAGCTGTAAGAGTGATGGAAGCAGGATTCGCAGCGGGAGAAGTTAAACTGAAACAATCGCGGCAGAGACCTCAGCCTATCTCAAAGAATGCTCTGAGCCGGGAATGACCTTTAAGAGTTATTTCAAATTAAAGAACAGGGGCCAGAAGTTTTTGTCCTATCACTGAGCAGTGATAGAGGCTCTATCTGTAACTCTCGGCAAGGCTGCTTCCTTCTATGGAAGGCAATTCCCAGAGAATTATGAGCCATAAACCAGCCTAGTCCCAGAAGCTGGGGGAATGACGCTAGGTCCTGAGGGTGGATCTGGAGCACACTATCCATTATGTTGTATTGGATTGTCATTCAAAGAAATCAACTGATTCAATAAACTTTCACTGAGTACCAACTATGTGTTGTTAGGCCTATTTCTAGGTGAAGAGGATACATAAGGCTATCCCACCCCTGTAGTTCTAGTAGCATAAAGAACCCGGTTATTATGTCCTCAATCTGTTCTTTGAATCTATCTTCCAAGTTAAAGGTAAGGATTGTTCAATTGAAAAGAAAGAAAAACAAAAATAAGAAAGCAGGAAAGTGTGGACGATAATGCAACAAATTGCAGTTTACCCACCATCCAGCCTTGTCAAAATTTAATATTTTACTATTTTTGCTTAGGTCTTTTTTAATTATAGAAACTAATAACTTCACTCCCTTAGGTATCTGAAAGACATTTCCTAATATAGACATAAAAATCTTTAGCAAATATTAGCAAGTTGAATCCAGGAATGTACAAAAGGATTAATACATCATGATGAAGTAATGTTTATCCCAGGAATGCAAGGTTGGTTTAACGTTATAAAATCAAACAATATAATTTGAAAAACCACATGATTATTTTCAGTAGGTGCAAAAAAAAAAGCAGTTGGCAAAAATCAACACCTATCCTGACTAAAACTCCTGGCAAACTGGAGCAAACTAGGAAGAGAAGAGAAATTCTCCAGTCTGATGAATGGTATTGTATCAATCAGGGTTCGGACAAGAGAGACCACAAAGGTAAAATCTTAATTTTTTTTATTTTGAGAAAATTGTAGACTCACATGCAGTTGTGAGGAATAATACAGAGAGATCTTGTGTACCCTTTACCCAGTTTTCCCTAATGATAATGTCTTGCCAAGGTTACAGTTAGGATATTGACATTGATATAGTCAAGATACAGAACATTTCCATAAGCACAAGGATCCATCATGTTCTTCTTCTTTTTTTTTTTTTTTAAGATTTTATTTATTTATTTGACAGAGAGACAGCCAAAGAGGGAACACAAGCAGGGGGAGTGGGAGAGGGAGAAGCAGGCTTCCCACAGAGCAGGGATCCCGATTTGGGGCTCGATCCTAGGACCCTGGATCATGACCCGAGCCGAAGGCAGACACTTAATGACTGAGCCACCCAGGCGCCCCTCCATTATGTTCTTCTTTTATATCTATACTGCTATTTAACTCTTGGCAAACACAAATCTGTGTTATATAAATGGAATGACACAATATGTAAACTTTTGGAATTTACTTTTTTTCCTCAGCATAATTTTCTGGAGACTCATCCAGGTTGTTGCATGTAACAATAGTTCATTTCTTTTTATTGATGTGTAGTGTTCCATGGTAGGGATGTACCACATTTTGTTTATCCATTCTCCCACTGAAAAATAGCTAGGTTCTTTCCAGTTTTCAGATATCCTGAATAAAACTGCTTACAAATATTTGTATACAGGGTTTTTCTGTGTGAACATAAGTTTTCATTTATCTGGAATAAATGCTGATGAGTACAATTGCTAGGTCATATGGTGCTTGCATGTTTAGTTTTTTAAAAAATTGCCAAACTGCTCTCCAGAGTAGTTGTCCATTTTACATTCCCACCAGCAATATATCTATGAGTGATCTAATTTCTCTGCATCCTTGCCAACATTTGGCATCGTCACCATTTTTTTTTAGACATTCTAGTAGTAGTAGAGTCACATTTTGTTGTGACTTTAACTTGTATTTCCCTAATGGCTAATGATGTTGAACATTTTTCATGTGCTTATTTTCAACCTGAATATCCTCTTCAGTGAAATGTCTGTTCGTGTATTTTGCCTGTTTTCTAATTGTGATTTTTTAATGTTCAGTTTTTAGAATTCTTTATATATTCTCAGTACTAGTCCTTTGTCAGATACATGGTTTGTAAATAGTTCCAGCCACTCTGTGGCTTGTATTTTCATCCTTTTAACAAGGTCTTTTGAAGAGCAAATGTTTGTAATTGTGATAAAGTCCAATTTATCTGCTTTTCCTTTCATGGATCATGCTTTTGGTCTAAGAAGTCTTTGCCTAGCCCTACATTCTGAGGAGTTTCTCCTGTGTTTTTCCCTATGTTTTGAAACTTTGGTCATGATTTTTTTTAGTTTTTTTGGGGGGGGGTGTTTTTTGTTTTTGTTTTTGTTTGGTTTGGTTTGGTTTTTTTGCCTATGGATGTCCTATTGCTCCAGCACCTTTTGTTCAAAAGCCCATGTTTCCTTCATTTAATTGCTTTTACATCTTTGTCAAAAACCAGTTGGGCATAAATCCCTAGCAGATACCAAGAGCATTTTTCACAGCACTAGAACAAATAATCCTATGAATTATGAATAATCCTATGAATGTATGAAACCACAAAAGACCCCAGATAGCCAAAGCAATCTTGAAAAAGAAGAACAAAACTGGAGGTATCACAGTCTCAGATTTCAAGATATACTACAAAGCTGTAGTAATCAAACCAGTATGGAAATGGCACAATAATAGACACATAGATCAATAGAACAGAACAGAAAACCCAGAAATAAACCCATGGTTATATGGACAATTAATCTATGAAAAGGAGACAAGAACATGCAATGGGAAAAAGTCTCTTCAACAAATGGTGTTGGAAAACTAGACAACTACATGCAAAAGAATGAAACTGCACCACTTTATTACACTGTACACAAAAATAAACTCAAAATATATTAAAGACCTAAATGTGAGACCTGAAACCATAAAATTCCAAGAAGAAAATATAGGCAGTAATCTCTTATGACATCAGCCGTAGAAACATTTTTCTAGATACGTCTCCTGAGGCAAGGGAAACAAAAACAAAAATAAACTATTGGGACTACAGCAAAATAAAAAGATTTTGCACAGTGAAGGAGACCATCAACAAAACAAAACAAAAAACCCACTGAATGGGAGAAGATAATTGCAAATTATATGTCCAATAAGGGGTAAATAGGGGCACCTGGGTGGCTCAATCGGTTAAGCGTCTGCCTTCGGCTCAGGTCATGATCCCAGGGTCCTGGGATCGAGCCCCACATTGGGCTCCTTGCTCGGCGGGGAGCCTGCTTCTCCCTCTTCCTCTGCCTGCTGCTCCCCCTGCTTGTGCTCTCTCTCTTTCTCTGGCAAATAAGTAAATAAAATCTTAAAACACACACACACACAAAAAAAAAAACCCCAAAAAACCTAAGCTCCAATAATCCTATAAAAAAATAAAATAAAATAAGGAGTAAATACCCAAAATATACAAAGAACTTATACAATTCAACACGAGAAAAACACAGGTAATCTAATTAAACATGGGCAGAGAACATGAACAGACATTTTTCTAAAGACATACAGATGGCCAACAGACACATGAAAACATGCTCAACATCACTAATTATCAGGGAACTGCAAATCAAAACCACAATGAGGTATCACCTCACACCTGTCAGAATGGCTAATATCAAAAACACAAGAAACAACAAGTGTTGATGAGGATATGGAGAAAAAGAAACCCTCTTGCACTGTTGATGGGACTGCAAACTGGTGCAGCCACTGTGGAAAATAGTATGGAGGTTCCTCAAAAACTTAAAAAAACAGAATTACCCTATGATCCAATAATTCCACTACTGGGTATTTACCCAAAGAAAATGAAAACAGTAATTCAAAAAGATATATGCAGGTGTGCCTGGGTGGCTGAGTTTGTTAAGCGTCTGCCTTTGGCTCAGGTCATGATCCCAGAGTCCTGGGATCAAGCCCCATGTCAGATTCTCTGCTCAGCAGGCAGTCTGTTTCTCCCGCTCCCTCCACCCACTTGTGCACTCTCGCTCTCTCTCAAATAAATAAAATCTGAAAAAAAAAGATATGCATTATTTACAATAGTCAAGATATGGAAACAATCCAAGTGTCCACTGATAGATGAATGGACAAAGAGGATGTATATGTATGCAATGGAATATTACTCAGCTGTAAAAATAAGAATGTAGTCTTGTCATTTGCAACCACATGGATGGATCTAGAGGGTATAATGCTAAGTGAAATAAGTCAGTCAGAGAAAGACAAATACCATATGATTTTACTTAAATTTTTGGGAATTTAAGAACAAAACAAAGAAAGAAAGAGACAAACCAAAAAGCAGACTCTTAACTATAGAGAACAAACCGATGATTACTAGAAGGGAGGTGGGAGGGGGGATGTGTGAAACAAGTCAAGGGGACTAAGAGTACAGTTATTATGATGAGCACCAAGTAATGTATAGAATTGTTGAACCACTGTATTGTACATCTGAAACTAATATAACACTGTATGTTAATTATACTGTTAAAAAATAAATAAAAATTTTAAAAATTATTTTAATGATCATGTTTTATTTACCTCAGTCATTATAATAAAGACTTTTACGCTAAAAAAAACCCCACAAAAACCAGTTGGACATATTTGTATAGGCTGATTTTAGGGTTCTCTTCCATTGATCTATGTGTCTTTCTCTATACCAATACCATTTATTCCTGATTGCGGTAACTCTGTAATAAGTCTTAAAATCAATTATTCCCATTCCTCCCACTTTATTCTTCTTTTTTCCAAAATTGTTTTAGTTATTCTGAATTGTCTTAGGTTTTTGCCTTTCCATATAAACTTCAAAATAATCTTGTCTAGGGGGCACCTGGCTGGCTCAGCTGGTAGAGCATGTGACTTTTGATCTCAGGGTCGTGGGTTCAAGCCCCACATTGGGTGTAAGCCTATTTAAAAAATTTTAAAAATTAAAAATATTTAAGAAAAGAATAACCTTGTCTATATCTAAAAAAATCTTGATGGAATTTTGATAGGAATTGCATTGAACCTGTATATCAATTTGGGAAGAATCAACATATTGGGTGTTCCAGTCCATGAACAGGGTTATGTCTCACCATTTACTTACATCTTCTTTGACTCCTTTCATCAGCATTTTGTAGTTTTCAGCATACAAATCTATACAGGTTTTGTATTTTTAATTTCTGGATCCATGTGTTTATTGCAAATATATAGAAATGCAACTGATTTTTGCATTCTGCAAGATACTTTGCTGAACTCACTTATTAGCCCTAAGAATTTTTTTGTAGATTCCTTACGATTTTCTATGTAGATAACCTTGTCATCTGCAAAAGGAACAGTTCTATTTTCTTCCTTTCTGATTGGGTATGCATTTAATTTCCTTGTTTTGCCATATTGTACTGAGCAGAACTTCCAGTACTATGTTGAATAAGAGTAGTAAGAGCAGACTTCCTTGTCTTTTTCCAGTCTTAGGGGAAAAGCATTTAGTCTTTCACTGTCAAATAAACTGTTAGTTGTAGGCTTATTGTAGATGATCTTTATTAAGTTGAGAAAGTTCCCCTCTATTCCTGTTTTCCTGAGAGTTTTTATCATGAAGGGTGTTGAATCTTGTCAAAAGCATTTTTTTTGGCAATGATTGATTTGATCATGTGATTTTTTTCTTTAACCTGTTAATGTGGTAGGTTACACTGATTTATCTTTGCATGTTGACTAGCCTTGCATAGCTGGAATAAATCCTACTTGGTTATGGTGTATAATTCTTTTTATACATTGTTGTATTTGGTTTGTTAATATTTTGTTGAGGATTTTTGCATCTAAGTTTATGAGAGATATTGGTCTAAAGTTTTCTCTTTTTTGTGCTTTTGTTTTGGTATAAAGTAATACTAGATTCATAAAATAAATTGTGAAGTGTTTTTCCTTTTCTGTTTTCTGGAAGAGATTGTGTAGATTGTCTACATTCTTCTTTAAACATTTGGTAGAATCTTTGAAACCATCTGGGTCTGGAGATTTCTTTTGGGGAGTTTTAAAATTACAAATTCAATTTTATTAATAGTTACAGATCTATTAAAATTATCTATTTCAAAAATAAATAAATAAAAATTATCTATCCCATATGGGTGAGTTGTAGTAGTTTGTGTTTTTCAAGGAATTCGTCCATTTCATCTAAGTTGTCAAATTATGTGTGTAGAATTGTTTGTAGTAGTCACTTATTATCCTGTGGATACTTACATGGTCTGTAGTGATGTCCATTTTGTCATTCCTGGTGTTGGTAATTTGTGTTCTTTCTCTCATCACCAAGCTAACACATCCTCCCACCCCCTTCCCTCTAAAACCCTCAGTTTGTTTCTCAGAGTCCATAGTCTCTCATGGTTCATCTCCCCCTCCGATTTCCCCCCCCTTCATTTTTCCCTTCCTACTATCTCTCCCCCTCCGATTTCCCCCCCCTTCATTTTTCCCTTCCTACTCTTCTTCTTCTTCTTCTTCTTCTTCTTCTTCTTCTTCTTCTTCTTCTTCTTCTTCTTCTTCTTCTTCTTCTTCTTCTTCTTCTTCTTCTTCCTTCTTCTTCTTCTTCTTCTTCCTTTTTTTAACATATAATGTATTATTTGTTTCAGAGGTACAGGTCTGGGATTCATCAGTCTTACACAATTCACAGTGCTCACCATAGCACATATTCTCCCCAATGTCCATCACCCAGCCACCCTATCCCTCCCACCCCCCACCACTCCAGCAACCCTCAGTTTGTTTCCTGAGATTAAGAGTCTCTTATGGTTTGTCACCCTCTCTGGTTTCATCTTGTTTCATTTTTTCCTTCCTTCCCCTATGATCCTCTGTCTTGTTTCTCAAACTCCTCATATCAATGAGATCGTATGATACTTGTCTTTCTCTGATTGACTTATTTTGCTTAGCATGATACCCTCTAGTTCCATCCATGTCATTGCAAATGGCAAGATTTTGGTTTTTTTGATGGCTGCATAATATTCCGTTGTATATATATGCCACATCTTCTTTATCCATTCATGTGTTGATGGACATCTTGGCTCTTTCCATAGTTTGGCTATTGTGGACATTGCTGCTATTAATATTGGGGGTGCATGTGCCCCCTCGGATCACTACATTTGTATCTTTGGGGTAAATACCCAGTAATGCAATTGCTGGGTCATAGGGTAGCTCTATTTTCAACTTTTTTTTTTTTTTTAAGATTTTATTTATTTGACAGAGACACAGCGAGAGAGGGAACACAAGCAGGGGGAGTGGGAGAGGGAGAAGAAGGCTTCCTGCTGAGCAGGGAGCCCGATGCGGGGCTCCATCCCAGGACCCCGGGATCACGACCTGAGCTGAAGGCAGACACCTAATGACTGAGCCACCCAGGTTCTCCTCTATTTTCAACTTTTTGAGGAACCTCCATACTGTTTTCCAGAGTGGATGCACAAGCTTGCATTCCCACCAACAGTGTAGGAGGGTTCCCCTTTCTCCGTATCCTCGCCAACATCTGTCATTTCCTGACTTGTTAATTTTAGCCATTCTGACTGGTGTGAGGTGGTATCTCATTGAGGTTTTAATTTGTATTTCCCTGATGCCGAGTGATGTTGAACACTTTTTCATGTGTCTGTTGGCCATTTGGATATCTTCTTTGCAGAAGTGTCTGTTCATGTCTTCTGCCCATTTCTTGATTGGTTTATTTGTTCTTTGGGTGTTGAGTTTGATAAGTTCTTTATAGATTTTGGATACTAGCCCTTTATCTGGTATGTCATTTGCAAATATCTTCTCCCATTCTTTCAGTTGTCTTTTGGTTTTGTTGACTATTTCCTTTGCCGTGCAAAAGCTTTTTATCTTGATGAAGTCCCAATAGTTCATTTTTGCCATTGCTTCCCTTGCCTTTGGCGATGTGTCTAGGAAGAAGTTGCTGCTGCTGAGGTCGAAGAGGTTGCTGCCTGTGTTCTCCTCTAGGATTTTGATGGATTCCTGTCTCACATTTAGGTCTTTCATCCATTTTGAGTCAATTTTTGTGTGTGGTGTAAGGAAATGGTCCAGTTTCATTCTTCTGCATGTGGCTGTCCAATGGGTGCAGTATTTTTTAAATGTTAATTAGAATCTGTTGGTAGATGGTGTTGGTGAGTTCTTCTATATCCTTGCTGATTTTCTATCTAGTTGTTCTACCAATTGTTCAGAGAAGGGTGTTGAAGTCTCCAAATGTAACTGTGGATTTACCTATTTCTCACTTAAGTTCTATTACTTTTGACAGAGAGAGACACAGCAAGAGACAGAACACAAGCAGGGGGAGTGGGAGAGGGAGAAGCAAGCTTCCTGGCGAGGAGGGAGCCCGATGCGGGGCTCAATACCAGGAACCTGGGATCATGACCTGAGCCGAAGGCAGATGCTTAATGACTAAGCCACGCAGGTGCCCCAGTTCTATTACTTTTTGCTTCACATAATTCATAGCTCTGTTGTTTGGTATATATCCATTTATGATTGCTATGTCTTCTTGGTGAGTTGATCCTTCTATCATTTTATAATGTTTTCTCTGTCTCTGATAATTTTCTTTGCTCTGAAATTTACTTTGTCTGATACTATTGTGGTCACTCATTCCTGCTTTCCTTTGATTATTTTTGCATGATATATCTTTTTCCATCCTTTTACTTTCAATTTTTCTTTATTGTTATATTTAAAGTGAGTTTCTTATAGATAGCATATAGTTGGGTCATGCTTCCCCCCCCCAACTCTACCAATCTCTGTGTTTTAATTAGTATATTTAGGCCATTTAGATTTAATGTAATTATTGATATATTGATATATTAAGGCTTAATCCTGATGTTTTATTTTTCTGTTTGTTCTGGCTTTTTTTTAAAATTATTTCACTGTTTTCTTTTTACTGTCTTCCTGTGCTTGACATCATTAATTGTCAGGAAATGTAAATTAAAACCACAGTGAAATGATATTACATACTCACCAGAATGGATAAAATTTAAAAAACTGAAAATGTAGATGTTGAAAAGATTGTGGAGCAACCAGAAATCTCACACAATGTTGTTGGTAGTGTAAAATGGTACAAACACTTTTGGTAAATGTCTGGCATTTCTTATGAAACTAAATATACACCCATCCTATGACCCAGTTTTTCCCTAGGAATTTACCTATGATAAATGAAAACATTTATACCACAAAAATATTTGTATAACAATGTTCACTACAACTTTATTCATCATACTCCCAAACTGGAAACAGCTCAAGTGTCTATCAATAAGAAAATGGATATACTGTGGTATATTTATACAATGGAATGCTGCTCAGCAATTAAAATGGACAAACTATTGGGACGCCTGGGTGGCTCAGTCATTAAGCATCTGCCTTCGGCTCAGGTCATGATCCCGGGGTCCTGGGATCGAGTCCCACATCGGGCTCCTTGCTCAGTGGGGAGCCTGCTTCTCCCTCTCCCTCTGCTGCTCCCCCTGCTTGTGCTCTCTCTCTCTCTCTGACAAATAAATAAAAATCTTAAAAAAATAAATGGACAAACTATCTTCCATAATTAGTAGCATAATTTGTGCCTTACAAGAGTCTCAAGTGCACTGACTATGAAGAAGATGAATATAGGCCCACATCTACTGCACAACCAAAAGTAGTAGGTATCACTTGTACTCACTTCCCATGTCCAGAACTTAGTCACATGACCACATTTCACTTTAAGAGGGTTTGGCAGTATAGTCTTTTGCTGGGTGATCTTATGCCTAGTTAAAATTCAGACAATCTATTAATAAAGGAAGAATGGGATATGTGGCAGTCACTGTCACAATTAAATTGAAAAACTAACAATAAGGTGATAAAAATTTACATTTGTAGACATTTGTTTAAATATTTATTGCTTTTGATGTTTCGTATCTTGAATTCTGTAGAAAAAGGGGAGGGAGAGAGGTGGTCCTAAACATTTTGGGGGGCCCTTGAGAAGCTTGTTAGCTCCCGGTGCTGGGCTTGTGGTGCCTAAAGGATACAAGAGATCTGAAGATGATGAAACCACTGAGAGAGGAAAGGTGTGAGCTCTCTCAGCCCCAGTCCCTACTCTAGACAAGAAGTTAGCCTTTCAAAGGACTTAGGGCCAGATTCAGTATGCAAGTTGTGGGGCTAAAGGAATATAGACACTTAGACAAACATAGCAACGGATCCTTATGTAGTTGGGGAATAGTCCATAGGGGTGGGGGAGGAGGAAGTGGGAAGGTAGGGGGAAGGAAATAACAACCAGAATGAGGCTCAGGGCCAAGAAATTGGAAAGGGAGACAAAATCACATGGACAGACATATACAATGGTAGGTTTCAGAGCAGATTACAAAAGTCATTGTGAGTCATCAGTGACAGTGCTGTTGTTTAAGAATAAACATAGTGTTTAGATAGCTCCAGGCTCTGAGGGAAAAATAGAGGTTGAATTTCATACCCTGTCCCAGGGTATCTACAGTTCATAAATAAATATGTATGGGATGGGGAAAGTAACTCATGACTCAGCTCTTGGAGAAGATGAGCTCAGTGCTCTAGTCTGTGAAAGGTCCTCGTGGGAATTGGAAGGAGCTCTGGGCTGGGAAGCTGGCATCTGGGTTCATGTTCTGTGTCTATCACTATTTGTTTGAGTATACGAACTCCTTTGGGGAAGGTCATGCATACTTTGATCCCTAGATCCCCAACTACCCTAGTGCCTGGCACACAGTAAGTTCTTAGTGAATATTTGCAGAATGAATGAATGATTTGTTAAGTAAACAACTAGTTGTGTGTCCTGAACTGAGACCTTTTACCAGGGGTCTTGACCATAAAAGGAAACAGTGACCTTTTACCTTTTACCTATGGTCTTGACCATAAAAGGAAACAGTGACCTTTTACCTTTTACCATGACCTTTTACCTTTTACCAGGGGTCTTGACCATAAAAGGAAACTAAAAGGAAACAGTGGATCAAGGTAGCCTTAAGGCCCCTAGTGACCCTAAATTTTCAGGACATGAGGACGAATGTTTGACTACCATCACCCTAAAAGGTGTGTATCTCATAGCATGCTGAATCAAGCCTAAACTCAACCTATAAGCCTCAGTGCAAAGACTGCCTCTTCCACAATGCCACCCTGGCCCCTCCCTCAACAACTTGTCTGTACCTCTGCGAATATATAATCTGCTTGGGTTATTGTGTGTTGGGTTAGACCACCCTCCCATCCCTGACTTGACCTGTGACTTGAGAATACAGAGTAAAGCTAACACTTACCATGTGCTAGGGACTCAAAAAGCTTTAAAATCATCAATGCATTTAATATCTTAACAACCCATAAAGTAGGTACTGTTATTTTCACTGAGACACAAAGTGAATACTTTGCTTACTATTAAGCTGCTAGTAAGTGCTAGGGACAAGATTCAAATCTGGGTAATCAGGCTACAGAATCCTTGCCCTTAACCAGGATTCAAATACCCCCATAGCATGCATCTCATAGTTTGGCACATAGGAGGTACTCAGCAAAAATGTTTGTTGAATAAATAAATAAAACAAAACCAATAAACTGAGAAGCTGGGTGTTTGAAGAGCCTACACTTCCCCTGAGAACCCACCTGCCTACTGAGCCCCAGCTTTTCCTCAGCATATGGAGTTAGTGTGTTATTTCATCTGTCCATTCATCCATCCCTCCCTTTACATTAATTCAGTGAATAGTTACTGTCCTACCCCAGCCCACAGTGAGTGCCAGTGATACAAAGTGGATTGGCACAGAAGTAGAGACGGAGGTATCCACAGACAATCCACAGACAATGACATGAGCAACACAAAAGAGGGAATCACACTAATTTTGCCTGGGCGGGGTCAGGGAACACTTCTTAGTCTAGGGGGATGAAGTTCAATTTGGGGTTTTAAAAATCTGCTCCAGATCCCTGTTGGACCAGGGTCCTGCCTGATTTCAGTCCACATAACTGGAGACAGAACAGCCTGTCTTCCCAGCTGCTGGCTGCAATCTTGCCCTGAGAATCCATAGCGCTGTCTGTGGTCTGAATCCTGGTGTTCTTGTTGGCTACTGTGCCCCTACATTGAGACATACCCCTTTGGACCCTGATTCTGACTATTGATCCTGAATCGTTAGCTCCAGGGTCACAGCCAACCATGGCCCGCTTGCCAGATCCCATCTGCTCCCTCCCTTTCTCAATCGGCAATGCCAGGGGCCCAGTACGACCCTAAGCATGTGATGTCATAGACCTGACACCTCTTGGTTCCCTGATCTCTAGTACTGTTGACCCTCTTCTCAGCTTCAAAGGAGTCACAGATAAAACGAAGCAAGGACTCGAGCCAAAGCAGGCCTGTGAGGGCTCTGCCATGCTTGTGTAGACTCTGCTTGTCAGTGCTGTACCAACCTCCGAAATCATTCAGATCTCTGCCCTCCCTGAGGTTCAGGAAAGGCAAGGGACTTACAAAAGAGCATTCAGGGAAAGAAACAAGACTGGAACTTTGGGGTCCTGACTACCAGCCTAGTGTTCTTTCTGTTACACTAGGGGTTCTGAAATCCATTTTTAGTATGGAGACTTCCTATTGAAATTTTACATAGATCTCCATTATATAAAGCAGAATGCTTCTGCTTCTTGGCCTCTCTCTCCCTGTCTCAGCCTTTAAGTCACTTCTTTTTTTATCATTAGCTCTCAACAGTGGAGATTGGTCCAGTGAGATCCTAAGCCCATGCATAAATGGCAGCCACCTCCCTCCAGCCTGTTTCCATCTATCTCACCTTCCATGCTACATCCAGACACCTTCCAAAAACTCAGACTTTTCTGTGCCATCCTCCTGTTTAAAAACATCCATTCATCTATTTGGCCAACAATATTTATTAATGCACTCATTGTGACAGGCAACAGTGCAACGAACAAAACAGATAGTCCCTGCCTGCTTTGGGTGGGTGGGTGAGACAGAAAAACCTGTGGGCAACATACAAGTCACTAAACAGGGCGTGCTGATTGAGAATAAATCAGGAGGATTGCTTGAGGCCAGAGAGCTGCACAGGGGCCAGTCCTGGAGAACCTTAAAGGTCACTAAAGTTATGGGTCTTTATCTTAAGAGCAAAGGGAATGCAGTTGAATGGTTTTCAGCAAGATAGCAATTCTGATGCTATTTATGTTTTAATATCACGCTGGTTGCTATGGCGGGGGGCAGGTAGGAGGAAGGCAGGAAAGGAAGCAGAGAGGCCTGTTAACCAAGAGACTGTTGTAGTCCAAGTGAGAGATGATGGCAGCCTGGGCTGGAGGGGGGCAGCACAGATGGAGCAAGAAGAGACATGAAAGATATATTCTGGAGGTAGAATCCACAGGGCCAGTTGATGGATTTGATATGTGGGGAGTGAGGAAAAAGGAGGAATCAAAGATGCAATGCCACCCATGGACCAGTGCAGGAGGGGGTCTCTTCCCTGGGCCCCACGCTTTAGAGGCCTTATGTATCCACTCCCTCCCTGGCATGCACACTCCCCACCCCCCACAGTAGTAAAGAAAGCATGGTTGACTTGACACTCAGGAGCTGGTGCTCAGTGCTGGCACTGCATGTTCTGTACACCGAACATTCCTTTTTGTGCTTAACCTCATTCAGGCCCCAGGGAAACACTTCATTTGTCTTGCTTTACATCCTCAATACAAAAAATTGTGTGTTTTACATGCAATAAAATGCACACATTTAAGTACATAGTGTGAGGAGATGAATGTGTCCATCTGTGTAACCACCATCCCCCTCAATCATGGATATAGACCACTTTCTTTACATGGCCGTAAAGAGGTCTTTGGCTTTGAGGTTCTGTGGCTTGTCCTGCTGCCCACATCAGAGATGGACACTGCTCCGGAGTACGCAGAGCATGTGAGTGGCGGAGCTCTTGGGGAGAGGAAGAGAGAAACACATGAACAGGTTCTGTGGAATCTCTTCTCTCAAATAGCACGAGTGCATAATGAGACATCATTTCCCAAAGGAACAGCGTCCTTGTGCTTGCTTCTCTTTGTGTTCCGGTTTATGGTCTAGGAGGAACTCAAGAGTTGCTTGGTATTTGTAACAGTGGCACATGGCAGCTAATAAATATTTGATCATAAAAAAATTCATACTACTCTTATATTTGTTTATATGTAAACATATGGACTGGTTATAGCATGTGTGAACATGATACTGATTCTTTATGGACTTAGATATTGCTTTAAGGAATGATGAAAATCACAGTATAACTGGTGATGATTTATATAATGAAAAGATTTTGGATTATTTTTTGTTATAATTTATTATGTATGTTACTTTTTATAAATTTAGTTTTTTCCCCTCTCTCACTTCCCCTCTGGTAACCATCTGTTTGTTCTCTATAGTTAAGAGTCTGTTTCTTAGGGGAACCCTCCTACCCTGTTGGTGGGAATGCAAGCTGGTGCAGCCACTCTGGAAAACAGTGTGGAGGTTCCTCAAAAAGTTGAAAATAGAGCTACCCTACGACCCAACAATTGCACTACTGGGTATTTACCCCAAAGATACAAATGTAGGGATCTGAAGGGGCACGTGCTCCCCAATGTTTATAGCAGCAATGTCCACAATAGCCAAACTATGGAAAGAGCCAAGATGTCCATCAACAGATGAATGGATAAAGAGGATGTGGTATATATATACAATGGAATATTATGCAGCCATCAAAAAGACCCCAAATCTTGCCATTTGCAATGATGTGGATGGAACTAGAGGGTATCATGCTAAGCGAAATAAGTCAGTCAGAGAAATACATTTATCATATGATCTCACTGATATGAGGAATTTGAGAAACAAGACAGAGGATCATAGGGGAAGGGAGGGAAAAATGAAACAAGACAAAACCAGAGAGGGAGACAAACCATAAGAGACTCTTAATCTCAGGAAACAAACTGAGGGTTGCTGGAGTGGAGGTGGGTGGGAGGGATGGGGTGGCTAGGTGATGGACATTGGGGAGAATATGTGCTATGGTGAGTGCTGTGAATTGTGTAAGACTGATGAATCAGACCTGTACCTCTGAAACAAATAATACATTATATGTTAATTAAAAAAATAATAATAAAGAGTCTGTTTCTTGGTTTGTCTTTCTCTTTTTTCCTTTGTTCATTTGTTTTGCTTTTTAAATTCTACACGAGTGAGGGCGCCTGGGTGGCTCAGATGGTTAAGCGTCTGCCTTCGGCTCAGGTCATGATCTCAGGGTCCTGGGATCGAGTCCTGCATCGGGCTCCCTGCTCCTTGGGAGCCTGCTTCTCCCTCTGCCTCTCTCTCTCTCTCATGAATAAATAAATAAAATCTTTTAAAAAAAAAAATTCCACACGAGTGAAATCGTATGGTATTTGTCTTTCCCTGACTGACTTATTTCACTTAGCATTATGCTCTCTAGTTCCATCCGTGTTGTTGCAAATGACAAGATTTCATTCCTTTATATGGCTGAATAATATTCCTTTGTATATATATATATATATACCACATCTTCCTTATCCATTCATCTATCAATGGACACATGAACTGCCTCCATAATTTGGTTATTGTAAATAATGCTGCCATAAATATAGGGTTGCATGTATCCCTTTGAATTAGTGCTTTTGTATTTTTTGGGTAAATACCCAGGAGTGGAATTACTAGATTGTAGGGTAGTTCTATTTTTAACTTTTTGAGGAATCTCCATACTGTTTTCCACAGTGGCTGCATCAATTTGCATTCCCACCAACAGCGCAAGAGGGTTCCCCTTTCTCCACATCCTCTCTAACACTTACTGTTTCTTGCATTTTTGTTTTTAGCCATTCTGACAGGTGTAATAAGGTGATACCTTATTGTGGTTTTGATTTATAATTTCTCTGATAATTAGTGATGTTGAACATGTTTCTCTGATAATTAGTGATGTTGAACATGTTTTCATGTGTCTGTTGGCCATCTGCATGTGTTCTTTGGAGAAATGTCTGTTCATGTCTTCTGCCCATTTAACCAGATTATTTGTTTTTTTGGCTGTTGAGTTATAGAAGTTCTTTGTCTATTTTGGGTATTAACCCTTTATTAGATATGTCATTTGCAAATATCTTCTCCCATTCAGTAGGTTGCCTTTAGTTTTGTTGGTTGTTTCCTTTGCTGTACAAAAGCTTTTTATTTTGATGTAGGCCCAATAGTTTATTTTTACTTTTGTTTCCCTTGCCTCAAGAGACATATCTAGAAAAATGCTACTACATCTGATGTCATAGAAATTACTGCCTGTGCTCTCTTCAAGGATTTTTATGGTTTAAGGTCTCACATTTAGTTCTGTAATCCATTTTGAATTTATTTTGTATATCGTGTAAGAAAGTAGTCCAGTTTCATTCTTCATCATGTTCCTGTCCAGTTTTCCTAATACCATTTGTTGAAGAAACTGTCTTTTTCCCATTGCATATTATTTCCTGCTTTGTTGAAGATTAATTGATCATATAGTTGTGGGCTCATTTCTGGGTTTTCTATTCTGTTCTATTGATCTATTTTGTGCCAGTACCATACTGTTTTGATTATTATAGCTTTATAATATAACTTGAAGTCTAGAATTGTGATGCCTCCAGGTTTTTTCTTTTTCATGATTGCTTTGGCTCTTCGGGGTTGTTTGTGGTTCCATACAAATTTTAGGATTGTTTGTTCTAGTTTGGTGGAAAATGCTGTTGGTATTTTTATAGGGATTACATTAAATCTGTAGATTGCTTTGAATAGTATAGACATTTTAACAATATTTGGTCTTCAAACCCATGATCATGAAATGTCTTTCCATTTCTTTGTATCATCTTGAATTTCTTTCATCGGTGTTTTATACTTTTCAGAGTACAGGTCTTTTACCTCTTTGGTTAAGTTTATTCTAGGTATTTTATTAGTTTTGGTGCAATTATAAATGAGATTGCTTTCTTATTTTCTCTTTCTGCTGCTTCATTATTAGTGTATAGAAATACAATAGATTTCTGTACATTAATTTTATATCCTGCAACTTTACTGAATTCATTTATCAGTTCTAGTAGTTTTTTTCTGGAGTCTTTAGGGTTTTCTATATATAATAGTGTGTCATCTGCAAATAGTGAAACTTTTATTTCCTCCCTACCAATTTGGATGCCTTTTATTTCTTTTTGTCATCTGATTGCCGTGGCTAGGACATCCAGTACTATGTTGAATAAAAGTGGTAAGAGCGGACATCCTTGTCTTGTCCCTGACCTTAGGGAAAAAGCTCTCAGTTTTATAATTTATTACATATGTTTTATTAATTTTGATATATAAATATAATTTTTTATATTTTTATATATAAATATAATTATTATGAAATATATAATTTATTATGCATTCCCATAACAATATTTGACCTACATATAATATATAAAATTCATGATACATTTTTTTAATCTAAAATATTGCCTTAAGAAGTTTATTGAAAATTCCAGTTACCACTGGAAAGTTTTTCCAAATTGAAATTCGTAAAAAAGAGTAAAAAAGTAAAAAAAAAAAAGTCTAAAATACACAGTGATTCACCAATTTTGGACTTTATTGCCAATCAAACAAAATTATTTGAAAAATCTTGATTATAACAATGTAATTAGTGATTTTGTTAAAATGAAGGCAAGAACAAATTTTATGAAATATATAATGATTTATGAATCACATATTTCTTTTTTACACATATATTACTATCCATCAAAAGAATGCCATTAAATTCAGTCACCTTTGATATTTTGCCAGCTTTCAATCATAAAGTATCCATAGCTTTTGAGCAAAAGAAGCCAGACACAAAAGAGTACACTGCCTAATTCCATTTATATGAAGTCCTGTAATAGGCAAAACTAACCTATGGTGATAGAAATTGGATGGGTGGCTGCCTGCAAGAGAGAAGAGGGGAAATTGGCTGCAAATAGGCATAAGGGAACTTTCTAGGCTAATGGTCATTGACTGGGGTCGTGGTTACACAATGTATTTGTTGAAGCTCCTCAAAATGCCCTTAAAATGTGTGCATTTTATTCTATGTAAAAAATGCCTCAAAAAAAGTTAAGGAGGGTGCCTGGGTGGCTCAGTTGGTTAAGCGACTGCCTTCGGCTCAGGTCATGATCCTGGAGTCCCGGGATCGAGTCCCGCATCAGGCTCCCTGCTCAGCAGGGAGTCTGCTTCTCCTTCTGACCCTCCCCCCTCTAATGTGCTCTCTCTCTCTCAAATAAATAAATAAAATCTAAAAAAAAAAAAAAAAAGTTAAGGAGATTTTTCTCTTAACAAATAAGTAATTGACTTAATCTGATGTATAACTTTTAAAATATTCAGCATTATGGCATTATATTTTTGGCCTGGGCCCAGAGATAATGCCTTGGTTTCCAGCAAGAGTCCCTGGACAGATGATGGTACCATTACGGGAGATGGGGAAAGCACAGGAGGGTTATATTTGGTGGGGGCAGGGATGATGTGCAGCTGGTGCATTTCAGGACTGCAGTATGGCTGTGCCTGTTAGGAAAACCACTGCTGGTGTGAGCCTCCTTGCCACCCCAGCTGCTTGGACTTTCCCCTGGGACCCTCCCACTCTCCAGCATCTAAAGTGTTAATGCCTGGCACAGCTATGGGCCTTTGGGATGCTGATCCCAAACCCTGGGAATCTGCTGGTGCCTCTGCCCTAAATATTTTTAATATCTCTGCTGGTGGGCTGGACAAGGAAGCATGTAAGTCAGGATTCTTTCTGGGAAATACAAAGTTAGAGATGACTATAAGACATCCAAGTGGAAATGTCAACACAATATATATAAACGGATAGAAATTAAGAGGTGAGGTCTGGTCTGGACATAGAGATGTTGGCTCCCCACTGCCAACACAAATCCAGACTCCCTTAGGCTGATCATCCAGCCCCCACCTATCTTACCAGCTCCATCTCCTGCCACCTCCCTGCCAGGACCCCTGCCTTCTTGCTGCTTCCTGATCATGCCTTGTTCTAGGACATGCTAGGCCCTCTGCCTGAAATGCCCTACCATGTCTTCTCCACTGCCTACCTTCCTCCTCATCCTCACTTGTCTGCTCCTCCTGAGGCCTTCTGCCTCCTATTTTGCCTACCCTGGCCCTCCATATAGAGGAGAGCATACTGCCTTGTACACTTCTGTTCAGATCCCAGCTTCTTCCAGGTTAGGGTGGGGTCTGGTGGCTCCCCGGGCTCAGCAGAGGGGAGTAAATTTTCCAGTAAACATTGAAGGAATGGGTGGTAATGCACAGTCCCGATGGTATTTACCACAGCCCCACCCTCACTCTGTAGCCTCTGTACATGTTGAGCCCCACATTTAGACAAGATAGACTGGTTTTTCTTGAAAGAATAGGCTCTTTAATGGCAAAGACCATTCCTTACACATCATTTCTCACTCTCTCACAGCCTGAGAAAGGGCACACAAATGAAAAGAATGGAAGAGCTTAGTCAGTTGGAATTTAATCTCAGCCTGGACTCTTATGAGCTGAGTGGCCTTGGGGAAGTTACTTAACCTCTCTGAGCCTCAGATTTCTCAGGTGTCAAGGATATGTATAGTAGTACCTCCCTCATAAGGCAGATGTGAGGACTAAATGAAATAATGTATATAGAAGTGTTTGCCAGGGGCTGGGGAGAGGAGAATGGGGAGTTATGGGTACAGAGATTCAGTCTGGGATGATAAAAAAAGTTTTGGAGATAGATAATAGTGGTGGTTGTACCACAAAGTAAATGTCGTTAATGCCATTGAGCTGTATACTTAAAATATGGCTAAAATGGTAAATTTTATGTTATGTTATTTTACCACAATATCATCCAATCAGTCAATCAATCCAGAGTGAGAGAAGTCAGACCCCTTTTCCCCACACTAAAAAAGCCTGGTCTCAGGTACACAGTGAGTGATCTCTGTGTCTGAGTTTCCTCCTTCCTTCCTTCTGGATTTATCTTCACCTGGGTTCCAGGGCCAAGGCCAAGAGGCAGGATGAGGTAGAGCAGATGGGTGTTGAGAGAGGAAGTGATTAAATGTTGAACGAGGATCTGGTGGTTGGGGGGGGTGGTAGTCAAAATCAGGAGGGCCCACTGGGAAGGCCTGGCTTTAGGAGCCAGGCTGCCTTTCTGCCTGGAAGGAAGAAGGATATCCGGGGGTCAGGGATGACACTAGTGTTTTTAGCCATGGGAGAGAAGTGAGACATCCAAATTAAGGAGGAAAGGCGGGTGGGAATTGCAGGATGTCCGTATTGGCCTATGCTGCAAAAATAAATGCTTCTGGGAGTAAATATTACGTAAATAAATAAGTACAGATTTTTTTTTTAAGCTCTCAAATCCACTTTTTTCCTCCACTTTACCAAGGACAAGGGCAGCATAATAAACTGAGAAGGGAAACAAAGAGATTTAAGATTCTGGCTGCTATGGGGAAATTACAAATGAGGTCTGACGCTATTTTTGTTTCTTTTTCATTATGAAAAATACGTTGCCTGACATGGGCACCCTGCCACCATTGGGAGAACCGTGAGAATCCAGTTTGTTCCCAAAACATTGCCATGGGGGAGGTGAGGTCACAAGGCAACATGGTTTTCCCCCAAGGGAGGCTTAACCAGAAATAAATAAAGGAATAAATGATAAATAATGTTCTAGAAATGAGAATCGGAGCACATGGCTCTGATCTAGTGCTTTCACATCCTAGCTAGGTTTCCTGGGGCAAATCATTTCCCCTCTCTGCATTTTAGTTGTTGTATTCATTTCATTAGGTGCTTCTATCTCTGACAGTGTGAGTCTAGAATATACTCTTTTTAAGCCCTTGAAGAGAACAACAGTGGGAGTTGAAGACAGGAAAGAAAATACTGAGCTGGATGGTAAAGCTGAATATCCTAGAGCTAGAAGAGAGGTCACCTAGCTCATTCATTCACACATTCATTCATCTGTTCATCTATTCTGTATTCCTATCTGAGCAATACCCTGTGCCTGGCCCTTGTGTAGGGAAGTGAGGACCACAAATGGATCAGACTCAGTTCTTACCTTCACCAAGCTTGCGGTCTAAAGGATGGAGGGGATGAAATGGGGGTAAAGCAAAAGGATAAATGAATAATTATATCACCAGGGCCTAGGGGGCTGGAGACTGAACATATAGGGTATGGGAAGGGTGCAGAGTGGGCAAGGCTCACTCAGCTTCTAGAAGCCAGGAAAGGCTTCCAGAGGATGAATACACTCAAAGGACAAGAAGAAGGTCACCAGGCAGATAAAAGGGGGGAAGCAGAAGAACTGTGTATGCACAAGTGACCTTGTCATTCCAATCCCAGGGGACTGATGTTCTCCCTTATAGTTCTTTAGGTAAAGACATCCCAGGGTTTTGGAAATCATTTGACCAGAGCTTCTCAAACCTGAGTCTATAGACTCCTCAGAGCTCCTAGATATATTTTTCTAAAAGCCTAAAATGTGTCCATGAGAACTTTAAATATTATATTTCATTCTGGTGATAATCCAAATACATTAAAATAAACATGTTCTGAGTTGTCTGGAAGACCACCACCTGCCATGTCACTTTGACATTGACTTTATGTTTGTGATTGCTCTGGTGCCCGGGAGTGCTACATTCATTGTTCTAGCCTGGCCAGGAATACAGGGAGGCGGACTGAATGTAAATGATGCTGCTGTGCCAAGTGAAAGTCAAGTGGGTTCTTGGAGTACTATCAAAATGAAGATTTTCCTTGAGTCTGACCAGAGCAGTATGGTGGCAGCTGCCTGCAGTAACACAGCGGTGGGAGCGGGCCGGACTTGAGAGAACTCTGCCGTAGCTGGGTGAGGCAGTCAGGCTTCCCACAGCAATTTCGTTTCAGCAAAACGACGTCTTCTGTCACATTCAACTGGAGTCTTTTTTTGAATTTTATCGGTATCATAGTTTTATTTTCCATTTGTCTTGGTTTAGAGTAGAAGAACTCTAAGCACAAGGCATGTTTACTGAGTTTTGTGCTTATAAATCTGTAAGTGGCATTAAAATAAAAATAAGTCAACTTTGGGTGCCTGGGTGGCTCAGATGGTTAGGCGTCTGCCTTCCGCTCAGGTCATGATCCCAGGGTCCTGGGATTGAGTCCCATATTGGGCTCCCTGCTCCGCGGGGAGCCTGCTTCTCCCTCTGCCTCTCTCTTATGAATAAATAAATAAAAATCTTAAAAAAAAATAAGTCAACTTTGAAATGAGTCCATGAGAATTAAAAAAAAATTTTTTTTAAATTTTATTTTTAAGTAATCTCTACACCCAACATGGGGCTCAAACCCACAACCCCGAAATTAAGAGTCGCATGCTCTACTGACTGAGCCAGCCAGGTGCCCATAGTCTGTGAGAATTTTGAATAGTGGCCCATCCATTACTTGAGTTTGAGAAACATTCTGTTAGCTGCTTGGTGAACAATTCTCATTTTTAATTTCTTCTTAGAGTCTGAAGGGAGTCTTTCCTCCTGCCACCTAAGGTCAAAATAACCTCCAAAAAGGGGTTATTTTCACGTAGTTCAAGAAAAGGTGCACAGGGCCTCTAGGAAGTAACTCCATCTTCCAGAGTTAGGCACATCTGACATTTATTTTACCATTTTCCCCTGCCCCACAATATGTACCTTCAGCCAGGCTGCAGGGGTTGGTACGTTAGCAGTATTTAGTAAGCAACTTGAGGAAAGTCCTTAACCTCTCCGATAGATACTTCCCTAATCTATAAAACAATTATGCTAATAAAATGTTACATCTCAGGGCTGTTGTGAGGATTAATTGGGCAGGCTCCTGGGGAAACAGTAGTAATAGTTCTAATAGCCACCATTAACATTGAACACTTTTCCTACTTTATCTCATTTCATCTTCCCCAGTTTGCATGGAGATAGTTTAATCTGAATTTTATAGCTCAAGAAGCATGCTCAGAGAGGTAAAAGGAATTTGCTCAAATGGCTGAATTGGGAATCAAACCTAACTCTCAGGCAGATGGCCTTTGCTTGTGACCATTGCCCAGAGTACTCACGCTCTGCCAGCTCCACCTACAGAAATCTTTCCTGCCTTTTAACAATTCTTAACAGAATTAAGCTCTTCTCCTCCTGTGTGCTCATACATTCTGCTTAGCCTCATGGGTTGCAGGAATTTAGTCTAGTTTTGTATTATACAAAGTCAGTTTACCCAGGACACGCCCACTGGGAGTGGAGGATGGGGACAGATTATCTGGGGTCTAGAACAATCAAATGTTCTCTGGCTCTGAGCCCCCACCCAGTGAAGTCACCTACATCCAGAGCCCCTTCCCAGAAAACCCCTACCACTCCTTTCCCATGGCCTGGTTCCCAGGGGCTCACTTAGGTGTTTGTTATGTTGAATGGAATTGCATGGAGCCAGGAGATTTGGGCTCCAGCCCCAGCCCCGCGATGATGGTGTCCAGTCTGGACAAGTCATTTGAACTTTCTGGGCCTCATACTTTGTAAAACGGGGTCGGGGTGTGGGTGTGTGTGGAATGCCTGGTGAAGTCCTACCCATCTTTAACATTCTATGTTTTAAAAGTTGTAGCCAGAGCATAGACATGAGACCTATGGCCAGATTAAGTTTCTTGGAGCAGGGCATTTCCTGAGACTACGTTTATTGTAGTGTATCTTCCTGAATTCTAGCGAGAAGGGGAAAAAAATGGATATTGAAAACACAACTTACTGTAGTCACATTTGCTCACACATGCTTTTTCTGCTTTTTAGTTTTTGTGTGTTTTTTTTTTAAGATTTTATTTATTTGACAGAGAGAGAGAGAGCACAAGCAGGGGGAGCAGCAGAGGGAGAGGGAGAAACAGGCTCCCCGCTGAACAAGGAGTCCTTTATGGGGCTTGATCCCAGGACCCTGAGATCATGACCTGAGCTGAAGGCAAACTCATAACTGACTGAGTCACCCAGGTGCCCCTCTTTCTCTTATTCTTAATTCATTTTATCTATGTATTTCATTTATACAGTTTATATTGTTGTGACTTTAAATTCACTAATCTTTTCTTCTATGTGTAATCTACTGTTACTCCCACTCAGTGTATTTGTCATCACAGACATCTGAGGTTTTCATCTCTAAGGGTTTGATTTGTGTCTTTTTTAATGTCTTCCATGCTTGTATTTAACTTTCTGAACATATGGAACAGTTGCCATTTCTGAGTAGAGAAATTGAGTTTAGATAAGTTAAGTAATTTATCAAAGGTCTTTAAAACAAAGGTAGTCTGGGGCACCTGACTGGCTCAGTTGGTAGAACACATGTGACTCTTGATCTCAGGGTTGTGGGTTTGAGACCATGTTGGGTGTAGAGATTACTTGAAAGATAAAAAAGAATAAAAAAGAATTAAAAACAAACAAACAGATGCAGAGGTGGTTTATCTCTAGCACCCACACTTTAAACCATCAAATTGTACTGTCTTTCCATATATGCAATGTGTTACTATTTTCTCATTTTTATGATACACTCTAATCTATGGCAGTTTAGAATGGAGGGGATTGAATAATTTTAAAAACTAAGGACAGAGCATAAGAGAATGTGAGGTAATATGTCAGCTGCTAACAATGAGGACGGCTGACATTTAGCAAGCGTTTGTTGTGGGCCCAAAGTTTGGCTCAAAGCTCTGCGTGCACTGCCTCTTTTATCTTCACATTCTGTTCAGCAAATACTGTCTCCATTTTACAAATGAGGAAACTGAGGCTGACAAAGATTTAAGGAAGCAGCTGCCCACTATCCCACAGTGAGGTGGCAGCCTGGACCACATGCAGATCCTCTGCCGGCTGAAGCCAAGCTACTTCGCGCTCCACAGAATTGCCTGGTTTGGGAAGGTGAAAGGACAGAAATGGGTAGTATAGGACCCTCGTCCTCTCAGAGGTTAGAGTTTAGTGGAGGAGATGGGTGTGAAAACAGTTGCATTACATTATCCTTTTAGTTAGGATTTCCTTGATGGTCAGTGACAAAATTCCAATTTGACCGAGCAGAGTATAAAGGGAAATTTTTTCCAATATAATCATGAGCAGGGCAAGAAAGCAGCTGGACCTTTTAAGACAACTGGACCCAGAGGTTGGAATCTCCTCAGGGTTCTCTCACTCTCTGACTCTTGTCTGTTTCTTCCTCCCTCCTTCAATAATTTATTATAAAAAATGTCAGGGGTGCCTGGCTGGCTCAGTCAGTGGCGCATGTGACTCTTGATGTCTGGGTCTTGAGTTCAAGCCCCACACTGGGCATAGAACTTATATTAAAAAAAAAAAAATTCAATTACAGAAAAGTGGAAAGACCTGTACACAGGTACACCACCACTTAGATTTTACAATGGTTTCATTTTGCTATATTTAATGTATCATGTAACCATCCATCCATTTCTGCTTTACTTTGCATATTGGATTTATTTTCTCAGAGTACCTTCCCCCTGATGAGCAAAATTCCTGTCTCATACTTCACAGCCTTGATTCTGCATCTCCGGTTCAAGACCTCCTATGGCAGGATCAAATTCATCTAACGTGGGTTGTAACCCCCTGGACTAAGGAGAAGGTATATTGTAGTAGGCGGCTCCCACCAGGACTACATGGTGGGCGTGGAGGGAGAGGCTGGGAAGGGAGGCAAGCGAACAAAACAGTACAGGTGTGACAAGCTGTGTGACAAACGGAACAGCAGGGGATTGTGGGAGTGCAAGAGGAGACACCTCCTCCATTTGGATAGTCCAAATTTGGCTTCCTTCAAAGGACATGATTCCTGAACTGTCTTAAAAGATATGGGGAGTTGAGCATTGGAAAAAAGGCTGGAGGCTAAACAGATCAAGGTGCAAAGTAGTGAGTGCGTCTGGGGAAGCACAAAGTAAGAAAAGAAAAACAATGTGACCACATACGTGTGCTCCAGTGTTGAAACACTTTATGGGGGCGCCTGGGTGGCTCAGTCGGTTGAACGTCTGCCTTTGGCTCAGGTCGTGATCCCAGGGTCCTGGGATCGAGCCCTGTGTCCAGCTCCCTGCTCAGCGGGGAGCCTGCTTCTCCCTCTGCCTCTGACCCTCCCCCTGCTCATGCTCTGTCAAATAAATGGATAAAATCTTTACCAAAAAAAAAAAAAGAAAGAAAGAAACACTTTATAGTGCAGGTGGTAGGGAACTAGCTCTCAGAGCTGCTTGTGTGCATGTTGTAGTTTGAAATTGGCCATTTAGGAGTATTTACACCATGGAAATCAGCAAATCTGCTTTTTTTCCCCCCCAGAGATTGGATAAACATTTTGCCAGTATCACTGGCCCACAGCTATTAAAACCTGAAGATGACTATGATATTTTCTCCTACTGTTTTCTCGTGTAGGCTGATGTATTCCTATTAGAAAAGCTTCTTTGACAGATTCTATTTCTGGCCTTGAATTATTTTGTTTTCCCTTGAAGTTTCATTGATTCATTTCACAAACCTGCCTAAGTGGTGCCATGCCTGTTGGGGGGGGGGGTCTTGCAGATATGACAGCACTAAGAAGCCAGGACATACCTGCGGTCAGATGACTCCCAGGAGCCCAGGGCCAGTGCCCTTGTTCCTGCCGGGACTTTGCAGAGCATTTTACCAGGAACTTAAGTGGACAGATTGCTATCAGGAAAGAAAGATTCCTTAGCCTGTGAGATTGTTTTTTTTCTTTTGGAAAAAAATCCATTAGCACTGATGGATCCAGAGCTGGCTCCAGGGTACCTCCCGTCTGGCTCCCACAGGACATTACAGTAGGGCTTGGCAAGCTCTCCCAAGTCCCTGTGTAACCATTCCCCTGCTCAAATCTCCTTTCCCCACAATGGTGTGCTCAGACTAGCTTCGCTACGAAAAATTATTTATCAAAGTAACCCCTGAGCTATGCTAAAATGACTAAGACATACTTCCTGCCCTTGAGGGGAGTCAGGACCCATTCATAAATATATAAAAACAAATAGAAGCAAAAATCAACAAGAATGGTACTTAAATTAGAGAATCAAAAGCATGGAAGGAATTATCTGATGCATCCATTTGGTATGCTTTCTTTTCACTCTTTTTTTTTTTTTTAAGTAATCTCTGTGCCCTATGTGGGGCCCAAATTAACGACCCAGAGATCAAGAGTCACATGCTCTACCAGCTGAGCCAGCCGGGTGCCCCTGTTTTCACTTTCTTGATGATGTCTTTTGAAGCACTGAAGTTTTAGATTTTGATGATGCCCCATTTATTTTTTCTTTTGTTGTTTTAGCTTTTCATGTTATATCTAAGAAATATATATATTGCTTTATACAACTGCTTTTAAAATCAGTTAGTAGAATAAAAGAGAATTATGCACTTATATTGTCTTTTATCATTATAAAATAACATAATTACCTTTACCAGTGTTCTTTGTCTTTTCATTTGGATTTGAATTACCATGTGGGGTGAGTTACTTTCAGGCTGAAGAACTTACTTCAGCTTTTCTTTTAAGGTAGGTCTGCTAGCAAAAAATTCTTTCAGCTCTTTTCTTTGAGTTCTTTGAACTTTGAATACTGAATGTTAAATGTATAAAACATAATGGCTACTTTGAAGTCTTTGTCTATTAAATCTGATATCTAAGTAGGGCTTCTCATAGGCATTTTCTGATGCCTGCTTTTGTTTCTTTTAGTGGGGGAGGAGCAAAAGGAGATGGAGGGAGAGAACATTAAGCAGGCTCCATGACCAGCGTGGAGCCCAATGTGGGGCTCTATCTCACAACCCTGACATCACGACCTGAGCTGAAATCAAGAGTCAGATGCTTAACGACTGAGCCACCCAGGCTCCCCTAAACATACTTTTTTTTTTTAAGATTTTATTTTTAAGTAATCTGTACACCCAATGCAGGGCTCGAACCCACAACCCTGAGATCAAGAGTTGCGTGCTCTACTGACTGAGCCAGCCAGGTGCCCCTAAACATAATTTTTTAAAACTAAAAGGTGTAATATATACTCTTTATAATATGTCAAACAACAGGAGAATTAACATATAAAGCATATGTTAATAATCTCCCCCTACTTCCCTCTAATACCTTCACCATTCCCTCCCTACCATCATCCACCCCACTCTTAATTATCAATATTAACACTGTGCTGTATAACTTCCTACACCTTTCTTTTTGCTAATACAAATATATAAACCTAAAAAAGGAGTTTTTTTCTTAACAAAAATGGTTACATGTAATACACACTACTGTGCAACTTGCTTCTTCACTTAATATTTCATATTCATTCTTCCTGGTTGGTATATATAAATTTAACTCATATTTTATTTATTTATTTTTAAAGGCTTATTTATTTTAGACAGAGTGGCACACAGGCAGGGGGAGGGGTAGAGAGAATCTTCAAGCAGACTCCCTGCTGAGCATGGAGCCCCACACAGGGTTTAATTCCATGACCCATGAGATCATGACCTGAGACAAAACCAAGAGTCAGATGCTCAACCAACTGAGCCACCCAGGTGCTCTTAAATTTAACTCATATTTTAAATACCTAGATCATATTCCATAATATAATATAAATGCACAAAAATGTACTCAATCATTTCTCTACTGTTGGACATTCAGGTTATGTCCAATTTTTTGTTTTTGCCACTGTAAACAATGTTCCTACAAATATCCTTATATATATGTATTTTTTTTCTTTAGGTACTAATACATTTACTCCCATAATACAGAGTGTTAAAAGAGAGATAATAGACCGGGCGTCTGGGTGGCTCAGTTGGTTAAGCGACTGCCTTCGGCTCAGGTCATGATCCTGGAGTCCCTGGATCGAGTCCCGCATCAGGCTCCCTGCTCGGCAGGGAGTCTGCTTCTCCCTCTGACCCTCCCCCCTCTCATGTGCTTGCTCTCTCTCATTCTCTCTCTCTCAAATAAATAAATAAATAATCTTTAAAAAAAAAAAAGAGAGATAATAGACCAAAGAGTACATACATTTTAAATTTCAATAGATTCTTCCAGAATATTTTCCAAAGAGATTATGGCATAACGTTACACCTTCACCAGCAATGCATAATGGTGTCTTATTTCTTTACTCTCTAACAACAGCCAGATGTTCTCAAAAATTAAAAGAATTTTTGTCAGTCATGTTTTGTAAAACTGCATCCTATTTTTAAAAGTTTACATTTCCCTAACAACTAGTGGGTTCGAGCATCTTTCCAGGTTTCCTGTCCATTTGCATCACCTCTTCTGTGAATTGCCTATTCATATCATTTACCCATTTTTCTCTGTGGGTTGTTCACCTTATATACATTCCACACTGCAACTAAAGTAGTCAATAAAGAATCAGGACTACAACCCAATCTCCCAACTTCCAGTCCAGGATTTTCTCTACTCTGGCCACTTCCTGAACTATTATGTGTTTTGTTGTCATTATTGTGCTGTGTATTTGTTTTATTATATTATATTATGTCTCCTCTGTCATAATGTTAGTGTAACTAGTTTGTTGAACTAGTTTGTTGAAAGTGAGCTCATACTGCTTCTGCAGACAAAAACCTTATTTTTTCTCACCAAGTTTCTCTAAAGTCCAGTTTACTGAATAGGTCTTTCCTTACTACTAAATGAAACCTTGGACAGATCCCATTGGGGTTTTTTGTTTGTTTGTTTGTTTGTTTGTTTTGGTCCTCGGGTAATGAGAGTTCTCCAAGTGCTTTCAAATATCTAAAAGAAGACAAGATTAGAAAGATGTGCTCTGTTTGGTTTGGAGAAAGCAAGCATTTGTGTTGGAAACTGCATAGGGGGTATATTAGGCAGCTTAGGCTGCCATGACAAAATATCACAGACTGGGTGGCTTAAGCGACAGAAATTTATTTCCTCACTGATTTGGAGGCTAGAAATCTGAGATCAAGGTTTCAGCATGGTTAGCTTCTTAGCCTACAGATGGCCGCTTCCTCTCTGTGTGCTCACATGGCATGTGCATGGAGAGAAAGAGAGAGTGTGCTTTGATGTCTCTTCTTGTAAGGACACTAATCCTATTGGATTAGGGTCCCACACTTATGACCTTACTTAAGCTTAATTTTACCTCCCAGAGACTCCATTTCCAAGTATAACTCACATTGGAGGTTAGGACTTCAACATATGAATTTTGGGGAGGGGAGGGAGACACAAACATTCAGTACATAACAGAGGGCCACAAGGCAAAGTATTGGGAGTGGCCTCTAGGAGCTCAGAGTGGTCTCCAGGTGATAGTTGGCAGGAAAACGGGAACCTCAGTCCTACAATTATAAGCAATTGAATTCTACCAATAATCAGAGCTTGAAAGAGGACCCTGAGCCCCAGACCTGACCAACACCTTGAATTTAGCCTGGTGAGATCCTGAGCAGAGAATTGAATCATGCCTTGTGCAGACTTCCAGCATACAGAAACTGAGATAATAAATCTGTGTTGCTTTAAGTTGCTACATTTGGGGTGATTTGTTACACATCAATAGAAAACGAATATACTCTTTAAGAAAAATAATTTAAAATTATAAAGGGGCCTAAAGGGGCCCATGCAAGGGAGGGGCTCTGAGACACAAGCTTTGTTAGTTTCAAGGTATATCCATCTCTGGCTCCAAGGAAGGGAGAAGATGAGGAACACAGGGCATCAACTGCAGTATGATGCCACTGTGTAGGGTGGGTCAGATGTCCTAAACCAATTCTTTCTCTTTGGAAGGCTTTAGCAGGTCTTTTGGAGATCCTCCCCTAGAGCCTCTACCTGGACTTCCCTTGACAAAGCAAGGCCTCTCCTCTAGGTTAGCTCCTGAGTTTCTAGCAGTCCATCCTTTTTGTTGGGATCACAGTGCCCTCCTCCTTCTTTGAGGGCAGGTCACTCTTAAGAAGATCCCAGTCAACTTCCTTCTTCTAAGTCAACATCAGTCCTTAGGACACATCTGTCTTTGTCCCATGGCCAGTGGGAGAACAGTTTGCTCTCAGCACAACCATCTCTCTCCTTGTCCTACAAGTTTCTTTCTTTTTCTTTTTTTTTTTTTAGAGATATTTATTTATTTGAAAGAGAGAGTATGAGTGGGGTAGGGAGGAGCAGAGGGAGAGGGAGAAGCAGACTCCCCACTAAGCAGGGAGCCCAGTGTGGGGCTCCATCCCAGGACCCTGGGATCATGACCTGAGCTGAAGGTAGACGCTTAACTGACTGAGGCCCCCAGGTGTCCCTGTCCTACAAGTTTCATTTGGTCTCTCATCACTAAGTTCCTCAAGCATGTGTCAAATTATGTCTTATGATCCCCAAACTCCAGAGTCACATGTCAAGCTCTCTGAGTGGTTCTCTGGAAGTCTCCTATCTCCCTTGGCTAAGGGAATGAGGAGAATATACCCCTTGCCCCATGCACTGATGGCTATTCAGGAGAAAGACCACTGGTGTGGGATTCAGGAACTCTGAGCTCTAGTCTGACTTACTGTGTCGTTGGGAAACTTTCTTTTCCATTCTGGACCTTGCTTCCCTGGGTCAGTTAAATGAAGATGCTAGAGTAGATTCACACATTTATTCAGTAAATGATTATTGAGCCTCTACTATGTGCCTGGAACTGTTCTGGGCACTGGGAGTCAGCAAAGAACAAACCAGATGGCCTCTGAGGGCCCTTCCAGCCCTCACATTCTCTAATTTTTCCCCCCACCCACTTCCCATTCACCCCCCCACTCCCATGGGCAGTCAGTCCTGGCCTCCCCCATGACCACCCTTTCCACCCCAGCAGAGCATAGCCTCCTCTTGCTGGGACCTTTGATGGAACTAGGGCTGAGCCTTCTCTGAAGGCAGCATTGCTATCCCTCTCTGCTACTGCCCATTATTCTGGTCTGTCTGGACTGGAAGTGCTCCCCGACCAACGACAACGGAAAGGTTTATTTGTAGCGATCAGGAAGTCCCCCATGACCCCTGTCCATCCACCTCTGGGACAGGAAGCCCCAGGAGGAAAAAACAAAAGATGAAACACTGGCTGAGTTCCCAGCTTCTAAGTGTTCAGCAATACTCTGGTCTGGAGGGTCCCTTCTACTCAGAAACTCCTTCCTTGTCATTGGGCCCCAGGCCCTCAGTTCCTTTCCAGAGGATCCAGAAGGACTTAGGTGACGTAAAAGAGGTATAAGAAATGAAGATTGACTCTCTGGGAAAGGATGCATGATGTCTTATCCTAAGCTAAGTCTCCGTGTCTGGGAGGGAGGAAAGCTGAATTCACAGAGTGGGAAAAATATTCTCAGTGGTTAAGGAAGCAAGTGAGTCACCTGCTTTGACCTTCATCTATGCCTTCCCATGGCCAGGGTAGTTTCAGGGAGGGGGTGGAGGTGGAAGAGATTTCCAAGCAATTTTGGCTTGCTGAGTTATTTGGGGATCCTTACCTGTGACATCACCTTCCATCCATCACTCTTCTCCCAACAGCTGAGCTAACCTGCCTGGGAGAAAGTTAACATTATGACCTTTGTAGGTGCCAGGGCTTATGCTTAAAAGGGTCTCATGCTTGGTTTAATGCTCTGCTGTTGCCATCTTCAAATTCTTGATAATTTCTGAACAAGAAGTCCATGTTTTCATTTTGCACTGGGCCCCGCAAATTGCACAACGGGTCCTGATTGAGAGTGTCTCATGTGTTAGGTTCTAAGCCAGGTACTTGGCATACTTGTGTCATTCCAGCCTCTAACTGTGCTGAGCTAGGGACTAACTATTCGCTCCTTGTTACCATTGATGAAATTTAAGCTTAGGTAAATAATTTGCTGAAAGCTACATACCAGGTACAGGGTGGAGTCAGGATTCAAACCCAAGTCTGACTCCAGAGTTAGTGCTCATTCTGGTCCATGGTGCTGTCTACCAGAAGAAATGCTTTTACTTCCACGATATGGGAGAGCTGAGTCTGGAAAAGCAATTCAGGGGAGTTAGGCAGGGGTGAGATGAAGGGCTTTGACCAGAGCTAGAATTTCAAGCAAGCCCTGAGTATATGTTTTTGAGAACAACCCACATGCACATTCACACAGTCACACATGCTCACTCACACTCCAACTCTCATGCACACATATGCACACATGTTCACATCTACACACACACATACACCCCACCAGTCCAGAACCTGCCTTCGGAAGCAGTTCAATTATATGTATCATTACAGTGTCCTAGAGTGTCAACACCACAAGGACCCCTAGGGAACTACCTAATCTGCTAATCTGATTCCCTCATTTGACAGATGAGAAAACTGAAGCTCAGAGAGGGAAGATGGTCTAGGTCACACACTTCACTAGTGGCAGAGCTGGGGGCCTTGTGCCAGCCTCCTGACTCTAGATCCAAAGGCACAGCATAGGATGAACTGATGGGAGGTAAAATGGGGCAACTACAGACGTATCAGAGAGCAGAAAGGAAGTACAATCCTGAGATTAACCAGGCTTTCTTTCCCTCCTGACCGCCCTTCCTCTGTACCCCAAGCAAAATTTTCTCATCAGCATCTGAGAAACACTTTGCTTCTGACCCTGGCTGGGCACAGAAATCCCCACCTCCATCAGTATTTATAGTCATGCTATTGCTCAAGACCCAAAAACACCTGCTTTAAGGGGTCAAGTGGTTTGGATTAGCAAGGTTGATTGTTCTTTCATTCACAAGCAAAACAAAACACAAAGGCAAAATATAAACAGGATAAGGCATGAGGGCTTAATTACTCTATAGAAACAGGACAGTTCCTATGAAGTAAAAAGCAAAACAAAGACCTGCCAGGGACTGCCCTAGAGGAACAAGTGACCTGGGGCTGGGCCAGATTTGGGCCTTCTCTGGGCAACCTCCCAGTGTCAGCCCCTAAGACCAGACTGGGCTTGAGATAGAGTCATGCAGCTGAAGAGCAGGGTTTTGATCTGCTTTGAAGACCCTTCTCCTCCCATGTTTCCTCCTGGACAGATCTGGGTTCAAATTTTGACTTTGCCATTTACTAAATGTGATTTGGGGCATGTTGCCCAGTCTCTCTAAGCCTCATTTTCCTAATGGGTAAAATGGGCACGATACTCAAACCTATGTCTCGGGATTCCCGTGTGGGTCTTTCAGTGCTAAACCCATAGAGTCCCACCCAGGCAAACCAGGAAGGCTGGTCACCTTGGGCTATTGGGAAGATAATGCTGATGAAGCATTTATCAAAGTGGCTGGCACGCTGTAATTGCTCCTACGGTAATTGTTATCCTTTTCTCTTACCTCAAACATTCTTTTTAAAGATTTATTTATTTTAGAGAGAGAGAGAGCATGCTGGAGAGTGGGGGGGGGGTGCAGAGAGAAGAAGAGAATCCTCAAGGAGACTCCCCGCTGAGTTTGGAGCCTAGGCGGGGCTCAAGGCAGGGGCTTAATCCCAGGGCCCTGAGATCATGAACTGAGCCATAATCAAGAGTCAGATGCTTAACTGACTTAGCCACCCAGGCATCCCCTTACTTCAAACATTTAAAGAGCACTGTCTGTTTGCCATACTTTGCGTTAAGCACTATTGAGATAAATTGTAAACATTCGTAAAACTCATTTTATACTTACAAAGCATTTTCAAACCTATTTTCTCAGTTAATCTTTACAATAGCCCTATGAGGGAGGTAAAACTCAATATCCCCATTTTATAGGTAAGATAACTGAAGCTCAGAAAGATAAGTGACTTACTCAAGGTCACTTGGCTAATAGGTTGCTATGGACTGAATGTGTCTCCCCAAATTCATATGTTGAAGTCCTAATCCCCATTGTGATGGCTTTTGGAGGTGGAGCCTTTGGGAGGTAATTAGGTTTAGATGAGGTCATAAAGGTGGAGCTCCTTATAAAGGATTAGTACCCTTATAAGAAGAGACTAGAGCTCTCTCTCTCTCTCTGTGTCATGTGAGGATGCCACAAGAAGGTGGCAATCTGCAAACTAGAGAGAAGCTCTCACTGGACCTCTCAGCTTCCAGAACTGTGAGAAATCAATGTTTGTTTAAACTAGCCACTCTACAGTATTTTGTTACAGCAGCCTGAGCTGATACATAGGTGAAGGGCTAGGATACCAATTAAGCTGCAGAGCTTAAGGATTTTCACGTCATATCACACTGTCCTACTACCCTTCTCCATCTTCGTTCATTGAGGCTGCTGATAGCTCCTATTTCTTCTTACCTTTATCAAGAAGGATTCTTTCCTGTAAACATGAACCACATTCTGGCTTATTTAAACAGAAAAGGAAGGGCGCCTGGGTGGCTCAGTTGGTTCAGCGTCTGACTCTTGATTTCAGCTCAGGTCATGATCTCAGGGTCCTGGGATTGAGCCCCGTGTTGGGCGCCCCGCTCAGTGGGGAGTCTGCTTGAAATTTTTTCTCTCCCTCTCCCTCTGCCTACCCCCACTTTGCACACACATGCACTCTAAAATAATAAAGAAGCAAATCTTTAAAACAAACAAAAAACAGAAAAGGAATTGTTGAAGGGATATTAGGTAGCTCACGGAATCTCCTGGAGGGCCAGAGAAGCTTTCACCCCAGGATGAACTCCCAAATTCACTACACAGACCTGGCCCAGTGAACACGTGACAGCCACTGCTCTAGGGAGTGGGTTCCACTGCCTGCACCATCAAGATGACCAATGCTGGACCCCGGACTCTACCACTATAGCTGCTGCCTCTGCTGCCAGCCGTGGCTCACACTGATTCTGCATATACCCCTGCTTCTTTGCCTCACTAGCTTCCAATTCACGGTCGGCCTAAGGCGGGTCCATCTGACTGGCAGGGCTTAGGTCATGTGCCGGCCCTTAGTTGCAGGGGTTGCTGGGAAATCAAGTCTGGCCTTTTCAGTTTCTATAATGGGAAACTGGCTCTGTCTATCTCATAAGGTGGGGACCTCTCCAAACATGAAAAGGTCCCAAAACTCAGCAGCCCAAAACAATTACACCTATTTGTTATCCCAACCCTTCTCCACTTTCTCTACACCTCTAGGCCAACCACCCCCAAACTCTAAATTTTATTTTGTCTCAATAGACCTTACTAAAGGTATCCCAACTGTTGTGAATTCATCCAGAGTGAAGCCCAGAGTTCTTAAAGAATTTGTGCTTTTACACAGTGTGTTAATCCAGATCCTCCAAGAAGCAGAGCCGAGAGGGGATTAAACATGCAAGGATTTTACTCATATAGCAACATGTGAAAAAAAAAAATGAGAAGGGAGAGGTTAGTTGAACCATAAATCCTCCATGCAAGTCTGACCCTAAGTAAGCAGAAGGGGAGGGAAGGTTGGGTGGAAAGTGTCCTAGACCACTTCTAAAGGTTGCGCTGTCATGCTTAGTCTCCCTGCTGCACACAGTTCTTGGCTGGTAGCCACTCAAAGGAGGTGTGGTATCAGCACAAACGGAGCAGTGGACTTTACCTGGGGCCCTTGGTCTATTACACTCCTATAGTTGGAGATCTACAAGGCACCTTTTCATGGCCCCATACATGCTCTTCTCTCCAGCTGCAATGCCTCTTTCCAGCTTTTTCTTTTTGGCTAACTCCTCTTGATCTTTTATTTTTTTTAAAGATTTTATTTATTTATTTGATAGAGAGAGACACAGAGAGAGGGAACACAAGCAGGGGGAATGGGAAGGAAAAGGAGGCTTCCCTCTGAGCAGGGAGCCCGATGCGGGGCTCAATCCCAGGACCCTGGGATCATGACCTGAGCTGAAGGCAGACGCTTAACGACTGAGCCACCCAGGTGCCCCTCCTCTTGATCTTTTAAAAAAAGGTCTCAAATCTGGGTGAAGTCCTCCTTGAACTCCCTAGTCACAATGCCCCCACAGCATCTTCTAGCCAGCAGGCTCCCAGCAGCCACTGCGCTCTTTATAACTGCCTATTGAGATGCCTGTTCTCTCTAGACAGAACCCCTTAAAAGTGGGAGCCATTGCTGCACCCCCAGCACATACACATCAGTACATGTTGGGGCATGAGTGGGTGAGTGTGTAGGTGGGACAGTTGAGTTGTCAGGGTCCTGTTATCACTTAAGCAATTTTGACAAGGTCTACTCAACTTCTCCTTGTTCATATCCATCTCTGTCCCTCTCCACTGCCACCGCTACCACCCTAGTTCTCTTCTGTCATCAAACGTCTAGACTATGGCAGCTGCCTGCTCACTGACCTCTTTGCAATACTCTCTCCTCCGGTTTATCCTCTACACAGCATCAAAATGATGTTTTGAAATAAAATATCCTTCAATAGCTCTCTATGGAAAAGAGGGAAGTCCATAATGGTCTGAACTCTTTGGCCCCTTATGATCTGGCCCCTGGGGACCTGTCCAGCCCTCTCTTGCTGTGCGGTCTCGCACCCGAAGCCTTCACCATAGTGTTGTCCGTGGTTTCACCTAATGCACTTGGCTGGTCCATGCCCTGATTTCCTTTCTTCTGCTTAGCAAGGCATCAACCCACTTTTTAAAAATTGAATTTTATTTATTTATTTATTTTACCAACCCACCTTTTGAGTTTCTCCCCAAAGATTCTCCTCTACAAAGACTTTCTAATCTTCTCCCCAAGGGGAATTGACTAATCCCTTGTTTGTGCCCCTATTTCCCTTCTTATACTTTTAGCCTGAGACCCATAACACTCCATTTTTTCTTCTGCTCCCTGCTTGAGTGCAAGGTCAGTGTTTTATTTGATTCCACGGAGCTTAGCATAGCGCCAGCAAAAGAGTTTTTAGGTACTTAATAAGTGCTTATAGTGACTGCAAGCATACATGAATGAATATTTGAAGGACAGATTAATCTGAAATACCTGCATTTTAACTGGGATTATATATATGTATAGAGGCTTGATTTTTTATTTTTGTTTGTTCCTTGGTTGGTTGGTTTGCTCACTTGCCCAACTCTAAACCCTTTCTTATATGTGGAGAGTTCTCCACCATAGGATTCTTGGAGAAAGGCAGATCTTGTCTCCTATTATAGAAGTCAAAAAGGCCAGAAATTTGCTTTCCAGCCCTCCCTTACAGCTAGGGTGTGCGTATATGATTTAGACCCTATCAATCAGGTACATTCTCCTGGAACTTAGAATAAGATGCTTGTATTGCAAAGAAGCAGGGATGGTGGAGAGTTTGGCAGTGGTGGGCGCAGTGGCAGCAACATCTAGGTTTCAGGGCAGCAACCCCAGTAGAGTGAGTGGTGGCCTCTGGGTCCAGTGTTCAGGGCAGGGGTAGAAGTGGCAGTGGTGTCCTTATTGAATCGGTTCTGTAGCATGATAGATTAGGTTGAGGTTGTACCTGCCCTGACTCCCTTTGCTTCTGCCAATTGTTCTAATACCTTTATTGAGATACAGTTCACATACCATACAATTCACCCATTTAAAATATACAATTCATTTTCTAGATTATTCATAGATATGTGCAACTATCACCATAGACGATTTTAGGACATTTTTATCATCTCTAAAAGAAACCTCGTGCTCTTTAAGTATCACTCCCACCCCTCCTGCTTCCCCCTCCCCATCCCTCTCCTCAGCCCTGAGCAACTGCTAATCCACTTTCTGTCTATAGATTTCCCTATTCCTTTCATATGAATGGAACCACATAGTTTATAGTCATTTGTGACTGGCTTATTTCATTTAGCACAGTTTTTTCAAGGTTCATCTATGCTGTATCTTGTGTTAGTAATTCATTCCTTTTTTATGACTGAATAATATTCCACTGTGTTCCAGATCTTGTTTATTCAGTCATTAGTTGATAGACATTTGGGCCTTTTCTACTTTTTGGCCATAATGAATAATACCACTATAAACATTTTTGTACAAGTATCTGTGTGGATATATGCTTTCATTTTCAGCCCATTTTTTGAGCCTGATTCTTCAGGCTTTCTGGTGACTCTATGAGCTATAGATCATCCTAACAAATTTATTTCTTGTTCAAATCAGCCAGAGTTGATTTCTGTTCTTTATAACCATGAGGTTTTTATTCCTTTCCCTTGGGGCCAAGTTCTTAGCCCCAAGACAAAAGGGTTATTGTTGGCTACTGTGACACACTTCCCAACTGACCTTCTAAGTTTCGAGTTTAAGCTTTCTCTATACTTTAAAGTGGATATTGAGATCCAAAGAGAGAAAGTGACTTGGCCTAGGTCACATAGCCAGTCACTGGCACATCTAGGACTAGAATCTAGGACTCCCCATCACAATTTAAGTTCTTCCCTTTATACTATGCTTCCTTTGATCAATTCAACAAGTGTTTGTCAAACTCTGGCCATAGGATATATGGAAGAAGCAGAGGATATAAAGTCCAAAGACATGATTTCTATTCCCAGCTTTGCCACTTCCTACCTTTGTGATCTTGAACAGTTTACCTAATGTCTCTGGGCCTCAGCTAGCCCATCCTGGGGGGAAGAGATTGAATTAGACAGAATCTCAAATGCCTACAGCCTCTGTAAGGTGCTACTGTTTTACTTATTCTGTTCTATTTTACTCACTTATAATTTATTCCCTCTTAATTACAGTTTATAGCAGAAACATTTATCTGCATTAAAAAGAATAAATTCTGTTGATGTTTTAGTCCTTTCTTCCATTTTGTTGCTTTTTCATCTCACATCTTTTCCATATTCTTCTTAGTTCTTTTTTTAATTTTTTTTTAAAGATTTTATTTTATTTATTTGACAGAGAGAAAGACAGCGAGAGAGGGAATACAAGCAGGGGAAGTGGGAGAGGGAGAAGCGGGTTTCCCGCCGAGCAGGGAGCCTGATGTGGGGCTCAATCCCAGGACCCTGGGATCATGACCTGAGCCGAAGGCAGATGCTTAACGACTGAGCCACCCAGGTGCCCCGTCTTCTTAGTTCTTATTTTGCTTTATTTTCATAATGGCATTTCAGGTTGTATTCTTTCAACACAGACAACACTATGCTTACTTCCTTTTCACAAAAACTTGGTTCTTTCCCCCTCTTTTCCTGAAACTTGTGGTCCTCTCAATCTAGCTCTTTCTTCCTTCTGTTGAATACATGGCCAAGAAATATTTCACTTACAACAATAAGGTTTAAGAAAAATAACAGAACAAGTACTTTGACCAATGGCAAAATATCCTTGGCAGAAGATAGCAGCTAGATGTTTGGATTAAAAATAAGACCTGAAATATGATTTTTAATATAAAATCCCCTGTTCTTTAAATTCAGGCAATGAATTCAATTTGAAGATTGACCCACATAGTGTTTTCTAATTAGTGTTGTTGAGATCCTATAGTCATTGTTACTCTTCCCATGAGAAGGAGTACCAGCGCCTCCTAATGGGAGATGACAGAAGGAACGGCGACTCTGACCGTACATACCCGCCAGTCCTTTATTAGGGTTTGAGCACCACCCTCTGAAAGGGTCAGATCTGGAAGGCCTTGTCCTGGGCCCCTTGTTTTATGGATGGGTGCCTGAGGCACAGGGAGGTCTTTCTTCCCAATACCCAGAAACCTCCTAGCCAGCTCCTGGGTAAAATCCATGAATAGAATCTGTCGTCTGGTAAGCATCAGGGATGTACTGGCACAGAGCCCAAAGTGTGGCTAGAGAAGGATGTGGGGAAAGGAGAAAGCTTGGAGCAGGAGATACCAAAGGAAGTTGGAGGCTGTTACAGAGCTCTAGGAATGGGGCAAGGGCTAAGGTAAGAAAATGAGAAAAAAGTGATTTGAGAAAACAGGACAGAAAAGAAACAGACATGGGGAGACATGGGATCCACAGAATGAAGGGGTGGGACTACCAATGTCCACCAATGAGTAATACTTTATGCTACCAGATTAATTTTTATAAAACTTCAATTTGGTCATTCATTAACTCCAGCCAAATTTGGCTTCATAATGAGACCAGACACAAGGCACTCTGTCCCCATGTGGACACTGAATGCCCTTCCCTGCACCCAGTCTTCTCCCCCCAGGAGTCTATCAGGAATCCTAGACTGGATGGGGGTTAAGAAGTCCCAGTGTGAGTCCCAAGTTCAGTTATTTTCTGATGTGTGAGCTTGGAAAAAATCACTAAACAGCTGGGACTTTAACTTTTTCATCTGTAGTATACCCGTCTGAACAATGGCTGCTTCCATGAGGCTGTTCTGCTGAGCCTGTGTTTTCACTTGGTCTCTCCTCTAATTGTGTATGTTGTCTGAATTTACTCTTCTTACACAGATACAAGTCTTATTGGATTAAGGTCCACCCCAATAACCTCATTTTAACTTAAAAACCTTATCTCCAAATACAATCACATTCTGAGGCACTGGGGGTTAGGACTTCAATATATGGTTGGGCTTGGTGGGGGGGGACACAATTCATCCCATAACAGAAGCCAAACACAAATAAGTATACGTTGTAGGTTCCATCTATATTAAAAGACAAAATTACAAAGACAGAGAACAGATGAGTGGTTACCTGGAGTTGGGGATGGGAACAGGGATTGGTTGTGTAAGTGGGGAATGAAGGCACACGGGAATTTTTTGGGGGTGATGGAAGCATTCTAATATTGGGTTGTTGTTTTAAGTAGGGGGTAACATCATCCTGGGGGCACCTGGGTGGCTCAGTCGGTTAAGCGTCCAACTCTTGATTTCCGCTCAGGTCATGATCTCAGGGTTGTGAGATCGAGCCCCTCACTGGGCTCTGAGCTGGGCGTGGAGCCTGCTTGGGATTCTCTCTTTCCCTCTCCCTGTCTCCTCCCCACTTTCTAACAAAAAAAGAAAAGAAAAGAAAAGAAAAAGAAATATCATCCTGGAACTGGTGTTAAAGATGGACCATGGTGCAGATTGGAACAGAGATGAGGCTGCAGAAGATGAAGATGAACATGAATTTCCTTAATAAGCAGAAAAACAAGTTAAGAAAAACAGACCAATGATAAGGATGTCCTGAAATTGGACAGGTACAGAGAAATCAAAGGTACGATGGAGCCATCTCCTCATGGACAGAGAAAGGGGAAATGAGAATTTGTTTGGGTGAAGTTTACCACTTAATTTCGTTTTTACTCCAGAGTCTTGGGAAAAAATATTGAAAGGTAAGATAATTCAAGTTAGTCAATCCACGGAGTATTTATTAGATGAAATTTACTAGATAAAACCCTGTGTATGAAGTTTATATATATAGGAATGTATGAAGCCTCCGTTTGGGGTCCAGCAGCAGTACTCTCTGCAGCTCTCAAGCCTGTTTAGGACCTGTGCTTGGTCCTAACTTTTGTCCATAAAAGCACCCCTAACCCTGCGTCATTTCTGATCACTGGTCCTTTGAAGGAAGCTGGATTTCCCCAGTTAGTTTATCAGCAATGCTCACTGTGATAACAGACTATGTAATAGTTTGAGTGGTGGAAGGGAAGGTAGACAACACCTTCTATAAACAATATTCCGTAGATCAACAAAAGGGATTATAGAACAGAACAATATTTAATTCAGTTTTATCCATCCATTGATTCATTCAACCATTCAGTTACCAGTCAATGCGTATTTGCTAAGGGCCTACCCTGTGCCAGCTGTGGCCACTCTGGGTGCTTGGAATCCAGGATGAAAGAGCTTTAAGAAATTTCCATTCTGTGGGAACTGAGGATCTACCATATGCCCTTCTTCTTCAGATTCTGGCCTGAAGTTTCTGAGGGATCCCTACTGAGGACATTCCAGATGGAAAAGACCCCAGAATGCCTGTCATACTTTTTTCAAATGCCCACTACCACCTCCCACCCCTATTGCTTGGGTAGATATGTTGTGAAGTTTCATGACCACCCTCACTCCCGACCATTTCTCCATTCCCACATAGTTAATTGGCCAGAGTTGTCTTTACTCTCCATCTTTAGTTCTCCTTCTTACTTTTTCTCCCTCCTAACTCACTGCCATCTGGCTTTTGTGCCTCTTGCTCCTGGGGCCCACATCATCAGAGGCCTCCTGACTGCCTAATCCAATGCCTTCCTTTCAACCCCTACCTAACACCATTTCGGGGAAGCATTTGACACTGTTGCACACTCCCTCCTTCAAACTCACTTCTTTTGTTTCCACACTGAGCCCTCCCAGGGCTCCTCCTCTCTCTCAGTTCCCTTTTCAGGCCTTTTCTTCTTTGCATGTCCCTTATCTGCGGATGTTCCCTAGGGTTCTGCCTTCAGCTCTGTCCCTGGGTGATCTACTCCCCTCTGAAGGCCCATCTAGATGTTGTGGCTCGCCAGTCTAACTCTGCATCTGAGCATCTTGTATTCTACTATATCTCATGTATATAGTGGGCTCATAGACGGAATTCAATGAGTGATTGAGGAAGAAGTAAAGGAGCACCTGTCCAAGAGGAACCTGTCCACGGCTGCTCAGTATCCTGAAAAAGATACTGATACTCTGAGCTAGATTTATTTATTTGTTTGTTTGTTTGGGGGGGGAGGAGCAGTGGGAGAATCTTAAGCAGGCTCCACACCCAGCGCGGAGCCCGATGTGGGGCTCAATCTCATGACCCCGAGATCATGACCTAAGCCAAAATCAAGAGTCAGACACTTAACAAACTGAACCACCCAGGTGCCCTGATAACCTGAGATGTAAAAGACCAAACCCTGAGATAAGCTGAGCAAACCAGGCTCAACCATTTAGGAATTACAGAATGGGAATTGTCAAGAGCATCTGTAACGATTCGGGGAAAAGCTGGAGGTAGTGGTGTGGTTGAGCCCTGGTAACTTATGGCTGTGTTCAAACTAAAACCATGAGGAGTAGAAACTGTGATTAAGCCAAAGCCAAACAGAATAGTCGCAGAGAGAGAAGCAGTGATGCCAGGAGAGAGACAAGGAGGCAAAGAGAGCAGCTACCACAGCCGCTGGGTCTAGAATGGCCTTTGCCCCTCCTTTACTCCATACCAAAGCTGAGGTCACATGACATTTCCTCAGGAAGTCTTCCCAACCAGCAGTGCTGGGGGGCCAGAGAGCAATGGTCTCTAGAGAAGGATCATGTTTCTTTCTAGCCCTGAATGCCAAGCCTCCCTCACCGCCCCCTTCCCACCCCCAATTTAATAATTCAGAAATGATGCACTTAGGACAAAACTTCCCATAACCAATTTCTAATTATCTTCACTTTTACCATCACCCCTCTGGTTGTAGGTAATTTTGCCATAAGCATCTTTGTCACGTAACTGATTGGCTGTAAGGCAATATTGCCACAAAAGAAAAAAGTAACTAGTTGGTTGTTTTGACAGTTTGTTGGTTTCATCCACTGGTTGAATTTGGTTTCATTTCTCCATTAATGCAGTACTCCCATTTTCACATTAAATGAATCTTAGCCCTCATAATGGTCTATACAGTGGCACAGGGGTTTGAACCCACATTTCCCATAGAATTTTGTAATGTCTATCAATGGACATGTGGCAATATGCCAAGAACAAACAACAGTGTAGAAGGCTTTCACAACGGCCATACAAAGTTCAATTACAGATACGCATCCTACTCTTTGGAAACGGATACTTCTCTTCATGAAGGAAGAAATTTTAGCAAAAAATGTTTGATGTCCAGTGAGATGAATCAACAAGCAAAAAAAAAAAAAAGTATAATACTGTGAATGAAAGACTTTGAAGACAAATGCTTACGTATAATCCACAAAATAAAATAAGTTATTTACGCAGTACTGACATGAATCTACACTATACATTTTGATTGTATTCAAATATTTCGTATTTTGCCATAAGGTCTTTTTAATTTTGTTATTCATTTTTAATTATGTCCTTTTTAATGAATGTCCCTCTTTTATTTTTCGTGATTTTATCTTTTATGGCAAAATTGCCTTTTTATGTGGCCAAAATGCTTGCAGCAAAGATGTTTACAGCAAAAATATGGACACACACTCCTCCAAAGCACCCTTCCAGCCCCCAAGGGGATGGGGAAAGGAAAATAATATACAAAGCAATTGCAAGATGGGAGTGTGTGGAGGGGATCTTCCTGCTCTTTTTCTGTGTGACTGAGGCAACAAAGGTAGCGACGTGAACCTTTTGGTGATTGAGCTGAGAAATAAACAGGCTGAGGTGCAAGCGTGGGCTGGGGGTGTGTGTGTGTGGTGGGGTGGCAGTGGGTGGGAAACAGGGGAACCAGTGTCTGAGTGCCCTCTTGGCTCACCCACTTTGTTTTGGTAACTGAGGGGTTTTACATTGACTTTTATAGAACTGATAAGGTGTGTTAGAACAGCATGTTATTTTAGCCTTCCCTGGGCTCTTGCCTCCCCAGCTGTCAAGAAGGTTGATGTGTCCTGGCCTTGATAGCTGTACATTCCACAAGACAGTCTGCACAAGGTACCACATGTTCTCATAAAATAGCTCTTTTTATATCAGATTGTTGTGCATGTTAGAAGCTGTAACAATGACAGCACTCCGATTCATTTGTTATATATTTCACCTAAAGTGAAAGGATATATGCCATCTAGTCCTGGATACCTAAATCCAGTTTTCCCCACATTTCTTCTGATCCCCAGGTTGAGTTAGTTGCCTTTGCCAGGTTTCCCTGGCAACCTGTGCTTCCCTCACAGGGCAGCTGTTTACTCCCCACAGACTAAACTCCCAGAGATGAAGACCATGCTGTGTTCCCAACAGTCACACAGGGCCCAATAGACAGGAGGCCTTGAATAATACTTGATGAATGATCTAATGCTAAATACCTTGGTGTTAATAAGTTCTGGGTCTCCAGGACTCTGGAATGACCCATGGACAGTTATGTGGCCCCTAAATCATAATTCTTAGTCTTGGATTCCTTCTGACCTGTTCTCCTTCCTGAAATACTATCCCCCAGAGACTTGTGGCAGCCCTGTATCCCAGCTAGCTGGGTAGGGCTCCTGAGCTGCTCCCACAGGCCCGCTTTCCTGGTCAGAGGCTTGGCCTCTTTCCCCTACTCTCAGTCTGGGGGTTCTGCCTGCATATAGGTTGACCACTCCTCATTTTCTCCCCCATATTGGGTCCAGTCTAGATTTCCCATCTGATAACCTGTCACAATCATTAGATTTTCTGATGCCAATCATTTCTGGGATGAAGTGGGAATGAAAAGGAGGAAATAGGAGGGTCAGTCTTCTATTTCTAACATCAACGTCTTTTGAAGCATGAAGGTGAAGAATCTTGATCCTATGGCTCCTACTTCTGGATCAGCTGACACTACCATCCCCAAGTTTTGTCTGGCCTCATTTGCTTAGGAAATACTTTGGTTGGTTGTTCTGATTCCTGGAGAACTGTTCTTGTTTTTGACATTGATGTGAAGCTTCATCTTTAAGGAACAGGGACTGAATTGTCCTTTTTTTTTTTTTTTTTTTTTTAAGCAGCAGCATTAAGGTAGAAGTAGAAATGGTGATACCTTTCCCTTTTGGAGATTTGCCAGTTACATTTCAAATATGGAAAATGTTACAGATGCCTGGAATAAGATGAGTTAATTTTACATTGCTAATGCCCCAGGCACAGAACATGCCCTGTTGGGTCTGCAACTGACAAAGAATGGTAGGGCTTGAGAGCTCCCCCTAGTGACCCCCCAAGTCTATTCCAAACTAGGTTTCCTTTTATTAATTCTTCACGACAGCCGTTGCTAAAAATTAAATTATATAAATTTACAATTAAATCATATTAAAAACAAAGACAACAAATATCCAAATATCATCACTTCCTAATTATTTTACTACATTTTACTGCCATATATGCTCTTGAGGTTATTTGTTTATTCTACATGTATTGTGGAAGTACTGGTGTGATATTGTGTGTCTCTACCTAACTCTGTGTTTAGTGACATCAATATCAGAACTTGAAATCTGCCGTGATGGAAGTATATACACCACAGACGCTGTCAACCACTACAAATCAGGGCTTTTTACATTTGATTGTTAAACATTTATTAGTATACCACTGTGTTTTATTGTCCCTTCTTTTAAAGCTCATGAAATGGAGGACTGGAGAAGTTAAGTGATTTGCCTAAGGCCACACAGCTAGGAAGTGGTAAAGCTGGGATTCAAGCCCAGGTTTTTGTTTGTTTGCTTGCTTTTTAAAAGAAAAATAGATTTCTAAAGCCCACATGTGTTCCATTCAGCTCCTCTCCCCTGAGGTAGGAATGTTCAAGCTGGGTAGGCCTCCCTAGGTTAACTTCTAATCTGGCTTCTAAAAGTCATGCAACTTTTTAATATTGGTATATCTGGGGCCATGTTGGGGCAGGTATCCTATACACTATTATCATCTGCTCCCTTTGGTGGGGGGGTAGTGTCAAGATTCTTTGGCCAATTATCTTGACTTACTTCCCATCCCTGTGGAACAATGACAAGAAACTTGAATTCCATTCCCAGCACTACTACTCAACCCTGTGGCCTGGAAAATCCATCTCTCCTCTCTTAAACCTCAGCAATCTAGTCTATAAAATATGGACAAACACAGTCCATTTGCAGGGTTGCTATAGGAATTAAATGACATCTCACTCTCAAAGCACCTAGTACAGTGTGCCTGGTGTATAGTAATATAACCCAACTGTTATTGATTTTATTGTGTGCATGCATGATATGAGGGTTTTATATATGTTTTCTCAATTACAACTATGGCCAAATAGAATTCTTTGATTTTCTCATCTGCTCTCTCTGGCTTCCACAGCTCAGTAGTCAAATGCATCACAATTTACCTAAAGATTTAGATTCCAAATCTAGGTATTTTCCTTCATTCCTGTATTTCCTACATTCTATTCATCTAATTCATCAGCAGGTTTTGCTGACTCTAAAAAGAAAACCTAAGTCACTCAGTTCTCTCAATTTCCACTACCACTATCCTATTTTAAGCCATTACCATCCCTCAAATATCTTTATGAGAATGTAAGCTACCTGTGAGCAAGCTCTTGTGTATTATTAATCATGGCTATATCCCCAGCACCCAGAACAGTGCCTGGCCCTTAGTAAGCTTCTGCTGTTGTGAATGAGTACATGTTGCAACAAAAGTTTTAAGTGGGTACTATTATTATTTCTGTATTATAGATAGGGTAACAGGCTTGCAGTGGTTAAATAACTTACTTAAGGTCACACAACAATGATCAAAACCAGGATTCAAATCCAGGGTCTAACTCTAGAGCTTGCTCCATTTTCCACCATGGTGCCCTACTGAACTACACTGGCTTATGCTGAAATCAATTATTATGGGTACTTTAGCTGATGTTAGGAGAAATTTTAGTTGAAATCCCCCAACCTGAAACCTTTTCCTGAGAATAAAGTTCTTGTGCCCCTTCACACAACCTCATAGGTGCAGCATGAATTACCTTCTCCCGTCTCACCTCCCTTCAGTGGACTCTTCTCCCAACATTTTAGCTACAACGAACTCTTTTTTTCTTCCCAGCAAATGCCCTGCCTCTATCTGAAACATTTCTCTTCGCCCATCCCTTCTGGAAAACCATCCGTAATTTCTCAATTCTGAGGAATTATAACAAGCTGCACTTTATCCCAGCTGCCATCACTCTACTAAAATTACTGGTTTATTTCTGTCTTTATCATTCACTGCTGTGTCCCCAATACCTGGACTAGGTACTTGATAAACCTTTGTTGAATAAAGGTATGAAAGGGCAAGGATTATTTTATCAATTTACAGGTGGTAAGGTTGTGGCTCCTACAGATGAGGTCTTTTGTCCTGGGTTAATCATTAGGTTGTAGCAGCGAAACACTGGTTCCAAAAACACCCCTCCAGACCACGCGCACGAACCTAGCTCCTCACTTCCGTCCTCTCCTACCTACTAGCTCCGCCTACTTGAGTCTGCGCCGTCTCCGAGACTAGTTTGACCCTCGGGCGGCCGCCGTAGCGCGTCGCCTCCGTTGCTGTGGGAAACGACCCGGGACCCGGGAGAGAGGAAAGACGTTTCCCGCCGGCGGGAGCTGCGGTTGTGGTGGCGGGGCTCGTAGCTCCGCAGCACCATGGCGGACCAGCTTTATCTGGAAAATATAGATGAGTTCGTCACGGACCAGAACAAGATCGTGAGGATCTAGGACTGGGGAATGTGGGCATGCGACTAGAGTCCTGGGCCCGGCGAGGGTGGCGGGGGCCTTGACCCCTCTGCGCTTGGCCTGTTGGGGACTGGCCGAGGGGAGACAAGTCCCCACGTCTCGTGCCCCAGGGCGAGCGAGGACTCGCGGGGGGAATTTCTCTGGCGCGCGCGCAAGTCCGCGTGCCTTGGGTGGGCGTGCTGGGCACTGGCAAGGAGCAGGGGTCAAGAAGGAGAGGCGTGGAGGGAAGGGCACTGGTAGATAAAAATTCTAAGGCGTTTCTACACCTGTCTGATAAGGTGGTTGGAGTTTCAAGTCCCAAGTTTTCTGTTGAGGAAATTGTACCTTAATTGGGTTAGGTGACCACTTGTTTAACCTTACAACAGTCGGTTTCCTCCTCTAGGAAGTTTGGTATTCATAGCCTTGACCTGCTTCCCAGGGTTGGAATGAAAGATCCAGTGAGACGATGAATGTGAATGGACTTTGCAAACCGTGATAATTGAGTGCCTACTGTGAGCTTGGGATATGCATTATTACATTTAATGTTTACAGCGACCCACCCAGAGGGCAGTGGAAGTATCCCTAAAAAAGGAAGTTGAAGCAGAGGGGCCAAATAACTTACTTATTTGTGGTTAGTAAGGGATAGGCAGTTTTCCAACCTAGGTTAGTCTCTTTTGCTAATGCTTTGCCTCACCTGTGTAAGTCTTAGTTATTGGAAACTCAGCATTTAGAATTGGAAGACTTCAAGAGATGAGGAGCATACAAGGAAGTGACAAATGACAGGAGAGCCCAAGGAAGGATGGACGGAAGATCAAGGCTTGATGCCAGTGGATTCCCATCTAACTGGAGATACAGTAGTCATCCACTTCTTTCATTCCCTTGCCCCTGCACCACCTGTGCCTGTTAATGTTTGTATGGCTGCAACTTTTCTTAGAAGTTTATGAGTCATACACTTCAAAGTAATCTAGCTTCTGGATGAATTTTAATAGTTACCAGTGGTGGCCACAAAAAAGGACACAATGTGAAAAGGGCACTAGTAAAACAAAGAATGTGAGGAAAAATGAGAGCTTTTTCTTTGTATAATCAGCCTTTCTTTTTAGACTCTCCCGTTAATTAGCCTTTTTAGTATTTGTAAGATAAAGATCTCAGTCGTACCTGCCCAGATGGATGGTTCTTGGCAAAACTAGGGTGGCATCTACTGTAATTTATAAGGCATAATCATCTAAGAGTGGGAATCTTTAGGAGCCCTTAGGACTGACCTACACTCTGGAATCGTCTGATGTTAAAAAAACAATTCCTCTTCTTGCAGGTGACATACAAATGGCTGAGCTATACACTAGGGGTTCATGTTAACCAGGCCAAACAGTAAGTCCAATTTACTACTAATTTTACTCACATTGGAGTTGTTTGTTTTGTTTGTTTTTTGTTTTGCTTTGTTTTAAGCTTTACAGATAGCCTTGAAGTTAGAGATTTTTTCTTCCCTTGGAAAATAGGAAAGAACACTATTTTTACTACGGTATACTAGATTTGTCTATTATTTAGGAGATAGGTGGACTTATATACAAATGTGTGGTGATACATTTACTGGATTTATTTGTAGCGTTGGCTTCTGGTTAACATCACTTTGTTATTTCAAATTTATTAAGTGGGCTAGCCAATTCTGTTTACATCTCAGGTTTTATATACCTGTTATCTTATATCTTTGTTACATTTTCATATGTGTTCCTTAGGCCCACATCTGGGTGTTACTGAAGTACCTTCATAATGAGGTCAGCAGGTGTTTGACACAAGCTGTGTGAGAGTATAAAACTGGGGAGAACTATTTAAGTGAAAATAAAAAGGGAGTGTTCAGGATGGCACAGAGCATTGCCCTTCTTGAACTTTGCTGTATCACCTTTGCTTGCTGAAACTTGTAGTGCAACTTGAGGCCAAAAGGGAAAAGGCAAGCTTTTGAATTAACTTCAGAATTTCTTAAAGATGTTGTCTCTGTGCCAAGGGGAGGAATTGGTGAACAGGCTGAGGGCACATATATTAAGTTAAATACCCATTTAGTTCACTTTATTCCTAAAAATGGTCTGATTTTTCCCCATTCTTTGAGTCATGGGAGCTTTCTTTGAGTCAGGGAATGTTCCATGTGTCTTAGAAAATTCCTGATATCTAGAATCGGTTCATTTGGCTTTATGTGGACTGCTGTTTGACAGACCTAGAATCTGGCTTTGACTGTGATGTTCATACATTCAAGACCTGAAACTCTTGGCCTAGGGATGAATTTGGACTGATTTTGACTATCTGAGATTTCTGTTGCTAATGCCAGTGCTGACCCGACCCCAAGAGTTTCAGGTAACTTTCAGAATGGACCTATATAAGCCTAATTGTTATGGTTACAGATGTTTATGAAATAACTATTATTATATAAGTCTGTTGGGGCTTAAAGGTGCATATTGAGGGCTGGGGATGAAATAAAGTTGCCTGTAATTTTATTGTAGTTTACCTTGATTACCTGTAATTTTTATAGAATATAGATTCTGGTGGTTTGCTGGCAGTCTTTGGCATTCTTTGGCTTATAGCTGCATAACCCTAGTGTCTGGTTTCTTGTCACATGGCATTCTTCCTGTGTGCCATATCTTTACCTGGCTATCATATAAGGATACCAGTCATATTGGATTAGGAGCCCACCCTACTCCAGTATGACCTCATCTTAACTAATTACGTCTGCAAAGATCCTCTTTCCAAGGAAGGTCACACTCTGAGGCACTGGTGGTTAGGACTTCAACATACCTTTTTGTGGGGCGGAAGAGGGGGAGAACAGGGACACAATTCAACCCATAACATACTTAAATAGTATATTTTATTTATCATCATCTGTTGATGGACCTTTGGGTTGTTTCCACATTTTGGGTATTACGAATAATGCTACTATGAACATTTGTATACAAGTTCTTATGTGGACATATGTATTCAGTTCTCTTGGATATATACCTATTTCTGGGTCATATATAACATTTTGAGGAACTGCCAAGCTGTTTTTTAAAGTGGCTGCACTAATTTAAAATCCCACCAGTAAGGTATGGGGGTTCCAGTTTCTCCACATTCTTGCCAGCTCTTTATCATCTGTCTTTATTTTAGCCATCTCCTAGTGGGTATGAAGTGATATTATGGTTTTGATTTGATTTGCATTTCCATAATGACCAATGATGTTGATCATCTTTTCATGTGCTTATTAGCTGTTTGTTTATCTATACCTGTTCAGATCCTTTGTCTATTTTTTCACTGGGTTGTCTTCTTATTGTTAAGTTGTAAAGACTACTTTATGGATACAAGACCCTGATCAAATACGTATGTGCTGCCGAAGTGAGCATGTGATCAGATATATGATTTGCAAGAATTTTATCCTATTCTGTGGGTTGTCTTTGCACTTTCTTGATGGTACTTTTTGAAGCACCAAAGTTTTTATTGTTGATGAAGCCCAATTTATTTCTTTTATCTTTTTTAAGTAAGCTCTATGCCCAGTGTGGGGCTTGAGCTCACAACCCCAAGGTCAAGAATCACATGCTCTACCTATTGAGCCAGCCAGGCGCCCCTGTTTCTTTTATCTTTTGTTGCTTGTGCTTTGTATATATTATCTAAGAAGGCTTTGCTCAACCTAAGGTCATGAAGATTTACTTCTATGTTTTATTCTAAGAGTTTTGTAGTTTTAGCTCTTACAACAGTAATTATCACTATATTCAAGGTTTCTACATATCATGTGCTTGTTAACATCTTAAAAATACTTCAGACCTCACAAGAATACACTGTAGTTTTCAAAGGTGTTGGCTCAAGCCAATTTTATTTTATTTTTATTTTTTATTTTTTTAGGGAGGGGTGGAGAGAGGGACAGAGGAAGAGGGGGAGAGAGTATCTCAAGCAGGCTCCACGCCCAGTGCAGAGCCCAGTGCGGGGCTCAAATCCCACACCCCTGAGATCATGACCTGAGCCGAAATCAAGAGCTGGACACTTAACTGAGCCACCCGGCTGCCCCAACTCAAGCTAATTTTAAATTAAGCCCTAAAATATGTAAAGAGGCACTATTTCTTCCAGGAATCATTTTGTATATGGTGTAAGGAAAGGTCCAGTTTCATTTCTTTGCATGTGGATATCCAGTTGATCCAGAATTTTATAATTATTACCATCTGACATTTTCTAGGGCTGCCCGCCTTCACTAGAATATAAACTCCATGAAGATGGGTTACACGCTTATCACGTTGATCACTTTTCCAATTACTATTGTTATGAAGCAAATTATCCCAAAATTTAGCAGCTTGAAACAACTATTTTATTATGTTCATAGATTCTTTTGGTTTGGAATTTGGGCGGGGCACAGTGAGAATGGTTTATCTCTGCTCCATAATGTCTGGTGCTTCAGCTGGGAAGCCTCAATGGCAGGGGCCTGATCATCTATGGGCATCTTCTTTTTTTTTTAGTTGATATAGAGGGAGAGAGCAAGCACAAGCAGGGGGAGCGGCAGGCAGGGAAGAAGCAGGCTCCCCACTGAACAAGGGGCCCAAGGTGGGGCTCTATCCCAGGACTCTGGGATCATGACCTGAGCCAAGGCAGCCGCTTAACCGACTGAGCCAGCCAGGCGCCCCTGTGGGCATCTTTATACAAATATCTGGCAGTTGATGCTGGCCATCTGCTGGGACTTCAGCTGGGGCTGTAGATCAGACATTGCGTATGTCTTTCTATATGGCCTGGGCTTTGTCAGGGCATGGTGTCTCCAGGTGGTTGGACTTCTTACACAGCAGCTCTGGACTCCAAAAGCTAGTGTTCCAGAGCAGGGCAGAAGCTGATTGCCTTTTCCAACTAGTGTCAGAAGTCAAGCAGTGTCATGTCTGCTTCATTCTTTTGGTTAAAATGAATCACTAGCCCTCCCACGTTCAAGGGGCGGAGGATGGACTCCACCTCCCTATGGGAGAATGTAGAAGAGCATGTGGGATGGGAGGTGTTGTCGTAGCCATCTTTGGAAAATACAGTATGCCACAATCATTGTATCTTCAGTGCCTGGCTCATAATAGGCACCAATAAATATTTGTTGAGTGAGTACTAAGCACTATGGTAGATATTTTCACAAATACTTATCTCCCATAATCTTTTAACAGTCCAATATGATGGGTGTTACCAACTTCTTTTAACAGTTGAGAAAATTGAGACTTAAGTGTCCTATCATCTTTTTTAAATTTTATCTATAGTGAAAGCATTTTAAGTATCATTGGTGGCACTGAGGGCAGTGACTGGGCATGGTTGTTATTGATTTGACTGGATTTGTTAAAGAAGTATTTTTTCATTTCTTATTTTTAGCATTATTTTAGACTGTGTCATAAAACAGTAAACCTGACAGACTAGATATTTCTCATCATTGATTTAAACAAGATAAATTCAGGTTGTAAAAATGCTGTGAAGGAATGAAAATAGGTTAGGGAAGACAGTATAGACTATACACTGTATTCATCCTAGGGAAAATTATGGGTGGAACTGATCAGGGAAAATTAACAAATTAAAATGAGAAATATAGTTAATCATGTGTGTTGGAAGTGCATCTTATAAGAAGTCATTTGTTGTCATTTGATACTTAAGAATATTTTGCATATTTTGTCAGTAAAGATAAAATGGTGTAATTCAATTAGATAAACATATTTTAGAGACTCAAAAGATATACAGAAATTATTATTATTATTATTTTTTAAAGATTTTATTTTTAAGTAATCTCTACACCCAGCATGGGGCTCAAACTTACAACCCCGAGATCAACCATTGCATGCTCTACTGACTGAGCCAGCCAAACACCCCAGGAAATTATTTTTTAAAAAGTTTGTGCAGTTTTGACCTTGTTAATATAAAAGAGAACTTGGGTTGATTTGGGGAGACAAGTGCATAGAGGACAATGGCTGTGATGATAGAGATAAGACTACAAGTTGTAGATAAAAGAGAATGCATTTAGCCAGCAAGCTTGAGAGCGTCTTGGTCATGGCCCCTGCCTATCATTTCTTCTCCTAACATGATCCTAACTACCATAAATAAGCTAAAATGTTCATGGATCTGCATTACCTCATCTTCCCTAGCATAATTGCTGCATGGAAGGAAACACTAAAGACGACAAGATAGAAGAATCAACAAGAATACTGAATAGGGCACATTTTTGTCCTCAAGGAGCTAGCTTATAGTCCAGTGGGGAGGCAGATATATAACTAAGTAGTTAGAATACAATGTGATAAGGGCTATAACAGGTACGGTATAGTTTTGGTTAGAACTTAGAAGGCAGGGGTGCCCTGCTAGCCTGGTGGTGTTGGGGAAGGCTTCACACAGGAGCTGTTGTCTTGATGAGGAGTTAGGTAGATGAGGTCTGAGAAGAGCATTCTAGGCAGAAGAAAGGGCATACAAAGGAGCAAGGGGAAATGCAGAATGTTTCGTAAGACTGAAAATAGTGTGAATGTGGGAGAATGGTGAGAGATAATAGGGGCCAGAACAAGAAGAGTTTTACATGTCATTGCTAGGGTGTTGGAGTCAATCCTTAGGAGATAGGGAAAGACTGAAAACTTTGGAACAAGGATATTCAGAGAATAATTCCAACTACCTTTCAACATCACTTACTAATAGGCATCTCAGACTTAACATGCCTCAAAACCTAACTCATAATTTCTCCTCAAGCACCTGCTTTTCTCCATCTCAGTGAATGACAACTTCATTCTTTGAGTTGCTTAGTCCAATCGTCCTTGACTCCTCTTTCTCTCATACCTCAAAATCAGTCCACCAGCAAATTCTGTTGTTTCTCCCTTTGAAATATACCCAGAATTCATCCACTAATTGCTACCTCTATTGTTAACATCCTTGTCTGAGCTACCATCATCTCTAGCCCAGATTACTTGCAGTAGGCTCCTAACTAGTCTCCCTCTTTCCTCTCTTGCCCCTCAACAGTATATTCTCCACACTGCAGTAGGAATCCTTCTAAAAGGTGAGATCATCTTATTTCTGTTCTAAACCTTCTGATGACTTCCTTGTTTGAAGTCCATAGAGACTTCCTTGCTTGAAGCCATAAAGACCTGCATATCTGGCACTTGGCTCTCTCTCCCCTACCACTCTTCTTCCTCTACACTTGTCTCTTTTCTGTTCCTTGGACCTTGCTTATTTACATTTTTGCCTCAGAACCTTTACATTCCTGTTCTCTCTGTCTGGAACATTCTTCCCCAGGATATCCGCATTGGTGGCTCCCTCACTTCCTACAGGGCTCTGCTCATGAAGCCTTCCCTAATCACCTTATATAAAATAGCAAAACTTGGGCGCCTGAGTGGCTCAGTCGGTTGAGCGTCTGCCTTCGGCTCAGGTCATGATCCCAGGGTCCTGAGATCGAGTTCCGCAGCGGCCACCCTGCTCTGCAGGAAGCCTGCTTCTCCCTCTCCCTCTCCCCCTGCTTGTGTTCCGTCTCTCACTGTGTCTCTCTCTGTCAAATAAATAAATAAAATCTTTAAAAAAAAAAAAAATAGCAAAACTTCTCATGTACTTTCTATTCTCCTTACCTTTTTTTCTTTCCATAGATTTACTACTGTCTGACATATATATACTCATTTGTTTCTTAATTGTTTGTTTCTCTTTTCTATAATGGTAGGAATTTTGACTCCTTTGTTTACTGCTCTATCCTCAAGACATAGAACATAAAGTAAAATTTTGTTGACCAAATGACTTGATTTACATTTTTAAAACTTCATGGTGGTGGCCTTGTGGATAATGAATGGGAAAGGGGCGGGGCAGAAGTGACACTTGAAATTGAAATAGTCCAGTTAAGAGATTTGGGGCATGGAGTCAAGAATTACTTGGGAGGAAGAACTAATGAGATTTGGCAACTCACTGGATAGGGAGAAATGAAGGATAATGACTCCCAGATTTCGTGTGTGTGTGGTTTGAGCCAATGATGTTGTTGACAGGAATAAATGAAACCATGGGGATGAATGAAACCAAAAGGAGAATAGGTAGTAAGGTGACCAACCATCCTGGTATGCCTAGGACTGTTGGTTTTAGCACTAAAAGTCCACGTCTCAGGAAACCCCCCAGATCCAGGCACACCTAGATGACTGGTCACTCTATAAATTTAAAAAGATAGCTGACAACAGAACTCCAGCACTATGGAAAAGGAGGAGGTAGTCAAGTCTGTGTAGGAAATGGGGCAGAGGCAGTTGGAGGGGTAACAGGAGTCAGTGGGGCATGGGATCATGGAAGCTAAGAGAGCAGATACTTCAAGAAGAGTGGTTAACAGTGTAGGTTGAGTTTCCCTTGGAAGTTTTGAGTTTTTAGCTCTCCTTGGCAGAAGTATAACATGTCAGAGACTCAGTAAATGTTTCTTGACATAAAAGACACAAATGATGCATCTCTTTTGTTGTTTTTGTTAAACTATTTCCTTAAACTGTAGGTTGTTACAGGAAGCCAACTTCTGATGCTTGGTGGAACATAAGGATAAAAATGAATGTAGGGATGTTACTAAAAGCAACATTATTTCTACATTGAGTGGCAATTTCAGGTTAACGAATATTCTGAATGCTGGGCAGTGTGAGTAAGTTGTTAAATTCTCCAGTTCTGAAACAGCACTGAGTCTGAGTGAACACAAAATTGGAGTTTCAGAACTAAACACTTATAATCATCTACATAGTGGTTCTTAATGTTTTAGAGTAATCCCTCTGAGAATCTGTTGAAAACCCTGAACTGTCTCCCCCCAAAAAACACATGTGCATTTTGCTTGCATTTTGGGGGGTGGAGGATTATAAATGGCCATATGAATCCCAGGTTAAGAGAATCACTGATCCAATACAGCCTCCTGGTTTTATACCTCAGGATTAAGAGGCCTAGAAAAATTAATTAACTTATCCAGGATCACATAGTGACTGAACTTTTTCTTGACTCATTGTTGTATCCATTGTATGTTATTGCCACTGTTTTAAAGCAGGTTCAGTCCCTCTTGGCTTATTATTAGATTTATTTCAGTTTGGTCACTGTGCCAACTCAGTACAAGTTGACCCCAACCTGTATGTCCTGTCTAAAGTCTGTCTTTTTTTAACTTTCTGCCCATGGGAGCAAAATATCCCGTAAAAAAAACTGATAGACTGTCAGATTTAATATATCTAACTTTTAAGTCATGAATTAAGAGTTGATGAGGTAAAAACTCTTACAAATAATGACTTGTACCTTTTGTTTGGAACAGGATGCTGTACGATTATGTTGAAAGAAAGCGAAAGGAGAATTCGGGAGCCCAACTGCATGTCACCTATTTAGTGTCTGGCAGTCTCATTCAGAATGGACATTCCGTAAGTTGTCAGAATCTTATAATGAGTTGAAATATGTTTGAGCTATAAACCGTGTTATATAACATAACATGGGAAAAAAACAGGATTCAGTATTATGGAAGTTTTAAAAGACAATTCAAGATGATGTTTATTTTGGATTTTTAGACTAAACCTAAAACTCTGCGAAGTTTGGGTAATATCTTGGCTGTGATGCAGAGACAGTATCATGATTATGCAGTTTTCTTAGGCAATAAGACATTAGGAGACTGCTCTGTTAGTCCTCTTTCTTCCTCTTGAAAGTATATTGGGAACAGTGATGGTTAATTTCCAGACTGTTCAGATGTCAAACCACAAACTCAGGTGTTCAGGAAGTCCAATTTTATTTATTTTTTAACTGAGCTTGATTTCAGTTTGAGCTTTCATTTTGGTAGGCTTATGTCTGAGTGGCTGAAGGATGAGGATGTTGACAGGGGGCTGAGTTAATGCAGTGCATAGGCAGAGGCCAGGAACATCCTTATTCTCATGTATCTTTTTATAGCCCCATCTGGTCTCTGGTCATCCGTCAACACAGGTCACTGCTGTGTTTTCATCATCCTGACCACAAAGCTTTCTCAGGCCTCCTGACTTTCTCTTAGCTACTTTCATGTCCCTCTTAGGGGCTCCGGGATCAATTACTTCCATGCCTGGATGGGCACCAGAGTCTCTACTGAGATAACTCATTCCTTTCCCTGTGCCGGACTGATCCTTGGGAACTTTGGTAATTTCTCCTCTCTGGCTTCCTCCCAAAAGTAAGGCACACCTCTTCTGTTCTCACTTCCCCAAACCTCTACGCTGAAGGCTCTTTTGCTCCCACCACCACCACCATCAGGCCCATAGAACTTAGCCCAAGGATTAGGTTTCCTTCTCAGTGATCCACTAATACATGTTTTTCTCTTTCCCTTTGACTTTCCCTTAGAGTCCTAAATTCAGAAAAATCTAATTTATCAAAATGCTGATTGGATATGTCTTGTAGCAAGAGTCCCAAGCATGTGAGATTTTAAATTGGAATGGCAATTTAGTAATCTACAAGGAGAAACAACTGCTATGGGGATCAGATCCTTATATTGTATGACCAGCATTTTCTTTCCTTATTGGTAAGCTATTTGGCAAGCCAGATGATAATCAAGGTATTTGCAAGTGTAGACAGAATCAGATGTCATTATATATCAGAAACACAAAATTAAGCAGACCTGATTCATTTGCTCTCAGAAATAAACCTGCCACTAGAATCCTTTCCCCATTCATGGCTCTGGAATGGATACTGCCCAAATTTGCATCTGAACGTCTTCTTTCCTTTTGTTTCCAGGATTAACTAACCCCCTCTGTCTCTTTCTTTAATTAGTCAATGCGTCCAATCCAGTCATGTCCATTCTTTTTTTTTATGTTATGTTAATCACCATACATTACATCATTAGTTTTTTTTGATGTAGTGTTCCATGATTCATTGTTTGCATATAACACCCAGTGCTCCATGCAGAACGTGCCCTCTTTTTTTTTAAAGATTTTATTTATTTATTTGACAGAGAGAGACACAGCGAGAGAGGGAACACAAGCAGGGGGAGTGGGAGAGGGAGAAGCAGGCTTCCCACGGAGCAGGGAGCCCGATCTGGGATCATGACCTGAGCCGAAGGCAGACGCTTAACGACTGAGCCACCCAGGCGCCCCAGAACGTGCCGTCTTTAATACCCATCACCAGGCTAACCTATCCTCCCACCCCCCTCCCCTCTAGAGCTCTTAGTTTGTTTTTCAGAGTCCATTGTCTCTCATGGTTCATCTCCCCCTCCCGATTTCCCCCCCTTCATTCTTCCCCTACTGCTATCTTCTTCTTCTTCTTCTTTTTTTTTTTTTAACATATAATGTATTATTTGTTTCAGAGGTGCAGATCTGTGATTCAACAGTCTTGCACAATTCACAGCGCTCACCATAGCACATACCCTCCCCAATGTCTATCACCCAGCCACCCCATCCCTCCCGCCCCCGACCACTCTAGCAACCCTCAGTTTGTTTCCTGAGATTAAAAATTCCTCTTTTTTTTTTTTTTTAAAGATTTTATTTTATTCATTTGACAGAGAGAGAGAGAGAGACAGCTAGAGAGGGAACACAAGCAGGCGGAGTGGGAGAGGGAGAAGCAGGCTCCTGGCTGAGCAGGGAGCCCGATGCGGGGCTGGATCCCAGGACCCTGGGATCATGACCTGAGCCGAAGGCAGACGCTTAACGACTGAGCCACCCAGGCGCCCCAAGAATTCCTCTTATCAGTGAGATCATATGATACATGTCTTTCTCTGATTGACTTATTTCGCTTAGCCTAATACCCTCTAGTTCCATCCACGTCGTTGCAAATGGCAAGATTTTGGGTTTTTTTGATGGCTGCATAATATTCCATTGTATATATATACCACATCTTCTTTATCCATTCATCTATCGATGGACATCTTGGCTCTTTCCACAGTTTGGCTGTTGTGGACATTGCTGCTATAAACATCGGGGTGCACCTACCCCTTCGGATCCCTACATTTGTATCTTTGTGGTAAATACCCAGTAGTGCAATTGCTGGATCGTATGGTAGCTCTATTTTCAACTTTTTGAAGAACCTCCATACTGTTTTCCAGAGTGGCTGCACCAGCTTGCATTCCCACCAACAGTGTAGGAGGGTTCCCCTTTCTCTGCATCCCCACCAACATCTGTCATTTCGTGACTTGTTAATTTTAGCCATTCCAGTCATGTCCGTTCTTTATCTGGGAATCATTGTATTCCTTTAAAGCAGTGGTTTTCTTTTTTGATCACTGATTCCTTTGAGAATCTGAAAGAAAAATATGTATGTTGACATATTCATAAAATTTTGAGTGTTCACAGATCTTCTGGAACAGCATCCAAGGTTAAGAATTTATGTTTTAAGGTAGATTTGTAGATTTTTCTTCTAACCCACAGGACAAACGTTCTTAATTTCAAATCTTTAGGTGGTCTTCAGGGTTCAAGGAGCTTGGGGATGAATCCCCGAAAGTGCATTTAAATTGTGTTCCTCAGTGCATTTTTTTGAAACCAATCTTTCAAAATGATGTGTAACTCATAATCAGTTAAAGAACTTCTATGCTGTGGCTTGCTTAAGGAAGGCATTCTATTTCTCAATTTAAGTGGGCATTTAAATCCTGCCTTTTTAAGCAGCAGAATGGTTTTTCAAATGAAATCTTAAAATCCTAATATATAAAATATATTAAGAGTAGAGTTGCTGTGGTTGAAGTGGTTGTGAGACTTTTGGAGCCTTGTATTCACCCTCCAAACAGCCTTGCAGGGCAGCTTTCCAGAACCCTGTGGAATTACAGATCAAGTGTGGATGCTTACCTATGCTTTCTTCCTTAAAGAAAGCCCTCCTAAGGAAAGCCAGATGATTAAGCATAATGTCAGATTTTGTTCTTGTTCCTTCTAATTTCTTTTTAAAGTTTTAAGTGTTTTTATTTATTTTTTAAGATTTTTATTTATTTATTTGACAGGAGGAGAGAGGGAGAGAGAGAGAGAGAGCATGAGCAGGCAGAGTGGCAGGCAGAAGGAGACTCCACTGAGCAGGGAGCCCGACGGTGGGGCTCGATCCCAGGACCCTGAGATCATGACCTGAGCCAAAGGCAGACGCTTAACTGACTGAGCCACCCAGGCACCCCAAGTTTTAAGTGTTTTTAGAAAGAAAAAGAACACTGGCTTTGATGGATTTTTAAAAATATAAATATTTTTCCAGTCGTTATTATACAAAATGTTAAAAAAAAACAAAAACAAAACAAAAACCTCCTTCTAATCTCAACCCAGAGAATTTTCCAGAGAATTATTTGAAAATTTCAAGGGAATGTTTTGTTAATTCTCTTTTTGTGGTTTTGAAGGTTGACAGCCTAATCCATGCTTAATGAAGTTCCCCATTAGTTGTTCATCTAATGATCTTAGCCAAGATTGATTTTATTGCTGCCTAGATTATTAATTCACTAGGAGTTACAAAATGGTAATGTTCTGTCATATTTTCTGAATTTATTGGCTGGAATTTTTCTATAAAGAACAACTTTCTCTCATTAAATAGCCATATTTTCATTTTTTTTCTTTAACTGCTGTAAAGCTCAAGAGGGCTTACCCCAACCAGGCTCTGAGTTTGTGGATGCTGAACTTACTCCTGTGTCCATCTTAAAAGGAACCCACTGAATCAGTGCTCTACTGTGGTCTATGTTGTTCAGCATCAGCAAGTTGGCATTTCGACTGTGTCATTTTTACGCATTTTCAGTATCCCCTGAGGCAACATTTAGCCACACTGAACTGTCTGGGCAGTCCTGATTTTCTCCTGAAGCTACCAGTTTTTGTTTTTAGGGCCTTCCTTAGAAAGTTGCATAAGTTTGAGTGGTTAATTTCTACTGCTCCTTTTCTCATTAACTCTGTAATTTTTATTGTATGGTTTTACAGAATATGACATTTTTTTGGAATGACTTTTGTTTTTTTTAAAGAGAAAATGCATTATGAAACCATACTAATATTCCCAGTTTAAATTTACAGCTGTGCTTTTTTTTTTTTTTTAATATTTTATTTATTTGACAGAGAGAGACACAGCGAGAGAGGGAACACAAGCAGGGGGAGTGGGAGAGGGAGAACAGGCTTCCCATGGAGTAGGGAGCCTGATGTGGGGCTTGATCCCAGGACCCTGGGATCATGACCTGAGCCAAAGGCAGCCACTAAATGACTGAACCACCCAGGCGCCGCTTTTTTTTTTTTTTTTAACTTGCTTGATTTTATACTGCTTTTTTCTCTTACGTTGTAAATTTTGGTAGTTCCTAACATTATTCATAAATATGTATTTGCTTTAGCCAGACATACCAGATTTAGAAAAGCAGAACTACTATTTTTACTAATAATATGTTTACTGGAAACAGTTTAAGATTTCTTTGCAGTTCCTTTTGTCTGTAGGATATATCTTACTAGGGATGCACAATTAGCCCGTGTTTTAGTTACTTGCAATAACTCCTCTCTGTGGTTAAGCCACCAGCTCAGTACGTAGTTAAATTCAAATCTTTTCCTACTTTCAATTTTTGGGTTCCCCACTTTTCCTTACAGGTAGCTACTTTAATAGATTCTGCTTCTCCTTCCATTTTTGTTGTATACATTTTTCATATATTCAAATATATATTCATATTACCCCTTTTCTTAGATAAAAGTTTTCATACTATATACCCTATTTACACTTTGTTCTTTTACTTAACTGTAGATCCTGAACATCACTCCATAGCAGTTACAGGAAATATTCCTCATTCCTTATTACAGCCACCTGATCCTACATTGATCTACTTTAGCTTTTTCAGCAGTCCCTTTTTGATAGTTTTTTGAGTCATTTACAGCATTTGGTCATTACAGATAGTGTTATAGTAAATATGTGTTTTGTATATTTTTGCCACTTTTAGAGTTACATTTCCTAGGATTCCGAAGATGTGTATGTACTGCATTGGGTAATTGCCAAATCCCTCTCCATTTTTTATTCCCACCAGTAATGTGTGAGAGTCCCCTTCTCCACACAATGCATGTTGTCATCTGTTTCAGGGTCAGTTGCATTTCTTTTTCTGTGCACTGTCTGTTCATACCTTTTGCCTATTTTTCTAAAGGAGTGTCTTTCTCTATTTTAGAAGCTATGTATTAACTCTTGGTGATATGAATTGCAGGTATTTTTTCCATTTTATCATTTGTCTTTGTACTTTGTGCTTTAAGTTTATTTTTGTCATTCAAAAGTTGTATATTTGCTAGTTTTTTTGTATTATTTAAATTAATTCTTACTGTTTATAGTTAGGAAACCTTTCCTTATTCTCAGATTATATCAGTTTACATTTATCCATTTATAGAAGAATTCACCCATATTTTCTTATGATATATATATGGTTTCATTCTTTATATTTAAATCTTTGCTTGATTTAGAGTGTATTCCAAATCTGTGAGAGACAGATCCAGTTTTTATTTGGTTCTATATGATTATACATTAATTCTTATTATATCACTTACTAAGAAGTTCTCTTTTACTCACACTATTTGAGATGCTGTGTTTGCTTTTTGTGTTTGTTTTCGCAGTTCTAAAATTTAGTTTTATTCTAATACATTAATACTAATGTATGCCAGATAACCTAGTGATAATAAGTTCAGTAGTTCACAACATTTTTAGAAAGCATGTAATAAACATTTATAGAAAATTTTGTAAAGAATGAAATGTTTACTATAATCCTTCTTAAAAGCCTTGGTTCATTTTGAAAGACCAACATCGAATTTTTAAAAATCAAAAGAAAGGAAAATAAGTCCTTGCCCCCCCCCCCCATACACACAAAATACATAAGAACTACTCCCTGGCATTCATATTTTAAGTGCCCAGAATAAAATGGGCTAAATTTTCAAAGGCAGTTAATAACAGCGTGTACAAGGACTTGTTTCATTTGATATAGCACCAAGTAAAGTAAGAGTAAATATGCCACGGAAGAGTCGTGTTTCTCCTCCAGCTCTCGTATTGCCCCATTCTTCCTACCAGGCCACAGGACATCAGCAGGCATCTTTATTGCCCCACTAAGGAATCAAAGCATTTTCATTTTAATATGGCTATTCAGATTATACTCGCTGGTAAAGGTTTTTCCTGCCAGATAACAGTGGATGTAACTATGACAGTGAACACAAGCAGGTGTTAACTTCTTTGATTAGGAATAAAGAACTCATTCAGCAAACTCAGTTATTTCTTGGTCTTTTTTAACCTGTCATGTAAATCCTTTTAATTATTTTTTTGCTAATTATAATTGTTATATATATCAAGGGAATTTTCCCCAAGCATACCTGATCTATTTCTATTTCCTGATGATAAAGTATGCTTGCTTTACTAGTGTCATGGGTTTTCTTTTATTCTTTTTTTTTGTACTTTAATTTGTTACTCATCAAGGCAGATCTTACATTTTGATTAAAAAGCAAAACTAACAAGTAGATCCTAAAGCACACATTTCTAAACTGAATAACATCTGAAAACATAAGACTTTAATTACATTTTCTGTTGAAAATTCGACTCGGGTGTTTTTGCAAGAACTTACGTCAATTTCTAACATAAATCATGTCCCTCAGAGCATGTGTATTCTCAAAAGAAAAATCTTTTTTTCCTTTTTTTTCCTTTTTTTCCTATTTTTTTCCTAAAAAATAAATTTTCCTATGTGCTAATTAATACATTTTTATAACAAATTGAAAATTCTGAGTAAACAAGGTAAGTTTAACAACAAAATAAATTCAGCATATATGGCTAATTTATAAATGTCTTAGTGTAGGGGCGCTGGATGGCTCAGTCAGTTAGGTGTCTGACTCTCAATTTCAGTTCAGGTTGTGATCTCATGGTTTGTGAGGTTGAGCCCTGATTTGGGCTCTATGCTCAGCAGGGAGTCTGCTTGGGGACCTTCTTCCCTGCCCCGCCCCTCTGCTCGCTCACTTGCTCACTTGAGCTGTCTCTCAAAAAAAAAAAAGAAAAAAAGAAGTGTCTTAGGTAAAGGCAGCGGTGAATTTGCATCCTGCAACTAATCTCTAAATCCAGTTGGTTTTTTTCCTGGAATTTTATAGACCTAGTGTCTCACAGAGCCATATACCACAGTGCTAAAGATGTCTTTTTTGGTGTCAGTCTATGCAAAAAGCCTCTGATGAGATACTTTCCCCAAATGACATGGAATTTTTTTGTTTCTTTTCCAGAAAATAAGGAAAATCTATCAACCACTTACTCTTCTGAACAAATGTTAGGTCACTACCAATTTTAATTATTAAATATTATAAAATATTTTTTTTGAAGTTCAGACATTTCTGATGTTTTTCAGTTGCACCCCCATAGAAGATAACTGAATAAAACACACTAGATGATTTCAAAAGATGAATCTTCATATCTGACTCATTTGGCACATCCTTAATTTCCAGATAAAAATCAGTAGAAATGAAACTAATATAATTTTCAAAGAATTCATAGATGCCAGTCTTAGGACAAGGAGCTTCTAAATGCATGGATGAGGAGCTTCTGCTCATCTTACTAGGTAAATGCAGTTTTCCTCGTGAAGTAACTGATATTTTCTGGTTTATTTGTTGAACTTTTGTTTGTAGGAAGGCATACACAAAGGGCCAGATCTTGTTGGTTTCTGTTCTGGAGAATGTTTCTTTTTGTCTGGTAGGTAATATTCCAGGACCAGCTCTGTTTGGGCTTTGTAAGCCTTCAATCTCTTGAGAACCATCTCTCATCTGTTACTCTCACACTGGATGAGAGGCTTTCCAGTCAGATCACCAAGGCCCGTAGTTTTGGGAGAGTCGAATTTGATGTTGTAGACTTGGTGGTGAGGTGGATGAATTTAGCAAGTGGATGTTGCTTCATGACCTTGAAGGGCATGTTCAGATTAATCACTCTATCTGATAAACTATCCAGGGCTTCTGCCTGTGAAAGTGCCTTGGAAAACTACGCAATAGCCAGCTATATTGGGTGAGATTTTTCAGCTCATGAAGGGCCAAGCAGAGTCATGACATTGTCCAAAATGAGCTTCCCTTGTTCAGTGAAAGTCTTGGCTAACACGCCAATTTCTGTGCCCCAAGCCTGTTTCAGACTGGGTCCCTGCTGGAGAGGTGCTTCAGCTCGGAGTATTGGTGATGTGCTATGACACACCTTGCCTGAGCTCAGTGCCACCATGATCACTGTGTTCAGTGGGCCTGGACCCCACAGATAGTGGGGCTTTGGCCTTGCTGCACACTCACCCCCTTCTGTGGGCTGGCAGTACTGTGAGCTGGGGGCTGCCTTTTGTTTGGTTTTTAATTGTATTGATATGTATATTCTATCACTTTTCTTACGCAGATGGAGAAATTTTAAACTAAACAAGTTAAAAATAAGTCTGACTTTATTAAACTGTACACAGTTTTTTTTAAAGATTTTATTTATTTGTTAGAGAGCGCATGTGCGCGCGCGCATGTGCGCGCGTACACACACACACACACACACACACACACACACACGCATGAGTGAGGGAGGAGTAGAGGGAGAGGGAGAAGCAGACTTCCCACTGAGCAGGGAGCCCAACATGGGGCTCGATCCTGGGACTTCGGGATCATGAACTGAGCTGAAGGCAGACGCTTAACCGATTGAGCCACCCAGGAGCCCCTGTGCACAGATTTTTAAAAAAACATATTTATTTATTTATTTATTTGTTTGTTTGTTTTGGGGGGAGGGCAGAAGGGGAGGGAGAGGGACAAGCAGATTCTGATGCCCCGCTGGATCCCACAACCCTGAGATCATGACCTGAGCTGAAACCAAGAGTCAGATGCTGAACTGACTGAGCCACCCAGGTGCTCCTGTACACAGAATTTTTAGGGGTACCCGATGTTCCTAATTTCACATCCAAGTGTAATTGAATTACCAGCAAATGAACTTTAAAATTGCAAGTTGTATTACTGCTTTAAACACTAATGAAGTGTTATTTCCTTACAGTGCCACAAGGTTGCAGTAGTGAGAGAAGATAAATTGGAAGGTAAGTGTTTTAGCGATTTAGCAAGATTTTCCTCTTACGGCATCAATGTAGGTACCGTAAAAAATCTGCCCCTAGCATCTGCATACAATATATTTAGCTATTTAACTGAAAAGCTGAATATTCCTTTTATTAGTAGTTTCTGAAACATGTTAAAATAGGATACCACCTCTGCCTAACTTTCCATTTTTAAGACCAATAGCTGCTGACATTTACAAAGCACTTTTATTACAGGATTTCAAAACTCATGTCATTCATGCAAAAAACTATCATGAATACCATATGGAACAGCTCATGAACTGGAAAAAGACAGTAGTCTCTAAATACTGTGTTGTGTTCCCTAACAATTTTTTAGGAAGAAAATTAAAGAATGCTTTTCTAAAGTCAGAAAGACTTAATATAACTTCTAAATTAAATTTATCTTTCCATTTAAAGGCTATTAATACTACGGTTTTATTATTTAAAAATCCAGTTCAAAGGAATTTTGTAACAGGGTCCACATGATCTGGACATATGTCTCAAGATGAAACCTGCACTGTTGTACTTTGTATACAAAGACTCCTGCCATTGGCGTCGTTTTCTTACAAAATAACTCTGAGGTATTCAGGGTAGTGGACATGTCCACTTTTGTCTTTCTGAATTCCCACAGTGGTGGCCAAAGTGAGATTTATTCATTCAGTAGATACATAATGAGTATTTACTCTGTCAAACTCTGTGGTAGGTGCTGGAGACTCAGTCACAGTCCCTTTCTTCGTGGAATCTAACATTTGTTCTTGTGATGTTCTTTTGTGGTTTTTTTTCTGCAGACTTAGCTGGCTAGTAGTATTTTTGTTATAGTTGCTTTCTCTGCACAAAAATTGAATTATATAATTGAGTCTTCTCAGATAGAAATTATTCTTTAATTATATACTAGAGTGTAAGATTCTTCCCTGATTGAAAAAAATAAAGAATATATAGTCATCATCAATCATTCATTAATGTTTACTGAAAGTCCACTGGATGAGTGATACCCTCACAGGTGTTGTACTTAGAACTGACTCACCACCACCTACCTTGTCATGATGTCCCAGTTATAGACAGAAGAGTTGATGTTGTACTGTGTATGTGACTCTTCGGCCTTTTAGAGCTTTTGGACCACCACAGATTGCAAATGGTTTTAATGCAGAAGGGTTTCTTGTTCAAGTCCCCACATGCTATGAAGTTTGTGTATTAACAGACTGCTTTTCCTGTTGACTTGTAGCAGTGAAGTCCAAGCTAGCGGTGACTGCCAGCATCCATGTGTACAGCATCCAGAAAGCTATGCTAAAGGACAGTGGGCCTCTGTTCAATACGGACTATGACATCCTTAAAAGCAACTTGCAGAACTGCAGCAAGTGAGCTCCTTAATGTTCCTTGTGGGCTTCTTTACGAATTGATTTTGTAAGATGTTTACACAGTGGCTGCCTCTTAAGAGTGAATGCCAAGTCTAGTAAAACCCCATTTATCTTGCAGTAAGACACATGCCTGGTTTTATTAGTACATCATAAGGTGAAAAATAGCAGCCCATACTGAAAACCCCAGTGGACTCCCCATAAATCTATTCCTCATGTATTTATCCTGTCACTGCCACCGAAAGGTTTGTTGTGCCCCCTCATTACTCCCTTACCGCAGTCTCTGCTTGTCTAAATCCCACCCATTTTTCAAGAACCAGTTCAGATGTCCTTCAAAAACTATTTCTAATTTGTTATCCCTCTACCTTCCATCCAAAAGCATTTGATCTTCCACAGCCAGGATCAGGTGTTGTTCATCTTTTGTATCCTTTGTATCATTTTCAGTGAGGTGATGGACTGTAATGCACAGGCTTGTGTTGCGGCTTTGCTGCTTAATAGCCTGGTGGTTTTGGACAAATTACTTAAACTCTCTCGAGCTTTGGCTTTTTCATTTTTAAATTAGATATAATAATGCCTACTTTGTGGGGTTGTATTGAAGGTTCAGGTCAGTTCCCCAGACATATTAAGCACTTACTACTTTGACAGGTACTAAGTGAGATCATTTGAATTCATTCTACAAAGATCTAATAAGTACCTTTGCCATGCCACACACTGTAGAGTGAATATGGCCCAGTACCTGCTTATAGAACTCATGGTCCTAAGGGAGGCAATTATAGTATAGTGTGACAATGCTCTAATAGGAGTAATACTGTGGGAGGATGTTTGGGGGAGCATTCATCCCCCATTTTTGAGTGAGGAGGCAAAAGAGAGAAGGCTTCCTGGAGGCGTGGCAGCTAAGCTGAGGCCTGAAGGCCTGAGTAGAAGTAGCCAGTCAAAGGAGAAGTAGGAAAGTAAGGACAGAGCTGGGAGAAAACCTGGTGCTTGTGTGGGACCACAGTCATTTTCTGTGGCGGGAACTTAGAGTGAGAGGTAGGAAATAATGAGCTATAAGACGGAAGTAGGTGTCAGATTATATGCTTTGACCGCTAGGATAAGGAGTTTAGACTTTATTCTGAGGGTACTGGGGTGCCACTGAAGATTTTGAAGCAGATGAGTAAAATGATCAAAATTGCATTACAGAAAGATCACTTGGGGGTGCCTGGGTAGTTAAGCATCTGACTCTTGATTTTGGCTCAGGTCATGATCTCAGGGTCGTGGAATTGAACCCTGTGTTGGGCTCTGTGCTCAGCAGGGAGTCTGCTTGAGATTCTCTCTCCCTCTCCACCTCCCTGTGTTCATGTACGTGCTCTCTATTTTTGAATGAATGAATGAATGAATAAATCTTTTATTTATTTATTTTTTATTTATTTATTTGCCAGAGAGAGAGAGAGAGAGAGAGGGAGAGTACAAGCAGGGGGAGTGCCAGGCAGAGGGAGAAGCAGGCTCCCTGCTAAGCAAGGAGCCCGATGCAGGACTCGATCCCAGGACCCTGAGATCATGACCTGAGCCGAAGGCAGACGCTTAACCATCTGAGCCACCCAGGTGCCCTTGAATGAATAAATCTTAAAAAAAAGATCACTTGGCTGCAATGGTGAACAAGATCAGAAGGGACTGAATAATTGGGAGACAAAGCCATCAGTGAGGAGAAATGTAGTGATTCGGGGTGGAGATGACAGCTACCTGAAGTGTAATAGTGGTGTTGGGGGTGAAGTCGTATGAAGGTTAAAAGAGTCATGCGGTCAAAACCTGGATTTTGTAATGCTTGGGGACCAGATGTGTGTGTGTATGGGGTGGGGGTGTTCATAGTGTTAAGGATGGTGGTCATGTGTCTGGATGTGTGATGGTGTCATCACTAAGAAAGGGAATATGTGGGAAGGAGTAGGCTTGGGGAGAGAAGGGAAAACGATAAATTGGGTTTGGACATGTTGAGTTTGGGAAGCCTGTGGGGAGTCCAAGCGGAGATGTCCATGCAGTAGTATAGAGTCAAGGAGAGAAATCTGGCTTGAAGATAGAGATTTGTGAATCAGAGAAAATAGCTAATTGAGCCACAGCAGTAGATACAGTCATGCAGAGAGAATGTATAGAATGAAAGAGGGCAGAAAGTCAAACTAGGCCACAATTACTAGCTATATACTTTGAGCAAATTATTTAACCTCTCTGTGCCTCAACTTCCTCCTCAGTAAAATGAAGCTAACAAAGGTGTACCAACCTCAAAGGGCTGTCAAGGAATAAATTAATGAATATATATAAAACACTTAGAATGGGGGGCGCCTAGGTGGCTCAGTCGTTAAGCATCTGCCTTCGGCTCAGGTTATGGTCCCAGGGTCCTGGGATCGAGCCCCGCATCGGGCTCCCTGCTCCGTGGGAAGCCTGCTTCTCCCTCTCCCACTCCCGCTGCTTGTGTTCCCTCTCTCGCTGTCTCTCTCTGTCAAATAAATAAAATCTTAAAAAACAAAACAAAACAAAAAACACTTAGAACGGTGCTTGGCACATAGTAAGCACTATTTAAATGACAGCCATTTTTCAAGGGATGGCAAGAGAAGAGGAGCCTAAATGGGAGCAACCAGAGATGAGAGGAAAATCACAAGAGTATATGGGGTTCTAAAAGCTAAGGAAAGAGTTTCAAGGAGGGACTGATTGACAATGTCATACCTTGCTGAGAAGCTAAGTAAAATAGGAACTGAAAAGTGTTCGTTGGATTTAGTGTTAAGAGGGTTTTCAGTGGAGTGACTGGATTCTGGTCAACTGAGTAAATGGGAGCATGAGAAAGTGAGACAGCAAATATGAAAAACTCTTTCCAGGAAATTTGACTGTAAAATGGAGGAAAAAGAGAGGTAGCTAAAGAGGAATTGAGACTAAGGGAGGGTCTATCCACTTTTAAAGTTGAGAATGCCTTGAACTTGTACTGTTAGGAAAGAAGAAATGGTTGAAACTACTGGGGAAGATGGGATAACTGATAGAACCAGGTCCTTGAGATGAAATAGATACAGACTTTCCAAACATAGTTTCTGGAAGTTCCATGAGAATAGGAATTGTGTCTATTTTGTACCCAAAATGGTGCCTAGCAAATGGTAAGCATTCAATAAGTAATTACTGAGTGAATTAATGATAGGCAATAGTTCTTTTATTCTACAGCTCAAAACCTTAAGTATAATAGGCATACAAATATTTATTAAATAAATAAATATAATTACATAGCTAAAGAGTCATCATTTATAAGTGGTGTTTTTTAGGGAAGGATCATAAGAAAAGATGAATACCCTGATATGTTTATGTAAATTACATTATTAGATTCCAAAAATAACCTATATTTAAATGTACTTATGGCATGTGAAGCTCTAAAAATCAGTTCTTCTGTTGTATCTGATTAAGTAAGTAAACAGGAATAAAGGTGACTCAAAAGTTCAAAATGAAATTTGCTCAGGGACCACTAAAGTAAACATGGCAAGTAGAAATGTGGCAATAGGAAGCACTTTAATGAAACTTTACTTAAATATTTAAAGTATCGTGGGTAGAAATGTGAAGAATTTATCTCCAATAAAGAAGTTTGTATTTGGTCCTGAGAATTATGGGCCAGCTGAGATCTGACTCATTGTTTCGTGTGTTTTAAGAAGTGCTATGACAGGAAGAAAATTGAAATTTTAGGACTGAGCAGATTCTTCTCTCTTCGGACATGTTCCCAGCCTAACTTGGTCTCTTCCTTATTGCCAGTTTCTGGTCCTGACCCTAAGGTGTGGAATGTAGACCAAATGGAGAAAGAATTTTCTCAGGGCCAACTTTAGATGTTGACAATGAAATAAACATTGCTCTTTTCCTTGTACATGGAAGCACTGCAAGGCTAGAGAGGAAGACTAGTGGGTGAAAGGAAATTATTTCCATCTGTTCTTAACTCTGATGCACAAAATATCTGTGTTAGTGTGGGGTTTTCTGAAGTGGACCGTAGTAAATCAGTAGAAGATTTTTGGAGCTATACACTCTAGGTTTGAGGCTGTTCAGTCTAAAGTTACTTCTGAAATTAAAGGATTTATCAGAGACTTTTTTCTTAGGCTAGTTATTCTAGCAGTTAATGTTGAAGTTGTGCCTGGTTGATCTCCTAGGTAATTACTATTACCACATCGTTTCTTTCTTAACCTGCATCTTCTCCTATCCCAAGAGAGGGAAACCAGAAGTCTTCACTTCCAGGGACTTCAGTTATCATTCTTTCACTAGTATTTCTGTGTGCCAGGTCTCGTACTGCATACCTAAAATACAAAAGATGAATAATGCCCTTCCCTACATCCAAGGAGCTCTCAGCAACCCCCAGTAAGCTAAAGACTGGGGGAAATCAAATGTTGTTCTTTGTAAGAAAAGTGAGGGAACTTTCCTTTAAGCACAGCTATGATTTGTGTGAAACAGGCACATCTACAATGATTATAGAAAAAGAGATGAATGTTCCCTTTAATATGCCATGCATACTGTGCCAAATTTCACTTGGTTTTGGGCATACTTGTCTGGTGCTGTTAGTTGGTATAATTAGAAATTATTAACAAATGACAGTGAAGGACCACCAGTCATACGAACCAATGGCTTTGTTCCCAGCTTCTTCCTTGTTTAAAAGCATGATCCACTCTGGCCGGGAGAGTTGCCAGAAAATTTGTTAATATTTAAAGCTCATAATTTTGGTTCAGTCAATATTTATTGCATATGTAGTCCTATAAGTTGAAGGTCTTTAAAAACAAGAGGTAATCATTTGACTTCCCAAGGATGGTGAGATTACTAATCTTTTGTTATTTTTTGGTGTTTTCTTTTTGTTTTGAATTAAGATGCTCTGTTCAAGAAAGTAAAGATATTCAATATGGTACGATGGAAGACATCAGATTCCAGTCCTGGTTCTATTACTAACTAGATGTATAATCTAGGGCAAGTCCCTCAGTGTCTCTCCAATACTTGTTTTATATTTGAGAGTTTTGTACAAAATAATTTCTAAAATCCATTTTAGTTCTAAAATTTTCTAACTTAATAGTATTAGAGTTAGAAAGTATTGTGTGAAAGAAGCAAGACTTTTAAATTAATGTAACATTTGTGACCTCAGGTTTAGTGCCATACAGTGTGCAGCTGCGGTCCCCAGAGCTGCTGCTGAATCCTCGTCTTCTGAAAAGTTTGAGCAGTCAAATCTTCAAGTATCAAGTGAGACACCAGCCAATAATGAGTTGACAACCAATGGTCATAGTCTACCTACCTCCAAACAGATTTTCCAGCAGCCCAAAGGGATAATGGGAATGTTTGCCTCTAAAGCTGCTTCTAAAACCCAAGATGTCAACAAGGAAACCAAAACAGAGACTAAAGAGGTAACAAATGTAAGTCTTTAAAGATATGTCTTGATAGCTCAGAATGGGTAATGGAAAAGCATTAGAGTTCCAATGGTAGTAGATTAATCACATAATGTTCTGATGTATAATAATATGTTCTAGTTTTTGTACTTTAGTCTGAATCCTTTAATTCTTGATATTTTCATCTGAAATAGTCCTTTTTCTTTCGATAATGCTTTTCACCAAGCCTTGGATTCTCCTGTAAAATGGCCCTGTACACATTGCAAGATTGTTGTGCAAGCCAAATAATGCATATGAGAACATTTGAAAATTACAAAGTTCAAGGAATTGTATATTAACAATACGTCATTTTGGGAACATCTTATATTCTGAGCTTTACCATGTATGCCTTTCTTCTTAGTATATTTAACATTCTCGTTCTGTTTTATGAATTTTTGTTTTTTTCTTTAGCTGCTTCCCTTAGTTTTTTATTCACTCATCTGAAGCAACTTAAATGGTCTCATTAAAACACTATTTAAAAATACTCCAGAAAAGCATAATTATTGTTATTATTGTTACTACCTTCATTGTGATTTTACAACTTCCGCTTTGGGAAAGGAAAGGGGAGTGGAAGGAAAACACTAACATTTATGGAACTACTGTGTGCCAATACTTTGATCTTTGCTCAAATCCTCTAACAGTTCAGTGAGGGAGAGATCTGTGTTTTGTATGTGTACTCAACTGAGCGCTAGACTTGTTGAGTGATTTGCCTGGATATCAGATTGCTATTAAGTGGCGCAACCAGTGTTCAAATCCACTTCTGATTATTACAAATGTAACGTTTTGGAGGTTCTCCCTCCCTCTCAGTGTGTACCATACTGCCTCTGATCTGTTTTAATTCTGTCAAACTAAGTAGTTTTTTAATATACGCAAAAGTTTAGACACATTCATGGATAGTAAGTCTGTAAGAACAATGAGCAAGTAAGCTTTGGAGATAAACATCAGATACTCTGGTCTGGATTTGTTCTTACATCTAATGCCGACACATTTTCCATGATTTTTTTTTTTTTTTAAAGATTTTATTTATTTATTTGACAGAGAGAGACATAGCGAGAGAGGGAACACAAGCAGGGGGAGTGGGAGAGGGAGAAGCAGGCTTCCCGCGGAGCAGGGAGCCCGATGTGGGGCTCGATCCCGGGACCCTGGGACCATGACCTGAGCCGAAGGCAGACGCTTAATGACTGAGCCACCCAGGCACCCCCATTTTCCATGATTATATAGAGATTGTGCCATCATGACGGGTGTGCCCTGCTATTGAAGAGATTAAGACTGCTACTTGAAGAACAGCCTTAGACACTAGAAAAAAATTACGTGTGTTTTCTGCTTTTAGGTATCTTCCACAGGCAACAAGGCACCAGGGAAAGGGAATGTGATGAGCAATTTTTTTGGAAAAGCTGCTATGAGTAAGCATGTTTTTACCTTCCTTTGATTAATACATGAATGTTAATATAATAACATACTTGAGGTGAAAGCCACCTTGTTCAGTTTTTATCCATCTGGTATATCATGCAGCCTTCCTGCATCCTAACATAAATTTGCAGTCTACTGACCAAATATTGAATGGAAGTAACCCCACTGGAACAGTGGATTTTATGGGTGAGCTGGGTTCAGTTTAGATCTCTTGTAGGGTGGTTTACTACTCCTGTTTTTACTTCCTGCCTTGGAAAGAGAATTTATTATTTGTTTCATAGGGCTCTTGAAAATGAGTGACAAAATAGAAGGGAGGCTGCTTGGTTATACAGTATGGTGTTGAGGTTAATATCCTAGGTGCTGGGCTCAGGTTCGCCTCGTATGACAATTATTAATTATTACCCCTGTCTCCCAGGGGGCTGCATAAACAAATCTTTGGCTTTCTGGAGTTATTTTTTATAGATTACTCATGATAATGAACTAGACCTCAGTATGAATTAGAAGGACCCGGGAGGTAGTGGCCACTTAAAAATAATACTTTTTGAGAAAGCAAAATCGCCTTTATTTAAAAATTTTATTTAAATAAGAATTCTTTCATATGGAAAGAACCAGTAGTCACATATTTTCATACTTCTCATACCAAGTACACATCCCCTGAGGGTATGTGGCATAATACCAGAAAGAATTCAGGAGCCACGGGATAATTATGGCACACTTTCTTGGAGCATCAATTTTACAGAGATCTTGTGGGAAGGCGTTTTTTTTTTTTTTTTTTTTTTTAAAGATTTTATTTATTTATTTGAGAGAAAGAGAGAGAGACAGAGAAACAGCATGAGAGGGGAGAGGGTCAGAGGGAGAAGCGGGCTCCCCGCTCAGCGGGGAGCCCGATGTGGGACTCGATCCCAGGACTCCAGGATCATGACCTGAGCCGAAGGCAGTTGCTTAACCAACTGAGCCACCCAGGCACCCGGGAAGGCGTTTTGCAAACAAAATTAATCAGAATTCTCTTTCCCATGATGGTTAAATTAGTGGTTGAAGGAGGCTTTGGAGTGATAGTGTTTATTTGCCAACAAGCTATCACAAAAAGTTTTTGTGTTCTGAAAATAGATGGAAAATTTGATACTTTTCAGGTTATTGAGAAGCACATTGTGTTGTTGCAGGCGGAGTGCACAAGGAGGGCTCCCAACTTCTGTGAAAATAGATGGTGGCTAATATCACTGGCCTGCATGGCTGGTACTGGGCCACCGAACTGAATCAGATTGTGTGGTTTCTTGGTGACTTTTAGGTCCACATTTTCATTTGTTTTGTTTTATTTGTTGTTCTTTGGTGCATTTGTAACCAGTGAATTTAAACATTTTTATTATTTCTAAAATATATAAGCCATGACTATTTGCTAGTCATAAAAAAAAAAAAAAAATCAAGCTATACAGAAGTATACACTTGTTTATTTAGGAAATATTTATTGAGCAACTACTGTGTACTTGGAACTATTATGCATGGTGATACAAAGGAGAAAATGTAGGCAAGTGAGATCTCTGCCCTCATGGTCCTTATATACTACTAGGAGAGACAGACAAAGAATAAAATAGTTAATGATTATAATTGCTAGGCAGACAGTAACAGTAATAGAGGGAGTGGAGAACTGGATAAAATAAAAGAATTAAATATTTACCTAATAAAAAGAATGGCTTCTAGAGTTGATTTATTTAACAGATGTTTTTTCAGGGATGAATGTTTAGAATAAAATGATGAATATTTTTATTGTATTTGACACATGACAAGATCATTGCAATGAAAATGAGAGTTGGAGGAAAGAGTTGTGGGGACTTGAAGCATTTAAAACTTAATGCTGGACAATAGCAAGTGTAACAGTTACCCTTATACATTGCTGTGAGGAATATAAAATGATGTGCTTATTCTAAAAACAGCATGGCAGTATTTCAAAAAGTTAAACAATTATCCAACACTTCCACTCCTACATATCTACTCAAGTGAATTAGAACTGTATGTCTACACAAAAACTTGTACACAAATGTTCATAGCATTATTCATAATAGCTAAAAAGTGGAAACAACCCAAAGGTCCATCATCTGATGAATGGATAAACAAAATGTGATATAACCACACAATGGAATATTACTGTTATTTTTTAAAAATATTTATTAGAGAGAGAGAGGAGAGAGAGAACACGAGTGGGGGAGGGGCAGAGGGAGAGGGAGAAGCAGACTCCCTGCTGAGTGGGGAGCCCGATGTGGGGTTTGATCTCAGGAGCCGAAGTCAGATGCTCAACTGAGTGAGCCACCCAGGCCTCCCACAATAGAATATTATTGAACCATAAAAAAGGCATGAACCTATGCTATAACATGGATGAACCTTCAAACATGTGAAATGAAAGAAGCTAGACAGGAAAGGCCACATATTGTGTAATTCTTTTTATACAAGATGTCCAGAATAGGCAAATCTATCAAGACAGAATGTAGAATATTAGTAGATTAGTGTCATGGGCTGGGTTGGGATTGGGGAGTGACTGCTAATGGGTACAGGGTTCCTTTTTGGGGTGATGAAAATGTTCTGAAATTGGATAGTGGTGATGTTTGCAGTTTTTAAAAACCACTGAATTTTACACTTTAAAATGGTGAATTTTCTGGTATGTAAATTATCTCATTAACAAGAACCTTAATGCTTTATATGTGAAAAAAATTACAGCATTGGTGACAAAATTAAGAAGTCATCTGTATCCTGTAAAGGTGTTTTGTATTTTCTTGAGTATAAAAAGGAGATGCTTTTAATTAGTCAAATGATACAAATGACTTGATCATTCAGATAAAAAGGAAAAAATAGAGATTAAATTTTCCTTAATTGTAGTCTGAAAATGTTGCAGTGAGCTGCCTTTTTACCAGCTAATTGGTCACTTGTAGCTGCATATGTGAATGAGTTAGGAGTTCCTCAAATACTGTGAAACCAAGACAGAGAGTAAAAACTCTGGATGCTGAAATCTGTTTGGTCACTGGTATTTTAATTAAGATCAGTTTGCTGAAATTGGTAGACTTGATGCAATAGCATCTCTTTCCTTACCCCAACAGGGAGGTAGGAAATAGTTAACGTTTTTTTTGTAATTTTAAAACAGTTGCTGTCAATAGGATATAAATTCTGTAACAGAATGCAAAATTTGCATAAACTTTAAGGATATATATGCAACTTCAGAGAACTCGCTTTTTGAGGGTCAGTTACTGACTCTGGACCCCCTGGAGATGCATGTTTACTCTCCCATTGGTGGAAAAGTTTGAGAAGTACTGATACTTGAGAACAGCAGTTTTGAAAAAGCGGGAGAGAATGCTGCAATTCTCTAGTGAATTCCACCATTCAGAATTCTCAGTGAAGTCTTCAAAAAATAAAGTATAAACAGATTGCGTGTTATATTTTTATCCATCATCTGTTCTTTCACATAATATACTTTATTTATAAATTATTAAACTAAGCTGTGTGTAATGGCCAAGGCTAAGATAGCAATTGTTTTTTTGTACACTATAGCTGGCTTAAGCTATTTTACAGCATATAACCAAAGCTACTTATTGAAGAGCCTCAGGCTGTTTACAGCTTTCTGAGAGTATTTTGTGACTTCTCTTGAAAAAACTGTCACTAAATATAGCAGGAAGGCTATTCTTCTGTAATTTCTCAGATGGCTAGGCCCATCTTGCTTGCATTTCTTAGTCCTCTGCGCAGCATAGTAGTTGTTTTTGTGTTTTTCAGCTTGGTGTAGGGAAAGAGGTAAGGATTTTGAGGAGTTAAACTGACTTAGGTTCAAATCCTGACTCTTAACCTTTTCTATCAGTGTTACCTTGGAGTAAGTTACCTTGTGTATAACCTCACATACTAATCCCTTTTAATCCTTAAAATAGTCTCATAAATATTACTTCAGTTTTTACAGAGAAGACTGACTTTTAGGTAACTTACCCAGAGTAAAACAGTATGACTCAAACTTTTCTGATAACAAACTAGTCTTTTAATTATATCATTAAGATAAGTAGTGAGATGATAAGAGTATCCAGGTTTAAGAATATAGAATATAATAGAAAGTAAGATCTTGGTACAAATTTCTGTTGTCACTATTTGTAAGCTGTGTACTTTGGGAAACATCTTTTATCCCCCAGACTCTTAATTTTCTCATCTAATAAATGAGAAAGATGTTAGCTCATAAAGTTGTATTTGCTTTTTGTAAGCCCTGCTTTTACTATTATTTGGCCTGGGGGCTGTGATATAATGAGGGATTAGCAAGAGGCAGAAATGAAAACAGAGCTAGAGTGGTAGTTGGAAAGGAGACATGTTCTCTGACTAGACCCTGAGTTCTGTTAGGACAGGGACTGTTTTTTATCCCTTTAGCCCCTGCTCCTAACAAATTACTTGGCACTTAGTAGACTGTCAGAGGAATGATAGATTAATATTGCATGATGAAGTTATATATCATCTGCTCTACTGTTTTTGTAGATAAACTTAAAGTCAATTTGGATTCAGAACAAGCAGTGAAAGAAGAAAAAATAGTGGAGCAACCTCCAGTGTCTGTCACTGAACCAAACCTGGCAGCCCCTACAGGCCTGAAGAAATCCAGCAAAAAAGCAGAGCCTGTTAAGATGCAGCAGAAGGAAAAAAAAAGGTAGGAAAATTTTGTTGCGTGTGGGGGAGGAGTGTCTCTGCTGGGGGTGAGAAGGTCTGTTTGGGCTTATTGACAGCAGGCAGTTTTCAGTTGAGTACTAAATCCTACTCAGTGCCTTAGGGATACAGCTGTATAACCAAAATGGAGAAAGAAGCTCAGTAGCTTATCTAGTGAAACTGAACTGTGGAGTCAGCCAGTTTAGATGATTTAGAGCCCAAAGCCAGTTTTTTGGGCCCCATCTATCTAAATTGATTGTCTTTTTTTCTTTACTTCATTTTAAATTTGTGGGCATGGCATAAGTATGCCTGATTGTGTCTGTGTGTCTGTTTTTCATTTCAGATTGCCAGGCGAGGGGTTACTGTTTCCAGTCAAATTTAAGAGAAAAAGTTCTTTGTTTTCTTTTTATATCAATGAGTTTATTTTTCAAGTGGTAAAATGTAATTAGAAAAGAAAATAAAAAGCACACAAGCTGTTAAAAATGGATCCAGGAATTTGAGACACTACCTCATAGTTGGTAGGAATTAGTCTGTTGAAAGAAATTCTAAAGACACTGTCAGCACTGATAGGCCCAGAAATACCTAACTTCTGTAGCAAGGCTGGGGCTACTGTAGTAGAAAACATCAACAAAATGCTGAAGTTTCAGAGGGTCAAGGCTCTGTCCAGTGGGCCTTATCCCCAGGAATATGTGATGCGGGTAGATTAAAATGTCCCCTAGCCCATGGGTAAGATACTCGTTGTTGATGGTTATAGCCAGGAATGCATTCAGTATTTCATTACCAAGTATGATGTTAACTGTATGTTTTTAGTAGATGCCCTTTACTAGATGGAGGCAATCTTTTTCTCTTCCTAGTTTGCAGAGGTTTTCTATGAACGGGTGCTGAATTTTGGCAGATGCTTTTTCTGCATTTATTGAGATGCTCATTTGGTGTTTCTGTTAATGTGGTGAATTTACCTTCGTTGGTTTTTAAATGTTAAACCAACCTTGCATTCTTGAGATAAACTTCACTTTGGTCATAAGACATTATCCTTTTTATAAATTGTTGGATTCTATTTGCTAGTATTATAAGGATTTTTTTGCTGCTGCATCTGTCAGGTCTGTAGATCAGTTATTTTCTTTTCTGTTAATGTCTTTATCAGATTTCAGTATCGAAGTTACACTAACTTCATAAAATTAGTCAGGAGTAGTTTCCTTCTCTATTATCTGAGTTTATGTAATATACGTATTATTTTTTTTCCCTAAAGATTTGATAAAATTCACCAGTGAATCCAAACCCAGAGTTTTCTTTGTGGGAAGGTTTATTTTATTAATTTGGTTTCTTTAAATAGAGCTATTTAAATTTTCTTGTTCTTGTTGGGTCAGTTTTGTTTTTTTTTTAAATATATATATATATATATATATTTTTTTTTTTTTAAGATTTTACTCATTTGACAGAGGGGAGTGCAGGCAGAGGCAGAGGGAGAAGCAGACTCCCTGCTGAGGACCCTGGGATCATGACCCGAGCCGAAGGCACTTAACTGACTGAGCTACCCAGGCACCCCAGTTTTGGTTATATTTTTAAAGGAATTTATTTCATCTAAGTTGTTGAGTTTATTGGCATAAAGTTCCTAATATAGTCTTATTCTTTGAGTATCTATAGAATCTGTACTTATCACTACAGATTCCTTCATTCTTTCATTGCTAATATTGGTAATATGTAGTTTTGTCTTTTTTTAAATCAGGCTTATAAAAAGGTTTATTAATTTTGTTAATCTTTTGCCCCAAAATAACAACTTTCGGCTTTGTTAATTTTTTTCTATTTTATTTCATTGATTTCTGCTCTTTATTATTTTTTTTCTACTCATTTGAGGTTTGTTTTTTTCTAGCTTGAGGTAGAAAAATAAGTTGATATTTAAAGTTACATAAGAAATAAGTTACTTGAAGATAAAAACTATATCTCATACATATTTGAATAGGGTGGTAGAGTATCCAGAGGAGCTAACTAATGACAAGATGAAGTCTAGGTTTTTTATTATGTCATTAGAATCACGTTAAGGTCTTAGGTCTATGCCTTTGCCCATATTTTCTCTTTAAAATATTTGGTTTTTTCTCTTTAATATCTTTGTCTCCCCTTTTTATCTGATAAACTTCCACTTAGCTTTCAGTTTTCAAGTAAGAGTCTTGTCCCATAACATTTTATTTGTCCAGTAATATCTATCACATTGTCTTATATTTGGTGGTGTTTATATCTATTTATTTCTCCTGCCAGAGCTTCTTGAGAACAGTGTTCTTCATCTTTCATCCTCTGTGTTTAGCCAAGAGCCTCTACTTAGTAGCTGCTTATTTAATGCTTGTTGAATGGTTGAAAGGCCAATAGGAGAAGTAAGAAGGAATTTGTAGGAATTTGTAATGATTCTTGATGAGCTGGTAAGTAGCTTCCAATGATCAATATAAAGAGCTAGAAAAATGTTTAATTCTGGTCAACCCATTGAGTGACTTAGTTGTGGTCAGTTAGCAGAGTGTCCTTAAAAAGAATCCTTATTGGTCTACTTTGACTCTTCTGTCCTCTGGAATTAAGACCATGGGTTATGAAGCAAGACTCATAGTAGCATATAAATACTTATATTTTTGTTTTGTGTAACATGCTTAAATTATTCCTGGATGCCAACAGGGGGAAGCGAGTGGAGTTATCTGATGATGAGACAAAAGAAACTGAAAATATGAAGAAAAAGAGGAGACGAATCAAACTTCCTGAGTCTGATAGCAGTGAAGATGAAGGTGGGCATTGCTATTAATTTTTGGCTAGTGGGATTGTCTCAGTCAGCCTGCTATAATAAAAATATCATACACTGGGTGGCTTAAACAAAACAGATTTGTTCCTCACAGTTCTGAAGACTGAGAAGTCCAAAATCAAGGCACTGCCTGATGTGTAGTTCCTGGTGGGAGCTCTCTTCCTAGTTTGTAGGATACCTTCTTGCTGTATCCTCATGTGGTAGAGCGAGAAATCGTCTCTCTTGTGTCTCTTATGAGGGCAGTAATCTCATTCCATTAATTACCTCCCAGAGGCCTCACCTCCAGATACCATCACATTAGGGATTAGAGCTTCAGCATATGAATTTTGGGGGAACACAAACATTTTAGTCAGTAGCATGGGTCAATTCTTATTATGCTTAAGGAGTTAAAAAGTAATTTATTATAGGTTACAATGACAGTAGCAATCCTAGTGTTGAGAGGCATAGAGCACCATTAAAGTCTACTTTAGCCTTTTGACCAGAACCATCATTTTCTGGTAATGTGCCAAAATAACGAACATGTAAGAGAAAAAGGATTATTATTGGGCACCTGGGTGGCTTAGTTGGTTGGGCGACTGCCTTCGGCTCGGGTCATGATCCTGGAGTCCCGGGATCGAGTCCCGCTTTGGGCTCCCTGCTCAACGGGGAGTCTGCTTCTCCCTCTGACCCTCCCCCCTCTCGAGCTCTCTCTCTCAAATAAATAAATAAATAAATCTTTTTTAAAAAAAGGATTATTATTATATATATTATCAAAGAGCTTTTCTTTTTAAAAAATGAAGTGGAGATCTTCCTTTGGCTACCTTCATGTGAATCTTTTAAAACGGGTAATATTGTAGGCATGAAGGGTGTTGGTGGTATGGTGGTGGTCCACACTACATAAGTAAAACTGTGCTAAGATTAAGACTCTATAGTATCATTGTCGAAAGGGAATGATGCCATGGACCCTTTCAGTATTAGGCTGTGGGCACTGTTGTAAGATAAACAGAATAAGGGCAAGATTCTTACCTGGAAAATTAATGTGCCTTTTCAAATAATATCAAGTATCCTAAGAGCCAAGATCTCTTCCCAAAGAGTGTAAATGTGTAAATGAAGGTGTCTAGAAAGAGGAGGCTGTTAAAGAGAAAGATGCCTTTGTTGAACTCATATGCCAGATGAATTCTACCCTGCTTTGAGAACAGTGGTGAAAAGCTTGAGTTTCTGTAATCAGTTCTCCATGAATTTTTACCATACTGGGTATAAAACATTTTGAGGGGTTAGGGAGATCTAGTCCAAAGGAAGTCAGCATCAGGTGAAGGTACAAAGACAAACAAACTGATGCTAAAAGAGATTAAAGAAGAATAACAAAGAAAAAGTAATCTATTCTGCTGACAAAATAAACTTGCTAGACTCTCCTCTTAACAGAAACTGCTGTAAGAAGAACTGAAAATGGCAACAGAGGTTCCCCCAAAGCAACTCAGCAACTGTACATGTACAAATGAGTGAAAAAGCTAATTATATAAACAGATGATCATAAAGTAAAAGAAATGAACCAGACCCAAGAAATTGTACAAGGAGATTAAATCTGTGATAGAGGGTACATCTTTGACTCTTCCATGGATTTAGATCCTAATAGCCATGCTTACATGTTGGAGTTTATGGCCTCTGATATCCCATGAGAGGTATAGTGCCCACCAGAGCTAGGGTTTTTTAATGACTCTGGAATGGGTAGGGATAGGGCATTGTGAGCATCCCAGAGGGGCAGTTGCTCTATACTCATTCCATGTCATTTATCAAAATGCTTTGACCAAGACTACTGAAAGGACGATACCCAAGCATGTAGATTAAACAAGAACCATCAAGGAACATTCTGACCAGTTAAGAATTGAGGAGAAATAGAGGGAATTCCATGCAGATACACGGGAAAATAATTAGGAAGTAACAGGAATGTGTGCTAATTGGATTAATCTTCCGTATTTCCAACCAGGAAAAGGACTTGGGGAAGATTCTGGAAGAGTCTTTCAAGCCATCAGCCTAATGTACTTTGGAAAAGATAAACTAGATAAACTAGATACTCTAGTGAAGGAGTCCACTCTAAGTCAAGGAATTACTGTGGTTGACTGAGCACTCATTACATACTTCTGAAATATTCTCTGTAGTTCTGATCCTTAGCCCACAAAAATAATACCTGTGGGTGATTAGAAATATGAGTGGGGTTATTTGGAAAGAAGTGAGAAGAGATGTGATAGAGGTGGACAATCTATAATAATAGATAATATAGATGAGAGGCTGTCAGATTTTTTATCTAGTAAAAATAATTTTTAGCATCTGACTAAATTTATAAACCTTTGCCATTTTATTCCTAAATTTTTTCTTTGTCTCAAAGCCAATGAGCTTTAATTTAAACCTTCACACTGTCTCTAACCTATTACCATTTTATTACCAATATATGTTATTCAGTATGCTGCCTTCAGCTGGAAATTAGCAGATGAGCAACAGGAGTGGAGGAAATGGCAGGGACTTTGGAGTCAAACAGACCTGAATTTAAATCTTACCTCTTCCACTTACTGTATGACTTTAGGCAGATTATTTAACTTCTCCATTTCTTTGTTTCTCCATTTCTAAATTGGGGAGGTTGTCACACACTGTGTAGGTTTTTTATGAACATCAAATAAGATATATCAGCAGTGCCAGGACAGTGCTTAACATAGCAGGTTTTCTTACTATTCACCCCACTTTTTTTATGGAGGTGTTCAGTAAGTGTTTAACAGTAGTAAGTCTCTTCTTAGAAAGTTCTGTTCAACTTCGTATGTTTAACTCTCTACTTAAGGGACTTTTCCTTTGTTTCTCTTCCTGGCAGAGGCATGAGCACGTTAAGCAGTTCTACGTACTCTGTAAAACAAGAAAAGGCCAGACCCAGAAAGAAATCACATTAAAAGTAATGTCTACATTACTAGGAAAAAATAGTTTTAACTGATATGTTTAAGTTTTTGCTAACATTTTCAGTTTTTGCCAGTTGCTTATGGAGAATGTTAAGCAAATGACCCTCCTCTTTTTAAAAGGTTCAGATAGGTAGTTTAAAAAATTTCCTAGGAAGCTATGAATGATTTCCAGGATTTCTAATTACCTGTCTCTGCCATAGAACTCTATATGATTAAACAGTGGTTACATCACTGGATCCTTAAAATTAATTTTACCACAGTTCTTTTTTTTTTTTTTAAAGATTTTATTTATTTGACAGAGACACAGCGAGAGAGGGAACACAAGCAGAGGGAGTGGGAAAGGGAGAAGCAGGCTCCCCGCCGAGCAGGGAGCCCGACGCGGGGCTTGATCCCAGGACTCTGGGATCATGACCTGAGCCGAAGGCAGATGCTTAACAACTGAGCCACCCAGGCGCCCCTTTACCACAGTTCTTATTCTGCACCAACAAAGGTTGTTTTCCTGGGATAAGTGTTACATTTCACTATTTGAGTACCTTTTATCTGAAGAGCTGCAAATTCATTGCAAATATATTTAAACTACACCAATGTATGAAACATTCCTTATGCTTATGTCACTAAAAATACATCAAGGGAGAATGCTTGCCTTGATGGTAAAGACTGAAATAGGCAGACATGGATTCTAGCATATGAATGTGGGCAAATTTTTTTAAAACAAATAATAGGAATAGGGATTTTGTGGGATTATTATGAGAATGAATGATTATTGTTTGTAAAGCCCAGAAAATTCTAGTTGTTTTCCCTATCCTTCCTTTCTTAAAATATTTTACATAAAAACATTTTTTTAAACAAAGTGATACACAATTTGAAAAATCAGATAAAATAGAAGTTTTGTAATAGATAGTAACCTCTCCTATCTGACTCATCTAATTGACTGATGCTTCTCTTGTCAACTTTCTCCCATCTGCCTTCCATCTTTTGGGGATTTGTTGAAAATTCTTACTCATTCCAAGTTCTTGGCTCCCTCTTCTTTTCTCTTCCCTGGTATGGTGGGGATGGGGGTGAAGGGGCAGGTTTACAGCATTTCATTCCTTTGTCATCATTGTAATGATTCTCTTTGGGTGGATGTGGAAGGGAGAGGGAGGTATATGCTGACTTTTCCTTGACCTAGAAGCCCCTCATCCCAAATGTAGTTCAGAAAATGATTGTTTTCCTTTATTTAAAAATATTGTTATTTGTTGGGCACCTGGGTGGCTCAGATAGTTAAGCGTCTGCCTTCCGCTTAGGTCATGGTCCCAGGGTTCTGGGATTGAGCCCCACATCAGGCTCCCTGCTCAGCGTCCCTCTGCCTCTCCCCCTGCTCATGCTCTCTCTCTCTCTCTCTGTATCTCTGTGTCTCATATGAATAAATAAAATCTTAAAAATATATATATATATATATATATATATTGTTATTTGTGTTCAGTGCCAGGGAAATTGTGATGTTTCTGCCTCTCTGGAGGTTAGAGTTGGGGGGAATCTAGATAAACAATTCCATACAGTTCAGTGAGAGGGGTCTTAGAGGGTGCCACTAGGATTAAGTGTTTTCATGGTTACCGAAGTGGAAATAGAATTAAAACTCCTAAATTTATTACTGTGAGTACTCAAAATTCCTTTTCTTTGGCTTTCTCACTATGTAAACTTTCCTCCTGCCCGTGAAAAACATGTGTACAGCTTTCTTAATTGCTATACCTTCAGAAAAATGGGAGCTTGGTTCTGTGGTTTGACTTCTTTGCTTACTTGAGCTCCTGTCATGTTCTAGCCTCCCAGAGCTGTGTTACTAGCTGGACCACTTTCCTCATATGTTTCTGACTCTTGTTTCCCAGAGCTTATAAAGTTTTGGGGCCCATTTCATACTGAAGTGTATAATTTATTGTTTCGTTCTGGCTTTTGTTTTGCTTCACCTCTTTAGGTCATTTGGCCTTGAACCCTCCACTGTCATAATTTTTAACACTGACCTAATCAGTTGGGAGAATTTCAGATCCAAGACTTGTGCTAAAAATCTGAATACAGCCAGGAGGTTCAGGGAGCAGGTGAGGCTAAGCAGCTACCCAGTCTTTTTACCAGCAATTTCTTTGTGATGATTAAGCAATAGGTCAGCTGAGGATTTTCACTTCCTCTCTCATGAGCCTTATACAAACCACTATCTCTGGAACTGTTCAGGAATGATGGGATCCCTCTCTGGTGATGCTCTCTTCTCGGGTGATACCACTTCCAGAGCAATGTTGCCTTCCCAAAAGTGTTCTTTCCTGCTAATCTCACTGTAGCAAAGCAAACCTCATCAATGGGCAATCACTAGAAATAGCTGCGCTGTACAATATTGAGCAAGTCTTAGTTGTTAGAGCTATAATTGTGACTGTTTTAGGGTAGTTTTTTCTTCAAAGTTTGTGCTCTTAAGGTCAGCTGGAAAATTTCAGTCTAACAAACATCTGTAGGTGATTGCAAATAATCCTTACATCACAGTCACAAAGACTCTGGGATGGAACATTTGATATAATCTGAGAATTATATCCACTTAATCTTAAAATGTCTGCCCTGAATGGTGAGGCAACACAGGGTAGTTGGACTAGTAAGGCTGTGGCATCAGACTGACTGGGGTTGAAAACTTCCTGTTTCAGTTGTAAGCTCTGTGACCTTGGCAAGTTCATTAACCTCTTTGAGTCTCTTTTTTACTCAATTGTAATGTGCGAATAATATTTGTTTCTTAGGGTTGTTGTGAGGATAAATGAAACAATTGTAAGTGGAATACATGACACATGGTGGATGATCAGTGGATATTTATAAAACAACTTTATGGGCGCCTGGGTGGCTCAGTCGTTAAGCGTCTGCCTTCGGCTCAGGTCATGACCCCAGGGTACTGGGATCAAGCCCCGCATCGGGCTCCCTGCTCCGCGGGAAGCCTGCTTCTCCCTTTCCCACTCCCCCTGCTTATGTTCCCTCTCTCTCTCTCTCTGTCAAAAAATAAATAAAATCTTTAGGAAAAATAAAAAAAAAATAAAACAACTTTATATCCTGACTCTCCTGTAAAATAAAAAGTTTAGTTAAGATGATCTCTAAGGTTGAGGTGCTTGGGTGGCTAAGGCGTTAAGCGTCTGCCTTCGGCTTGGATCATGATCCCAGGGTGCTGGGATCGAGCCCCACATCGGGCCCACTGATCAGTGGGAAGCCTGCTTCTCCCTCTCCCACTCCCCCTGCTTGTGTTCCCTCTCTCGCTGTGTCTCTCTCAAATAAATCTTTTTTAAAAAATTTATATATCTTTAAAAAAAAAGATCTCTAAGGTATATTCCAGCTTTAATAATTCTTAATTCTCTGGTTTTCTTTGTATAAAATTAAGAAAATGTGTATTTTTTTTTTTTTAAAGATTTAGCTACCTGTGGAGACAGAGAGTGAGCAGGGGAAGGGGCAGAGGGAGAGAATCTTCAAACAGACTCCCCTTGAGCACAGAGCCCAGCATGGGGCTCAATCCCATGACCCATGAGATCATGGCCTGAGCTGAAACCAAGAGTTGGATGCTCAACCAACTGAGCCATCCAGGCGCCCCAAGAAAATGTATATTTTAAAGATATATAACTGCAGAGCCCTTGGTTGTCATGAATTACTGCTTGCAAAATGTCCTTTGTTGGACATGGAAGTTTAAAAAGCCATTGGAGGTGTTGTACCAGATAGTGCCCCAGTTCTCTTACCTAAGCTTGTTTCATTATTTCAGTCATACCAGACTCTCCTGGGGATTATGAAGCTGAGTCACCATCCCCACCTCCTCCTCCTTCTCCACCTCCGGAACCACTGCCAAATACTGAACCGGAGCCTCCTTCTATCAAGGTAAACCTTTACTGGGATGGTTGCCTTTCCATCTGTCCTTTATTGCCCAAGAACCTGAAACTCCTGTGCTGAATTGGTCGCTGCTGTACGGTTCACCGGTACCAGTAGATGGCTCTTGTCTCATTTTGTTCTCCTGTGGGTACCACAGACTGGGCATGGCCTCGTACCTGAAGCGAGGGTTCAGCTATAGGGGCAGAGTCTTAGGAAGGTTGCAGGGGTGAGGTCTGGGAGCAGTTTTGTTTCTCATGACCTCCGGCATCAGGGCTGCTGTGCTGCCCGCTCCTGTTGGAATTGTACAAACTCAGGTGTTGCCTGCATCAGAGCGAAGGGTGGGAAATGGGACAGACACTTACGCACGTCTGTTGCTCTTCTGGAAGGGCAAGGTGAGAAAAGCTGGCAACAGATGGGGAAATACAGTTTTGAATGGTCTTCATCTGCACCTTGTCTGCATCTATTAGTGTAGATAAAGAAGAGTCGAGGAGAAGGGTGCTAACAAGTTTTTTTTTTTCCCTTTATGACTTTAGTTTTCCTTAAGTCATTGTATTAAACTGTAATTTAAATTTTTGCACTAATTTCTTCGTTAGCTGAGGAGAAAATGGATGAAAGGCCAGTGGAGATAAAAGGACGTTGGTACTAGTAATAGTGTGTGAGACTAAATTATATGGGGGCAATGTTGCAGTGTTAAGTCTAAAAAAAACAAGTATCAGGGCACCTGGATGGCTCAGTTGGTTAAGCGTCTGCCTTCGGCTCAGGTCATGATCCCAGGGTCCTGGGATCAAGCCCCGTGTTGGGCTCCCTGCTCAGCAGGGAGTCTGCTTCTCCCTCTCCTTCTGCCCCTCCCTCCCTCCCTCTTGTGCTCTCTCACTCAAATAAATAAATAAAACCTTTAAAAAAATAAAATAGCAAGTGTCTACAGCAAGTGGGGATGCCATGGAAACTTCTCATCTGGTTTAGGGGCGTTCCCTTTGTGCTCCCATAATGTCTGCCACAGCCCCTCCATTAAAGGCCTAACTACAGTGGATTGCAGGGGTCTGTCTCCCCGACTAAGGTCCTTGTCCTATTGGTCTTTTTAACCATGGTGCCTGTGCTATTCAACAAAAGTTTGTTGACTTCAACTGTGAAGTTGAAAAGTTTGTTGACTTCAACTGTGTTGAATGAACACAGTTCTTTGCTGAACGTGCTACTTTTTATCTCCTAAATATTTAGCTTGCATATACAAGAACGTAACTTGTCTGTGTGGTAGGACTGGTCCCTAAAAGGAAATGGGTAGAGTTCCTCATTCAACTTTTTATCATCATGGAATATTGGAAGGTGATTGTTGTAGATTAAAAAGCTTTTGTTATTTTTCTCTGTACATACATTGGTCAACCAAATGTAACCTGATCTTCCTGTGATCTTTTAGAGCTCAAGTGGAGAAAAAAGAAAACGAAAGCGGGTGCTGAAATCGAAAACTTTTGTGGATGAGGAAGGCTGCATAGGTAAGAAGAGTTTTTGGCTCCAAATCTAGAGAGATGATTACCATAGAGAGGCCATAATCTCTTACAGAGCAATGCTCCTCACACTTGAGTGTGCACATGACACCCTGAAGTGAGGCCAGGCTGCTTGTCCATGGTGCACACTCTGAGTAGCAAGAGTGCAGAGAACACTACAACTAAAGTCAGAACATGGGTGCTTGTTTGGGCCATATGCTATAGAAATGCGCTTTGAGATCTTGGATGAATGTCACATCACCTCTGGTGGGGAGTTTCTTGATCTATGGAATGGATGTAAAATACCCATTTTTGCCTATATGTGGAGTAGTTAAGATGCAGGTGAGGTAACATTTAAAAACACTTTCGGGGCACCTAGGTGGCTCAGTCGGTTGAGCGTCTGACTCTCGATTTTGGCTCTGGTCATGATCTCAGGGTCATAAGATCGAGCCCAGTGTCAGGTTCCCTGTTTAGTGGGGAGTCTGCTTGAGATTCTTTCCTTCTGCCCCTCCCCCTGCTTGCACTCTCTCACTATCCATGTCTCTCTCTCTCAAATAAATAAATCTTTAAAAAAAAAAAAACACTTTCAAGATGGAAACCATAATACCAACTTAAAATGTTGTTACAGACATTGAGAAACTTTTATTTTTTTACAATGGTTGTTTTATACATTTGAACAGTGGAAAAGAAGCCCCCACAGATGATGAGACTCTGAAGAGAGTGTCAAGAATCTTCTTGGTATTTTGTCCCATTTGTTCTACAGAGGGGTTTGACTCTTCCAAATCATTTCCTTTATGTTGCCTGTTTGTAAGTCATGTTAGGTAAAAGCCTGTGCTTTCTATGGTGACCTAGAGGGGAATTAGAATTTAGGTTTTGAGTTATAGGTTGATTCTTCAGCCATTGTTTAAGCTTGCCCTTCCCTTCTGCAGTTAACCCACACTTCTGTGGGATTTTCGCACTTACAGCCCGATAGGATGCTCCAGTCCTGATACTGTCCTTTTGTGTTTAGAAAGAGTTGTGGGCTTAGGTTTGTAAACCCCTTGTTAGTTGGATAGCCCATAATTGTAGTTTCTCCCTTCCTGCGGCACTTGGTCTCCTAAAGAAGTATTTTTTCTTTCTTGATTTTCCTTTTCTGGTTCAAACTTTCGTCTTAAAAAAATTGATCAACTCTGAAGAATCCACTTTTCCTAGGATATGTGGTTGTTAGAGCTGGTGTGAACTCCATCTCATTGTTCCCCACCTCCCAGTCCTCTGAAAACACCTGTGCCATTTTAATTGTAGCATATGATTGGGGAATAAAATTCCTTACATGTGGAAATTTGTCTTTTCAGTGCCAAAATTTTTTGTGAGCTTATGAATTCCAGACTTTGAGTAGGGTTGTTTTTTTATTTTTTGTTTTGTTTGCTTTCAGTCTTTTAATAGTGTATTTTTTAAGCCTTTTGGTTTGACTGTTGATGATATATATATTTACTATTGAAGTTCTTTTTTTTTTTTCTTTTAAATTTAAGAGACAAAAGCATCACTGCCAGTTTTTTCCTCCTTCTACCCCAAAAGAAAAATGTCAGCTATATCATTGTGAGCATTCACTGGGAGTTTGTGGCTAATTACCTATTGCTTTGTTCAAAACACAGCACTCAAGTTTGGGCCAGGTAATGGGATGTGGGTTTTTTGCACTCCAGTCTCCAGATAGGACTATTAAGAGCCTTGGATGCAACAATGAAAACTGTGCTCTCATAGCACCTTTTTTTTTTTTTTTAAGGTTTTTAGTCCAAGCTCAACCTAATGAATCTTGGCTCCTGTTACCAACAAAGTAGTTGGGCTTTCCTCTCTCTGTTCAGACTATTCCAAGTGTACCAGCACAGGGGGCTTACCCTGTCCTCTGCTGGATCAGAGTTGGTACGGGGTTTTTAAAAACTGGTCTTTCCCTTTCTGTGAGTTTGCTACGGGGACTGGGGAGTTGAGCGCCTGAGATAAGTTTGGGGTAGACTTCTAGACAAGGTGGATTTCTAAGAGCAAAACGTTGTTTGAGTAGAGAATAATTCTGTGTTACCCATGTAAACTGGGTTCTTTTTTATGGCAGGTCAGAACAGTTGCATGTTATTCAGTTAAAATAAAGATTCTGTATCTTTTAAGTTGAAATCTCCTTTGTCCTGTAGTTTGAAGTAAAACAGCTTTGAATACAGAAATCCTTCTTTTAGCTCTCGAGGTATACCAAGTGTGCTGCTTAAGAAATTTTGTTGGTGTTGCCCTGACTGGTTTTTAACTCCCCCAAGCAATGCATTGCACAGAATTGGCAATGAGACAACCAGTGGTTTCAGTAATAAGTAATGAAATAATGAGCTAATTGATGTTGGAGTTCAATATTATAGACCTGCTGTCATTTGAATACAAAATACACCTTATGAAGGAGCAAGTCTTATACCACCAACTAGTAGTAAGTTGTTTCTTTTTTATATCTGTATGTGACTCTTCAGACTTTCCTAATTTGAGATTTTGAGTAAATAGCAGCTCATAAGCTTGTTCCAATAATCCAGTTACATAATGCTTTTCAATTTGCCTATGAGATGGTGGTGGTATTCAGGGATCATAATTGCTGAACTAATAGGTATGCCATGGGAATTCCCTAAGTATCTTAGAGCAACATTTCTCAAACTTGGCTGAGTATATGCATTACTTGAGGATCTTGCTAAAGATCAGTAGGCCCTCGGGCAGGACCTGAAATTCTGCATTTCTAGTAAACTCATGGGAGATTCTAATGTCACTGGTCTGTGGAAGACAGTTGAGTAATAAGGCCTTTGAGAACACTTTATATATATATTTAAAGCTTATCAGTGTTTTTAGCCTCTAAGTTGACAGGAATCAGCAAAGTGAATTCTAGGCTCGTGAAAGTAATGACAAATCCTAGGAACTCTTAAGGAGGGAACCATTAATTATGCAACCTTAATGGGATTAGATGGATATGGAGAAGGGATGCTCCACTGGCAATAGCCAGTTGACCTCCAAGATGGCTTTCCCATTGTGAGGGGGGGGAAATAGCATGGAAGGTTACTTGCCTAAGATTACTAGGTGCATCCCTACCTTCCGTGAGGCGATGTTATCCCCATTTTACAGGGGAGGAAAGAACAGTGATTGTCAAAGTGTGGTCCCCAGATCAGCAGACCAGCATTCCCTGGGAACATGTTAGAAAAGCAAATTCTCAGGTCTATCCCCGACCTACTGAATCTGAAACTCTGGAAATAGAACCCAGCAATCTGTTTTAACAAGCCCTGCAGGTGATCCTGATGCACATCAAAAGTTTGAGAAATGTAAGTGGCAGGATAGATGTGAGAATGCAGATATATTTGATTCCAAAGCCACTGCCTCTAGAACAGTTTGACTAATATATTTTATTAGAAAGAACAATCAGTAGTTAAGTGCTTAAAACTGTTATTGTTCTTTAATGGGAAAAATACCTTTCACTTCAATCGCTTGAACATTTATTATGCATATTAGGTTACTGTGTTCAGCGAAGAGGAGATGTTTTCCTTTACTGTTTCTCTTCATCCTCCTGCTGCAACCAGGAGGGCTGAGAAAGAATTTAGATGTTAATACAGCTGCTGCAGCTCTCTCAAGTCACAGGAAGGTGGCATTATACTGTTTCTCGTGTTTGGTTTGTGCACTGCAGTCATACTGAAGAGACCCTCATCAGTTCTGTGACATCATTGTCCGAAGTTAGTGCCTGTGCCCTTTTCAGCGTCTTTGTACTAACTGCTCACTTTTCAAAGTTTCCATTGGGAAGGGATCAGTGGATATTATTGGTATAAGAAAAGGCAAATTATGCCTTTGGCTGATAGGGAGTTCAGAGAATTGGTAACTTTGTTTCTCATTTTACCACTGTCCTTACTTAAAACTATCAAGTTTGTCATACGATTGAATTCACTTGAGGCAGTTATCTTCATGATGTAGACCACTACTAAGTCTTGAGTCATTCAGAACTAAGAACTGAACAATTGAGTAATCTACAATTCTTTGTACTTAGGATGTGCAGAGTGGATGGTATCAGGATAGAGCTAGCCAAGGGGGTCCGTAACTGTGAGCCTGGTTGGACAGGATGGGGACTGGCAAATAGAGAAGAGATTAGGGCCAGGGAAACCAACAATGGAAATAGGTAGGCACTGTTGGTCAGGGAAATGAAACTGAAGAAGTTAGTCAAAGCATGGAGGTAGAAGTAGGTGTTTGAGATACAGACAGTTCCAGTGCAGAGTTTCAGAAGTTAGCTAGCATAGACCAGGACCCAAATGCAGAATTTGGGCAATCAAAGGATAAGGGCCCATTGAAAGGCATGGGACATAGCATGAGACAGTAAGGTCGAATGTTGTTTCTGAACCCCAACTAGAGATTGTGTGAGCTCAGGATACATACTTCCTACCTGTGGCCAGATGTGATCTCCCAATGGGAGAAAGCTTCAGGACTAGGTGAGCACACCTGCCGTTATCAGAGGATCTAAGGGAATCAGAGTGAACAAGACATATCATTCTCTTAATGGTAGTATTCTAAATGACTCGACCCATTCCTATCCCATTTTTTCCTTATTCTGCCAGTGACTGAAAAAGTCTACGAGAGTGAATCCTGCACTGATAGTGAAGAGGAGCTTAAGATGAAGACCTCCTCTGTACACAGACCCTCTACTATGACTGTGAAAAAAGAACCCAAAGAAGAACGAAAGGGCCCAAAGAAAGGGACTGCTGCCCTGGGCAAAGCCAACAGACAAGTGTCCATTACTGGCTTCTTCCAGAGGAAGTGAACTGCCGACTCTGTTAAGTCAGAGACATGGAGTGGTCCAAGGAGAAGACCAAGACAGACAGACTCTCGCTTACTGTGTAAGTTCATCTTGTGCCTCACCTTGCCTCTATCAAAAGACTTCTTCCATCCTGTGAGGTTTATACTGTTTCTGGTTTTTAACCAAAGGGAAAGAACCTGGAAGCAAGAGGCAAAAGAATATTTAAGAAGCCGTTGTGTTCTAAGGACATTTTTTTAAGCACAATCTTTGACCTGTTCTGGAGAAGAATTCACTCCAAAAATAAATTGGAACAGGTTTCAGAATTATCACTGAAGCCATTTAGTTGCTAATTCATTGGGCCCTACCCACCCTGTGCCCTGAGCACTTACGGCTCGGGAAGTATTCTTCCTTGTTCCTTTGCATTCTCTGGACTTGTGTGGGTCTTCATTTATCCCTGATTTTTACTGGACATGTTTACCACTCCCCCTATAATCCCTTCCCCACTACCATACTTCTGTATGAAGCCATTTTCTGTAAGTCTTTTAAATCTTGGTTGGACTAAAGGCTGAAACAAAAATCCCCCTGTAATCCTTTAATCCTCTCTTCCTCCGTTATAAAGTACACTGACTCCTGGCTACAGACCAGCACATTGCTTGTGTTCTCCCCGCTTTCACAAAAGCTCTCTGGACCTTCATTTGCAATTAGTAGGTAGGGAAAAGCTTCAGGCAGAGCACAAATAGAAATGTAATGGGACATTCAGCTCCATCAGAAATTACTTAGTGTCAGCTTTGATGACAGTGGAGGCCTTGCCATGTTGCTGACGCAGGGCATGCTTTACACTGCTCTTTGTGATTTTTGTGTCCTCCCCTCTCCCACTCTCAATACCTAGAGAGTGAAACCCAGGCAATGAAATGGAGGCTAAAAAGAGAAATCCCTTTCCACATGCAGAGTACAATAGTTAAGAAAAATTTCTCCTTCTCGAGGAACCTGAATGTTCAGAAACAGCAATTTTCCAGGAATGTAATGAGGGAGATAAAGCACACAGTTTTATACAGAGGTTGTTCATTTGTATTTTTAACCGTCCCATTTGCCTAAAAATACGGGCTGCCACAAGAAAAGATGGAGAGACAGAGTTGTTAATAGGACTAAACAGCAAGTAAAACATTTTCATTTGTTACTTATGGAAAATCATCTATTCCAGTGATAACTTTTAAGCAGTTTTCATTATGGCTGGATAGTGAGCTCAGTGGATTGAGGGGGTGTGGTGGTGAATCCTGCACAGTGAGTTCCGGGCGAAGGAACGCAGGCTCGGCTGCTGGAGTTACTCACGACTGACAGACGAGGGATGTTTAACTTAGCCTGCGTATGTCATGATGCAGTCAGCCGTCCACTGTTTAAGGTTAGGATTGCGACTGACCTTGGATTCACATGAATATCTTCAGCAGCCGTCACCCAGGGCTCTCCGGCCAGGCACCGTGTGGACTTGATTGAGACCAGAAGTTTGGGAGATGAGTCCTGGCATTATGTCTAGGACTTTAGAAGGCAGAGGCTTTGTGTAGCAAGCAGAGTAAAGGTTGACATATTCCACAGCCCTTTCTTTTTAAAATGTAAAAGGATGGAAAGCCTTGACTTATCTTTACAAAAAAACCTCTGGAGAGTGATCTTTTTTAAATGGTTATTTTTGTCATTGCCTCTAGTCCTTTTTCTAAATAAGAATGGAAAATTAAAGAAAAAAGCATCAGTCTAGTCTTTTTTTTTTTTTTAATTATGCTGGCAGCTCTAGTAAAACTGAATTTTGAATTGGAAAATGCCTGGTGGTGGTCGGAGTTCCGCCTTTGAAAGGAAGATGCAAATCCTGTGATCACTCTACCCAGTTTGCTGCCTAAACTCTGAGCTGTCTACCAGGCTTAGGAAGGAGTAGAGTGGTGGCTTTTTTTTTTCTTTTTATACAAAACTCTACCATGTTCTCCACAGGAGTTAAATAAATTTGAGAAGTTGTGTTAAAAGAGTGCTTCAAATGGAATGTCTGCTGAGGCTGTTACTTGACAGGATGGCAGGAGTGTGTGCAGTTATCTCAACTCTGAACGGGAACAAGGCTGGTTTTCAGTTTATATTGTTAAAACTGCACACCCGTAGTCTGAGATGAACAAGTTATTTGCTGCCTTCATCATTTTTCAACCCCACGGGAAATCTTAGTTTCAGCCAACATCAATTTTTAGTTCGTTTAGGAGAAAATATAGTCCTGATCTTGCACATTGTATTAGTTTGGCTTCATCACTTGCTAGCCATGTGACCTTGGGCACATTTCTAAGCCTCGGGTTCTTTGTCAAAATACAGCTAAAACGAAGTACGATGGATGGTCAAGACTGAAGAAATGTGTATATATGTAGCATAAATTTGGTATACAAGTAGTAGCACGTAGATGCTCTATAATTGGTGGCTTCCTTCCTGATGTGAGAAATGACGCAGTCAGCTACCAGCTTTCTGAAATGTTATCAAGGATATGAGCCAGATGTTAGACTCTTTCAAAGTCATCATTCTGGCTATAAATGTGATCAAATGGAGATGATAATTGTCCAATTTTATGAAACATTTTAGAGAATAGATACTTTTCTTTTGAAAGAAAGTGAGATTCCTTGGCTGTATTTACTATTCATGAAAACGTGTTTGTGTATCTACTATGTGTCAGGCCTCTGACCTGGGCACAAGAGGCTATATATAGTAGAGTTCTATGCTTGTCTATAGGATCTAGTGGAAGAGACAAGCCAGTAAAATGAAATTATAATGTCCTGTGGTGAATGCAGTGACAAATAAGCACAGGGTTCTCTGAGAGCTCAGGAGGCTGGACTTTCTTTCTGGAAGAGAGAAAGCTAAGCAGATATTTGAAGGATGAGTAGGATTTTACCAAGCAAAGAGGAATGGAGAAGATTTTCTAGGCAGAGGAGCATGGCTTTGGGGGGAAATGGCTGGTAGACTTTGGGAGTAGGGAGGAAATGTATTGAGAAATGAAGCTGGGGTCCTGCTAAGGAGTTTGGATTTTATTTGAAGACTGTGAGGGCCAATTGAAGAATTTTAAGAAGAGGAATAACATTAGAAGTTGACTGTCATTTAAGAAGACAGCTGGTATTTTCTTTGATTTTTGTATGCCATGTAGAGAGTCTTTCTACCCATGCACGCACATTGTATCTTGGTTCTAGTACTACTAAAATTAAAGTTTTAATGGGATTAAAGAAAAATGTCAGTGTTAAAACGAGGCTGCTTAATTCTGGCAGCCAGTGTAGACATTTGCAGTATTTCCCTTGTCTTCCCCCATCAATACAGATTTCTCTAGCAGAAGTCATTTCAGTTTTTTAAAACTGATTTCAAAAACTGGGTCGTTCTCTGACACTCTCAAGGATGTGTGCTTCTCCTCAGCTCCCTGAAAAGAACTGAGGAGGGGAGGGGGGGACGAGTAGAACAGTTCTATTTCTTTTCTATCTTTGTTTCTCTAAGAAGACATTAGTTATTTTATAGGAGAGAGCTGAAGAGAAGGGCCATATAAGGAAACTAAATAGTTTCTCCAGGACAAGAGTAGAATGAGTGCATAATAACATATTTGCCAGAAATGTACTCTGTGTCAAGACTCGTTTTGGTAAACTTGTCTCCTTTCATTGGTTCCGGGATCTCAGTGTGCTGTAATGCAGCTTTTTACCACCATGAAACATTCTGGGGCTGCCTCGTTTTGTTGTGAGAAGGCAGTATTGCTTTCTGAGTTATTGCCCTGGCGGCTCTGTAAATTAGCCCATGCTGTCACCATGCCCTCTCTGAAGGGCACATTGTACCCAAATGACTGCATTTAGGATTGACTCTTGCCCTCCCTGCTGCATGACACTTCTCACCACTTGTATCTGTGTCCAGTTTTTTTGTGTGTGTTCTTAAGTGTGGGCCACCCACAGACTGCCACCCAGGCTCTTTAGCCAGAGAAACTTGGTAAGGCTTCAGATCCAAACCCACCTTAATTCTAGAATTGCCCTTTCATTTCAAACTCTAAATATTGTCTGGCTGCCCCACACCATTCCCTCTCTTTTTCTCATTTGCTCTTGCCAGACTCCTTGTTTCTTGAGGCTTCACTTTGGCTTATCCCCCTCCCCTTTTTTTTTAAATACTCAAAAGTTCCTCATAGCTAGTTTTTCTTTGACTTCTTTCTTTTGGTCTTTCAGGCTTTCTTCAGGTTCTTTCACATCTTTTACTGGACTGCTCTTGAAGAATGGAAAAACCATGTTGTTTGATAGCTGCTTTGGATCATTCAAATCCAAAGTGTCAAGCAGTTGTTGAATGCTAGTTATGTTTACTCCTGGATAAGATACTTTAGAGATTGCAAGAACTCAGAGGTTACCGTTTTGGAATGGCAGGACATGCACACTAAATAGCATTAGGTAGCAGTGGAGATGATGCTTAGAGGAGTGGTGACAAGGGACTTAATAATTCAGAAAAGAACCAGGATAATCATATTGGGCAACATTTCATAGTCCTTTGTAAGAACAACAGAGGATTTAACCCAGGACACAGGCTAAGGAAGGTTCACCATTTTAGTGGATTTTATTTAGCTGTTTGAATGTCACTCATCATTTACACAGTCATGGTATAAGTAATCCATAATTAAATGAACCTTTAGTGGAGTTATTTCTGTCCTATCTTAAGAATGAGAATTTTTTAAAAGATTTTATTCATTTATTTGACAGAGCGAGAGAGAGAAGGAGCAGGGGTAGGGGTAGAGGGAGAGGGAGAAGCAGACTGCCCGCCGAGCAGGGAGCCCAACATGGGGCTCAATCCTGGGACTTAACAGACTGAGCCACCCGGCGCCCCAAGAATGAGAATTGACAAGAAAGAAGCAGGTACCAAGGATTATTCCCAAAGGCAGTTTATGGGATATATATTGGATTAGCATTAATTCAACTCAGTTTTGTGCATGCTCAGTTTTGGCATACTGGGGAAGCAGGGTGCTTTGATGGAAACCGCACAGGTTGGGAGGCAGAGGGCTCTGGATTCAAACTCTAAGGCACTGACTTTAGGTAAGGTACTCATCCTCCAAGAACTTGTTTCCTCATCTTTATTTATTTTTAAAAATATTTTTTTTACTTAATTATTTAGAGTGAGCACGTGAGTGGGGGCAGGGGTGGGGGCAGCGGGAGAGGGAGAGAATCTCAAGCAGACTTCACACTGAGTGTGGGGCCCAATGAGGGGCTCGATCTCATGACCCTGAGATCATGACCTGAGCTGAAATCAAGAGTTGGACGCTCAGCTGACTGAGCCACCAGGTGCTCCTACTCTTCTTTACAATGAGCTACCACCTACCTTAAAGGGTTTTAAGGCCTTAATGAAATACTCCATAGGTAGCTCCTAGTATTTGGACATATATTAAACTCACACAAAACAGAATAACACACTTTTGAGCACCTACTATGTGTCAGACACTGTTCAGGGATGTTAAGAAGTGTTAACTCTTAATGCTCATAGCAACCCTGTGAAATAGGTACTTTTATTCCAGTTTTACACATGAGGAAACTGAGGCAGAAAAGTTAAGTAACTTGTCCAGAGTCACAGAGTTAGCAGGTGACACAGAGCCAAGATACAAATCTTGACAGTTTGGCTTCAGTGCCCACAGTCTTAGCCGGCGTGCTCTCTTGCTCTCGGTTCTATACTAGTTCACACTTTGATACTGCCCAGTGATGATTGACGTTCGTTTTTATAAGTGAAAGTACAACTAGTTGTTCAGTTTCCAGATTGTGAGATGTGACGCGATCTTAATGTTTATGTAACTCCACCACTTATCTGCTGCTTTAGTCCTCTCTACAGTATTGCTGCCAAGTGGTCTTGAATCTATAAACAAAGATCCCATTACGCTCAGTATACCATGCTTACTAAATTACCAAGTTAGATAAGTAGACTAATAAATGTTAGGAAGAGTTTAAAGAGAGGCTAGAATAAAATAAAGTTTCTGAATAATTTAAGATCACCAGGAAACTCTTCTAAATAGAGCATAGTTCTCTAAGCAATGCATTTAGTTGGTTTTGGTTTAAATTAAGAACACTGTTTTTCTTTGAAAAAAGATTGTCCAATTCGTGGCCTTGCCTTTGACTTACTTGTAAGAAAATCAAGAAGAAATCTGGCATTTTTTATCCTATTTAAGCGGGCTCACAGGTGGAGAAGTAGCCCCTGAACACTTGTTGCTCACTGATTGTACGGGGGTAGGACAAGGCAGTGTTTTCCATTTTGAATATCAAAACCAGGTTTGGGGCACCTGGCTGGCTCCGTTGGAAGAGCATGGGACTCTTGATCTCGGAGTTGTGAGTTCAAGCCCCACATTGGGTGTAGAGATTACTTAAATAAATACAACTTAAAAAACAACAACAACAACAACAGGTTTTTCTAAAAGATGTGTGAAGAATATATAAACAGCATAATCATGGTATTATGTTTTATTCTATCCTGGAGTGGGATGTACAGGAAGCAGAACCGTTTTCCTGCAAACCGTAAAGCCTGATAGGAGTGTGTTTCCATTATATCTCTTAGTTATATTCTACCTATATATGAGTGCTTTATCTTATTTCATCCTTGTGATAAGCTGCAAAGTTTTTCTCTTCCCCATTTTGCAGAAAACAAGCCTAGTTTGCTTAGTTAGTATGCCAAACATCTCTCAGTAAGGTAGTGAACCGGGGCTAGAACCTAAGTCTTCAGACTTCACATCGTGTGACTTCCACCTCTAGTAAGAAGAATGTATTGGTCCATTCATAAGTGTGCTTTGAAAATGCTTCCTGATGTGCCCAACAGCCAGGATGGCTGCTGTAGAAGACAGAAGAGAAGCACATGACACGTTCTCTGCCTTCCTGGGACAGACCGTCATTGGAAAGGCAAACATGTGCATGTTTGTGCATTTCACAGACTTTTGTTAAAAGTTTACTACGTGCCCAGCACTGTTGTGCTAGATGCTGGGGATACAAAGATGAATTTTTTGCCCTTGAGGAATTTACTATCTAGTGGAGGAGAGATGTAGACAAGTAATTATAATGTGCTATAATACTAATACAATACTTAAGAGTGCTTACCAAAGGCCAAATTCGTGCAAGATATCTAAATCCACTTTCTCTAATCCTCACAACACTTTCATTTACAAACGAAGTTAGGGAGTCTCAGAGAGTTACATGATTTGCCCAATAAGTGGCAAAGGTGAGATGTATCTTTTTTCTTCTTTAAAGATTTTATGTATTCATTTAGAGAGAGAGAGTATGCACATGAGCCTGGGAAGGGACAGAGGGAGAGAGAATCTCCAGCAGACTGCGCTGAGCGCGGGGTGCAGTGTGGGGCTCGATCCCACAACCCTGAGATCATGACCTGAGATGAAATCAAGTCAGACGCTTAACCAACTGAGCTACTCAGGTGCCCCTCTTTTTTCTTCTTTTAAAGATTTTATTTTTAAGTAATCTGTACACCCAACATGGGTACAACCCTCAAATCAAGACTCGAACGCTCCCCCAACTGAACCAGCCGGGTGCCCCAATATGTGTCTTTAATAATAAATTTATAATGAAAAATTGGAGGAACTGAAATACTTGAACGATTATGATTAGCAAACCTGTATAGGAAGCTGACTCCCTGTCAGATAGGTGTGGGAGTGAACAAAAGAAGTAAAATGAATTGCACCTTTAAAATTATTGATCCTAGAATGGGATGATCTTGCCAGTGGTTCAAGTCACTGACTCTTGGCTATGATGCCCTGCTTCTGTCTTTACATAAGGAAAACCACGCCCGTGGACTATACGGTAGGCTAGAGACTGAGGCTCGTTCTCCTCTGGTTGCCCTGGAGAGCCAGAATTTGAATGCTAGGCTTTCTGACTTGCAGCCTGTATTCTTTCTACTGTACCATGTCCTTCCTCCTCTATGTAAAGAAGATATGTGCCCACAACGTGGTGTGGGCCCCAGGGTGGGCTGTCTGTGATTGCCTTAGGGATTAAGGACTCAGAGGACAAAGTGCTTAAACTGAGGTTTTTGAGAATAGGAGTTTGCCAGATGGGAAAGTGAAGGGCATCCCAGGCAGAAGGAACTGGACATGTGGCATAAGAGGCCCACAGGCATGAGAGAAAGCATGGAGTGTTTAGAGATTATAAGTGGTTTGAGGAGAGGTGGTATAGTGGGCTGTGAGGTCAAATACGTGAGCAGAGGCCAGATCACAGAGGTCTTTGCTAAATAGTTTAAGGTCACTCTAATAGGAAGCCACTGAGGAATTTTAACTTGTCTGAATTGTACACCTTTTGTAGCCTAAAGAGGGAATTACCAGTATGAAGGAGGTCGTAAGTCAGAGCCAAGTTGCACGTGCATCTTGAAATAAAGCAAGCAGGAGAAAATATTATGGAGTTGGATTTAGTTCAGTTTTAGGCAAATGACTTCTTGATTTCCTTGGAAACTCCAGACAGGAGAGAGTTGGGAGTAACTTCAAGTTTGGAGTGATTAGCCTTTTGCTAGGTCATCTGATGCTTGGAAACCCTCTGGCTCTTGCCTGAGCCATTGTCCTAGTTAAACCATGGAGATGGGATTGGTTCCACAGTTCCACTAAGGATACATGTAGGCCATTCTCTGACGCACAAACACAAACTCTGGTTTAGACCTGGAACTTACTGCATCTCCCTGGAATTCTTTGGGCCAAAATGACCCATAGTCCCAGAATGGTCAACTAAATTCATCCCAAGTCATATTTATTATAAATTTATTCTATGCCAAGTGCTTCCAGATACTTTTTGTTATTTAATGCTAATAATTTTGTGAGGTGTAGCTATCAGCCCAATTTTGTGAATTAGGAAATTGAGTAGCAGAGAGGCTGCCCAGCTAGTGCATGATAGAGCTGGGATTTGAGGGTCAGACTGAGTGGCCTATCACTGTCCATTCTTGACCTGAGTTCTTTTCCAGCGGTGTGGAGCACAGTAAGCAGTGTTACGTATCACACTAGGGTGTGTATCAGTCACTCACTGAACGGCCATTATACTTGGGACTGGTCAGTGATATGCTTTTATTTCTAGCAGTAAGTTTTTTGCTCCAAACCCCAAAGCTCACCCCTAAGGTAAGGGAACAGCTATCTTGAATGAAGCTACATGAAGACTGTTGTTATTATAATCTCTAATCCTCACAACAAGCTACATGAAGCCCCCTTACCCTCATTTAGAATTGTGCATAGCTCACAGTATGAGTTATATGGCTTCCCAGCTTATAGAAGCAGTGGAGTAGCTAGGGACAGTTGCTTTTTGCTATCAGGCAAGTGGTCGTCACTTGCTGGTTTTGTAGAAAGTACTTGGACTTTAAAGTTGGACCGACTAGGGGCTCCTGGGTGGCTCAGTCTGTTAAGCGTCCAACTCTTGATCTCAGCTCAGGTCTTGATCTTAGGGTTGTGAGTTCAAGCCCCTCGTTGGGCTTCATGCTGGGCCTGGAGCATACATACATACATAAAAATAAAGTTGAACAGACTGGAGCTCAGTGCCTATTGACTACCTGTGTGACATCTACAAAGTCACTTAACTTCTCGGAGCCTCACTTTGCTCATCTGAAAGATGAGGGTATTGGCTACCTTAAGATTGTTGTGAGGATTAGAGATTATAATAAAGTGCCCAGTTTATAGTGGTTGGTCAGGAAGTAAATGATAACGATTATTTTTTTCAAAGCAGTGCTTTGGGCTTTAACCTATGTGAGAAAAATGAGTTGTCATCATTTATTTTCAACTATCATTTATTAGAGTGTCCACTTTGTTATAGTCAACACATTTGAACTATCAAAACTAATTTATGACAAAGCAAGGGGGAGGCGCTAATGGACCCAATGTTTTGGTGGGCTTCCTCGTGATTCTGCTCACCTGTCCAAGCTCCCCTTTGATCTCCCAGCACCCCTACCTTTCAGGTGGGCTGCCGTGTGCCTCCTGGACTCTTCATTTCAACCACATTTCTACTTGAGACAGTTTAGAGGAAAGCCAGTGGTCTGAGCGTGCATTCTGTTTCCCCAAGTACAGACATCAGGGGGCACCTTTATAAATGAAAAAATAAACAGATCTCCAGCAGGGATGAGGCCTCCTCCTGCCTCCCCCAATGATGTATGGGGTGCTCAGGCAATAGTCACGCCTGTAGTTTGAGCCCATCTGTTTTCTCTGTTCACCTCCTGAGTACTGTCCCCTTGTGGTTTGCATCATTCCCAGAGACCAGCCAACTCCAGCCCTCCTCAAGCCACTTGGTCAATAGCTGTCTTATTTAAACACTCTCCCTCTCTTTGGGTGCCAGATGTGAAGTTTCAAGGCAGTAGAGGCCAGGCTGGCTAACGCTGTGACACCTGCTTTCGCAGGCAAGCCAGTCAGCTGCTGCTTCTGATGATGTTGGCCCTTTTTCATGGACAGCGTGAGGGTTTCACCCCACCAAGCACACACACAGGCAGCTGAGGGAGCCTCATAAATTATGGTTTTGTTTGTTTACTCAGGGCAAGCAGCGTGGTGTAGTGGAAAGAGCCCTGCACTTTGAAGCAGAAAACATGGGTTTGAATCCTCATTGGTTATGTGATTTTGTCTTCAGAGCAGAGCACCTCTTTCTTTGTAGATTTATAATGTCTGAGATAGTGATAAGTGCTATTTGTTTATCTGCTTATTGGCCATTTCCTCTATCACGATGCAAATTTCAGGAAGTCAGGGGCTGTCTTGGCTATCATTCTAACTCCAGCACCTAGGACAGTGCCTAGAACATAGTAGGTTCCTAGAAAATATTTATTGAGGGGTGCCAGGGTGGCGCAGTTGAGCGTTCAACTCTCGGTTTTGGCTCAGGTCGTGATCTTGGGTCGTGGGATCAAGCCCTGCTCTGGCTCCGTGCTCAGCAGGGGGTCAGCTTGAGTTGTTGTTTTTTTTTTCCTCTCTCTCCCCCTCTGCCCTCCCTCCATGCGCTCGCTCGCTCGCTCACTGTCTCCCAAATAAATAAGTAAATCTTAAATATATTTATTGGGATGCCTGGGTGGCTCAGTTGGTTAAGCGTCTGCCTTCAGCTCAGGTCATGATCCCAGTGTCCTGGGATTGAGCCCCATGTCTGTCTCCCTGCTAAGCAGGGAGTCTGTTTCTCCCTCTCCCTTTGCCTGCTGCTCCCCATGCTTGTGCTCTCTCTCTCTCTCTGTCTCTATGACAAATAAATAAAATCTTTTTAAAAGAAAAAAGAAAATGTCATTTGTGTTCTGAAACAGAGATTTAAGAAAAAATTTATTGAATGAATGGGTGAACTCTAAAACTACCTTGTCTACTTATTGGCCATGTGATCCTGGAAAAGTCATTTATCTTTTCTGGGCCTTAGTTTTGTCAGCTGTAAAATGAAGGCATTAGGTCTCTATTTCTAGCGCTCTAAGATAATAAGGATTCATTCATTTAACAAATTACTTCGGGTGTCTGTGCCGGGCACTCTGCCAAGCCCTGAAAATATAAGTCATGAACAAGTCAGAAACAGAACCTGCCCTCATGGAGTTTTGAAAGGGAGAGGCAACCAAATAAATAATGGGGTAAACATGTATTTAAGGACCACTGTGGTAAGCCTTACAAAGGATCTGCAGAGGGCACTGCGAGAGGATATAATTAATAGAGAGAACCTACCCATGCTGGGGGTAGTCTGGGAAGATGGCCTGATGAAGGTGACATTTAAGCTCAGATTCTACAGATCAATAGGAGTTGGCCAGGGGAAAGGAGTACAGGATTTTAGGCAGAGGGAAGGGCTTATGTGAAGGCCCTGGGGAGAAGTGTGGCTGGAACAGTGACCAACAGGGAGGTTGTGCCCAAGATGAGGCTAGAGAGGTAGGCTGGGCCAGACTATTGGGAACTTTGTGGCTGTGGTAAGGATTTTGTCATTCTAAAGGCAAAGGGAAGCCAATAAAGACAATTCCTATTATTATGGAGAGCTCACTAGTTCAGACAAAAGGGAAAGTTGGATCCCCTCCTTACATGCCTGTCCCGTGCAGATAGGGCAGATATTACTCCATTTTGTAGATGAAGAAAGAGAGGTTAGGTGATCTTGCAAGTCAGAGGTGGAGCTTAACCTTTGAAATTTTGTCCACTTCTCTCAATACTCTACCACATTTATAGAATTGAGAGCTTTTTTTCCCCTCTCAAATCCTCCAAATGGCTAAATTTTAGACCTAAATATCTTGTAATAATAACTCTCATCTGAAAATTGAATGCCTCATAAGCAACTTTTATGCAAGTCTGATAGAGACAAATTTCTCCTGAGCAGTTTCTCCTGCTTGCATTTTGGGTAACTACAACCAAATCTTTGATGCATTTTTAATTGTCCTTAGGAAGGATTACTGTGTCAAAGGATATGAATTCTTAAGGAACCCTTGACACATACTGCCTAATTGCCCTCCCAAGGTTGTACCAATTTTGATGCTCATCATCAGTACATGAGAATGACTTTCTCACTGCTTCAAGCCAATCTGATTTCTTCAGCAAAGCTACATAAAGCTGAGTTTCCAGTTGGAGACAGGAAATACAACTAGGCTTTCACAATGTTAATTGGGGGGAAGAAGATGAAGCTATAGAGATAGTACCCAAGGGAAGCAGGAAACTCCCAGAGGCCTAGGAGGAAGCCAGAAAGTACCTCCTGTGGAGTCTGGTCATTCACTGACAGGAGGCACTCTTGGGTGTGCAGTTGCTGGAAGTTCAGAACTTGCTGTGGTTTCTGGCGACATAAGTAGGGTCTCTAAAGCTGAAAGAACTCTTAAAAGCACCTAGAAAGAAGAAACTCTTTTCCAGCAGAAGCTGAGTTGGTGGGAAGAGCAACGGTGAGTTATGACTACCAGCAGAATCAAGAGAGTATCAGCATGGGCTTTGTTAGCTCAGCAAGTGGGGACGCAGACCTAAGAGTCAGAGATCTTGGTGGTTGTTACCTACCCTTGGGCTGGTGTGATGGGCCTGTATCTTTATCTCCCTACAGTGCCTTGCACAGAGTAGGTGCTCTGAGAATGTTTCAGAGCCAAGCCGAGTTAACAGTAATTTGCTGTTCATTCAAATATCTAATGTGCCAGGCAATGGAAATGAAGATTAGGATAACATGGTTCATGTCCCCACAGAATTTCCAATCTGGTGATGGTTAACTACAAGTTATAAGCAATTACAGAATACTAAGAGAAGGGGTAGGAGAGGAGAAGTACAGGGTACCATGAAAGTATATAGCAGCGGACCCCCATCTCTAGCCTTGGTGGATATCGTAAGGATACAGGGTAAATTCAATGAGGACAGGGCTATATATACCTTATTCATTGCTGTATCGCAGTACCTGCTATATGATGGGTCCCCCCTAAACATTTCATGAATGAATCAACAAAGGAATGAATGAATAAAGTGGTGTCTAAATTGGTAAGCCAAGTGGAGGATGGGAATAATATTTCATACAGAGATAAAGGCAGTATAAAGGCCTGGATAGATTAAGAAGGTGTAGCTGAAGCAAAGTCAAGGGAGCACAGAGAATCAAGATTCAAGGCTGAAGAGGTCAAAGGAAGTCAGGCCAAGGAGGGTCTTCTAAGGCCTATTAGGGAATTTGGATTTTTTTGTAAGAGAAATAAGAAACCAAGGAAAGTTATTAGGCAAGGAAGTGATATAGTCAGATGATAGAGCTACATGTCAGCTGTATGCTAGAGTCTTTACATATAATATCTCTTATTTTCAGAACAACCCTGCAAGGTATATATTATCCCCTATTCTATAGATGAGATTACGTGGCCTACCTAAAGTCAAATAACACATCTGGGATTGAAATCAAGGCCTGTCTGACTCCAAAGCCTGTGAATTCTTTCCACTAGATCCCACTGCCTCCCTACCGCTTGATGCTCTCGCTTTCATTTCTTGTGACAATGCCTTCAGCTGGTCCTTGGCTCCAAGAACACCGTCTTTAGCCAGGCATGTCAGTAGCTGGTTAGGACAGCCCAGAGCCTACAGACTACGCCACTGCTGCTGAATTTTTTGCTGTGTGTAATGGTGAGACCTTGTGGCTTCAGGTATGATTCTTCACCTGTCTGTGTTGCTTCCCTGCTAGCCTTTTCAATCATCTCTGCCCAATACAGATTTTAACACATTACACCATAACCACAGTAATACACAGCAGTCATTTGTGGAGCTTCTGTGAAAGTGCAGACACTAGCAGGAATTCACGTATATTATTTCTTTTCACCTTAATAACAATATTTTGAAGTAGCTATTATTAGCCTGATTTTGACATGAAGAAATTGAGGCTAAGAGAGGTTAAGTGACTTGCCCAAGATCACACAGTTAAAAAATGACAGAGGGTCATCCAGATACTAAATTCGCTCTTCTCCCACAAACAACTGTAAAATTGGATGCAACATATGAAATAATTGTTTTCAGATGTTGGACAACAGACAGAGTAGGAATATGATCCCCAATAGAAATAAAACAAATGTGATGTGCCTCATTATCACCCAGTTTGGAGGCATTTTCTAGATCCTGATGCAGGGATTTGCTAGGATGAGGAAACAAATCAGAGTTCAGGATTACTGAGGCAGCTGATATTTGCATGGCAGGGTTTCAGAGAGAATGAAGCTGGTATAGAAAAGGAGCTCCAGAAATATGCATAGTTATCCCCTACACATGGATAGGTAGATAATCCATAAGGCCAAGCAGAGAACAACTACTGAGCTAAACAACTACCACTGTATGTGGAAAACTGAGATATGTTTGAGTTATAACTAGCCAGAATGTGGGTATCTCATTGAGTACTCCAAGCATCCAGTAGAGCTCTCAGAAATTCCAAGCCTTAAGGGTAGGGCTAATCTAGCTCTAGAGTAAAGGCTACTCTAGGTGTACCCTAACAAGCTTTAAAACTGGCCTCAAAAGGATCGGGTTCATCCACAACTAAATTATCTGCCTGCCAGAGCAAAACGCAACACCCCATTAAGGAAGACAACAAAATCCACACCCAACAGTGTAGCATCCATAGTGTCCAGCACAAAATAAAATATTAATAGACGTACAAAGAAGCAGAAAAATGTGACTCATAATCAGAAAAATAATGTAGTAGAAACAGATCCATACGTGACATTAATATTTGGAATTAACAGACAATGAGCTTAAATTAATTATAAACATGTTCAAGTCTTTAAAGAAAAGTATAAACATAATGAGGAAAAATAAGGAATCTCAACAGGGAACAAAAATTATCAAAAAAGAATCAAATAGAAATTATAGAATTGAAAAATAATTTTTGAAAAATTCACTGCTTGGGGCACCTGGGTGGCTCAGTCAGTTAAGCCTCTGACTCTCGATTTCAGCTCAGGTCATGATCTCAGAGTCCTGGGATGGACCCCCAAGCTGGGCTCCCCACTCAGGGAATCTGCTTGTCTCCCTCTCCCTCTGCCCATCCCCACACTCGCTCTCTCTCTCTCAAATCTTTTTTTTTTTTTTAATTCACTGCTTGATCTGCAATCACAATCACAATCCCAGCAAGTTATTTTGTGAACATGGACAAACCAATTCTAAATTCTGAAGTCTGCATGGAGAGTTAGAAGATCTCCAGAATAGCTGACACAATATTGAAGGAGAACAAAGTTCAGAGTCACTACCTGACTTGAAGACTTACTATAAAGCTATAGTAATCAAGACAGTGTGATGTTGGTGAAAGAATAGACAGATCAATGGAACAGCATAGAGAGCCTCAAAGTAGACCCATATAAATATAGTCAATTGATCATTGACAGAGGAACACATGCAGTACAATGGAGCAGAAATAGTCTTTTCAATAAATGGTGATGGAACAACTGGACATTCACATGGGAGAAAATCTAGACACAGACCTTCTACCCTTCACAAAAAATTAACTCAAGATAGATCATAGACCTAAATATGAAACACAAAACTATAAAACTCCTAGAAGATAACATAGGAGAAAACCTAGATGACCTTGGGTATGGTAATTACTTTTTAACATCAAAACATCAAAAACAATCAATGAAAGAAAGAATTGGTAAGATAGACTTCATTAAGATTGAAAGCTTTTGCTCTGTGAAAGATACTTAGGAGAATGAGAAAAGTCACAGACTCAGAGAAAATATTTGCAACAGATAAATCTGATATAAGACTATTATTCAAAATATATGAAGAACTCTTAAAACTCACCAAGGAAACAACCGAATTTTTAAAAATGGGAAAAATACTTAAACAGATATCTCACCAAAGAAGATAATACACATGACAAATAAACATTTGAAAAGATGTTCTACATCATTCGTCATTAGGAATTATAGATTAAAATAACAATGAGATACCACTATACACATATTAGAAAGGCCAAAATCCGAAACACTGACAACACCAAATGCTGACAAGGATGTGGAGCATTAGGAACTTTCATTCATTGCTGGTGGGAATGCACAATGGTACAGTCAGTTTGGAAAATAAGCAGTTTCTTACAAAACTAAACAGTCTTACCATATGATCCAGCAATTGCGCTTTTTTTTTTTTAAGATTTTATTTATTTGACACAGAGAGAGAAGCACAAGTAGGTAGAGAGGCAGGCAGAGGGAGAGAGAGAAGCAGACTCTCCGCTGAGCAGGGAGCCCAACGTGGGACTCAATCCCAGGACCCCGGGATCATGACCTCAGCCTAAGGCAGACGCTCAACTGACTGAGCCACTCAGGCGCCTGCAGTTGTGCTCTTTGATACTTACCCAAATGAGGTGAAAACTTATGTTCACACAAAAATCTTATGTCTACACAAAAACCTGTTCCTGGATGTTTAGGGCAGCTTTATTCACACATAAATTAAAAACTAGCAGAACTGAAAAAAGAAGTAGAAAGATCCACAATTTAGATGGACATAGAATGATGGAGGCAGGATTTCTGGAATGACAGAGTAAGGAGCTCAAAAAATCCTCTTTAAAAAATACCAAAAATCAAAAACCCAAAACATTAAAACTGTACAAAATTGTCAAAAACAAAAGTGACCAAAGGCTTACAACAAATTGAGAAACATTTATTCATGAAAAACTGCTGACCCTTTGGTAAGAACAGTGGCAGTCCCTGACGTCTTAGCCTGTGGCTGCTCCTACCCTTTTCCCCCACACTACCACCCTAGCTCGGCTGCCACAGGAATTGTTCTACATAGAGAGGCAAGTCATGGAAAACTACATCTTTGCTTTGGGAAGGTGCTCACTTGATTTGAAAAACCCCATGCCCAGGGGCATTGAAAGAAACAGTAGCAATCTCAGTGACAAAACAAAACAAACAAGGAAGGCCAACAACTCAGCTAGCTCGAGGTTCTTGAGGTTGAGGTCCTGGTTGGGGCAAGCAAGAGGACAGAAATTTTGTAGGGTTATACAAGGAATGATACAGTCATAGTGGGTCTTGGTAAGTTCCCACATATTTCTGACAAAGCACATACATGAGCAGGAGAGCAGAGTGCTCTGGCTAGCCACATTCCTGGTAGAACTTGAGGCCACGCAGACAGGTGGAGGAATGCAGTAGTGCCCAACAGAAAGTAAGAGCTGTCGCAGACTTGTAAACTGCCTGATTTTTGAATGTACTCTCTAACACACACATTAGATTTATCACAGAGCCACTGAAGAAGGTGTTAAGTCTTATGGGCTCAATGTATTTGAGCACATCCTCTGACCAATCGTTGGCTGACTACTTAGCAATGCAGATACAGAGGCAAGGAAGCAAGATGTAAACATAAAGACAGGAATTAAAGAAAAATAAATAAACAAGAAGGACCAGTGACTGCACATTACAGGTTCCACAGATCTAGTCCAGGCAAGTTACTAAGCAACCAACAGCCTGTAGGGAGAAAATATCCGACTTCAGAATTGCTAGAACATATCTAACAAAACCAAAAAATGAGATATGCAAAGAAATGGGAAACTATGACCCATATTTGGGGAAAAAAGCACTCAAAACAATAATATGCAAGACTTAAAAGACCTTAACCAATTTGACTTGATTGACGTTTGCAAAACAGGACACTCAATAACTGCAGAACGTTTGTGCTTTTTAAGTACACATGGAAGATAACCATTTGTATTTTTATAAAATTTAATACCTATTCTTTTCTTAAGTTTCTTTATTTAAGTATTCTTATACCCAATGTGGGGCTCAAACTCACAGGCCCAAGATCAAGAGCTGAGTCACCAGGCACCCCTTAACACCTATTCTTGATAAAAAGAAAAAAAAAAACAACTTTCCCAAAACTAGAAATAGAACAAAACATCTTCAGTCTGTAAAGCTGGATCTATAAAAATTCTATGGCTAAATGATACTTTATAGTGAAATATTGAACACTTTCCCACTAAGTTTAGGAGTAAGGCAATGATATCTGCTATCATCAATTCACTCAATATTATATTCTTGGAGGTTCTAGCCAATGTAATAAGATAAGTAACTAAAAGACATTCAAATAAAAAAAGAAGTAAATTTTTATTTTCAAAGAGCATGATCAAATAAATAGAAAAATTTAAGAAATCTACTCCAAAAAAAACACCTGACTTGAGGCAATATATAAATTTAGTAAAGTGACAGAATATCAGGTCAGCATATAAGGATCAATTGTATTTACATATACTAGCAATAAACAATTGGAAAATTTTTAAAAATTAATACTATCTATAATAACATTGAAAACAGGGCGCCTGGGTAGCTCATTCATTAAGCATCTGCCTTCAGCTCAGGTCGTGGTCCCACGGTCCTGGGATCGAGCCCCACATGGGGCTCCCTGCTCATGGGAGGCCTGCTTCTCCCTCTCCCACTCCCCCTGCTTGTGTTCCCTCTCTTGCTGTCTCTCTCTGTCAAATAAATAAAATCTTTAAAAAAAAACAACATTGAAAACATAAATATAACAGACTATGTGCAGGACCTCTACACTAAAAACTACAAAATACTGAAGAGAGAAATTAAAGAAACTCAAAATTAATGGAAAAATATACCATGCTCATGGGTTGGGGGAACACAGTATTGTTAACTTGTCAGTTTTCCTCAAATTGATCAATAGATTCAAAGCAATACCAAGTTTCTAGTCATACTTTTTTTTAGAAACTGACAAGTTGGTTCTAAAATTTATATGGAAATATAAAAGATCTAGAATAAGCAGTCTTGAAATAAAACAGAGGTGAAGAATTTACCTGATTTCTAGGCTTACAAAAATGCTACAGTAATTAAGACATTGTGGTACAGGCACAAGATGGGAAAGACAGGTCAGTGGGACAGAATGGTAAGTCTAGAAATAGTGTTTAACTGATTTTATCCAAAAAGCAAAAACAATTTAACGTGGAAAGAAAAGTGTGTTCAACACACAGTGCTAAAAAGAATTGGCTATGAAAATTTTTTCTGGAAGATTATTTTCATGATCTTTGGATAGGCAAAGATTTCTTAGAACCCAGGAGGCAATAATCATAAAAGAAAAATCAATAAAACGGAATTCACCAAAACTTAAAGTTTAAAGCTTCTGTGTCTCAGAAGACACCATTAAGAAAATGAGTGGGAAAGTAAATATTCTTTATCTATGTCTGTATGTTTGGCAAAGGACTTCTATCTAGAATATGTACATAACACCTACAGCTCAATAGTAAGAAGACCCAATTAAAATGCAATTTTAAAAAATGGGCAAAAGATATGAACATATGTTTAATATCATTATTCATCAGCAAAATGTAAATTAAAATATTGAGATGTCACAACATGCCCACTAGAATGGCTAAAATCAAAAAGACTGGTCACATCTAATGTGGTAAGGATAGTGGAGTAAGCAAAATACATTGCTGGTGGGAGTGTAAAGTGTAGTGATGCAACCACTTTGAAAATTAATCTGGAATTTTCTCATGAAGTTAACATGCATCTACCAAATGACCCAGCAATTCCACTTGTAAATATTTACCCAAGAAAATGAAAACACATGTCCATAGAAAGATTTATACACTAATGTCCATGGCAGCTTTATTTCAAAACTGGAAACAACCCAGATATCAACAGGTAATGGATAAACAAATTGATATCCATATAATAGAATACAATTCAGCAATAAAAAGGAATGAACTCTACCAAACATTTAAGGAAGATTTAATACTAATTCTTCACAAACTCTTTCAAAAATTAGGAGAAAACACTTCTCAACTCATTCTGTGAGGTCATTGTTACTCTGACACTAGAAACCAGACAGACATCACAAGAAAACTACAAATATCTCTCACGAATACAGATGCAAAATTCCTCAACAAAATACTACCAAACTGAATCCAGCAACATATAAAAAGGATTATTCACTCTGACCAAGCGAGAATGTAAGATTCGTTTAACATCTGAAAATCAGTTAATGTAACATACCTTATCGATAAGAGACATAAACCACATGATCATCTCACAGAGTCAGAAAAAGCATTTGACAAAGTCCAACACTGTTTCTTGATTTAAAAAACTAAAAAAAGAATAGAAGGGAACTTCCTCAACTTGATAAAAGGTATCTATGAAAACCCGCAGCTAACATCACACTTAATGGTGAAAGACTGAAAGCTTTTCCTATACAAGGATGTCTTACTCTCACCACTCTGCTTAACATTGTGCTGGAAGTTCTAGCTAAGGCAATTAGGCAAGAAAAAGCAATAAAAGAGACGCAAGGAAAGGAAGAAGTAAAATAAGCTTTATATTCATGTAACATGATCTCCTATGTAGAAAATCCTAAGGAATCCACTAAAAAACCTAATAAATAATAATAATAAATAATAATAAAATAGACCTAATAAACAAGTTCAGCAAGATTTCAGGATAAAGATCGATATACAAAAACCAATTCTATTCCACAGATTGGCAATGAACAATCTAAAAAGGAAATTAGGGGTGCCTGGGTGGCTCAGTTGGTTAAGTGTCTGCCTTCAGATCAGGTCATGATCCCAGGGTTCTGGGATCAAGCCCCACATTGTGCTCCCGGCTCAGCAGGGAATCTGCTTCTCCCTCTGCCCCTCCACCATGCTTATTCTCTTGCTCTCTCTCTCTCAAATAAATAAAATCTTTAAAAAAAAAAGAAATTAGAAAATTTCATTTGGAATAGTATCACAAAGAACAGGAATAAATTTAACAAAAGACACGCAGAACTTATATTCTGAAACCCACAAGATATTGTTGAAAGAAAGAAGACCTAAATAAATAGATGTTCCATGTTCATGAATCAAAAAACTTAATATTGTTAAGATGGCAATACTCCCTACATTGATCTACAGATTTAATGCAATCTCTATCAAAATCCAAGCTGGCGGGGCGCCTGGGTGGCTCAGTCAGTCAAGCATCTGCCTTTAGCTCAGGTCATGATCCCGGGGTGCTGGGATTGAGCCCCATGTTGGGCTCCCTGATTGGTGGGGAGTCTGCTTCTCCCTCTCCCTCTGCTGCTCCCCCTGCTTGTGTGCTCTCTTTAAAAAAAAAGTCTTTAAAAAAATTTATAAAAAAAAAAAATCCAAGCTGGCTTTTTTTTTTTTTTTTTAAACTACAAAGAGGGGCACCTGAGTGACTCAGTTGGTTGAGTGTCCAGCTCTTGATTTCAGCTCAGGTCATGATCTCAGGGTTGTGGGATCCAGCCCCGTGTCGAGCTCCATGCTCACCAGGGAGTCTGCTTGAGATTCTTTCTCTCCCTCTGCCCCTCCCCCACCCCCACGTGCATGTGCTGTCTCTCTCTCTCTCTCTCAAATTAAATCTTTTAAAAAAACTTACTACAAAGATAGAGTAATCAGGACAGTCTGATACTGGCATAAGGACAGACATATAGATCAGTGGAACAGAATTGATAGTCCAGAACTAAACCCTTATATTTATGGTCAATTGATGTTTGCAAGGGTGCCAAGACAATTCATGGGAAAAGAATAATCTTTTCCACAAATGGTGTTGGAACAACTAGATATCCACATGCAAAGGAATGAAGGTAGGCCTCTTTCTTACATTGTACATAAAAATTAACTCAACAGGGGCTAGAGGTAGGGGGAAAGGGGAATTCTTTAGTGAGTATAGAGTTTCAGTTTCACAAGATGAAAAGTTCTGGAGATTGGTTGCACAACATGAATGTACTTAACACTACTGAACGGTACACTTTAAAATGGTTAGGATGGTACATTTTATGTTACAGATATTTTACCACAATCAAAAAAAAATTTTTTAATAAAAATGTTTAACTCAAAATGGACCATAGACCTAAATGTAATAACTAAAGCTATAAAACTCTTTAAAAGAAGACAGGGGTAAATCTTTGTGATCGTGGATTAGACCAGGCCTTCTTAAACACCAAAAGCATAAGTGACAAAAGGAAAGGTAGGTAAATTGGACTTTAAAGGACACCCTCAGGAAATGAAAAGACCTCCTACCAAATGGGAGAAAATATTTGCAAATTGTTTATGTGATTGATAAGGGAATCGTATCCAGACAACATAAAGAACTTTTACAACTCAACAGTAAAAAGACAATAATCCAACTGAAAAACAGGCGGAGGATCGGAACAGACATTTCTCCAGAGAAAATGTACAAATGTCCAAAAAAAAATATGAAAAAATGTTCAGCATCATTAGTCATTAGAGAAATTCAAATGAAAATTACAATGAGAAACCACTTTATGCCCACTGGAATGGCTATAATAAAGAAGATCGACAATACCATGTGTCAGTGAGGACATGGATAAATTGGAACCCTCATACCTTGCTGGTGGGAATGTAAAACGGCGCAACCATTTTGGAAGCCTGTTTGGCAGTTTATAGTTACCATATGATCCAGAAATTCTACTCCTAGGTATATACCCCAAGGAAATAAAGCATACATCCACATAAAAACGTGTACACAAATTTTAATAGCAGCATTATTCATAACAGCCAAAAAGTAGAAACAACTCAAGTATCCGTCAACTGATGAACAGTTAAATAAAAGTGGTATATCTGTACAATGGAATATTATTCAGCAATAAAAAGGACAAAGTATTGATATATGCTACGACATGGATGAACCCAATAAACATTATACTAAGGGATAGAAGCCAGACACACAAGACTAAGTATAATGTAACAATGAGATGCAGAATAGACTATAAAGTTTAGCATATATTAGTACTTCCTGGATGCATGAATGAATTGATAATTAAGTAAAATATCCATGCCAATTGGATTTAGAAGGTGAAAGAGACATGAAACTACGGTAAAGCTGAGTTTTCTAAGCTGGGTGAGTGAGGGGCAGGTGGGAACATTAAAGAGACCGGAAGAGGCAGGGTAGGATCTGAAACTCAGGTCCCAGAGGAGAGCACAGATGTGAGAGTCCTTGACTTGGAGGTGACAGGTTGGGGGAGGTGAGTAATGGTTAATTTCACAAGGGAAGAAGTTCAGAAATAAGAGCAGGGTGGGGACAGCTAAGCCCTTTGCCCTTGTTTCTGGAAGAGGGTGTCTGAGACCCTGGGCATTCAAGTGGCATGAGGGATATGTGGTGCTGGGGAAAGAATCGAAGACTTGAGTCAGAGGACCCAGGTTCTTTGCTTTAGCTCCATCTTGCTGTGTGACCTCGGGCAGCTGATCTTCCTGTCTGAGGCTCTTTCTTCACCTGTAATCAGGGATAATAATCCCAGCCCTCTTTCCCAAAACTGTTGCATGGACCAAAAGGGAGAATGCATAAGAAAGTGCTTTGTAAACCGTAAAAGCCTCATCAAGTATAACGGGTTATTATTATTGCAGTGGGAGATGCAGAAGGCCAATAAAATGGATTTGGTTGCAGCAAGTACAGGGGTTACTTTCTGTTTCTTAAAAAAAGAAAAACCAGCAGCAGCAAGTACTGCCAGGTGCACAACGTAGTTTTTCCAACTTTGAGAAGCAAATAACAGAGAGGGGCCAACTGGCTCATCCCAGGAGGCCTGTCTTCACCAATTGAATCAGAAATCACGGCTCAGGGAATAGTTGCAGGCAAGGGCCCAGGACAGCAGGCCCTGTCCTGGGGGCGGTACCCAGGGGCTGTGGGGCCAACAAAGGTTGTCCACATGGCCCGAGACCTGGGCCCTGGGCCCCAGCAGCTTGGAGCTTCCTTCAGTCCCCGCCCAACCAGATGTACTCCTTAGAGTCCCAGGTGACCCATGAAGGGTGCTGCCAGCCCCCAGGCCACATTCAGAAGCATCACCTCAGGGTTAGGCAGAGAAGTGACCATGGCTTCACCACAAAATAGGCCAGGCTGAGTTTCTATGGCTCCCCAGGTGGCCAGCCTCATTAGAGCTCAGGGCCGCACTGGGCCTGCCAGAACTGCGGGCCAAGTCCAGCGCAGGAGGCGTGGAGAGGCTGCTTCCAGTTCTTTTCAGGCCCAGAGACACGTTCCCCCAATGCCTGGCTAGAGGTGAGCTCCCGAGGTTTGTGTGCCAGCCTAGAGACAGTCCTCTCAAATAGTACCTTTAAGGCAGCCACGCTTTTCTCAGATTTTCTTGGCCAAGGCTAGAGAAGACATTAATGACCATCTAGTCCAGCCTGCCTGCCCCCGTTTTCAGTTGAAGAACCTGAGGCCCAGAGAGGCAGGAACTTGCTGAAAGGTCAGATCAGGGGAGCTTCTCTGAGGCCGAACAACAGTGCTGAGAACAGAAATTGAGTCTCTGGCCTCTCAGCTGTCTTCCTCCCCACCTCCTCTCCTTCTTTTCCCATTACTCGTATTTTCCAGTCTCTTCTCCTTGGGAGCACTGCCCTCTCACCTCTCTGAACTTCCTGGCCAGCCCTGCCGGCCTGAGTTCTCCACCTGAGGCTAAGATTCTGCTTCCCCGCCTCTGCTCTGCACTGGCCAGCTCGAAGAGCTCACCGGCTGCTCAGAGATGCTCCCTGGGCAGTGGAGCTGGGGCATGAGGGCCGGGGGAGGGGGCAAGGTGAGGTCAGGAGCTGCAAAAGCAGGTCCAGTTCAGCTACTAATGGTTATGTGCGGGCACTGAGACCCTGTTTTGGAGCTTCTCGTATCCCTCCTTTGGCCACCTTTGTTCTTCCCCTCAGCAAACACTCTTCAGTCCCTGAAACCTTGCTGAGGATTTGAACTCAGGGCCTTGCTTGTGCAAGGCCTCAGGGCACAGATACTACTTACCAACTCGGCCCTGCACTCAGGTGCTCCCAGTCTGGTGGAGGTGGCACCAGAATGGGCATTTGCCCCCAGGGTGATCAGCATAGGATATGAGGGCAGCACGGAGGACTCTAGAAGCCCAGGAGATGCCCCCTCTACCCCAAGCCTGGGCAGTCAGAGAAGGCCTCGAGCTCCAGTGCAGCTCAAGGAGACATTTCCTAGGCAAGAAGGTGGGGAAAGGCATCCCGGGAAGCCCACACTAAGCTGAGAGGATAAGCGGCATGACAGGATCAGGGAATGGTGCTGGATTTCATGTGGCTTAAAACCTAGGCTGGGCAGGGGTGAGTGTGGGTGAGGCTGGGGATTGGCAGGGGCCATATGTGAAGGGTGCTGAAGGCAGGTCCAATGTGTATTTTCCAACACCACCAAGCCATTAAGTCAGTTCTGATGCTGCCCACCTGGAGATAGTATCAGATGCCATGGGTTAGGGGGCCGTCCTACAAGCCGGCCCCCACCTGTGCTTCTGACCAATTGGTTATAAATTGGAGGTTCCCACAACCTCTTCCTCGGGTTCAATTATTTGGTAGAGCAGCTCACAGAACTCAGAGGAACATTTACTTCTGTTTACCAGTTTATTATAAAGGATAGTATAAAGAATATAGACGAATAGCTGGATAAAGAGGTACAAAAGGCAGTATCAGGTCCATCCTTCCCTTTCCCCTTTAGTCCTGGGCGTCCTGGAGAGGCGCTGGGGCAGACCCAGCGAGCCCACATTCTTTGTGGAGTGCGGGGCCTGGTATTTCTTTTCCTTACTGCACCTTAGCATGTCATCCTTGGGCAGGGGCCATGCTAATCTCTGTATTGTTCCAACCTTAGTATATGTGCTGCCGAAGCGATCACTCCTGACTGAACCTTAGGCTTCCCCTTCAGCAACAGGAAAGATGAAACCCAATCATCTCTCAGGAGCTTTCACCCCTAGATGAATCAGGATCAACTATGGAACTTTGTATATGACGAACACGTGGGCTCCATCCCAAGCTTATTAAATCATCCTTTCATTCCACAAATATTTTTGTGCATACGCCACGCGCTGGACACAGTTCTAGGCAGTCGGCATACAGCGAGGGGCAAAGCCTCTGGCCCGCCTTCATGGCATTTACACTCAGAGTCTCGGGAGACGGGCCCAGACATCTGTATTTAGAAAAGCTCCACTAGCAATTCCAAAGCCCAGTGTTATGGGCTGAATTGTGTCCCCCTCAAAATTCGTATGTTGAAGTCCTACCCCTCAGTACCTCAGAATGTGATTGTATTTGGAGATAGAGTCTTTAAAGAGGTGATTGAGTTAAATGAAGTCACAGGGTAGGCCTAATCCAATATGACTGGTGGTCTTCTATGAGGAGATTAGGACACAGACAGAGAGAGGAGAGACTGTGAGAAGCCACAGCGAGAAGGTGGCCACGTACATACAAACCAAAGAGATGCCTCAAAAGAAACCAACCCAGCCAACACTTTGATCTTGGACTTCTAGCCCCCAGAATTGTGAGAAAAGACATTTCTGTTGTTTGAGCTATTGAGTCTGCCGTACTTAGTAACGGTAGCCCTAGCAAATTAAGATACTCCGCCTTGGCCAGAAGCTACTGCTTAAAGAACTGGACAAGGATGCGGAATGCAAATGAGAAGCACATCTGGGTAGTGTGAGCTAGGTAACCCAAAGCTTAGAGACATCTCTATAGGTTTGGCCCTGATGGAAGCCACTTAGCTCCCTGTGTTTCACAAAGGCATGGCTCTGCTGGAAATGTGGATGCTACTGAGCAGCCTCCTGCTGGAGCCCTGCCCCAAACCCCAACAGGCCTGGGACAGGCTCCAACTCATCCACAAAGAGCCACATCCACAGTGCCACAAGGAGGCTCCAGTGGGGACAGGCCTTGGGAACAGCACCAAGGACCCATCCTGCCCAGAGAGACCCAGCATGGGCAAGGATCTGGCCTGAGGTCACACAGCATGATGGAGATAATCCAAGAGTCTCACCCCCCGCTGGTTCCCGCTGCTTTCTCCTTCAGCCCCGGCACCTCGCCCAAACCTGCTGCCACCCGCTCTGCTTTCCCACCCTTCCTCCCCACCTCTTTGCCTCTGACTAAGGCCCAGAGCATGATTTCAGAATGATGAAACCCAGCTCCTGAGGTCACGTCGGCCTCTTTCAGTGGCTGTAATTTTGCACGGCCCTGTCTCCCACCCCACGTCCGAGTAGGCTGGGGCAGCTCCCAGGCCTTTGGCACATGTCTGGGGGGAATGTGAGGATGAGACAACCAGAAGAGATCACTCAAGCCAGGTCAAGAGGAATTGTTCGTTACAGATCGTCTCCTGACCCAGCACCGGTCTGGGGGACACACAGACTGATAATGCAACCTTGTGCTCACGTCATGCCTTCACCCGTCATTCCACTTAATCCTCCCTCATAGCATCCCATTTACACTCAGGCTTTCCAAGTCAACACCACCAAGCTGCTCGGACCTCTGTCCCCCGTGCCGTGCTGACTCACATCTCTGGGGGCTTGCTTCTCTGCTGTTTTCTCTGTCCGGATTGTTCTTTCTTCCTTTTTCCCTGTCCTTGTCTGCTTTGCCTGGTTTCTCCTCCTCGTCCTTTAAGACCCAGCTCTGGCATCACCTTTTCTAGGAAGCCTGCCCTGACCGTCCTCCCACCCCCACTCCCAGCAGGTGGGCCTATATATTTCTCAGTGTGCACTCATAATAATCTCTCTTCATCACATTGTTCACAATGTTCATCACATTGTATTTTAATTACCTGCTTACATGTCTGTCTCTTTACCCATCTCAAGAGCAGGGATGGGGTTTGGACTAGGTCTAGTTCATCTTTGTGCTGTAGCCTACAGCATAGAGCTGAGCATAGAATAAGTCACTGAATGTGGGACAACCTCCCCCCCCACCACCAAGACAGATGAGGCAGGGATTGTGATCCCCCACTTTACAGAGAAAACCGAGGCCCAAGAGGAGTTACCTGACCTGTTCAAGGGCCCAGGGTGAGTTAATATCAGAGCAGGGACTAGAATCCAGCTCTCCTGGTGCTTAGATTACTTCTCTTATGCTCCAAGGACAGCATTCACGGAATAGCCAGCCAAAGGGACCCACTGAGCCACACTAGGTGTATTACTGCTATAACAAATCACCACAAACTTAGTGGCTGAGAACACCACATTTATTGTCTCACAGTTCTGATGTCAGAAGTTCAAAATGGGTCTCACTGGGCTAAAATCAAGGCATCAGCAGGTCTGTATCCCTTTCTGGAGGCTCTAGAGGAAAATCCATTTTCTTACCTTTTCTAGCATCTCGAGGCTGCCCGCATTCCTTGGATCCATCTTCAAAGCTAGCAATGACTGGTCAAGCTTTTCTTACATTCTGTCACTCTGGCACTCCCTCTTTTCTTTCCCTCTTTAATTTATTAGGATCCTTGAGATTACATTGGGCTCACCCAGATCATCCAGATGACCCATCTCAAGGTCAGTTGATCTACAACCTTAATTCCTTTTGCTCTGTGATCTAACATATCCTCAGGTTCCCAGGGATTTGGAAGTGGCCATCTTTGGGAGGGGGAGCATTATTTTGCCTACCATACTGGTGGGCAAGGAGATAGTGGATCTGTTAAGGGTGGAATGACCGGACTTCCCAGTGTGCCAGGGATTGTTCTGCCTTAAAGCTGTCATCCTGAAATGATTATTGATATTGCCCTTTTCTCTCTCAAAAACATCCTAGTTTATATGGTAACCCTAGGCATAGACTATTGGAACAGGAAGTGTAAGCCTACCATTTTGCAGATGAGGAAACTAAGGCATCCAGAAAGGGAAGAACTTGCCCATTGTCACATAGCTACCGACAGAGCTGAGACTAGGATCCAGATTTTTTGCCAGGAGGAAAAGGCCAGCTTGGTGCCCCCTTCAAACTGAAATATTTCTTTCATCAAGTCAAGAAGGCTTCCTAGAGGAAGCGGTAGGCAGTCATCAATGATGATGAAAATGAATTTATTAAATACTTCCTATGCTCCAGGCACTGTTAATTAATGCTGAATGCTTTATATGTATTATCTCATTGGGTCCTCACAAAAATCTTGGGTCATTTTACAAATAGGGAAACTAAGATTTAGAGTGGTCAAGTGCCCACACCAGTAAAGTCTCAAGCCCTTTTCTTATTATAAACCTAATAATCTTTCCTCTCTACCTAGAGCATTACTGGGCTCCAGGAACTAAGAGGGCTGGAAGCCGAGCCTTGGAGAGGCATGGACTGATGGGTGGGGAGGGAGAATGTGAAGGGGTGCTGCTGTTATTGAGCCTGTGAACTGATGAGGGAAAGGGTTTGAGGATGAGGTGGCTCAGAAGTTGTGTTTAATTTGCACGGAAGACAAAAACTATGGTCCTAGCAGGAAGAGTTTATTTTAAAGGGTTTAGTTATTTTTTCCATATCTGCTCCATGTAGAACATTTGGAAAATACCAGAAGTGGGGCGCCTGGGTGGCTCAGTTGGTTAAGCGACTGCCTTCGGCTCAGGTCATGATCCTAGAGTCCTGGGATCGAGTCCCGCATCGGGCTCCCTGCTCAGCAGGGAGTCTGCTTCTCCCTCTGACCCTCCCCCCTCTCATGTGCTCTCTCTCTCTCAAATAAATAAATAAAATCTTTAAAAAAAAAAAAAAGAAAATACCAGAAGTGAAAAGGAGATAGTAACAATTGCGATAATCCCATTCTCCCACAGAACCACTGTTGAGACTTTGGCAAGTTCCCCTACAGGGATTTTTTCTTAATAAAACATGTCAACATAGGAAACAGTATAGGAATAATGTTGTCAACACCTGTGTACCTGCTGTCCCGCTTAAGAACATGTGGTTACGTATAAAATTGGTGTCTGGCGTAACTTCTCCCCATTGTGTTCCCTCCCTCCCTGACAAGAGGTCCTTCCAGGCTTTCCTCTATGCATATCGCTTTTACTTGGTCGATGTCAGTGTGATTTTACAGTTTTGTACCAGAAGAGTTCAGGAGAGACATCAGGAGGTCCCTAACGCTCCCACACTCGGTGGTTCCCCCATTTTTCCTTATGAACAATAGCAAGCCCTGGCTCCACCTGCACTCCACCCTTGGTGCCTCCTGCCCGGTGTGCCGCTGGGGACGCGATGCGGCCCCTGTCCCACCTCCTAACCCACCTGTCTGACCAGCGTGTTCTCCATCCTCCCGCTCTGCCTCCACCTCTCCCTTTTCTCCCGCTCAGCCTTCTCCCGTCAGTCTCTTCCCTTGCCATCCCCATCCCCTCGGTCGGGCATCGAGGCCCCGGCCTTCCCTCCTCTCCATGGTGCTCAGCCAGTCCCAGCAGCCGCCCCGGCAGAGAGAGCAGCAGGTGTCCGAGGTCCTGCTGCCCAAGGGCCGTGAGGCCTGGCCCCCAGCCACCCCCGTCCAAGCCTGGGATTCCTCTGCGGCCGCTAACTCCTTCCTTGTCAGGACCGGAACGGAAGCGCGCTTAGAGACTACCCCCCACCCCCACCCCCACTTCGCAGCTGGGGAGACAGGCTGAGAGAAGAGCACCAGTCTGCCTGGCATCACTAGGCAGAGTGGAACCGGAACCCAGGGGTCCCGCCCCTCATTCCGCTGCTCTTGAGACCCTTCCCACGGGCGTAGCACCCACTAGGCTGGACCCCTCCTGCTTCCAGAGAACTGGTGTGTTGTGGGGGTGACGGGGGTGTCGGTCAGTGCCACTGTCCTGTCCGGAGCGAGGGAGCACCCGTGGCAGGAGCACGAGCAGGGTGGGTGACGGCCCGGCAGCTGCCATTCAGGAGGGGCAGAGCGTGGGAACTGGCGAGGCCTCCGGAGCCCACTCCTTCTCGGGAGGGGTGGGGCGGGGCGGGGCTCCGAGGGACTGCGCTTTGCCCAGGGTAACATTCACAGTCTGTGGCTCTCGGGCAATCGACTGCACCGAGTGTCTGTCTGCCCAAGCGGCATGCAGAAGGGGAGAAAGAAACCCGCGGGGCCTGAGGAGATGCCGGCCTCTCTTCCTGTGTCCGAGTGTCCCACCTTTCTTGTTTTCCGAGACCCCTTGCTCCCTTCCCTCCCCTCCTAACTCTCCTCAGCCTCCATCCCCCCCATCCTTTATGTGCTAGAGTTCCTTGGAAAGAGGAGGGCTCCAGGTGGTGATGGGTATGAACAGGTGTTTCGGGGAAGGAGCAGGCCTGCGTGGGGACAGTGGGGCGGGTGACCCTTCTTGTTGATGGTTTTGAGGTCATCCTGCTAAAAGTTTTAAATGCCAGAGGGAAAATTTGATCTTTACCCAAAAGGCTGCTGTTGGATGTACAGAGTCAGGGGACAAGATTGAGGCCTGGCTCCATCATTTACTAGTTGTGTGATCTTGGGCAAGTCACTAAACTTCTCTAAGCCTCCATATCCTCATCTGTAAAATTGGATGGCGATAACATTTCATGTGCAGATTAAATAAGACAATGTGGGGCAAGGACCCAGCACAGCGTTTGGCACACACATTTAACCACGGTAAATGGCAGCTGTGTGACTCCTGCAGACATCCTGGGCTCACACGGGGCCCCTGTTGCTAAGACCCAATCTCTCAGACCCGGGGCTTGACCCCATGGAGGGTCAAAGGTGAGGGGGATTCGTTCTCTGTACCCTGTCAAACACAGAGCACCCAGTCTTTCTGAGGAGCTAGCTGCATGCACACCCAGGAGCTGCAGTTCTTACTAGCGAGGGGTCACATGTGCCGGGGTAGGGGTGGGTACACTGGGAGGGAGCACCAGGAGGTGTGGGGTTGACATGCAGTTCTGGCCAGACCACGTGTTTTTCAGTAAAAGCTCAAAGTTCTGCTGTGGATGCCTGTACCCAGCAGCGGGCCAGGCCAGAGCGGGCTTCCGGGGGTGACAATGGGCAACACCTCCCGCTGCACGCAGACCCCTCTAAAACAGCATCCACAGGCAGCCAGGGAAACTGCAAGGACCACGGTGTGGATGCTTCACTTCCATTAATGATATGGTATTGGACCAGCCGCCCAGCAGCCGCCCTGAATCTCAGGTTCCCCTTTTGTGGACGGTGGTTAATATCACCCACCTGACCGGGTGATCTGTTCAATGAGACATCATGTACAGAGCACACTGCTCAATGCGGGCAGAGGGTGCTCCCCAGAATGGTGGTGATTAGGGTTTGTGTGAACCTCACCTTCCAGAAAGACTGTGAGCCCTCAGAGGGCTATGTGGGGTGTTTTTTGTTTGTTTGTTTGTTTGTTTTTGCCTCTCAAGACCCAAATTGTGCCAGGCTCCCAACTGGGGCTTTATCTGTATCCATTGACCAAATGACTGGATCATCTGCTAACCTGAGTGAGGGAAGAAGGCGAGGATTTGCCATTTGGTGTTTTCATGTGGGTGAGGTCATAAATGATGAATCACGTGTAATTGGATGCTGAGTCTCGGTGTGGTTTCCAATTTGTGATCTCATTTTATTCACACAACCCCTGCCCCCTGCCAACTTCGTGTCTTGTGGGAGGATTTGGAGAAACTGGAATTGGTCTCCCCAATTTCCAGATGGGAAAATTGAGTTTGGGAGAGGCCAAGTGACTTATCTGGGTCACCTGGCAATCAATGGCATGGTTGGGGCTTCGCCCTTCCAGCCTAAGGGTTTTTGCAGGAGTCCAGTGGTAAGTCTGGGCTGCTCGGGTTGCAAGGAATAGAGACCCGTTGAGGTACTGTGGGGAGATGGGGGATGGCAAGAGGACTTCTCAGGCGACACAGCCTTTTTGATATCAGGGTCTAACCTGCAGTTCTGCTGGCCTGGCAGCCCCAGCTCCCAACTTAGGCCCTCCTGGTCCCATGACTCAGCCTCCCACTCGTCTGTACTCTTTTCTGCCCACCCTCTAGGCCTCCCATGTAAGCCCCCTAAGAAACAGAATCTATTACCGAGATAAGCATTTTGGTTACAAGGACCACAGGCTCTCTCAGGCCATTTTAGGATTCCTTCTCTGGGGGTGTGGGGGTGGGTCGGCGGTGGGGGGGGGGGGAAATACATGGCCTGGAACTGGGGAGGGCTCAGACCCCAACGCAGCTCCAACACTCCATCCTCCTCCACTCTCATCCACTCATTGCCATGGCAGGCCCCAGGCCAGACCCCTGGAGGGAGCATTCAGACAGACTGAGCTATTCACCACCGGTGAGCTGATCACCTCACTAGACAGACTCTTCCCAGAGACCACCTTGGGGCTCCAGGGAAGCTGTGAGCTGGTGCTCTCCCTACCTCTGGTGTCATCGGTGGCCTCCCCAGTGCAAACACTTGCCCACATTGCTTCTTTGAAAGGGGGTGGGGGTAGCATAGTTGTTTCACCAGAAGAAAATGTTGGGCAGGGAAGGCAGGGCTGCGAATATCCTTAGTGCCTTCAGATTGGATTTGCCTCTACTTACCCTGGAGTCCCCCTTGGGGGCAGTATACCTGAGCCAGGCCACCTCTTAGAGCACTTAGTTTCCCTTAGATCTATTCTAGAGATGGGCGCCTTTACCTCAAGTGTGGCTAGGGTGGAAGGGGCATTTAATTCAAAGCTGGCAATTTATGGGTCCAAAGTGGCCATTCTCAGCAGAAGGCACTGTGCGGGTAGCAGGATGTCTGAGGCAGGGGATGCCTCTCTATTCCAGATGGATCTCAGAGTCTGCAGGCAGAGTAGAACAGCCAGTTTATTCCCTGGGCCCACGGTCAGAGCCCTGTCAGCCCACAAGGTGTGTGATAAATGGGGACTCAAGGCAAGCATTGCATCATGGAAAGTTCTGGGCAGCAAGTGGAAAGATGTGATGAGGCACCCCCGTGGGTATGGGGGAAATGGCTGGAGTGAATGTGCGGGCCCCAGATAAACTCACCTGGAATGAGCCCATCACAGAGTAGAATTCACTGTGTCATCAAAAGAGGAAGAAATGGTAGCCAGGTCCATGCCCAGGGTGAGCGTGGGGATCTAGAGGCTACAGGGGGGCAATGCCCAGGGGCTGTTGTGAGGGACCCAGCACAGCCAGGACTCCTTGGAAGGAGGTGACCCCTCCCTGCTATGATCCCTGAACGGGGCCTGTGTGAAGGCCAGGAAAATTACAGCTCTTGCTTTACTTTCCCATTGCAGGAGTGAGCATCCGTATGCGGTTGGACGGGTCCATGGGGAGGGCTAGGGAGATCAGGGTAGAAGCTACCCAGTAGGGAGTAGCCAGGCTTCCCATACCTCTGTGAGGGCCAGGATCTACCTATGTCATGTGTCCAGGGGATGCCACTGAATCCAATCAAAAGCAAAACACGACAGGGTAATCTGGTGTTTCTGGTCATGGGCCTCCCAGTGCCCTCTTAGCTCTCATCCGTGGGGGTGTTCAGAACAGGAGGCTTCCAGGAGTGAGCAACTGGCCTCCTTCAAGTTATCCCCACTGATTTAGAAGGAACCCACGGCCTCCTGAGGCAACATAGGGAAGCTCCAGTCTCGACTCTACTGGGTGACCTCAGGCAAGTTATTAACTGCCTGAGCCTCAGTTTGCTCAGCTACAACCTGGAGAACACAATATGTTTTCTGTTTTGTGAGTTTACATGAAAGCACCTTAAATGCAGACTTCTGTTCATACCTGAACGGTTCTTGCCATTAGACTGGAATAGAATTTACTAGAAGTCAGGGCCTACCTGTCCAGTTTACCATTGTGTACCCAGTGTCTGCCACACAATAGGTTGCTCAGTAAATCTTTTCTAAATATGCCAACAATGGAAAAGGGGCATTTCGAGACTCATTATTAATGACAGTCATTCCCTCGGCCAGCAAAGAGGCAGGCCTCTGAAAAGGGCATCAGGTCAGCAGACCCGAGTTTTAGCCCAGTCTTGCCACTGACTTGCTGAGGAATCCGGGGCAAGTCACATCACCAGGCCGAGCTTCAGCCTCTTCATTTGTTCGATGAAAGGGTTGGACAAGAGGAGTTCTCAGGTAGCTTCTTGGTGCTCTGGTCCTGAGGATTTGCTGGGGGTGACCATGTGCTCACCCCATCTGGGTTCATGGTGACCATGGGACCACTCTCCTGGCCCTGCCCTTCTCCCCTTGTGTTTTCTTTCTTCTTGGTATTTTTTACTCTGATTCGTCTGTCTTCACTTGCAGGAGTTTACATGCTGCTTTGGCCTTCTGTACATACGTACCCTACCACCCACCTCCCCAGTTGGGGGCTCTCCCTGTGGGCAGCACTGTCTCCCCCACCCACCTTATAGGCAAGACTGTCTTCTCCCTCTGCCTGCACATCCCTACCCCCTTCAGAATGGGACAGGCCTCATCTCACTGGGTCTCTCTCCCCAGGATTGGACCCAGAGCCGTGGCCGCCCTCACGACGGGTGGGGGAGGGCAGAGTGACATGCTTGCTGACAGACTGAGGCGGTGTTCCGAGGGGAGCGGGCCAGCAGCCGCAAAGGTGCAGTGAGTGCCAGGTGGGCCTTGCCAGCCGGAGCTATTTTTAGAAGCCATGTTTGCAAATTTTGTGTTAATAGTGTCTCTGTCCAAGCCCTGGCTCCCAGGACTTAGAGAGGGAGAGAGTCTTAGAGAAACCCTCCCTCCTTGTTCACCTCCCCCTCGTTCGTGTGCTCCTCCTCACAGGTGGCTGGGATTAGAGGGGGACAGCCATCTGTGGGCAGACCCATGCACATGGTGGGTAGGGAAGGGGTAGGGGTGGAGGAGGGTGCAGAGGCTTAGAGCTCAGGTTGCTAGAGTCCAGTCTCAGAGGGGCAGCAGGACCCCCAGCCACAGGTCACCTCTGTCAGTGCCCATGTCATTGGATGGGTACTGTCAGTTGCCCGGTCTGTCACCACCTTAAGCAGTGAACTTGAGCCCCCACCAGGGTATCTCTCTGGCGACACCCACCCTCACCCCAAGTTCCCCCGACAGGACTTAACTGAGCCTGTTCTGACCTAGGCTGAGCTCTGATCCCAGTGCATCTTCCCGGCCCAGTCCATCAAGGGAGGCGACTGACTGGCAGGTGGCAGAGAGGTAAGCAAGGCCCCTATAGCCCCACCCCTGAGGGGTGATCTGATCTGACCGGGATGGCAAGGACATTGAGCACATTATTACCACTGTGATGGGTATTCCAAAGGACAAATAGTGGGCGCTCTGCGCTGACAACTAAAGTGTGAGCAGCAATTAGGTAACAAGTGAGATGCATATGGCTGGAGCAGATGCTTAACACGGAGGCTGGAGTGTACAGGCCCAGAGCTGGAGCCCAAGGTTCAGTGATTCTGTGACCGTGGATGCAGGGGATCCCTCCAACCACAGGGGCTTCCAAGGAGGAGGCTCCCATCTTTTCCTGGTCCCCACCCATCCACATAGACCTACACCCCACCCCACCCCCAATGCCCAAGGCAGCCCAGGATGGAAGGTGCATCCTCTGGAGGGCGGTGCCACTGTGCATAGCCAGGGATCCTAAAGATCAGGGCTGGAAGGGACCTCAGAGAGCCACCACTGGTTGTGTTAGGACGCTGCTTGAATACCCCCGTGCTGGGGAGCTCATTCTCATGGACACCTTGATAAGGGAGTTAGCAAGCTCTGACTAGGAAAATTCCTCCCGCTGAAACCTATGAGTTCCCAGCTGGCCCTAGCCTTGCCCTGCTGGAAGACAGCCTCCTATAACTCCTGGAATCACAGGCTTGGAACATTTGGCTTTCACATTTAGAGCTTTGTGACCTTGGGCAAGGCGCTCAATCTCTCCAGGCTTCATCTGTAAAATGGGGATATTAATGAAGTCGGGAGGACTAAATAAAACGAAGTCGGGTGGGGAAAGCCTCAGCCGGGGGGCTTGGAACACAGTAAGCGCTCAATAAACATTAAGTCTCAGGAATGCTACTAGGTTACCATCATGACCACGTGATCCACGGGGAAACTGAGGCCTGGAGCGGGAAGGGACCGGTGGGCAGGGGTAGGCCCCCCCCCCGGGGGGGCGAGGGCAGCCGAGCGGGGAGCAGCGCGCAGCCGGGCCGAGCGGGGGCGGACGGCCGTGGCCTCAGGGGCCCTCTCCCGGCTCCGGCCCCCCTCGCCGCCCGGGCACCGCTCGGCTGCCGCGCTTTACGAGCAAAAACAAACACGTCCCACAAGCGGCCCCTGTGCGGCGCGGCCCCGCGCCCGCCAGCGCCGCCGCCGCCCGGTCAAAGCCGGCTTTGTGCCCGCCCCGCCACCCCCGCGGCCCAGGCGATTTTAATTAGTGTCTGGGTCTGCGCCGGGAGATGGAAATCAAAGCCCCCGTTCTTCCAGCGCCCCAGCCCCGACCCCCGCCTCCTACCTGCGGATCCCCAGGCTCCGCGTACCCCTGCTGGCAGCCTCGGGAAGTGGAGCCCTCCCGGAGCCGCCGCCTCGAGTTCGAATCGCGCCTTTCACAGCGCATGTTATCGGCGCCCCGAGCCTCAGTTTCCCCCGTAATAATAACACTCGGCTCCGGCAGCCAGCCCCTAAAATGTTGTTGGGAGGGTTGCTCAGGGCTGACTCGGCCGAGCAGCCACCAGAGGCATGGGGAGGGGGAGAAGGCTTGAGGGAGGAGGCTGCGTCGTGCATAGTGCTCCAAGTCCGAATTTTTGACCCTTAGGCTCTTCAGGGCTTCTTAAAGGGGTAGTCCGGACGGACCTTCCGGTCCGCCTGGGGTGCTTGTTTAAAATGCCAAAACCTGGCCCCACTCCACACCTGATGAATCAGAACCTTTGGGCCTGGAGCCTCGAAATCCACATTTTGAACAATCTCTATGTTGATTCTGGTGCACGAATGTGGGATTTGCAAAGGATGAAGGAGCCATATTCTGTAAGAAAAATGCAATCCTTCCCATCTCCCCAGCACCACGACTGAAGTGGGACATAAGGAAAGGGAAAGTACTACTAGTCAGTGCAAGGTCATGGTGAAGAGTACAGGCTCTGAACTGGAGTGCACAGGTTTGGAACCACATTCTACCTCTACTCATTGGCAGTATGACTCTGGGTAGGATTACTAAACTCTTTGGCTCAGTTTCCCTAACTATACAATTTGGATGGTAATAATAATGTGGCAGACAGTCCTAGGGTCCCCGTGATGTTCACACCTTGTATAATCCCTCTCTTGGAGTGTGGGTGGAGTGATTTGCTTCTGGCCAGTGGAATATGGCAAAGGTGAAGGGATTTTGCAGAATTAAGGTCCCAAATCAGTTGATTTTGAGTCACTCAAAAGGGAGATGATGTTGGGCGGGCCTGATTTAAACAGGTAAAAGCCCTTAAAAGAGGAATTGGACCCTCCCTGGAGTCAGAGACTCTGTTCCTAACTTTGAAGAAGGAAGCTTCTGTTGTAAGACCAGCTGGTGGTCTCTAGGGACTGAGAGTGGCCCCTGGCCTGGCAGCCAGCAAGAAAACAGGGACTTTAGTCCTGTAACCACAAGGAGATGAATTTTGCCAATAACCTGAGGAAGCTTGGAAGTGGGTCTTTACCCCAGTTGAGTCTCAGATGGACTGTTGAGACCCTAGCAGAGAACCAGCTAAGCTGTGCCCGGACTTCCGACCTGTATAAACTGTGAGGTAATAAATGTGCTTTAAGCGGCTATATTTGTGGTAGTTTGTTACCCAGCATAGAAAACAAATACAGATAGTATCCACGTTATAGGGTTCTGGTAAAGATTAAATGAGGTCACTGAGGCAAAGCTAACGGCTTGGTACTTGCTCATAGGAGAGACTCAGTAGTCATTAGCTGCCATTGTTATTATATTTACAATACAGTACTTTACAAAAATAAATTTTAATCAGCTTATTAATGTGTTTACAAAAACCATAGGGTTTGCAAGCCAGAAAACTACTACATTTGAGCAAACTTGCTAGGAGACCTTCCCCTTACTGGGTTACGTCTGTTAGGATGCTCTAGGCTGTAAGTACCGAAAACCTGACTAATAGTGGCTGTCTTGGGTTGGGATTCTTAGAAGCAGAACTTAAGGCAAGGAATCCTGTGAAAATAATGTATTAGGAAGTGTTTCCAAGACAAACCACTAGTAGGGAAGTAGAGAAGTGGGACTGGAGGGGGAATGTGATATCAAGCCAAGTCCTGCAACCTTGGCTCCATCTTGCCGAGGAGCTCTGGGGACAATGCAGATCACTCCTCAGAGCTGGCCAGATCAGTGAGTACAAGGCAGCTGGAGGACTGACACCTCCATACCCAACTGTCATTGGTTAAGGGCCTCCTTTCGGGTAGGGCAGGGGTGTAAATTCCCAGGCTCTTCTGGCTTTCCATGCTCATAGTCAGAGTGGGCTCCAGCAGCCTGAAGGCCATCCTCTGACAAGGCGAAGCAGGTGCTGGATGTTGGGAGGGAAAGCACAGTGGGAGCCGGTGTGTATGAAAATGTTAAAGGGATGAGAGGGTCATTGGCAGCGCTGCCACGGTGGCATAAGCTATAAGGACATCTGTTGTTTGCTTAACAAGAAACGTAGGTGGTCCCCAGATTGGCTCAGTGTGAGTCATTGATGTCATGGAGGACTCAGCTCCTTACAGCCTTCCTCAGCACTGCTGGCTTTCATATCCTCAGCCTCATGATCACAAGATGGCTGCTGCAGCCCCATATCTCATGTGCTTAGCTGATAGCATCTGAAGTAGGAAGCAAAAGAGGGCGAGCTTAAAGGCTTTCTCCTCATGTGACTTTCTCCTTTGAGGAGGAAAATCCTCTCCTTTGATACCTCATCAGAATTGGATCATGTACCCAGCCCTAGATCAGTCACCGGCAGAGGAGAGTTGAGTTGCTAAGGCTGTCTTAGCTCTATCAGGGGTTCACCCCAGCTGCTGAGCCCCCATCCAGATGGGGTTCTGTGAGTAAGGAGGAGGTAGGGGAATGACGGCTGGGAGGGCACCCAAGAGTGTCTGCCACAAGTCATCACTTTTCCTCATTTGCAAAAGGGGGATATTGGTACCTGCCTCTGAGATTTGTGGTGAGGATGAAATGAGCTGATTTTAATTGCTGTGTTCATCCACACTGTTTTTTCTCTGTTGCACTGAGCTCGCTGAAGGCAGGGGCCATGTCTGGCTCACCCTTGCTTCTGTTGATTCAACCCTCTCAATAGTAACCCTATCTGTTTCTCTCCCTGTGTTGCCACACCCTAGTCCAGACTGCCACCACCTCTCACTGGTAGCTGGGACAGCTTACTCATGGACCGCTCAGCTTCCATTCTTGGCTCCCTCTAGGTCTTTCTCCCACAGAAGCCTGATGGATCTTTGTAAAACACAAATCCGATTGAGTTATATCCCTACTGAAAATCCTTCCAGGCTCAAGAAAAATGGCGGGGTGCAGGCCGGTAGTGATATTCAGTGTAAATACTGGCTTGGAATAGGCCCTGGGCAATCAGAATAGGCACCAACATTGACAGCCATGTCGCCACATCCGCCCTGAGCATCAGCCCTGTTTTAAGGGCCCCTAGGAGAGCTGGCCTCTGCCTACCTCTCTTGGCTTCTCTCTAGAGACTGTCTTTCCCACCCCCCACTCCCTGCCTGCACTGGGCCAACACAACTCTCCTGCCGGCCTGATTTGCTTGCCCTTCTCCAAATGTACCACTTGTCTCCAGGCTCCTGGACATGCTGTTTCCCGGGACTGGAACATGATTTCTCCACGTCTCCTGGCTTCTTCTTTAAAGCCTCCATTTGGGGCCCCCTCTTCCAGGTCACTTTCTCTGGCACTCCTCTCCCCCGTCATGGTCTCTCACGGCCCCTGTGCTTTCTTCTGGCAGAGCACTTGTCGCTCAGTCATCATTGTGGATGTCCCTTTCTCCCTCACCAGACGGGGATCTTTCTGAGGGCCCAGTGGGACACACAGGACAGCTGCATCCCCCATGCTGGTAGTAGTAGGTGGTGATAGTGATGGTAGTAATGGTGGAGGGCAGGACAATTCTCAGACCCAGGCCCCACTCTGACCTTCTTTCAGCTGCAACCCGACCCATAGTACAAGGAGTCCACGGGTTCAAGAGGATGTGTGCCCCCACCCTCCTTCCCCACACTCTGCGAACCCAGGATCCTGGAATTCTCTGCCCCAATAGCCCAAGTCTGTGTCCAGGACCATGTAGTCCTCTTCCCCAGGTTTGTCCTTTAAGCCAGAAAGGATAGTTTGCCCAGGGAGTGGGGAGGTGGGAGGTGGGTTTGGATGCAGCTTGGACATTGTTTCAGCTACTATCACTAGGTAACAAATTACCGCCAAACTGAGCAGCTTACGACACCTATTTTTTTAATGCTCATGAATTCTGTGGGTCAGGAACTTGGGCAGGGCACAATGGGAATGGTCTTTCTCTGTTCCACCATGTCTGGGCCTCCACTGGGAAGACTCAGTGGCTGGGGGCTGGAATCATTGGGAGGAGTGATCAGACAGATGATGCTGGTAGCTGGCTGGGAGCTCAGCTGGGGCTGTCCCCTGGAGTATCTCTGTGTGGCCTCTCTAGGTGCTTAGGCTTCCTTACAGCATGGCGACCTCAGAGTTACTTAGCCTTCTTACATACTGGTTCCAGATGCCAAGGGCAAGTATCTCATTAAACAGGGGGGAGCGGCAGGCAGAGGGAGAAGCAGGCTCCCTGCTGAGCAAGGAGCCCAATGTGGGGCTTGATCCCTGGACCCTGGGATCATGACCTGAGCCGAAGGCAGATGCTTAACCAACTGAGCCACCCAGGCGTCGCCATTCTGGACGTGTTCTAAAACCACCAAAGACATGCAAACTGGGGTGTCTACTTATGTGTGTACGAGGTCCTTCACACTCTAGGACAGAGCTGAAATGAGAAGAGAGGTGGATTGAGAGCAGGAAGTCAGGCGCCAGAGGTTAGTTCTCTGTGTGTTTCCATGTTCTGGCAAAGAAGAAGTCAGAAAATTTTAAGTTTGAACTTAGCCTTCTAAGTCATTAAGAAGGTATATTTCCAAGGTAGGAAGATAGAACATATTTATTTAATAGTTTGTTAGTTTGATTTAAAACTTAAATATTTAGGATATGATGTGCAGTCTCCATTTGTTTTCCATCCTGGGCCCTGCAATATGAGGGGTGGTCCCGGTAGTGGAGGATGGTAGTGGTAATGGTGGGGAGAGGAGTAGCAGTGATCATTCAAGGCTCAGTAACCACTTACTGAACATCTACTCTATGTCGGCAGTCAACCATGTCTCACCACTGTTGTCTTCACCATCAATGTCGTTCCTCCTTCCCTCATGTCCTTCTTCAACAAGCATGCATTGAATGCCTCCTGTGGATGAGGGGCTGAGAATGCAAAGATGACCGCTATATGGTCTCTGGCCCAAGAAGCTTACCGACCAGTGGGAACCGATCATTGCAATCCAAAAGCATGTGTTTGGTTACAGAAGATCATATAATGCTGGGGCAGCAGGGAGGCCCAGGGAGGGCTTTTTCTGAGGAGGACTTGGAGCATAAGCTGGAGTACTACAGGAAGAGACCAGGGAAAGACATTCCGGAAAGAGGGAACAGCATCTTTAAGGTGTGGAGGAGAGGACACTGGTTTCAGAAGTGGTCTGAAGTTGTAGTGATGGTAGCTAGGAATGGGGATCCCTTTACTGACCATTTGTGTGCTGCCCACCTCCTTATTTGAGGAAACTGCTCCTCCCACTCCAATCATGATTCTAATACCTCATCCCTGATCACCTAAGATGGATTATGTACCCAAGAGAGACCAACCAGATTCATTCCCCAGAATCTTTCTATGGGAATTGGAAGGGCAGCTCCTTTGTCCCCTGTCTGATTGAGAGCTGTTAGGAGCCCGAGCAGTTGAGAACTGAAAGAGTTGGTTGGGAAGAACAGACTGGAGTGCAGGGCGCAACAGAGAATGTCCTGATGGGGTCAAAGCCTGTGGTCCAGGTCTTCCTGGAGCTCAGGTCCATCCCAGCTTGGTCAGGTAGAGCAGCAAACTGGATCCCAGAGTGCTGCTGGGAGAGATGATGGCGAGTTGGGGCCAAAGAGGCAGCAGATCCTGAGGGGCCAGGAGGGAAGGCATTGAAGAAGGGCCTTAATGAGGGGAAACAGGGTGAGATTTGCGTTTCTGGAAGATCACTCTGGGACGGCAGGCAAGACTCGCTGGGAAGGGAGTGGCAGGGGGCAGGGGTGGCAGCAGAGGAGCTGGTGAGAAGGCTGATCTCACCTCCAGCCCCGACATCAGGGGGCAAGAGAGGGTGTGGACATGGAAGTCAGACGCTGCGGGCTCTGTAAGGGCCAACTCTAGGCCACATTGGACCTTGGGCAAATCTTGTGGCTCTGTTTTGTGTCAGAGGTGAAAAGGTAGGACTGGGGAGAGACATCAGATGTACTATGGTCATTTAAGCAGCCTTGAGCTGGGGCAGAGATCCAGGTCCTAATTCCCACTCTAGAAGGTCTGAGATAGCTCCCTGTCCACAGAAACGCATGCCACCCCCCCCTTCCAACATCAGTCAGCCTTCTACAGCACCTCCCGTTCCTCTTCCATGACCTGGCCTTGCAGCAGGGGAAGGCAGGCAGGCTGTCTTCCAGGGACCAGGGTGCGGGGAAGGGGGGTGGCCGGGCCTGCCCTGCAGAGAGATGCCATTGTGCCTGGTGGGGCCCCAGGCCTTCCCTTACCCCCAGGACAGCCCCAAACCACAGGCCACGTCCTGTTTCTCAGAAATACTGAATTTCCCAGAGCCCAGGGTTCGTGGAGGGACAGGGGGAGGTGGCTTCAGAGCTACTGGAGGAGGAAGAAGCCTCCCCAGGAAACCTAGAGGGCAGGCTTGGCGTCATAATAGGAAGATCAGGTTTGGGTGCCAGGAAGCTACATGGGAAGGTGGAGGCTCTGAGCCTAGGTTGGTTGCACCTGCCCAACCGCAGTGAAGGGGCCACTGAAGACCTGGCCCCTTCAGTGTTCTAGGACCCATCGGGGTATAGAATCGCAGACCTTAGCTAGAATCTAACCCCTCCAATTACCAGTGTGTGATCTTGATTAGGTCACTTCCTCTCCCCGTGCCTCAGTTTCCTCATTTCTTAATGTGGTTGCCAATCCCCACCTCACACCTCACATGTTATCCTAGGGATCAGATGAGACAACAGACTTGAACGTGCCTTGTTAACTAATGGCCAGCCTGTGGGAGGGGATGCCACCGTTTCTTCCAGAGCCCAGCCTGTGCCTCCTGGTCACCAAGTAGGACTCCCTGCTGGAGTCTCGGGGAGCCCTGGGAGTGGAAAAGGTGGGCAGCCCTGGGAGACCACCCCTTCCTTCTCCCTCATCACACTCATGGGGAGACCAGCAGGGTGGCTGAAGAAGAATGGATTTTAACTTGTCCTTAAACCTCCCCTCTTCCATCCTCACTCCTCTTCTTCTACTTTCCCTGTCCTGTGAGGTCTCCTCATCACCAAGACTTGCTTACATCTCTCCCGTCTGAAAAACCCTCTTCTTCCATGCATGTCCACCGCCAGCCACTGCCTGCCTCTCCCGTCTCCTTTACCACCAAAGTTCTTCAAAGACTTGTCTGTTTCCTCACCTCCCTGACACCACCTCAGCCCCCCAAAACCTCTTCCCGCCTCCTCATTCTCCTGACAGTGCCCATTGCCACAGGCACCAGAAGCCTCCTGGTCCCTGCGGAGGACCCTTCCCAGGCCCTGTGTTACTGGACTCTCAGCCACCACACCCTCCTGGCTTCTCTCTTGCCTCCGCGGGGATTCCTTTGCTGAGGCTCTGGGGTTCACTCTACAGACTCTTCCAGGCCAGTGCCACCCAACTCCTGGCTTCAGTTACCACCTGTAGGCCAACAGCCCCCCCAGACTCCCCTGTCTCTGGCCCGACCTTCTCCCCAGACCCATAATGTACCCCAAGAGCCAGGGGTATCTCCTGAGACTCAACGTGTGCTCAGTTGAAACTTCTGGGTTCTCTCCGCAGTCAGCACATGAGACACTGCGCACTACCCTCCTCGCTTTCTCTCAGCCCTGTGTCCAGTCCGTCGTCGGTGCTGCCTTCCCTTCTGGGCCCATCGCCTCTCCCCTGCCCCGGCCATTGTCACACGCCGCCATGCCGTTCTTCACCCAGCAGGCAGAGCCGGCTTGCTAACCCACAGATCTGACCAAAGCACTGAAACCCTTCCAGGGCTCCCGGCTGCCCTCAGGATGAGGCCAGAGCTTCTCAGCTGGGCGTTCAGCCTCACCTCCCTTCGCTCTTTGCCTCAAATTATACTGTCCGGCAACAGTGAGCTGTGTGTGACTCCCCCTAGAACATGCGCTTTTCCATCTCCCATGTACCATCTCTTCTTGTGGCATCTCTGACCCCCTTCCCCCCGTCCCTCCGCCTTTTCCTCTAATCCTCCTCGTCCTTCAGAGCCAGCTAAAGTGTCCTCCGTCTGGGCAGGCCTGTGCTCCCCACGGCCCTGCTGTCGCAGGGGAGGAGGGGGAGATTCCAGCCATGTTCCTCAAACCCCAGCCTCTCAAACCAGGCCCCTGGGAGCTGGCGGAGGGTTAGTGGCATTCGTCCCTGCCCAGGGAGGGCAGCACTGATAGGCAGCTTCGCAGACTTCCCAGACGTCAGACACCCGGGTACAGAGACCGAGGCTCAGGGGACAATAGTCAGAGCCCTCTAAGTGGCTGCAGGTGGCAGAACTCCAGCCCTTAGGCCATCTTACACCGCCCCTCCACAGCTTCCAGTCCAGCTTGGGGTGGAGAGCAGTGCTGTGCTGGAGGGGAAGCACGGGTCTGGGAGGCGATGGGCCTGAGTTCTCGTCCTGGCCTCCCTCGCTATCACTGTGAGGCTTTGGGGAAGACATTGGCCCATCCTGATCCTCTGTTTCCTCTTCTCTAAAAGCGGGGTAATTCCTACACTGTTCATCTTAAGTGGAATCGTGAGCATTTAAAACATCTTTGAAATTGCAAGTAATCGTACATGTAGGCAGGGGAAATTATTAATGTTGTCTTTAATTATAACTGTTAGGCTCTCTTCCCAGACTGTGGTGCTTATACCATCAGTGACGCAGACGGGGGGAGGAGTGCGAGCCTGGAGCAGGAGACCTGGCACCGGCTCGGCCTTTGCTACTGCCCTGCCCCGAGGCTCCGCGAAAATTACCGCTCCTCCTGAAATTCAGTTTCCTCATCGCAGAGCGTGGCTGACAACTCTAAGGATCCCTGGAAGATTCACTGGGGAAAGTGCCTCGAGGCTCCCTTTCCCCCTCCACTGGCTAACTGGAGTCAGTCCCTTTCGTAGGCTCAGGGCCAGTGAGCTCCAGAAAGGGGGGCGCCCATAACAGCAGGAGGAACCATAGCTGGGGGCCAGGGACGGAGGCAGTGCAGAGCCGGGAGAGGCCCCGGAGGCAGACAAGGCCTGGGCAGGGAGGCTGGGGGAACAGTTTGCTCCGAGGACAGGGGCCAGCTTCTACCCCTGCCGCATCTGTCTCTAACCCCGTAAAATGGACATAACCAGGCCTGCCTTGCAGTCCCTGTGGGAACACACGCAGACTGGACATGAACTCAGCAGGCAGGGTTGAGGGGTAATGCAACTTATCATTTATTAATATATAACAACAAAAACGATAAAGCTCGTATCTGCAACTGTTTAGGTCTTTGTTATAAGGTCTTGGTTGCTTTGTCTGGACTGGCTGTGACCTTCAGCTCCGGGGTCTGGGCTAGGAAAACGTTCCAGTGACCTGGATAGAGGAAAGCAGAAGAGGGGTGTGGGGGTGGGGGTCAGCTGTGGGGTGTGCATGTGTGCATGCATGTGCCCAAGAGAGGCAGAGTGACTGGGGTGGGAAAAACTTAGCACAAGAAGGGTGGTGAGAGCCTGGGTTTGGAGTCCACAGGAGTGGTCACTTCCTCTCCCCATGCCTCAGTTTCCTCATTTCTTAATGTGGTTGCCAATCCCCACCTCACACCTCACATGTTATCCTAGGGATCAGATGAGACAACAGACTTGAACGTGCCTTGTTAACTAATGGCCAGCCTGTGGGAGGGGATGCCACCGTTTCTTCCAGAGCCCAGCCTGTGCCTCCTGGTCACCAAGTAGGACTCCCTGCTGGAGTCTCGGGGAGCCCTGGGAGTGGAAAAGCTGGGCAGCCCTGGGAGACCACCCCTTCCTTCTCCCTCATCACACTCATGGGGAGACCAGCAGGGTGGCTGAAGAAGAATGGATTTTGACTTGTCAAAATGGATGGGTATTTCCATCATAAAACCCTATCCCGATCAGTTCTTGGCTTGTGACCCCCACCTTCAACCAACCAGCATTTGGGGTGTCACCTCTTGGTGACACGCCCATCTGTGACTTCCTCTCCCCCTCCCACCCCCCCACCCCAAGCCCCACCTGGGTCCATCTTCCTCAGTATAGTGTAGGGAAAATCAAGGGGCATCAGAAGGAAAGTGCTTAGGAAGTTTTCAGTAGGAAATAGTCCCATAGAGAGGGGGTAGGCAGTGTCAGGGTGTGGGGGCTCAGGCTTCCCTCCTCCACAGCCCTCTCTCCTCCACTCCCAGGACCAAATCCAGATGGTTCTGCTTCACCTTCCCGCTCCCAGGCGCCCTGAGTTGAGAAATCTCTGGCCCCGACGCCCACTGGATTCCTGTGCCGGGAACTGCCCATCTGTGGCTGACAACCACCCCGCCCCCCTCCCAGCACCAGCGGCCGGGAGCTCCCCAAGAGGCCCCTGGCCTCTGGCCCAGCTCTCTTCCCAGGCCCCCCTGCTCGGCCTAACATCCCACCTTCATGGGTGCCGGTGAGGAGCTGGAAGTTCTGTGCCTCTTTCTGGAAGTCTTGCTTCCTGACTTTCTTGATCTGAATCAAGTGGAAGATTCCTGAGGGCAGAGGCAAGGGCATGAGCAGGAAAAGGTGGGGCCATGCAGTCAGTGGAACTGGGTAACTTAGACACAGCCCGGACCCAGTCACTCCCCTCCCCTGTTCCGACCATAGCCCCATCACATCTTGCCTGGGTCACTACACTAGACTTCTGACCCCTCATACTCCGCCTGCAATCTGTGATCCTAACTGCAGTCATTCGAAACCATACCTCAGCTGTCCTTCCCTTTCCCTGACCTCTCATCACCTCTCTGCTGACCCTCCAGCTGTCACCCTCAGCATCCTGCTCTCACACTACTCACCTGTCCACAGTGTGGGGTCGGGGGGAGGGGGGAAGCCCATATGGACTGGTCATGCTTTTTTCTGGGTATAGGACGTGTGATAAAAATCAATAGGTGTGCTTATCGGACTCCCAAGAACATCAAGTGTCAGAGTGGTAGGCCCCCTTTCAGTGCGAGGCTCTGTTCACCCAGCCCCTGGGCGGCCTTCCTGTGCTCCAGCCCTAACCGACTACTTTCAAGTCCCCCGAGGGGCCCAAGCCTTTACATAGGGCACCGCTCTGCTGCAACTCCTTCTCCCACTGACTTCTGTTTCTCCTGTTGCCTCCAGAGACTCCTACTCATCCTCCAGGCTTTGGCTGGGAAGTCTTCCTTGATCTCCCCTCCTTGGGGCACCCAGAAGCTCTTAGCTGCTGTTGATGATTATACCTATTTCCATTGTGCTATCATTGTGTCTGTTCTTGCCTCCCCTGGTTACTTCTGCAGGGCTTTTCCTCTCTGGTTCCCCTGCGCCTGGCCCACATTAGTCATTTAGGATAAGTGAACGAATGAACAAACGAGTGATGATCCCTCGATGAATGGATGGGTAAGGAAACATATGTGTACCCAATCTAGCCCGGGCCCTAAAGGGAATGAGGCATTAGCTGGATCTCCTGATGTTTGCGTCCCATGGGGAGCTGGCCCCGGGTACCACACAAGGCACTGAAACCCCGAGCACACGGGCTGTGAAGTTGCACCAGCTGTGACCGCCCGGGTCTGTGGCCAGAAAGAACAGGTGTGATGGCAAGGCCTCTGCCACCCAGCACAGCTCCCAAGAAAACGAAGAATTGGCCTTGCTTATGGAAATCTGAGTAGGAGGCCACTGAGGAGAACGGTCAGCACTAAGATCCAGGAGGCTGGGAATGTCCAGCATCGTTCTCAGGACCCCCAGTCCAGATGCCAAGGACCAGGATATGGGAGAGACTCGCTCCAAAGGCCCAGGCTATATCACAAGCCTGAGATGGTGATAAGTCCTTCTGCCCAGGCCTGCCACTGCACACACCCCAGAACGCAAATGGAGAGGAGGTGACAGGGACGAGGGAGGGTCTTCACACTGTAGCCTGTAAAGCATGATCGTAAGAACTGAGCTCTTGGACCTGGAATCAAGAGCCAGCCTGAGGAGCATGGCCATGCCTTTGGAGGATGTGCCAGGTCTGAGGGCAGCTGGGCTCTGTGAACCCCCAGGGCAGAGACAGTACCGGCAGGTGAGGCTCAGCTCAATGCGAAAACAAACCCTTTCTAGGTGGAGCCATCCACAGTGGAGGTGGGCTGGGGGCATGCGGAGTCAGGGGCTGGAGACCATCCAGGAGACCATCCGGGAGGCCGTAAGGGGTTTCCTTCCTAGACAGGGGCTGGAATCAGGACCCCTGAGGTCCCTTCTACTCTGAAACTCCAGAATCGAAAAGGCTCTTAACAATAAGCCAGCTTCTGGGGCCCGAGTCCGGGTGTTGGTGTCTCCAGGCCAGTTCTCCCCTTCCTCTCCCTGCCCCCGAGGCCCACTGATTCCACTCCTCTGGGTGAAGAAAGAGGGTTTCCCACTGACAGTCCGAGCTCGGGAGTGTTTGCTTTGACCCCCACGGTGTGGGGCAGGGAGGCACTTAGGCAGCCCAGCGGGGCAGGAGATGGGGAGGGGGTTTTTGCCAGTCACAGGAAGGTAGGGCCTGGCACCGTGAAGTTGAGGAGTCCCCACCACCTGCTCCTTTTCTGCTGGGCCTGGTGGTATTGAGATTGGCCTTGAGCTACAGCGCTCCAGTCTGCGCCATCCTGGGCACACCTTGGCCTTGCTCAGGCACCTCTCTGAAAGCATTAGGTCGCCTCCGTGGAAGCAGCTCTGGGGAGACTCAGACCTGGGTTTGAATCTTTGCTTGAGTGCTTAAACTGTGTGACTTTGAGCAAGTCGTTTTACCTCTCAGACTCAGTTTTATCTGCAAGATGGTGCATTAATGCATATCCCTCAGGTTTCTTCTACGGATGAAATGAAACACTTTAGCAGGGGCTACTACACACCCATCACGGGGCGGAGCACAGGGCATGGAAGCAGAGGCTCCAGGGCCGGTCTGAGGCTGTTGCTGCCACCCTTCTTTGCCTGCAAAGCGCTCCTCTTGCCTTCCTAACGCCTGTCCAGCCGCAGGCCCCTCCTCCACGAAGCCTTCCAGCCTGACCAGCTCAGCTCCCGGGGAGCTCCCACTGCATCCAAGTCACTAAGTCCTGGGCTCCCACGGACAGAGACTGGGACCTATTACTCTCTGTGGTCCCAGTACCTGGTGGGGTTGGTGGGGGTCTGGAGGAAACCAGCACCTGTCCAGGCACAAAACAATGATGAGGGCTGCTGAATCTAACTCCTCGGCTGTGGCAGAGCCCCCGCCCAGTCGCTGTTTGCACATCCCTGTGAACTGAGCTTGCTCCCCGCTTCTTTGACAGAAAGGGTCTAGGTATGAGAAAGTGCTTCCTCTCGTTGGTGGAAGCATGCTTCTCTGTAATTCTAACTGAGGAGGTGGGATGAAGATACTAATGTTAGCACCTACTGTAGGTCAGGGCTGTACCCATGTTATTTCATTTAATCCTCCCAAAACCCTCCTTCCCAATTAACAGAAGACAAAACTGAGGCCCAGAGAGGTCAAGTGATTGCCCAAGGCCACACAGCTAAGAAAGAGCAGAGCCGGGATTCAAACTCAGGTCTGTCTGATTCTCAAAGCCCCTGCTTGTCGTTCTGACCCTTGTAGTCACTCAGAACACAACCGCTCCCCCTGCCTGGAGCAGTCCTTCAGAGCCAGGAAGCCAATGGTCCTGTCCCCCTGAGTCTTCTCTTCTCCAGGCTGAACGGCTCCGCTTTCTTCGTCCATTCCTCCTAGGACAGGAGGCAGAGTAGAGCAGGGAAAGAGCCGCATCTGACGTCACAAGACATGGGCTCTAGCTCCCGTCCTCCACTTACTGGCTGTGTGGCCTTGGGCCAGGTACTTCACCTCTCTGAGCCTCAGTTTCCTCATCTGTAAAATGGGGATAATAATACCTAACTCTCAGGATCGTTGAGAATCAAATGAGATAATGAGTGTGAAGCACTTTGTAAACTCTAAAGTGCTCCACACGCTGGTTATCATTATCATGACCATCCCCTCTTCCACCCCTGCCCACTCCAGCCAGACCCATCGGGAGAGAACAGTGACCTCACAGCTAATTCACACTTAAAGGGTTTAGTTTGTTTTACTCTACCCCGGGGATCTATGTTAGGCAAGAAGAGCCAAAAAGCCCAACTCTCAGCAATTCCCTTCTCAATGACAACTCCTCTTGACCTTCAGCTGGTGATCTGAGCATCCTGTTGCATCTGGTGAGTTTCGCACAGAATGAGAACTATGTTCTGATGTCCACTTATTGGAGGGATAGAATCCACCACACAGAAAAGGCTGAATGAGACTAGTCTCCAGGCCCTCCTGCTTTGAGGATGCCGTGAAGGCTCTTCTGCCTGAGAAGCTCTCCCCTCATAGCGTGCTGATGTTCTACCAGTAGACATGCCTTTTGCCTCAAAATGCCTTTTGCTTCAAAATACGCTTTTGCATAGGCATTACCCTTCCTGGCTCCTCGCAAGTGCAACAACCCCTTCCTCCCAGGAGAGGGAGCACTTCGAGGCCCTGGCGTCACCCCGTGGATGAGCTTATCAGAACTGTCAGAGAATCACAGACAGAATCTCTGTCTCCCTCTATCTTGGAATTGGAGACTTAAATCTAGAAGGGTAGCCAGAGGCAGGTCTTCCTGGGCTAGAGGCCTTTGATCCACAAAATGCCCCTAAGGCCCCTGGTAAGGGGGACATGCCAGAGGTAAGCCCGGCTGGGAGTAGGCCAATGCTCACCTTTTACCAGCTTCCAGAGGTAGATCTCCACCTGCTCAGAGGCCTCATGCTCCAGGGCAAAGCGATGTAGGTTGTCTGGGCTTGGAGCTACTGACGTGTGGACGAAGACCCGGCCTGGCACCTTCGGACACCTGGTGGCCCTGATGTCACTGGGGCCAGGATCTGCCTTGTCCTCTGGGGAAGACAAGGAGCTCGTGAACACTCTGACCCCCACCCCCACCCCTGCCTGGTAGGCCCAGGGAGCCAGGCCACTAGTCTGACATCCCCCTCAGGTCTTTAAGGTCCTTGGGAAAGTTCTGGTGCCCTGGTACCAGAGAGAGGGGCCGCCTCTCCCATTCACCTCCCATTGATCAGCATATCAGAAAACTTCTCATCCTTCTGCACCCCGCTCCTCTTCCACCTCCTCCAGGCAGCCCACTTGGAACAGCGTAGCTTACCCTGCTTCTTCCCACTCACAGCCTTTAAAACCCTTCTTGCTTATGCCTCCCACTCGTGCCCTTGGTCTCACTACCTTGCATTGCCTTGTAATTGTCTCCCTCGGGTATGTTTTTCTCTACAAGCGACCTACGGGTGAAGGACAGGCTGTCTTTTGAGTCACCCACACCACCAAGCACAGGCTCTCATGAACATACACAGAATGAAAGGTGTGGGAGGAGTGAGGTGATCATGGCGACAGTGAAGATCATGGTTGTTGATGGTGGGAGAGGTGGTGGAGGGGATGATGATCCCACTGTAAGAGTGTGCCGGGTTGTGTGGGGGGATGCTGGTGATAGTGGTGATGGGTTTTGGTCCCAAATTGGATCCAGTCCTAAAGCCTCAACATGCTGGAATTCCAAGGACATTCTCCAGAATTTTCCACATACCAACATTCCCTATTTTTCAGGGACTGAAGGACTAAGTCCCTACACATACACACTTCCTTCGAAACTCTTACTAGTTATGAAGCCCTTTGAGATGTCCCGCTAAGACTTGTAAGGCTACAGTCTCAATATTTTTAAGGGAAAATGGACGGAGGTCTGTGTTTGTGAAGGAGCCTAGTAGTGAGCTACAGCCAGGCTCCAGAGACTTCAAGTTGAACCCCTACCGCTCATGTGTTTCCGGTACCACCCCGTCATGCTCCCTCTCTAACCCTTTCCCAGTAGCATATTACTCCGACCCTATCCCTTATGTTTGGATTTTGATTTACAATTTATGACACATTTTCCCTCAACTCTGTCTGAGGCTCGAGAAAGGAAAATCACTTGTCTAAGCTCACAAGAGTAAGTTAGGAAGTCAGTTGGTAAGCGAGCTAAAGTGGATGCACCCTTCCTGACGTTAAAGCCTGGGGTAGGTGGAGACTTAGGATGATTGCAGCCACTCTGTCATTTCATTTGTAAGCTATCTGAGAGGTGAGGAGTACGTGAACTATGTGAAATCACAGTAAAATACCTGGCACTAGAAGGTTCTCGGTGCATGTTTCCTTCCCCTTTTTTCTTCCTTATTCCTCTCCCTTTGGTTTTGCCGACCCAGCTGGCTAATCAGCCCGCGCCTTCTACCCCACCTGCTCAGCCTTGAGGGAAGGGGCCTGCTCCTCACGACAGCTCCTGCTGACAACCACAGGCTGTTCTTCCCACGAGATACTCTGATGTTTGCTTCTGCACGCCCACTAATCCTAGGCTCACACAACAGTGCTGGAAGAACTCAGCTGGCTAGTCTGGAAGCCTGCGTTCTAACTCCAGTTCCCCCACCACTTTGCTGTGGGACTTAGGAAAATCCCTTCTCTTTTCCCACAGGTACGTGAGGGTTGAAGGATGACAGCAGTGGTCAAGAGCACTGTCTGTGGAGCAAGACAGTCCGGGGCTCAGACTCCAGCTGCCATTCGAGCTGTGTGACCTTGGACAAGGTACTTATCTTCTCTTGGTCTGTGAAATGGAGAAAAATAGTCCTGCCCTGTCTGTGTGTTGTGAGGAGTCCGTGAATTCATGCATGCAAAATACCTACGTGGCACATGGTAAGTGCTCGATAAATATTGGCTCTTCCCCCCTCCCCAAAGTCCTAATATCCCACGATCTTGTGATTTCATAGAATCTGGAACATTATTTGATTGATTCTGTGTATATGTGCGAGAGTCTCTGAATCGACCCACTAGAGCCTTAGATGTTCTCTAAGGCAAATATTTTGTGAGCCGGGCATTTTCCACTCCAGTGCATCTAAAACTCCTGCAGCCTGTGGCTCTGAGTCCATGCCCCATTTGTGTCGGAGATGTTCCAAGTACCTGTGCCCTGGGGAGAGGGACCCTGGGCCCACTGTGGCCAGTGCCCTCCCTGCCCCCAGCATCCTTTTCGTACCTGGGCAAATCTTGCAGCACTTCCCGGCCACTTTCTCGGGGCGATGGCAGGGGTACTCAGTGGGGCAGGTCACCCGCTGGCAGTCCTGGCGGCCGTCCTGACAGGTGCACAAGATGCAGGGCAGGGGTCCAAAGGAGCGGAAAGCTGGGTGCCACACCTCCCCATGGGAGTACGTCTTCCCACTGTGCACGCAGGCTGGGCCAAGGAGGGCGGGAAGGGAGGAGGGTCAGTGCTGCAGACCTGGGCCAGAGTCCAGGAATGGGTGGGGCGGGAACTCGGGGAGGCCCTGCTCCAGTGGTCTGGCCCAGCCACACGGCCTGCAAAGTGGAGGCCGGGTATAAAACTGGTCCCCTGTCCCTGACTTCTCCCGTTTCAGCACTCAGGGCTGACCCGTGCCCAGTACATTCTTGCTGAAGATGGAGAGTCCTCCCCCTGCCCGTCACGGGCACCTCTGGCAGGGGGAGCACTGAGACCCAGTTCATACCTGGCGGTGTGAGCTCGGGCAGGTCCCTTCCCCTTTCTTAGCCTCAGTGTCCCATCTGTCCCAAAGGGGCCGCGGCAGGTACCTCCCCAGCTGTGCCTGCCACACCAGTGGGAGTCCTGCACGGAGCCTGCTTTCCTCCCCTTCCCCTGCTCCTTCCCTGCTGCATCCTGACCACCTGCCCACAGCCTCCTCTGCTCCCTCCTTCCTTTGTCCACAACTTTCTCTCACCGCTTCCTTCTATCGTAGTATTTATTTACATGTCTGGAGCCCCTAGAGGACAGGGACCATTTTTCATCTTTCTGTTCTGTGCCCCTCGATTCCCAGCAAAGACATGGCAGAGGCTCAGACAATATTGTCATGCTGCCCCATGGTCTTGGTTCTAGGGCTGGTTCTGTCTCACTCGGTACTCTGAACCTCGGTGCCCTTTCAGGACACCTTCAGTTTTGATGCTTTATGAATCTACAAGCTCCTGGCCAAGTTGAGGTCAGGGCACTGAGTGGGGGGTGCAGGGATGGGAGGCGGGGGCAGTCGGGGCCCCCTTTTCCCACCTCAGGGATCAGAGGGGTTTCCCATCCCCACCTTTCTTATGTTTCTCCTTCAGGACAATCTTGACTGTCGTGCTGCCTGCCCCCTTCGGTCGGAAGTGGCGAGGGATGAAGCCCAGAGGAGAGCTGAGGCCAGTGGGGGCTGGGGTGCCCAGGCCTCTCTTTCTCCCACTGTCCCCTGAACACGGATCCTGGGAACGTCTCTGCAAATGGCAGGAAGGATGGGGATCACTGATGGGCCAGTACCAGCAGGGGAGCCGTAAGACAGGGGCTGCAGTGAGGCCTGCAGCTAGACACCACCAGGACTTCCCAGTAAAGAGAGGCACATGTCAGGGATGGAAAGATCTGGATGCGGCCTAAGACGTTCTCAGACAATGGATCTTTGAAAACTCTCAGAACGGTGGTTTGGAAATCCTGCCTCCACCAAGCCCTTCTCAGGCCCGTCAGAGCCAGGGCCTCGGGGCTGGAGTGAACAAAGGTACTGAGGTCTTAATCTGGGAGACACAGCGATCAGGGACCTAGGAAACTTCCTATTTAAGAAATGGAAGGTGAGGCTGTGGTGAGGATGAGAGTCAGGAGATTTAGGTGATGGGAGAAGAGGATGGGCCTCTGAAGGTCTCACCAGGCCCCAGAATCTTCACAGGGTGGAAGACTAAGAGCAGGCCCCATCTGGACACCCTGGGTCTCCAGAGCCCCCTTTCTTGAGCCCCTGGAATCCAAGATCCTGAGACCCTGCCCCTCTAGACCAGGCCTTGGGCAGACTGGCAGTGATAGAAAAGGGTCTGTGGTGAGGGGGGTGTAATGGGGCAGGGGCATCATAGCTTATAGTTAGAGGACTGGGCAGCTCCAGGCCATGGCAGAGGAACAAGTGGGCTTATTACCCCCCTCCCTGATACTGAGTCACTCATATTCCTTCTCCTACAGCCCCTTCCTGCTCAGATAGTCTCTGAGTCAGAGACTGGCCAGACTGACCCCACAAGAGCACCCAGGAAACTATCTCAGGCCCCAGAAGAGGCCCAGGTACATAGGAGGCTCCCAGGAAATGCCTGTCAAGTGGAATAGTGGCAAGACGGAATCGAGGAGCCCAACCCTTTAATGGGACTTGCTCACGTCATCCAGTAAGTAGCTGCTCAGGGCCTGGAACTGAGCCTGGGTGAGCTTCGCTTAGCACACTGCCTCCTAGGGAGAGGATGGAATGGCAGAGGAAAAGGGGGAGCTTGCTAGTTCAGACCCCTGGGGAGTCCCTGAGCACGGGAGGCCAGCCTCCAGTCCCCCGGGGCCCAGGTGACCCAGGCTGAAAGAGGAGGTGGAGTTGTTCCCATTGTAGACATAGCACAGAGTGGGGATGGGGACTTGAGTCAGTGTGTAAGCCCATCCTCCTACCTCTTTCCTCTCTGACCAGAGAAAGCTGGGCAGTTTAGTTCATCCTAAGTCCAGACTAAGATGGAGAGGGGCCAAGACAGAGGGGAGGACAGAGAGGTAGCCCCCAAACAAAGAACCAGTACCTCAGGGGCTGGGTGGGGACGGCTGGGCCAAGACAGAGACCATTCCCTCGGGGGAATGAGCTGCCCAGAGGCAGCCTGAACTAAGGACAGACACAGGCTTTGGAGAGAACAGCGTCACAGTGTTCCTCAGGAGGGAAATGGGGAAGTTTGGGGCCTGCTCTTGTACGGCATGGTACTTTTTCCCAGGCCCCTGTTGACCCAGCAGCCATGAGGCTAGGGAGAGGGGCTGGAACAGGGTGGAGCTCGTGTTGCCGACCTAGGGGACAAATGAGAAGTGAGGACAGTAACTGCTACTGACTGCCCCAGAGTCCGGGGCTCGAGGCCGTGGCTCCCAGCTGCCCTCACCACCTCTCCGCACCCTGTCAGTAAAGCTGTGCACTCACCAGCCCAGGCTGTGACTGCGTGGTGTCCTCTTCGGCTGATCTCTCACTTGACCCATCTGGAAACCCAAAGGGAAGTTGGGTCAGCCTCCAACTCCTCAGCCTTGCTGACTGGAGCCCTGCAGGCCTCCAGCCTCCCAGGCCTAGTGCCACTTGTGCTGTCCCTGCACACCAGCGCGTCCCCCTGCCCCAGTGGCGCCTTATTCCCACTTCCCACTACAACCTGTCCTTACCCTTGGGTTGACAAATTCCCTACAACTGGGTTGCTGCCTCAGTTTCCCCACACTGACCTCATGGTCACCGTTAGGACTGAACTTCTTGGCTGGGCTGGAGCATCTTATTCAGTGCCCATCATGGATGCCCAAAGGCCCAGCATCCCATCCCTGCAGCCTTGCTTAGTTGCAGCCCCCTGGGGAGCCACCCTGTCCAGCCACACTTGAGGTCACCAGGCCTTGGTCTATACTATCCACTCAGGCACCTCGGGCCTTCCAGTTGGAAGACCCCAGGACTCTGTCTTCCACCCCGTGGGGTGCCAGCACACAAGGCCCTGAGGGGGATTCTCTCTCTCCAGCCCTCACCTCACATACAGTCTGGCTCCCTCCGAGCATTCTTGGTTCAAAGACCAAGGACGCTGGAATCAGACAGTCTGAGGCCAGCCTCTCAGTGCACACAAAACACAGCTGAGGCCCAAAGAGGGGAAGGAATCTGCAGGAATTAGCTGGACGAACCAAGACTAAACTGGAGTCACCTGGCCCCGGTCCAGTGCCCTTCCATAATGCCAACGTCTAGAGGAGCATTCTAGTATGAAGCACTCCCTTCCCCAGTCCTGCCTCCTCCAGGAAGCTTTCCTGAACTACCCCAACCCACAGGGTACAGTCTGACCATCTGTGCACTTGATTCTGCTCAAGCCATTTGCCCTTCACTGGCTGAGGTTCCCCCACCTCTAATAGTCCCTGGCTAGGTCCCTGGGGTGGGGTGAGTGGGCACTGCCAGATCTAGGACAGACTCACCTTTGCAGGCCTGGCAGCAGGATGCAGGCAGTGGGAGACGTGTGGGGCAGCCTGGTTCTGGGCAGGTCATGAGACCACAGTAGATCTGGCCTTCCTGACAGAGCAAACGGGAGATGAGCTCCGATGAGGAGCAGCCTTGGGGTTAGGAGAGCCCCCTGCCCTGGCGGCAAATGGCCTTGAGGTGGGAGAAGAAGGGAGCAGCAGAGCATCCTGGGCAAGGCCCAGCCAGCTCAGAGGGGGAGTCCCCTGTACCCTTCCCACTCCCTCCCCAGGCCCTGAGGTAACATTCATCCTTGAGCTTCTAAAGCGTTTTCAGACCCTGTCTCTCCCTAGGCTCTCACAGCAAACCGGTGAGGTGGGGTTCTTCCATCCTACAGATGAGGAGGACCTGAAGGGGGCCTGAACTGCCTGAAATCAGAAACACAGCCCAGCGGAGTGGACTAGAGCCCAGGCTGCAGGCTTTTCCTACTGAAGAACGCCCTCCTCCCCTAACCTGGGACAGGGGGCCCAGAGAGAGGACGGGGATCAATGGGACACATGTTGGGCTCATCGTGCTCTTACTGAAAACCCTAGGTCCCCAGCTTCAGGACCAGCCTGGAGAGGCAACACTGCCGAGGGAAGGGCCTTCTGGGAATCAGAAGCCAGATGACCTCTGGTGAGTCACTTCTCTTCTCTGCGCCTCACTTTCCTCCTCTGTGAAATGGGAGCACTGCCATCTGGGTTGTGAAGAGCAGATGAGGGAGTGGTTGTGAAAACCCTTTTTAAACTGGAAGGCACGGTGTACCGGGCACACAGTGGTATCACCTCGAGTCCTTTCCCTCTGCCTTTTCCCATGAGCCTCAGAAGTGGGCCAGGAGTCAAGCCAGTCCCATTTAAACAAGGAGGAGGAGAAAGAAGGGGAGACCCCGGGATCCAAGGAGAAGGGACAAGGAATCACAAGAATGTTCTCACCACCCTACCGCCACGCCATCACTTCTGTCTCCCCCCACAGACTCCTCCTCATCCGGGCCCTTGTCCCTTTACAGGAAGTAGTGCAATACAGGGAAGAAGGAAACATGAATTTTGGAGTCATGTGGTCCTGCCTCTGAATTCTGGCTTGGCCATTTAACTAGCTGTGTGACCTTAGGCAAGTTGCTTAACTGATCTGAGCCTCAGTTTCCTCATCTGAAAAATAAGAACAGTGATTTCCTGCTCTTAGGGCCTTTGGAGTGCTGTATATAAATACAAGGCATCTCTGTGAACCGGCATGTACAATATGATTAGACTGCCGGAAGAGGCTCAAGCCCTGTAAAAAATAATTGCTATGTTGATTTCTAAGTGGTCACTCTTTATTATTTGTAAATTGTTCGCTCTGCAGCACAGATACTTGAAGATTCAGAATCTCAGACGGATAGATCCTCTCGCTGAAGAGATGGGGACGCAGGCCCCAGAGAAGTGACTTGATCAAGGTCACACAGGGAAGCGTGGCTCAAACATGGGTGTCTGGCATCTAATCTAGGCCTCTTACCCTGATGTCACTGCTAACTCAGATTAGCAGAGAGGAACGGAGGCCCGGAGAAGTTTGATGAGCAGGTGGTGTGGAGATCAGGAGAGCAGGAGTTTCTCCTGCCAATGCACAGATGAGCTAAGCCCCAGGGTAAGAATGACAGGCTGAAAGCCACCTGTCAGCCTAAAGCAGGGCCACACTGGAGCCCACCGACCTTCTAGATCAGGCCCTGCTTGGCTTCAGTCTCTGTCCCCTGGTAACACTGCAGGGTCAGTTCTGCCTGTGCCTAGGTCCAACTCTGACCACAGCCGGAGGAGTTTCAGCGACTTCAGATTAAATCCATTTGCAACGAGCCGTCTGACCCTGTCTCTGAACCCCAGGACTGATCATTCACTCATTCTCTTATTCATTCAGCAATCATTATAGACATCTGTGTGCCAGGCCCTGGGCCAGTAGCAGCAAAAGATACAAAAATGAATTGGGCATGTTCCCTCCATTTGAGGAGTGCAGAGTCTAGTGGAGAACCCAGAAATGGGCAAATGTGAGTACACGGGGGAAGCATGTTGTAACAGGCAGCTCAGGGGGACGAGGAAGGCCAGAGACGGGCAGGACATTCCCAACCCCAGCTGTTCCCTTCCCCCGGAGCCCATTCACTCTCACTTTGCTTTGACCAGGAGGACCACTGTCCCCCCAGACCACACTGCTGTGCTTTGCAGGCCTGTCTGTGCTGGCCTGGGCTAAAGGGAAGGGGGAAGGTCTTACAGTACAGCTGCAGAGGACACACTGGTTGGGCAGGCGGGACGGGAGCAGCTCGTGGGCACTGAAGATCTCTCCGTGTTGGTACATGGTCCCATTGTGCTGGCAGTACTTTGGGGGGGCCCGGAGCCCAGAGGGGGTGTGAGGTTCTGTAGGCGGGGGGGGGGGGGGGCAAGAGGAAGAAGAAAATGAAGTTTCACATTGCTCCAAAAGCTTTGTCAAAATTCACTGGGCCACTTTCCTGAAGATTCTGCATCTTATCCTGTCTAGGCATTTAAACCAAGTTCTGGCCTCAGCCTTCCCAGCCAGTCTCCGTATAAGCTAATCGAGAGGTCTCGCTGATACCTACATCTGACCATGTCACTCCCTCTCATGGGTCCCCATCATGGCCTTTCAGCCCCTCAGTGTCTGAGCTGGCCCTCACAAGAGCAAGAAGGCAAGGCCAGAAGCCTCAGCTCCACTGAGCCCCATTTGGTGGGGACCTGCGTTAGTTCATTCCCCATTCAGTGAGCATATCCATGAATCCCCTCTAGTGCCAGGCCTGTTCTAGGTGGTAGGGAGACAGCAGTGAACAAAACAAGGTCCCACGCAGAGTTAGATCCTAGTGATGTCAGCTGGATGATCTAGACTGTCCCTGTGCTTGGTGTAAGCTCCATCATTCACTGGCCACCGCAGCCCTGCTCCTTAGCACCTGCCAGTTAGCCAGTCCTCATCCTGCCAGGTAGTGGGGTATAAGTCTCCAGTCCTGAGAGAAGCCACTCGTTCTCTCAAGACACCTTTACTAAGCACCTTCTCTGTAGCAGGCGACAAGCTAGGCATTGGGAATGGAATGCCCAGTAAGACCCAGCCCCTCCCACCAAGAAACTCACAATGTAATTGGGTAGAAGGACACTCTACAAGCAGTGACACTGGTATGGTAAGGGCTAGGGCGGATGGGGGCACAGATAAGGAGCCCTTAACTCAGCCGGGAGTGGGAGCTGGGGCTTGTTCAGGGAAGGCTTCCCGAAGGAGCTGATGGCTGAGCTGAGTCCTGAAGAACCGTTGAGCCAGGCGTGCAAAGGGGCAGGGCAGGGGCAGGGTGAAGGAGAGAGGAACATGTAAAGAGGAAGGGGCCAAGGCACAAAGCAAGGGGAGGTAAGGCCTCCTGGAGTGAGCCTCTGCCAAGGAGGGGACATGATGCCCCCCTCACCGGGCAGGATGAAGCTCAGAGCCTCTGCTCCCCAAGGGGACCCAGAGCCAAGAATATCTATGACCCAGGTCAGAGCCATGGTGAGATCCCTGCTGGGGTCCCCCATGGAAAATGAGCCCCTTTACACACATACTCCACACACAGGTCCCCAGCTCACCAGGAGAGCCCTGGTTGCAGAGCCTGGAGACCACAGTGTGGAGCCCTGTTTTATCACCTTCCTGATGCTTCTAAGCATTGATTCTCCTCTCAACATCTCCTCGCCTCTTGGGTTGGTCTCCCCACTGGCTGCCCCTCGTTGGCCATTTGGTTACATATACACTCGGTTATGCCAATTCCTTCTCAGACCGCCTCTCCTCTCCTCTCTTTTACCTTTACTTCCTAGAATCCCAGTCTCAGAGGCTCTTAGAATCTTAAAATCATAGAATCATAGGCATTTAGCATCAAGACACAGAGAATGCCTGAACCTCAGCACCACGAGGAATCTCCGAGTCCACGTGCTTCAACTCCTTTGGTCATTCCCAGCCCCAGGGCGGTGGTCCTGGCCTTTCCCTACAAGGCCTCCCAGCCCCTGCTCACTCATCCAGTGACACACGGCATGTCCACTCCCTCTGACAGACCAAGGGGCGGTGGCCTCTCTCTCTTCAGCTCCTCTTCAGCCAGCCAGAGAGGGATTGGGGCCCAAGTGTGCCATCCACGGGTCAACCACACCCCTGTTTCCTTCAGCCACTTTCCACATTTTCTCCCTCCTCCTGCCAAGCCCAGCTACTTCGGAATGAGACGTCTGCTGCTACCCCAGCCCTCCTGGGGGATCCACGATGTTTCTTCCCCTGAGTACCTTTGCCACCTCCAAACCTCTGATGGCTAGAGTCTGCCCCCTCTCATTCCAGGGGCCCCCCTCAGCCAGAAGCCCACACTGGGATGGGGATGAGGGTCAGTGGGCAAGGGAGAGGAAGGAGGCTACTTACCCACACACCGGGGACAGCACTGCTGTGGCTCTGTCACAGGCTGGGGACAGTGGACAGGAGGGCAGTGGAGGCGGTAACAACTCACATGGGCACTCTGCAGGGGACACGGGGGGGGGGGTCCTGATTCCAAAGAACCATTGCCTCCTACCTGAACCCGTCCTCTCCCCAAACCCCATCCCAGCTGTGGGACACTACACTCGTTTTATGCCTGTGGCTGGAGAAAAGCAATCAACTCAATTTGCCCAGTCCCTCCCCTTCCCCTGCTCGCACACCCCAGCACGGAGGAGGGTGCAGTGTGCATGGGTTTGCACAGACCCGTGTCCCCTTCCTGGTGTTTGAGAAATACGAGTAAAAGGCTGGAGTTATTTTGATGTTGATCTTCACTGTTGTTGTTTTAACTCGGGGATTTCCTTCTTTTCCCTCTGGGCCTGAGCTTCATGGTTAAGAGAGGGCAAGTGACAGGGATGGGGACACGACTAGAAACCTGATGTGGAGAAGACTCAGGGCTTCATGATCCACTCCCTGAATCTCTGGGAGGTTTGGGTAACCTTACATGAAGCTTTGGAGCTGGCAGCAGCAAAGGAGGGGCCCAGAGTTCTTACGCTTTTCCATGTACAGCAAATGGAAGAGAATGGGGCAGAGAAACAGAGAGAGAGAGAGAAGGGGATGAGCAGAAACAGAGGAGCTGAAGAGAGAGAGGCCACCGCCCCTTGGTCTGTCAGCCTGACCTAGGCATCCCACACCTTACTCTCCCCTCCGTGTTGTAATGAACCATTTACATCAGTCTTGTCTTTTCAGCCATGGATTCCCAAGAACAAGGGCCAGGCCTGGTCTGTTCATCTCTGAATCGTCAGCTCAGGGCCCTGCTCCAAGCCAGTGCCTGTTCCGGTCTGGATGAAGGAGGGAGTGAATGAATGAGAGCCAGGAGAGGAGTGCTAGAGGGCCTCTTGGTTAGATGAATGGAGCCAGCTTTGTCCAACTGGGAAGCTGGCAGGTTTGCTTCCAGCCCCCCTGCCCACTGAGTTTCCCCGCAGCACCTCTTGCCCCATGGAAAACCCTGGACCAGCCCCCAGCCCCTCTGGGGTCACTGCTCCACAAGATGGCCAGCTCGCAAGGACTCATCAACACTAAGGGGCATCCCAGAGTCCACAGAACTGGGGCCTTCTAGAGGCCTGGTGCTCCTGGGTACTTAGAATGTCTAGAGGGTGAACTGAGCCCCTCAGATGAGTAACTAGGGTGGAGTTCAAGGAACTGTGTGACCTGAAGAGTTAGGATCTCTTTCTTGATTCTGGCCTTGGAGGAGCCAAGGGATGGAGACGATCAGCAACCTACAGCCAGAAATAAGGTGGAGACAGGCAAAGGGTTGAATGGGCAGGTGACCAGGTCTTGCAGCCAGATCGCCTCTCCGGGAAGTCATAACTACCATGTGCTGAGTGGCTACTAGGTAGGGGCTTTATCTTATATATAAATATATGACGTCCCTTCATCTTCTCAGCAATCCTCGGGGTAGGTACAGCTATCCACACTTCCACAATGAGGAAAGAGCCTCTGTCCTAGAGGTTGAGTTGCCTAAGATCACACAACTGATGAGCACTGTCTCCAGGATCTGGGTACTTTCCGTGATGCTGAGCCACCTCTGGTGGCTGGGGTGGGGACTCCTTCATTCACTCAGTATCTCTTGCGTGACTGCTGGGTGCCAGGCCCTCTTCTAAGCTCTAAGGACATAGCAGTGAGACCAACACGGTTTCTGCCCTCACAGAACGTGCATCCTAGGAGCAGGAGACAGACGATAAACAATAAACAAGTAGGAACAAGATCATTTCAAATGTTAAATTTATGATAATAATAAAGCAGGGTGATGTGATTGAGTTAACAAAGACTATTTTAATAACAGCTGTCAAAGAAACCTCATAAAGGGTCACAAGTATGTGATGAACTGCGAGTAGGAGGGACCATCTGTGAGAAGATCTCGTGGGGGAAAACATCCAGATGGAGGAACAACCAGGTAGGACTGAGGTTGAAGTGTTGGTGCAGGTAGGAGACGAGGTCGGAGAAAAAGGCAGAAGGTAGCTCCTGCAGAGCCCAACGCAGGAAATTTGAATTTTACTTTAGGTGCAACGAAAAACTATTAGAAGGTTTTAAGAGTAGAATAACGCCATCAGTTTTATGTGCAGAAAAGATCATTCTAGCTGCTGTGTGGAAGACGGACTTAGAGAGGGAACAGGGAGACCCGTTGGGAGGCTGATGTAGCAGCCCAGGGAGAGATGAAGGTGGCTTTCATTAGGGGAGCGGTGATGGTGGAGAGAAGTGGAGGGATTCCGGGTGTATTTTGGAGGTACCTGCACAGTCGCTTGGGTTGGGGAAATGCTGCATGTGTGAACTCTGGGGAGGGAGAAATGAATTAACTCCAGTGGATCACAAAACTTGGACTTTGTCAACTGGACCACATGATATGTCTGGAATTTTCTGTTATGGTTTTCTTTCTGCTGTCTGGCTATATTTCATAAAGTTCTTTTTGTAAAGGCTGATTGGCCTCATATGTGCTAAGGAGAACCAAGGGGAGGCAGTTGTGGGGGGCTGTGTCCACGCTGGAACCATGGGAGAAGGAGTGGGGAATCAGAGGGAAACTTCCCAGGAGGAATGAGACTCCAGTGATCAGAGTCAGGAGGGGGACTGGTCACCCACCCCCAACTTCCCAGTGTCTTTCAGAAGCTCTTCTCTGCTCCCACTTTGAGTATTGTCTTAAGGAGGGAGACTCTTAACAGGCCTCCCGCATTCCTCTCTTGGCTTTGTGCAGGGAAAGACAGGCACCAAGGGGCTGGTTCCAGGTAGGTACCCTGTCTCCGCCCCCCTCCCCTCCCCCCCACCCCAGCACCAGCACCCAGACAGAAAGAGCCAAGGATCTCACACCAACCAGGCTGGGCCCCAGGCAGCTGAAGTAGAGCTAAGGGTGTTGCAAGCCTCCCAAATCACTCCCCCTCCATCCTCACCCCTCCACCCTCATACCTGGCCTGAGAATTCTGGACCACATGGGGGTCTTATTTATTCCACCTAGTTGGTAGTACAAGGCTCTGTGGAGGGTGCTGGGGTGGGATTGGGGGGAGACAGAGGTGAAAAAGAAGATCTGGTCTGGGGTGCCTGGGTGGCTCAGTCGGTTAAGTGTCTGCCTTTGGCTCTGGTCATGATCCCAGGATCCTGGGATCAAGCCCCACATTGGGCTCCTGGCTCAGCGGGGAGCCTGCTTCTCCCTCTCCCACTCCCCCTGCTTGTGTTCCCTCTCTCACTGTCTCTCTCTCTGTCAACTAAATAAATAAAATCTTTAAAAAAAAAGAAGAAGAAGATCTGGTCTCTGCCCCTCTGGTAGGTCAGCCTCTGGCAGGACACCAAACTGGGTCTGAGTGAGCGCCCAGGAAGATCCGCTCTCAGGGGCTTCATCTAGGAGGGGCAGTAATGGACAGGCACAGAAAACTGTCATCCTTGGCCAACAGTGATCAGGAGGAAGGGACAGAGAAACTTATGTGGCATCCCAGAAGATGACACCCTTGCAGGTGAGGCATCAGATAAGGCTATTGGGGGTAGGGGGTGGCATTCGGGTGAAGCCTTAAAGAACCAATATTTGAGCCAGTGGCGTTGGGAGAACACATCCTAAGGCCGGGCGGCAAGAGAGGTGGCTGGAGGAAAGGGCCCAAGGAAAGGAAGGAATGGGAGGTCAGGACAGAGAGGCTCTTGTCCTGGGACATAGGCGAGGCCGGCAGCAGCAAAGGTGGAAGGAAGGCCGGCTGAAAGATGGAGGGCCCAGCTCCCCAGCCTGGTCCAGCCACTGCCCCGCGGTGTGCCTTATCTCTGGCAGGTGCACAGGAGCCCCCGCGCATTGAGTACTCACTGGTGAAGCGGCGTGGCCCCACCCTCCCTCTGGGGTGCCCTACCTGTCACAGGTGGCCAAGGGGCCAGAGGAACTTACTTCTGAGCAGGTACAGCGCAGGCAGTACATCAGGCCCTGTGGTTCCAGGTAGGGATGCCAGCTTTCACCGGGCGCATATCTCTTCCCATGGAAAAGGCAGAACAGGTCTGGACCTGGCAGACCAACCAGCGCTTTGTCAGTCCCGGGAGGCTCCAGCCCAAAGATCCTGCTTCGTGCCTCCTTCTCTCTGGCTCTAGGAAGGATGTCATCTGGACCAGATAGGCGAAAAGAACCCACCAGATGTGCTCTCCCAGGCAGGGGCCCGGAATATCTGAGTCCGTCAGCTTGACTACACACTTGCTGTGTGACGTTGGGCATGTCACTGCCCCTTTCTGAACCTTAACACTTCTCTCATAGGACAGTTAGGAAGATCAAACAGTGAAAGTGCTTACAGATTTAAATTGTGGTATAAATGTTATTAGATGAACAATCTGAGGCCCCGGAGGATAAATTACACCTTTAAGGTCACATAGGAAGTCCGTCATCCAGCAGGGATGGTAGCCCACGTCTCCTGACTCTCAGTTCAGTGCTCCTTCTACCCTCATAATCACACCGGCTTCCTCTCTTTTGGTCCCATGTTGCTTATTTATTTCCTACATCTCTGCAAACACACACACACACACACACACACACACACACACATCCTTCCCACTGCTGACCCTCTCTCTCTCTCCACACACACACACGCACACGCACACGCACACACGCATGCACGCACACCTTCTCTCTGGGTCCTGTGACCCACCTTTTCAATAAAGCCACTCAGAGCTCCTCCCCTGCTTTTCACAGCCTACTATCTCAGGGAGCTGTGATGAAAGGGTTTAAATTGGGAAAACAAGGGCTGCCTAGGGAAAGGTTCTTCGAAAGCTGACTTTTAAATATCCTTAATATAGTCATTGCTACTACTACGACTGCACGTCAATTGGCTATTTTTGTGACCTGCGTTTCAGTTGTCAATATGCAAGGGAATGCTTCAAGAATGAGGAAAGTTTGTTTCATTAGGTTAGATACTTCTCCTGCAAGCCTGCTTTCCTGAAACCACCTCTCCTCACTTCTCACACCCCATCAGCCGCCCAGCCTGCCCTCCCCCTCCCCTCTTACTGGACCACCACCTAGCCCTGGCTCAGGGCTCCCGGTCGGGCTTCCAGCCCCGCGCCCCATCCTCCCGCCTCTGGCCCTATCCCTGCCACCCTTGCTCCTCACGGGTAGCGGGTGATTTTTACAAGCCAGAAGGGATGCTGTCATTCTTACAGGAAAACTCTACATTACCTAAAGAATAAGCTGAGCTCTTCTAGGGTGGAAATGAGGTGCCCAGCACAAGCTAAGTGTCCACAAAGGTTTATGGAATTAAATGAGATTGAGCTATGGAAAAAGGAGCCAACGTTTACTATCTTCTCTTTACATAAATTACTTAATTACCCCATTGACGTTGTTGTTTTGAGCATTAAATTGGGTAATGCTTGTCAAATGCTTACTTACTTAGCCCAGTTCCCGACACTTGTTGAATGCTATTATTATGATAATTGTGGTAACAATGACCCTGCAAGATGGGTCATCTTGAATAGGTGATCCAGTCCCTCTAAGCTGGGTTATTGGGATCGTTACCATCATTAAGAGAAAAGGAGATGGAAAAACCGAGGATCCAGTGCCTGGGTGACTTGCTTAGGCCATCCACCTAGCGACTGGAACCCAGGACTCCACTCCCGGGCATAGCTCCTTGCAGTTCACCTCCCTTCTCCATGGCTTTGTGCCCGATCCCAGGGCCTAGGGGCTCCACTCTCTGCCTCAGCGGCCACCATACCCTATTCCCTATTTTCTTTCCTCGTCCCCTACTGGTCTAGAATCTAGAGGTCGCCTTTCACACTTCCTCCTGCCTGCTTTCTAGGTCTTTCTCTTTGACATTTGAACTCATAGAATCACAGAGAATTGAAAGCAGCACACTAGCAGGACAGCAGGACAGGAATTCCCTCTCAGTGTTGGGGGGTGGGCTGGGGTACCGTCCGACACACACCTCCAAAGGAGAGGAGCTCCACGGCCAGTCCTAACCTTTAGAGAGTTTCCCCTGTAAGAAGCTGGAACTGGCCTGCCCCTGGCTCTTTGCACTGCTCCTGCTCAGCCTCTCGGGCCTCCCAGAACAAAGATTTGAGGCCACAGTCATGATGCCTCCAGAGTCTGTGCTTCCTGGGGACCCTAAGAGCACGCGGCTGAGCTCCCTCCCCGCGCCCTCCCCAGCTCCCCAAAGTAGAGGGGGGGGGAATCGGACAGCAGATCCCTTTCCCAGCAAGGCCCCCGGCTGGCCCGTATCAAATGAGCTGTGTTTATCTCTCGGCCTCTGCTGGCTGAGAGGGCGGGACACAGCCCCAGCTGGGGTGCTTGTCAGAGCCAGCCCAACTCTCCAAGGACTGAATAATGTCTTTCTTCCTCAGTCCCCTCCCCCCACCAGGGAGGGGCCGATTGCGACACTACCAGGCGGCCTTAGGTCTCTGCCTTGTTGCTGAAGAAACCCTCTCCCACCTTCCTTGGGGCGGCCCCGCAGCCTGGCTCCCGTGCCAGTTGGCACCCCTCCCCCTCACTGCCTGCTCAGAGCATGGAGACAGAGAAAATGTCTCAGCCCGTGCCCAGGCCGCCCCCCCAACAGACCTGGCAGCCGCTGAGAACATGGGGGGCCTGGCAGGCTGGTCCCGCCACCCCAGGAGGCCTCCTGCGGCCACAACCCCAACCTACCACGCCCTCCAAGGTGAGAGGCACAAGGAAGGGTGGCATTGCCTGGGGCTCCCCCTTACACCAGGGAAGTGAGGGTCCAAGGCCATGCCAACGCCAGGCAGAGGGAGGAAGGGCCAGGCCGCAGCCGCCTCCATCCCTGCAGTCCTGGCATCAGCCCCTATCCTTGCTAATGGCTGGTGGAAGGAGCTCTAGCTCCTTATGCCACGAATTCACTGTGTGACAATGAGGAAGACTCTTCCTTCTCTGAGCCTCAGTTTCTCCTCTGCAAAATAAGGGCGAAGGTGAACTTTGATCTCCAAAGGTTTCTGCACAGATACTGCTTATGAATCCATGATTTCACAATTCTAAGACTGCAAGACTCTAAGTTTCTAAGATTCAAGATTTGAGAATTCTGTGCTTCCAAGAGCCTACATTTCATGAGAACATGAAAGCTTCTAGAACTGTACAATTTTGTGGCTCTAAGATCTGATTATTTCAAGCTTCCATGATTTAGGATGTATTGATGGTCTCATACACCCAGGTTCTCAGGGGCTCCGACGTGGGCTAGGATAAGGTTCAGGGAGCCAGTGGGGCTGATCCTGGGTGGCACGAAGAAGGAGGCAAAGTCTGTCTCTCACATCCCCTCCTTTCCCATCTATTCCTTTTGGTCTTCTGTGGCCTTCCCATACCTGTCCTAGCCTTGGTCCTGCCCTGTTTCCCTCTCCACCCACCACCATGCATCATCCCATCCTCCCTCTGCCCAACTCAGGGGGGCACTGGGCCTTCTCTCAGGGATCTTTAGGAGTTAATGGCCCCTAGCAGTGATATTTAATCCAGGAAAAAGACAGTAGTGGAGGAAGTTTTCATTTGAAAAGGATAATTGGCCCTCTTCCAGGCTTGAGATAGAGAAAAATTAAAGTTGGACAGGTCTCATACCCCTCAAAACCCCTCACTCAGTGGTGGTGTGTACACAGTCCAAAGACCCTGGCTTTGGAATCAGATAGGTGGGGGCTCAAATTGGATTTGGCTTTTTTGCGGGGGGAGGGGCAGAGGGAGAGGGAGACAGAGACTCTTAAGCCGGGCCCCTGCCCAGTGGGGAGCCCAACAAGGCGCTCTGTCTCACAGCCCTGAGATCACAACCCTGAGATCATGACCCGAGTCGAAATCAAGAGTAAGACACTTAACCAACTGACCACCCAGGTGCCCCGGATTTGGCTTTTATCGGCAGCCTGAGTTTAGACAAGTTACTTAATCACTCTAGGCCTCAGTTTCCATAGCTGTTAAATGGGATTAGTAATAATCTCTACCTCTCAGGGTTATTGTAGAATTAAATCAGATAACATATGTAATATGCCCAGTGCCTGGCACATATTAGATGCTCAATTAAATAGTTGGCTATAAAACAAAAAGCAGATCTGGGTGCTGACCCCAAACTTCCCTAACAGTCTGTTTCTCATGGTATTCCTTTTACTCCCATAATTCTATGCGCAGCCCCCAGGCACCCATTAGGGCATGAACATCATGGTACCTGCCACTGAGGTCAAACCTCCCTCATTTACAACCTTACCAACCCTGTTTCCTGTGGCTCCCCACACTCTCCTAGCCACACTCACAAGCCAGACTCCCCAACACCCTCTCTGCTTACACAGACCTCAAGGCTGGGATACAGAGATCAAACTGGTCAGGATGGGCGAGAGGCTGGAGATCAGGCCAGAGAGCGAGGAAGAGGCTCATGAGGGGCCTTGAGAGCCCAGAGGGCAAAAGAAAGCCATGGAAAAGTTTTAAACCTTTAAACTGGGGCATGCCTGTGGTCAGGTTTGCATTTTACCACCATCACTGATCGGAGGGGTTGGAGGGCAAAACTGGAGGCAGAGAGGCCAGGGGAGGCTGTCGTATGGGCTGGTTTTGAGAGCTTGCTAGCCCGGACCAAGATAGAAGCAGTGCCCACGGGCTCAAGTGCAGATTTGGGGAATACTTGGGAAATACGGTGGGTGGGCTGTGGGCTGTAGGGCAGGCTGGATATGGGTGGGGAGGGAAAAGAAGCAGTCCAGGATGGGATTGTGGCTTTAGGCCTAAACCACAGGTGGATGTGGGGCACCTGACCCGCCAAGCAGGGACTGTTATTATCATTACTTATGATTTCTTAGTATCATTAGGAATAGCGATATTACTTCCTGCTATTCACTCAGCTATTGAGCTTTCGTGTATCAGGTCTTACGCACATTGGTGGGCCTGGGCCGTGACTAAGCAAGACACAGTCCCCATCCTCGAGGAGCTCCCAGCCTAATGCAGAAGATGGATAGATAAAATACAGCTGACCTTGAACAACATCGGTCTGAACTGTGCAGGTCCACTTATTAGTGGATTTTTTACAGTACAGTACTCTATGTGTATTTTCTCTTCCTTATGATTTTCTTAATAACGTTTTCTTTTCTCTTGCTTCCTTGATTGCAAGATTATACTGTATAATACATATAACATACAAGAGATGGATTCATCGGCTGTGTATGTTACCAGTAAGGCTTCAAGTCAACAGCGGGCTATCCGTTATTAGGTTTTTGGGGGAGTCAAAGTTCTATGCAGATTTTTGACTGTGTGGGGGTTGGTGTCCCTAACCTTAAGGGTCAGCTGTGCACACAGTGTGACAAGTTCTATGGTAGTGGAAGCACAGAAGCTTTAGGGAAGGCTTCTCCGAGAAGATGCAGGACCTGGCCGCTGAAGGAGTTAACAAGGTGCAGACAGAGGGGAAGGGCCTGTCAGGCAGCCAGCAGGAGCTACCCGCAAAGGCACAGGGGTGGCGGTGACCGTGGTTCATGCGAGGCCACTCACTGCAGGTGGCTGGCACGGGCTGGGGGCTAGCTCCCCTGCTTGCCTGAAGCGTCCACTTGGATAGGCCGCAGCCAAAGCGCTTCCCTAGCTTGATACTGACTGAAAGTGACTGGACTTAGTTGATCTAATTTGAACTGAGGGCACGTCACCCCAGCCTGTCGTGAGCCGGCTCTTGCCTGCTTTTCCGGCCGCGCTCGCAGCGGTGGCCCTGTGTGCAGCCTCCCCTCCTCTTGCTGAATATCTCACTCTTCCACCACCCCACCGGGCTCTTTCACACTCGCGCGCCTTCCTGTGCTGTTTCCTCCACTTGGAATGTGGTTCTCCGTCTCGTGTTTGGCCGCTCAGCCTTGTTCTTCAAAAGCTTGTCCAGAGGCCACCCTTTCCGTGAAGCCGCCCCACCCTCCCAGGCCAGCGGCCAGTCCTTCCTCGGCGCTCCCGCAGAACTGGGTTCAGCCCTCTCCGACAACTCTCGTCACTGGATTAGAAGGACTGATTAAATGCATTCTTCTTCCTTACTAAACTGTGAGCTTCTTGAGAGCAGAGACCATATTTCATTAATCTGTGTATCTCCGAGTGCTCTGCCCGGATCCTACACAGAGTTGGGCGCTGGATTAATGAATGCACCATGAAAGAACGGAGTCAATGGAGAGGGGAGGTTCTGGAAGAGGAGGTGATTGATGGTCCTTAATCCTGGAAACCTCTTTCACAAAAAGAATACTTCATCATGTGATAAGGTAGCCAAATCCCTCTTAGCACTTTGACCTTGCCACCTACCAGGAATTAACCTTTGACCTCCCCTTTCCAGCTCTCGCCATCTGCCATCTGAACTCCCAAACCACACACCACCATGTACAAAAAGGTCAGGGGCCTGGGCAGGTAAGAGGATGAACAATTCCATGATCTTCACATGTAGGTAAGAATTTCTAATCTGCCCCATCCAAGGCCATCCCACAGTCTGCCTTGAAACTCTCATGCTATGATAAAGGCCTCCTAGGGGATAGTTAGGAGTGGGTAATGTGATTGGGAATTCTTCCAACAGGAAGCAGAAAAGACAACCAGAAAGAAGCTTCTGGGCTGCAGGGGAAGCTGGAGGGGACCAGAGGGTGTGGGGTGTGAGGAGAGAGGGCCGGGACTGTGGCTAGCCTGTCCCCAGCCTGCAAGGACCTGAGCGAGCCAGCTGTGCGGGAATGTGAGAACGTTCCCATCTTTTCCCTGGCGCCCACACAGCCATACTTTATTTATTTATGGTTCCCGCTCACAAAAACAAACCTGCTTCTCTCCCAGACATAAGCTCTGCTCTGGGCGCTGGCACCCAATGGGGGAGGGAATCAGAAGTGAAAACCTCAGGTCTTCAGGGGCGAAGCTGGGCGACCTAGGGAAAAGGCCCTCACTTCTCTGAACCTGACTCTTCTTCTCTGGCACATGACAGATGTTCAGGGGCACTGTCAAACCAGGAAGGGCAGCTCTGTTACCGGCAAGCGTCAGGGGGGCAGAGATGAGACTATTTACATTCTCTTCTGCCTTGGACACATACACTTAGATTCACGGTATCTTAGAAAGTTAGGGCCTGAGAGATGACATCCAGTCCTTTATTTTACAGATGTGGAAACTGAGTCCTAGAAGACTCAGGACTCGCCTAAGATCATTGATATATGCCAGCACAAACTCCAGTGGCAGTCTTCGGATCTGGGGGGCTGCTTATAGGCTCATCCCTCCCCTAAGGGGGCAGGGCCAGAAGAAGAGGCTTTAAAGTGCAAACAGAAGGATCCAGGTGAGCCATAAGGAAGAATCGGGCTATAAGAACGGGTATCAGAAGAAGACTGGGACGGACGGCCTTCTCTGGTACGAGATGCAATCCTGTCCAGGGGCTTGCCTGAAATGATCTCGGCGCTGCACCTCCCAGGGGCACCGCACTCACACCAGTCCTTCTCTTTCGGAGTCCAAGGGACCCAGGATCCCTCCCTCAGAGACCGGCGCCATGGCTAGTGGCTGGGGGAACTTGAGAGGCCAGTCCTGGAACAGGTGCAACAGCTGGAACCCTGTGCAGCTGTCGCGGGGCTCCGCCTGCTGGCGAGTGAGTGAGACAGAGACCTCTACTGGTGGGAGGGAGGAGGTGCAGAACCGCCTAACCCACCCAGGGAGGGGCCTGCCTGGAGCTAGATGTCAAGCCTTTGCTCCGGTGCCCCCTTCCCCCATGTACATCTGGACGTGTAGATGGGGATGCAGCTAAGCTGAACAGCAGGGCAGGGTCCCTACTGGTGGGTCTCCCTCCACACCCACTGTTCTAGGCCTTCTAGGTACGCTCTCCTGTTGTCTGAGGGCAGGATGACCAGGCTGTAGATCTAAACTCCCCCAACTTCCTTTTTCCAAAGTCCAGAGCAGACTCAGAATCAAGCGTCTCTGGATCTTAGAGTCTTAGAATCACAGGATGTTAAAGCCAGAATGGTCCTCAATGATGACCTGTTTGGGTCACCCATTTCTCTTTACAGCTGGGAAAACTGAGGGGCAGAGAAGGGCAACTTGTCTGGTGTCACAGCTGGAATTAGCAGAGCCAGGCTGAAGCCTGGACCTTCTGACTCCAATTTGTCCTCCGAGCCACGTCATCCGACGGGAGCTCCCTTTCTGCCCCCTCTCTACTTCTGCAGTCTGGGATCCTGTCACCTGGGGACAGAAGCTCCGATTCCTACCATACGCATTACCCTTGGAGTGAGGATAGAGAGATTGATGTTTTTACTTGATAACTGTCTCCTGAAAGCAGGATTGGACAGCGGGAGGGAAGAGAAAGCAGCAGCATGCCAGATACCTTAAGGGGAGGTGGGGGTGGGGGTAGCAATTAGTAAGGGAAGAGCACAATAGAGAGGCACTGACCTAGGGGCAGAGCACTGGAGAGGGAGTCAAGACATTACACAGGTTCTCATTCCACAGAGAGAGGGTGCCCAAACTGACTAACATCATGCATGTCTGTGGTTCCACCTGGCCAGAGTTGAGACTCCGTCCAGGTTGAACTCAATCTGTGGCTGGAAGCAGAGCCAAGGACAGAATAACCTTTGTTTGAATAGTCTTGCACCATGAGGAGCAAACCGCCATGCATGCTCACAGGCCTTTGGCATTCTGCAGGGCTGAGCCACCTCAGGAGTCTGACATGACGCAGACCTGAGAATTCCCATCTGTTGGCATCACTTCTGAAAGCGCCTGAGGCCTGTCGTGCATAAGACATCTCCTGGTGAATCTTACTTGAACTAAGACAAGGACCTTCCTAAGAGACCCCAAATAGGACCCTGGCAAATGCCTATAGAATAGGATTGTTCCTAGATTCATAGATAGTCAGCACTAGACGAAGTGAAGCTCAGAGAAGGGAAGTGATTTGTCCCAATGCACATAACCGATAAGTGACACATCTGTGTATTCTTTTCTTTAATAAATCTGTGGTGTGAACTTGGGCAAGTCTCTCCCACTTCCTGGGCTTCAGTTTAACTATAAGGGTAGGAAAATTGCAGGTAGAAGCAGATGATTTTCAAAGGCTCTTTCAGCTCTGACATCCCAGAATCTGAACACACCCCTCTGAATGCCAGTCCACCTCACCTTAATTCAAGTCTGCTCTGAGTAGTTTTCTTGCATGTGTGGAGCTAAGCTCCAGGCTGTAGGGGAGATAGAATTCTGGCAGGACCCAGTGAGAGGTAGGGGCCTGAAGGCCAGTGGAGGCGCAGAGGAAGGAGATGGAAGGGGCGTGGGTGGCCAAGGAAAGTTTGCTGGAAGAAGTGTGACCCAGCAAGGTGATGAAGGGCTGGCAAGATACGGGAGGTTGACAGGAGGGGTGTGGGTAGGACATCAGCAATCCTGCACAATGATCTGATTCTGGTTCATCTGTCAGAGATGTATCCAGGGCAGTGATGCTTGGAGAAAAGCCTTGGGGGCTAAGAATGCTGTGCCAAGAGGAAGGGAGGCAGACATGGAGAGCATTCTGTGGTAAGTCCCTTTTAAGAAACAACAGGTAAGTGTTAGGAGGAAACCTCCGGGGCCCAAGGAAGGGGAGGAGACATTTACTGAGTACTAGGCATTGTGCTGGCTAATTTAACACAGTCACCTCCTTGAATCCTCCCAAGAACCCTTTGGGTTCCAGGTGCGTGTGTGTCTCAGATCAAGAAATTGAGGCTCAGAGAAGTTGTGACGTATGATAAGTCACACAGCTGCTGAGGGCCAGAGGCAGGACTTGAACCCAACGCTGAGGTCTTTCCATTACCTATTACTAAGGACTTCTGTGAGTCTCATGCTGCCGGCAGCCCAGAGACGACCAGACATGCAGCCTGCCCTCACAAGCAGAGACAAGAATGAAACAGAATCCAGCCCCACCAGCTCCAGAAAGTCACGTGCAAAAGAAAGGCAGCAAAAGAAAGGGGGAGCTGAGCTGTGGAGAGGACAGAGCGCTAGGCTGGGACTTGGGAAACTGGGGTCTTCATCCCAGTCCCTGTGCTGTGTAACGTGGAGCAGACCCCTGCTCCTCCTTGTCCTCGGGTTCTTTATCAGGTATTTTAAGGTTTGAACTAAGCTCCTTCCTTCTCATTAAGTGAATCTTTGGTTTTGTTTTCCATCCTCACAGCATTCCAAGAGATTGGGGATGGGGAGGCGGTCCACCAGCCTCTTGCAGGGGTAGGGGGAAACTGAGGTTCAGAGAGATTATATAAACTGCTTGAGGTTACACTGCGTCTAAGTGGAGAAGCATGAATTGGGAGACTGATATTTTTACTGATGCTACCATGTACCAGCTAGTTGCTGGTGCTAGTTGCTTGACATATTTTCTCCAATTTAATTCTCACGACAGCCCTGGGATTTTGACTCCCATTTTATAGATTAGGGAACTGAGGCTTAGAGTGGTGCCCTCACCTGCTGGTATTCAAAAGATCTGGGATAGTGAAGACTGGTCTATCTCCCTGTGCCCTTGCTGCCTCCCAGAGTCTTACAACTCCAAATCAGGGTTCCTTCAGATGCTGTGGGGCAGGGGGAAAAAGCATAGGATTTGGAATTGGAGAGCTCGGGCTTTGGATGGCTTACTAGCTCTGTAAACTTAATCAAGTTTCTTCTGTCAACCTGTTTTCTCATCTGTAAAATGCAAATGACAATACCCACCTCATGGGAGTGTTGTGAGGATCACAAGGGGTAACAGAATGAGGTTTGTCTAGTTAGCTCTTCTGTCTTTCCATGGGCTCCCTTTGAATGCAGTGGTCTACATCTTCATCACTTTCATCACACCCTTGCAGCCAGACATGCCCGGCTCTCTCCTGAGAACGTTAAGCACCACCAGCAGCCAACACACACGCACAGTGTCCTGCCCTCTCTCCCACCGCCCTCAGTCCCCCGCATCCTCAGGTCCGTGGCAGCAGCCCCCTTGGCTCTGAGTTTTGCCAAGTTTCCCCAAGTTTCCCCGCAGTATCCCACACTCATCAGCCCTTACTGGTCTGCAGAGAAGTCTCCACTCTCCCTACACAGGTGCTGCCCGATGGCTGTCAGAACAGTTTGAGGTCCCGAGTCCTGGCACTTGCCCCCGCCCCCCGCTACCCCGCACATCCCAGGGGCTCGAATCCCTCCTCTGCCTACCCAGCCCCACCAGCACCCCTACTTACGGGCTCGAGCGTGGGAGTCCAAGGGGAACCAGAGCAGCGCGAGTCCCAGCAAGGAGGAGAGGACCCTTACCTCGGGAAACATCCTTCCTTCTCCCAGGGCCAGGCCGCCGGGCGCTGAGCCGGGAGGGGCGTCGGGAGAAAGTGAGATGAGGACACTGAGGCACAGGGGCACAAAGCAACCCGCAGACCCAGGGAGGGTTGCCTCTACAGTGGAGAGTCAGAGAAGGGTGGAGTAGGTGGTGAGGACAGAAAGGGAGGTCCAAGGTGGGAATAAGAGGAAGGTGGAAAGAGAACAAGGGAAAAGGAGAGAGAGAGATGGAGAGATGGAGGAAGGTGCGGCAGGAAGGGAAAGCAGTAAAAGCAAAGGAGAAGGTGAGAGGGAGGGGAGGAGGAGAAAGACGGGGAGGACAGGGGTCTGCGGAGCGCGCAGCGTTGGCCGAGGCGCGCGGGACCAGCGGGCTGTTCCGGGCGCGCGGGCTAGAAGCGGCCGGCGCCCCCTGCTCGGTGGGCTCGGGGTAGGGCTGCGGGGTCCTGGGGCGCGGCGGGGCGGCGGTACCGGCGGCGGCGGCGGCGGCGGCGACGGCGCGGCGGCCGCGGGGGCTGGCTGAGCGCGGGCCGGCTGTGCACGCCAAGGGCGCCAGGCGCCGCGCTCGGGAGCATTTGTACTTTGCCGCGGGAAGCAGGCAGCCCCGGCCTGGCGCTGGCCTAGCGCTGGCGCCTCCTCTGGGGCACCGCGGGCTCGGTGGATTGGCCACCCGAGAAACAGGCCCACCTTTCCCCTCCTCTCTCGTGCGGGTCTCCGGGACGCACGCTCCAGGCGCGGCGCCGAGAGGAGGCGAGAGGGCTGGGGAGGGGGAAGGGGCCACCCGGACCACGGGCTTTAACCCCTGACTCTCCGCGGCGCCCAGAGCGCAGGAGGACGCAACCCAGTTAGGCTTCAGGTGGGACTTTCGGGTGGGGAAGGATGAGATGTCGGGGTGGGAGAAGGAAACCGCAAGGCGCTTAGGGCGGTGCGTGCACATCACTCTGGATGAAATCAGGACACTTGCCATTCTTAATTCCGTTTGTGGTCTTGGACACGCCTCCTCAAAATCTAAAAATGGGGATCCTAATACGTTCCACATTTTTTCCGAAGATGAAATGAGATAATGAACGTCAAAGTACTCACATCTCAAAAAGAAGGGGTCATAATTCCAGGCAGCTGGAATGACCTTCCCCTTCCTACCCACACGCTCCGTGCCTAGGTCGAAATCCAGTCCAGCGGGATTCTTGGCCCTTCCTCTGGAAGTCTTCCTCTGCTTTTCCCCCTCCCACTCCTGAAGCACGACGTGATCTCTCCTTGGTCTCTGCAAGTAAGGCCTGCACCTCCCTGAGAGTGATGGCCAAGTTCAGTCCTCCTCAGTGAGAGCTGGTTGTCAAAGTCTCAACTTTCCCACCAGAAGGTGAGCTCCCTGTGGGTACAGCCCCGAAAGCCATGGTTAGTGCCCCATACCTTGTGTTGAATGAGTGCATGAATTAGTAGGACCCCTGAGCTTTCTGGACAAGAAACACCCAGGCTCTGAAATCAAAAGGGCAGGGTCCTTCTCCATGGCTCTCTCCCTAACTTGCTGGGCCATTTTGGTCAAGTTCATCCATCTGGCTTTGGACCTCAACTTCCTGCCCAGCTTCTCTTGCAGAACTCCTGGGAAGTCCAGTGAGCAGGGGAGGGGAGAGGACTGAGAAGGGTAAGAGGTAAGATGGGATACTGAGCTACATGCCACTCTGGTAGAGGATCATTTCCAGCTTCTCACACTTCTGGCTGGCCGGCTGTAAAGATATCTTCTTACAATAAGGCTGGGCTCCCCATTCCCATGTGCTGCCAGGCTAGCCCCTCCAGAACAGAGAGCACTGGGAAGAACCAGTGATCCCCAGAGATGGAGCTTCCCCAGAGCTCTCAGAATCAGGGACAAGCATAATCTACCCCAAGGTGCCCTTCAGACTTAATATCTCCCACTCCAATCTGGCCAGTCTCTTTCTCTTCCTTGAGTATACTGGATTTTAACAGATAATGAGAGCTTTGTATGTCATCATGCTTCCCTTTTTGCCTTGCTTTCAGGGAGCTCAGAATTAAATGTAGTGCTTAATTGCAGAAATGATCTCATCCCAAGGATCTGGGACAGAGATATTTTCTTTCTCCATCTTTGTTTAAAGTCTGCTGTACACATATATTCATGTCTTAGATGGATGAGGTGAATGAAGATTGGCCTGTCCTATATCCTGCCGGTTCTACTTCCGGAAAGGTCTGTACCATGAAACCCAAACACACCTCTATCCTCCTCTCCATCCTCACTGCTCCCAGTGGGACCATTGTCATCCCTTACCTGGACTTTGCCAACAGCTTCTAAGCAAGGCTTCTACCCCTAATCTGGGCCCCTCCAATGTATTTTCCTCACATGTGCCCTAAGAATTCTGCTTATTGTTTCTACTGACAAATCTGATCACATCACTTTTTCCTTAAAATCCATTATTGGAGGGGCGCCTGGGTGGCTCAGTCAGTTAGGCAATTGACTCTTAGTTTCGGCTCAGGTCATGATCCTAGGGTCTTGAGATTGAGCCCCATGTCAGGCTCCCTGCTCAGTGGGGAGTCTGCTTCTCTCCTTCTCCCTCTGCCCCCGCCCCTACTCGTGCTCTTGTGTGCAAGCACGTACTCTATCTCTCTCTCAAATAAATAAATCTTTAAAAAAAAATCCATTATTGGAAGTAAATAAATAAATAAATACATAAATAACATTAAATGCAATGTGGTATCCTGGACCGGATTCTGGGACAGTAAAAGGACATTAGTGGAAAAACTGGTGAACCAAGTCTATACTTTAGTTTATAGTTATGTACCAATCTTGGTTTCTTCGTCTGGACAGAGGTTCCTTGGCTACGTAAGATGTTAGCCTTGGGGAAAGCAGGGTGGAGGATATATGTTTCTTAGATAAGAACTCTGTACTCTCTTTGTTATTTTTCTATCAATCTAAAAGCTTTCCAAAATGGAAAAAAAAATCTTTCCAAAATGAAAAGTTTATTAAATAAATAACAGGACAAAAATGATAGGCTTCCTATCATTTACAGAATAAAATCCAAAATTGGTAGCATTGGATTCAAGACTATGCACATTTTGACTCCTACCTACCAATACCATCTACCCTACACTCCACCACTCACTTCCCGAAACCGTCTGTGCATTTTCACACCTTCATATGTTTGTATGTGTTTTCCTTCTGCCTGCACTATCTTCTTCCTCCTCTAGCTAGTGAATTCCTTTTAACTTTTCAAAAGTCAGCACTGAGTGACTTCCTCTCTGAGGCCTTCCCAGGGTCCCCCCAATCAAAGCAATTTTTTTGTCTTTGTGTTTCCTAGAGCACTTTGTATTATAGCTACTGGAGCATAAATATGTATTTGCATTTTGGAGTAAATATTTCTTTGTGTTTCTACTCAGTACTGTGGGAAGCAGGGTCCTTTTACCATTTATATCTGTACTTCCAGCACTTAGCAAGGCCCTGACACACAAAGAAATAATTGCTTCATGAATGAGTGGAGACCTCAGTGATTTGAAAAGATATTACTCTTTCATGGGGGAGCCTTCAGCATGCCTATTGCCATTGGTTTTAGTCAGTGATTGACATAAGAAACAAGCCGTTGAGGGAAATCTCTGCGTCTTCTGTAGAATTGTGTTGAAGATGGTTGTGCATTAAGATGGTTGTCCTTTAAGAAAGGAGACTTGATAGATTCTTCCAAAATCTAATCAGAAAAAAAAAAAGGTATCTACCCATAGCAATTTGTTGTACCAAGTTTGGTACCTGTTTCTTCCCTCTTAGGGAACTTGCTTCTTGCCTTCCAGGGCAGCCAGCCCATTGCATTATTGGACAGCTCTGTTAGAAAGTTCTTTAACTGGTATCTGATTCTCTGTGACTCCCCACATCGCTCCTAGCTCTCCCCCGCAGGGCTATGCAGAACAAGCCAACTCTTTTTGTCTCTTGAGAGCTCTGCAGAGATTTGAGACAGAGAACCCCTCTTCCATACTCGTATCCTTACCGGTTCCAGCCCCTGGAACTTCACACCACATTAAACTTTCTCTTTCTTCAAATGTGCTGAGCTCTTTGGCCACCCCCCCCACCCCCGCCCCACCCCATGTTCTGCAATGCTGTGCTTTACTAATGCCCTCCCTCTACCCACTCTTCTCTGGCAGCCTTATTTTCCCCAGGATCAAAATCGTTACCTCCTTCATGTCCAACCCTGTGCCAGGCACTGTGCTAGGTGCTAGGGACACAGTGGAGAACAAGACAGACTCTGGTGCTTGCGGGCCAAGTTCTCACTGAAGTCTCTTCTGTGGTGTCTGAGTTAGCCCTCTCCTCCATGCTTCTGTATCTCCATTAGAGCACTTACCACTTACCATATTGTATCGTCAACGGTTTCAGGTCACGTCCTCTAAAGTGAGTTCCTCGAGAACACAGACTACTGTCTTCCCTAGCCTTCACACAGCTTTGCACATAGTAGCTACTAAATAAAGGTTTGTTGAAGAACATCCTTCTTCCTTCAAATAGTCCTCTTGTGACATGTTATTTGTGGGCTAAGGCCTCCTCCTGGGCCATCGGCTGCTTGATTATGTAAAATTAGCATAGTGATAAGGATTAGAGAGATTAGCGTCAAGGAAAGACGCTAATTCTGTAAGTAAGATTCTAAAAGCAGATTCATCTAAGAGTGAATGTAAGACTACATAATAGAGACTCTACATCAGTGGTGTGCTCATAAATGTGTAATAACCAGCTTTCCAGGGGAAAAAAGCCCTGGTTTATAGCAGTTGCCAATTACCATGGTGTAGATACTCCCATCTTGGCCCATTTCAAGCTATTGATGTGACATCACTGAATGTGGAGTTGACGATAGGGACCATTATGTAGTATTTTCATTACCAGGTCCAATAGATGTAAATAATTTCAAGAATATTGATAGTACAATGTAGTAATATAGTTAGGAGTTGAAGAGTTTGAATGTTTTAAATATAGTTTATATGTGAGTTTATTTAATTTAATGTTCAGAATGATCATGTTTAACAACCAGCTTGCAAAATTCCTGAAAATTTAACACTCAGCTCCCCTGAGCCCTTAGAGCTAGCTGGAGGACATTGCCTTTACTTGATGATGCCCAGAAAGGTGTGAACAGATTGAGTCTTTGAAGCCGGGTCCAGTTTAGGTACATTGGGAGGAAAGTCTTGTTTAAAGGAACTGTCAAAGTTAATTTACTTGTAAATTGAACAATCCCCGCTCCACTCCCACTCTTCAGCAAGGTTGGAGTTACTTATCCATATAACAAATATTTACTTAAGACCTGTTATTACTTTAGGACACATTCCTTTGGATCTCCAGATATTGTGCATATAGTTGGCCTAAATAAATGTTTGTAGAATGAATGTGAGGCTCACCTGTATTTATTTGTAGGGGCTTTTAATGTGGCTTTGTGAACATTTCGAAGTCTTTTTTTCGACCTCAGTGGGCCCTCTCTTCCCAGAACCTCCTGCAAACAGAGATTCTGATGGCAAGAGGCATTGGGAAAGCAGGATGGGGGGAAGACATAGCCCTTAATTTCACAGGGCCCTCATGAGGGAAACTGAGTGCGGACAAGTGTCTTTGGAAGCCACGGAGGGGGAACATCCTTCGTCCAGATCCTAAGCTCTGCTGCCAACCGGAAGCATCCTCTCTGGTGACGTGCCATCAGTAACCAAGCACAAAGGAGAATGGGACTTATGCTCCTGCCTCCTCCATGCTCGGGGGGACATTTGCAAAGCAGTCTGTCCTCAGAGACTTCTCTCCCTGGGTCTGTGATGATGTAACTAGAGTGCCAGAGAACGGCGCCATCTAACTTGGCTCCCGTAGCCAGAAGGTGGCAGGCCTTGTGTCCGCCCAAAGATGGGAATGAGGAACCACCAGTTATCTCTGTTTTTTCCCCAGCAATATACAGTTTTCTTTAATTAGTTTTTCAGAGTTCTCTTTTAAACATGTAAATCAAGTAATGTCATTTCCTTGCTTAAGACCTCCCCATTGCTTTTAGATTAAAACCCAAACGCTTCACATTTTGTAAATCCTGCCATGAGCTGGCCTCTGCCTACCCTCTGACCTCAGGCCATTGCCCCCGTGCATACTATGCTCTAGCACACTGGCCTTCTTCTGCTTCCTGGGATGCACCAGGCTGCCTGGACCCCTGAAGGGTCTTTCCCCTTGAAGTTTCTCCTGCTCAGAATGCTCTTCCCTCAGCTTTTTCCCTGACTGACACTTCATTCAGCTCAAAAACCAGTGAGGTTTCCCCAGTCCAGCCTATCTACTGATGGCCCCTACCAGTCATTTTCTATTCTACTGCCTTGTTTTGTTTCCTTTGTGTCGTTTATCATTATCTGAAATGTATTTCTTCACTTGTGTGTCTGCCTCCTCCATGAGCTCATATGAAAGCTCTGTGATAGCCTGGACTTTAATTCCTGATCACTGTTATAATTCCTAGCTCCTCGGACAGTGCCCACACATAGTAGAGTCTTACTGAATTTTAAAAATATTTATTTATTTATTTATTTATTTATTTATTTATTTATTTATTTAAAGTAAGCTCTACACCCAACGTGGGGCTTGAACTCATGACCCCGAGATCGAGTCACATGCTCCACCCACCAAGCCAGCCAGGTGAGTTGCCCCGAATGTTTTTTTAAATAAATGAAAATAAATGGAGGATAGAATACTAACCTGGATTATCTGATTCATGTGAGGAGTGAACCCTAGATTTAAGACTCTGAGTCCTTGGAATTTAACCACACAAGTATTTTTATCATCATTATTATTACCTCATTATCATCATACCACCACCATCATTATCAGCAACAGTGCTGCGTGGCACATGCGGGTTCTGTTTATCGAATGAATGAATGAATGAATGAATGAATGAATGAATACATCAATGTTACAGCTAGCCTCAAACTACCTTTCTAGTTTTATTTCCTATTCCTCCTTCCCCCATTCTAACTTCTTGCACGTACTCTGCTCCTGCTACTCAGAAACAATCATTTTTGCTTAGCACGCCATGTCTTCACATCTCTGTGTGTTGGCTTATTCTGTTGTTCTTTCTATTTGGAACTTCCATTCCTTTTTTGATGAGTTCTCTTTCTTGCTTTAGGACCCAATTTTGCATCCCATCCAGATAGTCAGTCTCTCTTCTGTGCTTCCCTGTTGCTTTGCCTGCACTACTGTTAAAAACTTGTCTCCTGAATTATTGTTGTGTGTTGACATAGCTGCCTTCTCCCTTAGGTAGAGAGCTCCTTGAGGGCAGGGACAGTACATTTTCCTCTCTGTATTCTCAGGAATCATTGCTGGGCCTGTCACATAGGAGCTTCACAGTATTTGTTGAAACCCATCTGCGGGTGTAGGCTACCTGCAGAGCCATGTGCTAGGTGCTGGAGGAGGAGATGTACAAGGCTGGTCCAAAACACAGTCCCTGGCCCTGAGTGCTTACAATATAATTGGAGATACAAGTCCTTTTCATAGGAAAAAATATCATTAAAAACCAGTGTATCCTAGAATTAAGTATGAGACAGGAGAAAGCTTTGTGCGGTAGAACATGTATAGGACCGGACTTGGTTTCTGGTTCCTATTTTACCATGAACTCACTCTGTGGCCTTGACACATTATTTCTCTTCTTTAGACTTTGGTTTTCTTCTCTGTAAACAAATTTATTTGATCAGAAGCCTTGGATGATTTCTAAAGCCAGATTCCTGCTCTGACATTCGGAGTTTGGCTCCATGGAAACTAGGTGAAGAGATGTGGCCAGAGCTCAGTAGTCTCAGTTTGCCCCCTGGTGGTCTCTCTGCAGCATCACAGTCGGGGAGACAGCTGTAGGCTTTTCCCAGGGATGGAGATGGCCGAGCTCAAGCCTTGTAAACAAAGAACTATGGAACAATGATCAGTCTAGAAGAGAACCAATCAGGTTTCTCACTGGTCACTGGTAGATGGGTATAGAATCCTCTCCTTCTTCAGAATAGAGGAACTTGGGAGATCATGCTCTCTGATCTCAGCCACCAGCTAAACCCACTTCATTTCTGTTTCTTTCCAAACCAGTTGGTCTTTGGGAGGCTGCTTTGTAGTCCCCCTGACTTTTTCTTCTGCTCCCATCACAGTGCTCTGTTCTGAGGCAAATTCTTCATTCTGGTCAGTATAACTATCTATCCATTTATTTATGACAAAATGGTTTTGTTTTGTTTTTTTCCTCCCTCTCACTCTTTTCCGGGAGTAGAGCCATAAGCCAAAGTGAAAGTAGTAGAAGGATTTCTTTGGTGAGACGGGGGGAAGAGATAGGCTGTGCTAGAATAAGACATGTGATTTACATTGTGAAAGGTGATCAACACTAGCCGAGAAAGAGCTGTCTTTTAGGTGTTTCACTCAAAGTGGGATTGGGGAGGACCATTTGCCCCTTTATTTCCTTATTCTCTATATGTTGAACCTAAAGGACTTCTTAGAGCCACCTCTATTCCCTCAAAAAAAAACAAAAAACAAAAAAACAAAAAAACCCACAACTAAATCAAAGATGGAATTGGTTGCTTGGACTCTTGGGCCAGAGCCAAGAAGAAAAAGAATAGGGACTCTGAGGGTAGGGAAGAGAGGAATAAAAACCAAGAAGAGGGGAGGGAGGGGCAGAGAGAAACAGAGTGAGGACAGTTGCTAATTCCAGGTGGATTTATAGGTATCTAGACGGGAAATGTAAGGAAACTCAAGAATTATTTTTTTCCACAAATGTGCTTGTTTGCTAAACAGAATTTTTTCTTTTCTGACAATGCACTGTGCCTTGAACCTTGCTAAACATTAAAGGCATGACTAAGGGTATGACATTCATTCATCCCACATTATCTGGAACATTCCAAATGCTGTACCTAAGCCTGCCCTGCCAAATGGGTGCAGCATCCATACCTTGCCTGCCTTGTTCACTGCTGAATTCTCAGCACCTATATTATCTTGCCATGTAGCAGGTGCTCAAAAGAGATTTGTTGAATAAATGAATGGTACCTGCCCTGTCCAATGATATCTCAATGATATCTCAACTCCACGGGGGTAGGAGGAAGGCTGCTTAGATTATTTTTTATTCCTCACTGATAATGATAGGATTGAGAGTTACCCTTTTTTAAAAAAATTTTTTATTTATTTTTCAGAGAGAGAGAGAGAACACAAGTAGGGAGAGGGGCAGAGGGAGAGGGAGAAACAGACTCCCCACTCAGCAGGGAGCCTGACATGGGGCTCGATCCCCAGGACCCTGGAATCATTACCTGAGCCGAAGGCAGACGCTAAACTGACTGAACCACCCAGGCATCCCGAGAGTTACTCTTATAAAATACAAATCCATAGTACTCCTTTGGTCCAAACGTTAAATCTTTCAATAGTCCCCCAATATCCTGAGTTTCTCTGTAAAATGGAGATAATACTATACACACCTCACAGGGTTACTTTAGGTCTAAATGAGATAGATATATCATAGCCTTGCATGTTCCTAGCATATGGTAGTTGCTCAATAAATTCTAGGTCCTTTTATTCTCTAATTTTCTAACCTAATGTCCAATCCAGTGTTCTAGTCACATTGAATTCTTTATCAGTCCCACACAGGAATGCCAGGAAGGCCATGCTGTCTGTCTACCTGGTGAACTTCTCCTTGTCCTCCAGAACAGACCTCGAATGTACCTCTCTTCTGTGAAACCTGCATCCCGCTCCATCTTGCTTTCTGCTTCTTCATTACCCTGTATGTGTCTCAGTTACAGGGCACACAATTCTGTTATAATTTTTTCTGTTATAATTATTTACTTATACTTTCGCTTCTCTGTTAGGCTGTGACCTCAGGAGTACAGGGACCAAGGCTTATTTGTATTTGTAGAGTGTTTACAAAGAGTCTGGAGGAGGCGGGAGAGATGACAGTAGAGTTAGCTTTACAAAAAAGAACGGCTTCTTCCTCTGAAACAAAAGGGAAGTAACAGAAGATGACTAACAGTAAGAATGTAGCAAGAATCTTTAAAGCGAAAGGGAGGATGCCAAATCTCAAGGGGAAATCTGGCTTGACGGGGGAAGAATACAGGAAGAAGATGTCACCCCAAGAGATGAGGACGGTATGGGAGAGGTGGCATTGGTATGGTCTGATTCTTCTCCTTCCTAGATGTGTGAGGTCTCAGGATGGACTCAGCACCTGGGCTGGCAAGAAGGGGTTGTTGGGCCTGCAGGGAGAAACGGCCTGTCCCCACAGAATGAGGCTGAATGGCCTTGCTTCACATCTGAGTCTTTCAGTCCAGCTGGAGGGAACTGGAGCTGGCTGCTGGGGAAAGGGGAGGTTTGCAGTGATGTGTATGAGGAGTGCTGGAGGGCTAGGGTGGCGTGGAACTGTTGACGCACTACGAGGAGGAGAGCAGGGAATTTGGGCAGCAATGCAATCCCCAGAAAATATGGTAGGAGCGGCAGAGCAAAAGCAGCTGGAGAGGAAGCGTCGGTCTGGAGGCTCTGCTATTTGTTCCAATTGGCATCTTTGATGACTGCATCGAAGTGAGTCTGTGAGTCCCTCTTGCCTTGGTGTTCTCGTGGTACAGGTCGGGGCTTAGAAACAAGAACACATGCAACTCTGGCTCATTCTACTCTAGGCGGTCGGACTAAGCTTCTTAGATCGTTTTCCTTGTCAACCATTTTCAGGTGACAAAAACAACAGGTGACTTCAAAAACAACAAACCAGTATCTCCGTCAGAGTACTGTGATGCAAACACCAGAAACTGTGAGAAGTTCAAGAAAAAAGAGAATTTACTGGAAGGATACAGAGTTGACAGGAAGGCTGGAGAGTTGGATATGGAAGATGGGTTGTAACGTAGGAAGGCCAGGCAGCAGGCACCACAACCAAGTTCGTGCCTCAGGAACAATCTGGAATGGCCACCATTACTATGGTAGGGACCCCCCTACTCCCAACCCCTATGAGAGACCCACTGTGGTTGGACACCTACTGTCTCTGTTGCTCTGAATAATTCTAAACTTGTCAGTAGGTCTCGTGTCATTCCCTGAAGATTCGAAGTTCAGAGAGGGTGGCCAGGTGGCCAAGCCTGGATCATATGCCGTGTTCTAGCCACTGATATTCTCCCTGCTTCAGCCTCCTTAGTCTTAGCAGTACTGCAAATACTGCATAGAATGGGGCATTTCCCCCAAGTAAGAAGGACTTGAGGTGCTGATGGTGAACTAAAATAAAACAAAATGTCTACCATGCCCTCATCTTTCCTTTTCCTTTCCACTTATTCTGTTTTCATCAGTTGTCAATTGTGATCATAATCTCAGGCTCCTAGACTTGACACATTAGAATCATCCTCATCGCCCTCATTTTCCCACACAGTGAATAACTCTCCAGATTTCTTAGGTTTGCCTTGCCTTCTGTCCCTGCTACTGTTTTAGTAAGATTACTCTGGCAACGGCAGAGAGGAAAGAAGAGACTGGGAGAAATTGGGAGTCAGACTTCTAGAATGGTAGAGCTAAAAGAGACCTTTCAATTGATCTGTTGTAGTGGTCTTATCTGGGAATATTCATAAGAATTCCTATGGCACTGAGGAAATACACATGCTGGTATTCCATCTTCAGTTTTGGGGTTCAGTAGATCTGAGGTGGAACTTCATTGTTGTTGTTGTGTGTGTGTGTACATTTCTGTGTTGTGTGTCTGTGTGCACTCCGGGTTGAGAACTGCTGAATTCCAATACCCTTGTTTTAAAAATGAGGAGACTGAGGCCCACAGAGAAGTTACCTGTTTGAAATCACACGAGTTAATGAGAGGGGTAAAGGGGCCAGGACCAATCCCAGATTTGTTGGCTTTTGGTCTAGTACTATGCAGACCTCTTATGTTTTCCCTTTGTAAAAGGAAATTTCCTGTCTTTATTTGTATCCAAGAAAGCATGTTGCATGTCTATGGTTCAGCTCTTCCAACAGTAAGTAGGCTTCAGATTAAGAGCCCCAAGCTGTCAAGAGTGAGCCCAGACCAAGGGCCCCATTCCTTTTTTTTTTTTTAAGATTTATTTGAAAAAGAGAGAGAGGGAGCGCGTGTGCGTGCACACGTGTGAGCTCACACACCCATGCTCCAGCAAACCGGGGGAGGGGTAGAGGGAGAGAGAGAATCTTGAAGCAGACTCCCCAATGAGCACGGAGCCTGATGTAGGGCTTGATCCCAGGACCCTGAGATCATGACCCAAGCTGAAATTAAGAGTTGGCCGCTTAACCAGCTGAGGCACCCGGGCGTCCCCCAAGGGCCCCATTTCTAATTGTAGTTGGCTTGCTCTCTGGATCACAGGCCTCCTTGTCAGAATCTGGGAAAAGCGTACTCAAGAATCTCAACTGGGGTGTGAAATGAGGAGGATCCATAGATAAAGGACAGTCCAGCTGAAGCCATACTTCTGTTTGCCAGGATTCTGACTGGGCCTCTGTGCACACAAGACCTTGTTTCAATTCCCCAAAGACTCTTCTTCAATTCTTGACTGTTCTTCCGCCATCTGGATCTCATCTTGGGAATCGACTTTCTTTTTCCTGCTCTATGACTTCTACCAATAACTCTGGCTTACCACCAGTTCCGACACTGTTTCCGGGCAGTCTCATGGAAACCCCGGGCCTCTGATGCCTTCCATTCCATTATGTTCCTTTTTTGTGTTTGCTCTCCTTATAAAATGTATGCTTTCCTATAAAGATTCCCAACAGGAAATGCCATTTGCTTAATGTCCTCCTGTTCAGATCTGCCTTAGTGCAAAGAAAGCAAAGGGCGGGAGAATTGCTGCAGTAGAACCATCTATCAGAGGGGAGTCATTTTTTTTCTTCCATCCCCTCTGCATCCAGAAAGGGCCTGGCATCAAAGTCTGAGCACGTCCCTTGGTGATCAGCCCCAGCAGGAATGACGAGGCCAGAGCTGTCCTTTGGAAAGCAGTTCTGAGAGCTGTAGAGGATGGATTAGAAGAAGAGAGGCTGTGGGCATGAAGACAACCTATAGCAGCTACTGCAATAATCTAGGTGAGAGATGATGAGACATGAATTGGGCAGTAGGAGGGGGATGAAGAGGAGAAGATAGGTGGGAAAACAGTCATTTTCGTGGAAGAACAAGAAACTGACAGATGTGGGAGGTGAGGGAAAAGTAAACAACACTAAGTTTAGAGCTTGAGGAACTCGGAGGATAGTACCTTTAATAGGATGAGGGAAATAAGAAATAAGCTGTTTTGGAAGTAGGGTGGAAGACAGTGACTTTAGTTTTGTACACATGAGGAATGCAGACATCCAAGGTAATGTTTCCATCAAGCAGTTGAATATGCAAGGCTGGACTCAAGAGGTCTGGACTGCAGATATCAATTTGGGAGTTTCAGCTGGAAGAAACTGTGAGGTGAGGGTGAGGTGGCACCCAAAGAGAGAAGAGGACTGAGGCTTGAGCCTAGAGGAATACCTACACTTCAGCCCCAAACAAGGGGGAGGGCTCAAAAGAGTCTGAGAAATTGCTGAGGGTTTGAGAGAAAACCAGGAAAGTATGGTTTTGCCAGCCAAAGGGAGGTCCGGGAAGGATGTGGAGAGGGAGGATATGGAGATGAGGACTGACAAGAAGCTGTTATTTTTAGTAGTTAGTTGCTGGTCACAGTAGGCCTGGTCACAACACTACTCTCACATCAAATGAAGCACTGAGGGAGGGTTCTGGATAATTCACATATTCCCCACTCACGTTAGCCTTAGTTATCAGGGTATTGCAGAAGAAATACGTGTAATTACTTCATAAAGTTTAATATCGCTCAGAATTTCCAAATCCTCTCAGTCCTCAACTTCATCGGGCTCAATAAGAGGAAATTGCAAAGACTGGAGGGTGAGGCTGAAGACTGCATATAAGGTAAACATAAATATTAATGAGGTTTCGCCTTCCGCCAACCAGGCCCGGGGAGAACGTTCCCCGGGCTCACTGGAGCCCCGCCCCCTCATAAATATGTAGACAGCACCGCCCGCCGCGCACTGCCCCGCCCTCTACTCTTCTCCCTCGCAACGGACTCTCCCTTCAAACGGGAAACAAGATGGCGGCGGCAGGTCCGAGTACTCGGGCCTCTTCCGCGGCGGCAGCGGCAGCTCTCAGTCGGCGGGGCCGACGGGGCCGCTGTGACGAGATGGCGGCAGCCAAGACTGGGGCCCCGGGCGCAGCCTCTGGCCCCGCGCTGCTGGTGTTGCCGCCACCGCTGCTGCAGCCGCCGCCACCGCCGCGGCCGGAGGAGTCGGGCTGCGCCGGGTGCTTGGAGACCCCGGGGGAAGCGGCGGCCCTGCCGTGCGGCCACTCGCTGTGCCGAGGCTGCGCCCAGCGCGCCGCCGACGCAGCGGGCCCGGGTTGCCCGCGCTGCCGAGCCCGCGGCCCCGGTTGGGCCCGCCGTCGGGCCCGCGACGACGGCCAGGCCGACGCGGAGGTGCAGGGCGAGCGCGCCCGCCGCGGCCAGCCCGAGCGCTGCCGCCCGCGCCGGGACGGGGGCGCGGCCGCCGCGGGGCCCAGGCCGGAGCAGGAGCCGCGCGCCGCGGCCGCAGAGCCAGGTGGAGCTTCCCCTCCTCCCTTTGGGGTCCGGAGCGAGGCCGAGCGCGCCCGGCCTGGCCTGGTTAGGGGGTGGAGGGTCCCAGGCCGTACTCGAGCGGCCGTGTAGACTTTTCGTGGGGTTGGAACTGGGCTCTGTCCAGGTGCATCTGTTTGTGAATTTTGAACTTCGGAATGAAGTACGGACAGGATGGATTTGGAGGGGCGGTGAGGGGATCCCGCGCCTTACGGAAGTCAGAAGTTTGGAGGGAAACAGCATTCTTGGAACAAGTTAGGGCCAGGTTGGAATGGTGTGTGGAAGAAGGGTTCCGAACTTTGCAGGGGCCCTGGAGGATCAGAGAAGTGCTTGGTTTAGTGCTGGGTGAAGAGGTTGGGGTCGAACTGCCTGTAAAGACGTGGCTCCTGGGCCTGAATGGATCAGTGAGAGGTGTGGAGTATCCGGAGTTAAGGAGTAAGTTGCACTTGAGGATGTGAAGGGAGCTTTTCAGACTTGAGTGTGGAGTGGGTTGAGAGAATGAACTCACATGTGCAGTTTTCACAAAGTCTTGAAAAATGCATGCTTAGCACAGAGCCTGGCACATAGTGAGGAAGCAATAAATCAGGGTTATTTATATTTATAATAATTCCAAAAGTTAATAAGCTCCAGTAGTGCTGGAGACAAACAAAACAAAACAAAAAACTGGATGGGGTTTAAAAGTTTCGTATATGGAGATTGCTTGGCAGGGGCTGCTTCTATCTCCATGGCAGTGTAGATTTCCTACTATCATCCTGGCAGTTAAAAGTCTGTTGTAGGACTGTTGCTTTCAACGTCTTGCCTTTCTTTACCTTCCATAGCCTGCCACTCTTTGGTGCTGAGCTTGACATAGAAAGTGTCCTGTAAAAACCACAAAACAAAACTGTTATAACTTAGGACTCTTTTTGAGACACATCCAATCAAGACAACATCTACAGCTCTTTGATAAGAAATGCTTACCTAGGAGGAGATTTTCAAGAAGCGTAATTAGGAAAGGCCAGATATTTGCACCTTTTGTGCTGGGAATTCTGCCATGTGTTATTTTAAGTAGGGAAAAGAAGGCGTTGCTTGTGTATGAAAGTGCAGTCTCTAGAAACTACAGGTTCCAGAATGCAGTGTGTTTTGAGTCGAGCGGACACCTGCCACTGTCCTAGGATACCTTACTTTTTATTTCTACGTCTTTTTTTTTTTATTTCTACGTCTTACTTTCTATATTCCTCATTATTCTTTTTAAGCTTCACAACATCCTTATGAGATAGGTACTTTTATTTCCATTTTACAGATGAAACTGAGGCCCAGAGAAGTTAAGTAACTTGCCTGAATGAAAACCCAGTTCCATCTGATTCTTGCTCACATCAAGCAAGAAGGCCTCCCCAGATGTCATCTAATTTGTGGGTGCTGTGTGATGTTCTCGAATGCTCTTTAATTTACTTCAAATTCTGAGATTATGGTAAAAAAAAAAAAGTATTTCTCTGGTCTCCCTACTAGTACTATTGATTATATGGTCAAATAGGGTAGAAATTTCTATTCTTATTTCTAAAGTCTGGACTCCTCTGTGAAATAGTCTGAAATTTGATCCATGAGAGGGAGTATGGCTCAATAATTTCTGCAAACTTTTTCCCTTGAAGAAATTTGTCATAAAGTGTATCAGTAATTAAGGAAAATTATATAAAATGAGATTCCAAATTAGGATCTGTTGAATCACTGAGTATCCACCAATTATATGTTTATGAGGACTGTGATGAAAAATATTTTTCCTTAAATGTTCTTGTTGGATCATTGAGTGTATATAATTACAGGCTTATTAAGTCAAATCATTATAGAAGAATATTGCTGAGCAGGGTTTGGGAATTATCTTCTAGCTTCAGTGGGTTGGACTTCTTGAAGGTATATACAGTTTTTTAATTTAAAATTTTAATATGCAGTGTATTCACATAATGCAAACAAAAATATAAGAAAGTATACAATGGAAGGGTTCCTCCTACCCCTTTACTCATTTCCCACTAACATCCACATTCTCATTTATTCCAGTTTCTTTATGCTTATACATAAAAATTCAAATATATTTATTTTAGTTTTTTATCTTTTTACACAAAAGGTTGTGTATTGTATACACTGTTCTGTAACTTGCTTTTTTCATATAACAATACATGATGGAAATCTTGTCATCACTATATAGAAGTTTTCTTTATTCTACTTACAGTTGCAAGGAATTTCATTGAATGGCTATAACAATTTACTTAACCATCTATTGGTGGACATTTAGGTTGTTTCCAATCTTTTGCTATTATAAATAGCCATTCATAGAATTGTTATATACACATGTATGTGCATTGTTATGGAGAGGTCACCTGTAGCTTTCACCACATTCTCAAAGGGTTGCAAAAAGAAAGCGAGGAACCATTGTTTTAACACAGGTCCCTCATTCTACAGAAGGGAGAACTGAGGCCCAGAAGAGAGTAGAAGGTGACCACAGGCGCCTGGGTTGCTCAGTCAGTTAAGCGCCTGCCTTCGGCTCAGATCCTGATCCCAGGGTCCTGGGATCCAACCTGCTTCTCCCTTCCCTCTGCCGCTCCCCCTGCTTGTGCTCTCTCACTCTCTGTCAAATAAATAAATAAAATCTTAAAAAAAGTGACCAGCGAATGGTCATCATGAGTTAGTAGCAGATAAAGACCAAAAGAGTAACCCATAAATAAGGGCTAAAATATAGCCTAATTCCCAGTTAAATGCTCTGATGGCTTTTAATAGGGAAAACTAAAGACCAGTTTTATAAATATTTACATTGTGTTTTTGAGTGGGAAACAGCAATAGAAATAGCAATTTTAGGTATATTCAGAAGTATATTGCTTAGCAATATTCTTTTGGCATATTTAGGCCAGTTGATAAAAGAAAGGTCAGGCCTGCTTTATATTACTGGAAATTAAATTTTGTTGTAAATGCACTGGTGTTTAAGTGAAATTCTTACAGTTTTGTTGTTGAAGCCCCATGGCTCTTTTGGAATTGAATTGTCTATGAAATAAGTGCAAGAGTTTGTGCTTGTTGAAAATTTTGGTTGTGTTGCTGACATTTTTGTTTTTTGCCAGCTCCTCGGCAAGCTTTAAAGTTCAGAACCTTAAGGACTCCTATGTAAAATGTTTTGTTTTATTATATGCCTTGTCAGTTTGCTTTTGGATATAGTTATCAGTTGATTTGTGCAACATTATGTGAAGGCTATTACAACTTTATATTCCTCAAGGAGCTGTAGCTCACTGCATATATTGACATAGCATTTGGGCCATTTTGAGCAATATTCACAAGTATGTAATGAATGCCTAGGCTCTGCCAGCCAGGCACTGTGCTAGGTCCTTGGGAGACATTCGTGAATGAAATGGTCCAAGATTTCTTCCTCTTGGAGCTTATATTCTAAATTTAGAGACAGGCTTGGTCCATTGATTAAAAAAAAATGTAGCACACAGGCACAGATAGGTACCTTTGCAACTGCAGTTGACCCTTGAACAACAGGAGTTTTAACTCTGTGGATCCACCTATACGTGGATATTTTTCAATGAATACATTACAGTGCTGTAAATGTATTTTCTCTTTCTTAGGATTTTCCTAACATTTTCTTTTCTCTAGCTTTATTTAAGAATACAATATATATAATGCATATAACATACAACATATATGTTAATCAGCAGTTTATATTATTAGTAAGGCATCCGGGCACCAGTGGGCTGTAAGTAAAGTTTTTGGGAAGTCAAAAGTTACTGTGGCTTTTTGACTGTGCCAGGGGTCAGCGCCCCTCACCCCTGTATTGTTCAGTGGTCAACTGTATATACAACAGCAGTCCTTAAGTCTCATTGGTAATAATTAATGAATTTTAAGAATTCATTTAGTCTTTTGATTTGAAATCAAGAGTGATCATTCTAAATTATACTGCCTTTGAACTTGAAACCAAGATCTTGGGGTGCCTGTGGGTGGCTCAGTGGGTTAAGTGTCTGCCTTCGGCTCAGGTCATGATCCCGGCTCAGGTCATGGTCCCGGAGTCCCTTGGCAGGCTCCCTGCTCATGGGGAGTCTGCTTCTCCCTCTCCCTCTGTCCCTCCCCACTGCTCGTGCTCTCTCACTCTCTCTCAAATAAATAAATAAAATCTTAAAAAAAAAAACCAGAAATCAAGACCTTTTAGGACAGTTCTTTTTCTTCTACCATGGGTAATAATTGAAGAGAAAAGCTAGACAAAGGCCAATGAATGTTTTAAACTGGCAGTTAGAACTTTAAAAAAATTTTTAGTGTTAAAAGAGCATTTCAAAAATTTAATAGTACCTCATTTATCCCTTCGCTTTAATCCTACCCAATGTCCCTGTTCACTTAGGGTTAACGTACATTTAAAAAATGTCCTCTTTCTGTGACAAACAAGTAGTTCTGGTTTATTACTCAGTTGGCAGACAATGTTTGCTATGTGTGGAGCCTAAATTACATTTAGGACTAATGAATAATGAAATCATGTGATTGTGGTGGAAAAGGACAAGAATTTCCCTCATCTGTACAGGATTTGTTTTAAAATGTATAATGACTCAACTTTTTATCCTTAGTGACACATATTCCAGAATTTCAGAGTGTCCTTATATGTTATACTAATGCAGGAAACAGCTCAGAATGAGATGACCTCACCAACTAAATATTAATTGCCATTGAAGGAATATCTCTGTTCTATAGAATTCAGGATTGAGCAGCAGGAATTTAGGAGGTATTTGTTTTTGTTCATTCATATTTCCACTCCTGCCTAACTTCCAGTTAATCTGGATGAGTTGCTTAGTCTTGAATTCATTTCTGAGTTTTTTTGAGTGTAGGATATAGGATATGTTTGTCAAATATCATCCCACTAACTCAATGAGCATTTTTAGGGGCACATGCTCTGTAAGATAATATAATAAAAAAGATGAATAAGACGTGGTCCCCATTCTTTGAGATTCCACAGTCTAGTTGGACAAACACCTTACCAAATAACGTTACAAAGTAGTAAGTGAGGTAAATGCATAATGCCAACAGAGTATAGGAATGGGATAACTAAGAGTGGAGGAAAGCTAAGGAATTTGAGCCGTATATTGAAAAGAGTAGGAATTCATCAGATGAGGGAGGAGAGGAGGGCCATTCCAGGGAGAAGAACCTGCATGTACAAAAGCCTGAAGACTCTTGGCATATTCAGGGACTGACAAGGAGTTAAATATTGATGGAATGTGGGACTGGAATGGGGAAGGAAAAGAGAAGGGACTGTGGAAGTTAGATCACAAAGGGCATGGTATATCATGATAAAAGAATTTGGGACTTTATTCTATAGATAATGCAGAGCCCTTAAAGATATTTTTAAGGAGGGGAGGGGCAGAGGGAGAGGGAGAGAGAGAATCTTAAGCAGGCTCCACGCCCAGCAAGGAGCCCAACACAGGGCTCCATCTCACCACCCTGAGATCATGACCTGAGCTGAAATCAAGAGTCAGACGCTTAACTGACTGAGCCACCCAGGTGCCCCTGCCCTTAAAGGTTTTTAAGTAAGTGGAATGACATCATCATAATGTGCTTTAGAAAGACAATATTGGTTGGCGTATGGAGGAAAGATGTGAATAAAAATGAAGAAGGGAGTCCAGTTAGGGGGCTATTTTAGTAGTTCAGGCAAGAGATGAAGAGGGGCTGGACTAAAGCAGTGGCTATGGGGATGTTTTCCTTCAGTCATGCATTAATTTAGTAACTACAAATAGAATAGAAACATTCTTTCTCATGTTGGTGTAGTTGGGAAGATTGGTATATAAACATGCCACTGAAATGTGTAATAAATGCAATTATAACCATAATGCAAGATAGAATTGTAGGGCGCCTGGGTGGCTCAGTTGGTTAAGCAATTGCCTTCGGCTCAGGTCATGATCCTGGAGTCCCGGGATCGAGTCCCGCATCGGGCTCCCTGCTCGGCAGGGAGTCTGCTTCTCCCTCTGACCCTCCTCCCTCTCATGCTCTCTGTCTCTCATTCTCTCTCTCTCAAATAAATAAATAAAATCTTTAAAAAAAAAAAAAAAAAAAAGATAGAATTGTAGAAGGCAATAAAGTACATATAAATAGAGCCAGTTAACGGAGCAGAATCTGGAGACAGATTGCCTGTATTTGAATTCTAGCTCTGCCATTTATAGCTGTGTGTTCTTGGGCACATTGCTTGACCTCTCTGTACCTTAGTTTCCTCATTTAGAAAATGGGGATAGTAATAGCAAAACCATTAAGGTTGTTGTTAAGACTAAATGAGTTATTAGAATGCATGGCATATGAAGAGCTCAATGAATGTTAGCCATTTCACAATGAAGAGAATCAAACTTAGATGGGTCAGGAATGGGTTCAATAAAAGTTAGACACTTGACCCTGAGTATTCAGTAGGTGGATGAGGGCAGGATAAAGATGAGGGAAATCAGTATATTTAGAAGCACAGGAGTATGAAATAACAAGGAGACTTCTAGGGATTGTAAGTAGGAGTGGTTGGAGCAGAGTACATGTGGGAGAGTGGAACGAGAAGGAATTTCAGAAATAAGCAGTTACTGGATAATAGTGGACTTTGAATGCTGTGCTCAGGAGTAAGAATCCACTGAAGAGTTTTAAAGAGGAGTTCATCTTTGCATTTTAGAGTGATTACTCCTGTGGGGTTAATGTAGCAAATGGATTGGAGAGCCCAGATTCTCTTTTAGCAAGATGGCTAACTGAGATAAGAAGACTCCTCTGCTACAAATATCCAGAAAAGCTGGATGATACTGAACTAACAATTTTTTAAAATGCATTCCTGAGCTTGCAGGAAAGACAGGAAAATCTCCAGGTTCTAGAAATACAAATGAAACTAAAAACCAAAACTTTAGTAAGCCTTGAACTCATGCTGTGTTGCCCTGGAGCAGGGTGAAGGGGTGGGGTGAGGGGTTATTTCTGGTTTTCTATTACTAGTGGACTGAGTTTTAACCATGTAGAAAAGGGAACCAAAACTAAAACTTCTGCACAAAACTGGGATTCTTGATGTGCATTCAAAGCGAAGGGGTGGGTAGAGAAAAATCTTCCCACTGACACAAGCCAGTAATAAGAAATCTTGTCTTGATTGCCTGGGTTCTATGCAGAGAGGAAATGGGAAAAAAAGCGTCTCAGAAATTGAAGCACAAGACATATGCCTTGCTTATATTTGGGATCTGAGTTTCTGTTATATGGTTTAAGTATCACCAGGCTGAGAAATTAATAAAAAGAAGCTGGCTCCAAACTAGTAATACCCCTGGGTCACCTGGAGAAAGGAAAAACAAGACTCCAAGGGGTACTCCCAACTTGGGCCAGAAGAGATTCTCTAAGAAAGAAGCCCAGCTGAAGATGAACTTATAATTAAATGTGACACATGAGGAAACCATTTTCTAACATAAATGAGAGTTAGCAGATAAGCAAGAGGATTATATCTCTGGAAACCAGGATGGTGGAGTAGCAGCTTGAACGATAATTTAAATTAGCACATTTTAAGTGACTAAAGACATTAAAGAACTAATTGACATCCTGGAAAATGAATAAGATGTTATGAAATAGGTACATTTGAAAAAGAGCTAAACATAATGAAAAATATAGTCAGTGAGGTTAAAAAAAAAGCTCCGTAAATAAGCAATAGCTTACACAGATGAAGAGAAAATTAGTAAGCTGGGAATTAGATATATGGAAATCCTGAGAACACAAAACAGTAAACGATGAAGGAAAATCTGAAAGAGGTGAAGAAAAATGAAAGATCAAGAAGACCCAACATCTCATAGTAATTACAGAAGGAGAAAAATAGAATGAGGAGACATGGAATTGAAAGAGATGCTGACTTGAGAATATTTCAGAGTTAATAGAAAGACATGAATCCTTAGGTTTTAGACTTAAGAGGCCCTAGAAATAATTAAATGAACAAAACAAATAACCCCCACAACTAAACACATTGCAATGAAACTACAGAACACCAAAGGCACTTTAAAAAGCAACCAAAAAGGAAAGACAAAGGAGCAACAGACCGAGAGCGGACATCTTGTAATCAACAAGAGAGGCCAGGAGAAAATGGAATAATGTCTTCTAAGTGTTGACAGAGATCTGAATTTTGTACTCAGCTAAGTTATCATTCAAGAGTGAGGGAAAAATAAAAAATATTTTCATATAAAAATACAGAGAATTTAGCATGCTATTTCTGAAAGAACTATTATACTAAAGAATGTACTTCAGGAAGAAAGAAATGTAACAGGGAAGAAAGTAGGATACAAGAAGTCATGGTGAACAAAGAAACAGGTACGTAAACTAAGCCAACATTGACCGTATAAAACAAAAATAATTATGATTAATTTGTGGGGGCCAAAACCAAGGTGGAACTGAAATATTGGACAAGGATAAAATGTAAGCTGGGAGGCAGAGTGGTCAGTATTAAAGAGTTGTAAGGTTCTATATATAGTTCAGGAAGATAGAGATATTGATTAACTTTAGGCTCTCAGATGCATATTAAAAATTTAAGGGTAACCACTAAAACAAATACTATTCATAACTTGATCTGCTGCATTTATATAGAACCATATCTTTCCCAAATTAGAGAATATATGTTCTTTTTAAACGAATATAGAACATGCACATAATTAGGCACAAAGAAAGTTACAACAAATACCAAAGGTTGCTATATAACCATGTTATCTGACCCCAATACAGTAAAATTAGAAATTAATGACAAATATAACCAATCCCCCTCCCAGTCCGTGTTTGGAAATTAAAAATGCAAAAACAAACTTCTAAAGAATGTATGGTAAAAAAACATCTAAAAAATGTATGTAAAAGTAAATCATGGAAATTGGAATATATTTAGAATTGAGTAACAGTGGAAACAACTATCTCAAAATCTGTGGAATACAGCTAAAGCAAAGCTAAGGAAATTTAAGTGCCTATATTATATTTCATTGACTCTTAAGATGCCATCTTTTGTAAGATGCACTATCATTTTCCAAACAATGCTTTCCTATCACCTAGACCTTTTAACTTTATGCTTCCTGAAAGAGCTGTTATAAATTTATTTAGATATAGATTTAACAGATCACTTGAGCATATATTTATAAAAGAAAGTGAAGTAATAAATTAGTAGGATATTCCTGTTCACAATTCTTCTAAATTTGGTTTTGACTGAATTATAGAGGTCTGTGTTTTTCTATGTAGTATTGCTTACTATGTCCTAGAGAACGTTGGTGATACAGCATTTCTTAAAAGAGTGCCCCATAGCTATCCCTACCATTTTCTTTGACGCTGCTGGCACCCGTCAGGTTTTGAGGCTGATGCTTTCTTGAGCTTGCCAAATGGCTTCAACAAAAGGTTTTCAGATGAGACTCATAGTTCTTCCTCAGATGGTCTATAATAGGCTTGTTGGCTAATATTGAGAGGTTACAGTTGTCCAGTCATGCCACCAGGGATAACACCAAATCACTACATTTTTTTTTTGCAAGCTTATTCTTTAATTGTCTATGTTTATACATAAGCAATGACCATGGCATCATCACTGCTGCCTGACTGACCGTGATTATAAGACTTCAGTTGTAAGAAAGATCCCAATTTCAGAGATGTTAATATGAAGAAATGTATGTCTTAGAATCTGTAAGGTATTTGAATTGAAAGACTGAGAATTATTTTTTAAAGATTTATGTATTTTATTTGAGAGAGAGAGTACAGTGGGGAGAGGCAGAGGGAGAGAAAGTCTCAGACTGTGCATGGAGCACAGAGCCCAATGCGGGGCTCGATCTCATGATGCTGAGATCACAAGCAGCACCAAAACCAAGTCAGAAGCTCAACTGCCTGCGCCACCCAGGCACCCCAAGACTGAAAATTACTGAGTTAAGTGGCCAACTGAAGAAGTTAGGAAAGTAACAGCAGATTAAATCCAAAGGAAGTAGAAGATAGGAAAGAATAAAGATAACAGAAATTAATGGAATAGGAAACAAACAGTGAAGAGGATTAATAAAACCAAAATATAATTCACAGAAGATACTAATGTAAGATTTATATTACAGACAAATCTCTGGCAAGATTGGTCAAAGAAAAAGAAAAGGAGGCATAAATAATGTTAGGAATGAAACAGGGAATACAACTATAGATATGATAAATGTATAAAAACACCATAAATATAGAATATGGAATTTTATGCCATGAGTTTGATAAGTATAAAATAGTCAACTTCTTGGAAAATGCAACCTGTCACAGCTTACTCAAGAATAAATAGAAAATATGAATAGTAATGTAACTAAAGAAGAACTTGAACAAATAATAAAATCTACCCACTAAGTAATATGGGGATGTAATAAGCAAAATCCAGAATGTGGGAAACTGCAGGATACATGGCCCATTTTCTTCCACAAATAATGCAGGATGGGTAATCCTTATGCAGACTATTCCAGAGAATAAAAGTGTTTCCAGATTCCTTTTGGAGGGCTTTTATAACTTGATATCAAAATCATACTAGGACAGGGTAAGGAAAAATACTGGCCAATCTCATGAATGTATATTTTAAAAATCCCAAATAAAATACTCACTAATCTAGTAGTACATTTAAAAAAAAAATCACAACCAAGTAGCATTTATTCCAGGAATAGCAATTCAGTTTAACATTAAGAATCTAATGTGGGGCGCCTGGGTGGCTCAGTTAAGCGTCTGCTTTCAGCTCAGGTCATGATCCCTGGGTCCTGGGATGAAGCCCTGCCTTGGGCTCTCTGATTCTCCTCCGTCTGCCTCCTCCTCCCTGCTCATGCTCTGTCTCTCATATAAATAAATAAATAAATAAATAAATAAATAAATAAATAAATAAATAAATAAAATCTTCAAAAAAGTAATCTAATATAATTATATTAATGAACTAAAGGAAAGTAAAATCATATGATCATCTCAAGAGATTCTTAAAAGAGCATTTGACAGAATTTGCCACTCATTATTTAAAAAGCTAGAACACTTGGAATAGAAGGGAACTTCTTTTTTAAGTGGAACTTGTCAATAAGGATGTTTAGTGGCCAAGAACAGTCAAGACCGTTTTGGAGCACATTGCTTTATCAAATATTAAGCTATTATAAAGCTGTATTAATTAAAACAGGTATTGGTGTCAGGATAGTTGGATAACTGGTGTTAAATAGGTAAAAAATCAGAAAATAAAGAGTCCAGTAACATGCCCTCATATATTTGAATTTGGTAGATGACAGGTGGCATTACAAATCAGTGGGGCAACGACACCATTTTCAGTTGTTGTGTAGTTAGCTAACCTTATAGAAAGCAAGAAAATAATAGATCTTTACCTCATACCATATACAAAAAATTAATTGTCAGGTCAAACTATAAAGCTTAAAGAATACTAGAAGTATTTCTATGAAAATGGGGTAGAGAAGTATTCATACAAAGAGCATAAAGGAAAGATAATTTGGACACATTAAAGTAAAACACTTTAGTATGATAAAAGATAATATAAAGTAAGAAGATAAATCACAGGGTGGAAGAAAATATTTTCAATGAAATAACTGACAGGAGATTAATATGCAAAATATATGAGGAACCACAAACCACTATGACAGACACCTCATTAGAAAAACGGTGAGGGGATTTGAATAGACATTTCACAGAGGAGGAAAACTGAAAGGCCAATAAATATCTGGAATGATGCTCACTATCATTGGTAATTAGGGAAATGCAAGTTATTAAACCAATGATGAAAGGCCATCAGACTGGCATAATTTATGATCAATTATTTGATAATAATGGAGAACTGCATGCTGCTGGAGGAGTGTAAGCTGGTATAACATTTTGGAGAGCAGTTTGGCCACACCTAGTAAGGTTGAAGAGATACATTTCTTGCCATGTGGCAATTCCATCAGTTGGTGTCTGCCCTATATATGAATGTGTGTATGACATTTATGACATATATTCATGTATATACACAACAAAATTTTAAAAATGCTCACTATAGTACTGGAAAAAGTAATAACAGCTGTCCTTGATAGGAAAAGGGATAAATTACGGTTGAGACAATTATTGTTTGTCTCTCCAGAGAAAACCATTGTCAATAATTATACATTTCCTGCCAGACTTTACTAGCTTTTTTACAGTGCATAATTACTATATATGGCTTTTTAATGATAAGAATTAGTAAAAGAAATGGTTTAACTTTCTTTTGATATATAGGGTCAGATTAATGATTAATCAGTTTGGTGATTAAGGAAAGTTCTGTTGCCTCAGGATATCACTCTTATATCCTGTATCTAAAAGTCAATACATATTCTCTTTAGGTCCCTTATTCTTATGGTTCTTTTAAAATGCAGGTACTTCTGAGAGAGAAATAGATAAACTTGTTCATGTAGGGTAGGGAGGTTTTATCAGATTTATGCATTCTTCAAGTTGGGATAGTTTTGGAGAGGGAGTTAGCATTTACGGAATTTACTTTGTACTAGGTCCCATATGTTAGGTTTTACAGTTTATTTACTAGACATTTTAGAGTACCCCATCTGTATAAGCCATTGAACTAGATACTTAAAAAGGATGGACTTGAAGAGAACAAGAAAGTTTAGAGGCGGAACATTGAAGGAAGAACAGTTATCTTTCACACTTAATAACTGTGCCTCAGTCTAATTTAGAAGACTGCATTAAAATAAGTATTAGACAATTGTGATGAAGATATGTAAGGAGTGTTTGCTGATTATTCATACTAATAAAGATGATGCAAGACTGTCCAATTTCAACATCTCACTATCCTTTCTGGTTTTCCAGAGGAAATGGATAGTATTACTATGAAGATAGTTGTATGCAAGAGCAGAGCTGGTTTATCCCAGATTGATACTTTCCATAAGGCTGGTATTAGCTGTTTTGATTGGAAAGATCCTTAGTTCTTAGGCTAAGTAAAGATTCTGTTTATAAGATTATACTCATTCATTAAACTCTTTTGTGCCTATATTATAAACTGACCCTGGGGAACCTTGGAGGTCCTTCTTGGTGACTTAATATTAAGAGCAGTTTGAGAGAGTGGTGGATCACACACACAAAAAGGCCCTAATAGCATGGGTTAAAGTGAGAAAGGAGAAACTGAATATATATTCTACTTTTTGGAGGGCTTTGCTGTAAAGGGGGGCAGGGAAACAGGTCAGTACCTGCTGGGGGACAAGAGCTCAGGTGTTTTTTTCTTCTTAAGAGATGATATTAAGTCATGTTTGTGTATTATATTTGTGTATTATCATATTAGAGAGGGAGAAATTGATGATGCTGGAGAGAGTAGAGAAAACTGATGAGTTAAGGTCATGAAGAGCTGAGAGAAGATGCGATCTGGAACACCAGGGGGAGATTGATCTTACACGTGAATAGGGATACTTCTCCCATTCTGGTGACTCTACTCATTGCTGTCTATTTGGACAGTTTTAATGGTTTGAAAGTTAAGTTTTCTAGTGAATCAAAGTCTGCTTGTGTAGTTTTAATATTCAAGTATTTAAAGACCATGATTATTTCTATCTGAATTTTTAGGTTACACTTCTTAAATTAATCTCTTTGGTTCTTCCTCCCTTTCCAAAGGTTCTGGTCATACTACATTACTTAGTGACCTTGTAATATAGTATGCTTTTTTAATCCTTTTTGATCTTTTGTCACCTATGATTATTCTGCCTGGAAGACTCTATCTTCCTGTCACATCTTTTAAGGCCCAGCTGAAACATAAGTGCTTTGTGAAAGTTTTTCTCACCCACATTGGAGTCAGCTACCTTCTTTTGTACCACCACATAAGCATGTGTTTCACTAACGTCACTGGATTTCAGTTCCTCATTTGTGTATCTGGCACTACAATGAACTCTCTGAGGTCAGAGATTATGTTTCTATGTGTTCAGCACTTAATATGGTACTTAGAATGTATTAGATACACAGGCAATGCTTAACGAAGGAAAAAGATTCCTTTAAAAAAAAATCCCTAAAAGTTTTTGATTATATGTGATAATTCCTTTACCCTTCTGGTCATCTTTAAATATGCCACTCAGAGCTGACCCTTATGCTTTAAATAATGCCTGACTAGTGAAGAGTGTAATGGGGTGTACTATCTCTCCATCTGGATGCTAAATTCTTCACACCGCTAAAGATTGTGTTAGCCTTGCTCATACTGAATTTATCAGCAACAAAACTGGCTTGTTTGTTATTGGCATGAACTGCTGTCAAACCATCTTCCTCGTCACGTGTATTTGCCACAAAATTTTTAAGCTTGAAGATAACTTATTTCCAGTTTCGGTTTGGTTTTTATTTTTCTGAATAGCAGTGGACTTATTTTCCCTTTACTTCTGTTTTGCCATTTCTCTTGTGTTTTGTCCAGTGTTTGGTTCTATAAAACTATTATAATAAAAACCTCAAAAGATTGGACTCTACTGAAGTTTACCTTTGCCTTAATTATAAAGAAAAGCTTTACTACAACTCCCTTCAGACAACAGATTCTTTGAAAGACTTTAGTATGAACTGGTGCTAATAGTATTAAAGATCTTTCTCATTAGTTCATTCAACAAAAATTTTTTAAGCCACTGTCTTACACTAAGACACATACATACCTAGAGATCATCCTGTCTTCAAGGAAATCTAGTTTGGGGAGGCAGAGACAGAGACAAGTAATTATAACACAGGTAATAAATGCTACTATCAATGAGATAAGTGCAGAATGTTATGAGGGCCTATAGGAAGCTAATGTCATTCTCTCTGGGTTAGTGGGAAAAGCTTCACAAAGGAGAGGGCAATAGGCAGGGTTTTGAAGTAATCATATAGTGAGAAGGAGAAAAACCATTTTAGGAAGAAGTGGCATATATAAAGTCATAGAGGAGGCAGGATATGGCATATCTAGGTATAGTGAGATGTGTTAAGGCTGGGGAGGGGAGCAGTATTGCAGGAATGGAAAAATGTGGCTGGAATGGTAGATTGGGTCCCAGAGAGAAGCCAGTAAAAGTAAGCAGGAGGATGATAGGGTCGGGACTTTGTTTTATAAAAAACCAGGGAAGCAGTGTTGATGATAGATGGAAAGACAAAAATGAGTCCAACAGGCCAGTTAGGCTACCATAAGAATCTGTACCAAGGGGTATTGGAGGATTTGATGAGAAAAACAACCCTGTTAAGGTAGATATGAATCCCATTTTACGGATGAAGAAACACAGACCTCGCAAGGGTAAAGACCATCAGTGTTTATCCAGTGGGTGGTAGATTTGAATGCATGTGGTATGGTTCCAAATCCTGCACTCTTTCTAATTTGGTATGATTTCACCTTGTGGACTAGTGTGAATGATTCTTTGCCTCAGAGCAGAAATTAAGTCCAAAGGATATGGTGGGGGCAACAATATGGTGGTCTTGTTCTGCCTAAATCTACAGGGCCTTCATCTCTGCAGCGTTCCTATACCTGATGTTTGCTTCTGTGACCTCTTTTATTGTGTGTCTCCTGTTGCTTGTGAATGCTAATCCAATGCAGGCTGCCTAACTGTGTCTTACTGTTTGGGCCGTTTCTGGATTCAACAAGGAAACTTATTGCTTTCACTGTACTCTTATTTAATACCTGCTTTTGCAAATCCTGTGGATCTCTACTCTCTTACTTTGTCTTTTTCCAGTCCATGTGTCTTAGTCAATTTGGACTACTATAACAGAATACCACAGATTGGGGGGCTTATAAACAACAGAAATTTGGGTGCCTGGGTGGCTCAGTCAGTTAAGCGTCTGCCTTCGGCTCCGGTCATGATCTCAGGGTCCTGGGATCGAGCCCCGCATCGGGCTCCCTGCTCAGTGGGGAGCCTGCTTCTCCCTCTCCTCCCTACTTGTGCTCTCTCTCTCGCTCTGTCTCTCTCTCCCAAATAAATAAAATCTTAAAAAAAAAAAATAACAGAAATTTGTTTCTCATGTTCCCAGAGGCTGGAAAGTCAAAGATCAAGATGCTTATAGATTTGGTGTCTCACGAGGGCCCACCTCCTAGTTTATAGACTGTCATCTTGCTGTGTTCTCACTTGGTCGAAGGGGTGAGGGAACTCTCTAGGGTCTTTTTCATAAGGACACGAATCCCATTCATGAAGGCTTTGCTCTCATTACCTAATCACCTTTCCAAGGCCCCATCTCTAAATACCATCACCTTGGGGATTAAGTTTCAACATACAAATTTTGGGGGGATGCAAACATTTAGCACCAGGGGTTGATAACTAGAGTCAGCAGGTCAGATCCAGACTGCTGCTAATTTTTGTAAATAAAGGTTTTTCTTGGAACATAGCTATACTCATTCATACTGTCCATGACTGCTTTTATGCTACAACAGCAGAGTGGACGGTTGTGACAGAGACCTTATGGTCTGCAAAGCCTAAAATAATTTTGTATCTGGCCATGAGTTTACAGCCTCAGGCTGCTCATTATTCTTTCCAGATCAAGGTACAAATCAGATTAAATCTTTAAGCAAAGGAGCAAGATGCAACTTGAAATTTGAGTATTATTAATTTTTTTTTTTTAGCAGTTAATTTAGTAAGTACTTTCGAGTTGCCCCACTAATATATATATAAAAAAAAATCTTTGGTGCCATTTTTTTTTTTTCATTGAATTCCTTATACTTTTCTACAATTGTTAAGAAATTTCTATCCCTGAAAAATGTTAAGTAGAATTTTTCTTTCTCCTTATGGGGAAGTTTCTAACATATAATGAATATTAGTTATATAGCCAACACTGTACCAGACAGATTACATTAAATCATGTTTAATCGTTCATAATGGTTCATTTGAGGGAGGTATTATTATCCTTTGGGGAATGGGGAAACTGAGAGCTAGAGAAGTTGTAGCGTGTCCAGTGTCACACGGGTAGGTGATAATGTCTAAGTGTTCTCCTCAGCCCAGAATCTTTGTACTTGGGGAAGTTATCAGGCATACTCATGTGGCTGGTAATGTGCTATATTAAAAAAAACAAACACTTAACTGAGTGACTGACACAGGTAGGCGTTCCTGATAGAGTCCCCAAAGTAGCCCCTTCATACTGTATGTGGGGGAGATTCTGCCCAAATTTGGCATTGTTTTCACATAAAAGTAAAGAACACCCTATTCCCCAGCGTACCTATCTGACCTGCACAACTCTTCCAAACAACCTTTCTGCTCTAGCAAATCATATTTATTCACTGTCCAGCCTTCATACTTCATGCTTTGTTATTCACATGCATTTCTCTTTCTCCATCTCTTGAGTTACCTAAGTTTTACCAGTTAGTCTCTGCTTCGTCCCATCTTCTTAAAGCCTGCCTCTCCTTCCCAGCCCTGGTTCTCTTCTGGGGTTGGATGGGGGGGACACCTATTGATTGCGGTGTTTGCTTGTAAGCTTCATTTAGCAATTGGTTACTTTGTGAAAATCCATTTGTCATTGTCTCTGTTGTTATTTAAATCTTTTAAAAAAACTTTTCATAAATTTGTCTTCACTAATAAGCTTGGGGAAGGGGTCTCGTGCCTTATTTTGTGTGTATTTTCTCTTCCCATAGCAACTCCCTTTTTCTTCATTGATCATTCCTGCTTTAATTTCTTAATCTCTGGAAACTTTTTTCCTTATTCATACTTACTTTTATAGGATAACTTGATACCTAATCACTAATATTTTTTTTCCTTTTGTGACTTCTACAATTATATTGCTGTTCTTTTTCCATTTGTTATTGCCATTTCTATGTTTAATGTTTCTTTTTTTAAGCAGGCTCTATGTCCAGTATGGGGCTCGAACTTACCACCCCAAGATTGAGAGTCGTATACTCTACCGACTGAGCCAGCTAGGCACCCCTGTTTCATTCTTTTTTTTTTTTAATGTTTGAGATTATAAGGCATTCAGTCTGGCAACTTGCATCTCTCATTTAACGTAAATGGTTTCCTATCTTATTAAAGCAATAGCTCGCATTATTCTAAAAAGTCTATATAATTTTAATGGCAGAATGATCATACGTTGTATAGAATGTCCATAATTAGCCTAACCATTCCCTCAAAATTGGACTTTTAGGCTATTCTCAGTCTTTGTTTTACAATTATGAACAAGGTTGCAATGAAAATCTTTTTTTTTTTAAAGATTATTTATTTATTTATTTGAAAAAGAGAGAGAAAGCACACGCACGAGGGGGGTGGGTGGGCAGAGAGAGTGGGAGAAACAGACTCCCCACTGAATATGGATCCTGATGCAGGGCCCAATCCCAGGACCCTGAGATCATGAGCTGAGCTGAAGTCAGACACACTTGGCTGACTGAGCCACCTAGGCGCCCCACAATAAAAATCTTTCTATGTAAAAGTTCTTCTATATTTTAGATTATTTTCTTAGATAGATTTCTGGAAATTAATTATTAGGTCAAAAGTTATAAGCATTTTATATGTTCTTGGTATGTGGGCTATGACACTTTGATTTGGTTAGTTCTTTGCTGAAGGATAGTTTTAAAATACAAGAAGCAGGGTACGTTCATGTAGTAGTAATATGTGCTGTTAATTATTGGTACTTAAGTAAGCAGCCTTAAAGTTTGGTATTAACATCTTATTAGCTTTTTAACTTTTTCTCTGTGCCCTTCTTCTTCCCAGGTAACCACTCTTTATATTGCCTGCTCTAAATTGTTACTTGTCTTGGGCAAGGGGGTAAATGAGCAGTTGCATTAGTTTAAGACAGTACTTGGCTGTCATCTGCACTCTTAGAAAGAGTAAACTAAAAAATAGATAAAAGAGAAACCACTTTAGTTTGGTTTTAGAACACATTTGTGGTTCACACCCCATGTCTTCACCTTCCTAATTCTAAATGGTATGCTTAATTTAACATTAAGATTTCTCCTTTCACATATTCCATTTGATAGTGGTTGTGTGGTGGGTAGTATAAGCAGGTAACCTTGAGATTAGTATGGATAATGGTTTCTTATTTCCTATGTATCTCCATGCTTACATATGTTTTGTTGTAGAGGATGGACTTGGATTCACTGTCTTCCTTTTGCTCTTGTGCATGTCTACCTCTTGCTGTTCTATGCAGTTCTTCTTTTTTTTTTTTTAAGATTTCATTTTTAGGTAATCTCTACACCCCCAACATGGGGCTTGAACTTAAAACCTCAAGATCAAGAGTCACATGCTCTGTCGACTGAGCCAGCGAGGCACCCCTGTTCCGTGCAGCTCTTAAATGTTTAGTTTTATAATTCTGACATTCTATAATTGTCTCACTCAAGTATGTTTTTCCTTCCCTAGTAAGATTTTAAGTTTCTTTAGGACTTGGACCACACACATTCTACCTTTATTAGTAACCCTTTCTTGATTTTCTCAAAGGAATATTCTCCACTTTTGTCTTCTTCCTCACTGCTCATTCCTTCTTTACTAATGGTCTGTGATTTCATGATGAAAAAATTCTTCTCCACTTCTCCACTGCTTCTGAAAAATGTAGATCTTGCTTCTGGCTATGGTGGAGCAGATTGTAGTGGACCCAAACTCCTGCTGAGAGTAACTAGAAAAGTCTGATTTAAAAAAAAATATTATATGAAGGCATTGTTAAGTTGCCAAGGCAGCCAGGACTTCAGACATTTGTGGTTTCTTGGTTAATGGAGAGTGCAACTTTAAGAGGTGGAAAAGCCAGCTAAGCTTTCTTCATAGGGCTGGGGATACAAACATCGTAGTTCAGGGCTGCCAGAGCAACAAGAACTTGAGAGGCCAAGATCCCAGAGAAAAGGGAAGGGCATCCCCACCCCCTTCTTCCTCTCTACCTGCTTTTTTTTCTCTTGAGGATTTGTTGATTCTTAAACTGTGCAGGGTAAAAAACAAACAAACAAAAAAGGCTAAGAACCTTCTCAGAAAGCTATTGAAAAGCAAAGCACTCTTGTAACAGTTCTTTAGTGGAGAGAAAAGTTCAGGACTTCCTCCAAGGAAGGTAGTCTTGGTAAACACCCAGACTCTCAGTTGAACCCTTGGAGAGCTACAAACCAGGCTAGGCTTTACAAGCGTTAACAAAGATTACAGCCAGCCTTGAATCAGCTCATGTCCTGATTGCATTGTGAGGTGATCTGCCTTCATTCTATCTGCTTGTGGAGAATATGATGAATCCTCTGTAGGAATATAATTTCATCCAGAGTCTCTACAGCTTTTCATACACAATGAATGACATTCTAACAAAAATTACTGGGTAAACCAAGAAACCAGACCAGTAATAAGAACAGACAGTATAGAAAAAGATTTGTGAGGGGCGCCTGGGTGGCTCAGTCGTTAAGCGTCTGCCTTCAGCTCAGGTCATGATCCCAGGGTCCTGGGATTGAGCCCCACATCAGGCTCCCTGCTTGGCGGGAAGCCTACTTCTCCCTCTCCCATTCCCCCTGCTTGTGTTCCTTCTCTCGCTGTGTCTCTCTCTGTCAAACAAATAAATAAAATCTTAAAAAAAAAAAAGATTTGTGGTATCCCAGTCATCTAATAATTTATTCAGTCAGTCTCTAACTGAAGGATATTTAGGTTGTTTCCAGTCTTTAGTATTGTGATGATCCACAGTGAACATTTTTGTACGTACATCTTTGTACATGTGTATGATTTATCTTTAAGATAAAGGATACCATTGCTAACTCTTGTCTTTATCAAACTCTTTGATCTATGCTAATCTGATACAAAGAAATATTTTAAGTTTTTAATATCTTAAAATATGATTGAAATTGAACACATTTTAATAGGTTTGTAAGTCATCTGAATTTATTTTTTCCAAAAGCTGCCTGTTCATGTCATTTGCTTATTGTTTTATAGGATTGTTAGGCTTTTTTTTTCTTTTTAAAAAATTATTAAAAATAAAAAATTATTATTAATAGTAATAAGGCATAGTAGGTAAGAGCACAGATTCTGGAGCCAGATTGCTTGGGTTTAAGTCATAGCTCTTTCACTGATAGCAGTATAGCCTTGGGCAAAGTAAATGCTCTGTGCCTCAGTTTCCTCATCTGTAAAATGGGGGATAATAGTACCTTCCCTTTGGGTCATTATGAAGATTAGATAAGTTAATAAATACAAAGTACTTAGAAATGAGCCTGGCATAATTTAAGTGCTACATAACTGCCAGCCACCATAATGGTCCTGCGGGTGGTGATGGAGATGGAAATTACCCAAAGAGATTTTTTTCTTTTTTTTTTTTCCTTCCTTTTCTTTCATTTCATTTCATTTCTTTTCTTTTTTTTAAGTAGGCTCCATGCCCAATGTGGGGCTTGAACTCAGGATCCTGAGATCAAGAGTTGTGTGCTCTATCAACTGAACCAGCCAGGCGCCCCACCCAAAAAGTTTTTTTATTTGCCCAAGGACAAGTAGCTAGAAAGTAGCAGTATTCAGATTAGGATCTATGTCTTGGGACCTGAGTCCAAAGTTCTTATTCATCCTGATGTACTGATAAGATATTGAACCTGGGGGCGGGGGTTGGTGGTATGAAAACTCAAGCACAGTCAGGTACAAGGGATGATTATCTTTGGCTTTGGGAGTTGTTAGGGTTAACATCTTCCCAGTACAGTTGAGTGAGGTTCTCTTTCTAATTTTGTATTGAGTATGCTTTGACAATGATACTTCATTCCTGAGGTTTGGTGCAATTAGAAAAATGCCTGTCTTATATTTTGTTTTGTTTGTTTGCCTTTACTAATAAGCAGTCACCCTACCCCAGAGAAAATCCTTTTCAGGAAGGACCTTCGAGGAAGTAATGCTGCTCCTGCAGGTCACATTAGACTGAATGCAATGCTCAGCTTAGGTCACCAGCCACGGGTGGTGTCATTCTTTAAGGCATCATATCCTTAGAGAGTTTCTCTTCCTGTTAAACATAGTAGTAGTTGGACAGGCATTAAGAAAATACTACAACCATTGGATTCATTTACAAATACCAAGATATTTAGCAACTCAGTGACACCTGAAGGAGTTTCCAGCATGTCTTTTCTGAGGTGAAGGAAGAAGGGTGAGTAGTTGTTTCTGTGCTGCCGAAAAACTTGAAAATCCCTATAGGAGGTGGTGGAGGAATTGAGTTTGGGACTAACTCCTCTGGACTAAGGAGGGTGGTGGTGTTTTTAGTCTCCCCCATTATCGATATCATTCACCAAATAGATTTGTAACCAAGGATGAACCTACAATGACACATTATAATCACCCAGTCTATAGTTTACCTTACGGTTCACTCTTGTATATGCTGTGGGTTTGGGCAAACACATAATGACATATATCCATCACTGTAATATCGTACAGAGTATTTTTATTGCTCTAAGAATCCTCTGAACTCTGCCACCTCATCCCCACCCCCCCTCCATTCCTGGCAGCCACTGATCTTTTTATTGTTTCCATAATTTTGTCTTTTCTAGAATGTCATATGGTTAGAATCATTCAGTATGTAGCTTTTTCAGAGTGGCTTCTTTGACTAAGTGATACGCATTTAAGTTTCCTCCATGTCATTTCATGTCTTTAATAGCTCATTTCTTTTTAACGCTAAATAATATTCCATTTTCTGGATGTACCACAATTTATTTATTTACCTACTAAAGGATATCTTGGTTTCTTCCAAGTTTTGGCAATTATGAATAAAGTAGATAAAAATATCTTTGTGCAGGGTTTGTATGGACATAAGTTTTCATCTCATTTGGGTAAATATCAAGGCATGCAGGTGCTGGATCATATGGTGAGACTATGTTTAGTTTTCTAAGAAACTGCCAGATACGTCTTCCAAAGTGGCTATACCATTTTGCATTCCCACCAGCAATGAATGAGTTCCTTTTGCTCCACATCCTCCCCAGCATTTGGTGTTGTCAGTGTTTTGGATTTTGGCAATTCTAATAGGTACAGAGTGGTATCTTGTTTTAATCTGTAATTCTTTAATGACATATGATATGGAGTATCTTTTTATATGCTTATTTGCCATGTGTATATCTTTGGTGAGGTGTCTGTTAAGGTCTGTTGCCCATTTTTAAAAATCAGGTTGTTTTCTTACTTTTGAGTTTTAATAGTTCTTTGTATATTTTATTTTATTTTTTTAACATTTCTTTTTTTTTTAGTCCATTTGAATCCAATGGTTGTAGTACTTTCTTAATGCCTGTCCAACTACTACTATGTTTAACAGGAAGAGAAACTCTCTAAGGATATGATGCCTTAAAGAATGACACCACCCGTGGCTGGTGACCTAAGCTGAGCATTGCATTCAGTCTAATGTGACCTGTAGGAGCAGCATTACTTCCTCGAAGGTCCTTCCTGAAAAGGATTTTCTCTGGGGTAGGTAGGGTGACTGCTTATTAGTAAAGGCAAACAAACAAAACAAAATATAAGACAGGCATTTTTCTAATTGCACCAAACCTCAAATCTCTACACCCAACATGGGGCTCAAACTCACCACCCTGAGATCAAGAGTTGCATGCTCTACCAATTGAGCCAGACAGTCACCCCTAATTCTTTATGTATTTTAGATAACAGTCTTAAGTCAGCTATGTCTATTGCAGATATTTTCTCCAGTCTGTGGTTTGCCTTCTCATTCTCTTGTCATTGTCTTTTGCTGAGCAGAAATTTTTAATTTTAATGATGTACACGGATCACGTTTTTGATCGTGTATCTAAAAAGTCATCTCCATACCAAAGGTCATCTGGGTTTTTTCCTGTTTCTCTGCTTTAGGAGTAGTATTGCATGTGTTTCAACCATAATTTCATCTTTTGGAGAGGAGGAATCTGACATATGACCCTAGAAAGGCAGAAGAAAATAAAGAGAAAAGTCCCACATCAGCATACAACAACTATTTTATTACAAATGATTATTTTTTCTTCATTAAAAAGCAGGGAACTTGAAAGGTTAATAATGTTTGATAAATAATTTGTACAATTAATAATGTTGATTGTATACATGTTCTCCAGTCAGTTTTAAGAGACATCGTAGAAGACTCTGATTTAAAAGGGGAGACTTTGGGGGGCGCTTGGGTGGCTCAGTCGTTAAGTGTCTGCCTTCGGCTCAGGTCATGATCCCAGGGTCCTGGGATTGAGCCCCACATCAGGCTCCCTGCTCAGCGGGAAGCCTGCTTCTCCCTCTCCCACTCCCCCTGCTTGTGTTCCCTCTCTCACTGTGTCTCTCTCTGTCAAATAAATAAAATCTTTAAAAAAAAGGGGGGGGAGATTTTGGGCCACCTGGGTGGCTCAGTCAGTTAAGTGGTCTGCCTCTTGATTTCGGCTCAGGTCATGATTTTAGGGTTGTGAGATTGAGCCCTGCATCAGGCTTTGTGCTGGACATGGAACCTGCTTAAGATTTTCTCTCTCCCTCTCCCTCTGTACCCCCCACCCCAGCTCACACTCTCTCTCTAAAATAAATAAATAAATAAATAAATAGGGAGATTTTCATTTTTCTAGCCTTTTTCTGTTCCATTTGTCAATAGTCCAAATGGATTGAAATACCATGTTTCATAAAGCTTCAAAGAAATTATTTGATATTATAGCTACTCTATATAAGTTGAAAATCCTAATAGCATTTTTACCCATCATGTTAGACTTTAATAGAGTAGTTCAGAATTTAGAGAAACCTATTGAGGGGTAAATTAAAATGAAATAAAAATATTGTTACTGAATCATTAACTTTAGAAGTTATCTAGCGAGTTGCCTTCGTGTCTCAGGTAGAAACTGAGATCTAAAGATATTTTAATTTTAGTGCATGGTGTGTGTGTGTGTGTGTGTGTGTGTGTGTGTGTGTTAGGAAAGCTTCAAGACCACCCAGTTAGGATGATTTACTAGGAGTACTAATAGGACACAGCATATAGTTGTACTCATGGCTATGATTTATTATAGTGAAAGGATACAAATCAAAATCAGCAAAGGGAAAAGGCACATGGGACAAAGTTCAGGGGGAAACCAGGTGTAAGCTTTCAGAGTCCTCTTTCAGTTGAGTCACACTGAAAGTGCTTTATTCCCCTAGCAATAAGTTGTGACAACACATGTGAAATGTTGCCTCTAGGGAAGCTCATTAGAAGGGGCTTTTATTAGGGGTTGATGATCCCTCTGCCTAGCATGTGCCACAGTTCCAGACTCCCAGCAGGAAAGAAGGTAGTCAGCATAACTGGATTGTTTCTACGAACAGTTTAGGTGCAGTAATCTGTACCTAATCAGTTAGGGAGGGTGGGAACTCTCCTGAAATCCAAGTTCCTAGGCACCAGCCAGCCAAGGGCCAACCTTGCTAGTGGGCCTTTTAAGACAGTCAGTCAGGCCTGCTATGTTAACTCTTTTCTGCATTCTCCGTGTATGTGTGTGTGTGTATGTATGTATATATAACACTTAGCATGTAGTGTGCTTTTATTAAATGTTAGCTGTTTTTATTTATTATAGGGATTCTTCATTGATTACTACTCCTTCTATTAATTGTGATCTTCTGCACTCCTAGGAGGTAGGTTGGCCAGTATTTTGATCTTCATTTGATCAATGAGGAGGCCAAGGCAAAGAGAAGCCTTGGCACTTAATTGACGGAGCAGGTATCAGAATCTAATATGTTCTTTTTGAAAGTCCATAGGAAAAAGATGGGTTTTTTTTTTTTTTTTTTTGCCTTGTTGACATTTCTGGAGGGCATTAGTAAAATAGGAAATAGGATTAAATATTTAAGTTAATGTCATGTTGGACCAATTCATGTTTTATATTTAGCTATATAATTTTTGAACTTTTGGGCACAATGTCATTTAATGTAGCACAGTTCTGTTGGGGCAAAAAGTGATCTTGACTGTTTAGCATTTTGTATTCTTAATGATTTAAACATTATTAATCTTAATCCAAGATTAAGCTAATCTATATCAGTACTGATTTTGCTGAATGTAAATTGGTACCTTTACTCTCAAATTACGTTACATTTACTCTCAAATAAGTCAAGGCATAGTAAGATTTCAGTCACTATGCTGAGTTCCATTTGGCCATATATATGAACTTTGAGATTTCTTAATAGGTATCCCAAAGTGAATTTAACTTTTCATGTAATATACCTATCAAAGCAGTTGGATCATTTATCTTTGTTTCTTGTAAGTTGTACTTGCAAGTAAATCAGACCAAACCACAATTTCTTTATCTCTCCAACACCAGAGACAATTTTATAATTATTAGATTCTATTGTATGCCACTCTATTGGCTGAAATAGTATATAGTATATTTACTGTCAATACACTCATCTGATGCTCATAATGGCCTGTCATGATAGGTATTAGTCTGATTTTACAGAAGAGGAAGTTAAGACTGACTTATCCAAGGCTCTGGAAACTTCTAAGTTGGGGATCAGGCTTTTAACTTTGTATTATTTACATGATATAATGAAGATGGTAAGCTCTTTGGACATTTTTGTTCTAAATGTTAGCAAGAACCATTTTAGAGAAAGCAAATTATCCAACAGTAATTAAAATTTTCATAGGGGCACCTGGGTAGCTCAATTGGTTAAGCTTCCGACTCTTGGTTTTGGCTCAGGTCATGATCCCATGGGTTGTACGATTAAGGCCCGTGTCGGGCTCCACACTCAGTGGGGAGTTTGCTTGAAGATTCTCTCCCTCTGCCCTGCCCCCCTCCCCCTCTCTTTCTCTCTCTCAAATACATAAATCTTTAAAAAAATTTTTTTCATAATTTCCACCAGGCCATCACTAAAAGATTTTTAGTCCCTTGTAAATTTATAAGCCTGAATAAGATTATGCTCCTTATGTTGCTCCCCAAATAAAAATATTTAGATTTTTTTTAAGTAGGTAGGAGAAGAGTCTTATACTTTGTATCAGAAGAAACTATGATATTTGTTATTATATCTTGGCCTGAGGAAGGTCTTTCCAAATATACAAAATACTGAAGCCATGAAAAAGGAGTTTGAGTAGTATAACTACCTAAAAATAACCACTATGAGCAAAGTCAAGACAAATGATAAACTAGGAAAAGTATTGCTAGTCATGTGACATAAGGCTAATTTTCCTTATAGAGAGCTTTAACAAATCAAGAAGAAAATGTTAATATAAGGAATAAAGGAAATGCATAGGCGTTTCATTTCAAAGTAAACGCAAATTACTCAAACATGAAAACTACTCAATCTCACTCATAAAATATGTATATAAGTTACAGAATTTCACCTGTTAGATTGGCAAAACTAAAAAGTTTCAACACTCATTGTGTTGGAAAAGATACAAGGAGATGACACTCTCTTGCATTGCTGGTGGGACCTAAGTCAGTATAGGCTACAAAAAGGAAGGGCGACTTGGTATTGTTTACCAAAATTACAAAAGCACATATGCATATATTCTTTGACACAGTAATTCTGATTCCAGCAATTTGCTGGAAATCACTTGCAAAATGATATACATGCAAGATCATCCATGAGAGCATTGTTTGAGTAGTCTTTGGAGATTTAAACTCCCCTTGTTATCTGTATTTTGGTCCTCCTTTTTATTCTTAGTATTAGTCTTCTCTTTTTTTTTTTTCCTTAGAGGTTGGTTTATGGTCATTTTATAGTTCTGTCTAAAAGATGGAATCAGCTAGGGCTGTTCATTTTAATCAGCAGAAATCTACTCTGGCAAATTTAAGCAGAAAAAGAATTTATTGAGAAAGAATATTGGGTAATCCAGAATAATCAGCCGGGTAGCCAGAAAACTTGGCTTAGAAAATAGCAGCTAGGATCCGAGAGCAAAGTCTGTGTAAAATGAATTCTTTGAAAGTTCCTCGTGACCTGGTGTATTTTTAATTGTTCCTTGTTTACTTTAAGGAATATATATTCTATTTACTGGGTGCATACATATATATAAATATATTAGGATCAATCTGTTAATTTTGTTGTTCAGTTTTTCTACATATTTACTACCTTTTGGTCTGCCTGATCTGTTTTTAATTGTGGTGTGTTAAAATTTCTTGCATTATTTTGGATTTCTTAATACCTCGTTATAATCTTAATTAGTTTTTGCTGTGGTATATGTTCATACAAGTTCATGATTATTATATCTCCTTTTTGGGTTGCCTTTCTAATCATTATGTAATTTCCCTCTTTATCCCTATTAATGTTTTTGGTTTTGCCATGTACTAGTTTTGTGGCCTTAGGCAGGTCATTATCCTCTCATTTTCCTTATTGTAAAATGGGTATAATACCTACTTTATAAAATTTCTGTGAAGACTTGCTGAGAAAATATATATGAAGTATTTTACACGTGATAGGTTCTCCATAAATGGATTGAAAGTACTTTTTTGCCTTAAGGGTTCTTTTTCCTCTCTCCTTCTCCTTCTCTATTAAAGTATCAGATTTTAAATACTATTTGCCTATAATTGGAAATGTGCTTAAGGGATATGATTAAAATAGTCATCAGGACTTTTTTTTATAAGTGAGTGAAGGTGCTAGAATGTTTGCCTCCCACACCAGGAGTCTGACAATTCTCTAGTACTTGTAGGCCTTTAAGTTACTGTTCCCTGCTTTTGCATTAGAGCCCGTTTCTAAGTCTCTTCCACATTTCTCAGGTCTACTAAATAAGAGTCTTTCAGAATAGTTGAGACAACTGAAAAAGGATAAAAGTCAACTTTTTAAGGAGCCTACTTTTCTACAACAAATATTTGTCAGCCTCAATGGGATATAGAGTTCTTAGTAAGTCTTAAAATTAATACTATATTTTGATCACTACATGTACAAAGAAGTATATAGACATGTCATGTACATTTAAGGAGGCAGAAGTGTGTACTTTCTCCCTCCTTTTTGATCGCATTTAGAACTTGTCTTTTATTCCTATTGTTCATTTGGGTTTTTATCATCTATTTATATTACCAGTGTGTGTTGTGTGCCTTCTGTGGTCCTGAATATCTCGGATTTAAAAATATGTAGAGATAAGGGGAAAAAACAATGTCAGTTGAGAAAACAGCACGGAAGGTTTAAAAATATATGGCATGTATCTATTGTAAATTGATAGGGTTAAGAGATCCAATGCTGGAGAAAGAAGAAATTGTGATGAAGTTGTGATCCATCTTTGGAGAGCCTTGAATGATGGGTTGAAGAGTTTTGACTTCATTCTATAGGCCAATGAAAAACACAAAGGCTTTAAGGATAAAAAATCAGGTTATATACCGAAAATATTTACAGGTTGGATGCAAGAAAATACTCTGCTGGCAATATTGAAAAAGAGGAAAATACAGTGTTATGAATAAAACTGTAGCTCATTTAAAATGTTACTTGGTAACATTGAACTAAGCTTTAAATAGGATTTTTTCTTAAGGTCCTTTAACATGGGACTTTATCAGTGAGGCTCTTTCAGACCGCTCTTTATAAAATAATCTTCTTTTTTTCATCCTACATTTATTTTCCTCTGTAACACTTTGTACTACCAGTTGTATTTTATGCACACACTTGTTTGTTTATTGCCTGTAAGACTGTAAACTCCATGAGAGCAAGGGCGTTATTTGTTCATTGCTTCTCCCCAGTGCTTAGAACTTTAATAAATATTTGTTAATGAATGAATGAATATTCAAATTAAGATGACCACAATTTTTTATGTGGTTTATAATGTGGGGACAGCAGTAGGATAGGGTTTTGGGTTCTGTCCTAGAAACTCCTGTTAAAAAGTGTTTTCTTTTCCCTTTCCTCCAGAGTTTATATTCAGAGCACCAATCAAATTAAGCAAGCCTGGAGAACTTCGTGAGGAATATGAAAGCCTGAGAAAGGTACAGTATAAACATGATCGCACCACTCATTTTCTTAAAGTAAATTGAAATGATGACATTAAAGAATACTTGGTGGGAGTTTTTGAAATTTACAATGCAGAGCCTGTCTCCATACTACCTTATACTGTAGCTTTAATAGAGGTAGAGTAAACCTTAACTAAGAACCCCTTTTTAACTGTCCTTTCATAGATGAAACTGTAGCTCACCTGGCCCGTCGTATACCTGCCACAAGAACTGGCCACCAAGAGGGGTGTTCTTGGCATTTATTTACTCACTTACTTATTTAAATTTATTAGAGAGAGAGAGAGAGAGATAGCGCGCTCCAGTGTAGGGAGAGGCAGAGGGAGAGAATCTCAAGCAGACTCCCTGCTGAGCCCAGAGCCTGCCACAAGGTTTGCAGGGAGGCCTCCATGTGGGGCTCCAGTCCCACAATCCGTGAGATCATGACCTGACCTGAGCTGAAACCAAGAGTTGGATTTTTAACCCATGGACCTACCCAGGTGCCCCTATTCTTGGCATTTAAATCTTGGTTAAAAGCCAACATTTAAGTTCTAATAATAATAGCTTGTATTATTTTTCCTTACCTTGCAAGGTTCCTCTAATTACATGAAACTGGTGTTATCTTTTGTAGCTTTTACTCTGTTACGTACTGCAGACGAACTGTAGCTTAGGACAGTAAGGGGGGGAAGTAAAATAATTTTCTAGGTAGAGAACATTTACCACTGGGAAAGCTTTTAGCTATGTCCCCATCATCTTATTTTCGATGTTTTCAAGCTTATTGTCTGTGAATCACTTAGAGAATTAAGATGTCAAAAAGACTGGTAATAAGTATGTTACAAGATCTGTTATCATCCTTCCCCAGCCCTTGTCCTACACCACCATACCTTACCCACCTTTGTAAATTATTCTACATGTGTATATTTAGTATTTTATAAAGGTAATCCACTTAATCTGAATCAGATATCATCATAAAACAGGTGAGACAATAACATTATTGTGGCATTTTACACTGAATGAAAAAATGAGTCTTTAAAAAGGTCATGTTAAAGAGAAAATAGAGAACTTTGTTTAATTACTGTATATTCTTTGACTTTCTCTTTTAAATGAGAGTGTCAAATGTTAACTTGGGTCCTCATGCTCCTTTTATATTGGTATTGTGAGAGGTTTTTTTTGGTTTTTAAATCACTTACAAAGCTTTTTTCTACATAGAAAGAAATTCTTTATAGGGACCACATCAAAAGAACCACAGATTCCTCTTAAATAAAATTCCAGAATCTGCAGATATTTAATTCTGATATACCTTTTTACAAACTTGGAGAATACGGAAATTTTAAAGCTATCAGCTTCAAGATAAAGAGAAAACAAGGAATTGGAGGTGTAAAAAGGAGGTAAAACAGAATGCATAGTAAGAGTAGAGGTTTTTATAAGCTTTGGGAGAGAGAAAGAAACCTTGGGAACTGTGCTTTTACTCCTTTTAGGAGGGAGGGACAGAAAAATGGTCTTAAAAGCATTTTAAATGGCAGAATGATGTTAAGTGAAGTTAGGACAATCTTACCCTATATAAACTGGATTGGGTTTGAAAAACATTCACCTATGTTATTTGGGTTAAATAAATGACATATATAGCTCCCTCCCCCCAACTCCAAGTACCCAAGTTGCTGGCATCCATCATACAACCTGGAAAATGGAAATTCAAGTCAGGAAATCAAAAGGCACTATATAGCATATCTGTACAGTGGAATAATATTCAGCAGTAAAATAGAATGAATTACTGGTACATGCTACCACTTGGGTGAACCTCAAAAAGATGCTAAGTGAAAAGAATCAGATACAAGGGACCACATATTGTATGATTACATTTATAGGAAATGTCCAGAATAGGCAAATGTAATGGAGACAGACAGGAGACTAAAGGTTGGTTGAAGTAGGGGGTGGGAATGGGGGTTAACAATAAAAGGGCATGAGCCATTTAATTGCAGTGGTGAAGATTTTTAAACCTGATTTATGGTGTGTTCCACAACTTGGTAAATTTACTAAAAGTCACTGAATTATACATTTGAGGTAGATGAATTATATAACATGTAAAATATGTCTCAATAAAGTTGTAGAGAAAAATTAAAAGGCACTAGACATTTGGATGGAGACCTTGATAGAGAAAAGGTGTCTCGTAGAGTATGTATTTTCTAAAACAAAACAAAGTAAATATCTATATTACTGGATGAATATTTATGGAAGGAAAATCCTTAAAAGTTTCTATAAGCAGGGCACCTGGGTGCCTTTGGCTTAGGTCATGATCCCAGGGTCCTGGGGTCGAGCCCCACGTCCATGCTCTGCTCAGCAGGGAGCCTGCTTCTCCCTCTTCCTCTGCCCCCTCCCCCCTGTTCATGTGCTATCTCCCTCTCTGTCAAATAAATGAATAAAATCTTAAAAAAAAAGTTTCTACAAGCAAGGGTTGGTGAGTGGAAATTCTACACAACTCATCATTACTATTTTGCTGCATAACACATGCTAGTAATATACTTTTTCTATGGTATATTTTATTTTGTTTAAGAGAGAGTAAAAACTTTTGTAAGGGCTATAAAAAGTTAATAAGAATTTTATTCTTCTAATTCTAGTTCTTTTAAAAGATATTTACTTAGTAATCATAGATCCTCCTACCTGCGGGTAGTGTTACACTTACTAAGGTTACTATGAGTTTCTAAATTGTATGATTCTGTGGATTTATATTTCTGAATATGTTTAAAGTTTTCTTCTTGCCATATATCATAGGTAATTTTGTTTTCTTAATAAGAAAAGCAAGGCAGGAATATGTAGAGCAAAATGTGAAAGTTCCTCTTTTCCTTATTTCTCATTCTCTTCACCATAGTTAACTAGTATCGGCAGTTTAGTGTATATCTTAGGTCCTTTATATACTTACACACACACACATATGCTTTAGTCTTTTTCAGTATAAATGAGATCATTATGTATATTGATTTATACATCAGATATTTTTTGTGTCCCTACTGTGTGCCAGGCATTGAGGATATTTGCCGAAGCTCTTTGCCCAGGGAGATTCCATTCTAGTGCAGAAGATAGTAAATAATTAGCAAACAAATACTTACTATATATGAATAAGGTAGGATCAGAAGGGTTACAGGGGAATGGAGAGGAATTCAATTTAAAAAGAGACACAAAAAGACTGTTTTAGATACGGTAATCAGGAAGGTCTCTCAGAGAAGGCAATGTTTGAGTTGCTACCTGGAAGAAGTAAGGTAGCAAGCCAAATAAAGGTATGAGGAAAAAGGATTCCAGGCAAAGGAGCAGCGAATGCAAAGACCCTGAATAGAAACAAGTTTGGCTTGTTCAAGGAACAGTGTGGCTGGAGCTTGAGTGTGCAAGTCGTGGGTGGAAGGGTGGTATGGGGATTTGGTAAGAGATGAGTTGGGAGAAATAGAAGGGCCATATCAAAGAAGGCCTAGTTGACCTGTTAAGGAACCTAAATTTATTTTAAGTGTGATGGGAAGCCAGTAAGATGATCTGACTCATACTTTTAAAGGTCTCTCTGGTTGTGCTGTAGGGAATAAACAATAATGGGCCTAGGAGTTAGGAATTGTATTTACTGTGAATAGTAGAGACCCAAAAATAACAACCCAAACAAATTAGGAGTTTTATTTTTCTCAAGTAATAAAAACCAGATGTAGGCAGCCTAGGGCTGATACGGCAGCTTCATGACATCAGGAAGTCAGGTTCCTTTTGTCTTTCTGTTTAGACATCTTCAAGTGTGCCTGTTTCCTTGTACTGTGGGATGGCTGATCCTTCTCTAGACTCACATCTAAACAGAAGGTAGGGGGAGAAAGGCACATATCAGCTGAATTGTTTTATTTATTTATTTAAATTTTTAAAAATCTTTATTTTATTTTTTTTAAGCTTTTATTTATTTGTCAGAGAGAGAGAGCACAAGCAGAGGGAGTGGCAGGCAGAGGGAGAGGGAGAAGTAGGCTCCCCACCAAGCAAGGAGCCCGATGTGGGACTCGATCCCAGGACCCTGGGATCATGACCTGAGCTGAAGGCAGACACTTAACCGACTGAGCCACCCAGGCATCCCTGGGTTTGTTTTTTTTTTTAATTTTATTTTATTATGTTATGTTAATCATCATACATTACATCATTAGTTTTTTGATGTAGTGTTCCATGATTCATTGTTTGCGTATAACACCCAGTGCTCCATTCAATACGTGCCCTCCTTAATATCCATCACCAGGCTAACCCATCCCCCGACCCCCTCCCCTCTAAAACCCTCAGTTTGTTTCTCAGAGTCCATAGTGTCTCATGGTTCGTCTCCCCCACCGACTCCCCCCCCCCTTAATTTTTCCCTTCCTGCTATCTTCTTCTTCTTCTTCTTTTTTTTTTTTTTTTAACATATAATGTATTATTTGTTTCAGAGGTACAGGTCTGTGATTCATCAGTCCCACACAATTCACAGTACTCACAGTATCACATACCCTCCCCAATGTCCATCACCCAGCTACCCCATCCCTCCCACCCCCCACCACTCCAGCAACTCTCAGTTTCTTTCCTGAGATTAAGAATTCCGCATATCAGTGAGGTCATATGATACATATCTTTCTCTGATTGACTTATTTCTCTTAGCATAATACCCTCTAGTTCCATCCACATCGTTGCAAATGGCAAGATTTCAGGGTTTTTTTAATGGCTGCATAATATTCCATTGTATATATATACCACATCTTCTTTATCCATTCATCTGTCGATGGACATCTTGGCTCTTTCCATAGTTTGGCTATTATGGACATTGCTGCTATAAACATCGGGGTGCACGTACCCCTTCGGATCCCTACATTTGTATCTTCGGGGTAAATACCCAGTAATGCAATTGCTGGGAGATATGGTAGCTCTATTTTTGACTTTTTGAGGAACCTCCATACTGTTTTCCAGAGTGGCTGCACCAGCTTGCATTCCCACCAACAGTGTAGGAGGGCTCCCCCTTCTCCGCATCCTCGCCAACATCTGTCGTTTCCTGACTTGTTAATTTTAGCCGTTCTGACTGGTGTGAGGTGGTATCTCATTGAGGTTTTGATGTGGATTTCCCTGATGCCGGCGATGTTGAGCACTTTTTCATGTGTCTGTTGGCCATTTGGATGTCTTCTTTGGAAAAATGTCTGTTCATGTCTTCTGCCCATTTCTTGATTGGATTATTTGTTCTTTGGGTGTTGAGTTTGATAAGTTCTTTATAGACTGTGGATACTAGCCATTTATCTGATATGTCATTTGCAAATATCTCCTCCCATTCTGTTGGTTGTCTTTTGGTTTTGTTGACTATTTCCTTTGCCGTGCAAAAGCTTTTTATCTTGATGAAGTCCCAGTAGTTCATTTTTGCCCTTGCTTCCCTTGCCTTTGGCGATGTTTCTAGGAAGAAGTTGCTGCAGGTGAGGTCGAAGAGGTTGCTGCCTGTGTTCTCCTCTAGGATTTTGATGGACTCCTGTCTCACATTTAGGTCTTTCAACCATTTTGAGTCTATTTTTGTGTGTGGTGTAGGGAAATGGTCCAGTTTCATTCTTCTGCATGTGGCTGTCCCTGGGTTTTTTTTTAAAGAGCTTTCTCCAAAGCCCCACCCAGTGACTTCCTGTGTGCTTCATAGTCCAGTGTCATAGACTGTCTCCAGCTGCCAGGGAGTCTGGGAAGCAGTGTTTTAGCTGGGTACATTAACTTCCCAAGTAAAATCTGGGTTCTCTTGGAAAGGAAGTAAAGAACGGATAACGGGTTAGGTAGCTAGCAGTCTGTTACTCATGGGACAAGAATGGAAATAAGACCAATTACGGCACTTTGGGATTAAGCAGTATGTTGGGTTCAAGCAGGGTTAGGGTTTTACTTAGCAGTATGATGGAAGGAGAGATGCAATGGACAGGAAATTGTATACAAGGAAGTTGTTTTGTTTTGGACCATGGTTTTTGAGGAGGTTATTTAAGGAGGGAATTGAGGAGATGACGACATGATGGACAGTGAGAGCGTGGTAGGGTCAATGGATTGAGGTTTTGATGGTGATAGAGAATTGTAAAAGTAGGATCACTAGCATACCAGTCAAACTGGAAAGCTAGGGAGTGGTGGTCTAAATGTGAGAGGCTCAAAAGTGAGACTGGGAGGTAGTTTAGTTACTGGACAGGAGAATGTTTAGAGTATGATCGGGGAGTAGACAACTGAAGTAGGATGGAAGAAAAGACTTACTTAGGAGGAAGTAAAGGAACTGAGAGAGTATACTGATATTGAATTCTTTAGGACTGATCATTGGAGTAGTTGGAGAGAAACATAGGTGCTAAGTTCTTCTGTGAATAAGGGGAATTGACAAAGAGATAGGTAGGTGTCTACTGCAAAGAGGAGTGGTGGGTGTTACAGTCTGATGGTAAATGCTTCCGAGAAGCTAGGATTTTTGAGGAATAGTATGATCTCTTCTGTAACGTGCTGTTTTTTTTCACTACAATATGTGGGTTTTTTGTGGGAGGTAAGGCTTTCATATAGATATTCTTTCATCCTGAATGGTATTTCATAGTATGGATGAGGCATAATTCACTTAACTATTCCATTATCATTAGTCATTTAAATTCTTTCCAATTTCTCCCAGTTTTAAAGAGATGTTATACTGAATACATGTGAATATATGTGAGCAAATACTTCCTTTAGTTTAGATTCCTAGAATTGAAAGTTCAGGGTCAAATGGTATATACACTTTGTATTTTGGTGGATATTAACAAATTGCCTTTTATTTTTTTAATTAAGATTTTATTTATTTATTTGAGAGAGAGAGAGAGAGCCAGCACGAGTGGGGGGAAGGGCACAGGGAGAGGGAGAAGCAGACTCCCTGCTGAGCAGGGAGTCTGACATATGGCCCTCCATCCCAGGACCCTAGGAAGCCGATTAACCAACTGAGCCGCCCAGGTGCCCCCACAAATTGCCTTTTAAAAAGACTTTTTCAACTAACGCTCTCACCAACAGTAAAAGAGAGTCCCCTTTCTTTAAATCTTTGCCAAACTTTTATCATTATTTTTAATATTTTGCTAATGTGCTAGATAAAAATGGTATCTCATTGTTTTCATTTACATTTCCCTGATTACTAGCTAGGAGGAGCATCTTATATTTGCTGGTCATTTATATTTTTTCTGTGCATTGCTTGTTCACAATCTTTGAATGTGAAAACCAGTTCTATCTTTAGAGCATTTGTAAACTTGACTACTAATGGCATGCTTTTTTTTTTCTGTGCTTTTATAGATGTATTATACTGAAAAAAGTTTCTGGCTTCTTTTTTTCCCTGACATTTATGGGGTTTTTAAGTGGAAGGAGAAAATTAGCATGTACTCAGTCCTCTATCTTGTTACATTGCTTGAGGAAATAATTTTGTTGTATTCATTCTTTAATATGTGTGTGTATGTATATGTATATACATGTGTGTGTGTATAGTGTATGTACATATTCTTGTTATATTCTTGTCTCCAGTAAATGTTGAAATCAAAAAATAAATTTAGCAGATTATTTCAATATTGATATCTTTGTTTCTATTCTATGTGAGACCATTAGTCCATTTTTGTCTTTTGAAATAATTGATTCATCTCTATAAGTTCTATTTATTGGTTGGATTAAGCTTATTATTTACACCATTATTTCTTCTGCTTATATAGTTTGTTAGATGCTTAATTCTGACCACGTGTTTAAATAGTTGCTTTATGTTAGAGTTAGGAAACATATAATCCACATGCTCTTGTTTGTCTTCTTTGAATCATTGGACTCTGAAAGGTTGAAAGTAGGGGGAAAAAACAGCCTCTGCTTCTAGACTGCTTATCTCCCTGGTTTCTGTAGTGGGAAAGATGAACTGTTCTTGATAATTCTGTGGGTCACATGAGTGGTTTAGGCTTTCTCTGAACTGGTTTACTGACCTATCCATTTTCTTTTTTCTCCCTCCCTAGTGGTTCATTTTTGAGGAGTATTTTGTCTCCATTGCTGGTTGAATTATTCAAGTAGTAAGCATGCAGTTCTTAGTCCTTAGCCAGAGCACAGGGTAATCAGATATGGTCAATGGGTTACTGAAGTGAATAATGTCTCTATGAGGCAGACACTAACTTTTGTGAAGGAATTTTTTAAAGGTGAGTAAACTTTTAGGACGTAATTGTTTTTGAAATTATATATCTTTAAAGTCTCTTCTATTGGGGCGCCTGGGTGGCTCAGTTAGTTAAGCGACTGCCTTTGCTCAGGTCATGATCCCCAGGGTCCTGGGATCGAGTTCCGCATCGGGCTCCCTGCTCAGCAGGGGAGCCAGATTCTTCCTCTGCCTGCTGCTCCCCCTGCTTGTGCTCTCTCTCTCTGATAAATAAATAAAATAAAATCTTTAAAGTCTCTTTTATTATCTTTATGCCATGAACTTAAAATATAATGCACTTTATTAAAACTAGAACATTTCATGGAGCGCCTGGGTGGCTCATTCGATTAAGTGTCTCCCGCTCAGGTCATGATCCCAGGGTCCTGATCGGGCTTCCTGATCATGGAGGAGCCTTCTTCTCCCTTTGCCCCTCCCCCTGCTCATACTCTCTGTCTCTCCCTTTCTCTCTCTAGAACATTTCACTTAAATCTGTTTGGCTATTCATTGCATCATGAGCTGAATGTTGAGCTGGCCTTAGGCACCCCCCACCTCTTTAAAAATCTGCTTATTTTAAAAGGAGCTTGTACTTACCTACAAAGTTTAAAATATATTCTGGCACACTTCAGAAGCAGCAGAGTGCTCGTTTAAATTTTTCTTTCCTATTAGATTGTAAAATCTTTCAAGGTGGATCTGTTTAGTCTCTTTAACTCTCCACTGCATGTAAGATACAGTCATCCCTACTGATCCGTGGGGCGTACGGTCCATGACCCCCAGTGGGTGCCCGAAACTGTGGATGGTACCAAACGCTGCATATACTGTGGTTTTTCCTGCACATACATATTTATGATAAAGTTTAATTTATAAATTAGGCACAGTAAGAGATTAACAATGATAACTAATAATAAAATAGAGCAATTATAACAATATACTGTAATAAAAGTTCTGTGAATGTGGGCTCTCTCTCAAAATACTGTGCTGTACTTACCCTTCTCATGATAACGTAGATGATAAACTACCTACGCGATGAGATGAAGTGAGGTGAGTAGGCACGGACTGTGGTGCGGCGTCAGGCTGCTATTGACCTGATGCTATGTCAGGAGGAGGATCATTTGCTTCCAGACTGTGGTTGACTGAAGCTGTCCACAGCGAAGTCATGGATGGGAAGGCAGTGGGGGTGGTTTACTGTAGTATCGTGCACGTAGGTATTCACTGAATGCTGATTGAATCGATCGGTCAGTCATCTAGTTTCAAAGCTCCTTCTTTTAAGATAAATGACTCGTGTAGGGATAAATAGCCGGCACACAATAGAACTAGATATGTTTTAAGATTTCCAGAGTTCTTTTTGCTACAATATTTGTTATTTTTTTCTTATTCCTCGGAAATGTTATTGTGTAATCTTTGAGGAAATGCCTGCCTTTGGCAGGTGCTGATGTGCCTATTTCTAGAACCAGAAAATAGATACAGTATCTCATAGTACATCTTTAAGGGAAGGTAGGCTGTGTGGTATTAAGAAGGAAAAACTCTCAAAACAATAAATTGTAATTTTGACTGCCTGAGGGAAGAACAGTTAGCCATTGCTGAAAAATCTAAAAATGTTAAACCTGGTTGTTTTCTTCTTTTGCTATTTGCAACTATTCAGACAAGGTCAGGATCAACTTTATCAAGGAATGACTTTTCAAAGAAAATAACATTCGGCAAAGTCAAAGCCTGATCAAATGTAATTATAATAGCGGGCTATTCAAGTGATTTCTGCGATGTGCTATCTTTCCTTGTCTCTTTGATTTGTGAGAGGAGAGGATCAGTAGTTATAAGATTATTGGATTAGTGTAATAGTTTTTATGGTTTAGAGAATAGTTTAAATAAAGTCATTTTAATGCTACTTGTGAAAGCCAAACTAGAGAATTTTGTAGAGCAGTTGCAACTCTTATTTACAAAAAAAAAAATATTTTATTTTATAAAAATATCTGATTAGTAAAGATTTTAATAAGTTAAATTTTTTTCCTGCTTATAAAAGTAAACAGAATTGTAAAAAGGAAAGACGTTTGGGTAATGAACCTCAGTAATCTTGCCACCTAATAACCACATTTACATGTTTATCATAAATTTAAGCTTAAGACTTTTCACAAAATAGATTTGGAATCATACTATACAAGCCATTTTTTAAAAGTATTTTTATTTATTTTTGCGAGAGAGAGAGAGAGGGAGAGGGGGAGAGGGAGAGCATGAGCAGAGGGAGGGGCAGAGGGAGAAGCAGACTCCCTGCTGAGCAGGAAGCCCAATGCAGGACTTGATCCCAGGACCCTGGGATCATGACCTGAGCCGGAGGCAGATGCTTAACCGACTGAGCCACCCAGGCGCCCTATACAAGCCATTTTTACTGATCTTTTTACTCAGCATATCATATGAAACTTCCCATATCAATAAATTTAGATCCCTGCCAACATTTTTAATGATTATATAGAATAACAGAAAATATCACTGTAATATATCACATATACGCCAATATTTTCCTTAAGCCAAAACCATTCAAGAATGAGAAATAACTTTTAAAAATGATATTTCAAAAGATCCCACAAGATAATTTTTAAAATTTCTCATCTCTAGCCAGATTTGTGTGAAAATTCACAGGTAATCTGCTTTCATTGGAATTGCAAGCATGGTTATATTTTTCTGGATACAAATGAGAGTTTAAAGTCTCCTTTGCTGCTTCTTACATCAGAGACTCAATTTTTTTGTTTATCTTAAACTGAAAAATAATGCATGTGTTCTACAGGTCACAATACAGATGTGGTGTGGATAATTTACACTACGATGAACGACATTATATTATAATGAGTAAGAGCCAACTGTCTGAGTTTAAATCCTGGCTCTGCATGTGAATTTGGGCAAGTTAGCTAGTCTCTCTATGTCTTAGTTCTTCATCTGTAAAATGGACACTATAGTACTTAGCTTATAGGGTTATTGTGAAATAGTGCCTGGCACATAGTAATCCATATATAAGGATTATTATTATTCTTTAAAATTTGGAATTCTGAAAAATCTAGCACAGAGTAACCCCTTCCATTGCTGCCATTTGTTTGTTTGTTTGTTTGACTAAGCAATGACTGACCATCAAAAAGTCATAGTTGGAAGCTGGAAAGTTAGTGGTATGAACCAAATGAATTCAGATTTTCTTGAACTTTTGAAGAAGGCCTGTCTTTGCCTTTTCATAATTGATTACTTAGAGATCTTTCTTTCTACTTCTCATATGTGAGTTCCCTCCCATTCACTCAGTGTTTTAGCTTGGCAAAAATAGAGCATCTGCTGGTTCAATTTATGTGTAAACTTGAATGCCTGCAATTACTTTTATATGCATTTCTGCATAATGCATGTAATTTAAAACCTATATTGGAGTGATTTTAAATACTTATTACATAAAGGAGAAAATTTGTAAAATGTTATCTTAGTATAAATATTTATATGTGCTTAATTCTAAACATAACACTCAAATTGAAAGGTGTTTGAGAATTTAAAGTGAAGGGAGTATAGTATCATCAATATGATATCTTTAAAATTAGGTAAGAATCATAAGAGCAAATCAATTGCTTTGGTGCTATTTATGTGATTGCTCAAGTGGAAATCATGGCTTTAGCCTTGTATGCAAGAGATCGTTTGCTATGATTCAGGATGCTGTGAAATGGAAACTGCAGGTAGTCCTAGTTTACCCAAAATGCTTTATTTTTGGTGGCAGCATCAGCAATAATCACCAATTAGACCCTGTAGAAGTGGTAACTGTTAGTATCAAATGAGAGTCTAGGAAACAGATAGAAGATATAAAGCATTGACTGCTCTGGATACCAAAGTAAATTAAAATGTTCTGACACTAATTTGATTAACAGGTTCATTATGCTTGAAGTAATGGTTCTGAAGCAGTGGTATTATACTCCTACTTTATCAGCTTATATTCCTTTCATAACCTCCCTAAGAATTTAAAATATTTTTAATACCTTCTATTAAAGAATAAGCCCTAGACATCAACAAAAATGTATTCAACCCATTTATTGAGATGGTGATATTTAGTGGGTACAGCCTTATGGGCTATAAGTGTATGATTTGTAAAATTGTTAAAAATATGTTGAAAATTAACTTAAAGATTCCCATTACCACCTTTGTGAACGTCTTAGGGGTCTAGGGCCCCAGTTTGAGACACTTTGGCCCAGAGATAACTAGAAAATGTAGAAAATGAGTTAAATGTGTGTAACTTGTATAACTAACTGAATGTTTTCATATATCATCATCTTAATTTATAGGAAAACTTTGCAGGCAGATGAATGAAACACCATGAAGCTGTATGGTCCTCCAGTTGTCACAGACTATTTCTGTAGTCTATCATTGGGCAGTGGACCATTTTACCAATTCAGATAAGAAAATGAAAAAATTATGGATGAATGAGCTTCTTGTCTTTAAAGTGCCATCCGGCAGCCCTCCTCCCACCAGCCCTGTGTTCTTGGCACTGTCGGGTTGGTTGGTTACCTTCTGTTGTGGATTTGAGAGAAGTTCCCCCAAAGCATGGGGACTAGTCGGTCACCACAGCAGTACAGTTTGTATCACGGAGAGTATTTGTTGGAAGGACCTTTTCACAATTGTTTAGTCCAACCTTATTATTCACTTCAATTGCGTTCTACAAGAATGTAAGCCCCATGTGAACCCCTTTTGTCGTTTTTGATCAGGGCTGTATCCTCAGCACTACAAATATGCCTGACGAGTAGACTCTAGTGTTCTGTGATTATTTGTGAAACTGAACTTTCTGAACACAGATAGCAGTCTAGAACTCAAGCAGGAGAGGGGGAAATCAAGGATGAACAGGACATAGTTCCATGGTCCCCTTCAAAAGAAGCTCATAGTGTCTAGGGGCCAAGAGATTTGAAAACAAGGGACTAGACACAAGTAATTTATTTAAAAAATCCATGATAGAAGTACTTTCTGGATGTTACTAAATATACTTGAAAATATTTCATTTGAAATAGTGTGTGGTATATATATATTTATGTTTTATTTTAATCTCTAAGCATGGCTAGTTAGTTAACATTCAAAGTACTCATAGGGAATACACACTTTGATTATGTAGCCCTCGAAAGACTGTAATCAGAACCTTCACTTCATAGGCTCTGATAAGCCCTTCTGTTATTTCTATAATCATCTAGTGCCTGAGGTTTGTTAACTAGCATAAGAGATGTTAGAAATGATTTCAAAATTTTTAATTTTTGTAATAAACAAATATAAAAGTGAAGAGAACAATAAAATGAATGCCTGGATACTGGTTACCCAGATTCTACAATTTTGAAGATAATTTTTCATGGTGAAACGAGTATTGTTCAAGACAGATGGATTAGCTACAAATATTGCACAGGCATTTCCGCCCTTGCATGGGTAGGATTTAAGAATCTAGTGAGCTCAGTAGCCTGTTCTATCTATGGAACATTGCCCTGTGGCTAGGAATTTTGTTTGGCTTTGTGTTTAGCTGTTAGTGGAAAATTCACTTACCTGATTCTGACCAGGAGATTAGTTGAATCCTGCTTCTAAAATATTGCCTTGAGTGAACCTATCATGCAAGATATTTATTGTAGTATCTAAGAGGATAGAAAGCTAGCTGGAACTTCATGATACTTACAGAATAGGTTATATGACACTTAACATTTTTTAAGTGCTATAAAATATATATAACGTAAAATTTGCCATTTTAACCATTTTAAAGTGTACAGTTCAGTACCCTTAAGTACATTCACAGTGTTGTGCAACCAGTACTGCTATCTTTTTTTCACCACTCCAAACAGAAACCCTGTACCCATTAATCAATATCTCCCCATTTCTCCATCCCCCCTAGCCCCTGGTAACCTCTAACCTAACTTCCTATTTCTACGGATTTGCCTATTCTAGATTTGTAAAGATTTTATTTATTTGACAGAGAGAGACACAGCAAGAGAGGGAACATAAACAGGGGGAGTGGGAGAAGGAGAAGCAGGCTTCCCGCTGAGCAGGGAGCCCGATACAGGGTTCGGTCCCAGGACCCTGGGATCATGACCTGAGCCGAAGGCAGACGCTTAACGACTGAGCCACCCAGGTGCCCCTTGCCTATTCTAGATTTGTAAATGGAATCATACAGTATTTGTTCTTTTAGTCTGCTTATTTCACATAGCATAATGTTTTGGAGGTTTGTCATGTTGCATGTTTTAGTACTTCATTTCTTCTTATGGCTGAATAATATACCATTTTTGGACATATCACATCTTGTTTATCCATTCATCTCTTGAACACTTGGGTTGTTCCCACTTTTTGGCAGTTGTGATTAATGCTGCAATACACATTGGCGTATGAGTATTTGTTTTGAGTTTTGGTTTTCAGGTTTTTTGGGTATATACCTAGGAGTAGAATTACTGGGTCATATGGATAATTGTAGTTTAAATTTTTTGAGAAATCGTCAAAACTTTTCCAATAGCAGCTGCATCATTTTACATTCCTACCAGCAAAGTCTGAGGGCTCCAATTTCTCCACATTCTTGTTGGTACTTGTTATTTTTTCTTTAAAAATGTTTTTATGATAGTCATTCTAATGGGTATCTCATAATGATTTTGATTTGCATTTCCCTAATGAATAATGATATTGAGCACCTTGTCGTGTGCTTATTGACCATCTGTATCTCTTCTTTGGAGAAATATCTATTCAAGTCCTTTGCTTAATTTTGAGCTGGGTTGTGTTGTAAGAGCTCTTTATGTATGTTGAATATTAAATCCTTATCAGTTATATGATTTACAAATATTTTCTCCCACTCTCTAGGTCTTTTTACTTTATTGATAATGTCCTTTGCACAAAGTTTTTAATTTGGATGAAGTCCAGTGTATCTCTTTTTTCTTTTCTCTTTGGCTTTTTCACTCAGCACAGTTACATTGAGAGTCATTCACTTTGTTGCATGCATCAGTACTTTATTTTTAATTGCTGAGTAGTATTTCATTGTATGGATATGTCACAGTCTGTTTACCTTGTATGCCCATTGATCAACATTTGGGTTATTTCCAGTTCTTGGCCATTACAAATAAAGCTGCTATGAACATTCATGTATGTCTTTGTATAGATAAATCTTTTTCTCTTATAAGGGTAAATATTTAGGTGTGAAATGGCTGGATCATATGGTAGATGTGTGTTTTGTTTTTTAAGAAACTGCCAAACTTTTCCAAAGTGGTTTTACTATTTTAACTCCTACCAATAGTGTATGAAAGTTCTGGTTTCTCTCAATCTTCACCAACATTTGGTATGGTTAGTGTTTTAATTTTAGCAATTCTAATTGGGGTATAGTGGTATCTCATTGTAGTTTTAAAAATTTGCATTTCCCTAATGACTAATGATGTTGAACATCTTTTCATGTCTTTAGTTGCTTTCCGTATATTTTCTTCGGTTTAATGTCTGTTCAGATCTTTTGCCTTATTTTTAAAGTCGGTCATGAACTTTCTTGCTTTTCAATTTTGAGTGATCTTTGTATATTCTGGATACAAATCTTTTATCAGGTATATGCTTTGCAAATGTTTTTCTCTCAGTCTGTCAGTGTTTTCATTCTCTTAGAATCTTTTGAAGAGCAGGAGCTTTTAACTTTCAAGAAAGATAGTTTATAAGTTTTTTTCTCTTTGTAGATTGTACTTTTAGTGTTATATTTAAGAATTCTTTGCCCAGCCTAAGTTCACAGAGATTTTCTCCTATGTTTTTCTCCTGGAAGCTTTATAGTTTTAGGCTTTACATTTAGGTCTATGATACATTTCAAGTTAATTTTTATACATGGTGTGAGTATAGATCCAAGTTCCTTTTTGTGCATATGGATATTAAGTTGTTCCAGTACTGACTATCCCTTCTCCATTGGATTGCCTTTGTACCTTTGTCAAAAATCAGTTATCTGTATATTTGTGGGTTTATTTCTAAACTCTGTATTCTGTCTGTACCATTGATCTGTTTATTTTTATACCTTTACCATGCTGTTTTGATGGAATATTGTAGCTTTAGTTAGAAATCTGGTAGTATTAATTCTCCAATTGTTCTTTTTCAAGTTATCTTGGCTATTCTTCCTTCTCTATATAAGCATCTGAATTTTAGTATCAGCTTGCTAATTCCTACAAAAAAAAGCCTTCTGGGATTTTGATTGGGATTGCATTGAATCTATAGATCAATTTGGGGAGAATTGGCATCTCAATAATATTGAGTCTTCAGACCCATCAACATGATATATCCTAATTTTTTAGGTCTTCTTTAATTTCTGTCAACAATGTTTGTGGTTTGCAGTTTCCACATCTTTTGTCAGATTTATTTTAAGTATTTCACATTTTTTATATTATTGTAAATGGTATTTTTAAATTTTCATTTTCTAATTGTTCATGTGAGTAAATGAAAATACAGTTGATTTTTATATTTTGCTATTCTATCCTATAACCTTGCTAAGACTCATTTAGTAGTTCTAGCAGCTTTTTTGTAGATTCTAGTGGATGTTCTAGATGGAGGATTATGTTGTCTGTGAAAAACGAATGTTATTACTGGGTAACTTTACTACCAGATTTCAGGAATTGCTATAATGCTAGACATTAAGACAGTATGGTATTGGCATAAGGAAAAGACATATAGATCAATGGAATAGAATAGAATATAGTCCTGGAATAGACCCACTCGTATATAGTCAACTGATGTTCCTGAAGGCACAAAAGTAATTCAGTGGCAAAAGAATAGTCTTGTCCACAGTCGTGCTGGAACAAACTGAATATCCTCTGAATATGTAAAAGTGAATCTTGATCTCTATACAATATACAAAAATTAGTTCAAAATAGGTCATAGACTAAACTTAAAAGCTAAAATTATGCAGAAGAAGACATAGAAGAAAAAATTTTGATTTTGGGGTAGGCAAAGATTTTTAGACAGGAACACAAAAAATCCTAATCACAAAAGAAAAAAATCAATATATTGGATTTTATCAAAGTTAAAATTTTTACTTATTAAGGAAATAAAAGGACAAAAAAATACTGGGAGAAAATATTCTCAAAATGTATATCTAACAATGGACTTGTATCCAGAATTTGTAAAGAGCTCTTGCACCTGGCAAGCAATAAGGTTAAAAAAAAATAATAAGAGTGAAAGGTTTGACAAGACACTTCACAAAAGAAGATTTGCTTCTAAGCACATGAAAAGATGCTCAGCATAATTAGTCAGCAGGTAAATAGTTATTAAAGCCACAATGGGGATGGCCCCTTATAACCTCTAGAATGGCTAAAATTAAAAGGCTAACAATTCCAAGAGTGAGAATGAATATGAGACTATGAATCAGCTGAAACTCTCATGCATTGCTAGTGGGAGTGTAAAATGGTATGACCACAATGGGAAACATTTTGACAATTGTGTTATAATTTTAAACATATACTCACTATGTAACCCAGCAATTCCACTTGTAGCTGTTTAGCGAGGCAAAATAAAACATCTGTCCACAAAAAGACACGTGTTTTTTTTTAAAATTTTATTTTATTATGTTATGTTAGTCACCATACAATACATCATTAGTTTTTGATGTGGTGATCCACGATTCATTGTTTTCATATAACACCCAGGGCTCCATGCAGTACGTGCCCTCCTTAATACCCATCACCGGGCTAACCCATCCCCCCACCCAAAACCCTCAGTTTGTTCCTCAGAGTCCATAGTCTCTCATGGTTCATCTCTCCCTCCGATTTCCCCCCCTTCATTTTTCCCTTCCTTCTCCTACTGTCCTCCATGCTATTCCTTATGTTCCACAAATAAGTGAAACCATATGATAATTGACTTTCTCTGCTTGACTTATTTCACTTAGCATAATCTCCTCCAGTCCCATCCATGTTGATGTAAAAGTTGGGTATTCATCCTTTCTGATGGCTGAGTAATATTCCATTCCATTCCATTCCATTCCATTCCATTCCATTCCATTCCATTCCATTGTATATATGGACCACATCTTCTTTATCCATTCGTCTGTTGAAGGGCATCTCGGCTTTTTCCACAGTTTGGCTGTTGCGGACATTGCTGCTATGGACATTGGAGTGCATATGGCCCTTCTTTTCACTACATCTGTAAAAGACATGGTTTTTTTAGCAGCTTTATTCATAATAGCCCCAAACTAAATACAACCCAAAGGTACAACGCTTGAATGGATCAACAAATTTTGGTGCCCCCAGGTGCACTAGTTTTGACAAGTGAAGGGGGCACCTGGGTGGCTCAGTCAGTTAAGCATCTGCCTTCAGCTGAGGTCATGATCTCAGGGTCCTGGGATTGAGTCCTGCATTGGGCTCCCTGCTCAGCGGGGAGCCTGCTTCTCCCTCTGCCTACTTCTCCCCCTGCTTGTGCTCTCTCTCTCTCTGACAAATAAATAAAATCTTAAAAAAACTAGTAGGCAAAGTAAAGATATTTTCAGGAAAAAATTACATGGTATTTCTTGGTAGTGTGACTGGGTATGAGATGAATGTACAGAAGTCAATAGTTTTTCTCTAATAATTAGCATCTAAAAACGGAAGCAGTAAAAATCATTCCATTTACAGTAGCGGGCAGCTTCACTTTGGTGCAGCTTGAGATCTGGGTTAGCTCCTACTGCCTGCCTCCTGCTGTTAGAATTGGGCTTCTCTGTTATTGCTCTGGCCGTGCCCACCATGGGAACTTGCTCAAGTTGTACAAGCCAGCGTGAGGGGTATTTAACACCCTGCAGAGCAAACTTTGGTCCATGGGAGGTAGGAGTCAGTAGATATATGCTTCCCTTTTTTTCCTCACTTCAGACTGGCAGTCTTGAGATGCATTTCATGCAATTTCTCATATTGTCTTCTGTAGCCAATTACTGGACCAACTGTCACACCACTTTTATTGGCTTTCTTTCCTTGTTATGTTACTCTGTTCAGCTCCCCATAACAAAGAATTATGTGGCCCAAAAGTACTGAGGTTGAGAAACCCTGGTATGTGAAGACAGTGGTTTGCTTTAAAATTCAAGCTCTTCAGTATTCAATCTCTGCAACTTTTAACCGCTGAGTGTTAATTTTTGTGTCTACAGGATGATAATGATGGATACATACAGAGTCCTTAATGTTTAAATGAGGATAGCTCTATAAACTTAATGCCAGGAACAAAGAAGAGTTCAGTACAGAAGCTATTGATATTTCTTTTTCAAGCGTATATGCTATTTTCTGACACGCCTGAGGCATTTTCCCTGAATATGAAAACTCTTTCCTAGAGACCAAGTTCTCAAGTCCTTATAAAAAACTACCAAAAGGGACGAGAAAATAACTTCTATAGAACCCAGTATAGAGAAGAAAGAAACATGATTCATGTGAAGATTTAAATGCATATGTGGGTTTTTCAATTTTGTAAATTTTTAGCTGTATTAAGATGACAGTGGGTTAGAGACTCAACATTGCAATGGAAAAGTGTTTTTTTTTTTAATAAAGATTTTATTTATTTATTTATTTGAGAGAGAGAAAGAGAGAAACAACATGAGAGGGGAGAGGGTCAGAGGGAGAAGCAGACTTCCCGCTGAGCCGGAAGCCTGATGTGGGACTCGATCCCAGGACTCCGGGATCATGACCTGAGCCGAAGGCAGTCGCTTAACCAACTGAGCCACCCAGGCACCCGGAAAAGTGGTTTTACAAGCTGTAGTTGTTGTCAGAGTTCATTGTCAAAAATTTTGAGAGCAGCAATAAGTATTATTAGGAAGCAGAAGGATACACTTTAAAACACTGGAAAAACCAGAGGACATAGTATGTAAACACCATTAAGCACCAAACAAAACACTAAAATATATACAATAGGAAATTTAATAGTTTAAAAACAATAGCCACGTGTGTGTGTGTGTGTGTGTGTGTGTGTGTGTGTGTGTGTGTTGGGGGCTATACGGTGCATTTAGGAGGTTTAGTAGCAATCCCTGGTCTACCAGTAGTACCCACACCCCACACCCTCAGCTGTGACAACCAAAGGTGTGTCCAGGCATTGTTAGATGTACCCTGGGACGTAAAATCATCTTCGGATGAGAACCACTGAGATAAGCCTAGATTTGAATTCTAGCTCCAGGACTATGGCTCTGTGAATTTGAACACATGACCTAACTCCTAGAACTTAGTTTTCTCACATGAGGTAATGTATATACATACAGTGCTTAGCTCAGCACCTGACACCAAGGACTTCGATAAATGATAGCAATTCTTTTTTTTTTTTTAAGATTTTATTTATTTATTTGACAGAGAGAGACACAGCGAGAGAGGGAATGCAAGCAGGGGGAGTGGGAGAGGGAGAAGCAGGCTTCCCGTGGAGCAGGGAGCCCGATGCGGGGCTCGATCCCAGGACCCTGGGATCATGACCTGAGCCGAAGGCAGACGCTTAACGACTGAGCCACCCAGGCGCCCCAAATGATAGCAATTCTTTTTTTTTTTTTTTTTAAATAATTAGAGTAACAACTGAGTTTTATTTATTTATTTTTTTTAAAGATTTTTTATTTATTTGACAGAAAGAGACATAGCGAGAGAGAACACAAGCAGGGGGAGTGGGAGAGGGAGAAGCAGGCTTCCCGCGGAGCAGGGAGCCCGATGCGGGGCTCGATCCCAGGATCCTGGGATCATGACCTGAGCTGAAGGCAGACGCTTAACGACTGAGCCACCCAGGCGCCCCAAATGATAGCAATTCTTATGATGCTAAAACTTGTTCTCTTTTTTGCCACTCTGCCTCTCTATGCTCTGAAAAGAAATGCCCCTTTGTGTAGCCTGTGGTCAATTTGTTGAACAAGAATTTCTCATCTAATATCATCAAAAGTCATTGAGCTTTCACGTGGGCAGTTAGCAGAGATTTTAGGTTTGCTTTCTCCCTGGCTATGGATTTGCTTTTTTTCCTTTTGTGTTCTTGTTTGACTTGGGCCGAGTTGGGAGTACATTGTTTCATTTGAGCCTCTTCCTGACATAACATTGTGTATGGTGTTCTTTGTATATTCGTAACCTCTCGAATTAGACTCAGTGTATTAAAGACTAATTCAGGCTTGTAGGAATCAAACCTATAGAAATTGGAAAGATAAGTCTAAATCTTAATTGTTGTTTATTGTTATTGTTTTTGCTTTTTAACCCTGAGGCAACAGCCAATGAAAAATATTTGTTCTTTAGCTTTTTTTTTTTTTTTTTGCAAATATGATTAAAAATATTAGTAGCCTGTAATTGCTTTGATATACATTACGGCATTTAAGTTTTATTAAAACCCCAGGCAGTGAAAAGAGAATAAAAGGAGATTAAGAAAGGAAACTCTTAATGTACTATAAGTACACAGCAAGACACCACATTAAGTACTTCATATTATTATCTCATTTATTTCTTAAAACTATCTGCAAAGTAAGTAGCATTATCCCTATTTTGTAGGTGAGCATATGATCCTTTCTGATGCTTCATCTGCCCAAGATCATATAGCTGTTAACTAAGTGACAGAACCCCCAGAACCCAGGTTTTTATTCCAAAGTTCATCTTATTTTCATACTGCCCTGCTGCCTCCCCCAATTTAGGAGCATAGGCCTCTGCCTTACATTTCTTTGTAAACCATGTATTTTGACCTACCCTCTGGACCACAACATAATAGCATAAATTGCAGAACATTGGAACTGTGATAATTTTTTCTGTTGTCTCTAGGACTGGAGACCTGTCTTGCCTCGCCCAGCTTCTCTGGCCTTCTGTGGCCTACGTCTCAGCTCTTCTCCTCACTTAATACAGTTATATCTGGTTTATGGGAATAAGGAACGTTTTTAGGTTCAACCTTCTTTGGCTAAGTGAATAAATCTTATTTTTTGATTATGTGTGTTATCTTAGCTTTTATCACTTCATATTGCTCAAGAATGCAGAGCATTTAAATCTGAAGCCCTGCTATAGTATATATATATCAGCAAGAGTCAAGCAAGTGAAAGCAGACTTACTTAAAAATTAAGAGGGCTTTATATCTAGTAAGAAAAATAGTCTCAAACTGCCATGTAATCTGTTCGTTCTGATAGACTACTGAGTAAAAGATGTTTTGAAGTCTGCCGAAAACTCTCCTTCTCGGTGTGATTTGTATTTTTAGCTGAGAGAGGAAAAGTTACAAGAGGAGAAAACCTCTGAAGATCAAATCCACAAGCTGTTATCGGAGGATACGGAAACAGGGAAAAGGAAAATGGATGACCAGAAAAAGAGAGATGAGCCATTAGTACTGAAGACAGATCTGGAACATGTAAGTAGATCACGGTTTTGATGGACAGCTGGCTCAATTTCAGTCATTAGCCCAGGTGACATGGGTCTGAAAACCTGTGTTGGTGAGCTGTGAGAGCAGTAATAGTCGCTGACCGAGTAGTGGACGAGTAGTGAAGAACTTAGTGTCCAGATGGGAGCTGGAGAGAGTAACTCATGAATGGGACAATAGAGTTGTGTGGAAAGATTAAGGGAACAGTCGGGAAAGAAGGTGAGTGAGGGGAAGTACCTAGCATAGAATACCACTTGTGGGAATTTGATACGTATGCTGTCATTTTGACTTATGTGTTGTTATTTGACATTTGAGTTTCGTACATCTTATATCCTCAACTAGGTTTCCTTAAAGCTTGTATTTGATTTCCCTCTATTCTTTTTAATGCCTTAAGCAACATAGTGCTAGATACAAGGTAGGTCTTCAATATTAGATTACTTAGTTTAACACTAATTAGATTTCTAATCTTGCCAAATCTTGCCCGAATTTTTTTCATTACTTATTTACCAAGCGAATTACTGGAAAAGGTTATAAGTGGTATATTTAATGTATGTAAGAAAGCATTTTTGGAAGGCCCACCAGATACTCAAATGGATAATTACAATTGAGTTTTTTTCTTTAGTACATCATATTGGATCAGACATTTTCTGTGGCTTGCTGTGTGTACTTAAGATAGCTTTAGAGTCGTTATCTTTTAAAATAGTTTGTGATTTAGACTTGTGAGTATTTCAGGTTAACTTTCTAATTAGCTGGGATTAATAAAGCTTTACTGTATATAAGACAGACAACATAGAATAGAGGAAAACCAAATCTCTGCCCCAGGATTCGGCCTCTTAAACAGGTCCCAGCATTGTAACAGACTGTGCGGCTTTGGCCAGGTTAGTTAATTTCACTGGGCTTTTGCTTCACTCTTTGCAAAGGCATTTTTCCTGAACTTGAGGAAATGAAATTATTTAAGCTTTCTTGGATCCATGGTATTTGCCGCTGTCAACTGTGCATTTTTGATCCCAGTTATAACAATAATAATTGTTATTATTTAATTCTTGTAAAAGTAACCACTTGCATTTTGGAGGGTTTCACCCTTCTAAAAGATTCAACTTAACAAACATGAAATGCTTGCATACTCTTAATGCTCTGTTCATTGGGAACTACAAAAGGAAAAAGACTGGAGAGGATGCAATTTAGCTAGGAAGGCAAGAGTAAAATATGATAGCTTTGTGCATACAGTGTGTTTTCTGACTAATAGCCCCAACTGCGGTCTGTGATCTCTAGACTACAACTCTGCCTCTTCACCCCAGCAGGGCCGTGCTTTAGATCCCTTAGGCAAAATGACCCAGAAGGACCTTTCTCTTTAGGACAAACCGATCTTGACAAAGAGAGCTTACCCTCCCCTGGGGTCCTTTGATAGAAAGAACCTGCTGTTTTTGGCCTGGCCAGATCCAAGTTTCCTCTAGGAAATGATCTCTAGTATTAATTCATGTCAAGGCCAGGAAATGGTTCTAATTATTTTTTCTTTTGCCACTACCAGCTTTGAAATAGAAATCAACTGCATTTTATAATCTTAAAAGGAATTGTAATCTTTTTTTTTTTAATTTAATTTTATTATGTTATGTTGGTCACCGTACAATACATCATTAGTTTTTGATGTAGTGTTCCACGATTCATTGTTTTCGTAATTGTAATCTTAAAAGGAATCAGGAAGTATAAATCCTTTTTTTTGCAATAGTTTCACAAAATTTTATATGCAAAAACACATTGAATAAAGTTTTAGATTTTTGTGATTGTATCTCTTTTTCTGTTTGCTTTTGTCTTTTTGAGGACTTTTAAAGGGCTCTGATTTTGCTTTAAATAGGTCTTAAGAGTTTTTGGTACTGGAAAAATAATTTCATTTAGTCTGCCAAGACTACATTCAAATTGGGACCAAAGAGAGAGCCTCCAAGAGAGGCTCAGTGGAAAGCCAGCTGAAGGATTGTATTTTATATAGAGAACAATATGATTAGAGCTGAAGTGATCATTTTACTTTCCTGCACCAAAAGACTTGGTGATTCCCCATTTCCTATGGAATTAAATGAAAATTCTTTACCCCAACATTCAGGTCCTTAGTATTGTTCTAACTGATCTTCCCATCCTTACTCATGCCCCCAAATTCTAGGGAACAGAGCTGTTTGTGTTCCCCCAAATATATAACTTTATGCTTTTCCTCCTTAGAGTCTTTGCTGTTGCATTTTCATCTAATTGAAATGCCACCCTGCTTACCTGTTGAAAGGCTATTCATCTCTCCATACCCAGTGCAAAAGCAGTCACCTTCCTGGAACCTATAGGGATTCCTCAGTTGTTTCTCCACTCCTACCATCTACTCTCTCCCCTCCCAAGTTTGTAAATTTACAGGACTTATTTCTTTCTCCATTACATTATGCTTGTGTATTTGTGTTTCTCTACTAGATTTATAAGTTTGTTGAGTAAGGGAAATGTGTCCTAGCTATTTTAAAATCTCCCACAGTATTTTGTATATCACAAGTGTTTGATTCATGTTTATCAAGTTGAATTCAAATGGAGGGAGGAAAGTGCTTATTCTAGAGGAAGACATTACCATCTGTTGTTATCAGTTTGGAGTGGAAATAAAATGGACATGACAACTTATGATTTGTTATGGTACAGTTAATACCAATAACAGTGTGAATTATTGGAAAACAATTGGTATAACAGTTACAGTCATAGCAAAGAGATATGCTATGAAAAATTGCTCATCATCCAACAACTTAGAGACAACCCTTATGAACATTTTGGTAACTGTCCTTCTAGACTTCTTTTCTAAGTGCATATAAAGAAACTTCAAATGTAAACTGAAAGACTCAAAAAGAGTCTAAAAATGAAGGTAACTGAATGAGTATCAACAAGATGGAAAAAGCTTGACTCTAGGGGTATTTAGAAGTCCTCACAGAGAAAGTGGCATATAAGATGCCCCTGAAGGGCCAATTAGTATTTTTTAGGCAGACAATGTGGAATAGGAGCTACAGGCAAAGGGAATAGCATGCCCAGAAGAGAGGCTTTGAAAGGCTATGATGGTACATGGAGAGTAGAGTAATAGGTTATATCTGTGTGCTTGATAGTATGGTAGGATTAGAGGGAAGAAAGGCTGGCAAGAGCAGTAAGTAGATGATTGCAACAGTCCAGGCAGAAGAGGATGAGAATCTAAGGAAAGGCAGTGTCAGTGAGTATACATGGGAAGGGTTAGATCTGAACGCATTTTAGGAGTAGAGCGGAACAGGCCTGGAGGCAGCTTGGAGATGGACACTCTGGATTGAAGTCCTAGTGTTAGCTACTTATTAACTCTACAGTCTTAGGCATATTAACTATTCTGAGCCTCAGTTTGCCACGGGGAGAAGACAGGTCATCCTTTCTTAATAGGGCTGATATTAAGCGCAAATGAAATAAAATATCGAGAAGTATTGGGTGTATTCAGAACCTCCATGACTCTGAAGAAAGGGAAAGGAGAGAGTCAGAGATGACATCGAGGCTTCTAGCTGGGTTGGTAGTGGGGCTTAGAGAAGAAAAGAGTGAATTGAATTTTGGATATATTAAGTTTGAGCTACATTTGGGATACCCAGATCAGGATCTCCAAGAGGCAGTTGGAAACATGGGTGCTCCCTGAGAGACAGGAGCTACAATAGCTGTGAAACAATAGCTTTGGGAGAGTCCATGGGCACACCAAATAGACAGTGTTGTCTCCCTTGTCTCCTGCCAGTGTCCTGCGCGCCTCTCAGATTCAGAGAACGAAGAACCTTCCCGAGGCAAGATGACACAGACCCATCGCTCGGCATTTGTTTCTAAGAACAACTCCTACTCCTTAGCTTTCCTGGCAGGGTAAGAGACTGATACTGAATTCAGTTGCGATTCTTTCGTTTTGGAGTATGAGACTAAAGGGACTCGGGTGGGGAGCAAAAGTGTTTGTTGCAGCCACTTTTCGGGGAGGTGGGAAAGGGGGAAGATGTGGGAATTGGTTTTCAAATATCCATTAGGAACAAAGGGCTGATCTAAAAGTGATTTTTACCTATTTCTGGCGTCCTCAGGGTAGGATTATGCTAATTTCTGTGCTGCGAAGTGTGACCTTTTTATCCTTGGAGGGAACCACAAAGACAGCTTCTGCAAACAATATCCATCCATTCTCTCTGTGGAATTTTTTCTCTTGGTAGGAAGTGAGGCCAGAGTTCATTTTATTTTCAATGCCTAGAACTAAAATATATTTTGAATAGGTTTCAGGAGGGCAAACTGAAAGGTTTTTAAGACCCTTGTCAAGGAATCTCTTGATCCTTTAGACTTTGCAGGCTGTGGGGAGGAAAGGAGGGAGAGGAAATGGATGGATGTTGGATGATGGAGGGAATAATGAAGGGACTCGGTGGAAGGAAAAAGGAAAGAAGGAGGAAGGATGGAAGGAAAAAGAGGAGAGAGGGAAGGAAGGAAGGAAGAGGGGTAGAGGGATACATAAATAGGAGGAAGGGAAGAAGAAGTGGAGGAGGGATGGTAGGAAGGAATCATTCATTCAGCAGACATTCTGTGAACAGCTACTATGTGCCATGCTCTCTGTTTTAATATAAAATGAAAAAACATCATCTTATGCCATTGGGTTGTCTGTTTCTGGTTAAAGCTGGCATTACTCACCCTTATATCTGGGGTTCCTTTCCTCCTTCCCAGCAGTCCCATAAGGTAGATCTCTCTTTTTTGCTGCCCCTGTAGACATACACCTATTTATTTTATTCTTTTATTTTGAGGCTTTTTATTGCTAATCACTAATAAATGTGACCCAAAAAGCTTCCAACTTAAGGATGTTATAAAGTACGAACTATTGTGATCCCTGATGTAGTTTTTATATCTGAATCTTTTTTGTATGTGTTCTTTTGGAGCAGTCTGATTTTCCTGTTATTTCTGAGAGTAACATTCACTAACTGCCCACCTTCCCTTAAATGCCTCCCCTTCTCTAGGTAATGGTAACTCCTTCTTCCAGGAAGACTCTTTTCTGGAGTGTTTATTCATTCATTTGACATTTGTTTAGTGGTCACTGTATTGTAGCCACTTAGGTTTGATTGATGTAATCAGAACCCAGTAAGTAAGATGTAAGCCAGCATACTTTCCATTTATGGTAAAGATGAAACTCTTAACGTTGTGCATATGAACTTGAACTGAAGATGCCCTCTAAAGTTAAAAAATTCAAGATTGCTTGACTAAGAATTTTTCAGCTGCTGATTGTATATATGGAGTTCACCCCATTTATAGCAGGCATATTTTAATGATTACGAGAGAGATCTACTGACAAGAGAAAAAGATCATATCATTCATTCCAATGAAGTCACAATAAATACTCCCTCAAACAAATAAATGTTGCTTTTAGGCAGTCTGTGATTAATTAATATCTCATAATTTGAAATGACTTGGAAAAAAGAGAACTATTTATTAAAATCCAAATATGATGCCGAGGCCAAATTGCCTCAGTTAGTTATCACCAATTCCAAGCTCTACTCTTATAAATTCGTTCTTATAAGGGAGGTAGCAGGTTAATATGTCGTTACTTAGAAATGCCTAGCAAGGAACTTAGAAAATTCTTTCTAAAGGGTAAAACATAAAGCCCTTATGGAGGGGTTTGCTTTTTTAAATTTAAATTTAAATTTTTAAAAAAGATTATTTATTTAAGAGAGAGAGAGAGAGCACGAGCAGGAGGGACAGAGGGAGAGGGAGAGAGAATCACAAGCAGACTCTGTGCTGAGCACAGAGCCTGATGCAGGGCTTAATTCCACGATCTTGAGATCACGACCCAAGCCAAAACCAAGAGTTGGATGCCCAACCAACTGTGCCACCCAGGTGCCCTGGCGTTTGCTTTTAATTATGTGTGGTTCTGGAATCTCTGTAATACATCTTCTTTTCCTGCTCCTTGGCCCACTCTTGCCCCTACTCTGTATCATTGAGCCACAATGGGACTACTTTATAGGAGAAGAGTCACATAACATTTTACTATTAATGAGTGTTTGCAATTTGTCTTATACATTTCAGCATTCATTTTTTCCAAATATCCAAGGTTGTGGACTGAGTTCAGTTATTAGTACAGTTATTAGAACAATTCATTGGATTTGGTTGGTAGGCATATCTTTTTAGGACATAGTTTGCTGATGTCATGGAAACCTTAGGTTGGAAAATCGATTATGGTAATACTGTGAATTGCCTCTCTTATGTAGTCAACAGGTTTTTTCCTTAGATAAGAAAATATTTAAATTTCAGTTCCAAAGAATACTTAGAAAAACAATATGGACTTGTTTTTGTTTTGTTGTTGTTGTTCTATTTTTTTTTTAAGATTTTTTTTAAATTTATTTTTTAACAGAGAGAGAGACAGCGAGAGAGGGAACACAAGCAGGGAGAGTGGGAGAGGGAGAAGCAGGCTTCCCGCCGAGCAGGGAGCCCGATGTGGGACTCGATCCCAGGACCCTGGGATCATGACCTGAGCCGAAGGCAGACGCTTAACGACTGAGCCACCCAGGCGCCCTGTTGTTGTTGTTTTAAAGATTTGTTTATTTATTTGAGAGAGAGAGAGACAGCACAAGCAGAGGGAGAGGCAGAGGGAGAGGGAGAAGCAGACTCCCCGCTGAGCCGGGAGCCCGACACAGGGCTCAATCCCAGGACCTGAAGTTCATGACCTGAGCCGAAGGCAGATGCTCAACCATCTGAGCCATCCAGGTGCCTCCAATATGGACTTGTTAATGCTGAAATTGTTGCCAGGTGAATTGGGGAGACTCTCTGAGGCCCTAAGGCCTTGACCCAGCCAATCCCAAAGATGTTGCTGAAGGCTCTTGGTCTCCTTGCAAGAAAGAATTCAAGGATAGACCAGACACAACAGTTGAGTGTGCAAGTAGGAAAGTTTATGAAAATGAGAGTCCACTGTTGAGATATGAGAGCAGGCAAGCTCAAGGAGAGTGCACCCTGGGGTTGGGTTTCTGTCTTTTATTGACAGTTGTTCACTACAGGGTGGAATACTTATTCCTTGGGGAGGGGATTTCTTGGGAGCAGTGTTTCATACCTTTTCTCTTTACTTGGTCAGGATCTCTGGCCTTCTTTTCTTGGGTCCGTCTGGTTTGATCTGGCTTCTATGGCTTTGTTTTTGGAGCCAGCCAGGATGGGTCTCTAACTTTCCCTGATAGCGGTAGTGAGCCATCACACACACATGCACACACACACACACACATACACACACCCCTCTTGGCTGGCCTGTTAAAGCCTGACTAACTGCCTACTCTAACACAATGGGATGTAGCTTATGGATATATTAAAAAATAATTAGTATGGTGATGGTTGCACAACAATGTGACTGTAAACTTCAAATGGTTAAAATGATGGCTTTTATGTTATATATATTTTACCACATTAAAAAAAGTATTAGCATTTTTAATAGTTTTTGGATATTTCAAATGCATTTTTTTCCATGTGTTAAGCAACAACAAAAGAATAGGTTTTCTCCATAAGTTCTTTTCCTCAAGATAGGTCATATGTAAAAGCTTTGGAAGTTGTTACAACTGTATTTAAATAAAATCAATCTGCATTTGTTTTACTTATCTACTTCATAAATGTTTCTTTCTTAAGCCCAAAGGCATAGAGGTAAGAATGAGTAGGCCTGATAGGATGGTTATTTTGGAAGGAATCCATTAATCGACTCTGGCTATGAGTCTTGCAAACAACCCAGTCTCTTTTTATATGAAAAATTCAAAGCAAAGAGGGCTTTAAAGCACTATTCCTACAATTGTACAGTCCTATTGAAAATGAAACGTCTCTCGAGTAGGCAGGTAGAGTAATAGTTAATCCAAGATCATTCCTAAGTTAATCACAAAATATATGTTAATTGAAAAAAGTGAACTTGAACCATAAGATATATCATTGTAAAGTTAAACTTTTATTTGATATATTGAGAAACTGGTTTGTTTGTTCACATTTATTTCCCTTCACTCCTCATTCCCTTCTTCCTCACTAGAATCAAACAAAAAACCTGGTTGCAGATTCTTCCAAAAGCTCAGCCTAGAGAAACTTTCTCTGTTGAGATGTGTCTTTTCAAAAGGCTACATGACCACTTGCATTTTCCTCTTTGCTTTCGCTATCAGGAGGTTTAGAATTAGGGTTTTTAGTTCAGTCATCATGACTTTCCAACATGGCCTATAATTTAAAACAACAACAACAACAACAAACTTTGGTTTACTTTTTCCATATTTATTACTTAATGTGATCTCTATCCTCCATTAAGGCTGAGTCTTTATGTATTTTTGCAGTAAGTCACTATGGATTTTTCTTAGAAATAGGGCATAATCATAAAAAGGGATATAATTCAACCATCTATCCTCTTTCCAGTTTAAAAAATGAAAAAAAGAAAAAGACAATAATGCAGTGTTCCCTGTATTGCCATTCCATACAAAATCATATCTCACGTAAATGGCGCTTAGCAAGATTTCTGGCACATGGTAAGTTCAGTGACTATTACTGCCACTCTTTTGTTATATTCTTTTAGAATGTGGACCCTTAGAGCTGAAAAGGATCTTAAATATTATCTTATCTAATTCTTTTGTTTTATTGATGAGAAGACTAAAGCCTGGAGAGAGAAGATGGTTTGCCAAATCGCAGATAGCTAGAACAGTAGGGATCTGAGTTAGAATAGTTAGGGGCTCTTTCCACTCTACCCCATTGTCACCCATCTCCTTCGTATAGACCCCTCTGCCACCTCTGCCTGTCTTCCTGCTGGACTTTAAATTCTTTGCAAGCAGGAACAGCATCTTGTTCACCTTTATAGTTGCAATGCTTAGGGAGGCGCCTGGCCTATAGGGGCGGCTCAATAAATACTTGGGGAATGTTTGAGTAAGATAGGTCTTGTGCCTTTGGGTGGATTAAACTGGAATTTTGTCAGAATCCATTGTCAAACTTGCAGCATAGGAGGGCGGGCTCTGGGAGCTGTATAGAGGAACAGACTGGCTGGTGGCTGTTTTATAGACTAGATTCCATAGGATTAATTTGGGATATGGGGAGTCTAGTGACCACAGTGATAAGGCTCATATATTATAAAGTTGCTTTTAGCATTCTAATGCATTAACAACAGCTTATGGTGATACTTTTTATAGATTCTATAAAAGAAAAATGTTTCCCACTGAGTAGTAATTAAGTCTTAATTAAGTAGAAATGAACCACATTATTTAGTTTTCATTATTTTGTCCTCATTATTTTGTCCAAATACTTTAAGGCTGAGGCTATGGTTCAGAGTGGGACACATCAAAAGAGACCTAAGGTGTTTACTATAAGGTGTGTTGGAGGAGAGATAGAGACAGTGACTGACAGATTCAGCAATATTAAATGCATGCCCAGTCAGTGTTGGAGTAAATTAAAATATGCAGACTTGTCCCTCTTCCTTAAAATGAACGAATGAAAATACAGATGCTTTCAGGTAACAGATACCAAACAGACACACGAGTGATATGATATTGGAGGACTAGCTCTAGAATTGATGAAAGGAGGCAAAGCCAGAGAGGTGGGGATGGGGAGGCTAGTCTAGGGAGATGATGGGGAAGTAGCAGTGTGAGCTCCAGTAAACTCAGTTGTTCCCCTTCTGTCTCATCTATGTAAAATGCAGGTTGTTATGGCGATCTGCCACGCAGGGATTTTTACTGGGTGGTTTCTTAGGATTTTTTCGACCTCTAAAAGTGAAGCATCTAGAAGTAGCTTAAAGTAGAGTTTTAAAGAGTGGAGAGAATGAAGCCATGGCATGAAAAGAAAGGGGTTGAGGGTAGTTGGAAAGTTCTGTAAAAATCTAAGGATTAGACTTAGCAAGTTGTGTGTGGGGAGTAGTCCAACAGTAGCCATGAGGGAGAGGAGACTGAGAAAGAAAGATGAGGTAGTGAGTTATAAGAAGCCACAGACTTGGTGACGGCCTGGGGCATGTCCTGTGCTCGTGTGTGTGTGTGTGTGTGTGTGTGTGTGTGTGTGTGTGTGTTGGGGAGGGATAAAGGAATTGAAACAAATCAAGCAGATGGCCTGGTTATTAAGAGGACAAATCTTGTTAAAAGTCGTGGAATCTGGTTGAAAAAGGAAGCTAGCTTAAGGAGAAGTGATGTGGAGTTTAGGGAGAGGGGCAGGATTTATAGGGGTCAGTAATCTCTCTGCTATACCAGGACAGAAATACCTGCTAGTTTTCAGAGGGAGGGTTGGTGAGTTGTCGGGCTCTGCGTCAGGGGAACTAGCTTTTTTCTAGTGCTTCCTGTCATGTTGATGAATGTAAAGTACTCACATTAGTTCTCACATTAATCCTACAAGTTTTATAATACTATTCCCATTTTGCAGCTAAGGAACATGCAGTTCAAAGACGTTAAGTAACTCACCCAAGAGCTTCTCACCTCATTAGAGTGACAGAGATGGAACTGAACTCAGGTCTCTCTTTATTTCAAACCTATGCACTTTCTCATCAAACCATTGTCAGAACCCTTGTGACCAAAGGCTCTGCACTTGGAACCTGGTCTTGAAATGATCTACCTTTGCAAAGGAAAACTGCCTTCCTTCTGTTTGTTTAATTTATACCCTGCCTTGTTCTAACAGAGGTAAGTAAGAACCTGTCCAGTTATCCTGCCATTTGAGGGGACTGAAGTGATGGAAATGTTCTAAAATTGATTGTGGTAATGATTCTAACTGTGAATTAAAAACCATTAAACTGTACACTTAAGAAAAAAAGAATACTAGTGTACACAAGGCAGATAACCCAGATCATAAATATATAAAAGAAGGATTATAACAAAATCTCATCTATTTCTGGGTGCATGGCAACTACAATTGGGCCTAAGGAAGCTCCTGGTTTCATTCAAGTATGTGTGTATGTGGTGGTAGTTGGGAGGGCTCATGCACGCAGGCTAGGGGCTAGGAGGAGGCTCCTCTCCAGCCTTTAGCTTCTTGGTGGAACTTAGCTCTGCCTGACCTGAGAGTTTAATTAAAAAACTAATGTGGTTTGGGTATGTGAGAGTGATGATTGAACAGTTGAGAGTATGAGCTATCTAATGTTTTGTATCCTGTATTGCCATTTGAAAACCCTTTAAGCAGTGTTTTATAAGCATTAAATCTTGCTTTCCAGCTGCATGTTTATACTGGTTGCCTCTCCTTTTCTTTGTTTGTAAGTCAGATTCATTGTGGTTGTGGGTATTTTTAGCCTAACTCTACATCCCAGAAACCATCTGGTCTCTTGGCAATGGAAATTTTAAGCCAGTTGCCTTTCAGACAATGCTGCTTTCTCTTGTTTATGACTTCATTATGTGTTTGGAAGAGAGAGCTTCCCTAGATGTGCTGGGTCTGTTCTATGGCAGAGTAGAGTAGAATGTAAGATCAATATGCTGTGGTAGAAAGAGCACAGGCTTAGAATCATAGAGATACGGGTTAAAATCTTGGCTTCACAACTGTGTGACCTTGGAAGATCACTTCCCTCAGTTCTTTGTAAAATGAGGATGAGGATGCTTATCTCATAGGGTTTCTGTATGTATTAAATGAGATATAATATATTTAAAGCAGCTCAGTGCCTGACAGATATTACATTCCTAATAAATGTTGAAGTTTTCTCTTTTTTTCATAAGGAGGAGAGAAGTGTTTCTGTGCATATTTTTGTTCATTTATAAGAAATTTATTAAATATATCCACTATGTCTTAGGGCTTGAGGGTACAGAAATAGATGTGCACAAAGTAGTGAGAGTAGTTACTTCTTTTATTTTTTCGTGAAGATGTTGTTTGAGTTCTTCCAACCCTAAAAATATTATCAAGTTCACTAGTCTTGACTATTCTCAGCCAGTATTTTGAAGCCTCTTATCTTGACCAAATACTACAATAATAATATGTTTATGGCTATAAGATGTTTTTACCATCATGATTTTTGTGGCTTTTCATGTAACAATAACAACGTAAAAGGGAGAGAATAGAGTTATATAGAAGAAAGCTTTTGTATGCTATTGAAATTGAATTGATACTAATTTTAAAATAGATTGTTGTAAATTAAGATGTTAATTGTAATCCCCATAGCAATCACTAGGAAATAACTACAACATATTTAGTAAAGGAATAAGAAGAGACTCAAAATGGTACACAGGAAATGTCTAACACAAAAGAAGGCATTAATGGAGAATCGAGGAACAAAAAAGGTATAGGACATATAGAAAACAAATGGCAAAATGGCAGAAGTAAGTCCTTCCTTATCAGTAATTACATTAAATGTAAATAACTTAAACTCTCCAAATAAAAGAGAGATTGGTAGAATGGATTTAAAAAAAAAACATCCAAATAGGGGCGCGTGGGTGGCTTGGTTTGTTAAGTGTCTGACTCTTGGTTTTGGTTCAGGTCATGATCAGGGTTGTGAGATTGAGCCCTGTGTTGGGCTCTGCACCGAGCATGAAGCCTGCTTAAGATTCTCTCTCTCCCTCTGCCTCTCCTCCTCACTCTGTCTCTCAAAAAAAAAGAAAAAGAAAAAATCCAAATATATGCTGAGACTCCCTTTAGATCCAAAGACAAAAATAGGTTGAAAATGAAAGGATAGAGAAAGATATTCTATGCACACAGTGACCAAAAGAGAACTGGCTGGAGTAGCTAAACTAATAGCAGACAATGTAGACTTTAGGACAAAATTATTACAAGAGACAACACAGGCATTGTATAATGATGAAAATGTCAATCTCTTAATAAGATATAACCATTATATGGGGCACCTGGCTAACTCAGTCAGTAGAGCATGTGACTCTTGATTTCTGGGTCGTGAGTTTGAGTCCCACGTTGGGTGTAGAGATTACTTAAAAAAAGAAGATATAAACATTGTAAACACATATACACCTAATAATAGATGCACAAAATATATGAAGCAAAAACTGACGGAATTGAAGGGAATAGTAGACATTTTAATGATAATAGTTGGAGACTTTAATACCCACTTTCAATAATGGATGTAATATACAGATGAAAGGTAAACAAGGATATAGAAGACTTGCACAATACTGTATATCAAATAGACTTAGCATATATAAAGCACTCTACCCCACAACAGCAGAACACACATTTTATTATAGTATACATGGAACATTCTCCAGAATAGTCCATATGTTATACCATAAAATAAGTCTCAATAAATTTTAAAAGATTGGGATAATACAAAATATCTTTTTTTGACCACAATAGAATGAAGCTATAAGTCAATAACAGAAGGAAAATTGAAAAATTCACAAATATGTCGATATTAAACAATACATTTTTAAAAAACCAATGGATCAAAAAAGAAATCACAAGAGAAATTAGAAAATACCTTGAGAGGAATGAAAATGAAACCCACCATACTAAACCTGTTGGAATGCAGTAAAAATAGTTCTTAGAGGGAAATTTATAGCTTTAAAGACCTACATTTAAAATGAAGAAAAATCTCAAATAAATAACCAGATCTTCATCTGTGGATCCTCCCACCTGACTCACAGGCACTCCCAGCACTTCACACTCTTCATTCACACCTCCACCCTGTAGCCCATTTCCTGTACATATTCCCAGTGGCTGTGAGAACGAGTATTGATGACTAGTGAGCATGTGTAGAAAGCCAGTCAGACTCTGTGGGCAAAGGAGAGACCACAAACTTGAGCTTTAGTGCCACCCTTGGAAAAGCAAAAGGGAGGCTGTCAGCACTTGACCTGGTATGTTGCAGATCAAGACAAGTCATACAAGCTTAAGAATTCTGCCACAAGAGGGAGCAAGAAGCAAGAAGCAAGCCTCAGAATCCCTACCAAGGCTGATGGAAGATATTTCTCTCCCAAAGACAATTAATGAAGACTGGAGGAAGTGACTGCTATTTCAGATGTGAAGATAGCAATGCAAAATGTCAAGGGGGAACATGAAAAATCAAGGAAATATGACACCATCAAAAGATCATAATAATTTTCTAGTAATGGATCCCAAAGACATGAAGATCTGTGATATACCCAATAAAGAGTTCAAAATAGCTGTTTTCAGGAAGCTCAGTGAGCTATAAGGACACACAGAAAGACAATTCAACTCAATCAGGACAACAGTACAGTAAAAAAAGAAATAGAAGTTTCACAAAGAGAAATCTTAAGGAAGAACCAAACGAAAATTCTTGAGCTGAAGAATACAGTGAATGAAAAGAAAAACGCAATGGAGAGCATCAATAGCAGAATGGGGGGTGCCTGGGTGGCTCAGTCATTAAGCGTCTGCCTTCGGCTCAGGTCATGATCCCAGGGTCCTGGGATTGAGCCCCGCATCGGGCTCCCTGCTCGGCAGAAGCCTGCTTCTCCCTCTCCCACTCCCTCTGCTTGTGTTCCCTCTCTTGCTGTGTCTCTCTCTGTCAAATAAATAAATAAAAATCTTAAAAAAAAAAAAAAGCAGAATGGATTAAGCAGAAGAAAGGAGAATGAGAAAGAGTGAAGAAAGCCAATATGATCTGTGGGTTACCTTCAAAAGAAACAATTTGTGAATTATTAGAGTTCTAGAAGGAGAAGAGTAGGAGAGGGAGAAGGGAGTAGAAAAGTTATTTAAAGAAGTAAGAACTGCTCAAATTTGGGGGAGAGGTTTGGATATCTATGTTTAGGAAGCTCATAGGTCACCAAACAAACTCAAAGAGATTCTCACCAAATTAGAAAGCAAGAAGTACAGTTGTCTTTGTTTGCAGATGATATGATCTTATATATAGAAAATCCTAAAGACCACTGAAAAACTGTTAGAGCTAATCAATGAATTCAGTAATGTTGCTGGATACAAAATTAGTATACAGAAGTCACTTATGTTTCTACACACTAACAATGGAATATCTGAAAAAGAAAGAAACAGCCCCAGGACACCTGGGTGGCTCAGTCAGTTAGGCATCTGACTCTTGATTTTGGCTCAAGTCATGATCTCAGGGTTGTGAGATCAAGCTCTGCCTTGGGCTTCACGCTCAGCGGGGAGTCTGCTTGAGAATTTCTCTCTCTCCCTCCCTCTGCCCCCCCAACTCTCTCTCTCTCTAATAAATAAATCTTAAAAAAAAGAAATAAAACAGCCCTATTCACCATAGCATCCAAAAAATAAAATACACGGGAATAAATTTAGCCAAGAAGGTGAAAGATCTGTATATTGAAAACTGTAAGACGTTGATGGAAGAAATTGCAGACACAAATAAATGGAGAGCTATCCTGTGTTTATGGATCAGAGGAATTAATAATAAAAAATCCATACTACTCAAAACCATCTATATCAATGCAATCCCTATCAATATTCCAATGACCTTTTGCATAGAAATAGCAAAAACAACCCTAAAATTTGTATGGAACCATGAAAGACCCCAAATAGCCTTTGTTCTTGAGAAGAAACAAAGTTGAAGGCATCACACTTCCTGACTTCAGACTATATTACAAAGCTATATTAATCAAAACAGTATGGTATGGCATAAAAATAGACCAAAGAAATAGAATTGAGAGCCCTGAAATAAACTAGTGCATGTATGGTCAGCTAATATTAGACGAGGGAGCCAAAAATATTCAATGGAGAAAGCACAGTCTCTTCAATAAATGGTATTGGGAAACCTGCATAATTACATGCAGAAGAATGATATTGGACCCCTATTTTACACCACTCACAAAAACTAATTTGTAATAGATTAAATACTTAAACATGAGACCTGAAAGTGTAAAACTCCTAGAAGAAAACAGGTGAAGAGCTCCTTGACATTGGTCTTGGCAATGATTTTTTGGATATGACACTAAAAGCACAAACAACAAAAGCAAAAAAGGAAATAAGTGGGGCTAAAACTAAAAGTCCTTTTCACAGCAAAAATCAACAAAATGAAAAGGCAACCTGAGGGATGGGAGAGAATATTTGTCAGTCATCTGTCAGATAAGGGGTTAATATCCAGAATATTTAAGGAACTCATACAATTCAATAGCACACACACACACACACACACAAACAACAATAACTAAAAAACCCCAAACAACCCAATTGAAAAATCAGCAGAGGAACTAAACAGACATTTTTCCAAAGAAGACATATACATGGCCAACAGGGGGCGCCTGGGTGGCTCAGTCGGTTGAGCCGTCTCGTCTGCCTTCAGCTCAGGTCATGGTCCCAGGGTCCTGGGATCGAGCCCCACATCGGGCTCCCTTGCTCAGAAGGGAGCCTGACTCTCCCTCTCCCTTTGCTACTCTTCCTGCTTGGCCTCTCCTGTTCTCTCTCAAATAAATAAAATGTTAAAAAAAAAAAAAGATAAATGGCCAACAGGTACATGAAAAGATGCTCAATATCACTAATCATCAGGGAAATGCAAATCAAAACCACAGATAATACCTCACACCTGTTAGAATGGCTGTTATCCTCAAGAGAATAAGAGATAAGTGTTGGTGAGGATGTGGAGAAAAGGGAACCCATGTGTACTGCTGGTGGGAATGCAAACTGGTACAGCCAGTATGGAAAACAGTATGGAGTTTCCTCAAAAAATGAAAATCCAGCAATCCCACTTCTGGGTATATATCCAAAGGAATGAAATTAGGATCTCCAAGAGCTATATGCACTCCCATGTTAATTGCAACATTATTCACAATAGCTAAGCTATGGAAACACTCGAAGTGTCCTTCTATGGATGGATAGATAAGGAAAATGTGGTGTCTACACACACACATACACACACACACACAGTGGAATATTATTCAGCTATGAGAAAGAAGGAAATTCTGCCATTTGCAGCAACATGGATGGACCTTGAGGACATTATGCTAAGTGAAATAAGAGAGAAGATGCACACTGTATGATATCACTTACATGTGGAATCTTAAAAAATTCAAATATTAAAAACAGAAAGGAGAAACATGGTTGCCAGAGGGTGGAGGAAATGGGGAGATGTTGGTTAAAGGATTCAAACTTCCAGTTGTAAGTTCTGGGCATCTTATGTGCAGCATGGTAATTATAGTTAACAATACTGTATTATATACTTGAAAGCTGCTTTCAAGGATACTTGGAAGTTAAATGATCTCACCACAAAAAAAGAGATGGTAATTATATGAGGTGTTAAGCCTACTATGGTAATCATCTCAAAATACATGAGTATATGAGAACAACACATTGTACACTTTACGTGTATACAATATTATATGTCAATTATATCTCATAAAGCTGGAAAAAAAGAAAAAGCATCCAGATTGCAAAGGAAGAAGTAAAACTATCTCAGTTCACAGATGACATGATATTATTCATAGGAAATCCTAAAAATAATAGAATTTTGAAAGAACTAAAGCTAATAAATTTAGCAAAGTTGCAAAACACAAGATCACCACATAAAAATCAGTTGCATTTCTATACTATTAGCAATGAGCAATCTGAAAATGTAATTAGGAAAGCAGTTCCATTTACAATAGCATCAAAAAGAATAGAATAGTTATGAATAATTTTAACCAAGGAGGTGTAAGACTTACACACTGAAAACTGCAAAACATTGTTGAAATAGTTGAAGAAGACTTAAATGAAGGGAAGACCTTCTGTGTTCATGGATTAGAAGACTTAACATTGTTAAGACGGCAATATTTCCCTTGGGGGCGCCTGGGTGGCTCAGTCGTTAAGCATCTGCCTTCGGCTCAGGTCATGATCCCAGGGTCCTGGGATCAAGCCCTGCATCGGGCTCCCTGCTCCGCTGGAAGCCTGCTTCTCATTCTCCCACTCCCCCTGCTTGTGTTCCTGCTCTCGCTATCTCTCTCTGTCAAATAAATAAATAAAATCTTAAAAAAATAAAAAAATAAAAAAAATAAAGACGGCAATATTCCCCAACTTGTTTTCCAGATTCACTGCAATACCTATTAAAATTACAGTCTCCTTTTTTGCAGAAATGAGCAAGCTGATATGAAAATTCACATATGGAATTGCAGAGGATCTCAAACAGCCAAAACAGTCTTGAAAAAGATCAAGAGTAGAGGAGTCACACTTCCTGATTTCAAAATTTACGGCAAAGCAATCAAGTGTGATACTGAAATAGGGGTAGATATATCAGTCAGTGGAACAGAATTGGGAGTCCAGAAATAAACCCATATGTCAGTTGATTTTCAATAAGGGTACCAAGAAACTATTCAGTGGGGGAAAGAATAGTCTCTTCACATCGGGTGCTGGGACCACAACTGGATATCCACATGCTAAATAAAGAATGAAGTTGGACCCCAACCTCACACCAAATACAACAGAGAAGTCAAATTGGATCAGATACCTAAATGTAAGGGCTAAAACTATACAACTCTTAGAAGGAAACCCTTGGAGAGTTTAGCTGTACAATTACTACTCTTCTTATAGCACTTCTGTGACATGTATGGTGGACTTCAGTGACTGGCTGCTCCCGTGGGTCAAGATTATCCTTCATCAGTCTGTCTCTCATGCTTTGCATAGAGTTGGTGCTCAGTAGAGTCGGCTGACCAAGCGAATGGAAGAGACAGTGACAGTGTCAGCCATACCGAGGTTTGCCAAAAAGATCTTAAATGGTCAGAAACTACTTTGGGTGTCCTTGTTGTGTGCTCCAGTCTGCAAGTACAGGTTTCCTCTCCGGGCCTTTCGTTTCTCCTTTCATTTCTCCAAAATGGAGTTTAGGGGGCATGTGAAGAGGTTCTCCCCAGCAATAGGTAACTGCTATTTGTACATCTGATAATTTGGGCATGTAGCCAGCATCTTTAAATTTGACTCTGCTACTGCTGCCAATATGGATATGTAGCCTGTTTTTAAAAATTATATTAAGCTCATTCTTAATTATGGAGTATTTGGACCTTGAAGGATAGGTGCAGCCTCAGTTTGAACACCTCTAATGACATGGAGCTCAGTATCTCCCAAGGCAGCTATCCGTGAACTGCTCTAATGAAAGTTATAAAGTTCTTTCTTATGTTGATCAGAAAATCTTTTTCTCTAAGTGTCTACTGTTTCTCCAAGGAATGATGCCAAACAAGTCATACATTTGAAATAGTAAGGCTTTCTCTTTCAGCCCTATGTTGATTCCTCCTGACCCAAAGTATATGTTGTTCACGCCAGCATTTTAATCTGTCATCCAGTTTGCTTCTGGGTGGTTTACACCACTGACAGTTTGTGTGAGTTCTGGGGATGCAAATGAATTTCAATACTATTCCAGGTAAAATACAAACCAAGCTGATTTTTAAGCAGCTGCCTTTAGAGAGTGATGTTGAAGTTTCTGAACTATTCCAAAATACATTTCCCACTAGATAGTACAACGCTCACATTATTTGCTTAGGTTCAGTGTTGAGTTTTCTCGGTCAAGTTCAGACATATGATGCAGGTTGGGCACTGTGTTCTCCTGTTGATACTGGGGCATAGATTAGATCAGCAGACTGGAACCATACAGCAAAGTGATGTGGCCAGGATGAGTGATCTCATAGGGTGAGAGGGGTTTGAATGGGAAAAACAGCACCGAAATGCTGGATTAGAAGCCGCTGTGGCCGGGTAGGACAGGCCTTTGCTAGAGATGTGGGGAGAGGAGAGACACCCTGGAAATGCACCTTGTTTCCTCCTTTGTAAGTTTTCTGAGCTAATCCTGGCATAGTGAAACTTTAAAAAAAGTAAATCTTTTGCTACAAAAGAGTAGCTATGATGATGTATTTCATTCTAAAGCTAAATAGAATCATTCGAGGAAATAATTTCTGCTTGGGATCATCCGCATCCACCTTGACTTCTGGCAAATTCTTATTTACCCTTCAAACTACATGTGCCACAGGGAGGCTTTTCCAACCCTGCTCTCACTCCATCCCAGGTAATTCATAACTCCCTCTTTTATGCCATACTGTCTCCTAGACATACTTTTTTTGTTATTGTACCATTTCACTGTATTATATTGAATTATTTATTTGTCTGCCCCACTGGACTCTGATTCCTTGAAGACCCTAAACTACGTCTCATTTTTCTCCATATTCCCAGTGCCCAGATGGTGCTCCTCAGTAACTGGCATATAGTAAGTGTGTGATAAATGCCTGTTGAATAGAGTTGCAGCAAAGGTAAAGTAACAGCCGTACACATTGGTAAAAGCATTATTCTCACTGGATGTGTATTAGGCACAAATTGGAGAGTAGGAAACAAAGGTGAATAATAAGATAATCACAAATTCAAAAAAAAATTCCTACAGACCCTCTTGTCAATGGGGTAGGTAACAGTCATCTGCATATAATTCTTACACAGTAAGATTAATGTTATCATATGGGTACTGTGGGTTTGGATTGGGTTATAAAGTTATAATGTTGCATGCATAAACAAAAAAACCATGTGTTCCTGAAATCTCTTAAATTACCAGGATTTAGGCCTTTGGAAACTCAAATGTAATGAGTTAAGGAAGAGACTGCATTTAATTTTGACTCCCTACATAAAAATTGAGTGCACTGCTATGTATTTCAGAAGTCCTTTTGTTTCATGGCTGACTTAGATTGCTTGAGGAGACATTTGGGCCTAATAAAAGGAAAAAATTTGTTGTTTGTAAAGGTGATTTTAACACTGGATCCAACCTATTAAAGAAGGTGAATTATCCCTACATCTCTCTAAGCATGAGCGAAACAACCATTGGCCTTTTATCATTTAAGCAGGGTCCAGTTTGGAAACAAAGGCTTAAACCAAATGTCGTCTCTGGAGGGCTTTTCCTCTTTTGACAGGATTTGTTCTTAGAACGTGTTTTGTTAATAAACTAATTCATTTCCTATTGTAGCTGCCCAGGGGAATCGTCTTTCTTGGCAGGTGGCTTTGAAAGTACAGAAGAGATTGTCATTCTTTTTCCTTAGTTGGCACATGGGCTACTTTTGACTCTTGGACTTGTGTTTACTTATTTATTTAGGAACCTAAATTCCAAGGTGGAAAGGAGTCAGAGCTGCAGTGACACTGCTCAAGACAGAGTGAAGAGCAGACTCAGAGCAGCCCCGACCAGCAAAACCAAGGTACACCTCAGACACGGGCTTCTGGAGCCCTCTGCACCCATCCGGTGGCTCCCTGCACACGGCCGTGAAAGGAACTATTCCAGATGGGCAGAGGCACAGTGGGTCCGAGGCATTCTAATTATGTTGGAGAAGTTTGCAAATAGATGTGAAGGAAGAGAGTTTGAATTAGTAGCGAAGGGTGGAATGAGGACCAGTAGAAGAATTTCTTTGAAAGTTCTAGATGAGTTTTTTTCCCCTATAGGTTTTCTTTTCCTTTCCTTTCCTTTTTTTCTTTTTTCTTTTTTTTCTTTTCCCTTCTGTTCCCTTCCTATTCTTTCTCTTTCTTTTAAACTAAAATTCAGTTAATTAACATGTAGTGTGTTATTAGTTTCAGAGGCAGAGTTCAGTGATTTATCAGTCTTATTCCCTATAGGTTTTCAATTTTATTGTTTCAGGTGTGTAGGAATTTCTGCAGATGGTGTGCAGTCTAGGTTAGGGATTTTCCCATTTCTTAGGCTCCCATCACCCTTGATCCCTTTTCTTAGCCTTCCCCTGCTATCCTTCTACCATCTTGAAGGAACTGTGAAGAGAAAAAAATATGTCTATATGTATGTCTATAGAATCTTTTTAACCTCTTTTAGGTTATGGCCATGGCCCCAGCCTCCAACCCCATCATCGGCGTCCTCCTGTCCACCCAGAACAACCGTTGCCTCTCAGCCCCTGACTTAACGGTCGAAAAACGTCTCCCCTTCAGCTCCCTCTCATCCTTGGCTTCCCTGCATAAGCCAGAACGCTCCATCAGTCCGGAGAGCAATGATAGCATCTCCGAGGAACTAAACCATTTCAAGCCCATTGTCTGCTCACCGTGTACTCCTCCCAAGAGACTCCCCGATGGCCGAGTGCTCAGTCCCCTCATCATCAAATCAACACCCCGCAACCTCAACAGAAGCCTGCAGAAGCAGACTTCTTACGAGGCTAGTCCCAGGATCCTCAAAAAGTGGGAACAGATCTTTCAGGAGCGGCAGATCAAAAAGACCCTTTCGAAAGCCACCCTCACCTCCCTGGCTCCAGAAACAGGGGAAGACTTAGCAGTGTCCGAGGTGACCCATTCTAGCAAGGAAAAGCCGCCTCTGGCTTTACAGACAAGACTGGCGGGGGGTCAGGCCCTCTCTGAGTGGGCCGGACCCACCCCCACCGACCTCGATTATGTCCCCTCCATTAGCCAAACTAAAGGCGAACAGGGCAGCGAGAGTAAAAGGAGCCCTGAGATCCCATCGGAAACGTGCTGCTCTTCAGAACCCCGAGGCGGAGCCAGTGGGACTTCTTCGGAGAAGGAGCAGGAGGAAGGGCCGGGGCGCACCCCAGAGGCCAAGTTAGACAAAACCTCTATGAGCAAAACCGTGAACATCCCAGTGGCTAATTCAGTGCTGCCCAAAAATAGTGTTCTGGGCGGGGTCCTCAAAACGAAGAAGCAGCTGAAGACGGCCAATCATTTTGATCTGCCCAATGGTGTGCTGGCGGACAGCCTAGGTGAGGAGCCCCTTCCTTCCTTGCGCCGGGGCCGGAAAAGGCACTGTAAGACCAAGCACTTGGAACAAAACGGCTCCCTTAAGAAGCTGCGGCAAAGCGGTGGGGAGGCGGGCGCGGCTGCCCGGGCCCCGGGCCTGCGGGAGATGGAGCAGAAGCTGCAGCAGGAGGAGGAGGACCGGCGGCTGGCCCTGCAGCTGCAGCGCATGTTCGACAACGAGAGGCGGACCGGGAGTCGGCGGAAAGGGAGCGTGGATCAGTATCTCCTACGGTCCAGCAACGTGGCCGGGGCCAAGTAGCGCCCCAGGAACATGTGGCCTGTTTTTAAGAGGTCTGTGGGCCTGATCATTTATCCTGAAGAGCTGAGTGTTCTCACTTTGGGTTTCTTTTCATGGCAAAACACTGTCTGCTATGGTTCTGAGAGGTTCCAGGGCCTTTGTGGTCTCTGTCCAAGGGCCCTGTGTCTCTGCCTCCCGGTGACCACGGCCAGAAGCACTCCTCACCCCTAAGTGACCCACCCCTGAGGGCTTCTGGGCCAAATCTGGCAACACTCACTTGGAACGAGATTCAGGAGCACAGGGGCCAGAGTTAGAGATGGTAGAGGAGACAGGGGATACCTTCTGAAACTGACAGACCTCCTGACTTCTTTCAACAGGGTCTTATTTTAAATCAGCCTTGCAGATAAAAGGGAGTTCTCTCTTTCTCAGAGAAGTGGGTCGGTGTCGCTCTTTGGCAGATCCAAGAAGATCATGTTCCCCCTTCTCCTTCCCTGTGCCACAAGTAAATATACCTAATGAAATCAGTTGAGTTTACCGTCCTACAAAAGTTAATTTACCTTCCCTGTGTAAAAAGTAACATCGGATTAATGCGCTGTCTAGTCGACAGACCAACTTCACGGTCAGTGTTCAGTGTGGTCTTCCCAGGAGCGCTAACACGTAAGTGGTATCAGCGCCATTTTCGATGATGATGGAACTGCAGGGCGGACGTTCAGGTCCCGTCATTCACTAAGTGGCGTAGCCCAGACTGACTGTCGGGGCTCCTGACAACAGATCCCAGAGATTTTCCACACTAACAGGTTGAACAGGTTGCCGTAATGGACAGCAGCCCAAGGGCATGCCACGCACGGGAGCCCAGGGCAAGCTGGCTGAGCATTTGAATACTGATTGTGTAAAATCCATAGGCAGATAATTGAGATCGATGGGAACTATATAAATAAATACTATGCAGTTATCCACCCTGCTCCCCCACCACCACAGTTTACAGCCTTCTGTTTTCTGGGGGGTGGAGGGGGCTTCCGCCCTGTGAGACAAATTACAGTTGAACTTCGTTATTACTCTCCACATGTCCAAGGGTTATCTGCAACGTTGATCTAAAATCCCAAAAATTTGCCCAGAAGTCAGGCAAGAGCAATGCTGAAACTCCATACTATGGAAACAAGGTATCTAGCTGGATGCAGCTGGTAAATTCAGTCCCATGGACCTTTGGGGTTTATTTTCCTTAGGAGCTGACACCATGTGTCTTTTGCATCCCTGGTGGTGCTTGGTGCTTCTGCCCGTCTGGGCTCATTGGGAATAGGGATTAAGAGATGATTTTAGGGAATCTCAGATGGGCTGGCATTCCCTGTGCATGTACGAGCTGTTACTATAAAGTCATGTGACTGGCATTTCAACAAAGGTTTTAGAGCTTATATATCCCAGTGTACGTTGTCCCCCATGAGTGGCTCCAGCAGGATACTGCATAGATTTTCCAATGATGTTGCCATTGGCAAAAACATTTCTGGAACTGTCCTCAACGTCTAGAAACATCTAGAAATATAGACTCCTAAAATGTTAGAATTGGAAGGGACCTTAATGGTCATCTTTTCCAACCTCCTCCTCTTACTAAGGCAGAAACTAAGATCCAGAACGGTGACTCACCTGATCACTAGGGATTTACCAGATCACCTTTTGATTCCTCTCAGGAGCATTCTGCCCCCTCTTCTCGGGGGAGATCTTTACTCTTTTGTGGTTACAGGAGGGAGAATTTTAAGTCTGAAACTAGTCAGAAGCTGTTCGAAGCCTCTAGAAGAGAAGGTCGGGCCAGAGGGCTTCAGAGTTATAAACGAGTTGTAGCTGTCAAGCAGTCGGAGTCATTTCCTCATGCTGCTCAGGAACAGCTCCCAGGGAGAAGTTCCAGAGATGTCGTAAGCATTTTGGTCCTCACTGAGATATGTGGAACCTCCTCGGTGACTGCTTTGGTGGGAGGGTCCCTCACTTGAATGTATGTGTTCTGTGTTCTGTGTGTCTGTGTGCGTGCACACATGCAGATGTGTGTTTAAAACACATGCATCCGTCCCATTCCTCCGTATTCACACCACTTGGGTGCCAGGCCCTGCCAGCCACACAGGCCTCCACAGGCTGCTGGACGGTCGGTCCCCAGGATAGCAGAGCCGGTGCTGGTCTGCGGAGGAAGGGGAGGGTGACTCACTGAAGGCCCTTAGAGAAAGCCTCAGTTCCTGCCATTTCCTAGAGCTGCTTGTTGGTCTGAGCGAACATCCCCGGGAGGCTCGTCCGCTCGGTGGTAGCAAAGAAGCTTCTTTTTTCCACTTGCCACCTTTTATCTAGGTCTCCAATCATTTGAAAAACACGTTTCAGTTGGAACTGGTTTTTGGTTTTGGAGAAAAGATAAATATTTTTAATAGAAAAAGATATATATTTTAAATATTTCCCCGAAGTCATACTTTTGTTTTAAGGAGTTGCATAGCAGTAGCAAGGAATTTTAGGTTCAGGTGCAGAGCGCAAAGCTCCCTCCTGTGAAGTGAGTACTGCAAACGCCGGATCCAGCTTGCTGACTTTCCCCCTTGCACCTCCTGTTGTGTCTAGAGGGGCCCTGACAGTTGTTCTGCAGACTTCCGGCCGAGCAGTAGTCCTTGCTGTGGAGGCAAAGCAGTTTAGGTTAAGGAGCGACAGGGCTTACCCTCTCATCTGCTTGGCTTTGGAGGAGGAAAAAACCACTAAGGTATTATCTGTATTTTAAGATGCTTCCCGTACTTAACTAACACCTGAACACTTTCTCCTTCTGAAAAACGTCTGTGTCCTGTTGCTTGCTTGCTTGCTTGTGAAGTTTATCACAAATGGTATTGTTGACATGAATTATTTGGAGAAAGAGAAAGACAAGAAGGGAAAACAGAGTGATGGGGAGGGTTGGTGAGGGACAACGAGAGAGACTCTATTTCACAAAACAGACATTTCTCATGAATCACTGGAATCTGATTCACCATACAAATTTCCCATGTCCTACGAGCTCTGCTCCTTGTGTATATGCATTCTGTGTGTGTGGTTTTTGTTTTTTGTTTTTTTTTATTAAAGGGGAAGTTAGGAGAGGTTGGAGGATGAAGGTCATTCTGTGGTGCCCTGAGAAAGGGGCTCTCAGCCCTTTTCCATAGAGTGGGGAAGACCTTTGGCAACATATTCATGACCTATTGATTGTATCTGCTGGAAGGAGTCATCAGGGCCTGTTGGGTCAGTGTCAAATCAGGGGATTAAGCACCCAGCCCTTGGACCCTTTCATATCATTGCCTCTTTTTAAAAGGTTAATTCATCGTGGCTGAAACTTCCCAGGAAAACCTTTTGTAAGTGGCTTCATTTCTTATTTTTTTAATTTAAGTTTTAGATTTTTGTCTGGAGGAAGAACTGGTGATGAATGCCTTCTGGTTTTCTTGGTTTTGGGTGTTTTTTTTTTTGTTTTTGTTTTTGCTCATTTCCCCTAAAAGAAAAATGCCCTTAAGAAATTAAAGCTGCTTAATTAATTGCTGTCTGATTACAAAGTGACAGACTATGATGGGAAGCTGCCACTGTGCTTGACTGGTGAAGCTGATGACCGAAGGCTGTGCTGTTCGCCCTTTCTGTTCCGTTTAACAGACATTCCTGAGCTTCGAACTTGTGCCAACCTTGTACTGGGTCATGGAGATACAGGATGGAAAGGACAGTCCCTGCTCTTGAGGAGCTCAGTCTCTAATGGAATGTATTTGAATGTCTGTGTGGCTGGAGTTCTGCTTCTTCATAGTGACCATCTTGGATGGCCCCATTTAAGATACTGTCCAGCATCTGGCAGGCTGCCTTGAACATTTTAGACCCCTCCCATCAGTATTTCTGAATTTGATTGCAACACTGCTTTCCATTTCCTAAGTAATTTTACCAGAGGAGAATGAATTTTCTCCTCCAGTGACACAGGACAATAATCTCTTCAGGAGAGCTTCTACTTCAGTGCCAGGAAGTGAGGCAGGGTGTGGATCATTGACATGGGCAGAGGAGGCCCACATCCCAACTCCCTGACCTCCTCACCTCTTTCCCAACCAGACCTCTCACCACAGCTGGTAGCAACTTTGGATTCCTTTTCCTTTTTTCTGCCTGGCTTTTCACTGAGATGGAAAACCAGCAGGAGAGGAAAGAAAGAAAAATTGAAGGCTGGATTATAATCATAAAATGCTATAGCTCGAAAGGGCATGGAAATCATTCAGATCAAATTTTTCCCACCTGCTGCCCGTTTTTTTCTAAGAAATAAGGAACGTGAGGTCCAGTGTCCTATGCCCTATTTTATACTGTAGTTTCCTAGGATCTAAATGGTCCGTTTAAATTACACACACACACACACACACACACACACACACACACACACACACAATTTACTAATGAGGACACCCAAATGATACAGGAGGCTTTTTGTTTTAATATTAGCTTTCTCTTTCAAATTTTTTGTTAGAATTAATACCTATATCCCCTGAACACACACCCGGATAGGGAAAACCCCACAATGTGACTAATGTGAATATGGAGTCTTGGGAAGTGATATATTTTTTGATTGGAATAGTCATCATTTTAACCACCAAGGGTTTAAAACCCAGCCAGCCCTTCATTTTTCTTTGAAAAATCAAGAACTCCTTAGGGACTTAAATCTTTCTCAGCCAGCCTTTTCCCTATCAACCTATAGAGTGGTCTTCTGGCCTGGTTTTTAGAAGTAAGCATAGTTGCTTATAAATTCTTGTGAATCAGTGACAAAGCAGGTATTTTTTTGGGGGGGGGGGATGTCGAGGAGATCCTAGGGAAAGCTGCTGCTGAATAGCTTTTCCTCCAAAGATGATACAGAAAATGCATCTTTCACATGATTGTTATCCACTGTAACTTTCTGAAAAAGATTGTTCTACAGAGAAAAGAGACATAAGCAGAGGTCACGACCAGCTTAGAGATTGGTTAAATTGAAGAAAAAGTGCCAAGACTGAATGTGCACATTGTTCTATGTATGATCAGTATTTTTATTCTTCCTAAGAAAAATATTTACACACTTTGCTTTGTGAGTAAATGCTTCCTTACTGTCTTGTTAATAAGGGTGGCAGGCTCCCTCTGCCTTTTCTGGGGTCTTTTATCAACTAGTTGGACAAAGCCGAGCTAAGGCCAGGCTTATTCGTCTTCTTCCCTCTCACTTAATCGGTAAAAACAGGCAATGCACTCCTCAAAGATCAAGCTGTTAGAGCTCAAGAGTAGCTGTTTGGGCCCTGGGTCTGGAGGGCAGTGGCCAGAGTCTCCCTGGGTGGCCCTGTGCACCCTCCAACTATGCCACCAATGGGAGCAGGGCCCCTCCCTCCATCGGTGGGTCCAGCCCTTTGCCTGCAGCAGAACACTTAAACTCCTAAGGAAAGAATGGAGAACTACTCGAGGGAAAAAATTATCTTAAATGCCACCTAATGGTTTTGTTTTTGTTGTTTCTCCTGATGTGCTGTTTACTCTCAATTTGTACACACACAGTTGTCCTTAGGGCCTTTCCTCTTCTCACCTAGAAACAGAAAATGGGATGTATATTGGTTTCCAACCTGCTGTCTACATTAGAATTGGAGACGGGGCCTGGATCCTTGTGGACTAAGCTTCCTCTCCAACTCATCACCAACAGCATCTTGACAAAGAAAGACCCAGAACAGGGCAGGCCCTGTCAGGGATGCTTCTGCCAACAAAGAAACGGCACAGAATCAAACGGGACGATGTGCTGTTTGTTTAAACAGTACCAGAGTGCATTCTTCAGTGTATGTTTGCCTGCTTGAGGAGAGGCCCAAGTTGAGCACATAGTAAAGCAAACTCATGAAAGTGAATATTCTGTTTCTAGTCAAAGTCTTAACCTCTAGAGCGCAATCGCAGGCAAATCTGGGCTGAGACTAGGTGTGTTTGACTTTTGGAGCTGTCTTTGCTCTGAGAGATGCCCCACTTTGGAATGTCTTGTTTTGGCATTCAGAATGGTGGAAGAAATTAGGAGGCGAGATGGGGTTTCCATGGTGTGCTGTGTCTGAGGTCTAAGTTAAGAATGGTCTATTCAACCATTCTGACTCCTAATGAAGGCACAAGAGTCTGAGAAAAGAACGGATGTACAGGATGAGACTATCCTTGCATATTGGGGCTATACTCAAAACATCTGATTTTAAAAATACCGGCTTTGGAAGCACTGCTCAAGAATTCATCAAAACCCCCTTGGTGTCCATTTCTCACCAAACACAGAACAAATGTATCGCTGTCCCATCTAAATGTGTAAAACCGATTTGAAGGACTGATGCAAGACATGCCGTACGTGGTAAACCAGCACTTAAGGGACCTTTGAAATCTGGCCCAAAACTCTTCCAAAAGACTGTCTTTAAAATGATTTGCAAGAAACAAGGCAGCTGCATGGAGGTATACAAACAGAGTATGATTGTTCTTTGGCCTCTAAGGGAACAGAAAATGTCCTACATATTGCACTCATGGATTCCGATAGCCTGGTGTGGTGAAGGGGGTGCCCTCATTTACAGATGGGAAACTCTGGCCCTAACATAGCCTGGAAGTTGGGTCCTCTGACTGCAAAGCCACTGATTGCTTTTCCTGTTGCCCTAGCTCAGTCAGCTCAGGTGCTGCCATCCCCCCGCTCTGGTCTTGGCTAACTCTAAGGTTCCAGTTGCTTTCTGGGTTGGATCTTCTGGACTGGGCCTGCCAGGGATAGAGAGACCAGAATCTTCCCTCTGCACCCACCATAGGGGTGGGAGGTATCCTGCAGCAGCAAGCACCGTGAGACACCGTCTGCGTCTGAATCAGGTCTCAGTTCCCTCTCCTGCGGCCGTATCCAGCTCCCAGGGAGTTACTGGCATCTTGGATAAGTGGCTAGGAGAACAGGATGGCCCTACCTAGTTTTGGAGAATTAGTGGTGGGAGAAATTATTTCTTCTGGTTTGCTCACTAGAAGGTTGGAGAAGGCTCAGAAGAGTGTGGCAGCCAGCTTCCCATCTGCTTATGAAGAAGAGGGCGGTGCTGGGTGAAAGCAGCCCAGGGGGTTGAAGCCTCTAGCGGCAGATGTGCTGGGGAGAGTGAGCGTGCCGGCAGCAGGGAGGGCGGATGCCGCCCGAAAGGCTTTCCTGATTAGTTAGGAATTCATGTTCGTTTGACAATTCTAGTCAGAGGCTTTACTCATTGAGATGAGGACTAGTTCGTGTCTCTTCAAAAAAGGACAAAACTCAGGAAACCAAGCAACTGAAACCTGCTCACACAAGAGCCCTCAGAGTGTGTTTTTAACACCAGAAGGACCCACAGAGATTGCAAACCCCATTGTCACTGTGGGTAAGGCTAAATGACCTGCCCTTTATCATATAGCAAATAAGAGGGTTAAAAATCGAACCCTGGTAATGTATTAAGTCCAGATCACTCTGGAGATAGAAAAGAATGGACACATTTGGAAAATGCTTGTATGGCTTCCAGAGATGCAGCAATTCGCCTGCGCGGGAGGGCGGGTGGGTAGACGGTGTGAGACCCTGCCTCTCATACTTCAAACAGGCACTAGGAGAGGAACTGATTTATTCAGATGCTATCTTAGGTGGAGTAACTGAGAAAGTTAAAGAGCGTTTGGCCCGGATAGGTGTCGCCTCTCTGGGATGTTCTCACATTGGTGGAGGGCTCTGGCCTGGCCTGGCGGAGGGAGCCGATACACTCCTGAGCAAACAGCAGTGCTGGGCGTACCGAGGGACTTAGGCAGACAGCTCAGCCCAGTGGCTAGAACTGCCTGGTAGCTTTACCAACAAAGGAAGGGACAGCCTTTGGAGGGAGTGAGTTCCCTGTCCCCAGGGGTGCAAGCAGGAGCTGAACGATCGGTTAGGGGGACTGCAAGAGGCTTCCGGTCTTGAGGCTGGGATAGGATGTTCCCAGGAGCCTTTCAGGCCAGAGAGCGTATGGCTGGTAAGTGTTTCCGGCTGGAAAGTGCAATCCAGTTCTCTAGGCCTGGAGCCCAGCATGGCTTACAGGGTCACCGTGGGGGCGGATTCTCCTTCCTCACGTTAGGGGAAGGGTGGTTTGGGGCCCCAGGAGATCCAAGTGGTGAGTCAGCAACACACCCTGCCTGCGAGTGTCACTGTCAGGTAAGCCTGTGCCACGTGTACCCGTCCGGGTGCCTGTGTCACTGTGATGTAACTGACGCTGTAACTACGTGTGCGGCCGTGTGGCTGTGTGTGTGACCTGTGGGAACGCAGATGTGTGCGTCTGGTGTGACCACAGCTGGCTGTAAATAGGACACTGGCCACATGTGGGAGACTGCGTGGCCAAGTAGGAGAGCGAGCAGGTATTTCTGTGCCCTAATAGCCTCACAGTCGCAATGAGCAGACACGCCACCAGGCTTCTGTCAGACCCACGGCTGCAAGGCAAGATTCTAGCTCAAAGATCACCTTAATGGCAACTGAGGTTGGAGGAGTCTGTGCCTTGCTGAGGGTCCTTAATCCTTGTGCCACTCATTCCTGGGCCCTGGGAACTGCATGCCTGCTCCCGGGTCTGAATGCGACATACCCCCAGGAGAGTAGCCTTAGGCGCAGAGGGAGACCATTCCCAAATGCGCATCTCTGGAATTCAGTCCCAGTGGCCTTCTCTAGATCCATCTCTGTAGCAGGTGCTGATTCTTGGACAGTCACAAAATGGGGCAACCCGACAGGCTGCCTTGGCCAGAACTGGAGCCCAGGCTGACCTTGTACAGCCCCAGGATCCGTTCCTGAGCCACAGTGTTTGCATATGGGACCTCAGCTGGTATCCCGGATTAGAGGGCCTTAGGAAACCATGCAAGCCCTCCCCTCAGCCTGTCACAACTTTGTGGCCATCGCCATCTGATTAAGGGAATTCCCGATCCTCTCTTCTTCCTCCTCTCCATTTGCCCTCATCATGGGAAAAGCTGCCCAACAAAATAAAGCCCCTTTTCTGGGGCCTGGAGGGCTCAGTTTTGCCCCCTACCCCAGCAACATGCACACTTTGTAGGCTGTGGATGGGTTGGTTCACTTCTCTGAGCTTTAGAGTCTGTGCTGCTTTTCTGTTCCATCAACCCCCTTGTTTTCCATCCCAGTGTTCATCACAGCTCTGTTGGACAGGTGCGACTCAGGCAGGTTTCCCAAAGGACGTGTGCATCAGCCGGGATCCTTGTCTAGCCTGGGAGGCGGGCCCGATCTACAAGAAAACATGCGGGCTACCTTGCTCTATGCACCTACTCTTTATTGCTCCTGGGCCAGGTGCTGGGTCCTGCGCAGCCTGGGGAGGGGAGATCCTGACCAGTTCCCCACTCTCTGTGGCCAGCAGGCAAGGCCAAGCCAAGGTCTGAGGCCTGCACCTGGCCCACCTGGCCCCAAGGCGCGGTCCAGGGCACGGAGCCCTGGGAGGGCGTCGGGCACAGGCGGGGCAGTGCGCATGGCCCTGTGCACAGCTCTTAGCTTTTCGAGTCGCTGGCCATGGGCCCCTGGCAGAACTCATCCATGAACTCAAGGAAGCGGCCGAACCTAGGCTGGCCCTCGCTCAGTGCTGGGCGGCCCGGGGGCGGCGCTGTGGCCCTGAACACCGTCCGCAGCGAGCAGCGCACCAGCTGCCGGTAGCGGGCCTGGAACTCCTTCAGCAGCTGCTTGGCCTCCAGGTATTGCTTCTGGTTCACCAGCCGCCGCTCAGTCCGCTGGTGCAGGACAGCTCCTGCAGGGAGAGAAGGCCGAGGGGCACCAAACTCGCTCTGGGGCCCCCTAGCCCAAAGCAGTGGGGACTGTGTCCAGAGCGCCCCCACCCCCAAAAAGTGGGATGGAGTGAAAGGAGGATGCTACGGGGACTGAGAATGGCCTCCCCAGCTCCGGGCAGTAAGAAGCCGGCTGATTCTACCTCAAGCATTAGTTCTGGTCTGTAACATGCTGTGTGACTCTAGGCAACTCCCTGCCTTGCTCCAGGCAGGCCTCAGCTTCTCCGTCCGCAGAGGGGGCAGGGCGGGGGCAGACGCCAAGGGCCCTCAGCCTCCTCCCGGCAGATGAGCGAACTTCTCTCTGTCCCGGGTTCTGGCCGCTGAAGACGGGGACAGGGACGGGGATGGGGGCGGGCAGAGCTGTACCTAGTGGAGCCTCTGTAATGTTCTGGGGATCCCGCATGCGAACGAGGAGGTCATCCAGCAGCTGGGCTCGAGTCTTCCGTGGCGGTGGAACGGGGATCCTCTGGGCCTGACGCAAGGTAAGAGGAGCCTGTCACCCCAGTCCGGTGCTCAGCCTCTCCGGGCCGCACCTCATACAGACGCAGCAACACGCAGGAGAGCACTTGGGGGCACTGGGAAAGCACAGCCCTCAGAAGGCCGTGAGGTGACAGCCACGGCTCTACCTGGGGGATCCCGAGGAGCCACTCGCACACGCAACCAGGTGGGGTTGACCCACATACCCGTTTCTCCTTGGGGACGTAGTGTTTCTGAAGTGCGTCCAGCCTGGGCTTGGAAGAGCGGCCCCGCAGGGGACACTTCAGCATGCGCTGCAGGGCCCGCGCGTTCTTCTGGATTCCTAAGGCAAAAAGGCAAGGGTTGGGGCAAGGTACTCTTCCTCCAGCTGCTGGATGCCTCCCCCAGTTTTCTCATTCCCCAGCAGCCCTGGGTGAAAGGATTTGAGAGGCCCCAAGAGGAACACACTGCCCCCATCTCTCCCTGATCTGCTGCAGTGCCAGAACCTCCATCATTCATTCAGTGAATACTCGTCCCCTGGGTGCACGGATCCTAATGGAAAAATAGCACTAGAACGGGGAAAGGGACGGGCCGCAATGTAACCCCATTAAACACAGTGGCTTACACTGCAGGGACTGACCCCCAAGAGAGCACAGCTGAGTGCCAGTTCCTTTGAAAGCACAAGTATTGTTAACACATCAGTCTGAAATCAGGGGCTCAGAGGGAGCATTGCCTCCCTTGCCTCAAACCAGAGAGAGAGGATTGGGGATGTTCAATCTGGGGCTCAGCTGGGCTGGGAAGGAGCTCAGGAATCTGGCCAGTCTGGGCAGCTGTTCATCAAACCCTTCCTGGAGACACTTTTCCAGCCAGAGCAGCTAGGCCTAGACTGGCTGGAATCTTGGAACAGCTGTGGCGCCTCAAAATCCACTGAAGGCCCAGGCCAGGGGTCCTGATATGGGAGGCTCCAAACCAGGACACCTTCAGGAGCCCTTTGACAGAGGACAGCATCCTGGTCTGGAAGTGAGGCATGCCACCAGCCTTAGCTTTGCCCTGACTTGCTCTGGCTGTGGAGAGGGCCCCCGTCTTGGAGCCATTCTCCTCACATACCCTGTGGCTCAATAAAGTCTGGATCAGGCTTGGCTGTCAGCAGCTCCTCGTAGCCATGGTACTTGCTGGGGAGGGAGGCAGTCGGGAGCTTCCTCCAAGCCCTCTTTACCTCTCTGGGAGCTGTGTGGGGTGGTCTTTGCTCTTCCTCCCTCATGGATGAATCATCCCTCTGGAGGATGGAGGAAGGCAGCTCACCCACCTGTGCCCAAAAGAAAACCAGCTTCCATTAACATGTCTAAGCATTAGCTCTGTGCGGGTCCCCACCCTGGGCCCTGTTAAGGGCAAGAACCAAGACCGGGGTGAGAGGAGGCAGCCGTGAAAGCAGACAGTGATTGTGCACCTTGGTAAGCGCCAGAGGAGAAGGGAGCACAAAGGTTCTGGGTGAGCCCAGGAAGCCCCCACCCCGCCTGCCTGCGGGGCTCGGAAGCTTCCTGGAGGAAATGAGGCCTTAACCTGCACAAAGTCTTGAAGAAGCAGGATGGCCCCATCCCCAGGCAGGGATGGGGAGAGGGGTGGGCTACAAGTGCTGGGGAGAGAGGCCTGCTGCGGGCCAGGAAGAGCAGGGGCCGAGCCACCCATGTAGGACCCGGCAAGGTGGCTCTGGGGGTACTCTAAGTTGGTATCTTTGGGGTGTACTGTGAAGAGATGGGTGACTGGAGCAGTAAGCAGGCCTCAGATCAGTAAGAACTTTTAAAAGCCAACCTGAGGGTGTTTCTTTTGTTTTTGTTTGTATTTTCTTTATCCTCACGGCGATGGCAAAGCCACAGAGGAGTTTTAAGGGGGTGAGTGACCACTGTCTGAACTCACATTTTTAGCCTACCCTAAGGGCTTTATAAGAAACATATTTATGAGACCTGTATTTCACGTAGGGATGTTATTTATACACTTCATGAAAGCTTGTGGCTAAGAAGAAATAGAAAATCTAGACAGATCTGTAACAAGTAGAGATCTCAACAATTCTCACAAAGAAAAGCCAAGGGCCAGGTGGCTTCACAAGTGAATTCTACTAAGCATTTAAAGAAAAATTAACACCAATCCTTCACGAACTCTTCCAAAAATTAGAAAGGGGAACACTCCCAGCTCATTCTCTCAGTTATTATCCTGAAACCAAAACTAAGGAAAGACATCACAGAAGGACAATACAGACCAATATCCCTATGAACATAAACACAAAAATCCTCAAAAAATACTAGCAAACTAAATTGACAACCTATAAAAAGGATTATATACCATGATCAAGTGGGACTTATTGCAGGTAGACAAGCTTGGTTAAACATCTGGAAATCAATCAGTGTGACACACCAATAGATAAAGGATGAAAACCACATGATCATTTCAGTACACACAGAAAAAGTATTTGGCAAAATCTAACACCCCTCTGTGACAAAAAAAAACCACTCAACTAGGGATAGAATCTTCCTTGACCAGGAAAAAAAGGACATTTATGAAAAACCCACAACTAACATCAGAATTAATGGTGAAAGACTGAAAGCTTTCTCCCTGAGATCGGGAATAAGACATGTTTGCTCTTTCTGCTTCTATTCCACACTGCACTGGAGGTCACAGCCTGGGCAATCTGGCAAGGGGAAGAAAAGCTTTTCCCATCACGGTGACTCCCAGTTGATTGTATTCCTTTGGCTCCTAGGAAGCCCAGAATTGCATTTTGGCAATATACCTCTGTAACGAGAGCAGCAGGGCAGATGAGCAGGTTAGAGTGACCGAGACCTTATTTCCTTTCCTGTCCATATTTTCCTTTCATCCAACTTTCTCAAGCTCATTTTATTTTTTTTCAAGCTCATTTTCAAATATTTACTTATACTCTGCTTTGTTCTAAAAGGTTCTGATAGAGTTCATAAAGACAAGTTTTATACCATATAAATGTGTATGTCACTATAAGTCATCTGTGGAATAAGGGATGGATGGAGTCAGGCATAAATGTATGCATGTGCATCTTGGAAAGATCTGGCAGACTGGAGGCATGAGATGGGAGGTGGGGAGCTGAGGAAAGGCAGTGGTACAAGAATAATGCTCGCGGGGCCCTACCAGCTCCTCCAGCCTCCTATTGCCCTTTTCCTACGTGTCACCTGTCTGCCGCCCAGACACTGAACCATCTGTGGTTTCTGCACATGCCACTTTAATTTCTGTCCTCTGTAGCCTGCTTCATGCTGTTTGCTCTGCGCAGGATGCCCTTCTGCCCATGTTTTCACGTTGTCACTCCCTACTCAGCCTGCAAAGCTCAGCTCATTGGAACCTCTTTCAGGAGCCCTCCTGGTCTGGGCAGAGGATCCTTCTTTCCCCCAGGCTCCCAGCGCCTGGGTTTCCCTTAGTCTCGGCACTGACTGCGTGCATTGTTCCTGCACTCTCCCATCAGACTGAGTCTTGGCCATCTGTATTCCCAGGATTCAGAGGCAGCATCAAAAGTGATGTGACCTTATACAGATAGGCAGAGGCAGCAGCAAACCCTTCCGAAAAACTGGTCAGAACCGTGCCCCAGCCAGACCCCAGATGCTGTCTGTGCCACAGGACCGGGACTTGTCTCCATGGGTATCCCTACCAGGAGCCTTGGCTCAGCGGAGCTCCCGGAGGGGCTTGCGGGGCCTGCCGGGGGGGGGGCTTCCTTCTAATTTCCGGACCTGTCTTGGACTCACTTCCGGCTGCCTACCGCAAGCCAGCTATGCCAAGGTTGTATAGGAGCCTCTGGGAGCTAGGAACAAGGCAGGGGAAGGGGGGACCAGGCACCTGGGTCAAGAATATGGACTCCATGCTCCTGGTGTCCTCGTCTGACAGGTGCTGCGGGCTGACGTGGCCAGGTCTGTTGCTGTGGTGGGACATGGTCTCTTCACTGTACACGGTGGAATCAGAGCAGATGGGAGGCAGGGGCACGAAGGTCCGGTGGGACAGGGAAAGGCCCTCCACGCCCTCGATAGGTATCTGTGACTCCAGAATACTGCTTCTGGCAGCGGAGAGCTCTTTAGTCGGCTGTGCCTCAGACTCTGGGATCTCCTTTGAGGGAGACTGGACCGTGGTCATAGGGAGGTGATGGAGAATCAGAGGATGCTTTGGCACCTTTGGGACTTGGGTTTTCACCTGTCATGGGAGAAAGGCTAGACTGGTTTGCTTCCTAATCAGAATCTCTCCTTCCAGACCTCACTGGACTAAGGCTACTTGTAGTACTGTGATCAGGGTACTGGATGAGGGCTCATAGGGGGAGGGAGGGAGCCAAATCCCACTAACTGGGCATCTACAATGTGCCCTGTACATGACAGATGTTGCTTGATTTACACCTCAAACTACCCAGGAAGTAATTCTCCTTATTTTATAAAAGTGGAAGCCAGGGCTCAGAGAGGTAAGATGACTTGTCCAAGGTTACAGAATTATTTGGTGGCAGAGCCTGGACTACCTGATTTCTGCCTCATTCTATATCCCTGATCATATCACTCTGGCTCTCAACAGCCTTCTTCTTCTGATCAAGGTTTAACACGGTGCCCTCGACTTTCTTCAGGGACTCCTAGGAAGACCTGGAGGAGATGGTCCTGTCCCTTATGGAAGGCAGCAGCACCAAGCCCCTTTCAGGATGCTGGTCCCTATACCTTAAATGAAGTTTCATAAGGCAAATCTCTCTCAGGGTTCAGAACCAAGGAAATAACTTCTTTCCTGTTGAAATTCTCAGCTTCCTTAATTAGCGAAAGCCCGTCATCCTGGGAGAGAGGATTATGTACTTAGCATTTGGCTCACTCTGATTGTGCCCCTCTCAGGCTGGCTGATGGGAAGGAGATACTCCAATCCTTAGAGGAGGCAACAAACAAGGGGATGATGATGGAAACCTTTTGAATTTCTGTCTATTTCTGGCTTTTAATTCTGTGCTGGTCCTCTAAGGGCTCCAGACTAGAGTTTGGCTGGACAGCGACAGGCTGCAGAGGGGGTAGAAAGGGAATAACTATACTGAAAGGGAACTGTAGAAACGGAATAAGCTGGACTGGGAATGCCCAGTCCAGCTTTTAGTTATAGGAAGGCTAAAGTTCAGGAGGGAGAAGCATTTCACAGAAATTTCTGCAATCCTTTTGATACTGTATGGCATCCCAGAAGGTAAGTCTAAGACCACCGGCTGGGGTTGGTTTGGGGGGGCAGATTGCTCTCAACATAAGGAAATGCTTCCTTATGTGTAAGAGATGTGTATTCTAGGCCTGGCAGCCATCCATGACTCCCACAGGTGGTTAGAACTTGCACAGGTATGGATTTGGGGGTTTATAACATATTTTTGTATCTGTTGCTTCATCCAGTCCTCTCAGCAGCTCAGGGAGGCTTGGAGTTGAGAAGCTGAAGCTCAGAGAGTGAAGCTCTTGCCCAGGTTCAGGCAGCTGTGGAAAGTGATGAAGCCAGGCTTATCCCCGGGTCTTCAGACTGATTTCTCCCCTACTTCTCCATAGCTCCTTCTCGGGGCCTCAGTTTCTCTGTCAAAGTTGGGGGTAGGATTCCATGACCTTCATAGCTTCTCCCTACTCTGGCAGCTGGGTCCCTCTGTCTTGTCCCTTCTGGGTGTATCTGTGTGTAACAGACATGGAACGGAGAAGACAATGCTAGGACTGCAGACCTAACAGAAGGAATCCATGATGAGTGGGGAAGGGCACTCTCTCCCCAGGTCAGTTCACATGCAGTAAAACAGGCTCCACTTCCTCCAGGCTTGGCAGGCCTTACCTTCCTCGAGTCCTTCCGAGGCATCAAAATATGATGCTTGGCCTTTACTATCTTCTTGCGAGTCAGGTGGATCCCCAGCCGCTCCTGGAGGAAGCTTTTCAGCAGTGGAGGGACCCCTGGAGTCATGATGGGAAAGATTACTATTAGCAGATATTTACTGGGGGCTTACTATGTGTCCCGCACTGTTCAAACTGCCAGACATGTATTAACTTACATTAATACATCATTATTATGTAATGAATACATAATTCTCACACCAACCCCAGGAGATAGGTACCTATATTATTCCCATTTAATAGGTGAGGAAACTGAGGCACGGAGAGGTTAAGAAATTTTCCCAAGGCAACAAGGATAGTGCAAAGCAAGGGTGAGAACTCTGCTGGTGTCACTCTAGGACCCAGGATTCTAAGATGCCTCCAAGGTGTAGCGCTGAGGCAGCACCCACCGTACCAGGATGCAGCACCCATTTCTGGACACAGCCCATTTGAAACCTCGTGTGTGGCCCTTTACGTTTCTCATCCCCCTCTCCTGCTCAGCCATGCCTCCCCTGCAGGCCCCTCCCCAGCTGGGAAGTAGGAAATGAGGTCACAACAGACCTGCTCTACAAAGCCAGGTGGCACTTAAAGATCTCATGCAGGATCTAGCTAATTCTGTGTTCCATTCCCAGCTCTGCCTCCTTCTTGTTGTGGGACCTTGGGTAGATCATGAACCTCCCTGGTCCGCAGCATCCTTCACTGAGCACGGGGACAATGACGCCTGCCTCACAAGGTTGCTGTCAGGTAAGCTGGTACACAGCAGGTGGTCAGCAACGTCTGTGGTTCTTTCTGTCCCCAAATGCACCATGAACCACGTCCACCCATGACCCACAGCAGAGCCCAGGGGCTCAGCATCCATGAGGTGGGGCTGAGGGTGCCCACACTGGCCCTGGGCACCGGGGTGGGAACACAGGTTTGTGGGCACCGTACCTCGTGTATGGGCCACCAGAGGGTTGTTATGAAAGATGAGCTCGCAGAGCGACGGGAAAAGAGCTACTGGCAGGATGGCATCTTCCTTTGCGATCTGTAAGGAACACGGGGAAAAGCTTCAGGTCGGCACCGCCCCACCTCTGCCCAAGTGCTGCCAGGCCCCACACCGCGGGGCTACATGCTTGCTAGGGCAGGGGTGGGGCCGGGGACGTGAGGCTCCTGTACTGGACTCAGTGCTGGGCAGGGTCTGCTCCTGCGATGTCACCTGCTCACACCCACAGATCAGGATCCTGTCTGAAATTCCACATCACTGTTTCACATTTGAAAGTTAAGAATTGTTTTCTCCACACTGGAAATGTAGCCAAGACCAAGGAATGGAGATGTTGGTGACAAAATAGGAACAAGCACAAAGAGTCTGGAAGTTTGGCAGGGCAATGACTTTGACTTCAGCATACAATTTGTCTGGCACTTCACCTTCCTCAATGCAACCTCTACACACCCTGTCAGTCTGTCAACAGCACTCCTGATGGTCTCTTTCATTAAGGCCTGTTCTGGGCACTGAGCTGGGGATGGGCAGGGGGCAGGCAGTCAGGGGGGACCCATTCATCTAAGGGATAAGCCGAGCCAATGATAAGGAAGACCTCCCGGCTGTCTGGGGCCCAGAGGCTGCTCTACCTCCGTGAGGCCAGCCTCTGAAGGGCGAATAATACCCAATCCTTGCTGAGCAGAGTGGCTGGAACAACCTCGGGGAGGGTGTCTATTAGCAACAGAACAGTATCACAGGGGCCACAAGTGGGGCAGTGGCCGTTCAGATGCCTGGGCACCCTGAACGTTATTGGGTTAGACTCAGGACCCGTGGAAGGCAATAAGGCCCGAGGACTGCGAGAGGGAGGGCCCTTCAGTTTGGCTTCCTCTGGAGCCCCAGTGGGTAGCACTAGATGCCCACTGGGCAATGAACCTATCCATTATCTTTGTGTTCATCCAATCAATAAGTATTAGTGAATGCCAACACGTGTCAAGCACTAGGTTGGAAATGAGCAAAACCACTAGAACTCCTGCCCTCAAGGAGTGCTGCCTGGGGGGACACAGGCACTGAAGCCGTAACAGGAAGGATGGGAGCTCTGCAGCTGTAATCAGCGCCATGAGAGAGGGCGTGGGAAGTCCTTCCCTATCTCCCTGGTCCACGCAGGGAGATAGGGAAGGCTTCCCTGAGATTTGAAGGGTGAGGAGGAGGTAGGGACAGAGCGCACAGCACAGAAACCTCTGTATTAACCAAAACCGTTCTCTCTACTTTCTGGGCACACAGCCAGACTGTCTTTGTGCCTCCTAGGCAACTAGATGTGCTCATGTGACTCAGGTCATATGCAACAGGGTAGAAGGGACCATTTCTGGGCACAGCCCATTTGAAACCTCCTGAGTGACCCTCTATGCTGCTCACCCCCCTCCCCTGCTCCGCCATCGACCTGCCAGATGCAGAGGAGCGAGTAAAATCCCCTTCAGGCCCTACGGGAGGACAGAGCCACAGCCAGAAGGGAGCTGGCTCTCTGCAAGATCACATGGGAGGCCCCCAGCCCACCTGGAATACCCACAGTGGATTTTGTGAAAGCAAGAAATAGACTTCTATTAAGGGAGGTCCCTGGGAATTGAAAGTGTGTGGCAGCAGCTCACAGTGCGTGCCCCACCCACTGCAGAGAGGAAGTGCCCCATGGGAGAACCATGCAAGAAGGGCCTCACAGTGAGGAGGAGGAAAGCCAGCTGGGGGGCGGAAAGAAGGCCACTTTGATTAACAGCAGAGAGAAAATGAGGCTAGAGATGCAAGTCAGGGCCAGACAAAAGCTAGAAAGATCTTGGTCCCTGGGGACCTAATACGTGCATTTTCAGAAATATGAGGACCTACATATGACCAGATTTGGTCACAGATTAGATATACGTGGTGAGGAGGGACATAAAGGAGAGAGAAACATTAAGGATGACAGCCAGATTTTGGCGTGATGGAGCTCTTCTCTAAGATCCGGGGCAATGGAAGACCTTCAAATTTGAAGATCATTAATTCACTTTGGATACATGTACTTTGGAGGTACCTTTGAGACCTCCCAGTAGAGATTCAGGTAGGCAGTGGACACACTGGTCTGGAGTATGCAGGATACTGGTTTTGTGTTGGAATTATAAATTTGTGAGCCACTGTTCGTGGGCCAGTGGGTATGTGAAGGCATCTCAGGGAGAGAGTCGAGAGTGAGAGGTGAGGGACGAGGCGCGGGCCTTGAGCAGCTGGAACATTTGGTCATCGAGACCAGGACTTGGCACAGCTTTTCTGTCAAGGACCAGACAGTAAACGCTTTAGGCTTTACTGGCCATACCCGCTGTGTTGCAGCTACTCCACTGGGCCGTTGTAGCACAGAAACTGCCAGAGACAACTCATAAGTAAGTGTGATGGCTCTTTTCCAATAAAACTTTAGTGATGGACTCTGAAATTTGAATTTCATATCATTTTAATGTGTCATGAAGGATTATCCTTCTTTTGATTTTTCAACCATTTAAAAATCTAAGAATCAGTCTTAGCTTGAAGGCCATACAAAAACCAAGGTCGGCAGATAATGCCTGTGGGCCAAATCCGTCCCCCCCCCATCTGTTTAATACAGTTTCATCAGATCACTGCCGTGCTCATCCATTTACACATTGTCCTCTGTGCTACAAGGACACGATTGAGTAGTAGTGACAGAGTAATGTATTTATCTGGCCCTTTATAGAAAACATTTGCTGACTTTTTATCTAGACTCTAGGGAAGGAGGGAAGGAGGATGAACCTACAAAGAAGTCTAATATGTGTTGATAAATAACTATAAAATGGTGGCTAAAGAGGGTGCAGAGTCTCTCTCTCTTTTTTTTTTTTTGGGTGCAGAGTCTCTTATATACAAATCAGGTCGTCAAGAAGCACGCACAACAGAATAGGGGAGGGAGAATTAAATTTAATTTTGTCAGGATGCAAAATTCCATCCATCCAAATCAGGCAACTAAAGAGTTGAAGAAAGTTACAATTAAAACTGATAGAAAGTTGAAAGATATCCATGGCACGGATGTCATATTTTCTGTGAAATTAAGTCCCAGCTGAAAGATATGGGCTTAGGATTCTGGCTGAGGTAGTGAGGAAAATCTGGCCATCATGCTAGCCTATCCCTGTAAGGTGAGTTGAATGCCACTGATAATAAATTCATGGTCCAATGACAACTTAGTATTTCTGTCCAATTTCATTGGGTTAAGGCAAATACAACTTAATCTGTCAAATTTATGAACTAAGTAAATATTAGTTAAAGGTTGAATGAAAGTGATTATTTTACTTTTTTTTTTTTAGAGACAGAGGGAGAGAGTGTGTGAGCAGGGGGAGGGGCAGAGGGAGAGGTAGATAGAAAATCTTTTTTTTTTAAGATTTATTTATTTATTTGAGAGAGAGAGAGACCGTGTGCATGCGCACAAGCTGGGGGAGGGACAGAGAGAAGGGGGAGAGAGAGAGAGTCCTCAGGCAGACTTCCTGCTGAGTGTAGAGCCCAATGCAGGGCTCGATCCCAGGACTCTGAGATCATGACCTGAGCTGAAATCACAATTCGGATGCTTAACTGACTGAGCTACCCAGGTACCCTGAGATAGAGAATCTTAAGCAGGCTGCAGGCCCTGACATGGGCTTGATCTCAGGACCCTGAGAGCATGACCTAAGCCAAAATCAAGAGTTGGACCCTCAATCGACAGAGCCACCCAGGCACCCCATTGATTTTTTTTTTTTTTTTTTTTTTTTTTAAGATTTTATTTATTTATTTGAGACAGAGAGAATGAGAGAGACAGAGCACATGAGAGGGGGGAGGGTCAGAGGGAGAAGCAGGCTCCCTGCCGAGCAGGGAGCCCGATGCGGGACTCGATCCAGGGACTCCAGGATCATGACCTGAGCCGAAGGCAGTCGCTTAACCAACTGAGCCACCCAGGCGCCCACACCCCATTGATTTTACTTTTGACACAAAACTTACTAGATTTCTGAGTGGATATTCTAGACATTTAAGTTCTGTTTGAACACAGAATTGGTTTTAAAATTTGTAACTTTAATAAACTGAATATTAATTTCAACACAGGTAGCATGAGTATTCCTTGATGTGATCAAAACATCATTCATTCATCAAACAAACTTACTGAGTACCTATCATGTATCAGGTGCTATTCCAGATGATGAGGATATAGTTATAAGCAAAACAAAGTCCTACTCTCAAATAAACCTACATTCTGGCAGTAGACAACTGACAATAAAGAAAAAGATATATATGTTAGGTGATAACTGTCATAAAGAAAAATATAATTTAAAAACTCAAGTAAGCATATAGAAAAATGGAGAGTAGGGACGCCTGGGTGGCTCAGTCGGTTAAGCGTCTGCCTTTGGCTCAGGTCATGATCCCAGGGTCCTGGTATCGCGCCCCACATCGGGCTCCCTGCTCAGCGGGGAGCCTGCTTCTCCTTCTCCCTTGGCCTGTCTCCCCCGCTCATGCTCTCTCTCTCTCTGAAATAAATAAATAAAATTAAAAAAAAAAAAAAGGAAAGTATTGCTCCCCTCCTAACAACAAGAAAAAAGAATAACTATAACATCATAACTTTTCTTGCATCTCCCAGAGAGCTAAGGTCTCAGGGCGACCATCTGGACTGGAATCTAAGGAAAGATGGGCACCTCCAAGAAGCGATGGGCCATGGACACTGGCTCACGTGTGGCAGAACATGGGAGGAAGAGATGGCAAGTGCCATATAAGCAACTAGGAAGAAATGAGCTAAACATTTTAATGAGCCACTAAAGGCTAAGTGTGGGCCTCTTAGAGTAGAAGAGAACTCTCAAGAGTTGCAGAGAGAAGGAGAATTCATGGCCACTTGTACGCAAAAGACTGGACCCAGGGAGCAAGACTGGAGAAAGCCATCCCTGAGGCGTAGGCCTGGAGGAGAAAAGCCCCTGCCACTATCAGAAAGGCAGGAAGCCTTGCCACCCCTCTCCCTAGAGAACAAAAGCCTTAAGTTTCTGAGGAAGGTCAGCAAACCCTGTCAAGCCCATGGCCCTGCATCTGGGGGAGGGAAAAAATTAAAACCTTCTGCTCCTGGGGTAGGGGCAGGAAACCAACCTGGGCCTACTACCTGAGAGGTCTCTGACTGCTTGCGGAGGGGTAGGACCACTGAGAAGGCCCATCCTTGAGACACAGGAACCCAGGGCCTACTTAAGAGTGGGGTTGGACCCTCCCTTTGGCCCTCTACCACCAGACAAGCGAGCGCTAAATAACAAGCAAAAGCAGTCTCCTGCTTGGAGAGAGGAACACGAGCGTGGAGATAAACGCTTGTGAAGTGCAGGAGCATGGGGAAGGCTGCACCCCGAGGACAGAGCAGGAACACAGAGAAAAACGCTCTGGCACCCCAGCAAGAACCAACTATATGCTGTCCCCAAGAGATGGACTTGAAATACAAAGCTATAAAGAGGTTGAAAGTAAAAGGATAGAAAGAGACTATGCAAACAGCAAGCATAAGAATCTATATTAAAATCAGACAAGACAGGGGCACCTGGGTGGCTCAGATGGTTAAGCATCTGCCTTCGGCTCAGGTCATGATCCCAGGGTCCTGGGATCGAGCCCCACATCGGGCTCCTGGCTCGGCAGGGAGCCTGCTTCTCCTTCTCCCTCTGCTTCTCTCTCTGCTCATGCTCTCTCTCTCTCTGTATCTCTGTGTCTCAAATGAATAAATAAAATCTTTAAAAAAAATTCAGATAAGACAGATATCAAGACAAGAAGTTTTGTTCAAGGCACAGGGAGACAAGTCAAAATAATATAAGGATCAACACATCAGGTAGATATAAAAATTCTAGGTGTTTATGTACCTGATAGTAAAACTTCAAAACACATGCAGCAAAAACTGACAGAACTAAAGGGAGAAATAAACAGATCCACAGTCATGACTGGGGATGTTAACACGCTGCTCTCGATAACTGGTAGAACAAAGAGACAAACAATAGTACAGAAATGATCTGAGTTATACTACCAACCACCTTAACTTAATTGATATTTATAGAACACTATTCCTCAAAACTGCAGAATACACATTTTTTTCTAAGTGCACACATAACATTCACCAAGATAGAATATAGGATGGGACATAAAACAAGTTTCTTTCTTTTTTTTTTTTTAAGATTTTATTTATTTATTTGAGAGAGAGAAAGCATGAGAGGGGGGAGGGTCAGAGAGAGAAGCAGACTCCCTGCCGAGCAGCGAGCCCGATGCGGGACTCGATCCTGGGACTCCAGGATCATGACCTGAGCTGAAGGCAGTCGCTTAACCAACTGAGCCACCCAGGCGCCCCAAACAAGTTTCAATAGATGTCAGAAGAATGAAATCTTACAGGTTATGTTATTTGATCACAACAGAATTAAAGTAGAAATAATAAGTATAAAACATCTAGAAGATCTCCATATATTTGGAAACGAAGCATTTCACTTATCTAAACAATGCATGAGTAAAAAAAGAAACCACAAGAATTTAAAAAGTTTAAAAGAATAAAAATAAACACACAAATCGTAATTTGTAGGATGCAGCTAAAACAGTGCTTAGAGAAAAAGTTATAGCTTTATATGCTTATATTAAAGAATAAAAAGGTCTAAATCAATGATTTACAATTACACTATTTAGGACACTAGAAAGAGAGGAACAAATTAAACTCATGTGAGTAGGACAGAAATCAAGTTAGGAGCAGAAATCAATGAGATGGGAATACAGATAGGTAGAGAAATCTAATGAAACCAGCAGTTAGTTTAGTTTTTTCAATAAAAGACACAAGTGACCAATTTCAAGAATCAAAGAGGGACCCATAATACATCTATGGTCCACTGATTATTGACAAGGGTGAGAAGACCATTCAATGGGGGAAAGAGCAGTCTTTCTGATCAATGGTGGAGGAAACTGCATATCCACATATAAAAGAATGAAGGTGGACCCTGTCTCACACCACATATAAAGATAAACTCAAAATGGATCAAAGATCTGAATGTCAAAGCTAAAATGATAAAACTCTTAGGAAGAAAACACTTGAGGAGTTCGGCTGTACCAACTGCTTGCCTTAGAAGCAATGTAAGCAGAGTACCTTAAAAGTTGCCTACATTTCAGACTTGAGTAGAGCTCAGTTGGTGGCGTTTATAGAAGTCAAATAGTACATGGCTACTGGAAAAATATGCTAACATAAAACATGAAGGAAAAACACATTAAATTTGTCCCATGGACTTTACATCTGCTGTTCCCATAGGCTAGAACATTTCCCACTTCACTCTTCTCTCACACTTCACCTCACTACACTCACAAAACCACTCTCTTGAGAACCTTCCTTGATCCCAAATATTAGGTTAAACTGCCCCCGTCATATACTTCATAGCACTGTGAGTTTATTCCTAACACTATGCATGCTTATATTGAGACCACTTGTCCTGTACCAGTCTTCCCTAGGGGTGACAAGCTCCAAAAAGCAAGAGGCCCGATCTTTCTTTGCACAGCTGTGTACCTAGTATGCAGCATAGAGTCTGGCACATGGTATTAAATAAATATCTGTGACTGAATGGATGGACTCCTGCCTTGGTCTGCACTCTCTCCACTTCCCCCACCCTGAGAACTCCTGAGCCCACATATCTGTAATGGGGAATTATAGGGCTGGCCTTCAGGCTAGAGCAGATTGCATCCCACCCTCCCATCTGTGCCCCTGAGGAAATAGGAAGAGAAGCAGAAGAGTCACCTTGTTGTAGGCCAGGCTAAGGTACCTCAGCTCTGGAAAGGGCGGGGCCAGCGTCTGGTTCCTGGCCTTCAGTGACTTCACGGGAAGAATCTCGAATATGGGAGGAAGTGCACATACCTTGGTTGCCTTAGAAGGAAAAAAGGTCTATTGTCAAAGTGTCCTGATGATAAGAAGCTGAATGATGTCAAGGACCAAGAGACCCTTCCTATGAAGGGTAATGGAAAGAAGTGACCATTCTAGAAAGGCTTGGCCAAAAGAGACATCTAGGGTCATAACGGGAGATGTTACCAAAGGCCCAGAGTTCTGGTTCCAAGTTCTCTGAGGTCACATGATGTGCTAATTCTCCGTCACCCAAAGTTCAGGTTTCAAGTGCTCTGATACCGATAATATAGCAGTGATGTAGACATCAGAAGTTCTCTGCCCCCACCTCCCACTTTCTGCCCTACAGCTTATCCTGAAATGGCCGTTCTCTACAGTTGGGCTAAAATTTCTCCAGAAGGCAAAAGGACAGTGCTTGCATTTTATTTTATTTTTTTTAAAAGATTTTTAAATTTTTAAGTCATCTTCACACCCAACATGGGGATTGAACTCACAACCCTGAGATCAAGGGCCCCAGCACACTCTTCCGACTGAGCGGGTGCTTGCATTTTAAAGGGGACTTTTCCTAGTGGGGAGATGGAGAGCACGAGCGACCTGAGCCTTGAGTACCTGGTCTGATGGGCTGGCTAACATCCTACAATGGAGGCTCTTCATTCCAGGATAAATCAATAGCTAAGTCCTGGATGACTTCAAGCAGGCCTTCAGGCCTGAATGTGACCTGGTACACCCGTGTCACTTGTAGGGTCGTGGTTTTTCAGCACAACCCAGTCTGCCTCAGGATCAACATGTTTAATTAAGCAGAAAATAGAAGGTACTGGGTTAATCATGCCTGACTCGGTTCACTCACTGATTCCTTGAGTTAGATGGGACTAGAGGAAATTACAGGGTGAGATGCTGGGCTAATAACTGGGTTCAAATGAACTAGATTCTGTTCTAAGCTCCATTCATTGCTGTGTAATCTTGAGCAAGTCACTTAAATTTCACTTGTTCATTCAGTGAACAGTAGCGGAGTGCCTACTCAGAGCCAAGTATCTTGTGCCCTCCTAGGGTCCAACTTGTACACCCACACAAGTGGGACAGGTGAGTCATGGGTGAGAGTAAAACAAAAACCAGTGATGGTGCTTGCGCATGTCTGTGACTCTCCCCTCCAGGTGATCCAAATGCAATGTGCCAGAGGCCACAGGGGAAAGCGGTGGCAGTCTGGTAAGGCATTCTCCTCCACCGTGCAATTCCCTATCTGGAGCATGGCTGTGTGACCTGAAGGGGGCAAGTCAGACTGCCGCACAGAAAAGAAAGAGCCAGAGAGTGAGGCTCAGGGGTATCTAGCACTGTCCAGGGGCTTGAGTGTCCTGCCCTGAAGGCATGAGGGATACACACCTGACTTCTACAGAAAGAGGCCACTATAAGTCTCCACCATCTAACACACTGTCTACATGCTCAGATGCCAGAGCGCTGGGATCTGAGCACTGAACAACCTACCAATTATCTTTGACTTTTGTGGCCGACTGTTTAACGGCCCACAGGCCCCTCTATGCCGTATGTATGCCCTTCGGCAGTGTGACCTTGGTGCTCCTCTCATTCAGAGGTGGAGTCTGTACCTCTATGCCCTCGAACCTAGACTGGCTGTTGTATAATAAAGAATTTGTCTGGTCTCTGTCCCAGGTTTTTGGCATTGAGCTTCCAAAACTCTTGGAACTTCCTGAGTGATAGGAATGTCTTTGTTATTCATGAGCCCTGGGTTCACACTTAAGTTTATGCTAATGAGACAACTCAGGATGAGGGCTGGCTACACCTGAAAGACAACCCCACTATTAGAGAGTTGGGGTTTTGAGCCAGCCTGACCTCTGGGCTAGAGATTAAGTTCAGTCCTGTGGCCAGTGGTTCAGTCAGTCATGCCTATGTAATGAAACTCCAAAAAAACGCTCCGGACACTGAGGCTTGAGTGAGTTTCCTGATTGGTGAATACATCAGATGTGCTGGGAGGGTGACACACCCAGATTCCACAGTGAGAGGGCACAAAAGCTCTGCATTTGGGACCTTCCTGGACCTCACATTATTTATCTTTTCCATCGGCTGGTCCTGATTTGTACCCTTTATAGTAAAACTGTGATTATAAGGATAGTGCTTTCCCGAGTTCTATGAGTTCTAGTAAATTACTGAGCCTGAGAAGGTTGTGTGAACTCCAATATTTATAGCCAGTTTGTCGTAAGTGCTGATAGCTTGGGGCCCCCCAAACTTGCAGCTAGCGTCTGAAGTGAGGGCAGTCTTTTTGGGAAATGTGCCCTTCACCTGTGGGGTCTGGGCTATCTACAGGTAGCTAGCATCAGAATTGTACTGCCCTATCATACTTAATACTTGCTTTGACCAACAGAATGTGGCAGAAGGGCCACCATTTGAGTTCCAGAGCCTTGCAATTCACTCTTGCCCTCTTGGAACCCTAAGGGCACCATGCTGTAAAGAAGTCCATAATAAAAAGACTCCGTATAGATGCCAAGCCATACCAGCTATCCATGAACTCAGGCCCTAGCGAACCAGCCAGCTGCATGAATGAGCCCCGGCAAAACCAGTGGAACACCTAACCAGCCCAAATAATTGTGAGAAATAATAAATTGCTATTGTTTTAAGTCTGTAATTCTTGGGTGGGTTTGTCAGGTGGCAATAATTAATTGATATAATTTCTCACCCAGCTTTATCCGTGGGGAGGGAGTGTACTGAGCTTCCTCTCAAGGATGCAGGTTGGCTAAACGTGTACCTATACTTCTTATTGTAAATGAATAAATCAATAGTGCATCAGTCCTTGTGAGCTTGGTTAGTAAGCATCTAACCCTGAAAGAAAAACCAATTTGTCTGTCCAGACAAAAATCAAGCATCTAAACCTGTGACGCCAAGGATCAGACCCTAGATGGTGGTATATTTGGCAAGGATGAGTGTAGCTTTTGGGGGCCCTTACTAGGGAGCTCCAAGGTTCCATCTTGGTGGCTGCCTCACTTCAATGCCAGCCTGATCACTTAAGGCAGCAACCATTCCAACTGCACACATCTGAGAACAGCAAAAGCGAGCTTGTGGGCTGTGTGAGGTCAGGGACCTGACTCTCTAGTCCACCACTGTATGTTCATAGGCCAGCACAGTGCCAGGCACATGGTAGGTACTCGGTAAATATCTGTTCAATGAACGGGCTTCTTCAGTGTGATATATATAAATGCCTCTCATAGCTTCATTAGCTTACTTTTGTTTTTTAAAATGAATGTTCTAACTTAAGGACACAAATATAAAATAGGCAGTTCCTACCTCTGAGGTTGAAAATCCAGGGTAAGATGAGAACACAACCTCTGAAACAAAAGAGAAACAGAATAAAGTTTGATGAGTGCACTGACTGCCCCCAGAGAGGCTGGGGTCTGGGTCTCCCATCCACTGTGTACAGGAGGGTGACCCCTAGCGGGGTTCTCACTGGTCCTCATCTCTAACTCTAACTGGGAGGAGGAGTTGGCTGTGATACCTGTCAGGTGGTGAGTGGCACTTAGAATAAAATCAAAACTCCTTGGCCAGGCCTCTGAGGTCCTGCCTGATCTGGCTCCCACCTAACTTCTCCAATCTTATCTCATGCCACCCTGTCCTTCACTCACTACATTTCAGCCACATTGACCTTCCTTCTGACTTTGCAACATGCAAGCTCTTTTAGCCTCAGTACTACTGGGTGGACAGACAGTACTGATCAGAGAAGGCAAACCAACTGTCTTAGAAGAGAGAAATGTATATAAAAGATTTTTTGTCAAATGATTTGAAAATACTCTTTGTTATGCGAGTAGAAATAGAATATATTAAGACAGTGAATTCAGGAGAGATACTAAGAATAACCAGCAGCACAGTATAGTAAGGAGGAGGTTGTGGAGTGATTTCATTCTTGGCATCATCGGAATGAGATGAGCCAATAAACATCTGAGTTCAACCATAAATCAAAGCATCTTCTTGGACTGGATCCAAGTAGTGCAGGCACTACTCACCATTGCCCTGGCTAATAGGTTATATTAGTGATATTATACTTCCACACGTTAATGATATACTGATAAAAGTTACATGTTAATGATATTAACATGTTAATTATACTGATAAAAGTTACATGAAAACGATATTATGTTAATGATATTATACGTCCACATGTTAATGATATTATACTGATAAAAGTTACATGAAAATGAAGTAAACAGTAAGAGCGATGGAGCATCACATGGCCCAAATAACTTCTCCTACAACATGCGTCTGGAAAGGATTGGAGGATGGGTTTGTACAAGGAACAAAGTAGGAGTTAGCAAGAGGATGGGCCATGGTTGCAAGTGTGGCTGCTAAAGAGTGATCCCGTGGGGAGACAGGCCCCACATCTAGGAAGATGAGCCATGTATACTCTGCCTGAATGTATATCATCTCCCTATAATCTCAGGTTAGAAAGGTTATTGGGTACAAGTTCAAAATTTCTATGTACTAGCAACAAACAAGTGGAAATGTAATACAAAAAAGCATCACCATTGACAATAGCATTGAAAAAGACCAAATACTTAAGAACAAATCTAACGCAAGACCTCACCACTGAAGACTACAAAGCACTGATGAGAACAATTTTAAAAGACCTAAAACATGGTGGGATATATTATTTTAATGAATTAGAAAACTCAATATTGTAGTAAAGATGTCAATTCTCTCCAAATTAGTCTATAGGATCAATATAATTCTTTTATCTTTTATTTTTATTTTTTTAGAGAGAATGAGTGAGCGGGGGAGGGGAAGAGGGGCAGAGGACAAGGGAGAGAGAGAATCTTAAGCAGGCTCCACACCCAGCACAGAGCCCAATCTCACAACCCTGAGATCATAACCTAAGCCAAAATCAAGAGTCAGACACTTAACTGACTGAGCCACACAGGTACCCCTGATCAATGCAGTTCTAATCAAAATCCCAGCAGGACTTTGTGTGGAAATTGACAAGCTGATTCTAAAATTTATATACAAATGCAAAGGCTTTATAATAGCTATAGCAATTTTTAAGAACAACAATGCAGCTAAGGAACTTCACTATCAGTTCTCAAAATGTGTTACAAAGCTACAGTAATTTCTTTCTTTTTTTTTTAGAGAGAGAGTGCATGCGCACGATCAGGGTGGGGGGAGGGGCAGAGGGAGAGGGAGAGAGAGAATCCCAAGCAGGCTCATGCCCAGCACAGAGCCCCATGGGGGGCTCGATCTCACGACCCTGAGATCATGACCTGAGCCGAAATCAAAAATTGGATGCTCAACCTACTGAACCACTCAAGCACCCCTAAAGCTACAATAATTTAGACACATACAGAACCCACCTTACCATAATACCTCACTTACAACTCAGTGGGGAAAAGGATATAGTCTTTTCAACAAGTGGTATTGAGTCAATTAGATACCCATATAAAAAAGTAAACTTTGACTCTACTTCACATCATACACAAAACTTCTAGGTAGATCATAGATCAAAATGTAAAAACTAAAATAAGCTTCCAGAAGAAAATATAGGAAAATATCTTCTTGGCTTGAAGCAGACCAAAAATACCTGAACAGGAAATAAAAAGCACTAACCATAAAAAATTGAACTGAACTTTTATTCATCAAAATCAAGAACTTTTATTCATCAAAATTCATCATTAAGAACACGAGAAAGCAAGCTACAGACTGTGTAAAGATTTTTGTAATATACAGATCTACAAAGGACTTGTACCTAGCATATATAAAGAACTCAAGCGAATCAACAAGAAAAGGACATATAACTAATTTAAATATAGGCAAAAGACTTGAATAGGTACTTCCAAAAGAGGATATCAAAGTGAGCAATAAACATATGGAAGGTACTTAAGATCATTAGTCACTTAAGAAATGCAAATTAAAACCAGAATGAGAAACCACTACACACCTACCCTAAACAGGTAGTATTAAAAAGACTGACATTACCAGAGAGAGCCTAAAAGTAACATAGACCAGAAAGGAACACAGACAATATACAGTAACAGTCACCTTACAGGTAATGCAATGGCACTAAATTCATATCTTTCAATAGTTACTCTGAATGTAAACGGCCTGAATGTCCCAATCAAAAGATACAGGCTATCAGATTGGATAAAAAAAACAAGACCCATCGATATGCTGTCTGCAAGAGACTCATTTTAGACCCAAAGACACCCCCAGATTGAAAGTGAGGGGGTGGAAAACCATTTACTATGCTAATGGGACACCAAAAGAAAGCTGGAGTGGCAATCCTTATATCAGACAAATTAGATTTTAAACCAAAGACTGTAATAAAAGATGAGGAAGGACACTATATCCTACTTAAAGGGTCTATCCAACAAGAAGATCTAACAATTGTTTGTTTTTTTTTTAAGATACTCAGATGTTCTTTTTTTTTTTTAATGTTTTATTTATTTATTCATGAGAGTCAGAGAGACAGAGAGAGAGAGAGAGGCAGAGGCAGAGGGAGAAGCAGGCTCCCCATCTAGCAGGGAGCCCGATGCGGGACTCGATCCCAGGACCCCGGGACCATGACCCGAGCTGAAGGCAGACACCCAACCATCTGAGCCACCCAGGCGCCCGAAGATCTAACAATTGTAAATATCTATGCCCCTAACATGGGAGCAGCCGATTATATAACCCAATTAATAACAAAAGCAAAGAAACACATCGACAACAATACAATAATAGTGGGGGACTTTAACACCCCCCTCACTGAAATGGACAGATCATCTAAGCAAAAGATCAACAAGGAAATAAAGACTTTAAATGACACACTGGATCAAATGGACTTCATAGATATATTCAGAACATTCCATCCCAAAGCAACAGAATACACATTCTTCTCTAGTGCCCATGGAACATTCTCCAGAATAGATCACATCCTAGGTCACAAATCAGGTCCCAACCGGTACCAAAAGATTGGGATCATTCCCTGCATATTTTCAGACAATGCTTTGAAACTAGAACTCAATCACAAGAGGAAAGTTGGAAAGAACTCAAATACATGGAGGCTAAAGAGCATCCTACTAAAGAATGAATGGGTCAACCAGGAAATTAAAGAAGAATTTTAAAAATTCATGGAAACAAATGAAAATGAAAACACAACTGTTCAAAATCTTTGGGATCCAGCAAAAGCAGTCCTAAGAGGAAAGTACATAGCAATCCAAGCCTTTCTCAAGAAACAAGAAAGGTCTCAAATCCACAACCTAACCCTACACCTAAAGGAGCTGGAGAAAGAACAGCAAATAAAGCCTAAACCCAGCAGGAGAAGAGAAATAATAAAGATCAGAGCAGAAATCAATGAAATAGAAACCAAAAGAACAGTAGAACAGATCAACGAAACTAGGAGCTGGTTCTTTGAAAGAATTAACAAGATTGATAAACCCCTGGCCAGACTATCAAAAAGAAAAGAGAAAGGATCCAAATAAATAAAATCATGAATGAAAGAGGAGCGATCACAACCAACACCAAAGAAATACAAACAATTATAAGAACATATTATGAGCAACTCTATGCCAGCAAATTAGATAATCTGGAAGAAATGGATGCATTCCTAGAGATGCATCAAATACCAAAACTGAATCAGGAAGAAATAGAAAACCTGAACAGACTTATAACCACTAAGGAAATTGAAGCCGTAACCAAAAATCTCCCAACAAACAAAAGCCCAGGGCCAGATGGCTTCCCAGGGGAATTCTACCAAACATTTAAAGAAGAATTAATACCTATTCTTCTGAAACTGTTCCAAAAAATAGAAATGGAAGGAAAACTTCCAAACTCATTTTATGAGGCCACCATTACCTTGATCCCAAAACAAGACAAAGACCCCATCAAAAAGGAGAATTACAGACCAATATCCTTGATGAATATGGATACAAAAATTCTCACCAAAATACTAACCAATAGGATCCAACAGTACATTAAAAGGATTATTCACCACGACCAAGGGGGATTTATACCTGGGCTGCAAGGTTGGTTCAACATCCGCAAATCAATCAATGTGATACAATACATTAATAAAAGAAAGAACAATGGGGCGCCTGGGTGGCTCAGATGGTTAAGCGTCTGCCTTCGGCTCAGGTCATGATCCCAGGGTCCTGGGATCGAGCCCCACATCGGGCTCCTGGCTCAGCAGGGAGCCTGCTTCTCCCTCTCCCTCTGCCTCTCTCCCTGCTCATGCTCTCTCTCTCCCTCTCTGTATCTCTGTGTCTCAAATGAATAAATAAAATCTTAAAAAAAATAAAAATAAAAATAAAAATAAAAGAAAGAACAAGAACCATATGATCCTCTCAATAGATGCAGAAAAAGCATTTGACAAAGTACAGCATCCTTTCTTGATCAAAACTCTTCAGAGTATAGGGATAGAGGGTACATACCTCAATATCATAAAAGCCATCTATGAAAAACCCACAGCGAGTATCATTCTCAATGGGGAAAAACTGAGAGCTTTCCCCCTAAGGTCAAGAACACGACAGGGATGTCCACTATCACCACTGCTATTCAACATAGTATTAGAAGTCCTAGCCACAGCAATCAGACAACAAAAAGAAATAAAAGGCATCCAGATCGGCAAAGAAGAAGTCAAACTCTCACTCTTTGCAGATGATATGATACTTTATGGGGAAAACCCAAAAGACTCCACCCAAAACTGCTAGGACTCATACAGGAATTCAAGCTCTATTACAAAGCTGTAATCACGGGCGCCTGGGTGGCTCAGTTGGTTAAGCGACTGCCTTCGGCTCAGGTCATGATCCTGGAGTCCCTGGATCGAGTCCCACATCGGGCTCCCTGCTCGGCAGGGAGTCTGCTTCTCCCTCTGACCCTCCCCCCTCTCATGTGCTCTCTCTCATTCTCTCAAATAAATAAATAAAATCTTTAAAAACAAAAAACAAAAAAACAAAACTGTCATCATCAAGACAGTATGGTACTGGCACAAAAACAGACACATAGATCAATGGAACAGAACAGAGAGCCCAGAAATGGACCCTCAACTCTATGGTCAACTAATCTTCGACAAAGCAGGAAAGAATGTCCAATGGAAAAAAGACAGTCTCCTCAACAAATGGTGTTGGAAAAACTGGACAGCCACATGCAGAAGAATGAAACTGGACCATTTCCTTACACCACACACAAAAAGAGACTCAAAATGGTTGAAAGACCTAAATGTGAGACAGGAGTCTGTCAAAATCCTAAAGGAGAACACAGGCAGCAACCTCTTCGACCTCAGCCGCAGCAACTTCTTCCTAGAAACATCGCCAAAAGCAAGGGAAGCAAGGGCAAAAATGAACTACTGGGACTTCATCAAGATAAAAAGCTTTTGCACAGCAAAAGAAACAGTCAACAAAACCAAAAGACAACCGACAGAATGGGAGAAGATATTTGCAAATGACATATCAGATAAATGGCTAGTATCCACAGTCTATACACACACACACACACACACACACACACACACACACACACACACACACAATGGAATATTATGCAGCCATCAAAAGGAATGAAATCTTGCCATTTCCAGCGACGTGGATGGAACTGGAGGGTATTATGCTGAGCGAAATAAGTCAGTCAGAGAAAGACATGTATCATATGATCTCACTGTATGAGGAATTCTTAATCTCAGGAAACAAACTGAGGGTTGCTGGAGTGGTGGGGGGTGGGAGGGATGGGGTGGCTGGGTGATGACATTGGGGAGGGTATGTGCTATGGTGCTGTGAATTGTGTAAGACTGTTGAATCACAGACCTGTACCTCTGAAACAAATAATACATTATATGTTAAAAAAAAAAAAAGATAGCAGGAAGGGAAGAATGAAGGGGGGGAAGTCAGAGGGGGAGACGAACCATGAGAGACTATGGACTCTGAGAAACAAACTGAGGGTTCTAGAGGGGAGGGGAGTGGGGGGATGGGTTAGCCTCGTGATGGGTATTAAAGAGGGCACGTTCTGCAAGGAGCACTGGGTGTTATACGCAAACAATGAATCATGGAACACTACATCAAAAACTAATGATGTATGGTGATTAACATAACATAATAATAATAAAAAAAAGACTGACATTACCAAGTGTTTATGAGGATATGGAACAAATGGAAATGAAATCTCTTACATTAATATGGGGATCAAAACTGTACAACTGCACTGGAAAAATACTTGGCAGTTTTTACTAATGTTAAACATACTTTTATACTCTATGACACAACAATTCCATTCCTGGGTATATACCCAATAGAAACGAGTGCTTAAGTCCACCAAAAGAGGTAAAAGAATATTCATAGTAGCTTTATCCATAATAGCCTCAAACTAAAAATAACCAAAATGTCTATCAACAGTAAGAAGGATAAACAACTTGGAATACATAAGAGAAATGAAAAATAGTGAACTACCAATATATGCAACAACATGAATGAATCGGACAGACATAATGTTGAGTGAAATAAATCTGACAAAAAAGAGCACATGCTGTATAGTTCAGTATTCATAAATTTCAAATCAGGCAAAACCTATAGCTGGTGATAGAAGTCAGAGTGGTGATTATTCTTGGAGGAGGTACTAATCAGGAGGATACCACATGGGATGCTGGAAATGTTCTACATTGTAATATGGGTAGTGGTTAGAAGGATGTATGTATGTATGTAACAATTCAAGCTGTACACAATATTTCTATATTTTTACTTTATGTTGGTTATTTCTCAATTTAAAATAAATATTAAGAAAATAGTAATAGATAACTAGATCAGTAAAGCAGAATATATAATCCAGAAATATACTCATGTAATAGAGATTTTGGTTTATAATAAAGGTGACATTCCTTTCCTTTTCTGCCTCTAAAGTTGCCATTTGGATACAGTTCTTGGCACCATGGTAGTCATCTTGAGACCTCAGTGGGAACCAGCCTACAAGGACAAGCAAGCAGGCCAAGGATGGCAGAAAAGAGGATGCAAAGAACCTGACTCCCTTGAGAATATCAATGCACCCCAGAATTAGCCATCTCTGGAAAGTCTTACTTCTGAGTTTCTTGTTATTTGAGATTTTTAAAAATCTACTTTTAATTGGATTTTAAAAGTATCTTAACAGAGAATCAGTTAGGAAGTCATTGAAATCATTCATGGGGGATCTCCACCTTTCCAGGCCAAGCAGCTTCAGCGCAGCAGCTCCTCAGGGAGCTACAGACCTTCAGAATAAGCTCTCGGAAGCTTATTCCCACCATGGGGCTTGAGTCTCTGGAACAAGGGGCATCACTCACCTGTCCGGTCAACATCCTTTTTCATGGGCAGTACAGTATAATCTGGTTGCTCGTCTGAGACCTCAAACATCCATGGCTTGGGCTGTCTCATGGAATGGGGCTCTTTCTGGGGACTCCCCCTGCCTCCAACCCAGTCCCCTGACCCGTCTCGGAGCTGAAACTGCTGTAGGTACGGGATCCGGAAAATCCTGTTTTGGTCCAGGCTTAACTTCTTCAGTCTTCAATTAAGGAAAGGGAATACAGAATCACAGCAATAATGATACCTCAGTGGCATTTACCAAACAACTTTAGGGAAAAAACATGGATTCAGGCTTGGACACTTACTCTTCTGGTGTGACCTTTAGCCAGTGACTTACCCTCTCTGGGCCTCAATATCCCTATCTCTAAAATGGGGATAATATTCATTAACCTTTCAAGGTTCCTATGAAGATTAATAAGACAATGTAAATGGCCCACCACAAAGTAGTATTCAGTAAATGGTAGCTGAATCCAAAGTAAATTTTCCAGGGATCTAAAGCTTAACCATATAAATGCCAGCATTTTCATTACTTTAATCAAATAGGTAGAATTCAGCAGTTAACCTTATCTTTCTGATTCCATTTTTTTTTTTTTTTTTTTCTGTCCCCTCTATCAGGGGTCAGGAGCCTATCTCTGGTAATATCTCCTTTTACCCTCCTTTCTCTTTGCCACTTCTAATCCAGTCACTTGATCAGAAATGTCCTACTGATGCCCCACTTTTATGGCTGAGCTAAAGCTCAGAGGGGAGAAGTTAATCACCCATGGCCACACAGCAGAGATAAGTGGTGGAGCTGGGATTTAAACCCAGGCCTTCTGGATTCCAGAGCAGCACTAGGGTGTGGGCCAGGCTGGGGGTGGTAGGGGGCCCTGCAGAGAGGAGATGGTGGCTTTACCTTCTGAGCCCGGCCAGGCTGGCAAAGCAATTGGGGCTGGAGAGCTTGTTGTCATCCAGCATCAGTGTCTCCAGCGCTGGGAACCTCAGGATGTACCTCCTGCTTGTCAGTGACGTCACAGATGCTTCCCTGCGAGTGCAAGGATCCTGGGTAATGAGCAAGGGCAGGGGACAAACTCCACCATCCCCAGGAAGTAGGAATGGGGATAGGAATAGAGATGGAGGACAGGGAATCAATCAAGAGGCATAACCAGCTTGGGAACTTCTCTAGTGCCCCTGAGACGTCCCTGCAGAGAGGGACCAGAAGGTCCCTCCCCAACTGATCCCTTCCCTGAATCCCACTCATACATCAGTCTTCTGTATGGAGAAAGGCTGCACACATTCACAGATGGACTCAGTGAGACTGGGTTGGGGCAGGATGGGGGGCACTAGTAATGCTCATGGAAAATACCAGAATGAATGAGGCATGACCAAGTTGAGGGAAAACATTCTGCAGAAAGAATACTGCACAATTTTGGGTCAGGTCAGACTCCTGGGTATGCTGCATCACCCCAAGGACTGGTAACCATAGGAGCATCAGGAGGCAGAGCCCTTGGCAGGGACCACAGCTTTGATTCATGTAGGGTAAGGTAGGCTGGCCACAGTGAGGTTCTCCTCTAAAGAGACTTAATAAAATGCACACATCAGTAAGGAGTTGAGAATTCTCTTTTAAAACTCAAACTCTCTGGGGAGTCCCAGAAACACCTGACAGTGGAATTTAATGGGCTGAGATCCTGAATCACACAGGTGGGGCAGGAAGTGGTGGCATTTTAGGTACTACCATTAACGTGGCCTCATTTATGTGCCCAGGTGGATGAGACCTAGGTAATTCTTTATTTTTTTCAACCTTTTTTTTTTTTTAAGATTTTGTGTTTTTAAGTAATCTCTACACCCAATACGGGGCTCGAACCTACAACCCCAAGATCAAGAGTCATATGCTCTACCAGTTGAGCCAGTCAGGCGCCCCTAGGTAATTCTTTTTAAGTACACAAAGGCAGATGACTCAAATCATGTTTTCATTCCTCCCTCCAACTCTCTCCCCTCCATACACCCAAATAAACACTCAACACACTCAACCGAGAAGGAAACAAGAAGCCTTTAGTTCATGGTATTTGAAGGTCACAGATGATTCTTTTTCTCTCTTGAAAGGACCAACTTTCATGCACTAAATTTTTAATTTCTACCTGAGAGCAATTACAGGAGGGTGCACAGCAGCTCTGCTGATTTATAATTAATTGACCAATCTTTTTACTCCAGTCAGATATGAAAGAGCTAAAAAATAAGCCTTCAAAAAATTCCTCTTATACCCGATAATGGAGAAGCTGGCTCTGTCCTGTCTCTTGTGACAAGTTACAGTGGTTTGCCTTTTAAAAGTTTCACCCTAATTATAACATATAAAAAACTTCATTTTGTCTCTAAAACTGATGTCTTAAAATAGGGGGGCAGTCAATAGGTGGGTAAGGAGGACAAGATGCAAGGCTTCAGAGGAAAGCATCAGGCTCTCCCACTGGGTCCTTCCCAGGGCAGTTTTGGGAGAAGAGCTCTTTGAAGCAGCAGGAGTCTATTAGTATGGAGAGGCTGAGGTTTCCAGGTGTTCAGAGTGGTGCTATTTTTATCATACCTTCTCTTGGCAAAAGGAATTAATACCATTTAAAAATGACGGATTTGACTAATTTGTTTAGAAGCTAAGAGTATGCCCCAGTGACTGGATTCAGGAATGGGAACTGGTGTGCCGTATTAGAAGAAGCTTGGGAATGCGGGTCAGCAGCCCTGGGCTCTGGTTCTGGTGCTGCTGCTGCTTGGCTTGCTGGGTGACTTCTAGCTGGTGTTGAGCATCTCTGGTCCTGGTCAGTTCCTCTATCTACACGATGAAAGAGGATTTCTTTTATTTTACATTGTAAGACTTTGCATGAGGCTAAAAATATTGCTGACCAGGCTAGACAAAGAGCTGCAGTAAAACAGATGAAATTTAGCAAGCTCTAATGTCCATGAAAATGTTAGGTCAGCTTCTGTGATAAGATATAGAAAACCCACCATGTAAAATAGAATGAGGGAGACGGACGTAGCTTCCCAACTCACTTGTGTAAAAGAAGATTTATGATGTGGCTGCTAAAAAAGCTGGCACTCCTTTAGGTGACATTTTGAGGAAAACAGTGGTTAGAAAAAAGAAGGTAACCATCCCCCTCTGCTCTAGGCAGGTCAAGCCTGAGAGGGGGGACCTGTGCCGTCCAAGGGGGGACAGGGAATAGGCCTCATGGGAGACCCAAAGTCTCAGATGCCGATCCAAACAAGTAATAGGGCAGGCTGATGATGGAGTAGGTCAGATATGATCCCCCTAACTCACTCAGACATAATCATGTGATCTATCCAGAAATGGAGACACAAATAGTTCAGAATAGATGAGGTATGTGGTGAAATGGAAAAAAGTGAAGAGAAAAGAGGATGCAGAAGCAGGCAGAGTCAGGTCATGAAAAGCCCTGTGATCAATGTTAATGGTGTTTATCTTTAGAACTCCGGGAAGCTGCTGAAGGACTTTAAGCAGGGCAGTGATAGAATCAGAGGTGCCTTTTAGAAACATCCCTCTGGCTGATGGTAAAGAGGGTGTGTTGGGAGGTGATAAAGAGATAGAAAAATGTGACAGGTCCTTAGCTGTATCCCAAGTAGCAGGGGCTGTGTTGATGTGCTACAGCCAGACTAAACAGGAGGGAACAGAAAGGGCCAAGTTTGAGAAACATTTAGGAAGCACAATTCATAGCCTCTGGTGACTGAATGGATGTACAGGGTGAGGGAGGGAAGAATACAGGCTGATGCCCACATTTCTCACTTGGACAACTGCACAGTTGATGGAGAGTAGCTCCCGTCACTGAGGCCAGGGACACAGGAGGAAGAGATCTCGGCATGGGCATGTGTGTGATGACTTTGGTATGATTAGGTAAAATATATGGGCTCATAGTTTAGAAGATGGATGTGAAGTAGAGATATAAAGAAGACTTGGGAAAAGATGAAACCATGAAGAAAGATTATAAAAATTAAGAAAAACAGTGGGTTGAGAGTGGACAACTAAGGACTATCAACATTGAAGAGGCTGCAGAAGAAGAGGAATCCACAGAGCATTTTGAGTGTGGACACACAAGTGGGAAGAGAATGATAGTAATACTTGTTTGGAGCCTCACAGCTTTCAAAGCACAATTATTTCAATTGATACTCTGATGTAAGTAGGAGTACATTTATTCTCCCCATTTTATATATAAGGAAATAGAAATACCTAGTGGTGGAGCCTTGCCCTACTTTATGCAACAAGGCTTCCCACTGAAAACAACTAAAATGATGAATAAAACCTAAAAAGAAAAAAGATTCATTTAAAAACATGTAAGAGATGTGAAGACAGTAAAGCAGTAGTATGCCAAAATCTAAAAATCCAGAGACAGAAACCAAGCATAAGAAGCCACATTTGCCTTTCAGACACTTGCTGATCTTGTTGAAACAGCATGTAATTGGAGACCCCCTACACGAATGTAAGATCCTAAAGAGATATACACTCAGGAGAGCGAGAACTAGCACTAAACCCATGCTCCTCATCCCACAGCTAGGGGAAAACTACCTTGGAATGAAAAGAAGGAAAGGGGGAGGGCAGACTGGTCCTCTTGCAAAATTGTAGCCCAAATTTGTATCATCTGAGTGGCTCAGAGAATATCCAGCTAGTTTAGTTTAGTTTAAAATGGTTCCATACTGAGTGCCCCTAGGCACCTGGCCAAAATAAATGGAAAGGTTTATGGTATTGCAGACTAAATAATGTGGGCCAACTCTCCCTTGAGTATATGCTAGAAAATCCAGACAAAATATATATATTAAAAACAATTTTCTTTAAGGCATCTGGGAACTAACAAGCTGTGAGAAATTAGGGGGCTAAGATTTAGAAAAAGAAGGAAATCAAAGGGGATCTTGCAACATTTGGGGTGTCTTTTCCCCTAGGGCTACCTGCTAACTCCAGAAGTGGCAGAGAGGCTGAGATGCTGAGCAGAGATTCTGACAACCTTGCTAGTCTAGGGGCCAAGAGTCCAGGGTGCACCAGAGAAGGGGATTCCTGATAAACTTGCTTTAAGTTAGGGCAATGAAGGACTAAATCCTAGGGGGAGGTGTGACCTAGAAACAGTGTGGTCCTTGCAGGGACTGAAGACTAGCTTCAAATAATTATGTGTGAACCATACAATCAAAAAAAAAAAAAAAAAAATCTAGAGCTGGTGGGAATAAAAATGATTTGAGTTGCCCAAAGGGAGAGTCACAGCCTCTCACTCAGTTTCCTATTTACATTTAAATTAAAAACAATTAAACTTAAATAAAAGTAAAAATTCAGTTCTTCAGTCACATTGATCATATTTCAAGTGCTTAATATGACTGATGGCTACCATATTGGACAATGCAGATATAGAACACTGCCAACATTGCAGAAAATTCTATCAGACAGTCCTAAACCAGGCCTTTCAAGGATTACTAGACAATATCTGCAAATCGGTGCTAATGTCTGGGGATATGAAAGGTATGGTGGTCTATCACTCAAAGTAGGGGATTATGGAAGAATGGAAATTTAGCCTGTGAATGAACCCAGTGAAGTCATCAACCTACTTTGTGGTTACCTCCCCGGTTCCTGAATGTATAATTAGAATAGACATATTAAGCAACTGACAGAAGAACCACCTTTGTTTACTAACCAACAAAGTGAGGGCTATTATAGAAGGAAGGAACAAATTGAAGCCCCAGGAAATCTGCTTCTAGAACAGTAAACCTACAGTTATTCTGCATCCCTGAGGTAACTACAGAGACTACTGCCATCACTAAAGATAAGAAAGGTAAAAGGATATTGAGTCTTATGATATTCCTGCTTAACTTGTTTATTTGGCTTGTGTAGAAGACAGATCATGAAGAATGACTACAGATTACTGCAGACTCAATCAAGTGGTGACTCCAATTTCAGCTGCTGCCCCACATGTGGACTCTTCTTACTACAGTTCATTAACACAGCCCCTGGCACTTGGGATACAGCTAAGGACCCATCAAATGTTTCTTTCTCTTTATCGATGAACAAGAACTGTCAGGAGCAGTCTGCTTTTGCCTGACAGGGACAACAGTACATCTTTGCCCTCTTCTCTCAGGGCCACATCAACTCTTTCAGCCTATCATAATCTATTACACATCTATTGCCAATCTGTTTTGGTATTCCACAGAACCTGATGTTGATTGGACCTGATGGGCAGGAAGTTGCAAATACTCTAGATGATTTAGTAAGATGCATGTGTTTCAAAGAATGGAGGGAAACCCCACAAAAATTCAAGGAACTACCACCTTATTAATTTTCTTGATGTCCAGGTATCTGGGAGCATGCTGGGATATACCTCCAATGTGAAAGACATAGTCCTTTACCTTGCACCACCTCTTACTTAAGAAAAAGGCACAAAGCTTTGTTGGCCTTTTTGGATTTGGGAAGTGATGCATAAAACATTTCTGCTGTTCTGATCTATTTACTGAGTATCCCATGAGGATGCCAGTTTTGTGTGGGGCCCAGAGCAAGACAAGGTTTTGCAACAGGTCCAACTGCAGTGCAAGTTGCTCTCTGGACATTATGTCATTGGGCAATGGCATTGGGCAATATGACTCAGCAGGTCCAACTGTGCTCTAAATGTCTAAGGCAAATAGGTGTGCTGTATAGTACGGGGTTACCATACATCCTGGTTTTCAAGGACATTCTGGGTTTTCACCTGTTATCCCAAAATAATTAATAGTGTTCCTTTTCCCTCTCAAGTTTGTCCTGGTTAGATGGATAGGTTACATGGTCTCTCTATGAATAGAGCCTTTTATAGGCCCCAATTGCAGAATTATTTTTTAAGTTTTTTTTTAATACCCCACGTGGGGCTCGAACTCATGACCCCAAGATCTAGAGTCAAACATTCGTCCAACTGAGCCAGCCAGACGCCCCTGCAGAATAATTTCTGAGCAAAGTTATGCCCTATTCTTTTTTTATTTGAGAGAGAGAGAGCATGAACGGGGGAGGAGCAGAGGGAGAGGGAGAGGGACAAGCAGACTCCCTGCCGAGTGGGGAGCCCGACGTAGGGCTTCATCCCAGGACCCCGAGATCATGATCTGGGCTGAAGGCAGACACTTAACCAACCGAGTCACCCAGGCACCCCAAAGTTATGCCCTATTCTGTGGATAACTATTTTCCTTTTGAAAAATAGTTTATGGCTTACTACCCTATGTTGGTGAAGACTGAACAGCTGATCACAGGAACATGAAGTGACCATGTGACCTGAGCGGCTCATCATGAACTGAAGGTGCAGCAGAATTCCCTCATCAAGTGAAAGCAGTATGTGAGATCCAGCTCAAGCAAGTCTGGGAAAATTGTGTGAATGAATATGGCTCAGATTCCTATGATGCCTACTCCTGCTGTACTGTTACCTCTCCATCAATGCACAACTAAGGTTCTATGAGCAGCTGATGTAGGAGAAAACCCCCTGGGTTAACGAATGATTGTGCATGATATGCTGACACTAAAGATAGACTATTACAGTATTACTTTATACGGGGGTGACTCTGAAAGACAAGGGAAGAGAAATCCTCCCAATCAGTAAAACTTAGAGCAATATATCTGACTGTCTATTTGTTTGGTTTATGCTGATTCATGGGCAGTGGTGATGGTTAAACTGCTGACAGGGAAGTCTAAGGGGAAATTATGTGATTGAACCTCTCAGAATGGATAAAGAGTATGAGGATTATTTGCATCCCATGTGAATGCTTCCCAAAGGCTATCCACTTTAGAGGTGGACAAGATGACCCATTCCATGAAGTCAGTTGGCCTCTCTCCTCGGATACCCTAGTGCTTGCAAAATGGCCTTAGCACAAGCATGGAGGCTACACACATCCCCTGACTAAAGCAGATCTGGCTACCACCCCTGCTGAGTACCCAAACTGCCAATAGCAGAGGCCAATGTTGAGCCCCTAACATGGCACCATTTCTGAAAGAATTAGCCATCCATCTAGTTAGTGGGAGGATGACTATAGTGAGCACCTTCCTTCATAAGAGGAGCAGTGATTTTTTTTTTTTTTTTTTGCTTACCAGAATAAACACGTATTTTGGATATGGATTTACATTCCCTGATATTCTGCAGCATCACCATCTGGGGACTTACAGAATGTCTTATTCTTTATCCTAGTAACTCACATAACATTGCTGCGAACCATGGAACACATTTGATAGCAAATAAGTGTGATAATGAGCCCATAAACATGGAATTCACTTTTTTTTTTTTTTTTTACCATGTACCCCATCATGTAGAAGTAGCTGATCTAACAGAAAGGTAAAGTTGTTTTTTAACAACTTATTTATTACACCAGTTAGGAGACTACCCCCTGTGAAGTTGGGGCTCTGACTACTTATAGGATAAGGTTTCACATAAACCAGCAACCAATACTGATGCTGTTTTTCTCATAACCAGAACATAGGATCTAGGAATTAATGGAAAGAAATGAGAATAGATCCTCTTATAATCATCCACTTGCAGAATTTTTGCCTCCATTCCTGCAAGTAGAGGTCTTAGTTGCCTAGGGAGGAATACTTTTACAGGGGACACAAAGAATAGTTTCTCTTAACTAGAAGTTGAGATTGCTACTGGCCACTTGGGTTCCTCAATCCACTAAACCAATAGGCAGAAAAAGAGGAGCTTACTATATTGGCTGATTGATACTAATTATCAAAAGTAGATATGATTGCTGTTACACCTTGAGGACAAAAAGAAATATGGCTGGAATCCAGGGAATTATAAGGTGTTCCTCTTAGAAGTGTCACGTCCATTAGTCAAAGTTAATGGAATTTTTGCAAGATGAAAAGAGTTCTGAAGACGGATGGTGGTGATGGTAGGACAATAATGTGAAGGTACTCTTGTGAATGCCACTGCACATTTAAAAATGGTTAAGATAAGGGGCGCCTGGCTGGTTCAGTCAGTAGAACACCTGACTCTTGATCTCAGGGTCATGAGTTTGAGCCCCATGTTGGGTATAGAGATTTTTTTTTTTTTTAATTTTTAAATGGTTAAGATTGTAAATTTTATGTTACGTGTATGATACCACAATTTTAAAAAGCATTAATAGAAGACTACCACAACCCAATAAAAAAGCATTCATAACTCTGATCCTTTAGGAAAGACCATTTAGGATATCACGCCAGTTAAAGAGACCAGTCAAGGTGATAGATAAGGGAGAAGGAAACATTAAGTAGGTGATGGAGGAAGGATTCATAAATATGTACTATGGCCTCCTGACCAGTGAAGAAAAGATTATTGTAGGGGCGCCTGGGTGGCTCAGGTTGTTAAGCGACTGCCTTCGGCTCAGGTCATGATCCTGGAGTTCCCGGATCGAATCCCGCGTCAGGCTCCCTGCTCAGCCGGAAGTTCGCTTCTCCCTCTGACCCTCCCCCCTCTCATGTGCTCTCTCTCTCATTCTCTCTCTCTCAAATAAATAAGATCTTAAAAGAAAAAAAAAAAAGATTATTGTAGCAAATATGCATATTTTCTTCCCTGCTTATTTTGTGTGTGTAAACTGCTAGTGGTGAATGACTTTGCAACTTAGTTTTTAGGTTATAAAATATCCACTTGGCACTGTGACTGCTTTAGAAGAGAAAATATCATCCAGAAATGGATACAGTGACCCAACAGACGGTGTCTCATCCCTTTATAGAAAAGGGTGAAAGTCTCATCCCTTTATGGAAGAGGGTGAAAGTATCTTCGTGGGAGAGGAAAAGTTCCTTCATGTAAGATGAAAGCATATTGTGGTTGCTAGTGTTGTAAGGAAATTAAATATGGAGAGAAAGAGGAGAGTAGATGCTGGGTTTCCAAGGGTTGGGTGGCACCAGTCATCTGCCTATTTGCTCTTGAACTTTATTCCTTTCCTCTGTGTTCTGCTAGGTATTATTAGGGGCCACCCCTAAACTACACTTCCTAGACCACCTTTCCATTTGGCTTCCAGTGAGATACTGCCAAGGGAGGGACTGGTGAGACTGGAAGGCCAGAAGAGGGGAGAAGCAACTCTCTCCTTTGTTTCTGACAGCTTGCTGGCGGCACCAGTGCAGCACCAGCGTCCGTGCTGGTGGAGGTTCCAGCCCTGATTGAGGCAGCACATCTGCAGCAGATCCAGAACTACAGCAACAACCTCTCTAAAAGCCCAGCAGCAGGGACAGGCTTGTGGGCCCCAGTCCAGGAGTGTGGGGGCATCTGATCTCTGGGTATCAACCTTCTTCCTTCTTGCTCTTCCAGCCCTTCCACCGCCTATGTAACCAATTCCCTCTATTTATTGTTGCTAATATTTAGGTGGAATAAAGGTACTCTGATTGTTTTCAAGAGCCCTTATCTTTTAGAGGTATACACTGGATTATTTACAGATGAAACTACATGAATCTGCTGTATTCATTTATGGCTGGATATGTCTGAGATTTTTCTGAAGAATAATTTAAGGTGGGGCGCCTGGGTGGCTCAGTCGGTTAAGCGTCGGCCTTCAGCTCAAGTCACGATCCCAGGGTCCTGGGATCGAGCCCCATGTTGGGCTCTCTGCTCAGCGGGGAGCCTGGTCCTCCCTCTCCCTCTGGCATTCACCCTGCTTGTGCTCTCTTGCTCGCTCTGTCAAACAAATAAATAAAAGCTTAAAAAAAAAAAGAATAAGGTTGGGTGTGGCAGGGTATAGATGAAACAGGATTGGTTGTGACCTCAGAACTGTCAGGCAAAAATTGTTAGGTGATGGGTACATGGAAGTTCATTTTGCCATTGACTCTACTTCTATGTGTGTTTGAAATTTTCCATAATAAAATGCCAACTATTATCTCTCCCCATGAAAAACAATTAAATCCCCTCAATTTGCAATACCTGAAGTGGTTTTTATATTCCTGACTAGACCCTGACTGATGTGTGTCTGGTCATAGAGAAAGCCTGACTTAGATGAAGCCAATACCAAGGGAAAAAAAAAGATGTGTGCATGTGCCTGAGAAAGCGAGTGAGAGAAGACAAGACAGAGGTAACATGCATGCTCAAGAAATACACTGAGATGCACGTGGAGCCCTGACAACAGCCTGTGCACAGGTATCCAGCCATATGTGAATCCAGCGTTCACCTTAGGACTTTACAGGTACATGAGCCAATAAATTCCCTTTTTTATTTTTTAAAGACTTATTTATTTTAGAGAGAGAGAAAGAGCACACATGCTAGTGGAGGGAGAGGCAGAGGGAGAGAGAGCGAATCCTCAAGCAGACTCCCCACTGAGTGCAGACCCCAATGTGGGCTTGATCCCATGACCCCAAGAGCATGACCTGAGCCAAAACCAAGAGTTGGATGCTCAACCAACTGAGCCACCCAGGTGCCCCATAAATTCCCTTTTTGGTTGAGCTAGTTTGAGTTGACTTCTGTCACTTGCAAACAAAAGGAGCCTAAAGAAATCCCTAATATAATGATCATTACTATTATCCAAACCCCTTGGGTAACTAACCAACCACTATAGTCAGTATAAACTCCATCACATCTGCCATCATCACAACAAACATCATCACCATGACTTTCGCCTTCACCATCTCTAAATCGGCTAACATCCATTGAATACCTACATGCAAAAGCACTGGATCCTCATCCAGGTGCTTCAGATCAAAGATGACTAAGACAGAGCCTCTGCCCTCATAGTGCTCACAATCCTTTTGGGAGACTATATGTATATCATCAATTTATCTATTATTTACATATATGTACATATTTGTGAGACATAAGTCACAACAGAATATATAAACTTCTAAAGTAAGAGGGAAAACATTAAATTCAACAGATGCTTAGAGAAGGGAGGAAGAAGTATGGTCTAAAGCAGTCAGGGAAGGCTTCTGATAGGGAAAGGAGGACGGTCTGAGCAGGCCCTTGGAATACATGCAGAATCCACATAAGAAGAGAATGTAATGGTCATAAGCATGGTCTTTGGAGTCGGATGGACCTCATTAAATTCTGGCTGAGTCACTTATCAGCAGTTATTTAACATATCCGTGCCTCATTTTCTCATCTGTAAAACACGGATAATAACAGGACACCTACTTCATAGGACTGTTTTGAGGATTAGATGAGTTAATATGTATAACGTGCTGAGAACAGTGTCTGGCACATAGTAAGCACTAGGTATATGGCATTAGCATTATTATACATTCTGGTCAGAAGGCATAGCCTGAACCAAGGTGCAGAATGGGAACATACAAAGCTTAGTAGGTTTGTGAAGGGGAAGAGTCTGGCAAGAGCAATATCCACAATTTACCAATGACCAATCAGAGACAGGGAAAGTGACTTGCTAGATACCTGAGTGTCTCCTAACAGCATAGAAGAGTGTGAAGACACCCATCTGAGGCCTAATCATTCTTTGGGGCCCCGCTCCCATGACTGCCTTTCCTAGGAGCTTCAGTAGGCAGCATTTTCCCAGCTTTGAGCACTCATAGACTGTCTTTATAGCACTTCTGAGCTGCTCTGGGCTATTTCCTTGCATACTTGCACCCAAAGGTTCATGAGGGAACACATGGGACGGATCCTAGGACGTAGAACTTACTGTTCTGTGACAGCCAAATTGGGTGGCAGGGAGGTGAGCCCATTGCCTGTGAGGAGCAGGACACGGAGGTGTGGCAGAATCCCCAGATCACAAATGGCCTCTGCAGTCAGGCTGTTGAAGGAAAGGTCCAGGAACTATGTACAAAGATAAAAGATGAGAGAACGGAAGCACTATACATGACAATGATGCTCATACATGAGGTGGGAGCTAACTATTTTTTTTAACCTTCTAGGCAACCCCATCTCTCATAAACCTAAAACCTTCTTGACTCTCTCTGGATTAACATTCAAGGCCTACTATAGTCAGTTCCTGGCCTATTTGCTAGCTTTAGCTCCCACTGCAAATCTTAATTTATCCTGTGGAGCTGACCAAAGTGACTCCTTCCCCATTCCCTGCACCACCCCACCTAGAGATCTTTGCTTGAGCTTTTCACTCAACCAGGAGAACTTTTCCCTCTCCATGTATCTTAATCTAAGCCCCAGAAGGCCAACTCAAAAGTTGCCTCCTTATAAAACTTCCTAATTCACCAGCCAGATGGAATCTCTTTCTCCCCTGAATTTGAGTGCTTTATCTAGGGAAACTTCTCATGGTCAACCAGGTATCTGATAGGTAGATACACATCTGAGGAATAGGGATGTTGGTACATGGATGTGCCTAGCATAGTCTTGGTACACAAAGGTAGGCTAGACCATAAACTCCCTGGTCAAGGGCCTTGCTACTGTATCACTATATCCTTGTAACCTAGCATAGGACCTGGTACATAGTAGGTGCATATAAAAAATCAGCTGAAATGAACTGGCTTATGAGGGCAATGACCGAAACTGTCACTACCAACCACTTTCTAACTGGCCACCTAGATTCATGAAATAGTTCACTGGGTCAGGGGCCAGTCAGGAAACTGAATTTCTGTCTGCAAAGACAAAGACAATTGGGATAAATGATATAAAACCCAATCTTTGTTCTTTCTCTTTTGGGCCTCTCTACACACTCACTTTAGCTCTTATGTATAAGTCTGCTTCCTTTCCTCCCCTTCTCTCCACACACAGTCATTGAAGCCTATTGAATGGGGGCATTTCAGCATCTTACCCAGCTGGTTGACCACATCAGTGTTACATAGTCAGTCAGACATATAACCAAGTGGCTGTAGGTCACTGCCAGAGGAGACTGAATTTGGTCTGACTCCACTGTAGTAATCAATTGATGGATTCTGTAGATCTGAGTTTAAATACTGTCCAAATGTGTGATTTGGGCAAATTACCTAACCTGAGCTTCTATAAAATAAAAATAATAATGAATTATTATGAGAAATTATGTAACATAGTAAGTGCTTAGTTAATGTTGGCTGTCATCATTATAACCATCTCTTCATTCAGGGATGTATGCTGAAGGCTTACTCTGTACCAGTCTGTCCTCTGTTAACTCACAACCTAGCTGGTCAGCTACTAAGTAGCAATGCTGCTGGGATAGAGGTCTGAACACAGACCAATGGAAGCACAAAGAAAGGAACAGTCAGCTCTACCAGAGGATCCAGCAGGCTTCATGGAGCAGGTGACGCTCGAGCTGTCTTCAGAGACTAGTTGGTATTCACCAAATTGTTAAAGGCAAAAAGAGAGGCAGTGCAGCCGGGAGACAGGAGGTAGCCTACCTTGTTCTAAGAACTGCAAATAGCTTGGGTATGACTAGAGTCCGTGGTATAACAGAGGGTTTGATAAGACTGGGCAGGCCGTGAAAGGTGCCAAGCACCAAAGAAGTGCTGAGTTCATGCTGCCATCAGCAAATTCCAAGTTTTGAGAGTTCACACAAAGGGGTGATTCCACTTGGCAGGGGCAAAGAGAGAAGCCTTCAAGGAGAAGACCTAGAAAGCTGGCTCAGATAATCGTAGATAAAGGTGGGAAAATCCTCTCCCTCATACCCATATGTGGGCAGTCAATAAGACCTATGGATTCTGTCTCCTTAATATCTCTCATTCTGTTCCCTCCAACTCATGATTCATGCAGTGGCCAGACCTATCATCCACTGGATACTTCAAACTCCTTAGTGAGGCCTCCAAGGCTTCCTACAGTCTCTCTTCTGCTACCTCTCCAGGCTCATCTATCACTACTCTACTGTGTTTCACTTTCCATTCCAACCACACTGAGCTGTTTCATCAGTGTGCTAGCTCGGGAGTTGGTACACTAACACCTCTCAGCCATTTCCATCCTGCCGCCTGTTTTGTACGGCCCGTGGGCTAAGAATAATTTTTGCACTTTTAAATGGTTGAAAAAAGATCAAATGAAGACTGCTGTGTGAAAATTACGTGAAATTCAAATTTCAGCATCATAAAGTTTTATTGGAACACAGCCATGCTCATTTTTTTATGTAGTATTTATGGCTGCTTTCCTTCTAGAACAGCAGAGTTGACTAGTTATGACCATACAGACCACAAAGCTTAAAATATTCACTTTACAGAAGAAGTTTGCTGACTCTTGTCCTCGCTGATTTGGCTACTTAATGTTGGGGCCAAATTTGCTCTCCACAGAATTAAGAGCAGCTCAAAGAAATGAATAGTCTTAGAATAATAGGTCACAGAACTTCAGAGCTGACCCAGAATTTGAAGAGGGGTATACTTAAGTCCCAGAGAAGGGAAGTGATTTGGCCAAGGAGCTATGTCAAAATAGTGGCAGAACCAAGACAAGAAACAAGGTCTCCTAACTCTCAGGGCAGGGCTCCAGCCGAGCCTTTTTCAGACCGGTATGCAGAAAATAAAATCATGGCAAAGTTAAGTTTTTCTAAATTGACTGCTGAAGAATTCTACTCCTTGGGTGGCAGCCTTTCTGGCAAACAAGAACAGAAGATTCCTAACCTACTGCATCTGCTGAGTCATATCAAGTTTTATTATACATCAAAATATTCATTACTGTGAACTGCAAATTCAGGACTTTTGACAGTTTTATGCTTTTTCTTAGAGAGACCTTGTAAATCACAGAGATAGAAACCAATGATTAGCCAAGAGATTTCCTCTTCTCATTTATATTCAGCATCTTGACTTTGGTCTGCTCTCTTATGTAAATAAATTCCCCTGGGTAAGGCTGGGTCTGCCTGATAAATAATCTTTATCAGAAGCTATCAAACTAAGAAGTAGGGCATCTAAGTCAATCATGATCAATCAGTAGATCCAAGCTAGTCAGCTGTGGGGTCAGAGTCATGTCCCCTCCCCAGGGCCCATGGGCACTTGAAATCGGGATTTGAAATAGTACTGGTGAGGAAGACAAGATGCCTGGCACAATGCATGACAATGCATGACACAAATAACTACTTTTTTAAAAAGTAAAATAACAAAAAAATGGAAGTTCATAAGAAGCTCCCAGGCCTGTAGGTAAAAGAAATGGCTACCTGTATCTCTAGCATCAGGAATCTGTTTCCCACTGTTTATATTAAAATCTAGTATACAGATTTTTTTTAACATAGCAAAAAATTACACCAGTTATTGTCAATTTATACTCTATTTTATTGGACTTTCAAGAGCTCTGCTTATTGGACAAATCTGAGGACAACTCCTGTTCCAAATCACATAGTAAATCACCCCTATCCTCAATATGACTTGAAACCATGGAGAGAAGTTACCATTACATCTAGGATATCATGTTTTAAGAACAAAAGGACATATAATCCATTTTAGAAGATTGCCATCCCAAGCAGTTAAAGCTTTTTAAAACTTTGGCATACAAAGGCCATCAAGTCTGAAAGATTCATTCTTGTGGAAGAACCCTCTCTTTCTCTGGCAAGACTAAGTTAAGTGAGGCTTTTGTGAAGAATGGCTGACCCTTGATGCCCTTGATGTTGGCGGATTAAATAATTTAAGTTACCAACTCTTTGGGGTCAACCCCAAGGCTTATGACGCACAGACATTCTGCTGAGATCTGAATCTAAAACATTTGTACTATAAGGCCAACACCTGGGGAAGAGCCCCTTATTCAGTGAATGAGCCTGGCCAGAAGCCCGGCCCCACACCTTGCTCCAACTCTAATCTCCATGCATGCAGTGACTTTCAGGGAGTGACAAAAGCTTTGTTGCTTTGTGAAAAATGGCCCTAAAGTTTTCATGGAAGTTGAAGAGGTGATTAACTTGAAGTATGAGAAGATGCATAGAAAATGCATCACCATAGGAAACTTAATTTAGGAGAAAGCCAAGGATGCAAACAAATTTTTCTGTATTTTTGAATCTGGGGTTTGGAGAACAGCTATGGATGTACAAATGTCAAGAGTGTGCTATAGAACTCATAGGATTCCTGTTTTATTTCACAGTCACCTCTGGGCCTATAGATTAGGCCTTTAGCCTCCCTTACCTGAGCCCACTGGAGCCAATCTGGCTCATTTGAACCATGATGGGTCTCCGGCATCAGTCCATAATGCCTCTAGTTCAGCTGGTCTGATCTGCTGTGCCTCGCACTTAACCTCCAAGGCTCCTCAACCCCCACTGGATCCAGATCTCCCCTCAAACTCTCCTTCCTAAAGTACTCTGTTTAAACTCAATTTTCTACACGGACTCCTTTGGCATGATGTTTGGCATTTATTCTCTAGGACCATGCACAATGGCCATAGGTATGATACAGTCTCACCTATTTGCCACTGCTGCCATTCACAACCACTACCCTCATCATCACCACCAACCCTACCACCCTTTGCAGAGGACTGCTGTGAAGCAAGAGTCTGGCTGTAACCAGAGAGCTCCTTCCCAACAGTTATAATCAGTAGAGACCTCTATACCCATTCTTTATAGGGAAACAGGTGAGCACCAAAAACTCCCTACCTCCAACTTACTTCCAAGAACTTAAAGTCTCCATATTTCACGTAGACTGTTTTGATTCCATTAAATGCAAGCTCCAGTTCCTTTAAGGTTGGAAATGTATGAAATGCCTCTACAGGAGAGGAGAAAGAGAGAATCAGCTACTTGTGAAGGATGTAAGAGCAAGATGTTAACGGTGGTCATTTACTGGGTTCCCACTGGGTTAAGCCAAGCTTATGGTCAGATGCTTTGTACACATGGCCTCTGAATCTCTAACAACCCTGAACAATAGGGATTACTATTCTCATTCTACTGCTGAGGAAACTGAAGCTCGGCTAGGATAAGTGATTTGCTAGAAATGGAATTGCTGGGAAGTGAAAGAGCCAAGAATTGAATCTATGTCTAACTCCAAAGCCCATTTAAAAATTATCTTTGTTATTCCTTATTATAAAAGTAAAACATGCCTACCAAAAAAAGTTAAAAAATACAGAAAAACAAAAGTTCCCTTTAATCTCAACACCCAGACATAACCATTGAAAATTTCATGTATAATACTCCAGAGTTCTTCTCATGTGTACAGTGAAACACAGACACATCTTTTTACACAAATGGAATCACACCATACACATCGTACTGTGATTTGCCTTCTTCCCTTAACAATATGACTTAAAGATTGTTCCATGTTGGGGTGCCTGGGTGGCGCAGTTGGTTAAGTGTCTAACTCTTGGTTTCGGCTCAGGTTGTAATCTTAGGATTTTGAGATTGAGCCCCAGGTTGAGCCCCGCTTTGAGCCCTGTGTCAAGCCCTGCATCGGGCTCCACGCTAAGTGCAGAGTCTGCTTGACTCTGCTCTCCCTCTCCCTCTGTCCCTCCCCGCCTCCACCCTGTGCTTCCTCTGTCTCTCTCAAATAAATAAATAAATCTAAAAAAAAGCTTGTTCCACGTCAAAACATAAGGATCTGCATAATGTCTGAGTTATGTTCTATATTATAGACATACCCTAATTTATTTAACCATTCCCCTATTGATAGCCTTTGGGCTATCTGGATAAAAAGAACACTTTTCCTCTTCTGCATGAGAACTGGACTTTGGGTTAACTTTCTAGCCCCTTTCCCTGGTAATCTGAAACAGATGGTATGGTACCATAGTTAGGCAATATTATTATGGTAAAAATGATGCCAGACTGGCAAGTCACATCTGGACTAGGAGAAACTCTAAATGAACTACAAACATCTGAAGGTGCACCATAACTTTGGGCTTCCCTGTGTGTGGTGACTCCCATAATTAGTCATGTCCTTTGCCAGGACTCTAGGAGCTATGTCTATGGAGTGTTACAATAGCTATTTGCTCCTGTGGGGAATGAGGCTTCTAAGCCAGAGTGGCTCCTACATCTACTGAAGGACAGTCTTACTGTCTTGAACCTGAGCAGCGGGCTGCAGAGAATGGCCCACAGACGGCTGCATGGACTGCTGCTACCGGCACTGCTGTGAGGACTGCTCTGAAGAGAAACTGCAGATGCTGTGCTGCAGGGATACTGTGCGGAATGACAGAGCTTTCTGGTGTCAAGTGGGGCCTATGGTGGTCTTGGGAGTCAGAATGTTCAGTAGAGCCCATGAAAAAGACTGCTTGGTAGGTATTTCAGGATGTTTCCAATGAACGTCCTCATACAAGTGTGTTTCTGTAGAATCAATTCCTGAAAGGGGAACTACTAGATTAAAGGCAATGACTATTTTAATAGACATTGCCAAACTGTCTTCCAAAGATGTTGCATCAATTTATTACACTTCTGCCAGTTGAATGTGAGAATATCCGTTTCCCCATCAATGCTGGCTGTCATCAATCAGTCCTTCTCACGTTTGCCAATATTTCACAGGCAAAAAATAGGATTTTGATGCTGTTTTAATTATTAATGAGGTTGAACATCTTTTCATATGCCTATTGGCCTTTGTATTTCAAGCCCACCTTCCTGACAGACTGTACTCTTTCCTCAAGGGCAGGGACTGTGTCACAAGCTTCTTTAAAAACACCCCTCAACCTCAACCACTAAAAACTGAACTCATCTTATTTCTCCCCAAACTCCAGTGCTCTCTGTTTTCAGTGAACCCCCTTGGCTCCATCAGCTACCAAGTCCTGTTATTTCTACCACCTCCTGAATCTCTCTTGCAATGACCCTCACCCCTACAGCCTGGCTCAGGCTTTCCTACCCCCGCCCCCGGGAAAAATGAAATCATCTCCCAGGTTTCTTCTCTTATCATTCACTTTCCTCACGGCCCCCACTGAAATTCTCTACTTAAAAGCCTTCCAAGGCTCTCTTTTGCCTGCAGGATTAGTGACAACTCAGGGCCCTTGATACTCTAGTCCCTGCCAGGCTTTCTGGTCTCCATTTTCCCCTATTCACATCCCATGCAAACATACAGAGCCTCTTCAGTGTCCTGATCAGGCACTGCTGTCCCACATCTGCTCCGCTGGACTGAAATACCTTCTAATTCCTGTTCATTTTTTCGGTCTCAGCTCGGTGCCCTTCTCCTCAGAAGTTTCTCCTGACACTCTGGTCTGGGTTGGTGTCCGCTTATATGCTTGCATAGCATTTTCTGATTCCCTCTATCACTGCACTTACCATATCCTGCTATAATTGTCTGTGTCTGAACCCATCTTTCCCACCAAACTATGAGCTCACCAGAACAGGCACTGATTCGTTTCTAAAAGCCAAGCATGCACATAGTCCTGACACCCAGCAGGGGTCGCTGTGGACTTGCTGAATAAAGGAGAAGCCTTTATGCTCCTGTAGGAGCTCTTACGGGCTTAAAAACAATTTCATATACCCCTCTCATCTCAGCCTACTGGGCATCCTGGCTTGGGGAGGAAGAAAGGAAGGGAACTGTCTCCATTTACAGACAGAGAAGCAGCATCTCAGAGAGAAACACTCTAAGTAGGTAGTGCCAGCTCTGGGCCGAAATCCTGGGCTGGGCGTTCTCCAGCACCTAGCCTACGGCACTCTAAAAAAGAGATGAGCAGCCAGTCATGAATGGACTGACAGGCAAGTTCTAACAGGAGTGACTGGCTGTGCTGGCTGAGAAGCTTACCTAGAGGAAGCAGGTTTTCTGAGGCATTGATGTAAATCACCGAATGAAAATGCTTGAAGTCCTTTTCCTTAGCCTGTGGGAAAGCATTTCAAAAGAACACAAGATTAGTGCCCTGCCCGGAGGTCTTGCCAAAGCTCCAGAGCTGCTGTCAGAAGGCACAAAGACCTACCGGGATAAGCTATATTCTTAGCAAAGTACACCCACTTGCTAAGGGCCAGAATGGCTTTTCTGCTGCTTTTTTTCTATTATGAAATAGTTCAAATGTACAGAAAAGTTTAGTGAACGATACTTTGAAGACCCATGTAACCACTGTCCACCTTTATATGAAGATTTTGCTGTCTCCGCTTCAAATTTCCTTAAAGAAATAAAATACTAAAGAGTTGACCCCACCCCCCACCCCCACAATCTTCCCCAACTGTATTCTTTTCCCCTTCTCACAGATAACAGCTATCTTGAACTGGTGATTATCATTCTCATACCTGTTTTATACTTGTATTCTATATATGTGTATCTATAAACTATATATAATATTATTTGTAAGTTTTAAAACTCTATATTAGATGCAATCATACTGTGTCATTCTGCAATCCGCCTTTCCCACTCAACACTATGTTTTTGAGATTTACTTGTGTTGATACACCTAGATCTTTTGAGATTTACTTACGTTATGTTACTTGTGGTACTGATTTATTTATTTTAATTGCTGTATATTTTATACCACCAATCTCTCTTCATATGCCATGGAAGGCCTATAAACCAAAAACATATGGCATAATATCCTGCATATATACTGGCTAATGGGGGGGGGCCACAAATGTGGCTCAAGCTACCTATTAGCCAATGTAAGAAAGAAACATGACTCATTACATGAGTCACCTAGTGTGTATAAGAACAAACCAGCATCTTGGGAGAACCATTACCACTCCTGACACTGAAACTTGAGAGAAATTTCTCCTACAGGCTCTTCTAATGGGAACTCAGTGTCACCCCAGCAGAAGTCTATGACAAATTCAAACCAACTCCCATAATGCTACTTCCTTTAATTCACCTCACATGGGCCAATGGCAATAGCAAATTCACAGCAAAATATTGTGTCTGCATGTTGTTTCTACCCAGTGAAGCTTTGTCTGACGCCCCCCACCCCAAACCCCCAGTCCTCAGGGACTCTGGAGGTACAATGGACAAACAGCCAGGAGCCACCTCAGGTCTGGCTCATCCCAATCACATCTCTGCTGGCTGGCCCTACCTTGGAGAACTTCAGGCCGCTCACATTAATGTTGACCAGGTCTGATGGCTTCCTCACACAATGGTGCTTCAGCTGGAACACAGTGCAGAGAGTCAGGTCTCAAGGCCCCAAGAAAGTTTATATAATTGGCCAAGACAACAAATGACTCCCTGTTGAGAAAGGGGGCCTAGTACAGCGCAAAGAGCATGGGCTTTGGGAGTCGCTCAGGACAGAGCTGCCACCTCAGCTCTTCCACCTCTCAGCTTCCCGGCTGCAAGATGCGGATAGTAACACTGACTTGACAGGGTTCGTAGGAGGATTCCTTCCTCTCTGTTCCTCCTCTGTCTTTTCTGAGCCCCGCTTATTCTACCTGGCTCTTCAAAAAATCTGTATTTCTGGGGCCTTACCAATCTCCTCATGTTTATAATAATTTGCTTGTTTATTCGTTTGTTCGTTTTTTTATTCACTAAATATTTACTAAGTATTGCTTTGGGCCATGTATTGTGCTAAATACATCAATACATTTTCTTCTAATCCTAACTAAACCCTTTAACATAAGTATGATCACTTTTCCTTTTTAAATGAGAAAAATAAGGTTAAGAGAGATAAAGTGCCTTGCTGAAGGTCCCACAGCTAGTAAGTGATAGATGATTTGAATCCAAATGTGTTATCATTAAACTCTGTGCTCTTTTGACTACCATATGTTGCCCCTCATAAGTAAAAAGTTAAAGGAAAACTCAGTGTTGGAGCTTCTATTTCTGTTTAACCAAACCTCATTCTTTTTTTTTCTGTTAATCATTTATTTATGGTATCATGTTTAGGCATGGAATTAGGTGTTTATTATATTCTATTCATAGAACTTACGACAACATGGAAGCCAAGTAGCAAACAAGTATTTATAAATGTGATAAATATTTTTTATAGTTTATTTTTTATTTATTTTTAAGTAATCTCTACACCCAATGTGGGGCTTGAACTCTTAACCCCGAGATCAAGAGTCGGATGCTCTACCAACTGAGCCAGCCAGGCACCCCTAAATGTGATAAATATTTTAAAGGAGAAATTCAAGAAGCTATGGGAGACAATAACAGGAGGTCCTAACCTCATTCGGGAGGAGAGGAAATATTTAGTTGAGGAAGTAATATTTCAGGTGAGACCCAAAAGCTAAGTAGGAGTTGGTCCCATGAAAGTGGGTGGCAGGCAGTGAAAGCTATCAAGACAGGTAAAAGCCAGGTGCTTTTGAGAGGATGAAAAACAACAAGGCCAGGGGGGCAGCCACTAAATCACCTGGGTCCCTACTGGCTATGTAAAGGAGTGTGGATTTTGTTCTACAGTCAGTGGAAAGCTAACAGACTTTTTTTTTTTGGCAAGAGCTGATAGCAATTTTATAAAAATTGCTTTGTCTGATATACATAGAAAGGATGAGAAGAGACCAATACACCAGACATTGTTAATTACCTTCCCTAGAGCAACTTCTCTACTACTTCCTTATTAAAGAATCCCAACGTTATTCCATTTTTCTGAGTGGATGTGTCCTTAGGCCCCAGCTCCAAGGGATAAGTCCTGACAGTCTAATCCAATCTTGGAGGTTATGTTCCCCTAACCAATGACTGTTGGGACATATGATATAGGTCTGGCCAATCAGACAGACACCGGCTGCTGGGGGTAGGAGGCCAGTTCTGGGGAGCTCTTTCTTACTTTTAAAAATAGACATAAGACAGTGACAATCCCTTTTGTACCTTTGGATATTATCCTTTATATATGATGACCGGAGTTGCTGCAGCCATCTTGGGATCAGGAAGGCAATTAGCCCAAGAAGACAACATGCTAAGCACATAGAGCAGAAAGATGAAGGAACCTAGGCCTTTAACAGTAAATCAACCTACCCTGGAAAAACAATGCCTCTGGCTTCTTTTTATATGAAATAAAAGCATCCTAGTTGGTTCAGACTAGTTGGGAAGTTACTGAATTACTCTAATAAAAGATGATGGTGGCCCAGAATGGGGTAGAGGCAGTGGAGTTGAGGAAAAGAATACAGATTTGACAACTATTCAATAAAAGTGCCAGGGCTTGGTAGTGGCAGTAGTGGGGTGGTGAGGGAGAGGCAAGTGTCAAGGATAACCCCAGATTACTGGCTTGGTGACTGGATATCGCACCATCACAGAGGCAGTATAGTAAACACTAGAAAAGAGGTATGTCTTGGGACCTGGAGTAAGGGGATTGGTGCAGTAGTTCAATAGGAGGTGCCAATAAAACATTCAAGTGGAACTATGCAGCAGGTAAGCAGGTATCCCATTACTGTGAGAAACACTCTTGTTGCTTCTGGTATACAAACCGGCAACGTGGGTGACAAACCATCTCCATTAATGTGGGAATGTATATGTTGTAGGAAACAAAAGGGAAAAGAAGACTACTATGGTGTTTTCTGACCTTCCTTAATACTGTCGTTTCAGTCCTCCGCACACCCAGTGAGAAGTGGACATTACAACAAAGGACACACCATGGGACTCTGCAAAAAGCTTACACTACCCGCTTGAAGTGAGTTGCAACCTCAAAGCTGCCTTCTCAAAGCTCTCCTTCAACATCTGATCTGTATAGAAAGCCACTCTTGGGAACCATAAGCAGAGTCTAGGAACAAAGCAGGATGCCAGAGAGTTCTTCATAGGGAGCTATGCGAACTGGACTGGACGTTAATATGAGTTTACAAAATATGTCTTTCTTTGCCAAGCCACCGAGGCATTGCAAAGAGCAGATGTGAAATTACCTGGCTGGTCTCCAATACAGCCACCCCAGTCTTCTTTGTGAAGCCTGCCCCAGACACTGGGTACTATCTGATCGGCTCCCCCAGACTTCAGCCAGATACTAAAACCAAAGGACAAAGGTTGTGGAGTGTAGAATCTCCCTAGTTCCCCCATTCCTGGAAAAATCTCCCCAGAGAAGAACAGGAATCTCTACCCCCTACCAGGCAGGAATGGAATTTTCACTTTACTGTTCCCTGGACCTACTCCTTTGCCTCTCCAACTCAATTAAAAGTTTTTTACCTGATATACTAAAAGGCACAGGCTTTGGAGTCAGTAGACCAGAGTTCTCATCCTGAGTAGTTCTAATCCTGAATAGACAGAGTTCTAATTATTAGCTGTGGGACCATGGCCAAGGCAAATTACCTCTTCAGGGCCTCAGTTTTCCCATCTTCACAATGGCAACAACATAATAGGGACAATAATACCTATCTCACAAGGTGGATGTAAAGAAAGCTTTGGGTCCCTTCATCATTCTGACTGTGCTCAATTAGCCAAGATCACTCTAATAGTTTGGGGGTGGGTTGGAGGTCATGGTATCAGAGTGGAACAGAGCAAGTCCTTGTCCCCAACCAAGACAGTCATCAGCTGATTCTGCCAGCCATTCCAGGATACATTTACTCTCACCAGAAAAGCCTGGTCCAGCACATGTCCAGGAATGTCCTCTTGGTTTTCCTGTTGAAACCCTTTCTTCCCCCGGACCTCAGAAGAAACCTTCTTCTGGCTTTCCTGACCCTCAGCTGGTGCCTCAAGCACACTCTTGGGCTTCTTCTTGAGGTTACGTTTCCGAGCCACTAACCAGTGTCCTCGGCCTGTTGAGAAGATCAGAACAATGAGGAGGAGCAAACCCCTCTAAAGCTACAACTTGTGTGCTTACAGAATATTTACCTATAATACCAAAACCAAAAATAGCTCCTCATTACCTGATATGCACCAGATACTGTTCTGCTGCTGCAGCTGCAGCTGCTGCTGGTGGGGTGGGGGGTGTCTGCATAGCTCTCTCCTTTAATTGGCCCCAAACCCCAGTGAAGGACGTGTTACTGTCCCCATTTTACAGATGAAAAGGCTAAGACTCAAAGAGGTGGAATGACTTGCCCAATTCTCACCTCCACACTTTTGTCTCCAAACGCTAATGTTCCTTCAAGACCCCAAATCAAGTATTTCCTATTCTGCCTTCTCGGACTCTCCTCAGCAGAGCTGATTATTCTTTCCTATGCGGCTCACTACTCTCCCATTTGTCATCTCTTGGCATCTAAATGAGTGGCATCAACTCAACAGGCTCCACTTGCTAGACCTTATCCTGAATCCCATCACTATAGCATAAAGGTTGTATTAGGAGCTCAATAAGAAAATGATAGGACAGTTGGAACTTTTAAAAAATCCAATACATGTTCACTGTAGAAAGAACTTGAAAATTTATGTAAGCGAAAAAGAATATGAGGTTTACTAGTAAGCTCACCTAACAAAAATCATGACAACATTCTAGAATCTGTTTGCTCCTGCATCAGTTTTTTTACTCCAAGGCATTCATTGCAATCTGTAATTATTTTGTTTGTTCACTTGTTTATTGTCTTGCCCCTCAGAACAGATTTTGTCCGATTGATCCATCTCAGTATTCCCAAGGCCTCACAGAGCTTACCATATTGTGAGCATTTTCTGAGCATCTACATTGCGCTAGGAACTAGGGCTGTGGGGATGAATTAAGATGGAGGCCCTGACTCAAAGGAGCCTAATAATAGAAGAGGTGCTGTCAAAGCACAGAAAAGGGAGCTACCAGCCTAGGGCATGAGCTAGATCCAGTAAGTTTAAGGTAGACTAGATGGAGATGGAAAAAACAGGCAGACTTGGCAGAGGGAAGAGCACCAGAAGTATTCAGAAGCATAAAATATCAGAACGATACAGAACAGCACAGAGTTGTTGGAGCCAGCTCAGTGCCTCTGATCATTGGCTCCTTGCCCTCATAGCCCACTACCTCTGCCTTGGGGGCTTGCCCTGGCTCACCTGACCACAGCTGCCAATCCTTACTCCTGGATGCAACTCCCACCCTATGTCTGCTGTGAGTCATTTCCCATTCCCACTCTGGGCCTGAGATTCCAGACACTCCATTTCCCAGGGTTGCCCCCATCTGGGTCATGGATCTTTGTTCTATTCTAATAGCCCTGACTCCCGGAGACTCCAGTGTGAGTTGGTGCCCAAACTCCCAACAGGTTGAGAAAGTAAGGCCCAGACTGTTGTCTGGAGATGAACCTGAGGGAAAAGAGATGAGGCTGGGGAGGTCAGCAGAGTCAGATCAGAAGAAGTCTAGAGGACCAGAACAAGGACCTTGAGTTTACTGGGGTAGGCTTTTAGCACAAAGAGTATCCATCGGAACGTTTTCCCCCCCGTAATTTTTCATTTTGAGGTAAGTTTAGACTTCCAGAAAAGTTGTGAAAATAATACTGAGTTCCTGTACAGCTTTCACCCAGTTCCCCTAATGCTAACATCTTTTATTATAAATTTCTAAAAATTTAAATTAATTAACATATAGTGTATCACCCAGTTACCCCATCCTCCCACCTCCCTCCCAATATTAATATCTTATATAATCATACTATAATGATTTAAGGTGGTAAGTTAACACTGGTACAATATTAGTAACTAATCCATAGCCCTTTGAATTTTGCTAGTTTTCTCACTAATGTCCCTTTTCTGTTCCAGGGGGATCTCACATTTTTTTTAGTTGTCATGTCTTCTTAGAATCCCCCAATCTGTGACAGTTCTTCAGTCTTCCTTTTTTCTTGTGAGATCTTGACACTTTTGAAGAGTACTGGTCAATTATTTTATAGAAAGTCCCTCAATCTGAATTTGTTTGATGCTTTCCCATAATTAGATTAAGGCTCTGTGCTTTGACAAAACTATCACAGAATTGATGCGGTGCCCTTGTTAGCGCATCCTATCAGACAGCAGGTGATGTCAGTATGTCTGATGACTGGTGATGTTAATCTTGATCACTTGGTTAAGGTGGTGTCGGCCTACTTTCCCTACTGAAAAGTTCCCTTTGTAATTAAGAAAGATACCTTAAGACTATGCAAATATCCTCTTTCTCACCATACTTTGACCCACTAATTCTAGCATCTGTGATGGTTAATTTTATGTGTCAACTTGGCTAAGCTGTGGTAAGCAGTTATTCAATCCAACACTAATCTAGGTGTTGCTGTGAAGGTATTTTATAGATGTGGTTAACATCTACAATCAGTTGATTTTAGGTAAAGGAGACTATCCTCAATAACGTGTATGGGCCTCACCCAATCAGTTGAAAAAACTTAAAAGCAAAAACTGAGGTTTCTCAAAGGAGGAAAAACTTTTGCCTTAAGACTACAGTATCAGCTCTTTACTGAGTTTTCAGCCTACCTGCCCTATAGATTTCAGTCTTGCCAGACCCATAATTTCATAAGCCAATTCCTTAAAACAGATAATGTGTGTGTGTACACACATATGAATATGGAAACAGAACGAGTAGGATATAAATACATATCCTATTGGTTCTCTTTTGCTGGAGAAGCCTGATACAACATCTACAGAAGCTTCTTACCTGTAAAAATTATTATTGTGATGCTTTAACAGTGATTTTCTATTTCCTTCATTCCTTCTACATTTATTAACTGAAATTCTACGGTAGGAAGAGTTGTTCCTTCTCCTACACTTATTTACATATTCAAATATTTATTTGTATCAATATGGGCTCACGGATACTTATTTATTGTATAGTTTACAACCCAATTCTACCTTTATTTATTTTGTTGTTCAGGTTGTCCCAGCTTTGGCCATAGGGAGCTCCTTCAGGTTAGCTCCTATGTCCTTCTGATACGCACTCATCATTTTTCTGAGCACTTCTGTACTTCCTGTTACTATACGATGTTCCAGGTGCAATTTGTACTTTTCTGGCCTCAAACCTGGAAACAACTATTTCTCTGAGGAGCCCTGGCTCTTTTTATTGGAGAATTGTATCCAGAAACCAAAATCTAGGGACCAGGTATGCTATTTGTGAATGAGGTGTCATTGCACTCAGTGGACTAGGAAATATACATATATATACTAACACATGCAGATGCACATGGCTGTATTTATTTCTCTGTTGTCCATCTGTGTGTGTAAGGGGGCGTGGGGATGAAATCATGAGTTCCTACTGAGAGCTCCACGGAAGGGTTTAAACAGGTGGGGAGGATGGATTGGAGGAGAAAGTTCTTCCAATATTCCACATATAGAGTAACCAGCAAGTCATTTCATCTAGAGTAAAGAAGGGGTACTTCCCCCTTGCTCTACCCTTTCAAATCAACAAATCTAATCCAGTGAACTCATACTTCTCGGCAGTGTTCCATCTGTAGAGCTCTGCTCAGTGTTATGAGGAGTCCCTGCCCCAAGGGAGTTTTTAACCAGATGTTTGAAAAACTACTTAGCAGAGTCATTTTATTTAGCCATTTTATTTAGGATCCTGGCAGAATATGATTACTCAACAAATAATAAACACAGAGAGGAAGAGAGCTCACAAGAGAGTATGGTCACTGAGGGCTGGAGTAGCTAGACAGGGCTTATTGGAAAAAGAGCTGGGCTTTGTGGCATGGAAAGAGTTTGGATAACTGGAATGATAGCTGGAATATTCTGGGCAAATAAAACAAGCTATGTAAAAAGAAAGTACTATGGAATAGAGCATAGGTAAAGGAATGGGGTTGTGGCAAAGGATAAGGGGAGGTTAGACTGTGAACACAGAGTATCAGGTAAAGGAGTCAGCAATGAGAAGTCACTGAACAGAATAGGACACTGTGGTTCGATGTGCACTTTAGAAAACTCCCTGAGGCTGCTGAGGGAAGATGGATGGGAAGGGATAGGGCTGGGTAGTGCAGGGAACAGGAATAAATGGGTTGGAGAGGAAGGAATGGATGTAGGAACTGAGTGTGAAGCAAAGGTATCAATCTGAGAAGTCACCTGACCTTTGTCTGGCATCCGAAGGACATTTTTGGCTGGAAAGCAGTTGTTCAGGTAAGGTTTCCCATTATCCAGCTTGTATATTCCTGAGGAGGCCATCTCCCTGAGAGTCAAGCAAGGAAAGTGAGGAAGTAGAAGCACTGAGAAAGGGCAGCATAGTTCTCTCACCCAATGTGGCTTGTGAGCCCACCAGGAGGACCACCATACCCTATATCCACCTTAAGTCTGAGGTCCAGGAGGCCCCTCCCCTGTTTCAGAAATGGGCTGGCCCTTTGAATGAAGAGGGAGACCAAGGCCCGGGGTTTTTTGGTTCAAATCAGTCCTAACTCAGTGGAACACTATACAGAACACCTTTGGATACAGACAGACCTGGTTTGAATTCTGACTGTCCTTCCTCACTCTTATGACTGGAAATGTTCCTCTACCCCTCTGAGCCTCAGTTTTCTCCCCTTTGTAAATTGGGAGTAATAACATCTACCTTAATAGACAGATGAGAGGATCAAGTTATAAAGGTAGTGCCTAGTACATATTAAGTGCTCACTAGAAATGTCCTTTGTTTTAACAGATTTCAGGGAAGAAGATGCTCATGTTTTTAGGCAAGATGTTGTGAAAATAATATTTGAGAGATAAACTGAGTTTGCTAATAAAGGATAAGCATTCCAAATAAAAAGGGCCACAGGACTAAGGGCATAGTAGTGGGCACATTTGGTGCAGTAAAGAAACAACCTGATCCAGGAAGGAGAAGGATGTGTGGTTGGGGGTTTGGGACAATAAGGCTGGACAGAAAGGATGGTGTCTGCTCTTGAAGGCTTTCAGTGCCAGGCTAGGAGCTCAGGCTTCCCCTGGTAGGTAACTTGAGAGCCATGGATGGTATCTGAGCTGGGGAAAGCCATGACCCAAGCTGTGCTTTAGAAAGAGAGGTCTGATAAAAATAATGCTAGGTGAAATGGGATTCCATCAACTGGTCACTGAGTCAAGACAATTCCAGCTCAGGAAAACTGTTCCAATGTAATTTTCTCTATCTCTCACTGTTTTCATTAAATCTTTTACCATCTCCCACCTAGAATACTGCAACAGTCTTCTGATCAGATTCCCACTGAACAACCTGAGCCTGCTCTTGAAGGCCTCTGGAGTCCCATGTCCTAACCTTTCTAGCTCCAGTCAGCCCTGCCCATCAGGCTTACAGAATCATTTTCTATTCTCCAAACACATTCAGTCTTCCCTGCCTTTGTTCCTTTGGCCTAAAATAGCCTTCTCCATCATTATCTGGTTAATCTCATGCTTTAAGATTCAGTTCAGGGGCGCCTGGGTGGCTCAGTTGGTTAAGCATCCAACTCTGATTTTGGCTCAGTCATGATCTCAGGGTTGTGAGACAGAGCACCCCATTGGGCTCCACGCTGAGCATGGAGCGTGCTTAAGATTCTCTCTCTCCCGGGGCACCTGGGTGGCTCAGTCGGTTAAGCATCTGCCTTTGGCTCAGGTCATGATCTCAGGGTCCTGGGATGGAGCCCCGTGTCAGGGAGCCTGCTTCTCCCTCTTCTCCCCACTCACACACTCTATCTCTGTTGCTATCTCTGTCTCTCTCTCTCAAATTAAAAAAAAATAATAATAAAGAAGATTCTCTCCGTCCCCCTCTCCCTCTTCCCCTCCCCCCATCCTCTCTCCTTCTTAAAAAAAAAAGATTCAGTTCAAATGCTACTTCTGTTAGGAATAAATCAAAGATCTAAATTTCTTAAAACTTGAGCTCTTAGAGATTTGAGATTTTTCTCAAAGAGATCCAGCCAGCCAGGGGTTGCCTGGGTGGCTCAGTCAGTTAAGTGTCTGCCTTCAGCTTAGGTCATGATCCTGGGGTCCTGGGATCAAGAGTCTGCTTCTCCTTCTTTCTCTGCCCGCCCCACCCCCTTGTGCGTGCACGATCTCTCTCTTTCAAATAAATAAAATCTTTTAAAAAAAAGAAAAAAGAGATCCAGCCAGAGGCACCTGGCTGGCTCAGTTGGTAGAGTGTTTGACTCTAGATTTCGGGGTTGTAGGTTTGAGCCCCACATTGGGTATAGAGATTACTTAAAAATAAACTCTTAAAAAAAATAAAGAGATCCAGCCATTCCCAGATCTGCTTTGGAACAGATGCAGACAATTTGGGGTAGCAGATTTTTGGGAACCTGTAAGTCCCTGGCTGGGGCAAGGATGTGGTCCCTGAAATGGAGGGTCTGGAATGAGATTCAGTGAAAGGAAGGAGCAGAGAGATAGGATCAGGTGTCCTGGGAAAATGTTTTCTGGAAGTGACAAATATGCAAAGTATAGTGGTGCAGTAGGAAGGGCAACAATTTTGGAGACAAGAGGCTTAAATTTGAGTCTAGTTTCTGCCACTAAGCTGAGTGACCTTAGGCAAGCCCTTTACCTCTTTGTGCCTCAACTTTCTCACATGTAAAATGAAGATAAAGACATGTGCCTTGGAGAATTATTGTAAGAATTAAATGAGGTAATAAATTTTAGAAACCTTCTAGATCCAGTCCAGATGCCACCTTCTCCACAATGCCTTCACTGAACCTTCCAGAGGGAAATAACTGCTACTTTGGCTAAGCACTGGAGTATTTCTTCTATAGCTCTTTCATGGCTGGAGCTCTTTCTACTTCATAAGATTACTAAAAATCATGGAGGGGTTCCTTCAATGGTTTGTGGACCTCCAAGTCTGGAAACATATCCAATTCACCATCTCTCTTCCACCTCTGGAATGCTCAAAGGAAATAACCCATAAACATGTGCGAGCCAAATGAAGGATATGATGTACTCCCAGGGCCCAAGGGTCTTTACACGTATTTCTGATCTTCCTAACTAGACTCTGAACTCCTTTAAAGGAAGGAGAGCACCTATAGAGTTCATTTCTTTATTCCCAGTACCTAACACAGCACCTAGCACATAATAGATTCACAATTATCTGTGGAATAAATAGGTGATGTTGGTATCTCCTTTGGTTCAACACAGGGCACTGTGAATTTCCTGATCTGTCACCATCCCAAAAAGGGTAAATGCCCTTCCTGTATGTTCCCACAATACCCTATACTTCTCCTAGTATAGTGCTTATCACTTTATTATAATTGTTCCCCTTAACCAATTTCTCACCTGCCGTGGGTCCTATGATATCTTATTCACCTATGTAATTCCAGAGCCTAGCATTGAACCTAGAATTCACTAAAAATGTGTCAGGAAGATGAATGGATAGAAGGATGGATGGATGGGGAAAGATCAATAGTTACTCAGTCAATCTGTCTTTCAGGAAATCTCTCTTGTGACCAACCACACCTATCTGCTACATAGGTGAGTGAATGAATGAGTAAATAGCTGGCTGGGAAATGTTAGAGATGATGACTGTTGGGAGAAGACTCCAGTAACTTACAGAATATGAGGACCTTGCTTCTGATCTGCATAGTACTTACTTGATCTTTGACCTTGGGAAAGACCCCTTGACTTCCTTTTTTTTGTGTTTCTTCACCTGTAAAACAGATATTACACTCCTTCTTAGCCTGTCATTCAGAGCTCTTGAACTTTCTCATTAGTTACATCCTACTGAGACCCTTGCCTCCAAAATGTGTCTCAGCTGGGGCCTAAAAAAAACCCCACAAAACTAAAGATCCCAGAAATAGATAATTAGAGATGTAGAGATAGAGACAGAAACATGGATGGGAGGAAGGTAGAACAAGGGAGTAATTTTGTGATGATGGGGTGGGGCTAGAGTGCTTAAATAAGATGTGCAAATCACAAATCAGGAAGGATCTTTTATATGATCATTAATACAAAATAAATCTACGATAAAAGTGCAAAGACAGAATTGAAAGATAAGACACAATCTGGGAAAAGATATTTGCCCTACATATATAAAGGATGAATCAAACTCAGACTTGTGGAGGGCATACACACTCGGACACAACTAATCCACTGGGAAATTCCAGTTCCCAATGAAGAATACCAGGTGAGAAGGTGTGGATATACAATTAATGAGCTAGGAAGGGCACACAATCCTGATGTTACATTGTCTAGAAAGTAACCCTAAGGAAAGTATGAACTTTATCTGCATGGTGGAAAAAAGAAAGTCCAAGTTCCAGACTTAGAGGCTGCCTGCCTTAGCTTCAGATACCTCGGGTCTCTATCTCAAACTTGAAGAAGCTAATCTCAGTCTAATTGTAATGTCTCCCAGCTCCGACACACACACAGAGTAATGGTGCTCATTTGCATACATGTGCTGCTCCATTCCTTTGGCCTATGACACTTCTGCCACTTCTTCTTTGCCTGACTCATACAGACAGCTTTCCTGTATCTCCCCCTCCTCAGGTTGACCCTTCTCTGTGCTACCATCTCAGCCCACCTCTTAATGGAAACACTCTACCACACTGTAGTACAATGGCCTGCTTACCTGTCTGTTCCCCACTCCTCACACCCCCAATCCCAGGCTGTGAGCCCCTCAAAGGCCAAGCCTAGGTCCTACCTATATCTTTATTCCCAGCACTTCATACAGGGTCTGGCTCACTGCAGAGGTTCAAAGAGTTTTTACTGAACTAAACTGAATCATAAACACAATGCCATGGAGTTCTTCATTGTGTCTGCAAAGAAGAAAAAAATAAGGATCAGGAAAGTTTCAGAGCAGGTGACATTAGAGCTGGGTCTTGAAAAATGAAAAGGATAGTATAGAAGATAAAGAGCAAAAAGCTATTGGAGCGTCTGACTGGATTGATTCACAGAAGCGAAGAAATCCCATCTAATAGTAGTTAGTGATAATTATTATCACAGGAATGTTCGCTTCAGGTATTTTGCCTAGACTTTGTTTATTATTTAGGAATATATCCCCAGTGCCCAGAACAGTGACTGCTACATAGTAAGCACTCAGTATTTGTTCAATATTTTGACACTTAGGAGGGATTTATGGTGATTAAAAAACAAACAAGTGATGCAATGTAAGAGATCATGGTATAGGGCGCCTGGGTGGCTCGGTTGGTTAAGCGACTGCCTTCGGCTCAGGTCATGATCCTGGAGTCCCTGGATCGAGTCCCGCATCTGGCTCCCTGCTCAGCAGGGAGTCTGCTTCTCCCTCTGACCCTCCCCCCTCTCATGCTCTATCTCATTCTCTCTCTCAAATAAATAAATAAAATCTTAAAAAAAAAAAAAAAGAGATCATGGTATAATATAATCCCGTCATGTGATAACTCTAGGTCACTAGAGTAGATGTTCCAAGAGAGTAGTGAACAGGTCTGTCTTGATCTTCCAGTACCCCTTAGTACTTCTGAGCAATGCTGGTTGGTGCTCAATAAATATTTGTGGAAAAAGGGTGCCTGGGTGGCTCAGTTGGTTGAGCAGCCGACTCTTGACTTTAGCTCAGGTCATGATCTCAGTGTGGTGAGATCAAGACCCCTGTGAGATCAAGTCCCGTGTGAAATCGAGCCCCCAGTCGGGTTCTGCTCTGCGCGTGGAGCCTGCTTAAGATCTCTCCCCCCGCGCACTCTCTCTCTCAAAAAAAAAAAAAAAAAAAAAAAATTGTGGAAAAAATTGAATTAATGAAAATCTAGAATACTATTACATCCTAAAACGATTAAAAACAGAGGGGCAGAGGGAACATACCAGGGGGTTAAAACCCCCTGGCTTCTAAACCAGGTTCTGATACATGCTGTCCGGCCTTGGGTAAATTTCTTAGTTTTCTCTTCTGACTGGGCTGTTAAGGGACTACATGAGAGGATGAATATAAGTGTACACGGTACACAGCCTTTCAGACGGTAGACACTCAGCAAATGTGAGTTCTCTATTAACACGAAAACATTACTAACAAGTTGACAGTCACCAGAGAAAACCAGTAAGTGCTGTAAAAGGGGTAGGACGGATGAAGAACGAGCTCCTGCCGCCCCTTTGGAAACTTTTAGGGCAACGGAGACCCTAATCCCTCACTCAAATTTAGGGCAACGGAGACTCTAATCCCTCACTCAAACTAAGTTTCCAGCCGCACCTGCCTCCGTCGTCGCTTCCGCCTCCGAGGCGTCCGCAGAGGCTGCGTCCCGGCAACGCGGGATGCGCGCCTGCGAGACTCCCGGAAATCTCGGAGCCGCTCCACGGTGGCGCCTACCACTACCTTCTCCACTCCTTGGTAACCGCGAAGCGGCCGCACGCCGTGTAGGCAGCAACCGGTGGACGCCGCTTCTAACTACTATAAGTCCCGGCAAGCCCCGCGGCCACTTCCGCTGGTCGCCTCTCGTCAGCCAGCCCCGGACTACGGATCCCGACGGACTCCGGGCGGCGTGTCACGCCGTCGGCTTCAGCCAATCGGCTTCGGACAAGTAGGAGGGGAGGGAGACGCAGAGGCAGACAAGATGGCGGCGGCGTCTGCACAGGGCGGGAGGATTGGTGGTGGCGGAGGCGGTAGTGGGGCCGGCGGTGGTCCCAACTGCGGGACAGGCAGTGGCCGCAGCGGCTTGTTGGACAAGGTGAGGAGCCGGTTCTTGGGGACAGCCGAGACCTGGGGAGGCCTGGGAGGCGACGAACCCACCTTCCCATCCCCGCCCCCCTTTTCTTGTGTGGTTTCTCAGCGGGTAGACCTCGTCTGGTCCTCCCTCGGAACCCTACCGGCGCATGTAGTCCGGTCTCTCCACACCTCTTTCCTCTTTCCTCTTCAGGCCTCATTTCTTCTTGGTAGTGTGCTTGGTCCTTAACGCTGGCCATCACAGCTTCCTAGGATAATGTGATTATTCCTGTATTTCAACGCAGCCGTCACTTTTCTTCGGAGGTGCTGGGGGGCCACAGTCGATGTGCCCATTTCACTGACGGGGAAAACAAGCCCGAAGGAATGAACGCAGCTATTCGTAGTCAGTAGTCCCCAAACTCTCCATCACGACCACCACGCTGGGTTTCGCTACAGATTCCAAGTGCTCCTTGACCTTTTGCTTACTGAAGTTTCTAGGCGTTTTATCACGATACTCCGAATACTGAATTTACTTGAGTATTTACTTACCTTACTGAGCTGACAGGAAACTTCTAAGATTTTGTTTTTCCCTCTCCTTCACCCTTCCCCTTCTTTTTGCCCCTCTGCCCGCCACCAAGTGCAGTAAGTGACTCGGATTCATGAGCTTGCTGCCTGCTCTAGTTAGCCTCTTTCCTTCTCCGCCCATCCGTTCTTTTTTTTTAAAACTGCGGTCCTAGCAACGAGGCTTAAGGGAAAAGAAAAAAAGGAAAACTGTGCTCCTCAGTTGGCCCTTCTTGCCCTTTTCAGAGCATCTTGGAAGAAACAATTGTATGGTGATGTAGGTCCTAGTATTGGTTCTGCCTCTAATTAGCTAGCTGTGTGACCTTGAAATATGCTTGCTCTCCCTATGTTGCCTCTAAAATGAGGGACTTAGCCTAAAGTACCCTTAGTCCCTTCCAGTTCTCTCATTGTAGGGCCCTGGGCCAGTTTGATGAGAGATGTTAAGCATGGGGGGCTAGTAATATAGTAAGGATTTTTTGCTTTAATGGAAAGCAGCTTTCAGACATCCTGTGCCTAACGCATGATAGGTGCCTAAGAAACAAATATGTGATCATATTGAGGGGTTCAGATCCAGGTCTTTTTGCTTCTGTTTTTGGGTGTCATTGGTTTTGAATCACATGGTTCTCAACTCTAACCATTTTTAAGAGAGGGGAACAAGTTCTGGGGATTGGAATGGTAAATTGCTCCAAGACATGGGAAAGTATTGGGAATTGATATTTACTTTCATGCATAAATCCTGCCTTTCTGCTGGTGAGCATCTTACAGCCTATGCTCATCCTGTCCCATTGACTGTTCTTGCTGTCTCCTCCGTTTGGATCATCACCAGCAAACATTAAGCATGGGCATTCTTTACTGAAGAGTATATGGCATCATTGCATTATTCAAAGAACCTAGATTTGAGGATCAAAAGATACAGGCTTTGCTACTTTCAAACTGTATGAAGACTGGCAAGTCAGTTAACCTCACAAAGCTTACCTTCATCTGAAATAGTACGGTTTTGGGGAGAATCAAATGAGGTGATATACATGAATGATCTCTGTAACACATGTTACATACACATATGCAATAGCAGAGGGAAAAAAAAATCAAGAATCCTACTGTCAGAAAGTATTCAGTATAGCTGATTATAGGACATAGAGGTACCCCAAATATTAAAAGTATTTGGTGTATTCAGATGTGTGCTTTTTACAGAAATTGAAATGAGAGAGAGAATGATCCCTGGGATCTAATTGATAAGGGGGTGAGGGCCCCAGGGGAAGACCTCATGTCTGAGAGTGGAGCTGGGACCTTATTTTGGGAGAGAAGGATGGCATACTACGTAAGAATGTCCTTGAGCAGATGGTGCCTGATGTTTCAGGTAGTGAGTTGACTGGACTGTTCTCTAAGAGACCTGTTGTGATATGAAGGTAGAATCAGATTAAAGAGGGGGCATGGATTGCTTGGAGTAGGAAGCTGTTGAAAGTTTTTGAGGCTATATAAAGTGGTTTTCAGAAAATTAGTTTGGAGAGGTAGAAATTAAAAGCTTTCGAACAGGGCGCCTGGGTGGCTCAGTTGGTTAAGCGACTGCCTTTGGCTCAGGTTATGATCCTGGAGTCTTGGGATGGAGTCCCGCATCAGACTCCCCGCTTGGCGGGGAGTCTGCTTCTCCCTCTGACCCTCCCCCCTCTCACGCTCTCTGTCTCATTCTTTCTCTCTCAAATAAATAAATAAAATCTTTAAAAAAAAAAAAAGCTTTTGAACAAGGTCTTATACCATTCTAGTGTGTAGGGTTTATTATAAAAAGAAGTTTAAGTTCTAGTATAGCTTGTTAAAATCCACATGGCCTTGGATAGGCTACATGATGTTACTGAACTTAAATTTCCTTATGTAAATAATGTGGGTTCCCATATGTATTATGGACTTGTAAATATTAAATTGTACAATATTGGTTAAGTGTTCTTTGTGAACAGCTATAAAAATAGAATGACCCGGCAATGAGAACCCCAACTTGAGTAGCAGCAGTAGATAAAAGGCCTCACAAAGGAGCACTTGACAGAATTAACCAAGGTGTGAGGGACATAGAGGATAGAAAATAAGATCTTTTTAGGTGCTTTTTCTTGGAAAACTTCATTTTAGCTTTACATCAAGTTGTTCCTCCTCTGAATTCTCTAGCATTTATTGTGTATGGGAATTAAGCTGTCACTTATATGACATACTGTCTTATATTTTTCTACCAGTTTGTATTTGTCCAGTTTCCCATGAAAGGTCCTTATAGTGCTCTGAGGCAATCAACACAGAATAAGTACTTGCAGCATTAAATTTAGCAGAGGAAAAAACCCTCAGATCTGCCCCCTCGGTCTAAAGAAACTGCCTCTAGTTGTCTGAAAACTGAAGGTACTGTGGAAGAGAAGATGGGGAAAATGTTATTCTCAGGGGAACAGGCTCTGAATGAATAGAGAAGCTTTTGCTCTGCGGGGATTGAGAGGCTGTTATCTTACAATCTCTTTAATTTTATTTGTCTTTTTTTGGGGGAGGGTTTTTATTTCCTGCAGCTGTAGTTTCACTTGCCATGAAGAAATGTAATAAAGAGATGCAAATGTGCTTCAGTGTGCTTCTAGCTTTCCCTAAGCAGATGTGAATTTCTGCTCCTATGAAACTGACTTTGAGAACAAAGCAATTCTAGTTTCCTGATCTTAAAAATAGGTATGCAAATGTAATCTTCCAGCCTCCATCACAGAATAACGTACTTAGATCATTGCAGTAAGTTATTTTGCCTAAAATACATCAAAGCATTTTGTTCTACATATCAGGCTGTAAAGAAAATTGATTGCTTAGGGGCGCCTGGGTGGCTCAGTCGTTAAGCGTCTGCCTTCGGCTCAGGTCATGATCCCAGGGTCCTGGGATCGAGCCCCGCATCAGGCACCCTGCTCCGCGGGAAGCCTGCTTCTCCCTCTCCCACTCCCCCTGCTTGTGTTCCCTCTCTGGCTGGCTTTCTCTCTGTCAAATAAATAAAATCTTTAAAAAAAAAAAAAAAAAAAAAAAAAAATTGATTGCTTAATTGTTTTAGCTATTAAAATTGACATGTGGTATTAAACCATGCTTTCCAGAACTATATCCAAGTCCTTTTAACCTTGTACATGGATTTCTGTCTCCTGGCTGGATTTGTTTAGGCTATTAAAATTGTTTTGGCTATGAAAATGTGGTATTAAACTGTGTTTTTTAGAAGTTGTATTCAGACCCTTTTAACTTCATACCTGTTTAACTTCATTTCTGTCTCCTGGCCGGACTGTCATCCTGATCCTAAAACAGAGCTTTTATATTTTAGTAGTTGAGAACGCAGGCTCTGGAGCCAGCCTGTCTGCCTGGCTTTGAATCCTGGCTCTGCCATTTAGCAGAAATGTATTCTTAGGCAAGTTAATAAATTTCTTTGTATCTCGGTTTCCTCATCTGTAAAGTGGGAAGAATAATATTTACCTTAAAAGGTGTCTGGCCCTATGTCTAGCACATAGTAAGCACTTAACAAAATATATATATAGCTACTACTAACTAGCTGGTTACTCTGGGCTTCAGCTTCCTTAGATACATATTTTTTCCTAACATCATATAAAGGCATCAGACTCCATTGGGGTTTTAGTTAAAAATACAGATTTCTGGACCTTATCCCAAACCTGAATCAGATTCTCTGGAGGTGGGACCTGGACAGCTGCTTGTTTTTACACATGGCTGTTTATTTATTTCTTTTCTCTACATTTTAACAGTTACTTCCAGGTTGAGAACTCTCTTAGATTACTTTTTAAATCCCTTCTGGTTCTGATATATTAAGGGTTTTTTGTTTGTTTTTGTTTGGTTTGAAACTGTTCTGCTTAATCAATAGTGGTTTCTCTAAAATGTTTATAATGAAGAGATTTTGAAATTCATCTGTTCCAGCATCCTCGTTTTATAGACATGGACACAGTTGAAGAGGGGAAGATGAAGCAACTTGTCCAAGATGAGACATTGAGTTAGTTACAGTTCCAGAACCTGGCTTCCCAGTTCTTTCTTAATCCAGTGCTCTTAGCTTACTTAGTACATTGCCCCTCATACTAGAGCAGGCCCTGTGCTAACTAACTACTGCGGTAGTGGAAAGGACATCTGTTTTGAGGTTGGAAGACCTAGGTTCAAGCCTTGGCTTTGTCACCCATCAACTATGTGTCCTTAGGCCATGTATCTCCTTTTGCTGTCTTCAGTGGTATCTTAGCTTAGATTTCTGGGTGGTATACCTGAACCCTAACCCACCTCTGACAAAGAAGATGAACAGTTTTATGGCATTGCTGTAGTTTGTGTGTGTGTGTATATGTTTAAGGAAACAAGGTGCTGGCTTTTTTTTTTTTTTGAGAGAGAGAATGAGAGAGCACACGAGAGGGGAGAGGGTCAGAGGGAGAAGCAGACTCCCTGCCGAGCAGGGAGCCCGATGCAGGACTGGATCCCAGGACTCCAGGATCATGACCTGAGCCGAAGGCAGTTGCTTAACCGACTAAGCCATCCAGGCGCCCCAAGGTGCTGGCTTTTTTTTTTTTAATTTTTTTATTGTTATGTTAATCCCCATACGTTACATCATTAGTTTTAGATATAGTGTTCCATGATTCATTATTTGTGCATAACACCCAGTGCTCCATGCAGAACGTGCCCTCCTCAATACCCATCACCAGGCTAACCCATCCTCCCACCCCCCTCCCCTCTAGAACCCTCAGTTTGTTTTTCAGAGTCCATCGTCTCTCATGGTTCTTCTCCCCCTCCGATTTCCCCCCCTTCATTCTTCCCCTCCTGCTACATTCTTCTTCTTTTTTTCTTTCTTAACATATATTGCATTATTTGTTTCAGAGGTACAGATCTGAGATTCAACAGTCTTGCACAATTCACAGCGCTTACCAGAGCACATACCCTCCCCAGTGTCCATCACCCAGTCACCCCATCCCTCCCACCCCACCCCCCACTCCAGCAACCCTCAGTTTGTTTCCTGAGATTAAGAATTCCTCATATCAGTGAGGTTATATGATACATGTCTTTCTCTGTTTGACTTATTTCGCTCAGCATAATACCCTCCAGTTCCATCCACGTCGTTGCAAATGGCAAGATCTCATTCCTTTTGATGGCTGCATAATATTCCATTGTATATATATATACCACATCTTCTTTATCCATTCATCTGTCGATGGACATCTTGGCTCTTTCCACAGTTTGGCTATTGTGGACATTGCTGCTATAAACATCGGGGTGCACGTACCCTTTCGGGTCCCTACTTTTGTATCTTTGGGGTAAATACCCAGGAGTGCAGTTGCTGGATCATATGGTAGCTCTATTTTCAACTTTTTGAGGAACCTCCATACTGTTTTCCAGAGTGGCTGCACCAGCTTGCATTCCCACCAACAGTGTAGGAGGGTTCCCCTTTCTCCGCATCCACGCCAACATCTGTCATTTCCTGACTTGTTAATTTTAGCCATTCTGGGTGCTGGCTTTTTAACATTGTTTTGCAAACTAAACTTTAATAACATCTCAAAACTCATTATTTTTTACTTCATCAAAATTAAAAATTCTTGTGTCAAAGGACACTATTAAGAGAGTGAAAAGATAGTCCATAGAATGAGAGAAAATATTTGCAAATAATATTTCTGGTAAGTGTCTACTATCTAGACTATATAGAGAATGTTACAACCCAATAATAAAAAGACTAACAAAAAAAGATTTTTTTAAGTGGACTTCATGCCCAGTGTGGAGCCCAATGCAGGGGCTTGAACTCACGACCCTGAGGTCAAGACCTGACCTGAGATCAAGAGTTGGACACTTAACCGACTGAGCCACCCAAGTGCCCCAAGACAAACTAATTTTTAAAAGAATAAAGGATTTGAATGACGTTTCTCCATACGAAGATATACAGATGACCAATAAACACATGAAAAGATGCTCAGCATCATTTGTCATTAGAGAAATGCAAATCAAAATCACAGTGAGATACCACTGGAATGGCTATAATAATAATTTTAAAAAGAAAAATAATCATTGTTGGTGAGGATGTGGAGAAATTGGAACCCTCCTATATTTCTGGTGGGAATGTAAAATGATGCAGCCACCTTGGAAAAAACAGTTTATTAGTTCCTCAGAAAGTCAAACATAGAATTACCATATGATTTAGCATATTTCACTCCTGGGTATAAACATAAGAGAATTGAAAATGTATGTCTGTACATAAAAACTTGTACACAAATGATCATAGCAGCATTATTCACAGTAACCAAAAGTAGAAGCAACCCAAGTGGCCAGAAAGTAGATTAGTGGTTGCTGGGGGCAGGGGATCGGGAATGACTACTTATAGGTTATGGGGTTTGTTTATAGGATGATGAAAATATTCTAGAATTAATGGTGATGGTTGTACAATATAATAAATGAGATAGTAAAAACCACTGAATTGTACATTTTTATAAATGGTAAGTTTTATGGCATGGGAATTATATCTCAGTTTTAAAAACTCATTTCTTTTTGTCTTGACAGTGTTTGAGTAACCTCTAAGGCTTCAAATTATTATTCTTTCCTTTTTTTTTTTTTTTAAGATTTTTTAATTTATTTGACAGAGAGAGACAGCTAGAGAGGGAACACAAGCAGGGGGAGTGGGAGAGGGAGAAGCAGGCTCCCGGCTGAGCAAGGAGCCCATTGCGGGGCTCGATCCCAGGACCCTGGGATCACAACCGGAGCCAAAGGCAGACGCTTAACGACTGAGCCACCCAGGCGCCCCTATTATTATTATTTTCTTAACTAGTCATTCACAATTATGTAACACAGTGATATCACAGATGTTAACAATCTCCATCTGCCAGGTCCTTTTTTTAGCTGTTGTCTGCACCATTTCTTGGCTCTGATCTCTGTTTTGTCAAATTTCAATAATAGCTTTTTGTATTACTTGAACTTTCAGTAGCATTTGAGTCACTGATCACTTCTTTCTTGAATGTTTTTTTATGTGGTTTCTAGAAGATAATTTGCCCCTGGTTTTCCTCCTCCTTCATTGCTTCTGTCTTTATTGTCACTATTTTGTTTTCTTCCTGACCTGTAAATATTGGCAAGCCCCTCTTCCTCTATTTGCACTCATCCCAAAGAGGTAGCAGTGTCATGGCTTAAATACCATCTGTAAATTGATGACTTCCACATTTGAATTTTCAACCTGGACCTGTCCTTTGAGCCTTAGACTTATATGTCCAACTTCCTACTTGCCCTGTCCACATGGATATCTAATAGGTATATTAGACTTAAGTAGCCAGAGCCAGTCAACTTACCTGGTTTCTCTGGTGTTGGCACTAATGTTCATGCTCATAATTAACACATGGTAGTTTCTAACATCCAACTTAACTCCAGTAATAAATGTAGCTGTTAATAAGCCACTATTAAGTAATTTTCTTTGTAGTATTTCGTGGTCATTTTTATAAAAAAAAATAGATTGAAAATTAAGTATGTTGCCAAGAGCTATAATCTCTCTTTGAGATATCATGATATTTCTGAGTTAGGATCTAAATTTGGTGATGGTGCCCATTCTCAAGACAGACATTATTTTCTCCCCAGATTGAACATTTTTTTTCTTATTTTGAATGTATGAATATGGGTGGTAGGGGTCCATATTTCCAACTCAAATAGTAATCTCACCTTTCAAGTCTAATACCAGTTTTTATAATCTTAATTTTGGTTTAGAAAATTCTGAAATCAGTATAACTATAGAGTTTAAAGATCTCAAAGTCAGCACATACAAATGGGTATTTCTCCTCTTTGCGTCTGTGTGCCTTTTTTCGGAAAATGACATGATAGCTCAGCTATCTGAGCCTGAATTTTTTTTATCCCCTTGCTGCTGCTCTTATTCAGGCCCTGCATCTAAATCAATCCCCATCTGATGTATTTATCTCCAGTTACTCCCTTCTAGACCATCTACCAGGTTGCCACTAAAAAAAAACAAAACATAGGGGCGCCTGGGTGGCTCAGTCGTTAAGTGTCTGCCTTCAGGTCAGGTCATGGTCCCAGGGTCCTGGGATCGAGCCCCACATCCAGCTCCCTGCTAGGCAGGAAGCCTGCTTCTCCCTCTCCCACTCCGCCTGCTTGTGTTCCCTCTCTCGCTGTGTCTCTCTCTGTCAAATAAATAAATAAAATCATTAAAAAACAAAACAAAACATAATTTGATTGTGTTGTTCCTCTGCTTAAAATATTCTCTATTGCTTGCCTCAGAATAAAGTCCAAGCCCCTTAGCATAGTAAATAAGACTACCTAGGATATATTCCCTCTGTCAAGTGCCTCATCTCCTATTACTTTTCCTCTTTTGCAGCTTATATCCCCTTTCTAAACTGGAGAGACCTTTCAAAGAAGGGAGAGAGAAAGTGTATTAGTTTTTCTTAGAGCCATACTTGGCTCTTTCTAAATCAGAGCCGGGTCCTATTGGCACTGCTCACCCCTGGTAGCCCTCATCTCTTCAGTGCGAATTGAATCTTTTGAGTCTTACTACCCTTTGTCAAGTGAAGGAACTTTATGAAGCAGTTCATTGAGGTCTTTATCACTGCATAACTTCTGTTTTCACTTCTATTAAAATAAGAAAATAGAAGTGTTCATGCTGTTGTTTCATACTCAAGACAATTTTGTATTACTGGACATACCCTTAATGACCAAGGATTTTTGTCCTTTTTTGCCTTTAAGGCCAGAAGATGCATGGAGAACAGGAAAAGCCTGTAATCCTCAAATCGTTAAGTCAGAAAATGCCTTCCTGCACTATTTACATATGCTCAAGACCTGGATTGTGTTTAATATTCTTCCAAAGTCCTTAGAAAGTGGAGTTCTTAATGCCATATCTGCAGTGAAATGTCTTTGTAGAACTTTTTATTGTTCAAATTTGCAGCAGAGGTTCGTAACTGAAATGAGTCTTTGTAATGTTCTGTCAGAGCCATCTAATGCGTATTTTCTGTGAATTGGTTAGCCATCTAGGTCTGGCAGCAGGTATGCTGGTCCAATAAAGTGTTTTATCTCTTACGTTGGTACTGACAGGGAAGTGATCTCTTTAAACTTGGACTTTCCGAGCTATATTTTCAGTTAAATTGCAGTTGGTTTTAAAGGGAGGGAAATGGGGGCGCCTGGGTGGCTCAGTCGGTTAAGCGTCTGCCTTCGGCTCAGGTCATGATCCCAGGGTCCTGGGATCGAGCCCCGCATCGGGCTCACTGCTCCGCGGGAAGCCTGCTTCTCCCTCTCCTTCTACTGCTTCCCCCTGCTTGTGCTCTCTCACTCTCTCTGTCAAATAAATAAAATCTTTAACAAAAAAAAAATAATAATAATAATAAAGGGAGGGAAATGGAAAATTCAAATATATTTTGTGGGTTTCGTTGGCATATTCAAGATTAAAATCTTCTTAAGATTTTTTTTATGTTATTAATTATAACTTATTAAATAGGAATCAGGTTACTTTGTATGGCTGTCACTTCAGGGATTTGTGTCTTTTTCTTTTGTTTTTGATGACTAATAATTCCTTTCCTTATACCTTGTGGGAAGCAGTGTGGAATAGTGAGAAAGAGAATGGGTTTTGAAATCATGAAAACTCGGTTGAATCCTGGCTTTACCACTTCCTGGCTGTCACTTTTTGCAAATTTCTCGAACCCTTAGTGTCATCTGTAAAAGGAGGATATTAGTTTGAGCTGCTTTATCAAAAATACCATAGATTGGGTAGCTTAAACAACTGAAAGTTATTTCTCGTGGTTCTGGAGCCTGGGAAGTCTCAGATCAGGGTGCCAGCATGGTTGGGTTCTGGTAAGGGCCCTTCTACTGTTTGTGGACAGCCTTCTTGTATCCTCACATGGTGGGAAGCAGAGAGAAAGTGGAAGCAAGCTCTCCTGCCTTTTTTGTAAGGGCACTAATCCGTCTCATGAAGGCGCTACCCTCGTGACCTAATTACTTCCCAAAGGCCCACCTCCTCATACTATCTACATTGAAATTAGAATTTCAGGGGAGACATACATGTTTGTCCATAGCAGATGGTAATTGTTCTTAATAGGGTTTTCATAAAGATTAAAAGAGATGGTGTATATAAAACATTTAGCTCAATACATAGGACACATGCACACAGTAAATTCTGTGGACAAGAATTGAGTGAGATTATTTCAGTCATGTATACATTTGTTAAGTTTAAACTGAAAGTTAACATTTTAACATTTTATAAATCTTTTCCTTCTCTTTTTTCTGCATAAGAGTTCAGACATCTTTTTAGTAGTAGCTGTTGATGCTGTATTGTGTCCCTGACTCTGAGAATGTCAAAAACATATACTTCCTGTTACTGAGGGAGATGTTATCTAAATCCAGCTAACCGTGATGCAGTATATTAGTTTTACATAATTAATAGCAACAACAGTAGCTAATTTTTAATAAGTACTTGTTGCATACTAGGCATTTTGCTGTGTCTTATAATTACCATAATTAATCCTCATGGTAACGTGTGAAATAGATATCTTTATCATCTTCATTTTACAATTGAGCAAACTAAGGCTGTAGAAGGATTAAATCATTTGCCCAATATCATCCATTAAGTGGAAAGGTGGGAATTAAAACACAAGTGGTTGGACTCCAGAACTGTAGCTTTTAACCACTATATTGTGCTCCTTTGCACAATAAGGGCCCACCTAATTGGGTGAAGAAAGAGTGCATTTGCCTCCATCTGTTTGTAGTCAGTCTGAAATCAGTTAGGTTCTGGTTTGATTTATAGTACGTCTTTGAGAATAAGGCCACAAACAGAATCTGCCTTGGAGTTGAGTTCAGAGATTAAGACAAGTTAAAAGTAAGTTTCTATCACTGAAGACGGGACAGTTTTATGGTGAGCCATGTATTTGTAACTTAGCCCTAAGTAATTTTGTTGGCTTCACTTACTGGCTGTGTGACACTTAATATCCCTGAATGCTAGTTTTCTAATTTGAAGGACATTGGTTTCCAGATTGAGGATCTGCTTAGGGCCTAGCAGTGGTACTAGCAGTTTAACAGTGGATGAGAATTGACCTGCAGAAAGACATCATCTTGAAATTTTAGATACACAACATAAAGAACTTTGTTTAAGTTCTTCCAGAAGGGAAAAAGCATTGTATGAGGATCAGGAATCAGAGTGGCTTTAGGAATCCCACAAACTGTTGAGACAGTGGAATAAAACTTTAAAATTTTTGAAGAGAACTTATTTCTCTTAAGTGTGAGGGTGGAATAAAAAGACATTTTCAGGTGTATAGTCTCAAAATTTATTTCCCATGTGCATTCTTCAAGGAAGCCACTAGAGGATGTGTTCACCAGATCAAGGGAACCAAGAAAAGAGTAAAACATGGTGTCTAAGAAAAGGAGGTCCAGCCCATGAGGAAGTTAAGGGAAATAGTAAATAGTAATAGTAAAGGGAAATTCCAGGGTGACAGCTACACAGCAGGCCTGGAAAGCAGTTCACCCAGATCACAGCAAGTCAGGAGGCTCTAAGACCAATTTCTCTAAAAAGATGAAATTCACAGAATGCTGAATACTTTTGCACATATTGAGAGGAGATTTAAACAATTGGGAGAGAATTCGAAACTACACTGGTGACAAATATATTGATTAAAAACAACAACCAAAACAGCAGTAGCTCCAAGGAAAGCAAAAGCTATCGGGAAAGAAAAAGTAATCCTGGTATGCTACATGACTCATCTGTGAATAGCATTTATAGTCATAACATTATTCAAACTGTATAATGATCTAGCCAAAATTAAGCTATTATATAAGACCAAATCACTAGTGATCTGCTATGGCTGTATTAAAAAGATGGTGGGGAGGAGCAGGAAAAATTAATGTGAGTGTGGCAGGGGATGAAATGGCTAAATTTCCTCTTTCATAGTGAGAAATCTATAGATTTAATGTCAAAAACTGAAAAATTAAGAAATAACAATGTAAATTTTTTTTTTTTTTATAGAGATGAATATATTTAAAAAAGTTAAAAGGAGATAAAAGTAGTGTGTCTTTCTGGGGAATGGGATTGACAATAGCAATGGTCTTAAAGTCAATATCTGTGATTGTTGATTGGGCCCAGTATACATGTATCTGTAATATGCGGGAGGGAGTGTGTGGGAAAGAAGAACTGTGTGAAGTTACAGCATCTGCTATATCTTAATTGGCAATATATTGCCTGTATCAGGGATCCCCAAGACTACTTTGTTCAGTGATTCACTAGAAGGACTCACAGGACTCAGTGTGTAGTTGTACTCATGGGCAAGGTTTATTTCAGCAAAGGAAAAAGATCCATAGGATGGAAGTCTGGAGGAAACCAAGTGCAAGATGCCAAGAGTCTTCTCCCAGTGGAGTCCCATAAGTTGTGCTTAATTCCTCTGGCAACAGTGATCTAACAGTACATGTGGAATGTTGTCTGCCAAGGGAGCTCATTAGAAACCTAGTGCCCAGGTTTTTAACTGGGGGCTGATTAAGTATGCACCCTCTGCCTAGCCTGTGCCCCCCAAATTCCAGACTCCTAGAAAGAAAACTGGTATTTAGCATAAACCACATTATTTATATAAACAGTTTAAGCACAATGAGCCACTCTTAATCACGTAGGAGAAGTTTTGTATCGGTGTAGGAGACTGTTTACCAGCCAACTTTCCAACACCAGCATTTCTAGCAGGCCTTTCTAGGGATGGCAGTCTCACACTACCTATATTACCTCTTTTCTGCACAGAGCCTTTCTTCATAATTTATCCTGTGAGGCCCCACATGAAAGAAGCCAACCTTTGCCATTTTATTACAAAAGGAAAGCAATTTGCACTTACGGTTGAGGAAGGTAAGAGTGAGAGAAAAAAGTTTCTAAAATGCCCTGAATAGCAGTAGAGAGAAAATAGAAGAGTAGCATACATTTTAGTTGATGAGCAGTTTTGAGAATGACAGAAAATAAATCAGAAAAATAAGCGCCTAATGTCCACCCTCCTGCCCTTTTTCCAGAAGTCTCTGTACTACAGCAGAGATGCTGTTTCCTCTGAAATAGGCTGAAGGTTTTTTTCATGCACCCAAAATGGATGATGCTCCCATCTCTTCAGAAATCATATAATAAACTTTCTTTGAGATTCAGTAGAAATGTTCCTGTGCCACTTACTGAAGATTGCTTCTAGGTACCAGAACTGTGGAGGTAGATCTAGGGCTATTTCATCACCTGCTGTAATGGCTTCTTCTGTGTTTAATCCCCCGAAGTTGCCAATAAATTGTCCTCTGAATTGTAAAGGCAAGTTTCTTTTCTGTAATGCCCTGCAGGTAGTAATGTGCAGCTTGAGTGTCTATGAGAATATGATTTTTCTTTTTGGAATGACTCCAAAATTTTTTAATGACTTTGTTTCACAAAAATTTGAATTGTGGATTGTGGCTGTACAGGTTTCTTTTGCTTGCTGTTATCAAAATGGAATTTACTTAACTAAGTGTAAGTGAGCTATTTAGTAGAAAGCCTATTAATTTCTTCTTGGTTCAGTCTGTATTTTTAAAAGTAGGTGTCGAGTGTGATTTGTAGGAGGAATCACTATTATAGCATGCTGCCATGAGTAATTTGCTCAAAGAAAATTCTTGTTTTTATCATACATGAAAGGGAAAAAACCTTGATTGACTTTTTAATCACTTGAAACATGACTGTTGTAATTCATGTATTTTCACTCAACAAACTTCACAGTTTTTCTTCTTTGTGTAATAGTATATAGGATCACAATTTTTAAAAAAGCAAGTTTGATGAATTCTATTTCTACATTCCTTTAATATCTTCTCAATTACTTTTTATAGGTATTCTGTCTCATTTCTTGTATACAGTATCTCTGATTTTGTGCTCAATCAGAAAGATAAATACAAAGTTCTCTTCTCTGTCTTTAGGTAAAATCCTTTCTAAAGCCAAGTGAATTTTGGATTGCCTGCTGGTTTGTAATTTTTATGAAATATGGTATTTGTTCACTTGATATAAAAAAATTAAGAGTTGAGCATTATGATCTATAAAAGACAGGTTTATCAGATTATTTGTAGTACCCTGTTCCACGTAAGCTACGTTCATGTAATCATTTGCATTTGAGAACATTTTTTACTATATAAAATGTTAACGTGTTTAAAAATTTAAAAGGCATTCTTTTTAATCAAATAGTTTAAAGTGCTTTGAAAAAAATAAAAATCAAAAAAGGCATACATTGAGAAGTCAGTCCCACTCTTGTCCCTCGACCTTCTCAAGATATCTGGGTGCACCAGTTTGTTTAACCAGTCCCCTATAGTTGAGTATTTGAGTTACTTTTCACTATTAAAAACACTGCTGCAGTGAGTAGCCTTGTATATTAGTTCATGTGTATGCAGATACGGAAAAATTCCCATAAGTAGAATCCAAGGTGCTAAATTGTTTTAGTATATGTTGTACCATTTTGAATTTCTACCAACAATGTGAGAGACAATCACTTGATTCTAACTAGCACAGTATTGGGAAACCTTTCTATACCTCTGTAGATGAGGGAAATTGAAATGGGGTTTGTCCAAAGTCATACAATTAACTGATAATAAGACTTGATTTTTTAATTCAAAATGTTCTTTCCAACAGACTGCACTGGACTTGCTGTTTTCCTACAGTTAAGATATGCTGGTAAAATATAAAAGTTGTTAGCTGACAAAGATGTATTAAAAGAGACCTTCCTCATTTTGTTAGTGTCTGAAAGTTCATGGATGTAAATTGTCTAAGTTTTGTGGTCATAGAATGAAAGGATGAACAAGTGGAGCTTTTTTCCTTGTTCCCACATTTGGGTAAAATGAGGATGGAATATGTGAGTTCACACAGTAGTCTCTGTAACCCAGGTAAATGTTCTGGTTTGGGGCTTGTAGATTTAGCTTTCTAGCATGGAGACTTGGCAACATCATATGAGTACCACCTGATTCTAGTGACCTAGTCTCCTTCAACTTCATTTTTTTAAGTGTTTGTCTTTTAGCTGTCCAACATCAGGGGACAAGGAATAAATGTACATATACTTGAAGATGCTCTTGTTAAGTAGAACTGCAACCAAGTAAATTTTAAAGATCTGATTGGCTTTAATAATAGATTCATGAATCGGGCAGCATCCCATCCAGCAAGTAGAGGGAAGCTCCAAAAGGCTACAGAAATGGAAAGATTTTTAAAGCTAGAGAGGGAGTGAAAAAAAGGAAGTTATTAGTGAAGAAACCATTGTTTTAAGGAATGGAAGGGGTCGGGGGGTCTATCAGTAAATTTCCTAGTGCTGACCAGGAAGTTCCTCTGTTGACTGGTTAAAGGATATATTTCTTGGGGGTTGAAACTGCACTTAGGTTAGGTACTAGGTGTTAATTTACTGACTTGAGGTCTTAATATAAGTGACACCATTTTGGGCCTGGGTCAGGGGGTGGGCATTTAAACACTCTTAAGGAAGTAGTTCGTTTTACTTTCAGTAAGATGCTGTATCTCTTGGTGCACAACTTTTCTATTTTACAGTGGAAGATTGATGATAAGCCTGTAAAAATTGACAAATGGGATGGATCAGCTGTGAAGAATTCTTTGGATGATTCTGCCAAAAAGGTATTTTCTTGAGGTGGAATTCTGTTAGCATATATATAGCTTATGACACGTCTGCAGGATCTTTTTTTTCTGTGACTTGGAGTGACTGTAGTTGTTAGTTTTAGGAATTGAGCCATAAAGCAGTTCCTGAAATCCTTACAGTAAATGTGGGGAACATGTGTTAAAATGTTAGCTACCTCAAGCCTCTGTCAAATTCTCTGATTTTTGAATTCCAGAAAGCTGGTGATCTGTTGTTTTTGAGGTTAATTAGCCTAGAGCCAGGAGGGTTGAGGGAATATAGGACATTCATTCATGATTGGTCATCTCTCTATTTAAAAAGGGAAGAGGGGCACCTGAGTGGCTCACTCGGTTAAGCCTCTGACTCTTCATTTTGGCTCAGGTCATGATCTCAGGGTTGTAAGATCAAGCCTCACGTCAAGCCTCTTGTTGGACTCTGCAGTGGGCGTGGAACCTGCTAAAATTCTCTCTCTCTCTCTCTCTCTGCCCCTCCCCCCTTCTCTCTTTAAAAGAAAAAAGCGGGGGGACTTTTAGCTTCGTCCCAGGGGAGAAGTTGGGGATTAAAAAAATGTATGAGAAGTTGATGAACTTTTTCTCTGGGCTCATTGTGAATAGCTTGAGTCTTTTTTTGCTTGGAGTGGTAAAATCCTGATTGGAGAGAGCTGTTGGTAATTTATATGGTTCTTAACATATTTTAATCATGGAAATTAAGAATAAAAGCAGGTACTAGGAAGGAAGCAATCCTGTGCACTTGATTCCTTGTTCTTTTTACTAGGTACTTCTGGAAAAGTACAAATATGTGGAGAATTTTGGTCTGATTGACGGTCGCCTCACCATCTGTACCATCTCCTGTTTCTTTGCCATAGTGGCTTTGATTTGGGATTATATGCACCCCTTTCCAGAATCTAAGCCTGTTTTGGCTTTGTGTGTCATATCATATCCTTTTATTTATGCTCAGGTTTGTTTCTGTTGTGACTGCTTATTAAAATCTCTACTGATAATTCTCCCTGCTCCCTACAAAAGACAAACTGATTCCAGGGCCCACTAATGTTAGAATTTAACATTATGAGCTATGGCATCTGTAATTTTAGTTATTATCATTGATATTTGAGATTTAATGTGGTTATTTTATCTTTAATTCTGTTTAGTTATTGTAGAGATCATTATCTTAGTATGAGTGCCTAATAGCAAAACACACATTATAGTGAGACCCAGTTCTCATTTCTAGCCTGCCACATTCCCATTATACCTGGTCTGCTTCAAGAAACTCATTCCAGGATATTAGGGAAGGATCAGACTTTGGAGGTTCAGGTTTCCTTGAAGCTGAAGGGCTGGACTGGACATGCTCATATTGAGCATGAGATAGAGGTGTGGCTTGTATAACACAGAATTAAATTCTGTTCTGGAGCTCGAGAACCTGGGTTTGAAGTCCAAGCTGTTTTGTGATCTTGTGATAATAAGAACTTAACTTACTGGAGACGTTTGAATGCTGCTCAGTTACAAATATGGGCAATACACATTCAGAATTAAAAAGATTAAATGAGACATGTTTGGTAATGTAATCTGCTCTCAGATTCTTTTCTTTCCCCTCTCCTTTTATGATAAAAGTAGAATCATGTTTGTTACCTATCCACCTTGATTATTTCTCAAAAAGCTAAATTCAGAGAACTTTTATTATATTATTACTATAATTATAAAAATTCTACTTGTTCATAGTAACAGTTTTCTTGTGATTCCCACCACCTCCTCCCTAAGTCAATCTGGACATACTGCACTTTGTAACTTAAAAAAATATATTGGATGTCTTTTCATGTTGGAATATATAGGACTGCCTTATTCTTAATATCCACATAGTATTTTTGAGTGTCTGCTATGTGCCAGCACTGTACTAATTTAAAACAAATCATTTTGGTAGGCAGTTTACTTTTCTTAACAGTGCTGCCACTACCTGAAGTATTTCTAAAAAATGTGCTTTGGGGATTTTTCTTCTAGCAAGCCATTTAATAAAGCAGGCCCTGATTATAAATGGTATTATCCAAATTGATAACAAATCATAGTCCCAGAATTGGCACCTTCACTCCTTTTAGTAATCAGATAAATCATCCCAGTATGAATTTTTTCACCATTAAGGCAGTTCCAAAGAATATGCCATAGGTTCTGGAGGCAGTTCCCAAAGGAGTTCCAAAGAGGTTTAAACCATGAGGGCAACATTATTACAAATATATGGCCTCCCAAGAGAACTACCATGATGACATTTCATTTGTTTGGTGTTTAAAGCAAAACATCTTGCTGTTTTTATAATCATGTCAGTTTTACATATAATGGTAATGACTTCTCTGTGCTAGACACTGTGTGTGTGTGTGTGTATATATATGTATACACATACACAAGGATGAAAAATAAAATAACTAAATTTTCAGTGTTTTTGCAGCAAGATGAAACTATCTTCTCTAGGATTATCATTATGGAAGTTTTCATAGCCCTTGCTTGTCAGTTTGTGTTATTTCTTTGTGTGTGTATGTTTGTGTGTTTTCTCCTTAACTTTATCTGAACCTATTTTGTGATGATGGGGATCCTGACCATTTATACCTCATATAAGGAGAAGAGCATCTTTCTTGTGGCCCACAGGAAAGATCCTACAGGAATGGATCCTGATGATATTTGGCAACTGTCCTCCAGTCTCAAAAGGTATGACTATCCTCATAGATCCTTTAATCCTGCCGTTGGATTTTCTCTGGCAGTCAAGTCATCTTCAGCAATAGACTATTTTATTGTATGCTTATTCCATGCAGATCATAGTGCCTGTCGTGTAAAACAAAGTAAGGGGTATGAATGGTCTAGAAGGTTTTTCCTAGCATTGTACTTCTGAGATTGTGTCATCACAGAAGTGCTCTGAGGATAAATGTGGGAGAAAGAACTTTGGTGGAAGGATGAAGAATGAGTCTTTCCCTCTGGCCAATAAATTGAGCCAATTAGAGTACAGAACTATGAAGGCCAAAGGTGTGAAGTGAGTTATCATTGAAGAACCCCATTAGCTTCTATGTCTTCTGTGATCTTGACGGCAGTCTGTGCAATCAGGAATTTTTGCAGCAATGCACTGGGCAACTCAGAGAAGCACATTTCAGTGTTTCTGACCAGCTGTGGGTATAACTTCATGCAGGTGATACCTGAGGTCTTTTTAGGTATCCAGAGCTGGGTTTAAATTCCAGCTCTTCTCTCTCTAGCGGTATAACTTCCTGTATATCATGTAAACTGTTTGAGCTTTAGTCAAAACTGGATCACGAGTGACTCATAGAGTTGTTGAGAAGATGCCAGCTGGTATATATACCAAGTGTAAAAATAGCAAACGTCTGTGGAGCATTAACCATATACTGGGTATCATGCCAAGTGCATTATCTCATTCAAACCTTAGAACAACCCATTTTATAGATAAGAACACAGACCCAAAGGGTTTAATTAATTCTTCCAGGGTCCTAGAGCCCAAAAGTGAATTCTAGCAGGTGTTCCGGCCCACTTCTGAGTCCAGACCTCATGCTCTTAGTTACTATCCTAAAAACACAGGGGATAGGTCCTAGCACCTGGTAGGCTCTTAAATTACAAGTACAGTTATTCACATATACAAAGGTAAGTGTAGCATCAACACCAAACAGCCTCTCTCATTACCAGCTTGTGAAGATGCTATGAGGAGGAGTGGAATGTCCTTCTGGGGTTCCAGCTGAGTTCTCCTGGTAGGGCTCCCAGCTGCCTTTTGACCTCAGCCATCATAAATCTATGATGCCAGGCCCCTGAAACAGAGTTGCAGAATTCTAGACCCTAGCAACATCTTGATTTCTTTATTTTCATTCATACATTCCATTTCATTCATACGTACATTCATATACAGAGTGTGTGTGTGTGTTTTTTAAAGATTTTATTTATTTATTTGAGAGAGAGACCAGAGTGAGAGAACAAGCACGAGCTGGAAGGAGGGGCAGAGGGAGAGGGAGAAGCAGACTCCCCGCTGAGCAGGGAAGCCTGACATGGGGCTCGATCCCAGGACCCTGGGATCACGATCTGAGCCGAAGGCAGATGCTTAACTGAGCCACCCAGGTGCCCCTACCCAGTGTATTATTTTTTTAACAGCTTTACTGAGATATAGTTCACTTACCATACAGTTCACACACTTAAAAGTGTACAGGTCAGTGGTTTCTAGTGTGTTTACAGATACTGCAGCCATCACCACAACCAACTTTAGAACATTTTCATCATCTCAAGAAACCCTGGGGGCGCCTGGGTGGCTCAGTCGTTAAGCGTCTGCCTTCGGCTCAGGTCATGATCCCAGCATCCTGGGATCGAGCCCCGCATCAGGCTCCCTGCTCGGCAGAAGCCTGCTTCTCCCTCTCCCGCTCCCCCTGCTTGTGTTCCCTCTCTCGCTGTGTCTCTCTCTGTCAAATAAATAAATAAAATTCTTTAAAAAAAAAAAAAAAAAAGAAACCCTGTACCCTTTAGCTATCCTCTCCCTATCAACCTGCCCCATTCCCTCAGTCTTAAGTCACACCACTGATCTACTTTCCGTCTCTATAGATTTCTCTGTTCTGGACATTTCATATGAATGGAATCATAGAATATATGGTCTGACTGGCTTCTTTCACTTAGCATAATGTTTCCAAGGTTCATCCATGGTGTGGCATGTATCAATATTTCATTTCTTTTTATGCCAAATATCCCATTACATGGTTATACCACATTTTGTTATCCATTCATTACTTGATGGACATTTGAGTCATTTCAACCTTCTTGGCTATTGTGAATAATGTTGCTATAAATAATCACATACAAGTTTTTGTGCGGACATACGTTTTCATTTCTCAGATAATGTCCTAGGAGAGGAATTGCTGGGTCATATGGTAACTCTTTTTTTTTTTTTTTAGAGATTTATTTATTTGAGAGAGCATGTGCACGCACACACACACACACACAAGCAGGGGGAGATGGGGAGGGACAGACAGAGAGGGAGAGAGAATCTTAAGCAGACTGGCGCCAAGTGCGGAGCCTGACACGGGATTTGATCTCACGACCCTGAGATCATGACCTGAGCCGAAATCAAGAATTGGGTGCTTAACTGACTGAGCCACCCAGGTGCCCCATATGGTAACTCTTTTTAATTGCTTGAGGAATTGCCAGACTTTTCCAAAACCACTGCACCATTTTCAATCCCCCTAGCAATGTACGAGGATTCTGATTTTTCCTCCTCCTCGCTGATTTTTACCAGCTGCCACATCGTTTCCTCTGGCGAGGAACTATGCCACCCCTGTTGCTTCTCATTTCAGTTAAATACAGATTCACTTCTCTTTCCTTGAAGATAGCTCCTGGCTCATTGGCACTCTAACATAGCTCCTTTTGGAAGTCTTGGTCATTTCATTATCCAAATAGATGATGGATTCCAGTTCTCTGGCTTCTCCTCTGATCATCTTGTTTTCTACCATGTCTTAAACACTTATTTCCTGGACATATCCTAGACTTTGCTGATAACTAATTACCTTCAATAATTTCAGTTTTGAGTATCCCAGTCTCTGATCATTGCTTCCTCTTTTTCTGGTTCTCTTGTCCTAGTGGTTCTTCAGCCCCAATGGCATCTTTGATCCATTGAGCCTCCCAGCTTTTCATTGTCCCTTTTCTCCTTCACTGTCTCACTTCTTCCTTACCCAACTTAGATTCCATGGCATTTCTGTAGTCTAGTTACTCTCACTGTCCTAGAGCATCTTTCATACCTTCCTCTGTCCTCAAACCTACCCTCCTCTCTCATCTTTACTCTCGGCTTCTTTTGTTGCTGAGAAGATCAAAGCAGTCAGAAGCCTCCCATCATTACCTGCTTGCAGTGCTCTTCAGTTGGCTTTTTCCTGAGTTCCTGTCTACAGCCTTCTGTCCATTTGTCCACTAGGTTCTCTCCCCTTTCATTTACTTGATGTTTCCCTCTCTGCTGGATCATTCCTTGTGGCATACAAACATGCTGTCATTTCTCCCAACTAAAAAAAATAGGGTTTGTTCCTCTTATTCTCCTCACATGGTCTTATTTCTCTGCCCCCCTTTTCTTCTGTCACTATCTCTTGGATCTGCTTGTCTTTATTTCTCTTTTCTCATCTTACTCGACCAGCATTTGATAGTGGATCACTCTCTCCTTGTTATACTTTTTTTTTTTATACTAGGTTTCTAGGATACCATAATCTTCTAATTTTCTTCTTAATGTCTGCTTTTTAGTCTCCTTTGTGATGCCTCTAAATTTGAAATGCTGCTAGTGCTTGTTCCTAGCACCTCTTCTCTTTCTATATTTGCTCGCTAGGTGTAATCTTATCTAGACTCTGAAGACTTTAAATACCATCTATATGATGAAGATCTCTGAATCTGTATTTTCATCCTACACCTCTGTCCTGAACTCCCAGATATATTCATTTCCTGTTTGACATCGGATCCTAATAAGCATTTCAAAATCAACACATTCAAAACCTAATTCAGCTATCCCTCATCCAAACCTGCATCCCTCCGGTTTTCCCCATCTCAATAAATGGCACTTCATTCCTTCTAGTTACTCAGTCCAGAACTCAGTCATTTTGACTGCTCCCTATTAGTCTTTCCAGTAGTCTGTCAGCAAATCCTGTCAGTTCTGCCTTCTAAATGTAGCAGTCTGACCACTTCCATCTCTTCTGCTACTTCATCTCTCAGTTAGGTTACTGTAATAATGTCTTCATGGACCTCCACAGCTGCTCTCCCTGCTCATAGTCTATTTCCAGTACAGCAGGCAGAGTGATCTTTTTAGAACAGAAGGCAGATCAACTCAATCCTCCGCTCCAAACCTGTCACTCTGAGAAAAATCTAAATCCTAAGCCCAGCTTAGAAGTCCATACTCATCTGTTCTCTGCACCCCACACACATAATGCACACACACCCCTTATCTCCTGTGGCTTCTTCCTCTCTCATACCATTCTGTTCTTCAGACATTCCATGCATGTTCTTGCCCTAGGGCCATTGCATTTGCTGTGAACTCTGCTTGGATTATTCTTTTTCCAGATAGCTTGTTCTTCTCTTCTCTTCTTCAGGGCCCTGCTCAAATATCTGCTTAATGAAGCCTTTCTTGTCTACTATATATAAAACATCATATTTTATATTTTATTGTTGGTTCTTTCATATACACTAAAGTAAAAGTCCCAAAAGGCAGAGTTTTGTCTCTTATGTTCACTGCTGTATATCCTTAGCATCTGAAACTGCCTGACATGTAAAGTTAGGACTGAATAAATATTATGTAATTATTCTATAATAACATATTGTTATATTTTCCTGAAAATATTTTAGATGTAATAATTATATGTTATGTAATTATATAATATATAAGTTGTATACTACATATTATAAATACTAACTAAAGTGCATCAGATCAGAACTCATCAGATCATGTCCTACCATCAAAGCCATGGAACTGCCAGTGGAACTGGGCCTAAAAGTTCCGAGATCATTGTGAAATCAATTAATGGCAGTTGACTCGAGTTTGAGAAAAGTTTTGAGGTGTTGAAAATAGTTTAAGGACTTTCAGTCATAGCTATCCAGGTTGGGAGTAACTGGGTAGACAACAATTTTTTTTTTTTTTTAGTATGGTTGACACATGATGTTACATTAATTTCAAGTGTACAACATAGTGATTTAGCATCTCTGTAGTTAGCTCACCACAAGTGTAGCTACTATCTGTCCCCATGCAGTGCTCTTACAGTGTATTGACTTTTATCCCTGTGACTTATCCATTCCATAACTGGAAGCCTGTGTCTTCCACTCCCCTTCACCCATTTTGCCCATCCCCCCAGCCACCTCCCCTCTGGCAACCATCAGTTTGTTCTGTGTATTTACAGGTCTGATTCTGTTTTTTGTATGTTTAATTCATTTGTTTTGTTTCTTGGATTCCACATATAAGTGAAATGATGTGGTATTTATCTTTCTCTGGCTTATTTAATTTAGCATAATACCCTCTAGGTCCATCCACGTTGTCTGTCACAAATGACAAGATCTTGTCCTTTTTTGTGACTGTGTAATATTCCATCATTTATATATACCACACCTTCTTTATTCATTTATTGATGGACACAGTATCTGAGTTGACACTGCTTCCATATCTTGGCTATTGTAAATAATGCTGCAGTAAATATAGGGGTATGTATCTTTTCAAATTAGCATTTTCGTTTTCTTTGGGTAAATACCCAGTAGTGGAATTACTAGATCATATGGTAATTCTATTTTTAATTTTTTGAGGAACTCCCACATACTGTTTTCCACTGTAATTGGCTGCACCAATTTACATTCCCACCAGAGTGTTCCTCTTTCTCCACATCCTTACCAACACTTGTTATTTCTTAGACAATAATTTATTGAGCTATGATTTTTTGAGCACTGGTTAATAATAGGCACTGTTTTAACCATGACAGTAATCCTGAAAACTAGGTGGTAGTTTTCCTGTTTTAAACATGCAGGAACAGAGGCTCCAGCAATTGCTTCCTCTAAAGGTAGTAACAGCTTGACAATCCACTGAATGTGCCCTAATTAAATGGAGACAGAAACAAACAGGTCACAGTCAGGGGGAGGAACATCAGCCTGCCAGAGGTTGATTTTTATAAACCCTCTTGAATGGGTAGAGATAGCGAAGGCCTTCAAGGTACCTTAAGACATAGGTAAGGAATCTCTGGAATTCATGTAGTTAAAGATATCTCTGGCCTGGAATACGGGTAGAACCTGGAACTAGATTGATTACAGGGAACAAGGACTGAGCAGCCTGGAATTGGTGAACATCTCTGGAAAACAAGGTTCTTTATTTATTCATAAAATTTGGTTGTCTACCGAGTGCCAAGCTGGGAATAGAAAACAAATAAGACTGAATTCTTGTCGTCAAGAATCTTTGAGTTTAGTGAAGAACACAGATACATAAACATCATTTCGGTAGATAATTTGATTGACAGCATGGGAGCCTAGCATTAGACCTGGCATATGCTAGGTGCTCAGTATCTGAGTTGACAATAGATGGTGTGGTGTATGACAAAGAAGAGATATCTGACCCAGTTTGGGAAGGGTATCCCAGAAAAGTTTATGCCCTAATATTAACAAATGGGAACTAGTCAGGTGAGATTAGAGAGAAGTGTCTACTAGGAAAACTCTTCTAACATAACAAGTGTAAAGTTCAGAGGTAAGAGGGTGGGGGTCCATATAACTTAATGGTCTATGACAAAGTAAAGGAGGTACACAGTAAATAAGGCAGACATGGCAGTACCTATGAATCAGAACTCGTATTTTGAAGGCAATTAGGCACCCTGGATTTTTTTTTTTTTTTTTTTAAAGAATAGCTCTGTGTGTTACCTGTATCACCAATAACCAGCTCAGCCCTATTCTTCAAAACCACTTGATGCTCTAGTGTTACTTGTTGAATCTCTATCTTTGGTTTTTATTATCTTTGCTTAGGTTCGATGACAAATACACTCTGAAGTTGACCTTCATCAGTGGAAGAACAAAGCAGCAGCGAGAGGCCGAATTCACCAAGTCCATTGCTAAGTTTTTTGACCACAGCGGGACACTGGTCATGGATGCATATGAGCCTGAAATATCCAGGCTCCATGACAGTCTTGCCACAGAAAGAAAAATAAAATAGCCAATTCTAAAAGCAGCCATCTTTGCTGGATCGTGCTGAATTTCGGGGTGAGGGAGAAGGAAACAGAACTTAAAATGGATAAAGTAAGATATGTTAAAAATGTCCCTGTTTTGTCCTGAAATTTTAGTCCATTCTGGATAAATAGGATTTTCTAGTTCAGATATGAGAAGTTGTAGCTCTGATATCTAGCTTTAGCCTTGGTCTTCTGATTGTGTTGTTTTGATTTGCTTTTCTGGAAAAGCATTTTTGCTAGCAGCCATACAGACTTCGTCCTTCATACCTAGCAGTACTTTATATCGTATAGCTTTGTGCCATGCAGCATTTGAAGGCTCAGTTTTTGAAATTGTTAACCTGTTGCTGACTTTATTGTGTTAATTCCTATTTCAACAGCTATTTCCCTTAATTCAGGATACAACTTCTTGTGTATGACAGCTTTCCTTCACACACCATTTTTGTGGGTGTGTATATATCTGACTTGGGGGAGAATTGGAAAAAAACACAGCTTTTTAATTTGTTTAAAACAGACCTTCTGCCTGTTACATTTTGTGCTCTTAACCAATTAAAGAAGCCAATGGCATTTTTAATTTTATATTGTCTATGTTTTCCACTAGTATATCCCTGTTGATTTGTTTGTGCCCTTTATTAACTGCCATTTTCTAAAATTTTTTTCAATAAAAGGAAAGAAGATGTGAAAAAATGGAGTCATAGTCTTGATGGAAGAAACAGAGCAGCAAGTGTTAACAGTCTCACTGTGATAGGTTCCTTTTGTTTTTAGGCAGTTTTACTGGTCAGAAACCTGTGCGCAACTGTAGGTGAGGAACTGCTAGCTTTCCGGGGATAACAATTATGACACTCAGTACTTCGTGCCAACCAGTGTTCCAAGTGCTTGACGTGTATTAACTCACTGATGCTCACAGTCCTGAGAAGTAGGTGCTGTTATTATCCCCATTCTATAGATGAGGAAAGTGAGGCACAAAAGTTGAATAATTTGTCACACAGCTGGTGTCGGAACTGGGGTTTAAACCTGGTTTGTCTGGCTCCAGAGTTGTGAGTTGGCATCTTTTCTAGTGTTTTCCCACTGTAGTCAGAGAAGGACTGGCACTTGCCCAAATCCTGTAACCTATGGAAATATTGTCCCTCTAGCTTACAAAAGTACAATTCCAACTGAGCCTAGTACTTAAAACTATATTCAGTTTATAAGAAATTAATGCTTACCACATTTTCCTATGGGAATGTTGCCCTATCCAGTGCCACACAGTGGGGGGTTATGAAACCTCACTGCATGGGGAGTTGAAGCCTTGGATTCTATACTCTATATTCTTAAAACCTTGGGCAAATCATGTAATTCTCTGAGCTCCTAGTTTCCTTTTCTTCTTTTTCTTTTTAAGGTGATAATCCTATTCTGTCAGCTACTTGGAGCTTTTGAAAGTGTGTAATTGGATAATCATATTTTTACAACGAAGGAGTTACTATTAGACAGGGGGTTTCCAGGGCTTGTGGGTGTAGGGAATAACCCTCTCCACTGTCATACCAGGTGTGCCTTTTTCTTTACATCACAAACACTTGTCGTCTTCTTTCTTTCTTTCTTTTTTTTTTTTTTACAAAAACTGAATTATGTTGAAATATGTTCTGTAGTTTTTGTTTGTTTTTTCCTGCTCCTTTCCCCCATCTGTAGTTTTTTTAACTTAATATTTCTTTTTTTTTTTTTTTTAAGATTTTATTTGAGAGGGAGAGAGAGAGTGAGTGAGAGCACAAGAGCAAGGGGAGGGAGAAGCAGGCTCCCCGCTGAGCAGGGAGCCCGACGCGGGAACGCGGGACTCAATCCCAGGACGCTGGGATCATGACCTGAGCTGAAGGCAGACGCTTAACCAACTGAGCCACCCAGGCGCCCTTAACTTAATATTTCTTAGGTACTTTTCCTGTTAGTATATATAGGTCAAACTCATTTTTAATAGCTGCATAATATACCATATCAATATAAATGTTTTAAATTTAACTCTTTCCCTATTGGAAGGTATGTTTGCTTTCTAAGAAAGTTTTTCACTATCCCAAGGGACGAGTGGGTTTGGAAGAGAGGAAAAAATAGATCCTCAAGTGAGAGAGACCAGAGACCTGGGTTGTTTCCAACTTTACTCTAACTTGTGACCTCTGGTAAATCTCATTCCTTCTCTAGGAATGTGTCTGAACCTGTCAAAGAGGTTTTAGATGATGTATGTTTTGAACTGATTAAAGCTCTTTACCTCCCAGAAATGCCCACATAGAAAACATTTCTTAGGAATATGAAGATAAGAGTGCTGTAATCCCTTCAATCTGCCCATAAACCCCACTTTGAGATTTCATAGGCTGTGTGGATCTCTTAAGGTTTTTCCCTGACTCCAGAAACCATTTGAGGCAGTATGATTTTCTAAATAAAGAAGTGGATTAGCAGCCTAGCAATGTGTTAACATTTGGTCACCCACCTCCCTGCCACATTTGTGGTATTTTAGGACAGTTTCCTCTCACTTGAGCAGGGTCAAGCCTCAGCATGGGTTTGGGGGTTTATGGGTTTGTGGAGCTGCAGAGCACCTCAGGTTGGCTCTCAGCACATCCATTGGCCAGTGGTCACTCCAGCCCCTTTTGAGTGCCTCTGGGCTGCTCTTTTCCCTCTTTAGTAGGTCTGCAGCACCCCTCTCACCAGCACACCCTGACACCCATCAACTTCTCCTGGCTCTTAACTCCTCACACCCGCCTAGAATGGACTTGGGTCTTCCAAAATAGATGAGACTGTGAGGAGAGTGGGGAAAGATATCTAATGTTCATTATTTGCAAATTTCAGCTGCTAATGTGTATTTGATGTTTGATGATTTTATATATTTTTAGAAACCATCTTTTTGCTTCAAAACAACATGAGGGAATGGCAAAAAATGCAGTTCCTTTGAGTACTTACACCAGTTATATTTTTCTCTGGGTCCAGTTTCCTCCTCCGTTGAGAGCCCTTTCCCTCACCGACTATTACCTTATCTCCACCCTTGGCTAGACACCCCTCTCCCTACCTCAAACTTTGTCTGCCTGATGGAAACCATTTGAGAAAACTGCTAAATCACAATATTTTTTCTAGAACGTATCGTTGTCCCCACTGACAGGCTCTTATTAAGTAGAATGTTCTTAACCCAGCCTGAGAGTACATGTGCCCAGATGACTTCTGATATCCACAACTATGTTGAGAATAATTGCAGGGATTCACAGCCCTTTTTTTGCGCCCTGGTTCTTTTTGACAGTCTGGTGTTGTCTATGGCTCTCTACTCAGGATGATGTTTTAAATACATGAATACATTATTGCCTGTTACAATGAGGAGGACTGGGGAAGTAGGTTCAAAGACAGTTGCTCAGAAGGTGCCTTGGCTGTTGCTTACTTGCCTCTGGGCAGGAGGATTTCCTCACTAATCTGGCAGCCTTGGCTCTGCCCTATTGTAATTACTGACACTGTTATTCACTAATATTCATTGTGAGTGGGCAGCAGGTTTCTCCTTTCAGACAGCAGTTATAGGGAAACCCACCTACACGAGCATGAAGAGAAGTAAATTCCCTGCTTCTGTGGGCAGAAACTAGGTGAATTGTTAGAACTTCAGCTGGTCTGCTTGGGAGAGAAGTGATTTCGGTACAAAATGCTTGTTAAAGAAGAATGGCAACTGTTTCGTTGTCTTGCAGCCAGATCCCTCCTACAGTCTATCAAGCCAACCTTAGATCTGTCCGAAGACCACAGTAAGGAACTCGCAATTTTTTGTAGTGGGTCTTGTCTCCTGTGAGGGAGGTTTGGCCCTTGGCGGGGGAGATTTCCCTCTGACAAACAAACCCTGTGACAATGGGAAACCATTGATGAGTATTGAATAGTATTCAGGCCCTTAGTTCCCCGTATTTGGTTTATAATGCTGTAGAAGGTGACCCACTGGAGAATGAGAAACTGTTAGGAGAGGCAATCTACCATGAGCCCTGAGTACCCCTGTGTGTTCTTGCTTCGTATGAATGTAAGACCCTGACCCCTTCCTGGGCATATCTCAGTGTTCTGTTGACAGCAATCTTGAGAGATGAAATAATGTCTCTTCCCAAGGAGCAGGTTTCCCTACTGTGCATTATAAAAATGTTGAATCCCCTAAGCTCAGGGTTCTTTCCCTATGACACATTCCCCCTGCATGTATGTGTAGGTATCTGTCTAGGCCTACCCCAAGTCACTTTTTTGGGGGGGCATGGAGAACTGGCACAAACATCATTCTCATGTTGCTTCTTGTAAGCGTAAAGTTCTCTTATCTCTGATCTGGGAGTCTCCTGTCACTTGCCAGTTGCAAGTAGGATAAAATTCCAGACCTTTCATAGATTACTCTGACAGTTTGGGTAACGAGGATGGGATCCTGACAGACATGGCTTTCTAAAAGAGAAAGGACATGGGTCCGGTGAGGGAATATGAGAAAATAACCTGGGGTCTAGTAGGAAATGCTGCTGAGCAAGCAGGTGAGTAAGGGTCCCTCATTGTCCCACCTGTTAATGAATATTTCAAGGCTAAATAGCAAGAGGTAGGATTGAAACATATTGCCCAAATGGTACTTAGGTTGTTACTCACTCTTCTCTGGACAGGAGGAGGAAAGGATGTTTTGATAACAAGGCAGCATGCTTGTGGCCCCAGCTGAAGGCCCTATGGCTGTGACTGATGAGTCGAGGGTTCCCCAAAGGCGAAATAGATGGTGTCAGCAAAAAAGATACAGAGCTTTGAGTGGACCAAATATATTCGGAGTTTGTTGAGTCCAAGGAGGTAGCCATTTGAAATGAAAGTAAATACATGACCTTGTTTACTGGCACAAGGTCAGTCTCCCTCTGTAAACCCCTAATCCTTCTCTCCCTCTTTTTAAAGGAAAGACGTTCTTTATGCTGGGGATTTTTGAGGAGGAGAGGGACTCTCTTTTTATAGCTCTGTTGAATATAAGCATCTAGGTCACTATCCTACTTGGTCCCATGGAGACAGGAAGCCCTGGGCACAGGGATGGTCAGAAGTACCAAGGAGCGTGGAGCAGATCCATGGTAGTAATGCAAGGCAGGCAAAAAAACAAAAAAAACAAACCCAGCTCCTGAGCCCTAGGTGCTTGTTGGAGCCAAGAGATACACAAGGAAGAGGAGGCACTGACCCTGGAGCAGGAGTCTAAGGAGAAGAGGCCTTCCCACTGACCCAGCTGCTCCCTGCAGGCTAGCCTCTCCCACTCCCTTCATGTCCGCACCCTCTTTGCTGGGATGGAGTATAATCTTTTGGTGGCTGTGCCTTCCAATCTTAGATTGCCTGGTTTGAGTTCCCATATTTGGGGGCAGGGGGCGGTGGGGAGAAGTGCCTGAATTCATGTGGCAACATTTGGGCAAAGTCTGTAGTGGGAAAGGAAAATGAGAGCGACAGCAGGGGAGCCTCTGAACTGATTCAGTTACTACTGTTTTATGGCTTTCACAGTAATGTGTTACTGGTAGCAATTATCCACTCAACTGAACTGTGAAAGTTTGTAAGTCTCCCATTCAGGGACTACTGCATATAGAGAAGTGATTCCTGGCTTCTCTTGAGTAGTGTAACAAACTATAGAATCCTAAGAGGAGAGAAAGGAAAATGAACAGCTTTAGTTGAAAACTTGGTGACTGCTGGAGTACTCAGGCCATTTCCCAGTATAGCAGTGCTACATGTCCTTTGCAGGCACCAAGTACACCCTTTTAAAAAGTTGGACAGCCAGAGGCACCTGGGTGGCTGAGTGTCCAGCTCTCGGTTTCCACTCAGGTCATGATCTCGGGGTCATGAGATCGAGCCCTGCGTCAGTCTCTGTACTGGTTGTGGAGCCTGCTTAAGATTCTCTCTCTCCCTCTCAAAAAAACAAAAACAAAAATTGGACAGCCGGGAGGCTATTACTGAGCTATTGCTGAAACAATATCCGACCCATGGAAGCCTGGTAAGTGACCTAACACCCCCATTTTGGGTTATGTGAAATTAGAGGTGAAACTAACAAAAAGTGCAGCAGCCTTCCCTAGTCAAATGGAAATGATGTGTTCTGGGGATGCAGCCAGCCGTCCATCTTAGTTTTACCTGAAGTGATAAGTCACTCCTTTGGAAGAACTGTATTCCCCACTCAGCTGCCTGAAGCAAAGCCACTGGCTCAATAGGACCCTTAATTCACAGAGACTTCCCTAATCAAATGCCTGGGCCTGGTTCACTGATGGTCCAGCTAAGTTAAGAGCTGTTGGTGTCAAGTGATGATTCTGGAAACTGACCACAGTAAAGGCTGATCAGCACAATGGGCTGAATTGAAAACTGTTACCCGTGTCCTAGACAATCCCTAGGGACCAGACATGTTAAATTTTTACTAACTCAGGCTGTTGCCAATGGCCTAGTCTTCTGGTCTGTCACTTGGAAGACACAGACTGTCAGATTAAAGACACCCTTCTTGGGGGCCACAAACTAAAAATTGCAGCTATTAAACTGGGTCACATGTAAATGTCCATCGTGGGGGTTCATTCTCCAGTGAGGCCAACTGGGAATCAAGTTGCCGACGGAGCCCGTAACCACTCAGATTGCCACCATCATTGCCTGGATTCATCCTCATAGCAGTCATGGCCTTACATGCATCATCGTAGCCTGGGCACAGAGTAAAAGATTGGTGGTTCTGATGCAGAGGCCACCACTACAGGCCAAGCTTGTGACTCCTGTTAAGTCTTCTTTGTCTAGCACAGGCCTGGCCTCCACCCAGTTCTGACTGACTCTATCAGACCTTTGGTTCCCTCTTGGGGTTATCAGTAGTGCCTCAACACTGTTGCCACTTTTTCAGGTTACAGTTTACAGTGTTGCTGTTCTAGTCAATCAGCCAACTCCAACCACACTGTTTTGATTTTGAAACTAATCTGTCTCGTGTTACTGTTTTTCTTGACCACATACAGTCTGACAATGGTGAATCTTCTATTACAAAAACCACTCAACAGAAGGCTGATAGTCAAGGTCTTTGATGGGCCTTCCACTCCATCCACAAGCATCGACTATCATTGTATGTTGGGACTGACTACTCAAAAAATGTACTCAAAAGATTTCTACTTACCTCATCCTGGTCAGTACACCTTCGTAAGGCAGTTTGGCCACTGAATATGGCTGTTCCCAGAAAGCAGTCACTTTTTACTGCCATACTGGAATTCTCCAGGAAAGAAGAACCAATAGTTTGTGTATATATAAAGAGATGTATTATAAGAAAATGGCTCTCATGATTATGGAGGCCAAAAGGTCCCATAATCTGCTGTCTGCAAGCTGGAGACTCAGGAGAGCCAGTGGTGTAGCTCCAGTCTGAATCAGAAGGCCCAAGAACCAAGAGAACTGATGGTATAAGTTCCAGTCCAGAAGCAGGAAAGGACTCATGTCCTAGCTTGAAGACAGGCAGATAGAATGAATTCTCCCTTACCCCAACTTTTGTTCTATTCAGGTCTCCAACAGATTGGACAGCAAAAACATTTTGCTTTACTGAGTCTCCTGAGCCAAATAGTAATCTCATCAAGGAACACCCTCAGATGTACCCAAAATGTTGTTTAACCAAGTATCTGGGGACCTCGTGTCCCGGTCAAATTGACATGTAAAATTAGCTGCTTGTGGTGCAATGATCAGAGAGACTGGAGAGTGTTGTGTAGATTTATTCTGGAAATTCAGTATTCTGCCCTGACCATTGCTAGGCATGATGTTATCTTTGCCCTAACAGCATCCGCAGGTCAGCCTTGTTGCTACAACTTCCAGGTGGCAGCCTAGCCAAAAGGAGGCTAGAATATTCTCATTCAATTCTGGTTCAGGCACCTGGATCCTCTTGTTGGTTGACATGGTCCTTGGAGCCTTCCTCTCAAAGGAAAATGGCCTCGTACAAGTCTCCCAAACTATTGCAGACTCCTTAAACTTGACTGACTGGTTTGACATCCCCTGCTAGATGGCTGTCACCATAATTTAGTCATTAACCTACTGAGAAGTCTATCAGAAACATCGGGGGCACTTTCAGCTCCCATACCTCTCCTGCAAAACACGTCACAACCTGTAGGTGTCTCCCTAACCCCCATTCTAGTAGCTATTGCTCTCTTTTCCTATGGGGTGGACAAATGCCACCTGGCTGGTAGTGTGTACCTGTGGGACAGTTTGGGCCAATTGCCATCAGGCTGTCTTTCCAAAAATAAGGACTGTTTTCAATTATTCTAAGTTAATGGGAACTCTGAAGGCTACCAGGTGCCCAGGAGGCCTCATTAGTGACAGTCAACTGCTGTTCCCTGAATGATGTAGGTCCTACTTGGGAGGCCCCAACAGTTTAAACAGGTATCGCATATGCCCTCAGGACTGTAACTTATATGTGGAAGCCAGACATTAACTTGCTCCCCTCCCTGAAAACATGGTGCCTTGCACCATAGGGAGGATCATAAGCAACCTTTAAGTGTTTAAGGAAGCACCATCATTAGATCATGTATCCCTCAGATGACTGTGGAGATTGCTCCAAAATGAGGCTACCTTTGGTTACATGGAGGAGCTTTCTGGAGGGGTGGCTTATTCATGCACATTCTGCAAGAAGTTATCTGCAAGAAGTTTTGATTTTGAAACTAATCTGTCTCGTGTTACTGTTTTTCTTGACCACATACAGTCTGACAATGGTGAATCTTCTATTAGAGATTCATCTTATTTGAGATGTCATCTTATTTGAAATGTTGATATGAAATTCATCCCTGACTTTAGCTGAAGCCATCAGTGATACCACCTCAGCCCTGGAAGGCATTCAGGTGAGTCTCAACTCACTGGCCAGTGTGGTTATGGGTGATAGAATGGCCCTCGACTTCTCTGTGGGCCAAGGTAGGTCTCCAATCACGAGTACAACCTGGATTAATCCCTCAGGCTGGGTATAGAGCCAATACAGAAATTAGAGAATGCCACCTGGCTTTCTAAGGCAGACCTTGATGTATGGTTGGGTTTTTTTGGATGCCATTTTTCTAGCTAGTTGAGTCCTGGCCCTCGGTTGATTCCTGACCAGTTCTGCAGATTGGTCTCATCCTGTTGCTTGGAGTTCTGTTGATAGTATGCTAATTAAATGTTGTATGAAACCATTAGAATGGATTTGGTCCCTTTTCTGTCAGATAAATCAGTGGCCAATAGAAAATTCATCAGAAGTCATCTGTACAAGTCACTGTGAAGGCTGGAAGAGGAGTAACTTTTAAAGCATGAAAGCCTGGGAGGTTCTCATATAGGAAGTGAAACCTGTTTGATCTAGCCATGAGTGATGATTAGTACCAAGTGTGTCCATTTTACAGATGAGGAACCTAAGGCACAGAAGGTTGCCAAGGTCACCGAGTTCGGGAGTGGGAAGTCAGGATTTAAATCTCTTTCCCTCCAGATATAGGGATTGCTACTCACTGTTTCGGGCATAAGACTGAGACCACCAGTCAAAGAAGAATTGAGAAAAATTTGGCATTAGCTTTAGATATTTTTCTTTTTTTTTTTAAAGATTTTATTTATTTATTTGAGAGAGAGAGAGCATGGTGGGGGGAGGGTCAGAGGGAGAAGCAGACTCCCTGCTGAGCAGGGAGCTCCGTGTGGGACTCGATCCTGGTACTCCAGGATCACCTTTAGATATTTTTCTAAAACCGACTAGGTGATTGATCTACAGAGTTGGTGTTTGTGAGTTTGGAGAAGTCTGGGTGAAGAGAACCCTAGGATTTTGTATGAGCCAATCTTTGAAAACTAAGATATTTTTAAAAAATTTTAAATAAAACTGAAATATTTAATAAGATTTAAAGAAGAATAAAATGAACCACCTTAAGATAAATTACCAATACAATTGAAGTCCCTTGGGTATCCTTAATCATGTCCTACTCTCTGCACTCCCTGAAGTAACTACTACCCTGAATTTAGTATTTGTTATTCCTATGCATTTTCTTCATGTCTGTCCATTAATATATGTTACCGTTTTATATGTTTTAAAACTATATATGGTATTTGTAGTAGTAGTCCCAAGACTACCCCTAGGTTCATAGACCTGCTAGAAGGACTCACAGGACTCAGCATTATAGCTGCACTCACAGCTAAGATTTATTACAGCAATGTAGTAAGGACACGTTGGCTCATAAGAAAAAAAGACACAGCGGAGTCTGAAAGAATCCATGTGTAGTATTTCTTATGCTTCTCCCTCTCATTGAGGTGTTGCATTAAGCACACTTCCCCCCAGCAAGGAAAATGCAGCATGTGTACCATGTTTCTGCCTAAGGAATCCATTAGAGACTCAGCACTCACAGTTTTATTGAGGGCTGGTATGTGGGCACCCTCTGCCTAGCATGTACCAAAATTCCAGACTCCCAGAAGAAAAGCAGGTGTTCAGAATAAACCATATTGTGTTCAGTCTGTGCACATTCTACATTTATTAATTGGAACTCTAGTGTAGAAAGAGCTGTCCTCTCTCCTCCATTTATTTATTCAATTATATCAATATGAACTCGTGGGTTTTTATTCAGTGGCTTGTAATACTATTATTTTCGCACTCGATATATAATCATGCAGACCCATTTAAAATTATACATATAATTTTTATTTTTTTAAGGACGGGTGTCCATTGCTCTGGATCTCCCGTCCTTTTTGCGGAGTGCTCTCTTGCCGGCCGGAACCTTTTTTTGGCTCTCAGGCTGTCCGGGGAAATTTTAGGCGGTGATACCTATCAACTGACAGGCGACCCAAGGGACTAGGGGACTAAGGGGAGGGAGAGAGGGGGAGGAAGTGAAAGGGTGCGGGGCGGAGCCAGGGAGCTGCGCGGCCGGGGGGAACCGCGGTAGGCCCAGGCCCTGAACCAAACTAAGGGCTGCCCTGGAGCGGGTGGTGGTCGGAGAGGAAGAGGCAGGTCCCGTGCAGTTTCTGGACGCTGTTAGAGGCGAAAGACCGAAAGGACGGCCGCGGCTCGGCAACGAGGGGGCGGGGCCTCGGTTGCGTCCGTCCCAGGGGCGGGGCTGAGTCTGGGGAGCGGCCAACCGCTAGTCCAACGGCCGGCGGGCTGCGGCCTCCGCGCGTCCCCGCCCCCGCTTCCCGGCCTGCTGGTCTGGGAGTCCGGGGACTGTCGGTCTCCCCGTCTCCCCGTGGGTTTTGTCGCCCTGTAGTTTTCGTGGCTTGCTTCCGAGTCCTCTGCAGTCTCTCTCTCTCTCCCCCACTCCTGCCTCCGTCTCCCCAGTCTGGCTCATTCTCCCGCGCTTCGGTGTCCGAGACCTGAGGGCTGCCCGGCGCCGAGCTCTGCCCCGAGAGAGATGGAGGAGCCGGGGTCCCGCGCAGGTGAGCGGGGCTGCGACACTGCAGAGATCCCCCCAAAGTGGGGCACTGTGAGTGTGGGGACAGGTTCGGCGGCACCGTCTGGGCTTAGGAAAGCCAGTCTGGGGGAGAATATTGAGTCAGAGCCACGATCTCAGGCGTGGATCTCAGACGTGGCCGGAGAGTATTCTTGGCTGGTCTATTTTTGTTTTCCTTCGAGTGAAGCCAAACCTAAACCTTAGACTTACCATTTTAGAGATGAAAGGGAACTGAGCCTGGGGCAACCCTTCTTTCTAGAGAGGGGTGTGGGGGTCGTAGAGAGTCCCCAGCTGGAACTTAGAGGACCTGGATCTTGGTCCAGGTTTGCTACTGACCTACTGAGAGGCCTTGTATAAGCTATTCCGCTCTGTAGTCCTGGGTTTTCCCATGTGTACAGTGAGGGGGTTTGGAGTACTGGATCTCCAAAGGCCTGACAAAGGATGGGTGCTGTTTAAATATTAGTTGTTACGAGTAAATAAGTGAGTTAGGGAGGCCTCCTTCTGGGGTTCACTGGAAGCTGCCTGGTGCCCTGAATTAACTGGAATCTTTGGAATTACATTGTTCATTACAGTGCTGAGAAATAGGTGGCATTATCCCCTTTACAAGCGAGGAAACAGAGGTACAGAGAGAAGGCAGACTCCAAAGTCCAGGCCACACTATACTCTGTCCCAGTAAGAGAGCAGGGGGACTTGATTGAAAGGTGATCATATGGAGCAGCAATTAATAACTTGAGTTCTTGGCTAAAATGAACAACTCCAAAGCAGAACTCTTTGATTCTTCAGAAGATACTGATTCTTCTCCACCCTTAGTTCCCAGTATATGGTTTGTGTGAAATAGTTTGGGTTTCAGTGCCAGAGTCGTCATCTATGTTATGTAACCACTGTCATCAACGTGATCAGCATAATCATAATTAATAAAATTAATAAAAAAAAGTAATGATAGTGACTCCAGTTGTTATAGTGAGAGCAAAGCCATAAGTGAAATTTGAAGACATCAAAATTTATAATACTTACATAGTGCTTTAAAGTTTGTAAAGCACTTTTGAGTGGTTCTTCATATTGGTCATCTTAGGTAGGTATTATCCACATTTTACAAGCAAGGAGTCCAAGACCTAGAGAGATTAAGTGACTAGCCCAAGGTCACACAGAAGTGTAGCTGGGACTCGAAGTCCCGTTTGACAAGCTGTGCTTCTACTTTGGTGCTCTCCCTGCTTCCTCTCCCTTTCCTTTTTCCTAGTCCCACCTCCCCACTCCATGCCTATCCTGTGCTCTGTTCTTATCACCCAGAGAATTCCTGTTTTCATGTTAACTAATAATGTTAACTAATAATCGATCATATGTTGACTGATGATTAATAGTGTTGGTAGTAACTCATAATTAAAGTGTGGGTTCATAAGAATTTAAAATATGATCTTTCCCAGAGGCATAGAGGGATTTAAATGCTTTTAAGAAGAGAGTTGTTCACTGTTATCATCATCACCCACAGATTTCAAGGAATAAAAACTACAGTTGACCCTTGAACAACACAGGTTTGAACTACACGGTTTCACTTATATAAGCATTTCTTTCAGTAAATGTAGTACAATACTATAAATGCATTTTCTCTGACTTGTGATTTTCTTAACATTTTTTCTCTAACATTATGATAAGAATACAGTATATCATACATATAACATGCAAAATATGTGTTAATTGACTTTATATTATTGGTAAGGCTTCCAGTCAACAGTAGGCTATCCATAGTTAAGTTTTTGGGCACTCAAAAGTTATACATGAATTTATGACTGCCGGGGGGGGGTGGTTAGTGCCCCTAATCCCTGTGTTGTTGAAGGGTCAACTGTAGAATGTGTAGTGATTGAAAGTCTAAAAGTAACTGCCATATATCGAGCTCATACTATGTAATGGGCTCTGTAACAGCCACTTTAACTTTTTAACTTAATTCTCTCAGCAACTCTACTGAATTTTATACATGAAGATCCTGAAGCATTAGGAAAGTTAAATAACCTGCCCAAGGTCATGTAGTCCCTAGTGTGGTCCAAATCCTGTGTTCTTAACCATTAAACCAGCTTGGCTCCAGGACAGATGTTTACTTAGAAAAGCCACATCCTCCCTGGCAGGAGAGCCTGAATTGAGGAGAGAGAGGTGTGCTCTAGTACTGTGTGAAGAAGACATTTCACACTTGTTTTTCAATTCTGCTACTGAGTGCCCAGAATTGGAGTGAGGAGAGGCTTTTCTTCTGGACTCTGGAGACCACTCCCCCAGTCCCCTCATGATAATGAGCCATGGTTCTTCTTTCTTTTAAGTCAGAAACAAGTGACCAAATGAATCATTCATATGCTCTTGGATAAGTTTGTTGCGATTGAAACTAGGCAGCTCTAGCCAAAAGCAGTGCAACTTTTTCTTTCAGTTTATTACCCACAGGCTACCTGGGAGATTGGTCTAAAATGCATACTTGATCATGCCAATCCTCTGCCAAAAACTCTTGCGTGGCCCCCTCTCTGTGTGATAAACACCTTAATAAGGTATCAAAGCCTCCCAGGGCCTGGACTCTGCTGATCCCTCAGTCCCACCTTTGCACTCTACTATAGTCCTACCACACAACCAATAGTCCCCACAGTTCACTCTGTTTTCTGTCCTTTATAGGCTTTTCACATCCACTCCCTCTGCCCTTTTCACCTCCCAGCTGGCTGACCATCCTTTAGGATCCAGCTCACCCACTCATTCAGTCATTCAGCAGGTTTTCATCAAGTGCCTATCAATCACCAGGCATGGTTCTGGGTATAAAGATGTAGCGGTGAATAGAACAGACCTATCCCTGCCCTTCATGGAGCTTCTGTTCTGTAATATGTATTAAACAAGTATGATCTGGATGATAAGTGGCATGGAGAAGAGAGCAGAGAGAGGGGATAGGGAGGAGCAGGAGAGTTGTCAGTGAAGGCCTCCTCAATTAGATAACATTTGAACAGAGCTGAAGGAGTTGAGGGAGTGAGCTCTTGGTTATCTGAAAGGAGAATGTACCAGAAAGGCACGGAGTGTAGGATATGAGACAGGAGCTCACTTGGCTGCCCTGATCTGGACAGATGCTCTTTTTCTGTTTTCCTCCACACTCTCATGGTTACCTCTAATGTGGCACTTACTGCATGGTATTGTAATTGTCCATGTATGTCTGTTTCCCTCACTTGGATGCGGGTTTCTTGAAGGCAGGGACTTCTGATGCCTTTCTGTCGCCTCAGCACCTATGTTATGGCCTGACTTGGGAGTGGGCACCCAGAAATATTTATTAAATACATGAATAAGGCTTTCTGAGCCTCGTTTTTATAGCCTGACAATTTTTACAGGTGATTTATAAAAGAAGGGTTGGATGACAGATGGTGAGAGGGAAAAAAAAAAAAGAATTCTAAGCCTGGTTCTGTCTGGCTTAATTCCCTTTTTGGGACTCTGAGAAGTAGAATACCTGATTTTCTTTGAGAAGCATACCTGGAGACTTACATTTTCAGCATTTATAGCAGGCTAGCTAACCCGTACCATGGTGGATAAAATATAACAAAGTCCTTTATAGCTGAAATTGCAAGGAAGTAAGAGAAATTCCCAGGGGCCTAGAAACCAAGAGTAAACTGAAAACCAGAGTAGTTAGCCCCTTAACCTGACCTCAGCTGCCTGGGTGTTTGCTCATCTCACTTACGTAGAAGTTTGGGCTTTAATAGACCTGGTGTTGCAGTGAATGCAACTGTGGGCCCACATGGGTTAGACTCTCATTGGAACTGAGATCCCTGCATGAAGCTAAGTCCCTTGAAAGTCCACACCCTTTGATGGGGTGAACTAGGCAAAAAGAATTCTCACTACTGACCCGGAGAGATGACAAAGAAGATTGCCTCATATCCTAGGCTCTAGTAGAGGGAAGAAGTTTCCCCAGAGAATTCTTAACCACAGGCATTTCCTCATATGGATTTGGATTTATATTTACATTACACGAATGGCCTAAGAACTCCAAAGATAGTGACATTAGAAACCATCCAGGCTGGCGATACCCCTGGATGCTTGCAGAAGCACATGCAGAATCTCTCTGGAGAGACATACTTTTTTTTTTTTTTTTTAAGATATTATTTATTTATTTATTTATTTATTTGACAGAGAGAGACACAGCGAGAGAGGGAACACAAGCAGGGGGAGTGGAAGAGGGAGAAGCAGGCTTCCCGTGGAAGAGGGAGCCCGATGCGGGGCTCGATGCCAGAACCCTGGGATCATGACCTGAGCCAAAGACAGACGCTTAACAACTGAGCCACCCAGGCGCCCCTGGAGAGACACACTTGACACAGGCTCAGGCTATGTAGGATTTCCATAGAGTCTAGAGGATAGATTTGTTCAGTGAGCATGCGTATTGCTTGCTTTGTGCTTTTGAGACCATGATATTACTTTTGTATAAAAAAATTAACATTTGAGTAAATCTTTGCCTCCCTGCGTGTGATCTCCAGAAATGGGATGATAGAGCAGAACTTGTACGCAGGGCAGCATTCGGATATGGACACACATTTAGCTGCCTCCTGTCCTTGCAGAGGTCATGGAAGAAGTGACATCGTGCTCCTTCAACAGCCCTCTGTTCCAGCAGGAAGACAAGAGAGGGGTCACCTACCGGATCCCAGCCCTGCTGTACATCCCCCCCACCCACACCTTCCTGGCCTTTGCAGAGAAGCGCTCCACGAGCAGGGATGAGGATGCTCTCCACCTGGTGCTGAGGCGAGGGTTGAGGACTGGGCACTCGGTACAGGTGACTCCTCATCCCAGATCTGGCTCTGAGCCCCACTCTCTCTCCACATTGCTTAGACTACTTCAGGGTCTGTGCCGTTTCCTGTCCGTGCTGGAAAAGCCCTGTGTGGAAGGAAGAAAAAAAAAAAAAACCAATAAAAGCAATGGCTCTCACTTACTGAGTACTGACTGTGGGCCAGGCACACATTGGATCCCCAACAGCTACTCTGTGACATAGGAACGGTTGTCAGTCACATTTTACAGATGAGGAAACTGAGGCTCAGAGATGTTGCCACTTGTTCAAGGTCCCACAGCTATAAGGAAGCACAGAAGCAGGCTTTAAATTCCATCTCTGATTCCAGAAGCCTCCGTGGTTCATTCAGATTCAACTAACATGCCGTGTGCTTTTCATTCACATTCTCTTTTGTTCTTGTAAGTCAGCCAGGGAGGTAAGCACTGTTGGTTCAGTTTTCTGGTGAGGAATCCTGGTCCTCCAGGAGGTAGGTAGCTTGTTCAAGACCACAACTAGCAGATGGTGGGGGTGAGGATAACCACAGTCCTCCTTCCTGCGTGTTTTATGTGAGGTGCATAGTAGCCCCGTTGTACAGGAGGAAAGAGGATGAGTGATTTGCCTCAGGCACACGCCTCCCAAGCAGCAGAGCTGGGGTTGGAGGCCTCACCTCTAAGTGGCACATCTTCACTGCGTTTTTAGAGGACAGTGTTTGCTGCCTCTGGGACTGTGAGGATAGGGTTATTTCAGATCCCATTTGTCTTTTCTCCTGCAGAGCCGGCTCAAGTGAGGATCAAATGAGACAATGGATTTGAGAGTCTTTTGTAAACAAACAAACAAACATAGATGTCTTTATAATAGGCACTCTAATCCCCCTAACCTGCTCTGGTTTTCTACCCACAGAAATATCACTTCTTTCCAGACCATGCCTGTCCCATAACCTCAGTGCCCAGCCGTCACAAGCATTCACAGATGCGTCCATTTTGACTCATTCTCCCTTCTCTGTATTTTATCACTTTCATTCTCTGATTTACCTGATTGTAGAATCTCGAAGGTAGAAGAATCATCAGCCTAACTTCTTTCCCAGTGCAGAGATCTTCTGTATTCCCTTGGTAGCTACTAAGAGCTTAGGGGTTAAGAACATGGCTTTGGAGTCAGGCTTTGGGCACCATTTATTGACAGTGTGACCTTGGATTTGACTCTTGTCTGTTTCATCATCTGTAAAATGTAATTAATAATAGCAGTTACATAGTAGGAACTCAACATTAGTCATCTCCCCGTAAAGGGTCTGCTTACACAACTCCTCGAGTGAGGAACTTGATCCTGTGGCAACTGTTAACTTTTGTTTTTGGAATGAGACAACCTATACTTTAGAATCACCCATTGGTCTTCTGGGACATTTAATCTATATATAATATAAAGTCCCTTTTCCAGAGAATGCTCTTTGATGTACCTAAAAGCAGTGTTCATACCCTCTGAGCCTTCTGATTTCGGGGCTCAGCAGCTTCAGTTCTTTTAGTGGCTCGTGAGACCACAGTCTTGATTTGCTTTCTGGTCCCTTGAAAGCTATGATTACTGCCTTTGGGATTTGATCTGGAATGTCCGCGTCCTTTTTCAAAGAGTGGTACTCTGAATTTCGGGCTCCAGGGATAGACTGACCAGCTCAGCAATGAGGTGGCTATACCACTTTGTATCTCTTTAACTCAGTCTAATGTAAAGTAGCATCTGCGTTTTGTGGCTGCTGCGTAATGCAGGGTGACTAATATTAAGTAGACTGTCAGCCAAAACCTCTGAATCCTTTTCACATTTACTGCTTTTATAAAAAATTTTAAATTATAGTAAAATATACCTAACATAAAATTTTCCATCTTAACCATTTTCCGTGTACATTGCAGTATTGTTAACTAGAGGCACATTGTTGCGCACCAGATCTCTAGAACTTTTCCATCATGCATGGCCGCTACTTTATACCCTTCAAACAACTCCTCGGTTCCCCCTCCCCCAGCCCCTAGCCACCACCTTTCTTCTTTGTTTTTATGAGTTTCTAGATACTTTATTTATTTTTATTTATTTATTTATTTTATTTTAAGTTTTTTTTTTTTTTTTTTTTGACACAGAGAGACACAGCGAGAGAGAGGGAACACAAGCAGGGGGAGAGGGAGAAGCGAAGCAGGCTTCCCGCGGAGTAGGCAGCCCGATGCGGGACTCGAACCCAGGACCCTGGGATCATGACCTGAGCCGAAGGCAGATGCTTAACCGACTGAGCCACCCAGGCACCCCGAGTTTCTAGATACTTTAAATACCCCATATAAGTGGAATCATCCAGTATTTGCCTTTTAGTGATTGGCTTATTTCACTTGCATAATGCCCTCAAAGTTCATTTGTGTGGTAGCGTATGACAGGATTTCCTTTTTTAAGGCTGAATAATATTCCATTGTGTGTGTATATACCACATTTTGTTTATCCATCCGTTGATAGACACTTGTGTTCTCCTACCTTTTAGCTATTATGAGTAATGCTGCTATGAATATGGGTATGCAAATATCTCCTGAGGACCTTGCTTTTAATTCTTTTGGGTATATATCTAGAGGTGGAATTATTGGGTCATATGGTAATTCTATATTTAATTTTTTGAGGACCCTCCATACTGTTTGCCACAATGACTTTAATATCTTATATTCCCACCAAGAGTGTACAGGGTGCCAATTTCTCCATACCCTTGCCAACACTTATTATTTATTTTTGATAGTAATCATCCTAGTGGATGTGCAGTGATATCTTGTTGTGGTTTTGATTTCCGTTTCCCTAATTATTAGTTGATAGTGAGTGATATTTTCATTATGCTTGTTGGCCATTATGTTTGCTGTTCCTTATTTTTTTTTTTTTAAGATTTTATTTTTTTGAGAGACAGCAAGCATGGTGGGGGCAGGGCAGAGGGAGAGGGAGAAGCAGACTCTCCATTGAGCAGGGAGCCCGACACGGGGCTCAATCCCAGGACCCCGGGGATCATGACCCGAGCCCAAGGCAGACACTTAACTGGTTGAACCACCCAGGTGCCCCTGTTTGCTGTTCTTTAATCATGCTTCTCATCCAGATTTTCAAACCCAAGACTTGATCTATCTCTGTCAAGCTTCAGCTTGTTTATGTCCCATTGCTCCAGCTGGTTGAGATCATTTAGATTCTAATGCTTTCATGTTTCAGTTACTGTTTCTTTCAGCTTTGTGTTAACTTTATCTTAGACATATCTGGCCCAGATCATTTTCTCCTCTTAGCCAGTAAGAATGGTTGCACTTCTGACTTCACACTGACTAGACTGGACAATAACTAAGTTGAATTTGGTACATATGTTTGAAGTGTTTACAGTGCACCAGGCACTCTGGTACAGAATGGGCTGCCCCAGAGATATTGAGTTCCCTGTCCCTTGACCAGTCAAGGAGAGACTGAATGGCCTTGATTCAAAAGGCTTAGAGGGAAATCTTCTATAGGATGGAAGTTAGTTCTAGGTCCTTATGACTCTGAGATTCTCTGATGTGAGCTTTGCTTAATAATATGTTTTGCCCATTTATTCAGGAATTAAATGTTTTGTTTCGCATAGTTAATACATTCATGTGGCATACATGGTATAAAATGCTATAAAAAGGTATATATCCCATTCTTAGTGCCCTACTTCCTATAGGTTGTCACCATTGTTTCTTATGTACCCTTCTAGTGCTTCTTCTTACAGAAACAAAGAAATACAAGTATATATTCTTAATACTCCCCTTTAAAACTTTTTAACATGAAGTGATAAAACACATATATAGAAAACATAAAACATAACATAAATGTCCAATGCATAAAACATGAATGTCATCCCTGTGAATTGACAAATCCAACACTTGTGGACTCATCACTTAGCTCAAGAAATAGAATATTACCAGCACCTCAGAAACTTCTCTTATCCCCCCTGTCTTAAAGGTAATTGCTATCCTGATTTATAGCTCTAGAGTTTAGTTTTGCTTGTTTTTTTTCTTTTTTTTTTTTTAAGTAGACTCTACACCCAACAGGGGCTTGAACTCATGACCCCAAGATCAACATGCTCTACCGACTGAGCCAGCCAGGTGCCCCTAGTTTTGCCTGTTTTTCGTCTTTATTCTTAATGTTTGTCTTCTTCTGTTAAGTATTTTTGAGGTTTATCCAAACAATTGTGTACAGGCTGCTCTGAATATTCTTGTATGTGTTTCGCTACTGTGTGCGTGCATTTTTGTTGGGTTTCTATCTAGAAAGGGCATTACTGGGTCATAGGGTAGGTTTACGTTGCACTGCAGTAGATAATGCCATCCAGTTTTCTAGAGTGGTGGCGGTGAGAGCAAGTCTACGTCAGTTTCACCCTTACTCTATGCATTTAGCTCTTTAAAGTTCCATCTTAAAGCATTGTTTTAATGTTTTATCTGTCATCTCTAGTGTCAGTGAAAGCTTGGTTCAAATTACCTAGTTTGCTGTTATTGGATTTTTCTTCTTATTTCTTATGCAAAAAGTAGCATACTACATACATTGCCTGTACTTTGCTTTGTTCATTTAACAATATATTATGGAGATCTTTCTATCTCAATGTGTAGAAGCCTTCCTTTTTTCTTTTTCATCTCTTGCGTTGTATGTTCATTTAACCAGTCCCCTACTGATGAATATTTGGGTTCACGATGTTTTGTTGTTCCAAGCAATACCACAGTGAGTAATCTTGTATATACTTAATTTGATGAGCAGAGATATTTTAGGATAAATTCCCAGAACTGGGCATGCTGGGAAAGGATAAATGTGTCTGGAATTTTGATATACCCTACATTAATGCTGAACCATTTTGCACTTCGGTCCATATAAGAGAGTGCCTGTTTCTTCAGATTTTTGTCAACAGAATAGTGTCAAAGTTTATGATGTTGCCAGTTGGCTAGATGAAAAGTACCACCTCAATTTTAATTTTAATTTGCTTTTCTCTTTTTATATGTGAGGTTGAACATGTTTTAATTGTTTTTCCCTCTTTCTTTGAGTCGCCTGATCTTGCTTTTTGCCCATTTCATTTCGGTTCCTGGAAATTTTCTTACCAATTTCTAATACAGTTTTTTAGAATATATTAAGGAGATTAGGTCTTTCTTTGTGATATGTCTGATTAGGCATTATCTCATTTTAGCCTTATACCAACTCCTGTGTGAGCAAGTTATTACTGCTTAGGACCGTGAGCATGTTATTACATTTTCCATTTAACTGATGAAGAAATTGAGGTAAAGTAAGTTTAAGTAACTTGTCCAAGGTCACACAGGAAGTGATGAGGGCTGCTTTGAACTAGGTAACTCTGACTCCATGCTTGAGTTTTTAATGACAGTGTTATGAATTGCCTCCCCAGGATAGTAGAGGAAGGGGAAAAAATCTTTGTTTTAAATTTCCCTTTATTTGCCTAAATTCCATATTTGTCCGCCTTGCTTTGCTTTTCTTCATTTTCTTTTTGTTTTTCCCCCCTCTTCCTTCCCTTTTTCTTTCTTTAAAAAAATATTTATTTTGCTCCTATCATGTGCTAGGCACTGGAGATACAAAGTTAGAATAATTTGATTTCTATCCTCAAAAGACTCATAATCTAGGAAAGGAGCCAGTCACATAAAAAATTATGATTACTATATAATAAGTGCTATAACTCTTCTGTATGTATAAAGAGGAAGCCACCAATTGCTTTTGGAACGGGATGGGGGGGGAGGAAGTTTCATAGAAAGCTTTACAAAGGAGGTGACTTTTGAGTTTGGAGGGTGAATTGGGCATCTAGGCAAAGTGAGGAAGAGTGTTCTAGACAGAGAGGACAGCATGTACAGTATCTAGCATTGCCTCTTCCCAGCTTTATAAATCATCCTGTAATATTTGAGAATTAGTGAATATTAGTGAATACTTCATGATTCCATAGATTTTAATACCATTTATTTCTTATTGCTGAAAAATACTAATGCTTTCAATGAGCCTCATGTCTTCCTATTAGTCTCTCACTCCGGCTCTCTCTCCCTTCCCCTTGTCTAGTGGGGACCCCTGAAGCCGTTGCTGGAAGCCACATTACCTGGGCATCGGACCATGAACCCCTGTCCTGTGTGGGAGCAGAAGAGTGGCTGCGTATACCTATTCTTCATCTGTGTGCGGGGCCATGTTACCGAGCGTCAACAGGTCATGTCAGGCAGGAATGCGGCCCGCCTCTGCTTCATCTGCAGTCGGGACGCTGGCTGCTCATGGAGCGAGGTGAGGGACCTGACTGAAGAGGTTATTGGTGCAGAGGTGAAGCGTTGGGCCACATTTGCTGTGGGCCCGGGTCATGGCATCCAGCTGCAGTCAGGGAGGCTGGTCATCCCTGCATATGCCTACTACATCCCCTACTGGTTCTTTTGCTTCCGGCTACCATGTAAAGCCAAGCCTCATTCCCTGATGATCTACAGTGATGATCTAGGGGCCACATGGCACCATGGCAGGCTCATTAAGCCCATGGCAACAGTGGAGTGCGAAGTGGCAGAAGTGACCGGGAGGGCTGGCGACCCTGTGCTGTATTGCAGCGCCCGGACACCAAATAGGTGCCGGGCCGAGGCTTTCAGCATTAACCATGGTGAATGCTTTCAGAGGCCAGCCCTGAGCCCTCAGCTCTGTGAGCCCCCGCATGGCTGCCAAGGCAGCGTGGTGAGTTTCCGGCCCGGGGAGATCCTTCAAGTGTACCAGGACCCTAATGGCAAAGATGCTCCTACCATTCAGCAGAGCCCTCTGCTGGACAGCGCACTGAGGCTAGAGCAGGAAGCTGGAATGCTGTCTGAATCTTGGCTCTTGTACTCACACCCAGCCAGTAGGAAGCGGAGGGTCAACTTAGGCATCTACCTCAACCAGACCCCCTTGGGTGCTGCCTGCTGGTCCCAACCCTGGATCTTGCACTGTGGGCCCTGTGGCTACTCTGATTTGGCTGCTTTGGAAAAGGAGGGCTTGTTTGGGTGTTTGTTTGAGTGTGGGACCAAGCGAGAGTGTGAGCAGATTGCCTTCCGCCTGTTTACAGACCGAGAGATCCTGAGCCACATGAATGAGGACTGCAGCAGCCCTGGTAAGAGCTCTGAGCCAACTGAAAACTAAAAATTGGCTTAGGCCCCAATTTTCCTTAGAAAGGAAACCACAGAAGGCAACCACAGGATGATGGAGGCCAGGTTAATAGAGGTTATTGAAGTCTACAGAGAATCCAAAAACTTAATATTCTGCTCTCCACTTCTTTTCACTTCTCCTCCAAAGAGCAAAAGGAAAATTGTGCTGTAGTTACTGCAGTGGGAAGAACTATGTGTTGGGAAACCATGATGTGGTCCTGGTTTGCTCTGGGACCTTGGACGTGTCCCCTGAACTCTCCGGGCCTCAGGTCGTCTCCATCTGTAAAATGAGAGGATTGGCTCTGTGATTTTTCTTCTTCCCATTCCTAGGAAAGGCAGAGTGCCTGCATGCTCTGTGATCGGCAAGTCCTGGCTGCATGGGTCTCTGATAGGACTCTGATCTCTAAGTGGAAGTCAGAGGACTCATCTTTTCCGGTGACTCACCACTCATCCAGGTGTGAGGCCACAAGCAGGTGTCCTGGCACAAAGGAAGATCTGGATGGCTTGTTCTGGATTTAATAACAAATACACCCTCACCCTTCTAATCATGCTCAGAACTTTGCAGGCTCTCTGTCCTAGAGGAATTGGGCAGAACAGTAGAATCATGAGGTCACCTACCTTCTCCAGCTTTGCAGCTCTGCTCAATCTTCCCTTCCTCCTCCAGAACCCTTATTTCCTAGGGAGAAAATAAGAAACTCAAAGCCAGTGGCCCCTCATAATGGTACTTATTGTTTCTGAGGGCATTACTCCTATGAAAGATGACACTGAAGTTCATGTACTAGGATGGTTCCTGATGAGAAAAGGACGTGGATTAGGACATTAAAGCATTGGCTAGCACTTTCCATGGTCTCTGCCCTCAAAGAGCTCACAGTTTATGGGGCTAGAAGTGGGAGAAAATTCAAGATAATCAATGCAGCTGGTTTGTAGATGTTGGGCTTTAAGTTGGGGTTATGGTAGCTCCTGATGTCATTGTCTTAGTTGCGTCTTCATTATGCTTGGAGTCAGCTGTCCCAGGGCTTGGCCACGCCACTGGGTTTTCCTCAGGTCTGTTTTTCTCAGAATATTGTTCTGGCCTAGCCACTCCTTTACTTATTAGAAAGGTCTCTGGACCCCAGACCTCTGAATCAGGCCTATTTTTTTGTACCTACTACAATCACTATTTGTGAAGTAGGGGTGCCCCTTTGTTTGATAGGTTTGGGGCTGAAATTTGCCAGTGCTGGGTATCTCAGATGATACTAGATTGGTTGCTCATATTTTAGAATCTTTCCCCTGTAGCCTGTTATTGTAACAGAAATTTGATCATGAAAGACTTGGGTTTTCTCCCTATTTTAGGAGGAAGAAATACCTTTGACTTGTATCAGATAACTAAATTTGGTGCTGAGTAATGGCCCGGAGAGTGAGTCTTAGTTGTAGAATATAGCCCAGGAGGCTGGAGGCTGCAGTTGCACTTGTCATATGGGGGAGAGCCCTCCAGGATGAAAGTAGGAGATTAACTTCACATACTTCTGCATATGGCTTAAGTCCATGGCTTAGAGTGACTTTTTAAAATTCCCTTAGCCTCTCTTCCATTTGTCAAAGTTATCCACCCAGTACACAGTTATGCTCACTCATTCACTCATTTATACATTTATCTAAATATTCTTGAGAGCCTGTGCATAATGTAAGGTGCTTTCTATTGCCATTCCCTGGTTGAAAAGCATCTGTGGCTCCATTTGCCTGCTAGAGGGGGTTTACATTTAGTCTGGCATGTAGGGCCTTCAGTTGTTGGGGGAGATAATGCATACTCATCTCTGCTGCTTTGTATGAAGCCCACTGTCAGAGAAGACCCCTGTCAAGTGGGCAGTGGAGGGGGCGGCAGAGTTGGTGGTACAGGGAGGAACCGGGAAAGGGCAGCCCTCTCCTGAGTACTAGAAGCTTCTTGTTCTGCAAAGCTTTCCTGAGCACCATACCCCCAAAGAGATAGGAACAGCGGGGATGGCTTCCTTCTCCAACAAGGTCTAAAGGATGAAGAGAATGAAAATAGCAAGACTTCCTTGGGGCCATCCAAGAAGGGAGTCGGGGAGGGCCCTCAGTCACATGCCAGTGTGAACCACAGATGTCCAGGACCAGCCCTCAAAAGATGTCTTATCCTTCTCTGAACTGCCGTTCCCTTTCTCCTTCCCCTTTGCTTTATGTTTGCTTCTCCTTAGTGATTAGCAGTGAAACTCTTGATAGGCAGAGGGCCTGTGTGCATCATTCAGGACTGGCAAGCAAAGAGGGTTTGGGGACAGAGGTAATCCCAAATGAGGATTAGGGAGAGGAACAGAGTGGGCAATGGCAGCTATGGAGAAAAAGAACAGCAGGGTAGGAGTCCCGGCACCTTTAGGAAGAGAGAGAAACACAGCCCAGGTAAGAGACCTAGGCTGGAGAGGCAGTGTAGGTGGTGGCCGCTGTGAAGAAGAAATGACAACAGGCTGGAGCTGTTTCCCGACACGTGTGGGAAGGGCCAGAGGCCCGCACAGGCCAGCAATTTAGGCTACAGATACGTTCCTACCCAGCCCTGTCACCTGAAGCTGGCTTAACTTGTTCATGTTCCGGGTGACCAACAGAGACACCTGTAGGCACTCCTGACTTGTTTGTGCCAATTCTTCAAGGTCTTCAGGGCCCTGGGACTGATCCCATGACACTGGTATCCTAACTGAGCCCATTCCAGGCCCTCTCAGGTTGGTAGAATGAAAAAGATGGGGCAGGTGATGGCAGTTGTGAAGAAAAGAAAAGCAGACTGGAGACCTCTAATCTAGAGGCATGAAGAGAGGCCTACAGAGGCTCTGGTCCCTTTGCCCCCACACGCAAGCCCCCGCCCCCCATCTTTGGACCCTTAGAATGGATCCATCCAGCACACACGGTGCACCGCTGGGAGAGCAAGAAAGCATAGGTAGGGGCCTCCTGCTGCTGGTAGGTATCCAGATCCACCTCCCATCCCTTCAACCTGCTGAGCCTGCTCAGGCTCCCAACCTCCTGATGCCCTCACCCCTAGACCCCTACTGTTTACTTCAGGCCCTGCTTATTTGGGTGCTTTACTTGGATCTCTTTCTCCCAGTCACCAGTCTCCCCTCCTATCCTTGGGATATCATGCAACTGTAGCCATAGATAAGAGACATGGCACCCTGTCTGTTGGGTAGCCCAAGGGACCCACAGAGATCAACCTAAGGCTGCCCCGCCTCCTCTCCAGGGCAGTAGGCTTCAATGCTTCTGCTTCAGCCAGCTTAGGCTGCTCAGTCTTCTTCGGTAGGCTGTGCATTTTCCCCACTGCATTAGTCTGTGGGTGTCGTGTCATCCCTTTCTGTGCTCCCACAGTGCCCAGTTAGGGCCTCCCTTTAGCCATTACCACAGGGTGCAGTGTGTTACTGTTGTCTGTCTTGTGCCTTCGTGGCCTCTGCTAGGCTGTGAATTGAGGGCCAAGTCTGTATGAATCCTCTCTCCATCCTTTTTACCTTGAATTACAACGATTTCTTTATAAATATAGGCTTTTTCTGTTGTGTTCTGAATTCCCTGAAGGTAAGGACTGTGCCTGATTCCTCTCCCTGTCCTCTGCCCCCAGTACAGACTGGACAGCAGTAAGGTTCTGCCCAATGAATCAAGGAGTCAAAGAGCCTTGGCCTTCTGGAGCTAAGTGAGAAGACCAGAGCGAGCCCCCCCCCAAAGGGAGGGGCATGTTGCCTCCCTCTGTGAATTGGATAGTGTTCTAAACCCACTGAACACCCATCCGAAATGAGTCTTCTCTCTGCTGGCCTGCTTCCAGGACAGTCACAGGACTTCCTGGTAAAGAGCTTTTCTCTGGCTTCAGCTGAGTCCTGCTTGAGTGTCTCAGGATCACAGCCCAAGCCCAAAGCCAAGCCTCGGTTTGGGTTTTCATTTCAGTGGTATCGCCCCTATGTCCCTGATTGGCGTTTCTGTAACTGCCCCTCCTCCAGGACTCCGGGGGCGACACTGTGGTTCAGTGTGTTCTGAGCATGTCTTGGTTCTGTGATACCAAGTTCCAGAAGTGCCCTCTGTACTGTAGAAACTACCAGGACTCTTGGAAACAAGGGAGATGAATAAAGAGCTTAATTTTGGTGACTGCTGTTTGTGTGTTTTGTTGTTGTTGTCAAACTGTGAGGTGATTATCATCCTAATACTTATATCTAGTTTGTACCCAGCTTCTTTCGAAAAATGGATTTGAGGCCTTTTCTTGCTTTCCATAAGAACTTTTACTTTTGGAAAGTTTTATTAATAATAATCCTTTGTACTTTAGCACACTGTCATTGGAATACAGTTGCCTATTGAGGGAAGCCGGGCAGAGATTACCATGACTGATAAGATTGGGTATTACTAGTTTGATTGCATATGACACACGAGCTATTAAGTGATTAAGTGGGGGAGCTGGGATACACAGAATCACCCCGTCTGGTACCAGCCCCGGGGCTTGTCACTGCACGTCTTACTTCTTTTTGCAAAACACCCTGAGATTGTTCCCAAATTGTAGCTGGCAGGGCCACAAATGCTTACCTCAGTGACGTGGGGTGATAGCTTTAACTCACTCCTCTTTCTTAAAACAAATTGACTGTTGAAAAGTTTTAAATGGGCATCTCTTTCATCATAACACTAAGAGTTGTATAAGGATGAAAGAATCAATGTACAGAACTGCTAATTTACCTCCTAAAAACAGTTTTATAATAATTATTGATATCATTTAAAAAATCCAATGATCTATTTTATTTTTGTGTGTTTCGTTGGATTGCCTGGGGACCTTTGGGCTTGAGAGGAATATGCACTACTCCATAAACTTCAGTGCTCAATTTCTTTTTTAAAGATTTTATTTATTTGAGAGACAGTGCAAGAGAGCACAAGCAGGGGAAGTGGCAGAGGGAGAGGGAGAAACAGACTCCCCGCTGAGCAGGGAGCCCAACACATGGGGCTCCATCCCAGGACCCTGAGATCATGACCTGAGCCGAAGGCAGATGCTCAATCGACTGAGCCACCCAGGAGCCCCTGGTGCCCAATTTCTTAAACTCCTATTCAATAAAACATTGAAAACCTCTTAAATATTTAAACAATAACAAATTTGATTAAACTGCCTTCAACAGAAATACCAGTTACAAATTTAGTATAACTGATCCTTTTGAAATTTCAAATACCATAAATAATAGATAAAACATAAGTCCAATGACTCTGAAAGATATCCTTATACCAAAATGGAGTACAGAAGAGCTAATGCCATAGATTTAACTTTGTTAGTTATTGTTATTACACCTTTTGGGGGGTTCTAACTTTTAAACCTCTCCAGAGTTTGAGTGGCTTCATCAGGCTTCCCCCCCCCCACCACACCTTCCTAGCTCTTTAGTAATAGCAGGTCCAAAGGGAAAAGAGTACCATTTCAGACAAGTACCATTTCCACTGGGAACATTAACATGGGAGGTTGGAGGCCTGGAACCACAGACAGCTGTCTTCTCCGCGGGTGGAGAATACCTGAATGCAGAAGCCTGAAGGAATGGAGCCAGGCAGAAACAGTCCTAATGATCTCTACTAGGCTTCTCCCTGTTATGGGACCTTATAACCAGCCCCCCAATGTTTTTTTTGACTTTTATTTATCTCTTAAGCTAGTTTGAGTTGGGTGTATACCGCTTGCCAGCAAAAGAATATGAATACCCATCCTCACAGGAAATTTGATTACTTGGTACCCCAACCTGTGAGTCACTACCTGAAGCAGAACCCCATTAACTTTCAATGCAGTCTACTAAAGTTAACAGCATTACCTAAAGGGTACATTACCAGGAGAGTCCTTGGGATAGAATGGAGGGAGGACTGAACTAAGAGGGGTCGAGAGTCCAGGGTCTTTGTCCTAGAGCTTGCCACTGACCTGATGGGCAACTTTGTGCCAGCCATTGGCCCTCTCTGGGAACCCATTTATTCAGCTATAGCAGGGGGATAATCCTTGCCCTGCCATCACCAGGAGTTATGTGGGTCTGAGGAGCTAGTGAATCCTCAAGAGGGTTTAGGAACTGATGCAATGTCATGCAAATAGAGGACAAATTACCATTCACTCCTTGATCTCCATCATCCATCAGCATTGGCGACATTTGACAGTCAAATGCTGAAAATGAAGGTGATGGATGGAGGGAAGGAGGAGAAGGCAGGGCCCACTGAGGAAGGCACTTCAAGGCTGGACAGCGATCTTGCCTCACCTCTGTCCTGTCCTTAAGCAAACTGCAGGCTTCATGGTTTTGCCCAACCTTCTGATTTTGCCCCAGACCTTTTGCTCCCTTCCTATGAGGAATGACCCAGCCTGGGTATAAAAGAGGGAAATCTCAGCCCCAAGTAGGAAGGGACTTGGTCTGAGTCATCTGTGTTTTCAGTGCCCACCATAAGGCCAGGCATAGCACATACAGGAAAGAAGGATGCAAGAGGAAAAGCATTTGTAAGTTGCCTACCGTGGGTTGAGTTATACATACATCATCTCATTCAACAATCCATTTTATAGATGGAAAAGTTGAGGCCCAACAAAGGTACAAGATATGATCCAATGTCACACACCTGTAAGTGATGAAGTCTGATCCGATTCCAAACCTATATTTTTGTCATATGGCAAATAAGAGGCAGAACTGTGAGGGACGCTTACCCTGCAGATTGACGTGAGGCAGAGACAGGGCCTCTTAATTCCTTGGAATTAAGGTAAGAGGCCACCGGTAAGAGGCTAGTGATGATGACCCCTGTAGTAATAACAGGTCTCACAGTTGTACTAAAGTGGCCTCTCAGACCAAAGGTCTTCCCCTTTAATTTCACTCAAGAGAAATGCATTAGGGGCGCCTGGGTGGCTCAGTCATTAAGCGTCTGCGTTCGGCTCAGGTCATGATCCCAGGGTCCTGTGATCGAGACCCACATCGGGCTCCCTGCTCAGCGGGAAGCCTGCTTCTCTCTCTCCCTCTGCCCCTCCCCCCCACCCATGCACTCTCTCTCTCTCAAAAAAAAATTTTTTTTTAATTAAAAAAAAAATCTTTAAAAAAAAGAGAAATGCATTAATTTCTTTCCTTGGAAGCCCAGATCTAGCTGGAGATTATTTTCCAGTAGCTCCAAACTTCAGAAGAGCTGCCTCCCACAACCCAGAGTCATCCTAAACATAGATTGTATTGTCATCAACCAGGAATAGAATCAGGGTGAGAGCATGGGTTCTCTTGAGGGGTAAACATAGAACTTGGATGGCAGGTGAAGCTGACTTAGTGCTGAGTGAGGTCAGGGCCAGCAGGCGCTGGGCAGGCCTCGGATTGAGCCACAGGTTGGAGATAGCAACGCTTCTCTGCCTTTCCCCACTGTGGGCGGGTCCCTGGAGCTGTACCCAGTGGCCAGGTCTGAGGCTATAATGCACTGGAGATGGTCCTCCCTACATCGTCTCTAATCCTCACAACAACCAGGGGAACAAGGCATTATTGTCCCCAGCCTACAGACAAGGAAACTGAGCCTCAGGAAAGTTAAATGACTGGGCAAGTATCTTAACTATAATTTCATCTGTAAAAGCTAGGATAATAAAAGTATCTCATAGGGTTGTTGTGAGGGTTAAGTGTAAATACTCTATGTGTATTTAAACTTAGATAAAAATTAAAAAGTGCCTGGCACATAGTAGATCGTCAAAGAATGGGATCTGCTGCTGATTATGATTTTTCCCTGTAGTAATCATATTAGCCCATCAAGTGGGCAGAGTGTGGTCACAGTACTTTTCAGCTTACGTGTGCATATGAATCACCTGGAGAAGTTAAAAAAGATAGGTTCCTGCCCCCACCCCCACCCCCACCCCCAAGAATCTACTCTGGTAGATCTGGGTGGGGCTTGAAAATTTGCATTTCTAACAGGCCCCCAAGTCATGCCTGATGCTACAGGTCCATGGACTACTCTTTGAATAGCGCTAATATTTCAATACTCCCCCTCTCCATCCATTGCCCCACCTGCCTCTTACTCACACCCTTGCCAGCTCCAGGTGCAGGAAGAACATAGCCTGCTATTACTAATGTCCATGTGGAGCCCATTTTATTTCCCAAATAGGTGTCTAACTTCGGTCTCTAGGCTGCCAGTGAGCTGCATCTTGCCTGGGTCAGAAATTTAGCTTTCCCATGGTGTGGTAATTGCCTGGGATTCCTACTGATTTCTTGCCAAATCTCATGGAGCTTAAAGGTTGACACCACAGCTTGGGCACAGACCTGGGCCTGTGGGCACAGGACGATTTCCATCTGTAAAGCAGATTTGTGAGACTCCTGTACTTAGCCAAGTACTGAGGAAGCAGCGGAAAAAGCGGCCCTGGGTTAGCTGGGCTGCTGAGGACTCAGCTCTGTGAAGAAGGGCTTTTCATACCTGCAGAGGGGAGAGTGAGGGTCAGCACAGAGCATGAGCTAAGACTGGAGAGTTGCCAAGCTAGAGATTACTGAACTCTATTAGTATGAGGGTCGAAGGTGAATAATCTGACCCTATCTCTGGTCTAGACTGTTATTTTCTGCTCTTGGTGACCTCACAGTGTGTGCCATAGGCAAAGGTCCTCCTTACCGTCTCCTGATAACCCTCTCCTTAGTTCCTTCCCCTCAGGGTCCCCAGGCCCAAATCTCTTCGGATCGAGATGTTGGAAATGACCAACAATCTGTATAGTGCCCTTTTTGCTCCTCTATGTTCCTGATTTGAAAGCTGAGGTTTCTGTATTGAAATTGGAAGATGGTTTTAGGCCATGGAGTTTGGGTTAAGGTCAAGTCCTATGGGCAGATAGGAGCTTTGAGGGGAAGGTACCATGTCCATTTGTTCACCATATTATTCCATCTCCTGGCATAGTAGGGACTCAATAAAAATTTGTTGACTGAGTGAATGAATGGCCATTCCACATTCAATCCTCCAAAATTGGGAACTCAAAGGTGGATATTAGGCAGGATAGGACACGCTTTCCTTTCCTGACCTCACTCCTTTGGTTTGAGGACTTGATGGCATCTAAATGACCCAGAAGATGATCCCTGGTAGCCTGAGTTAAAGTGAACCCTGGATTCAGGGAGGTACTATTAAGAGGCTCCCAGGCCAGAGCTGAGGAACACCTTTGTCATTCCAGTAATCCGGGTTTGTACCACGGTCTTTGTTGTTACTGGAAAACCTTTCCTAACGCCTGATCTGAA